>NC_030811.1:41909090-43159090 GCF_001704415.2 Capra hircus
ATACTGAAATTGTAGAGGCATTCTGATTTCTCATAAATTAAATTCTTATTATTGATGCATTTTAATAGAAAATATGAGCACAGACATGGAGTTTTTCAGCCCCACTGGGAGAATTATTTTACTTCCTCTATACCTTCTTCACCCTAGCTTCAAGCTAAACTCATATAACATGCACCCTGTATGAACCTTGTTCAAAATAGCATCACTTTCCTTTGCATTAAATGTGCTTCACCTCCTTTGTGGTACTAATAGCAGTCATTACCTCTAAGAGTTGTACTCAGCACCAACATAATGCTTCATGAGCTGGAGATTTCAGAGCACCTTTCACCTCATCTTCACTATCTCTAAGAAGCACAAACACAGGGCCCATTTCATAGATGGTGAATTTTAGTTACCAAAAATCAAAGGACTTATTCCATCTCCACCATTAAATCCCTATGGCGTTAAAAGGTTGCACATACTTGGCAGCTGTCTGGTTAATGTAATCCATGGGGACAGCACAACTGTGTAATGCCCACAATACAGTTCAGAATGATGCAACTGAGTCTGTGAATCAGACCACCTATGTGATCGCCAAGGTCTGCTTTTTGGGTCTGTCTTGGACCCAGCCAAGACCAGCAGGTAGTGGTTTGGCTTTGGTCTCAGGCAATGTCCTATGATTTGCGTATTTCCCAGGATTTCCCAAAGTGGGTGCTGGAGAACATAGATTTTAAGGGATGTTGATAGATATTATACACAATGGAATTCCATGATGGAACAAGTTTGAAACCATGAACAAAATTTATTGCAGAATTTATATGTCACTCTTAATCTCTTGTCAGAGAAGGCAATGGCACCCCACTCCAGTACTCTTGCCTGGAAAATCCCATGGATGTAGGAGCCTGGTAGGCTGCAGTCCATGGGGTCGCTAAGAGTTGGACATGACTGAGCAACTTCACTTTCACTTTCACTTTTCACTTTCATTCATTGGAGAAGGAAATGGCAACCCACTCCAGTGTTCTTGCCTTGAGAATCCCAGGGATAGGGGAACCTGGTGGGCTGCCGTCTATGGGGTCGCACAGAGTCAGACATGACTGAAGCGACTTAGCAGCAGCAGCAGCAGCAGCTTAATCTTACAGAAGATTTTAGATCCTCACATTTTTTGATCAGAGTATTCTTTTTATTACACAGCAGAAGTCACATAACTAGTATGGTATAAGACTAAGTCTCGGGACCATCATACAGTATATTTTAAACAAATAAGTTATTTGAGAACATTTTTTTCCTGAATGATATGGAAGATCTTCTTCCAGTGCCTGCTTGGGGGCTGTAATACTTAAGGAAACTCTTGTATATTTTGCTTAGTATTAAAATACCCAGGTTAGAAACAGCAGATACTTTCCTCCTGACTAGGGGCATTTGAGAAGTTTCAGACCACCTCAAATTGCAGCTACTTCTATACAGAAGGCTAGACTTCAGCCTTGAGACAGTCAGTCTGCTGCTCATCAAATGGCAAGAAACTTGAATCAATGTGCCAAAAAGAATGTTAGAATCTTCTGCCTGCCCCAACCCTTTCAGACCATCTCTCAACTACTCCTCCTACATTGACTTACTGGCAAAGAGCACATTTCCTTGAACCATCACAGCTGTGCTCCTCAGACACTACTGCATGGAAAGATCTCAACCCAAGTTAAAGAATGGGAACAAGATGGTAGGATGCATATTATGCAACTATAGCTGCCTCTTCTGGGGATCTGAACTAATGTAACATGAGTCATCCCTTCTGTCCCAGGACTATCAAATCATTCAACCTAAAATTTCTTCTGGAAGAGCAACAGGAAAATGATGTTTCAGTCCCCAAAGCCACAGTTGAGGGTGGCATTGACTATGCTTCCCCATATTAGAATATTCTCGAGTATCTTTGGAAAGTTTCAAGGCAAAATCACCATCTCAGGGACTTCTTCAGAATGACAGAGTGCAAACGTCATCCTGCCTGGAGAGTGTCTGAGCGTGAGTCACCCTCCTGGGGGACAGCAGGTAACTGAGGGTCTCCCTGTGAATAGTGCTGTGGAATGACTAGAAGCTTTGCAAACTGACCGGATTCAAATTCTAGATCTACCTCCCACTGGCTGTGTAGACTTTGTCAAGTTATTTCAAATCCAAAACTCAGTTATCTTATCTTAAAAGGAGTGACTACTACTTCTTCCTGGGATTGTTGAAAAGATTAAATAAGGTAACATAGCGAAGCACAGTGCCTGAGGTGTCAGAACGCAATCATCTGCCTGAAAAGCTCAGATCCTCTTCATCTTGACTAAGTATTCATAAGCTCTATTACCTTAACTATTACAAATATTTTTATTTTATGCTTTCAATATAAATATAAATGTTTTATATTTATAAATAAATATTCTATATAAATATAAAATGCAAACATTTTGGTTTTATTTATATAAATAAATGTTACAATATATTTATTATTATAATGTAAATATTATAAAAATATAAAGTATTTATCTATAATATAAGCATTTATTTACATTTATAGATATAAATATTTAGGGCTTCCCAGAGGGCTTCCCTGGTGGCTCAGATGGTAAAGAATCTGCCTGCACTGCAGGGGACTTGGGTTTGATCTCTGGGTCAAGAGAATCCCCTGGAGAAGGAAGTAGCAACCCACTCCAGTATTCTTGCCTGGACAATCCCGTGAACAAGCGAGCCTCGGGGGCTACAATCCATGGGGTAGCAAATAGTGGGACACACTGAAGTGACTTAGCATGCATGGATAAATATTTACATTTATAAGCACAAATATTTATTTATGTTTATAACTATTACAATAAATTTAAACTATATTTAATATTTATTATATATGCTATATATTATATGTACCTGTATATACATATATAGTTAGTTCTTACAGCAGGACTGACTTCAACTAGATGAAAAAGGAATGAGAATCATATAGAGTATAAAACTATCAGAATGGATAGTCTGAACCAAACGTTGAGGCCTTGTTTTCAAATTGCGAAACTACTTGTTGGCTTACTAGCAAAAAGACAAGGGAATCTATTGCATTCCTTTTTTTTTCTAGCCTAGAAAAAAATGCATGACATCCTCTTTTCACAGCTGTGTGCCAACCACAGTGCAAATATGGTGAATGTATTGGATCAAAAAGGCATCATTCTGGATGTGCCAGAAAAATGTGCAGGCAAGATGGGGAAAGTCTGATACAAACAACCGCAAGTCTCAGCTATTCCTGTCCAATATAATTTTCCTCTATTTTACTACTTTTATTTTTTATTGAGATGATTGACATATAAGATCGTATAAGTGTTAGGTGTACAGTGTGCTTATTTGATACGCTTATATATTTCAACATGATTATCACCATAGCATTAACTAAAGCCTCTGTAGCATCACCAACTCAGTGGACATGAATTAGAGTAAACTTGGGAAGACAGTGGAGGACAGAGGAGGCTGGCATGCTGCAGTCCATGGGTCACAAAGAGTCAGATACAATTTAGCGACTGAATAACAACGACTATCAGGTCACATAAGTATTATTTTGTTTTTTTAGTGAGAACGTTTAAGATCTGGTCTCTTAGCAGTTTTAAAGTATGTGATACAGTTTTGCCGACTATAATCACTATGCCATGCATTAGATCTCCAGGACTTACTCATCTTCTAGTTGCAACTTTGTGAACCTATGGCACTTATTTTCTCTCTTTGTCTCACATGAGAGATGCTAGTAAATAAGGAATGCTTCAAAGTCAAACAGAGAAGGAAAGGATCAGTGGCAAGACCTAGAATCTCCCTCGGGGAGGATGACCGGTTCTGACAAAGGTGAGGGAGCTGTCTTTTAAAACCATGGATTTGGGGCTGGGGGAGGGGGGTGGAAGTCAAGATGATGGCATAGGAAGATGCTGAGCTCACCTACCCCCATGAACACATGAACGTAACCTGGTGTGGTCCTGTAAACAGACATCTAGCAGGAAGGTAAGGACTGGGTGTGGAAGGGGTACTGCCCAGTTCTCAGCTGAGTACCACTCCACAGACTCAGAGGTGTTCTGGTGGTGGAGTGTCTAAGGTTCCTTTGGAAAAAGAGAAGGGACCCAATTTCTGGAGGCTGATATGTATCTTCACACTAGGAATAGGAGTATAGATAAGAGCTGAGTGGTGAAACAAGAGCGAAAAGGCCCAAGCAGGGGCTCAAATGAGTTGTCAAAGATAGATGTTAAAGCTGGGACCATGAGATCAAGAATCTGACAGCCAGGAGGTGAGAACGAGAGCCATGAGGTGCGCTGAGACACGCCCCAGGTTTTCTAACTGGAACGCTGTTTGAAAACTCCCATCTTGACCACCAGCTTCCTTTTCCAGATGAGGAAACTAGGGCCAGAGTGCCAACTGACTTTCCAAGTAATGGCAGTAGCAGACCATGTGCCAGGCTTCAGTGGATCACTCCTTTCTCTTGTATTCATCAGTGGAAGCATATATTCCCTGGAGACATGAGCCTGCAGCCCTAAAAACCAGCCCCTTCAGAGAAAGCAGATTGTGTCTGTCAATCGCCTCACCTCTTCTCCAAAGCTACTGTGGGATCTTTCACACGTCTCAGCCACTTACTGACAGGCTGTCCAGGCCCCTGGGGACTATCTGATTAATCGGAAGATATTTTGACCTACATCCCAAATAGTTTTTCCCTTAAGATTTTTATCATCCTCAGGTAAGTTTGCTAAGCTTGCAAAGTTCTTTTACTTTCCCCTCTGTGAGCAAGTAATTAAAAGGCATTTGCAGTTTCACTGCAGATCTTCATGAAACTACCCAGGCCCTACACACAAGGTTTGTGGTCCAGAGTCACTGATGGGAACCGGATAGACAGCAAGAGGGACAAAGGACAAAAGTCTGGTTCACAGATGACCTTCCAGCTCCATCCTGCCTTATTTCTGTTACCTAAAAACCCCTTCCCTACTGACATGGTCATCAAGACATGAAAACTGCATCTTTCCCTCTAGTACATGGTGTAAAGTCATGCCAAGGATATCAGTGGTCAGGACAACAAACACCAAGGCTCCTTCTCACTTCTATTGCCATCAGCTACCTATTTTCCTGCTTACTCCAGGAACCTAGCCATCACTGGGAACAACTCCACCTGTGAAAGTTTAAACTCCAATCTTCACAGCTCTGATCCACATCCTTCTGTTCCTTGATGCTTCCCATAATCACAGCCTCTTGGCATAATTTCTCACCTGTTCAGTCTATATCCAAGGTTCATCCTCTACATCTTCTCACCAACTCATAGGTGTGCTTGCTTCCCCAATCTTTCACTATATATACCTGACTATCTGATATCCCCCAAGGAGCTTTTCATAATCCACCTTCTCTTCCAACTGAGCTGCTGAGGGGACAGCCTCCTCCATGCTCTCCATCCTCTGCTGAATTCCCAGGTCCATCACTGACCTTTCCACTTGTCCTTCTCCATTTTTTCCCTTTCCGCTTCTCTTCAGCAACTAACCTCACTACTCCCCTCAACCGCCTCTCCTCCCATTTCATCAAGGCAAGGCTATCAGGAGACAGTTGGTCTAAATTCCTAATTTCTCACTTACAAACCCTACAGCAATCTTTTAATCCTCTCCAAAAATGAGTGTCTCTTTTTCCCTCCTTCTCCATAATTACCCTTTTGTATTCCTTGTTGGTCCCATGTCATCCCATTTTATGAAGGATCTTGTTATAATTATACTCTCTGATAGCTTCAACCTTTTTGTAGCCAATGTTAATTTCCTCACCCACTACAATTATCTCCCATATAACACAAAATCAAATATAAAGTGCATTTTTGCATTGTTTTTCACCTAAAAATATTTCCTGGGAGCCTCCTAGGTGCCAACCACTATGACAGGTATAAGAAAATTTACTGGAAAACAAGGCAGACATGACCCCACCTCCCTTCATGGAGCTTAGGGTCTAGTGAATGAGACAGATGACATATGATGCTTATAGAATGAGTATATTATGACAAATACTAGAAGAACTACAAAAGAGAAGCACTGCCACCTGAGCTTGTATCTGGGGAGATTTCCTGGGTCCAGAGGTGGGGAGGTTTCACTCTGAGAGGATAGATGTGGATTTACAAGGGTCAGGAGGGCATGTCAGCCTGACTGCCGCACAGCCGGTCGTTCCTCAATCTTGGGCACCCCCTCTCCCTCACCCCAGCTGCCCATATATTGTTTCTTAGTTGAACCTTTTTTCAGAATACTCCCTGTTTCTACATCTTTGGCTCCCTTCACCACCTCAGCCCATGGTCATGTGGCTTCTGTTTCAACTCTGCTTCCAGACCTGCTGTAACTGTCCATAGCCTCCTGTCTCTGAACACAAGGGACACTTACTAGTCTGTGTCAGACAGAAATTCACTAAGATTTGTGTAAAAAGTCTTAAAAAGACTTATGCATATTCTCTTGAGTAACTGTGTGCCTGTCAAGGTTAGACAGGCACAACATCTCTGTTGTATGAAATCAGGACTGCAGTGTAGGCTACAGCATTGTAGAATATAACAATGTAGGTTATAAAGCATAGGAGATTTGTGTAAGATCAAAAGATAATAGGTTAAAGGAGATCCAACCAATCCATTCTGAAGGAGATCAGCCCTGGGATTTCTTTGGAAGGAATGATGCTAAAGCTGAAACTCCAGTACTTTGGCTACCTCATGAGAAGAGTTGGCTCATTGGAAAAGACTCTGATGCTGGGAGGGATTGGGGACAGGAGGAGAAGGGGACGACAGAGGATGAGATGCTGGATGGCATCACTGACTCGATGGACGTGAGTCTGAGTGAACTCCGGGAGTAGGTGATGGACAGGGAGGCCTGGTGTGCTGCGATTCATGGGATCGCAAAGAGTCGGACATGACTGAGCGACTGAACTGAACTGAACTGAACTGAAACAATTAGTACTGAATTTTAAAACTTCAGTGGAATAAACTAATATCTAGAAAAATGCAAATCATCAACATTGACCCAGAAAGAAACAAAAATTTGAATTAAAAATAAAACCAGGAAATCACCAAAGAACTGCCTTTATTGGTTTTACACATTTTTCCCAAATGCCAAGGTATGTTTAATCCCCATGTTATAGATAATAGAACCTATGCCTGCTCCATCCTATAGTGGAACCACTAGCTCTGTTCTCTAGGACTTGGAATGGGGCTCGTCTGAACTGCGATGATCTGTACATGTAAGTACACATGGATTCCAAAGACTTAGGATGGAAAAAATGTAAAACATCTCAATAATTTTTATACTGATTTCATGTTGAAATGATAATAGTCTTTTATTTGAATAGGTTAAATATATGACAAAAATTGTTACCATTTCCTTTTGCTTTTATAAATGTGGCCACTAGAGAACTTGAAGTTACATATGTGGTTTGCATTATATTTTTATTAGACAGTTCTGGCCTAGTAACCAACAGGGCATGCAACAAGTCATCATGGATAGCTACCATGAGCGTACAAGCAATATGGAAAACAGCATTAGTGACATCTGGCATTTCCTGCAATTTCACTGCATACCAGTACCACATCCAATATTTGACATAAACGATCTCATCTCTGGTCTCAAAATGGCAACCAGGCAGGTAACTGCCCCATCTTTTAAAAGCATTACTGTGACCTTACCCCGGTGACACAGCCAGCACGTGATGGAGCACAGGCTCTTCATCTTAATACCCATCCTCACCTTCATCCGCCAGATGAGGGTTAGGAAGGATCGCGTGCAGTGTCATTTTCTTGAAGACAGATGTCTTAAACTCTCCGCTATCGAACTTCAGGCCAGTTTTCTCACGGTCTGGGGTCAGTTCCTGGCCATGGCCAAGGAAGAGGCTGGGTACCACTGCATTACCAACTATTCGGAACATATCCCATGACATGTAACTCAGGCTGAAGAGAGAGGCAGGCAGGTCCACACTCAGGCTGCTGGGGGTTTGGCCATTTGGATTTTATTTGCATTTCCTCTGTCCTCCTAGACAGGAACAGGCCTTTTCAAATGGGCTTAGCTCTCCAAATCCACTCAAAATGTCACAAAATTAAATGAATGGTTTCTTAGACACCATGGGGAGTAGAAACCCGATAGCAAAACACTAATGGTTTCCTTTGCAGGAAGCCCCTTTGAGGATAAAAGAATTCATCTAAGAGTCAGACCCCTTCCTGGCTGATGTGTCCGTCTGTCAGATGACAAGCCGTAGGGAGTCAATAGCACCCTCACCCCACTCCATCTGTGATCCCAGAGAACAAGAGAAGAGCCAGCCAGAGGGAAGCAAATCCCGATCCTGTGATTTCAATTACAGGGAGGTGAAAAATTATTTGATATCTGAGCTTGCTAAAGGCGCCCATTCCTTCTGCTCCAAAGATCTTTCCTGCTAAACTGAACAAAAGAGGAGAAAGAAGTTTCGATGCATATTGAGGGGAAGGGGTAGTGGAAAGAAAGCCAGCACAGCAGGCAGAGAGTTGATGACAATGCAGACAAAAGAATGAACTTCTTAAGATTCTTTCTAAGAAATGAAATTCACACGGCACCGGTTCTTTTATGGAACATTTCTTGCCCTCTCCTTTGCTCTGTATCTCACACCAAGAATTAGATTTGGGTTTTTGAATCCACATTGGTAGCACACATTGGGTTGTTACTCTCAAAGATAAAGTCTCTTGACTCTCCACATCTGGGCAGTGCCAGACAACTTGTGGCAGGCCCTGGCAGGCGTCCACCTTGGTTTTCCTGAAAATGAAATCCAGCAGGGCTTTCGGCATAGCTCTTTTATACTTCAGTGAAGAAACAAGCTCCTATTAATTGCATCCTTTGCTTAGAGAGACTTTTCAATGGGCAGAGGCAACAGGTCTATGACTCTGATTACGGAGTCCCACGGACCAGCATTCACTCCTGCCTTGACCTCCACGTGTGTGATGGAGACCAGGGTATCTCAGCTCTCTGAGCCATAGTTTCCTCATAGGGCAAATGAAGGAAAGCAAAATTGATCTAATAGGGTTGTGTGAGGCTGAAATACATAGAAATTCCTTGGCTCACCATAGGTACTTGGTACTTTGTATCTCTAGAAATCAGCTCTCCCCTGTGTAAAGAGAGAATCATCCTCAGTTAGGCTTTCTGAAGTTAAAAAATCTCTTGTTCTAAATATTTTATATTATCACATGTATGTGGAATCTAGAAAAATGGTATATATGATCTTATTTGCAAAACAAATAGAGACACAGAAGTAGACAGCAAACATATAGACACCAAGAAGTGTGGGGAGAACAAGGGTTGAGATGAATAGGGAGATTTGGATTGACATATACACACTATTAATACTATGTATAAAATAGATAACTAGTGAGAATCTACTGTATAGATCAGGGAACTCTATTCAGTGCTCTGTGGTGACCTAAATAGGAAGGAAATCCAAAACAGGGGGAATAAATGTAAGTAACAACATTGTAAAGAAATATACTCCAATAAAAATTAATTTAAAAAAATCATTTGTTCTATACAAGTTCAAATCTTGGCATCCAACAATGGTGAAAGAGATGTGCCTCTGTGCCCTGCTGCTGGTTTGGCACTTGTTAGCACTTTCTCTTAATGGCATCTCCAAGCCCTATGCACATACACTGAAAATGTTATATGACTGTCTAGTGATCAAGGAGACGAACCTCAGGTTATGTTTTAGCTGAGAAAAATCATGTCATTTTCACATCCCTGCCATGCCCATATAGTTACCATAAACATGTTTCTGTGCAAAGCTGCTTAGTGATAATAATAAACATGACATAATTGGAAATCATAATATTCTTAATACAGGAACATGTGAGGGAGAATTAGCCACGTAAAAATTCTGGTATGTTTCTTCTAAAAATCAAGTCACAGTAC
The DNA here is from genome assembly GCF_001704415.2 of Capra hircus. Lineage (NCBI taxonomy): Eukaryota > Metazoa > Chordata > Mammalia > Artiodactyla > Bovidae > Capra > Capra hircus. Next base: position 41,918,969 of record NC_030811.1, read on the forward strand.
CTTAGAGTCACGCATTATCAACGTAGTCTCTTCATCTAGACTGTAAACTTGCCAAAGGCAAGAACTCTTTCCAACATCTGTGTATTTCCTTCAGCATCAGCTAATTTGCTTGGCCAACAGTGATTTCCTGATGATCATTTGTTACTTGGCTGATTGATGGATTAATTAAAAACAAAAACAACTTTTTGACTTGAGGCTACAGGGGCTGAAATTAAAAGGGCATGGTTCTCCTTATTTCCTGCAGACTGGCAATGCACCCTCATGTTAAGACTTTGGGTGCCATCTTTGTGCAACAGTCTCACCAAAGGACCCTCTTGCTCAGCACCCAAGGAGACCTGTTGGGAGCTGTGGACTGGAAACTAGCCACCTCAGTCCAACCTCTTGGAAGTACAGACTTACCTCCTTGCCTGATTTCTCTACCAATGTGCATGAGCTTCTCATTTTAAGACTGCTGAGCAAAGCTCAGACTCACATGAATCACTTGCAGGTGGATTATTTACCAGCTGAGCCACAAGGGAAGCTCAAGAATACTGGAGTAGGTAGCCTGTGCCTTCTCCAGCAGATCTTCCTGACCCAGGAAGTGAACCAGGGTCTCCTGACATTGCAGATGAATTGTTTACCAGCTGAGCTACCAAGGGTAGGAGGTAGGGTGCTGGTCTCAGAGGTTGCCAGAAACATCAAGGAAGTTCCCAAATCTGAGTTGGTATGATGGGGAGGAAGAAGTGGCAAATTTTCAGTTTCAGGAATATGTGTTTGGTTATAGAGCAGAGACTCCCCCCATTAAAGTGTAACAGAAACACATGGCCTGTAATAACAGCCTCTATCGAGCTGACAGGCCTGGGTTCCATGAGCAGCATAGCAAACCTGGCACAATGCGAAGTACATCTGAGGCAACAGCAGGTCTATCTTTCCCTTTCATAAGGTCTGATGTGCCTGAAGCGAGTCCAGTGCAGCCCAGTTATTGAAGCGAGGCTCCCTAGAGACTACAATGGATGAAGATGGGTGGGAAGATGACTTACAGACATGTCAGGGCCCCATCTGCATTCTTCCCCATAGCTCAGAAGCACACACCAGCCTGATTCCAACTGCCAGTGTCTGCCTGTCAGTGCCTAAGCTGCTGGAGCCCATGTTGCCCTCCCCGGAAGTAGATTGGAAAAAGAAAGAAAAGTGAAATCGCTCAGTCGTGTCTGACTCTTTGTGACCACATGGACTGTAGCCTACCAGGCTCCTCTGTCCATGGGATTTTCCAGGCAAGAATACTGGAGTGGGTTGCCATTTCCTTCTCCAGGAGATCTTCCTGACCCAGGCATTGAACATGGGTCTCCCGCATTATAGGCAAATGCTTTACCTTCTGAGCCACCACGGAAGTCCATTGGCAGATTGGTATAAACCTCCGACAGTGTTTCTGCCATAAGCCAAACAAGGTCACTGCGGAACCGCAGAGCAGGTAGGTTGGAAAGCCAGAGGTTAATTAACCCCTCTCACCCAGCAGCTCTCCACCAATGACTGAAAGGAGCTGATGTAGAAATGCCCTAACTTTCTCCCTCAGGTAGGATAACTCTGAATCACGGTATCTGTATCAGCTTCCAGAGTTCCCCAGCTGGATTAAGCCTGATGTCTCCTGGGATCACCTCCCAGGTAAGCTATTTGCACTCAAGTCTTTGATGTCAATTCTGCTCCTGCAGCTCAGCAGAGTCCACCTTCCCAGCTGACAAAAGTCACACAGCCATGTGGAACACAGAGAGGAAAAAGTAGAGGTCCTGCCTGTCTGTCACAGACCCTCCAAGATGACTATGTACAACACATGAGGATGCTCAGAGCCAAGCAGTGGTGAATCAGAAACTCCCGGGCTTCCTTCCCATGTTTCGTGGGCAGAAAATATATAAGCACATAGTGTGTGCTTAGTCACTTCAGTCATGTCCGACTCTCTGCGACCCCACGGACCATGACATACCAGGCTCCTCTGTCCATGGGATTCTCCAGACAAGAATACTGGAGTGGGCTGCCATTTCCTTCTCCAAATACCAGGTAATACCTTGTGAAAGACACCAGGCCTTGGTAGTCCTCCAAAACTCATCACGGTCTCATACGCTCATCCTTCCCCTGTTTCCAGTTCCTTACAAGAGAAGGAGAGTCCCATGGAAACTGTCTCCTTGACAAGGATGTACAGACGAAAATTACAGTCAGCACAGCAGCACTAAGGAAGGCTCCATATTGGCACACAGGGTAGTGATACACCGAAAGATCAGTTCACTCGGGCAGATGGGAAGGGCAGTGAGGTCCCAGCTTGGCTGCACAGAGGGAAGTCCTCAGACAAAGGATCAGCATGGAGCAGTGAACCCACGAACCTTAGGCATGCAAGCTTGCCTGGCAGAGTGTCTGGGTGGCTTCCTGGCTCTCAAGGGACTATCACTAGCCTGCTTGGTGGCGTGGAGATACCGGAGGCCTTCAGAGTGGGTGGGGTAGTCAAACTCTGACCAGAACTAACTCTGGGCTTCATAAGTGACCTAAAAATGGGATCAGTTGCCCAGGAGATATTTTTCATGCCCACCTGTCACTTTTTGGTGCTTACCTGACATGACTTTTCAACTTCCTTCCTTGTAAAAATTGACTACCTTTCAAATTCTCTCTTGGGCTTCACCACTCATGTTCATGTACACCAGACATTTTTCTGTCATCATTTTCTGTGGGAAGTGGAGGAGTTAAAGCTCCCTTGTTTCATAGGTGTGTCAGAATTTTTCTTCATGAGGAGAATATGTTTTACCTGATGCTTATATATTCCGGGCCTCCTCGTTATAAGACATATAATAATCCTAATCCCACAGTGTATTCCAATCAACTAAGTTACAGTTTCTTTTTCATAAAGCTGTGAATTAAACAACTCCTGCAGGTATTGTGATATTTCAATCTCTGCATGGAGTTTCTTCTCCCTGCTACTGGGTCCCAGCTTCTGCTATCCAGCCTGACCAGACCAGGTAACTGGTAAAACCTAAAGAAGGATCTCCACATAGTTCATTGCATTTCTATTTTTTTTATGATTTATTAACATTATTTTTAATTCATTTTTTAAATTTTCTTGGAGCATAGTTGCTTTGCAATGTGGTGTTAGTTTCTAGTGTACAGCAAAGTGAATCAACTATATGTATACAGATTTCCCACAGAAGCAAAATGACAAATGGAATAGTTGTTGGGAGGAAATGACTTATATTATAAATGCAATGGTATTAATACATATATGTGGAATCTAAAAAAAATGGTATCAAGATCTTATTTACAAAGCAGAAATAGAGACACAGAAATAGAGAACAACCATATGGATCCTAAGGGAGGAATATATCCCCTCTTTTTTGGATTTCCTTCCCATTTCCGCGTGTGTGTGTGTGTGTGTGTGTGTGTGTTCAGTCACTCAGTCATGTCTGACTCTTTGCTATCTCATGGGCTGTAGCCTGCCAGGCTCCTCTGTCCATGGATTTTTCAGACAAGAATACTGGAATACTAGAGTAGGTTGCCATTTCCTACTCCAAGGGATCTTCCCGACCCAGGGATCAAACCCACATCTCCTGCATTGCAGGCAAATTCTTTACCATTGAGCCACCTGAGAAGCCCCTTCCTTCTTCATTTAGGTCACCACAGAGCACTGTGGTGTTCCCTGTGGTATACAGTAGGTTCTCACTAGTTATCTATTTTATACATAGTCAATAATGTATATACGTCAATCCCAACCTCCCAATTCATCCCACCCCTCTTTCCCTGCTTGGTATCCATACATTTGTTTATTTCTGTGTCTCTATTTCTGCTTTGTGCTGGGAAAGATTGAGGACAAGAGGAGAAGGGGGCAACAGAGGATGAGATGGTTAGATATCACTGACTCAATGGACATGAGTTTGAGCAGACTCCAGGAGATTGTGAAGGACAGAGAAGCCTGGAGTACTGCAGTTCATGGGGTTGCAGAGTCGGACACAACTTAGCAACGGAAAAACAACAGCATGTCAATTTTTTTTCAGATTCCACATATACGTGTTAATATCATTGCATTTCTTATATAAGTAATTTCCTTCCAACAACTATTTCATTTGTCATTTTGTTTGTGTGGAGTTAGAAATTTTCATACCAACTGGGGGAAATAAACAAAACAATGTAGAAATTATGAGCACAGCCATTCAAAACCCAGGAATTAGGAGGTGGGTTTCCCTAAATAGCTGGCAAGTGCTGTAGTGGCAGAGGAGGGAAGGATGAAAAAGTCAGAGCTTGAGTCCCCAGATCATGCAGAGGGAGAGAGTTTCAAAGAGCAGGCCAATTGGTTGATGTCCCCTGGAGATCTTTTATCATTCTTTCTATCTCATCAGCTCTTATAACCAATGAATACTCCTTCCTGGACTTATGATGCTGGAGATCTATCTGTCTTCCAGCAAGAAGGTTTAAACTGGAGTTGTGTGTATTTAAAACCCCACTGACAAGCCTTCATTCATTTAAGTCCACCTGAAAGAGAAGTTCTCTATTACCTCAAAGATATGAAGTCCCTGGGTTGATTGTGACTTCGACAGATGTATGACAAGTCAATGGCCATGACTGAGAGATGTGTCAGCAGCCCCTTTATCCCATTCATCTCATCATGTTAGAACCCAAATCAGCAGTGTGTGAGGCTGGGCCTGATTTCTCTTTCTATTTCTCAAAGCAAATTCTGGGCACAGTTTTTGGAGAATGTTGAGGGGATGTTATTCAGTTGCTGTCCCAGTTTGTTTCCTGGGACAGCAGTTTCGTTCTCTGACTGCTACTGAGTTGATGGCGAGTGTGTGCTATTCTTGCAGACTACATTAAGAGCAGCCACAAGCAGACAAGTCAGGTAGGTCTGAGGATCACTGGCGCTTGGGGTCCTATTGCTCTTTTTCTCAAACTCTGGAAGATAAATACATTAGCACACTAATTTAAAAGTCACTAATTCTTGGGACTTTCCTAGTGGCCCAGTGATTGAGAATCTGCCTTTCCACTGCAGGGGGCATGGGTTCAATCCTTGGTCAGGAACTAAGATCTCACCAGCCTTACAGAGTGGCCTAAGTAAATAAATAAATAACCACTTAATTCTTAAAACAGTAATAAATTATGCAATTCTAGGATCGGCAAACTGAATTAAGTTCTGCCTAAATTGCCTAAAAAAAGGAGGTAAATTCACTTCTCAAGTTATTATTTTAGTGCAAAAAGTTCCAATTGGATCCACAGCATTTTACAAAGCTTAGAGTAACATTCTGCATTTTCATTCATAAACCTTTTGAAAGCATTCACCTACTTTCCAACAGCTTGTGGAAGAACAACTGAAACTGCCAGTTCTGTGCACAGGTATGAACAACAAAGTGAATCAGTCATACATATACATATATCCATTCATTTTTAGATCCTTTCTCCATACATGTCATTACAGAGTGTTGAGTAGAGGTTCCTGTGCTATACAGTAGGAACTTATTAGCTACCTACTTTGTATATAGTAGTTCATATATCTTAATCCAATCTCCCAATTTATTCCTTCCCTTCTATCCCTCCAGTTACCATAAAATTGTTTGCTACATCTGCACAGATATGATTTAAAATTAGTTTTTACCTGGATCTAGATGATATATAATTCTACCCTCTATACAAAGTGCATGAATTGAAATAGGCATATGTTTTCTGCAAACACTTTAGCAAAAACGAATCACTAACTCTGTACCTCAAATCTCTGTTGTAAAATTCCTGAAGAATTTCTGATGGCCTTGCCTCCTCCCATGAAAGATAGAGAGGTTATTGCTTAAATTTGGATTATTTTATTTATAAAACAAATACATTTATTTATTACAATATCATTTATTACCATATCTAAAGTTACTTCATTGATTGTTGCCTGTCTAGAATCTCCAGAGTTTCAAAGATACATGCACCCCAATGTTCATAGCAGCATTATTTACAATAGCCAAAGTGTGGAAGCAATTTAAGTGTCTATTTACAGATAAATGAATAAAGAAGATGTGGTAAATAAGCATACACACTGGAATATTACTCAGCTATAATAAAACATGAAGTTGCAATTTGCAACAACATGGGTGGACCTAGATGATAACAAGGCAGACAGAAAAAGACAAACACTGATTTTCTTCAATTATATCTGGAATCAAAAAAAAAATTTTAAAAATATAACAAAACAGGAGCGGGCTCATGAATAGAGGGAACTAGCTGTTGCCAGAGTAGATGGGGGTGGAGAGATGGTAAAATAAGTGAAGGGGAACAAATACTATAAACCTAATCTTGACCTGCATTTAGAAATAAGAGGTAGGCAGAAAATGACCTTATCACTTTTTGAATGCCAGGAAAAGGCTATTGAGATCATCTGTATTAGGGAAAATGGGATTGAAAATATTCAAGCCATGATTCCATGGTATGAGACTAAAATTTCAGTAGAAGCTGCTTAATACTTTGGAGTAGAATGTTACTCTAAAAAGCAATTATAAATAATCCAGATAAGAAGGAAAAACACTCTGAAAAAAACATAAAACTATAATAACTACATAAGGAAATCTCCCATGAGCTCAGATTTTTAGGTAATATGTTATAATGATGGGTTTGCCTTATAGAAAATATTCAAGCATCCTTGAATGTTCTTTGAGGTCTGGGACTGATGTTATGACTTTGCAGTTATGTATTTTCATAATTGTAGTTTCAAGTTGAAACAACATCCAGAGTTTCAAAAACTCTTGTCTTAAATGATAATCCTGACCAAATTTCCTTGTCTTAAGAGTGTCCCCCCAGACTGCTCACTGACTCCTCATTCAATCCACACTGGATAAAAACTCAGCTCATATAAAATGAAAAACTTGGATACCTGGCTGATCTGTCAGCAAACCAAGCTCATGTTAGAAGTTTGAATTTTAAATAAAAGAAAAATGGAAAATGCTTCCATAATGTTTCAGTAATGAGAGCGTCTATTCTTACAGTGGAGGGTGGTGCCATGCCTCTGTGGCAGCGAACCACACTTACAAATATATCCATGCGTTTCATTTGCCATGATGGATTTCACCAGGACTTTTTGGTTCATTCCATTACCCCAGATTTTTCAGTAACTCATTTAGCTCATTAGCATGCCCTTTATACATACAAACACACACACACAAATACATATATATACACCTATATATATGATTATTAGCTATAGGCACTATGCTAAATCTCCAGAATTTATCTTCCATAAAGTTCTGTATCCTTTGACCATCATCTTCCCTAATTATGTATACAAAATTGACTCTTAACCCCAAATCTCTCTCTATTCTCCTACCTTTGTGATCAGATTTCAATGCTTGGTGAGATTTGAGGACCCTTTTTGCCTGAACTTCAAGTAGTTGGACACAGTGACTAAGATATGAAAGCAATTTAAATGTCCATCAATGATGAATGGATAAATAAAATGTGAGATACATGTCTCACATTTTATATATGAATTTACATATGAATATATGTGAATATATTCAGGATTTACAGAAAGAAGAAATTCTTGCCATTTATGAAAACATGGGTCGATCCAGAGGCCGTTATGTTAATAAGACAATACAGTAAGACAGATACTGTAAGATCTTACTTATATGTGGAACCTACAAGAGTTAAGCTCATAGAAGCAGAGAGTAGAATGGTGGTTTCCAGGGGCTGAGAAGAGGGAACAGTGGGGAAGTGAGGTCAAAAGGTATAAAACTTTATATAAGATAAAGTTTGGAGATTTACAGCATAGTGCTTGTAGTTAATAATACTGTATTGCATATTTAAAATTATCCAAGAGGGTAGGTCTTATGCTAAGTGTTCTTGCCATACACACATACACATAGCACATAGACACAAAAAATTAATAAAAATAATAGTGAGGTGGAAGAAAATTGGAGGATGTTACGGCTATGTGTCTGTGATGGTTTCACAGGTATGTGCTTATCCTCAAACTCATCAAGTTGTATATATTAAATATATATAAATTTTTACATGTCAATATGCCTCAGTAAGTGGCTTTAGAAAACAAAAAGAGCATTCTGCTTAGACATTGCCCCTTTGCTTGTAGTCTTATTGTAGCCTTCAAGGTAAATGGCATGAAAAGATGAACACAAATGGAAATATTTTCCCTACAGTGTAGAATTGAGATGCTCTATGGTCTCTGCCCCCACCCCCAGATGCCCTTCTAAAGTTGGGAAAGAGAGAGTCAGGGCCAAGATGGTTTCTCTAGAGGAGAGAAAGCCCAGCCTTCTCATCACAATAGTCCCATGGAGGGGAAATAGAGACTCAATCTAAAGAGAAAACATGATCCAAAAGATCCACTAGAACATGATTTTTAAACTGAGTTTCTAGAGGTCTATAATTTATTATTGTACATCTGGAAATTTCCCATAAAATCTGTTTCCTTAATGTTATGTCATCTATGACCTAAATTTTATGTCATCTGTTACCTAAAATAAATGTACCTGCTAATCATTTTGTAACTGTGTATTGCCTACATTCCTTCTTCTTTTTTTTTTTTTTAAATTTTACTTTACAATACTCTATTGGTTTTGCCATACATTGACATGAATCCACCACGGGTGTACATGAGTTCCCAATCCTTCTTCTATGTGCAAAATCTATTGACACAGAGTCATCACTTAAGTGATGTTATTTAAAAGGCAATGCAATTGTTTTTAAACTGTGTCTTGTAGAGTCCCAGGAGTAAATGAGATCTACAATCTGTCCAGTGTGAGGAACATCACCATTGTCCCTTTTCCCTAGTCTGGCTCTATTAGCTATCTCCTGATTCCTACTCTAAAAAATCTATACTTGTAACTAGTGGCCTCATTATGTCTTCGGAGCATAGGTTTTCCCTGACTCATATCAGGGGCCCTCTTTCTTGATGATGTTGATCAGAAACGAGAATGAGATGAGAAGAGAAATAAAGGCAGTGGTTGCTATTAGACTTTAGAGTGTCTAGCCAATTAATGGTTAGCCAAAGATCATAACAAATAAAACAGTATAATTTGAGTATTACATGTGGACTATTCCAGATAGATCTAACATCATTTCGAAACTCATTTCAAAGTACCAGATGTTCTACTTTACATGGATAGAAGCAGTCTATGTTGTTAAAACCTAAGAAACAAAAAGGATGCATCACCTTTCTAACTCAACAAAAATGATGAGCAAGGTAATGACAATATACAATATACGTTTTGCTTCCAAGTTCCCTTGTTACTCTGAACTTGTTTATAAAACAGAAACATAATCACAGACGCAGAAAACAAAGTTATGGTTACCAGGGGGGAAAAAAAAGGAGGAAGAATAAATTGGGAGATTGGATTTGACACATGAAAGTGAGAATCACTCAGTTGTGTCCAACTCTTTGCGACCCCATGGGTTGTAGTCTGCCAGGCTCCTCTGTCCATGGAATTCTCCAAGCAAGAATACTGGAGTGGGGAATTGTTCCCTTTTCCAGGGGATCTTCCCAACCCAGGCACTGAACCCAGGTCTCCTGCATTGCAGGTGGATTCTTTACCATCTGAGCCACCAGGGAAGCCCAGGAATTGACATACATACACTCAGTTCAGTTCAGTTCTGTCGCTCAGTCATGTCCGACTCTTTGCGACCCCATGAATTGCAGCACACCAGGCCTCCCTGTCCATCACCAACTCCCGGAGTTCACTCAGACTCACGTCCATTGAGTCAGTGATGCCATCCAGCCATCTCATCCTCTGTTGTCCCCTTCTCCTCCTGCCCCCAATCCCTCCCAGCATCAGGGTCTTTCCCAATGAGCCAACTCTTCTCATGAGGTAGCCAAAGTACTGGAGTTTCAGCTTTAGCATCATTCCTTCCAAAGAAATCCCAGGGCTGATCTCCTTCAGAATGGACTGGTTGGATCTCCTTGCAGTCCAAGGGAGTCTCAAGAGTCTTCTCCAACACCACAGTTCAAAAGCATCAATTCTTCAGCGCTCAGCTTTCTTCACAGTCCAACTCTCACATCCACACATGACCACTGGAAAAACCATAGCCTTGACTAGACGGACTTTGTTGGCAAAATAGTGTCTCTGCTTCTCATGGTCATAACTTTTCTTCCAAGGAGTAAGCGTCTTTTAATTTCATGGCTGCAGTCACCATCTGCACTACTATACATAAAATGGGCTTCTGTGATGATTCAGTGGTAAAGAATCCTCTTACCAATGCAGGAGACATGGGTTTGATCCCTGGGTCAGGAAGATCCCCTAGAATAGGAAATGGCAACCCACTCCAGTATTCTTGCCTGAGAAATCCCACTGACAGAGGAACCTGGCAGGCTACAGCCCATGAAATAGCAAAGAGTTGGACATGACTTAGCAACTGAACAACAGCAACAATATATAAAATTGATAAGTAATAAGGATGTATCATATAGCACAGAGAACTATACTTATCTATAATGACTTATATGGGAAAAGAATCTAAAAGAGTGTGTACACTTTGCTATACAACAGAAACCAACACAACATTGCAAATCAATTATACTCCAATAAAATGTTTTTTAAAAAGTATGTATGTGTTAATGTCTCTATAATAAATGAATGACATAATGAGCTTATTTCTAGTATCACTAAAATAGTCACATCAAAATATCTACCTAAGGATAAAGAGGAAAAACAAAGGTAGTATATCATTGTGCCAACTCTAGAAAAGTGACTTTGACATGCCACTGCCTACAGAAATATGCAAACGTGCTAGGTCAAGAATACACTCAAAGTGTGGTCCAAGGACCAACAGCATCTGCAGCACCTGGGAACTTGCTAGCAATAGAAATTCTCTTTCTAAGACATCCTGAATCCACATCTCTTTAAGTGTAAGGCTAACTCTCCATGCGTTAGTGTGGGAAGCAATGTTCTACATGAATGATAGTTGATACACATTAGCAGGTAAATAGAATTTGCATATGGTGGAGACCAAACTCAGTTCAGTTCAGTTCATTTCAGTTGCTCAGTCGTGTCCTACTATTTGCAACCCCATGAATTGCAGCACTCCAGGCCTCCCTGTCTATCACCAACTCCCTGAGTTTACCCAAACTCATGTCCATCGAGTAGGTGATGCCATCCTGCCATCTCATCCTCTGTTGTCCCCTTCTCCTCCTGCCTGCAAACCCTCCCAGCATCAGGGTCTTTTCCAATGAGTCAGCTCTTCGCATGAGGTGGCCAAAGTACTGGAGTTTCAGCTTTAGCATCAGTCCTTCCAAAGAACACCCAGGACTGATCTCCTTTAGAATGGACTGGTTGGATCTCCTTGCAGTCCAAGGGACTCTCAAGAGTCTTCTCCAACACCACAGTTCAAAAGTATCAATTCTTCAGTGCTCAGCCTTCTTCACAGTCCAACTCTCACATCCACACATGACCACTGGAAAAACCATAGTCTTTACTAGACAGACCTTTGTTGGCAAAGTAATGTCTCTGCTTTTCAATATGCATAACTTTCCTTCCAAGGAGTAAGCATCTTTTAATTTCATGGCTGCAATCACCATCTGCAGTGATTTTGGAGCCCCCCAAAATAAAGTCTAACACTGTTTCCACTGTTTCCCCACCTCAGATGGTCACAATTCTGAATTTTAACTCAATGCATCAAGTAACTTGTATAAGTCCATACTGTTTCTCTGCTGTTCCCTCTTTCCTCCCTGTTTGCTCACAGGACAGCATAGGACAGCAGTTTTTTTCCCTAGACTTTGGAAGCTTTAGGAGTCAAATTGAAGGGGAAGGAGAGAGTGGGACAAATAGAGAAAGCAGCATTGAAACATATATTACATATAAACGTATCTGTAAAACAGATAGCCAGAGGGAATTTGCTGTATGATGCAGGGAGCTCAAATCCAGTGCTCCATGACTACCTAAAGGGGTGGGATGGAGCGGGAGGTGAAAAGGAGGTTCAAGAGGGAGTGGACATACCTATGCCTATGACTGATCCGTGCTGATGTATGGCAGAAACTAACACAGTGTTGTAAAGCAATTGTCTTCCAATTAAAAATAAATAATTTTTTTAAAAAAAGAAGTCAAATTGAGGGCTGAGATGGAATAATGCTTATATTTCTCAGACTTCCCAACAGAATACATGACACATCAATAGATTTTCCCATGAATATCAATTGTATAAACTAAAATCTACCTCCGCAAAAAGAAATGGCAGACTTGCTATGCAATCAACAATTTTGGAAAACATGAATCCAGGCCATGTTGGTTCTAAGATTTTTGCACATTGTCATCTTTTCAAAAGCTACTGGACTCTGAACTGAAAAACACAAATAGCTGGAAAATTTTAAATGAATGTATGTAAATCTTCAAGGCTTTATTTAGCCATGCTGCATATGCATTACCGAAATATTTCTAGCTTTCTTTCTAATGCCGTTGATTGGTCTGGACTGGCTTAGAATTCAAGTTTGCATTTTAACACATGCAAACAGATGTAGACCCTGTTCTTTGTCCAGATTCCCTAATTCCTGGTACCAGTGTCGTGTGACTCCTCCAGCTGCTTTGTGCTTTGATGCTAACAACTGACATCTGTGATGTGGAGGAAACGCTCCTTAAGCCATCAGATCTGCTGTCTCTGTAGCTGGAAGTATTGATATCGTCTAGGAATTCGTGGTACCAGTAATTGACTGATGAGTAAACAGGAAAGCCCTCACACTCAGGGCAGGACTCCCCTGTGTGCAGTTTAGGGAATTTCCCTGTGGAAGCACACTAAGGATCAGGCTGAGATTGTACCCTGGCCTGGCACCCTCCAATCCCCTGTCCTGCTTCACCCACTTCCTTACTAGTGTCTCTTGGAAGTTAGACCTTGATAAATTGGCATCGTTGACTTAGGACTGACTTCTGGGAAACCCAGTCTAAGATACTCAGGATGCCAAATCTCGTCCAAATCCAACCAGCTGGAGAGATGAAAGAAAATAATTCAAATAGTATGTTGTAGCCTTTTATCATCAAGACTTTTCTTTCCACACTACAGTTCCTTTTCTAAATACACAAAATTCTTAATGTTCTATAATATAGCTGGTGGTATTTTCCTTTAGCTATAATTCTTCCCTGAAATGGGCAGTGCTCCCAGAATCTACCGACCTGTTGACTTTGGACAATTAACTAGAAATTTGAAATATCTTCCTATACTACATCATAAATGTTAGAAGCTGCATAACATGTATCTTCTATTGCACAAACATAATTGGACATTTTTAAGTCTAGTATTAATCTTAGTGTGTAGGAATGTATAAGCAAACATTATACTAAATCTTCACATTTCTTCATATTTAGTGCTTTCTTCAAATTAATCAAAATCAGAAATATATATGACCTAAAGAAAGTCAACTATAATTAATTTTAACGCTAGAACAACTATTAACCAAGAAAAATAATGCTGATAAAATTTAAATAAAATGGCATTTATCCTTTAAATAATCAATAAAAATGGGCATAGTCAGCATACCGTAAATAATCAGACATTTTAAACAGAAGAAATTTGTGTCCTCCTGCATTCCTCTGTCATTGTTAGAATCAGAAATGCTTTTCTTTCTTATCAAAAGCTAAAGTAGGCAATAATTGTTTGTAGCTTCCGACACACATTCTGTAAACAATTGAGAAGCCCAGGAATCATTGCTTATACTGTAGAAGACTATAAAAGATCTTCATGTGTAAGGCAATCTATTCCTGCTGCTGCTGCTAAGTCGCTTCAGTCGTGTCTGACTCTGTGTGACCCCATAGACGGCAGCCCACCAGGCTCCCCTGTCCCTGGGATTCTCCAGGCAAGAACACTGGAGTGGGTCGCCATTTCCTTCTCCAAATCTATTCCTAACAGAACTGGAAGAAACTAGCATTGCTCTAGGAGTGCCTGCCACATGCTACCACATACTTTTACAGGTCCTATTTCATTAACTGAGTCCTCACACTTTGAGGCAGAACGCTGAGCAGACCCATTTTCACTGATACCTAAGAGGTCCAAGATGCCATGGTTTTCACAGAGTCAGTATGCACCACAAGTACTATCTAAATTCTGCCATATTTTACCCCACAGGCCATTCTCTCTCATTCATGCAAACCTTACAAGTTTGGCACTATTGCATTTTAACTTTTAAGATAAAGAAAATTAAGCACAGAGGGCCCAAGGTTGCACAACCAACCAGGAGGTGACAGAGCAAGAATTAGAATTCAGACTCCCTGCAGAGTTCACAGTATTAGCCAAGGTGTTTTCCTTCCCAGTCAGGCTTTGGGTTCAAGATGGTAAACCAAGAACGTGTACATACCTTTGCTCCATCAAATTAGTCCATTAAAATAATGTCATTGTTGCATTAGAATTCTTTACTGCTGTTTCCTTTCTCAGCTATGGCAACTATTTTTTATAAAAACTTTAATAAGAAATAAAAATATTTTAACACAAAATTATAATGGAAACCACAAAAGGAAGAAAAATTAAGAACCATTTAAAGTTGCGGACTCCTGGGGATGGGGTTTGCATACATAGGCACAGAATGTTAACATTTATGCTTCATTTTACATACTTTGAATTTTTGTTCCTATGTGCAATTTCTATAAATTTTTTCATTTCTAGAAAAAGTAAAGGATGGAAATAAGGCAAGGAAATAGAAGGATGGGAAGAAGAAACATGTATAAATTTCCACACAATAGAGTATTTATGCACTGTCTAAAAGGTGGAGGCAGATTCATTGTCCTGGCATGGGGCAATCTTTAAAAAATATCAGTAAACAAAGAATAACCTAGGTGCAAAATATATGTAATATAGAGCTACTTGTGTATTACAAAAGTGTCTGTATGGGCATGTACTTAGATAAATGTGAAAAGAATGCACACCAAATCTAAGGTTTCCATGAGCTGTAGAATTGGAACTGGAGAGAATCAAACAGGAGGATTTAACTCACTGCTTGTTACATGTGAATATCTCTATACTGTTTACCTCTGTCCGTCTAGACTCCCTTTTACAATAAATTTCATTTATATGGATAGTCTTTTATAATGCTTAAAAATGAGTAAGACACTGGGTGAGTTAGGTCTTCCTGGGAAGCAGACACTTCCTAAGATGCTAGTGGTCTGCTGGAGGATAAACTGGTGCGACATGAAGGGAGGGGTGAGAAAAACCTGTAGTAGGCCATGGGACACCAAGTTTCCCAGTGACAGAGGAGGAGGAGAAAGAGGGTTTGGGCAAGGGTGCTTCAGTTTCTGGAGAAGGCAATGGCCACCTACTCCAGTACTCTTGCCTGGAAAATCCCATGGATGGAGGAGCCTGGTAGGCTGCAGTCCATGGGGTCGCAAAGTGTAGATCTGATGAAGTCATGGCCAGCTCAGTGAGAGCTTTGAAGCATAACCTGTCTGTGAGGCTACCTGGAAAGAGGTGGGCTTGCCTGGGAAGCCAAGGTAGGTTCCAAAGGTGCTAGCCTCTGGAGGCTGTCACCTATATTGCAGCTGAAGAGAAAGTTCGTTCGTTCTTTCTTTTTTTAATTGGGGTATATTTGTATTAAAATGGTGTGTTAGTTTCTGCTGTACAACGAAGTGAACCAGCTATATGTATATGAATATCCCCTCTCTTGCACCCACCCCCACCCCAGCCATCTAGGTCACCGCAGAGCACTGAGCTGGGCTCGCTGCAGTATCCAGCAGGTTCCCACCAGCTATCTGTTTACACATGACAGTGTGCATAGATCAAGCCCAACCTCTCCGTTCATCTCACTCTCCCTCCCTTGCTCACATATCCGTTCCCTACATCTGCATCTCTGTTCCTGCCCTGCAGTTAGGTTAGGGGACCCAAGCTGTGCACCATAAACACAAGCATTCCCTTGAAGCCCACTGTCAGAAGCTGCCTCCCACACAAGCAGCCCGCCCAGGGCCAGCATCTAAGGAGGCCGCACTCTCAGGTGTGTGCTGTACAGGTCAGCTCACCCCGGACTGCTCCCAGCTTGAGCCATGTTCTCTACAATGACAAAATTGAAACTGTTCATGAAAGAAAATTTTCTTTTCATGGCCTTACTTCCCAGGACTCCATGTGTCTCTCCATAAATGGACTTGGGAGGTAGGGAAAAACCAAAGACTTTTCATACCTGAGGCAAAGGAACCTTTCCCTTTAATAAAAATCTTGAAGATTTAAAGCTAAAACTCTAGCAGCAGTGTGCTGCCATACACTCCGAGTTTTCAAAATAAGGATGATAAAAACTCATCAAGCTGTTCTTTGTGACCTCTCCCTCCCTCTTGCTCTAAAAGATTATACCTGCATTTCTCTTTCTTCACATCTTAGTCAATAATAACAAATTTTGGCACATTTCCTCACTTCTATTATTCTCCACCTGTATCATTGACTTTTAACCATCTACACATATTTATGCATCAGCTTTTTTTCCAATATTATTAATCATGTCAAACTTTATTGAAATATTTTCTCCCAGAAAAAAAAAAAGGAGAAAGAAAGAAAGAGGGAGAGAGAAAAAGAAAAGAAAGAAGGAAGGAGGGAAGGAAGATAGGAAGAAAAGCCATTCTCTTGCATTTAGTCAATAGGGCCTTAATCCTTGGTGGGATACCTTGTCTTGACTCTGCTTAGCAGTTCAAGTCCACAAGGAGTACTTCTTTAAGAGAACCAGAAGCATGCTCATTTTGGCCCACCAACAAAAAGGGCTTTCTCTTTCATAAAGACAAGTCCATGATTTCATTTTACATGCATGCATGAGTGCTAAGTCACTTCAGTCATGTCTGACTCTGCAAATCTACGGCCTGTAGCCTGCCAGGCTCCTCTGTCCAAGGGATGCTCCAGACACGAATGCCGGAGTGGACTGCCCCCGACCCAGGGATCGAACCCGTGTGTCCTGCGGCTCCTGCATTGCAGGCAGATTCTTTACTGCTGAGCCACCAGAGAAGACCTTAGTTTTACGTACTCAGTCTATTCTGTGTCATCATAAATTCTAATGTTATTACTTCTTTTCTACTTTAACTTGAAACAGAATTAGAACCCACATTAACCAAAAGTGCTCAGATAATAGGGGAAAGAAAACCCTTATCATCCTGAAAAAAGTATACACACTCTAAACTGTTGCCATTCGTTTCATGCAGGTAGATGATATTCACATCTACATTATGGATCTTCTGGGTGAGATGGATGGGTTTTGAGCTAAAATTCCTTCTTAGGGGTGATGTAACAAATGAATATTTCCCTTCAAAAAAATAAAAAAGGAAAGCATGTAATTTCCCAAAGTAACAGCACTTGGTCATTCAACAAATATTTATTGGGTCCTTACTATGTGCCAAGAAATATTTTATGAGCTAAGGATAAAGCAATAAAAAAAAAAGTGAAAAATTCTACTCTCATACCAAAGGCACAAATCCATGAAAGCAAAAATTGAATGAAGTTGGACTTCATTAAAATTTAAAACTCCTGCTCTGTGTAAGAATTTGTTAAGAATGAAAAGGAGAGCCCCAGATTGGCAGAAAACTTTTGCAAAAAAACATCTTCTAAAAGACTGTTATCCAAAATACACAAAGAACTCTTAAAATTCAACAATAAGAAAATAAAAATCCAACTTAAAAAAATGGACAAAAGATCTGAACTGGCACCTCACCAGAGAAAATACACAGATGGCAAATAAGCACATGAAAAGATGTCCCACATCATATGACATCAGGAAAATGCAAATTAAAACAACAGTGAGATACCACTACACATCTATCAGAATGTACAAAATCCAAAAAACTGCCAACACCAAATGCTGGCAAGGATGTAGGGTAGCAGGAGCTCTCATTAATTGCTGGTGGAAATGCAAAATGGTACAGTCACTTTGGAAGACAGTTTGGCAGTGTCTTACAAAACTAAACATACTCTTACCATATGATCCAACAACTGCACCCCTTGGTATTTACCCAAATGAATTGAAAACATATGTCCACACAAAACCTATACATGAATATTTATAGCAGCATTATACATAGTTGCCAAAACTTGGAAGCAACCAAGATGTCTTTCAATAGGTGAATGGATAAACAAACTGTACATAAAAAGAAATGAGCTACCAAGTCAGGCTAAGACATGGAGGAAACTTAAATGCATATCCCTAAGTGAAATAAGCCAACTGTAAAATCTATGTACTACATAATTTCAACTATATGACATTCCACCAAAGGCAAAACTATAACCAATAAAAAGATCAATGGTTACTAGGGGTTGGACTGGAGGGAAGGAAGGAGAGAAAAAGGAAGAGAAGGAGAGTAGAGGAGAGGGGAACAGGTTAAGGAGATTATGAGAACTCTGTTCTTGTCACTCAATATTTTTGTAAATCTAAAACTGCTCTAAAAAATAAACTCTATTGATTTTTGAAATAGTCCTACTCTCTTGAAACTTATAGTCCAGTGGGGAAGGGTAAAGTGCAGGGTGTGTGGAACCAGTGAGGAAACAAATTAATGTAAATGAATGGTATGATATGGTTCAGTTCAGTTCAGTTCAGTCACTCAGTCATGTCCGACTCTTCGCGACCCCATGAATCACAGCACGCCAGCCCTCCTTGTCCATCACCAACTCCTGGAATTCACTCAGATTCATGTCCATCGAGTCAGTGATGCCATCCAGCCATCCCATCCTCTGTCGTCCCCTTTTCCTCCTGCTCCCAATCCCTCCCAGCATCAAAGTCTTTTCCAATGAGTCAACTCTTCACGTGAGGTGGCCAAAGTACTGGAGTTTCAGCTTTAGCATCATTCCTTCCAAAGAAATCCCAGGGCTGATCTCCTTCAGAATGGGCTGGTTGGATCTCTTTGCAGTCCAAGGGACTCTCAAGAGTCTTCTCCAACACCACAGTTCAAAAGCATCAATTCTTCGGTGCTCAGCCTTCTTCACAGTCCAACTCTAACACCCATACATGACCACAGGAAAAACCATAGCCTTGACTAAATGGACCTTAGCTGGCAAAGTAATGTCTCTGCTTTTGAATATGCTATCTAGGTTGGTCATAACTTCTCTTCCAAGGAGTAAACGTCTTTTAATTTCATGGCTGCAATCACCATCTGCAGTGATTTTGGAGCCCAAAAAAGTCTGACACTGTTTCCACTGTTTCCCCATCTATTTCCCATGAAATGATGGGACCGGATGCCATGATCTTCATTTTCTGAATGTTGAGCTTTAAGCCAACCTTTTCACTCTCCTCTTTCACTTTCATCAAGAGGCTTTTTAGTTCCTCTTCACTTTCTGCCATAAGGGTGGTGTCATCTGCATATCTGAGGTTATTGATATTTCTCCCAGCAATCTTGATCCCAGCTTGCGTTTCTTCCAGTCCAGCATTTCTCATGATGTACTCTGCATAAGTTAAATAAGCAGGGTGATGGTAGAAGATGATAAGTGCTGTGGAAAATATAAGAAATGGAAGAGATAGAGGAAGTTCTGGGTTGGGGAGGGGCTGTATAGTGTAAAACATAGTGATGAAAGAAGAGTTCACTTGGTCGATGATATTTTAATACACTGAGGTGAGGAAGTAAAGCATAGGATATCAGAAAAAATAAAATTAGAATTTGGTCATTGTGACTACAGTGAACTAGAATGGAGTGAAGGTCAGAGAAAGGGGAAGGGAAGTATGAGGCAAGATTTGCAGGGTGTTGGGATTTCCCTGGAAGTCCAGTGGTGAAGATTTTACACTTCCAATGCAGGGGATGCAGGTTCAATTCCTGGTCAGGGAACTAAGATCCTGCGTGCTGTGTAGTACAGCCAAAAAATAAAAACTAAGGTGTTGAGAAAGTGAAAGTGAATTTGCTCAGTCATGTCTGACTCTTTGCGACCCCATGGACTATGGCCTACCAAGTTTCTCTGTCCATGGGGTTTTCCAGGCAAGGATACTGGAGTGGATTGCTATTTCCTTCTCCAGGAGATCTTCCCAACCCCGGGATCAAACCGTGTCTCACGCATTATAGGCAGATGCTTTGCCATCTGAGCCACCAGGGAAGTCAAGCTGCTACTATAACTATGGTTTTACTCCAAGGGAAATGACTAGCCATAATGCCTTGAGTGAAGCAGTGACATGTTCTGACTTTTAACAGAATCACAGCACTGCTACTTTGAGAATAAGCATATGGAGTAAAAGGTAGAAGGACGATCCCAGTTAGGAAGCTTTATAACAATCCAGGAAAGAGGTATTGAAGGCTTGGACTAGGTTACAGCACCAGAGTGTCAGGGAGTTCTCATAGTCCAGATAGACAGGAATGAATAGCCCAGAGTCGCAGCACAGATTAACTTCAAAAGGCAGTTCCAGCTCTGGTAGAGAAGCTTCTAAGTGAACCCAAACTGTCTCACCAGAGTTACTTATTCCATGCCTCTGAGAGATCACAGGTATCTCAAAGGGAGCAGGGGCAGTGGAATCAGATAGGTCTGGACTAGGTGCTGTTTCCTCTGCTAACCAGCTCTGTGGTCATGGCCAACTGACCTCTCAAACTTTGGTTTTCTTATCTAAAAACTGTAGTGATATTTTACTCATAGAAATGATAAGGGGGTAAGATAAATAGTATCTTGTAGGTACTTAAACAATGATTATATTTTCTAATGGAAAGATTCCTGCTGCCAGTGTCTACTCCTGCCCCCAGAAGTAAGCTGTGACATCCTTGAAGCTGCAGGTCCAAACATAAAGGTTATGAAGGGGCCAACCTCTCCCAATCAAGGTTTACTTGGCTACTACCACTGCATAGCATCCATGTGACAAGAACCAGGGACAACCTTGGTGTTGAGGTATGTCGTCCATGTGATTACAGAGAGCCTCCTCTTCAGTGAGTGCTTTCTGTTGAGGCATTGACAAGGAACACAAATATCCTCACTCTCTGTGCCCAGTCCAAGATGTCCATCCATGTGTCTTTTCAATAGACTTCCTTATTATCCTCCTCAATCTTGCTTTTTTTCCCAGATCAGCTAGACAAGCCAGCATGGATACATAAACCATAAACCGAGAAGATCTATGTATTTCCCATATTTATAGTAAACATGTGTTGTGCTTCAATCATATTGGACTCTTCACAATCCCATGGACTGTAGCTCACCAGGCTTCTCTGTCCAGGGATTCTCCAGGCAAGAATACTGGAGTGGTGAGCCAGGCCCTCCTCCAGAGAATCTTCCTGACCCAGGGATCAAACCTGAGTCTCTTACCTCTCCTGCATTGGAAGGTGAGTTCTTTACCACTAGCGCCACCTGGGAAGCCCATAGTAACCTTGCTAAGTCACTTCAGTCGTGTCTGACTCTGTGCAACCCCATAGATGGCAGCCGACCAGGCTCCCCTGTCCCTGGGATTCTCCAGGCAAGAACACTGGAGTGGGTTGCCATTTCCTTCTCCAGTGCATGAAAGTGAAAAGTGAAAGTGAAGTCACTCAGTCATGTCTGACTCTTCGTGACCCCATGGACTGCAGCCTACCAGGCCCCTCCATCTATGGGATTTTCCAGGCAAGAGTACTGAAGCGGGGTGCCATTGCCTTCTCCTTATAGTAGAGGCCTATTTAAGCTAGGTGATGCTGAGGAATAACCTCAAAATCTCAGTGGTTCGACACATAAGTGGCTTATTTCTTTTTGAGGTGAAGCCCACTGCAAACCTAGCCTAATCTTCAGGGCAACTGTCCTCCATCCTGTCCAAGTGGAAAGTGGTTCCACATCCTTCAGAAGCTGCAACATTTGAAACACACAGCTTCCTTAACTATCATGGAAAACAAAGTGAGGGGAGGATATCACACTGGCAATGAAATGTTTCAGTCCAGAGGGTGACACCGACCCAGAACTAATCACATAGCCCCATTCTACCATTAGAGATTGGGAAGTACCATCTTCTGTGAGCTTTGAAGGAGAGAAGCAGAGAAATTCTGTGACCTGTGCTATAGCTATAATCTGATAGCTGTAACAATATTACTTCTAAATTTTACAGGAATTGTGGTTTCAAATAAAAGCAAGACTATTTAGTCACATATTTCCACTAAAAGAAAAATGACTGAGTGCTTATTGATTCAAACAAAGGTGTGAATTCAAACACAATGTTGATGATGGAGGTTTAAGATAATCACAATAGTTCTTACTCTGTAATTAAGAACAAGTTGCCTCTTTGGTTGGAGAAATATGACTCAGGACTAGAAAACTGTTAATAGTGAAATGACCTGAGGAGAAAGGCCATTGCCATTACTAGGATATTTGAGGTGGAACCTCTCTCAATCCACTTCCACCCTGGCACATGACTATATACTATGTTGCTGAACTTAATGGATGTTTTTATTCTTTCATTTGAATCAACACATATTTGTGGAGTATTTGCATAGTGCTAGACATGATACTTGGAGAAGGAAATGGCAACCTACTCCAGTGTTCTTGCCTGGAGAATCCCAGAGATGGGGGAGCCTGGTGGGCTGCTGTCTATGAGGTCGCACACGACTGAAGCAACTTAGCAGCAGCAGCAGCAGCAGACATGATACTAAGAGGCACACTATGAAACACAAAGGTCTAATTTCTGACTGCAGAACACAGATATACCAAGAATAGGTAGTAGTGTACCTTGCAAAATGGAGAGCCCCAAGAAAGTGACCTAGAAAAAAGGCTTTGAATGTAAGAGGTTTATTTCAGAGGTAATTCTAGAATGAGTAGAGAAATGAATTATCTTTCTATTACTGCCATAAAAAATTATCACAAATCTAGTGGCTTAAAACAACACAAATTTATTACTTTATAGTTATATAGGTTTGTCTAACATGAGTCTCACTGGACTAAAATCAAGATGTCAGTAGCCATTGTCTTCTCCAGATTCTAGAGGCCACCAATATTTCTTGACTTATGACTCCCTTCTTCCACCTGAAGGAGACCATCTTCAAAGCCCAAAATTTTGCATCTCTCTGACCCTACACCTATCATATGTCTCTCTCACCACAATGGACAAAGTTCCTCAACTTTCAAAGACACAGGCCATTAGACTGAACCCATGTAAATAACCCAGAATAATTTCCCTGTCTCAAATTCCATAACCTTAATTCCATCTGCAAAGTCCCCTTTGCCATGTAAGGTAACATATTCATAGATTTCAGAGATTAGAGTATGAATGTCTTTGGACTTTGTAGCCATTATTCCATGCACTCGGGGAGTGTGGAAGTGAGATATCAGAGATGGAATTCCAAAGAGTATGCATATACAATGGAATATTACACAGCCATAAAAAAGAAATTTTGCCATTTGCAGCAGCATGGATGGACTTGGAGGGCATGATGTTAAAGTGAAATAAGTTAGAGAAAGACAAATACTGTGTGATGTCACTTACGTGTGGATTTGAAAATACAACAAACTAGTGAATATCACAAAAAAGAAGCAGACTCACAGGTATAGAGAACCAACTTGTGGTTACCAGTGGGGAGAGGGAAGGGGAGGGGCAATTTGGAGGCCAAAGAGAAAGGGGTACAAACTATTAGGTAGAAGTGTGCTACAAAGACATATTATACAACATTGTGAATATAGTCAATATTTTATAATTATGAATGAGGCATAATCTTTAAAAATTGTGAATCACTACATTACATATCTATAATATATAATACTGCCAATATTGGACAGCAAGGAGATCAAACCAGTCAATCTTAAAGGAAATCAACCCTGAATAATCATTGGAAGGAATGAATGCTGATGCTGAAGCTGAAGCTCCAATATTTTGGCCATCTGATGTGAAGCAGAAGATAGTAAGAGGAGGTGGCAAGAATACACAGAAGAACTGTACAAAAAAGATCTTCATGACCAAGATAATCATGATGGTATGATCAATCACCTAGAGCCAGACATCCTGGAATGTGAAGTCAAGTGGGCCTTAGAAAGCATCACTACGAACAAAGCTAGTGGAGGTGATGGAATTCCAGTGGAGCTGTTTCAAATCCTGAAAGATGATGCTGTGAAAGTGCTGCACTCAATATGCCAGAAAATTTGGAAAACTCAGCAGTGGCCACGGGACTAGAAAAGGTCAGTTTTCCCTCCAATCCCAAAGAAAGGCAATGCCAAAGAATGCACAAACTACTGCACAACTGCACTCATCTCACACGCCAGTAAAGTAATGCTCAAAATTCTCCAAGACAGGCTTCAGCAATACGTGAACCGTGAATTTCCAGATGTTCAAGCTGGTTTTAGAAAAGGCAGAGGAACTAGAGATCAAATTGCCAACATCCGCTGGATCATCGAAAAAGCAAGAGAGTTCCAGAAAAACATCTATTTCTGTTTTATTGACTATGCCAAGTCTTTGACTGTGTGGATCACAATAAACTGTGGAAAATTCTGAGAGAGATGGGAATAGCAGACCACCTGACCTGCCTCTTGAGAAATCTGTATGCAGGTCAGGAAGCAACAGTTAAAACTGGACATGAAACAACAGATTGGTTCCAAATAGGAAATGGAGTACGTCAAGGCTGTATGTTGTCGCCCTGCTTATTTAACTTATATGCAGAGTACATCATGAGAAACGCTGGACTGGAAGAAACACAAGCTGGAATCAAGATCACCAGGAGAAATATCAATAACCTCAGATATGCAGATTACACCACCCTTATGGCAAAAAGTGAAGAGGAACTAAAAAGCTTCTTGATGAAAGTGAAAGAGGAGAGTGAAAAGGTTGGCTTAAAGCTCAACATTCAGAAAATGAAGATCATGGCATCCGGTCCCATCACTTCATGGGAAATAGATGGGGAAACAGTGGAAACAGTGTCAGACTTAATTTTTGGGGGCTCCAAAATCACTGCAGATGGTGACTGCAGCCATGAAATTAAAAGACGTTTACTCCTTGGAAGAAAAGTTATGACCAACCTAGATAGCATACTGAAAAGCAGAGACATTACTTTGCCGATTAAGGTCCGTCTAGTGAAGGCTATGGTTTTTCCATTGGTCATGTATGGATGTGAGAGTTGGACTGTGAAGAAAGCTGAGCACCGAAGAACTGATGCTTTTGAACTGTGGTGTTGGAGAAGACTCTTGAGAGTCCCTTGGACTGCAAGGAGATCCAACCAATCCATTCTGAAGGAGATCAGCCCTGAGTGTACTTTGGAAGGAATGATGCTAAAGCTGAAACTGCAATACTTTGGCCACCTCGTGCAAAGAGTTGACTCATTGGAAAAGACTCTGATGCTGGGAGGGATTGGGGGCAGGAGGAAAAAGGGACGACAGAGGATGAGATGGCTGGATGGCATCACCGACTCGATGGATGTGAGTCTGAGTGAACTCCAGGAGATAGTGATGGACAGGGAGGCCTGGCGTGCTGCAGTTCATGGGGTCGCAAAGAGCTGGACACGACTGAGTGACTGAACTGAACTGATGTGAAGAGCCAACTCATTGGAAAAGACCCTAATGCTGAGAAAGATTTAGGGCACGAGGAGAAGGGGGAGACCGAGGATGAGATGATTGGATGGCACCATCAACTCAGTGGACATGAATCTGAACAAACTCCAGGAGAGAATAAAGGACAAGGAAACCTGGTGTGTTGCAGTCCACGGGGTCACAAAGAGTCAGACAGACTGAGTGACTGCACAACAACAACACATAATATTTCCCAGCAATTATACTTCGATAAAAAGAGATGGAGGGGTAAACTGGGAGATTGGGGTTGACATACACATACTACTACATGTAAAATAGATAGCTAATAAGGACCTACCTGTATAGCACAGGGAACTCTACTCAATACTCTGTTATAACCTATATGGAAAAAGAATCTAAACAAAAGTGGATATATGTATAACTGATTCACTTTGCTATACACCTGAAACTAACACAACCTTGTAAGTCAATTATATTCCAATAAAATGTTTTTAAACAAAAATGCAAGCCCGTAGAATGCATGTGAATGAGCAAGTCACTTCTATAAGCACTTGGGGCTCAGTCTTACTGGGGGCATCCAGAAGATGGTGTAGAACTCACCTCAGAGTTCTCTCACTCTAAAGGCACAACTTAACAGCCTAAGGGCTACTCTGAGGGCATCTCCCAAAAGCCCTTGGGAGATACAGATGCTTCCAGGAGGAAGCTGTCAGCACGGTACGCACAGGAACTGTGACTGCTGAAGAAATATGGTGAGGTGCCAAATTGCATCGCCAGAGAAAGAATTTAGCATTTGAGAGTCAATGTAAAACCATAGATAAAGCCTTATAATCACTCTATTTCTTCACCGACTAGGAGTGGTTTAATGGAATCACATGACCAAGCGCAGGAAATCTGTGTTCATGTCTTTTATCTACCACACAACATTGAATTACGGATTCAAACACTTGTCTGGGCTCCATTTCCAGTCTGAGAAGTTGGACCAGAGAAATTATAAAATTCCTTCCTGCTAGACATGCTGCTTTCTATGAGTTTTCAAGCCACTCACCCTGGTGATGGCTATGGCTTTCCTTAAACTTTTCATAAATGAAATCCACATCAAACCAGGGGGGAGCTGCAAATAGGCAGTTTTTCCCAACTCAACTTTTAAATGTCAACACACAATTTACTTATTAAAAGTCACAGGAAACAAAAAAGAATGATTTAATGGAAGGGTGTAATTATAATGAATGTTGCCTGCAATTGACTTAGGATGCTAACCAGGGAAAACTGAGAACTGACTATCAGAGTTTAACCAGCCACAGGGAAGTTGGGAAATTGATCAAGTATGTCAGACTACAAATGTTTTTGACCTTGGGAATAAGTTTTTAACCTTGGGAAAACTTACGAGTCAACACAAAATTTCCTGGGAATTCTTGAGGTGAATTTGAAAACGCTCAGACAGACTCTGAATTTGCAAATTACTCCAGTTCAAGACTGAAGTTCACTCTCGGGAAAACAGAACTGTTTTGAATCAGTATGACAGGGGTTGAGGGGAGAAGTGTGTGGGAGAGCTGCCCTTCAGTCGCTTGAATTGCTCTCAGCGTGTATGTTGCTAAACAACCAGATTCTATCTCCATCGTCATTCATACTCAAGTCCTTGTCGTTCTCTGTGTCAGTTGTCTTCTGTCTGTATAAGTATTGGTCTGGACATAGAACATGGCATAATTTGCCTTTGACTCTGCTAAGCACATCTATACTATCCAGAGGAGAATACACTGCAGGATTTGGGGGTGTTACCAGTCTGTACAGATGACAGCTTAGTGTGTGTTCTCTAAGGAACTAGGCAAATGCTTTGTATTCAGGGTCATGTCTTTTCTGTATTTTTCACCTTTATAGGAAGAAACGTTCATCCAAGTTGAACAAATGCCATGAAATGAATACGTGGTATGCCTGAACAGCTTGTTTTTAAATTTGGCCGTCACGTTAATGTGGACAGACACACACAACACTGTAACTACATTTAGTTATAATGAGTGAGTGAGTGAGTCAAAGTTGCTCAGTCATGTCTGACTCTTTGCAACCCCATGGACTATACAGTCCATGGAATTCTCCAGGCCAGAATACTGGAGTGGGTAGCCTTTCCCTTCTTCAGGGAATCTTCCCAACAAAGGGATTGAACCCAGGTCTCCTGCATTGCAGGCAGATTCTTTACAAGCTGAGCCACAAGGGAAGCCCCTTAGCTGTAATAGTTTTAAAGTAATGACCTCATTTTTCACTTAACCACATTTTTACATTTCTGGGTGAGCCTTCAGATGTTCCCCTACATTGCTTTTATACATTAAAATTGGATAGGCATTGATTTTAAATTCTTTTAAATTATTCAATGTCTATTTAAAATAATGAAAAAAAAAGCATTTGTAACTAATTGCTGGAATAGGAGACAGCCAAACCATTTATAGTGTGTTCAGTTTAACCTTTCAAAATAATAAATTCTGAGACTTCCTTGAAGGTCCATTGGCTAAGAATTTGCCTTTCAGTGCATGGGATGCAGGTTTGATCCTTGGCTCTTCCCAGGTGAAGTTACTGATAAAGAATATGCCTGCCAACGCAGGAGTCGTAAGAGATGCAGGTTCAATCCCTGGGTCAGGAAGATGCCCTGGAGGAGTGCATGCAACCCACTCCAGTATCCTTGCCTGGAGAATCCCATGGACAGAGGAGCCTGGCAGGTTACAGTCCATAGGGTCACAAAAAGTTGGACATGACTGAAGCAACTTAGCATGTTTGCAGACAGAGAAATAAGATCCCCCATGCTGTGGAGCAACTAAGCACATGTGCTGCAACTACTGAGTCTGCTGGTCACAGCTAGAGAGTCTGTGCACCACAGTGAAAGATCCGCAATTATGCAACAAAGATGGATGGGCTACAACTAAGACCTGACACAGGCAAATAAATAAATAAATTCTGATTATAAAGGGAAGATAATAAGATTGATTATAAGCTTATCCTCATAAATGAATTGCACTGGATGGTTTATTAAGCAGACTTGTATCTATTATCACATCCAGGACTCCTAACAATCCTCCCAAGTAGGAGGCAGGTGTAGGTTCATGTTGTATAGAAGGAAATTGAAGCTCAGAGAAGCTAAGTCATTTGCTCAGGGCTCTTCAGTCAGAGTTCAGAGGATCCAGATTCTAGCTTTATTCCCACCTCATCTTTACCATAAGAAGGACAGGTGTCTGCTGGCTGCATTAGCCCCATAGGGAATGATGCAATTGACAAAATGTTTCCACATCCCCAAACTCTCTGTCCTATGACATTTCCTTTTGACTCTTGAAGTGTCCAAATGCTCTCATGATAATCTGTTAGCAAAACCTACTCTCAAGGAGGATTTAAAATGCCTTAATATGACTATACAGCCTAGTGTTTTCTCTTCCACCAAAATCTCAATTTTAGTTGAGTTCTAGGGACTTGCCTGTCAGCCCAGTGGTTAAGATGCTGTACTTCCAATGCAAGGGGTGAGGGATCAATCCCCGATTAGGGAACTAAGATCCTATATGTCCCGCAGCAAAAAAAAAAAAAAAAGTGCCATTTTTTAACAATGTAGTTGAGCAACAAAATGTATGTATGTATGTGTGTGTGTGTATATATATTTAAGTAGAGCTCTGGAACTTAGGCTCTAGAAATTAAATTTTTGGAAGCTTTGAACTGAAAAAACTGTGGCAGAGGATTGAAGTTTTGTGAAAAGAAGTTGCAAGGTAGGAAAGAGGGAAGAAGACTCCTTCATAACACCAGCTCTGTTTGTTGGGCAATCAAGCCTTTCATGATTAAACTAGGCTTTTATTTTATTTTTTCAAGGCTTCTCTACTCATACTCCCCCTTAGTATTCCTTGTAATTTTAGAAGATTTCTTTGGAAGACTTTGTTATGAAATGGAAAATTGAGGCTTTCTTCCAAAACATGGTTTTTCAAAATTTGTTCTTTTAGAAATGAAGTGGTTTTTGTGGTTTACGTTTTCATCACTGTCTGAAACATATTTTCCAAAGTCAAAAGCCACACATGCCCGCTGGTGCCCTGCTGGCTTTGGCAGCCTGTGAAAGCATTTCTTTGGTGATTTTGGTCACCTAACACTTAGTTAACCTTGCAGACATGATATAATTATTCACAGGACTCTGCATATGGATTTTTAAAGTAATGATGATGGTCAAAACTGTAGATTTTTAATTTTTTATTTGATTGTTATTGAAGTACTTTTTACTTGACTCCTTCATGTCCCTGTTCCATTTATTCCTCTCACAAATAGAAAAATAGCAACAAAAATTCCACTATGAAACAAAAACAGACTTACAGACATAGAGAACAGACTGTGGTTGCCAGAGGAAGGGGTAGAGAAGGGGAGGAGCAGGAATCAGGATTAACAGATGCAAACTATTATACATAGGATGATAAAGAACAAGGTCCTATTGTACAGCACAGGGAACTATATTTGATATCCTATGATGAACCATAATGGAAAAAAATATGAAAAATGGTGTGTGTATATATACATATAACTGAGACGTTTTACTATACAACAGAAATTAAACACAACCTTGTAATCAACTATACTTCAATAAAATTATTTTTAAAATTCCAAAGATAAAATAGACATTTAGTTACTCAGAGAATAGCTTTGCTCTGCAGATACAGAGTAAATTCTTTGTGATGAAGACTCCGCTCATGCTAGGAAAGAAATGCAGTAAAAGGAAAGTGGAGTTTTCTTTGTATGTGTTGAGTGAGGATTGGGGGTGGGTTGAGCAACCCCAAAGAAGACGGATAGAAGAGAAAAGACTCTGAGCACTGAGTGTGTGATTCAGGCAGAACAAAGTAATTTTAGACAAGTCGTTAACTCCACGAAGTCTCTGTTTTCTCAGCTGTAAAATCAGGGGTTGGGACAACAGTGTTTTAAGAACCCACCCAACACACTGTGCTTCCAGGAAACCCAGCCTACCAGCCACAGGAAGCAGGGAAAACAGTTAAGAAACTCCTGAAATTTCCACCCCAAAGTCTCAGGCTGAAAGCCAGCCCTCTGTTGAGGCCCCTGGGGAAGAAAATTCAATGGCTGGACCATCAACTTTAATCTATAGCAGGGTTCAGAGTGGAGACCACAGACTTTCCCTATTACATATGCCCTTATGAGGAAAATCTAAACCTAAACAAGTTTAGGGTCCTCTCCCAAACTAATCAATAAACACCATTACTTAGGGTTAATAGATTCATTTTGAATTGCTATCTGGGAAACAGACATGAAATAAATTTTTAGGGTTTCTTCCCAGAAATGACTCAGAAAGGAGGAATATCCAACAGTACTTTACTTCAATCCACTCTGTACTCAATCTGTACTTGACCATTTGGGCCAGAATTCACATACCAAACCCAACGGGGACTCGTGGTATGAGGTTTGATCAATACATACTAGCACTGGACTTCATCAGATACCAGCATTCACTGTGTCTGTAGAAGACTAGTTGGCTCCAAGTCTCAAGTTTAAAAAGATACCCAAGTATCCCAGCAAGAAAGAAAAACTAGCATGAATGACCACTCCACAGATGCCAGAACATTTGTACTGAGTCTAAAACCTCGCTGAGAGTAATCAGCATAAGAAAATCTACTTGAACCTGGTTTCCATTACACTCACGTGTTTGAAATTTCAACCTATAAAAATGTAGCTACATTTTCATTTACTCACTTTACTAAACACCTTATTCAAGGCAACCTCATTTATTACAAATAGTTACTACTGCTGCTGCTAAGTCACTTCAGTCGTGTCTGACTCTTCGCGACCCCATGGATGGCAGCCTACCAGGCTCCTCCATCCATGGGATTTTCCAGGCAAGAGTACTGGAGTGGGGTGCCATCGCCTTCTCCACCAAATAGTTACTACTGGCTACAATTGAATCATTAAGATAATACAAGGTATCAGCTTGATCATTTTTCTTCCTTTTCACTGACATTTGGTCCAGGGGTATTTTGTTGACCCAATGAATGTATAGGAGGGTCAATTCCAGCACCCACTGCTGGTCCTGAATGAGCAGTGATTTTGATAGGCAAGCAGTACAGACAGCTAATTTAAACCCTAAATCCTAAAGAGGACCCAGTTTGCGGGTCATTAATCTGTGGAACAAGGGAAGACTTCAGAGATTTGTAAAAACAAGTGCAATAGGATGTGAATATGGGCATATGTGCATTTTTTCTGAGATCATTCATAATTCTTAAAGGATTTTATGAGTTTAAGCAAATCTAAGAAATCCATGTTAAAAAAAAATTCTTAGTCTAGGAAGAACTTGGGGATAGGGAAAAAACTTGCAGCATAAGACGCATCTGAAGTACCTGACAGAGGGTAAATCAACTGTGACATGCTGAAGTGACACTATAGTCACATTGATTTGAAGAGAAATAATGTGGGATGGTAACTGGGATGCATGGCTCCCCCAGGGGAGGGACATGTTGGTCTCAGGTTAAAATCCCAAGTACATCCCTAACATTAAGGTTGAGGTAAGTGATTTTTTCATCTAGCTGAGCAATCTTTAGAAAGCCAGGAGCTCAGAGGTAGAATGAAGAAATCTGTGAGAGCATTAGGTTCAGAGTTAAGAGGGTTGTTTTGTTTTCTGAATGACAAAAGAACTATTTAACAAAATACACGTAGGCAGTATTCAGGAGCAGCCACGGATTCATGGTCCAGGGTAGCTGCCTTTATAAAAGACAAAGAAAGAAAATTACTCTGCTTTCCAGGGAAGAATGAAACTAACTTTGATCATAGACTGGGGATAGAATTAGAGAGAACTAACAAAAAAATTCACATGAGGATTTGGAGCTAGGGAAAGCATCAGTTGCTTTGATGATGAAGCATGAAACACTGAAATAGCCATGGAGACAGCTATGCTTATGTAGAGGTCGAGTTTGTGGGTCCAGGGTCAACCCTCACCCCACCACCCTCACTCCCCCAGGTCTCTACACATGGGTTGATGTGTACAATGGATATTTTCCCCCTGAAATCCACAGGGAGAGGTCTGTACATGGATGCAAGAAAGGCAGGAGGGGGAAAGGATAATGTGAGATGACATAATATCTGTCTCTACTTTGGACTATTTTGAGCACCTCGGAAGGGTGGGTATCAGTCCACTTTTTTGAGAGAGATTTTGTGTTTTTGAGCATAAGTGGGGCCTTTTTTCCTCCCTTCCCCCTAACTTGGCTGTGTCATGCCCTATTGCACCCAAGAGCTGCAAGGAAACAGCGTGCCTGTGGAGAGTAAGTTGGTGGCAGCAGGCAGGCCAATACTCTCATACTGAGACATGGTCAACCTTGCTGCTTCTTCCAATAATTGGCAGAAGCAATCCCACAAACCATCTAGAGTTTCTAGAAGCTCATGAGAACATTTATGTCTGAGCCCAAGTGACCGTTTCTCCAAAATTCTGAGAAATAGCAGGTGAAGATTTTGAGGAGGGGGCAGATAGAACTTGCACTAAGAAGAAGGGGCTAACAATCTAGAAAATTCCAATATCAATGTATAAAATGAACCCTTAGACACCAAAAGGAGAGGAGGCCCTGGCTGAGATCCGCATGCACTTCCTTTCCACCCTCTCGTTCTCTCTTTTCGCTACCTCAGCTACCCTTCTGCAGCATATTCCCCACTTAGCAGATTCTAGATGTTTCTATGACCCACTGCTCTGAGCAGGATGGGCTGCACTAGCCACTCCTGGACTCCTGCAACTCTCTCTGCTTTGACAGCTGAGATCATCTGCTTTCCTCCCACTTACTTACAACAGGCTTCCCAGCTCCTGCCCAAATCTTCCAGCTCTTTCTCTGGACAACCCCAAAATGTCCCACAAGATCATTCACAGCTTTTTAATTAGATATTTTGGCAAAAACTCTGTTTGTGTAAGATGACACTTCTCTGTGGAGGAATTTCATCCTTGGTAAAGACTTGAGAAGGTCCTTTATTTTAGCTATAGCCATTGACTATGGTTATATTTTCTTCTAAATCATTTTACTGCATTTAATTTTGTCAAATGTTATTTCAGCTGTTGCCATCAGAAATAATTAGATCTCTGTGAGATTAATTCCTTCGTAGTCCAGCTGCTGCCAGGAATTATGTCAATCATTTGTGCTTATGATGTCATGGTTTGTTTCCATGGTAACAAATATGCAGTCACAAGTGCCTCATTATCATTTCATTAGAGTGATGACATATTTATAGTATTCAGGAACAGCATATTGCCTTTTTAAATAATGTGTTCCTATGGCACACAAAAATACCCTTCTTCCTGAATGTACATCTTATCCCTGTCTTTTGCCTCATTTCCTATATATATACTGCATACTGTTTGCTTGTTTAGGAAGAAACTAAATAAAAGATTGCTTAAAAGAAGTAAGACAACATAAAAGTATTAAAACTAGTCAATCCAAGGGAGAAGAAACATTTACAATATGAAATTCAAAGGACTATCAAATTATTATAAAAACAAATCAAGCTGTTTAAAGCTTCCTACCTACCAGGATTTACCAACATATTTATTGAAAATATTAACTCAAAAGTTGAGAGAATCAAATAATATTTTAAGTAATTTAGAGTAGTCACTCCTTATATTATAGCACTACTAATTATGCACCTGTAAAGAGACACTTGAAATGTTGGCACTCTAATGACTTAACACAAGTATAAAATTGTATTTCATTGAAGACGCAAGGACCGATAAACAATATTAAGTGACACATTTCAGATTGTTCTGTGAATGTGGTCTTTCTTCTTGCCACCGCTATCCCCTTGCCTTTTCATAAATCCTATTCAGAAGTGAAACATTTATTCGGTTCAGGGAGATTCTCTCTGGAGGGGAAATAATTTTATCAGTAAGACTCCCTGGTGATGAGGCTGACTGGGGACTGCTGTTAATCAGCCTTTTTGACGTGGTACCTTGAATAGCCCTTCCCATGATGCTCCATGATTCCACCTTAATCCTTTCCCTTTGAACTCACCATGACTCATACGTGTCTTTTTGTCCCTTTGTGTGTCTGAAGTTATCCCATTATTAACTTTAATTGGAAAGGTGCCTTTTGTTCCCCTAGTGGAGTCATACACTAACCACTGAACTCCCTAGGCTAAATTTCAGGGGAAGGAAAAACTTAATTTTTTTTAATAACTGAGGGGGATAAATAATGGTAACTCAGATAACTTCATAGTGATTAATAGGAAGTTACTGAAAAGGAGCATATATTTGTATACATTTTACTTTGTAAAAGTGTTTCCATTCAAAAGCTCTTCTGAAAAGAAGAGAAAAAGAGAGCAGGCTGGGGAAGTGGGTTCCACAGGAATGTTTGCATAAGGGTTCAAGGAGCTTCCTGGCAGACAAACGAACAGGGAGAAAGAGGGAGTGTAAATAGGAGCAAGGTTTCCTCATCAGTGAGGAGGAGTGATTAGAGCATGGATGGATCTACCCTGGGGGGAGCCTATGAGTGACAACAGAAAGAACTGTGTCCATTGAGTGTCTAGAAGACTTTGGAAGCATCAGGGAATCCTGCTTTAGACTTTGGTAGCACACAGTTCATAAGTTCAGGGAGACAGACTCAGCCACTATGGTCTTGCATTCTTTGGAGCTCTCGCCAGCCCCCCTGGGTGTACAGACACCAGTACCCTGGAGAGAAACATGAGTCACCAAAACTCAAACACCCACAAGCATCACCAAGAGCTGTGACACCTTTGTCAAGCATCCAAAGTCTAGTGCCGGTGGTGGACATAAGCTTATTCACAGGGCTCAGAGACTCAAATAGCCAATCTCAAAAAAAACAGGAAGTAAATGGTGACTTCAGTGTGATAGCTTAGAGGATGCATTTATGGGTACACCAACAGTATTATCAAAACTATAAAAATAAAAGGCTGGGGTCTTTGAGGATTATGTTAAAATCCTACAATAGCAGTAGATGAGAGCCACAGAAATGCACTACTCTGCCCTATTCTTTTGGCCCCTATTTAACTTCCAGAGTCTTGTGTTCTAAAAAAAAAATGGCTGATCACTATACAGGAAGCAAACTGTTGGAGTAGTACCCAGATCACACACACACACACACACACACACACACACACACACACACACCCCAAGAAAGTCTATGCTTAGATTTGTTCCCTGCATTATCCCAGAGATTACAGTGTTCATAATAAAATCAACAAATCAAATCATATTGACATGTTGAGCTTCAAGACTAAAAACAAGGTTCATCTATTTATTTTTGTTCTTTTCAAAGGTACTTTTAGTCTTACTTGGGAATTTGTTAATCTTACAAAGTATAGAAGGGAGCAAGTCTCTTTCAAGCCAAGAGGAGAAATGGGTCACTCAAAAGAGAGGGCCAAATAGACTCACCACGTTTTAAAAAATCTTACTAAAGTGACAATAAATCCTTTCATTGCTCTGTATGTAAATATACTTCTCTGTGAGGAAATGTCTGCTGGAGGGAGCAGGACATATAAATTCTAGCCCCAGATTTGCCTCCTTTGGGACCGTTGGCTAAATTACCTGATTTCTCTAAACTTTAGCCCCCGTTGTATGCAAAATTACATTAATAACATTTGTCTCACCTCCTTCAGAGATGTATGGACAGCAATGATTCACGCAAAAAAAAATGCTTTGTAAACAGTAAGGCATGTAGCAAAGATAAGATACTGCAATCTCAATCTCATTCCATCTGGCTTCCACCTCCACATGCCTTCTGAGAACTTTGTCATCCGAAATTTTCATGCCTCTCCCTCCCACTCTTGCTCCATCTCTGATATGGTCTTCAGAGGAGTGACGGATCCTCTGAGACTTATGTGATGAAGCAATCTAGTTTACAGACTTCAAATGGGATTGACTTAATATGTGACCACATCAACAAATAATGCAGCTGCTACCCCACCTCTTCTGCAGAGTTCCCTTTCCTGGCATAGTTAAGAAGCTTAGATGTGGAAAGGGATAATTATCTCCTGATTCATTTTATCTGTGTTGTTCTCTTGAAAATTCTTTTCATCCAGTCCCTTTTTTCCTCCTTTCTCTGCACTCCCAGGTCTCTCTTCCTAATTTTCATTCAGCACTTTTCCTAAGGCTCCTAAGACAGCCTTGTAAGAATGAAAGGATGTGCA
Organism: Capra hircus; assembly: GCF_001704415.2. Classification (NCBI taxonomy): domain Eukaryota; kingdom Metazoa; phylum Chordata; class Mammalia; order Artiodactyla; family Bovidae; genus Capra; species Capra hircus. The sequence goes on from NC_030811.1 coordinate 41,955,371, forward strand.
GTTTGGGGTCAGAGAGACCTGAACTCAAACTCTACCTCTATTGCTTACTAGCTGTGTGACCAAGAGGAAATTATTCACCCCTCTTTAGCTTTGACTCCTTCTCTATTAACTGTGATAATAATACCTACCATATAGAGTCAAATATAATGTATATCTCCTTATATAGTAATATAATATTATAATGATATATATAATAAATACCTCCTGCACTTTAATTCATCAAAATTTAGTAAACATCTATCAAGAACCAGACCTTACTCACACTTGGAAATGTGGTAACAAATGACAAATATAATAGGCATTAAATACTAGTATCCACTTCTCTATTGCTTCTCCCTTTTTATTACTAATAAAGGCTTCCAAAACCAAGACTTGGGCTGTCAAGTTCTCATGGGATAATGGAATCTCCCTAAAGCCAAGCCCTTACAACACTACAAAATCTTGGGCATCAAAAAGGAGACAAATCAACTTACCCATCCTTACTCCTTTGCCTGTCCTTACATAAGATCAAGACTACTACAAATATTTCTTTTATGAAAATAGGGAAATAAATATCCTAGACCATGTGAACTAGTTTCTGAAGCCCATGCTGGAGAGGAGATTCAGGCAGGAACAGACTGCAGAAACCAGGAAAGAGAATGTTTTAATCCATTCAGGCTACTGTAACAAAATATCATAGACTGAGTGGTTTACAAAAGATAGAAATTTGTTTCCCATAGTTCCAGAGCCTGAGAAGTCCAAAATCAAGATATCAACAGATTAAGTGTCTTGTAGGGGCTTGCTTCATGTTCAAAAATGGCCATCTGCTCCTATGACCTTACCTGACTGAAGAAGTGAGGGAACTCTCTACCACCACTTTTAATAGAGGACTAATCCCATTCATGAGCCCACATCCCCATGACCTATGTACCTCCCAGAGCCTCTACCTCCTAATACCATCAAATTGTGGCTTAGGATTTCAAAATGTGCATTTTGGGAGGATACAAACATTCAGTGCACAACAGGGAGATAAGAGTCTGTCAATGGTAGAATATAGACATGATCACCCACAAAAGAGTCCACCCTGAGTGGAGAAATAGGAAAAGTACTTTTGACCATTGTTGGTAAGGCACAGTCATGGCCACTAAAGCTCTGAAAGAAAGGTGCTTGCAGATGTCTCTGACCAGATGCGACAGTCTTAGAAAGGCACAGCTTCTGGGAGAGAAGATTTGGAAGATGTGGTAGCCAATGGAGACATGGTGTTGAAGGATGAGAAAAAGACAATCATGTGAAAAGTAAAATCAAAGTTAAAACACACAAAATCTCCCATTCCTTCACCCCCCAAAACCAACATTTACTAAAGAAATGTCATTTGACTGTACCAACAGATTTTTAGACCAAGAAACTTAATAAACCACTCAGTTCCCTCTCCCTTGCCTACTATAAACACCTATAATTGCTGACCCAAGAAAATGTATAAGAAATTTAACATGCATCCCAACAAGAATCAAATTTTATTATATAATTATTTGTTTAATGATCTATTTAATGATCATTAATAGAGGAATCTCTATTGATTTAAATCAAGTCAGAGATTCGAAAATCAGTGATGAAATGAACAACAACAAAAAAAAGCTCATAAAAATGAAAAACAAGAGTTGATCAAGCTCAGTAAAGGAAGTGAATTTTTTTAATCATCTCAGAAATGAACACTAAATTACAAGGTGCCTAAAGGAAAAGAAATCTGGATAAAAATGTGATCCAGGACATTGATGAGGGGATGGCTAAGAAAACACATAATGAGGTGTGTTTTTTTTAAAGATGAGAAAAAAAATTACAAAGGCAATCCAACATATATTTAATTTGAATATACTTAATGCTGCAATCCAAAACAACTTTCTAAAAATGAAAGAATTGAATCTTCACACTGAAAATGCCTAGAGTGTATTCATTGTTGTCAACTACAAAATGTGTTGTAGTAAATTATTTAAGCTTTATTTTTTGTTAAACAAAATTTAGATTTTTATTAAAAACAATCTTCAAGCACAAAAGCCCCACTCATTTACAAAAGGAAGAAATTAGGTGACTCTCAAACTTCTTGGCAGCAACATGTATGCAAAACAACAATACAGAAAATTTTTTGAAAAATTCAAGATAGAAGCATAAACTCAATGATCTTACATCCACTCAAGCTTTCCTTCAAGTGCCAAGGGTATGGAAAATCAGTTTTAATCTGAAAGAACTCAGAGAATACTGCATTCATAGGCCCTTCTTGGAAAATCTACTAAGGAATTTAAACCAAGAGATGACTGGAGAAATCGGGGAAAAGTCTGGTAATAAGGACAAAATATATTGCATAGAGCTGAGAATAAAACAAAGATGGATGAAGAGTAGAAGATTTTTATATAAACACGTGTTTTGAAAAAGTAGAAATAATTCAACTGAAAACTGGGAGAAGTACAGAGATGGAGGCATAGAAACAGTTTACTGACTGTGCTGCAAACAATAAGTGAAAGTCGGAGAACTGAAAGACTGCCTTCCTAAAAACCTAAGGATGACCCTGCATACCAAGATAAGACCTTTTTGGAAGGAATAATTACTATTTGTCACTGATGTGTAATATTTTATTGTTGTATTCTATGCTAACAACAGGCAATATTGTATTATTTCTCAATTTTTATATTTCTGTTCACTTTATATTACTTTATTATTTTAAAAAATGCCTCCACTGCCTAAAACTGAGCCCCGTTTGAGGCCATAGAGATTATATACCATCCACCTGACCCTAGGAGTAATGGGTTAGATTCTGGAATCCTGGCAAATCAGTAGCCATGGAAATGACTCGGTCCAAAGGATCTGGGGCAGAAAAGCTAGTTCAGGCAGGTATCAATGATAGCTTCAGGAAATGAAAGAGGCTGAGCAGCTGTGTTCCTTAGCAATCTGTGATTTACTGCAAACTTAGTAGCATGACTCTACTCTGGTCAAGAGGAAAGACTTTGGAGAAAATGAAGAATATTATCCAGAGACAGATGCTACTTCAGTTCAGTTCAGTTCAGTTGCTCAGTCGTGTCCGACTCTTTGCCATCCCATGAATCGCAGCACTCCAAGCTTCCCTGTCCTCAACTCCCGGAGTTCACTCAAACTCATATCCATTGAGTCAGTGATGCCATCCAGCCATCTCATCCTCCGTTGTCCCCTTCTCCTCCTGCCTCCAATCCCTCCCAGCATCAGGGTCTTTTCCATGAGTCAACTCTTTGTATGAGGTGGCCAAAGTATTGGAGTTTCAGCTTCAGCATCAGCCCTTCCAATGAACACTCAGGACTGATCTCCTTTAGGATGGACTGGTTGGATCTCCTTGCAGTCCAAGGGACTCTCAAGAGTCTTCTCCAACACCACAGTTCAAAAGCATCAATTCTTCGGTGCTCAGCTTTCTTCACAGTCCAACTCTCACATCCATACATGACGGATGTGAGATGCTACTTATACAATAGCAAATACTAACACTTTAAACAGTTTAACTCCCTCAAGTGACATTGGTACACCAATGTCATTCTCATAATAACTTTACTCTTCTCTGCTGAGTTCTTATGAAGTTCTTAAAGCCTGGAAGGACTCCAAACAGAAAGGAGTGATTTTCTCATGAAAATGACATCATGACCTCTATGACAGATCATAGGCTAAAAAGTTCAGGAGACATTCTGTTCCATGTGCTTGTACTTATAAGACAAGTTAGATTACCTTGCAAAGCAAGTTCTAGACTTTAGGGATAATCCCTGACAGCTGACCATTTTGAGGATCACAGAAAGACTAGGTTAAAATTCCAGTCATAAACTGTATTCTTTGTCACTACAGCTAATGAATTGTATCAGGTGGCTTCTTAACTATCTTATCACTGATGATTGACGATGATTGCTGTGTAAATGTGGTGGCATCAAACCCAGATACACCCCCTGCAGAGTTTATAAGGTCTTGTCTCTCCCTGAGGACATGTCTGTCAAATCAGTCAGTGCCAATGGAATAGGTACTTAGAACGAGGCTCTAATTTTATTTGTGAGGAAACAACTCTGGAGCAGTAAGTTGTAGCCCAATAAGTAATAACAGTAAGTATTCCAAGAGCTATAGCAGAACAGGTCAGTTAGGAATTTCCTTGAGATCAAGAAAATAATAAGAGGAAAGGATACTACAGAGTTATATATGGAATTGAGAAGGATCAAAACCTTCGTGAGAACTCAAGGAACCTCATCACAGCCAAGCACCTAGACCTTGTAAGGACTGAACCAGAATTCAGAGCAAAGTCCACCCAATATCCAGTTATGCTCTACTCATCAATCACAGGATAATTAGTGTAGGAATTAACTGATCAATAGTATTGTGCTAATTCTCATTACTACAACTTGCTCATCAAAGATTCCATGGGCAGCTCTCACATCAATGCTTCCAGGCTTCAGCACATGAAAAATGACAATAATGATGAAAAAGATGATAATAATAATACCTGTATTTTTTTTTATCTTGTACCACAGACTACATAATGTATTAAGTATTAGCCCTTTTCCCTGGTGGCTCAGATGGTAAAAAATCTGCCTTCAATGCAGGAGACTTGGGTCAGGAAGATCCCTTGCAGAAGGGAATGGCTACCCACTCCAGCATTCTTGCCTGGAGAATTCCATGGACAAAGGAGCATGGCAGGCTACAGATCCATGAGATCGCAGAGTCGGACTCAACTGAGCGACTTCCACTTTCACTTACAGAAAGTGAAGGGCTTCCTAGGTAGTGCTTGTGAAAAAGAATCCACCTAAAAATGCAGCACCTGTAAGAGACACAGGTTAGATCTCTGGGTAGGGAAGATCCCCTTGAGGACAGCATGGAAACCCACTCCAGTATTCTTGCTGGAGAGTGGAAACCCACTCCAGTCCTGGGCATCCCATGGACAGAGGAGCCTGGCGAGCCACAGGATCACAAAGAGTCAGACACAACTGAAGTGATGTAACACACACAGAAAATAAAACCAAGATTTTAAGCTAGATGATTACCCAGGTGATGATGGGCAGGGAGGCCTGGCGTGCTGCGATTCATGGGATCGCAAAGAGTCGGACACAACTGAGCGACTGAACTGAACTGGTGATTCCAAAGCTCATATTGTTTGTGCTATAACACCTTTAGATCATGAGACCCTTTCATGGACCCTTCCATGCCCTTCTGAACTGTGGAGCTCTGTGGAGCCTATATGATGATTTATGCTTAAAGATTTACCTACGGCCACTGTCCTGCACTGGTAGGACTGAGCTGGCAGAGTCAGGGTTTAAGCTATTCAGTTCAGTTCAGTTCAGTTGCTCAGTCATGTCCGATTCTTTGTGATCCCATGGACTGCAGCACGCCAGGCTTTCCTGTCCAACACCAACTCCCAGAGCTTACTTAAACTCATGTCTATCAAGTTGGTGATGCCATCCAACCATCTCGTCCTCTGTCGTCCCCTTCTCCTCCTACCTTCAATCTTTCCCAGCATCAGGGTCTTTTCCAATGAGTCAGTTCTTCACATCAGGCAGCCAAAGTATTGGAGTTTCAGCTTCAGCATCAGTCCTTCCAATGAACACCCAAGACTCATTTCCTTTAGGATGGACTGGTTGGATTCCCTTGCAGTCCAAGGGACTCTCAAGAGTCTTCTCCAACACCACAGTTCAAAAGCATCAATTCTTCGGTGCCCAGCTTTCTTTATAGTCCAACTCTCACATATCCAAGCCATTCAGATGCTTCCATTTCTTGGGGTGTCTAACATACTTGCTCAGAGGTTACTGATACCTCCCTCCCTACCTGCACTCAAGCCCAGTGCTCTGCTCCTTCTCAATACTGATCCCTCACCTACATGTTACAATTTCCAGACTTAGAAAAAATTTTACCTCAAAAGGCTTGACTTCTTTAGGTCAATCTTAAATTGTATAACCTTTAGGGAATTATAAAATATCTTTGTTCTTTTTATTTCAATGTTTGCTGTTTCATTCCCTCTAGTATACAGTCAGGAAGCATGTGTGGGACACCAGATTACTAGGATCAAAGTTTTTTTTTATTATTTATTAATATGAACAACTGAACTAGGGTTATGGAGATATACATATATATATATATACACACACACACACACATATGTTTGTATTTTCTCCTTACTAGATTGTGTTCTTTTTTTTTCAGATTTGGACTATATTACTAAGGAAGACGTTCATAAGACATTAATGGAATAAGTCATATATCCCTAAACTTAAGGGGCTTACTAGTAAAAGTTTATTTCTTATTCACATCAGAGTCTGACATGGCTCTGGTAGCTTTCGACACTGCTTACATCCAGAGGGTATTCAGCAGCTCAGGCTGGTTGTATTTTATAATTCCACCATCTTAGAGTCTTCCACTCTCAGCTGCACAGCCAAGAGAGTGTGTGTTATGTACACAGTTACTCAACTGCCTCAGATTGGAAGTACCACCTTGCTTCCTTTCACATTCCCGTTGGTTATAACACAGTCACTTGGTCCAACATAACTGCAAGGAAGGTTGAGAAATGAAGTCCTGTATACTCAAGAGGGAACGCTGGATGCATGAGCTCCGTGCCTGGCTCTGCCTTCAAATTGTATAGTCTCTGGCCCTTTAAATCCTAGATCCAATCTTGCTAATTCCACACATCCATTCACACAGGAATTTCTCATGTCTCCACCTTCAAACTATTGAGAATATAATTCTTGCCCACCGCCTCTACTGTGTTCATCATGGTCCCAGCCACCATGATCCTGTTGAAGAGTGCAATAGGTTCTGTACTGGCTTTGTGGCTTCCACCCTTGCCCCATACACTTTGTCCTCAAAACCAACCAGAGTAATGTTAAATATGAGTCAAATCAGGGATACCCCATTTCACTCAGAGTCAACATCACTTCAGGGTCGGCATCATTACCATGACCTACCAAGCTTTTCATAATCTGCCATCCCTTCATCTCTCCAACCTTATCACCTACACTTCTTCCCTTCATGCTCCTCTAGCAACCCAGTATGCTCCTGCCAGAAGGTTTTGCACTGGCTGTTCCTCCCATCCAAAATGCCTTACCCCTGGGTATCAGCATAGCTAATTTCCTCTCCCCTTCCAATTCTTTGCCCAACTGTCACCCTCTCAATGGCAGCTCCCCTGGCACACTCTGCCCCCAACGCTGCTGCACTCCCCATTCCCATTTCCTCACTATATTTCTTCATGGTGTTTATCCTGTTCCAACATATTACATAACATATATTTATTTTGTCAATTGGCCCGTAGTAGTCACTGGAATAAGTACCATGAGCTTAGGGAATTTTGTTTGTTTGCTTCACAAGTCCCTGGAATAGCACCTGGCACATAGCAAGAACTCAATCAATATTATCAAATAAACAAGTGAATGAATCCTGGTATCCAATGGACCTAGTGATGCATCCCAGAATCTTCTTCAATATTTCTGCTAGAGGATGTGATGGAGGTAAATAAATCTCTTTGCCTGATATCCACGAATTCCCAAACTAAATATGTCAGTTAGAATTTTACTATCACTTTCATAAAATTCACTAAAATTTCTAAAATTCTCACTAAAATTCACTAAAATTTCATGAATTCACTAAAATTCATCAGTCATCCATGATTGTCACATTGCAAAAGTCATTTTGTAGGTTTCTGGAGTTTTCTTTTAATTTTTTTTGAGGTTTGTCTTTGCCTGACAGTAGAGCATAATTAGGTATTAAGACGTTCAAGGCCAGGATTATGGCTTTCAACTTAACTGGTACATAAAAGGACTTAATATCATTCATTGGACACTAGTGTTGATTTTTCTTTTTTTACATAAACATTTTAACAATTCTCTTAGCCTTTATTTCTAGGCAAATTCTCCTCAGCATATAGACCAAGGCCAACTAATCATAAGAGGTAAGCTCAGGAAACTGGAATATTTTCTCACTCACCCAAGATCCCTTAAGGACAAGACTTGGAGAATAGCTCTAGCCATACCGGGCTGCCAGAACCTAATAAATGAGCCTCCTTTTATCTGGAAGAAAGTCTGGAAAACAGACCAAAAGTTTTCAAGACCATTTCTGCCTCTTTTCCCAAGAGGCTGGGTCGCTGGTGTCTGGACACAAGCTGAGCATTACAGTCTTTGTTTTACATAAGGAGTCCCTTTGATCTGGTTTAAAAACACAAACAGAAGGGCCTTTGCCCATTCTGAATTTGACATGTGTCCTTTGATTCTGTAAATAATCAAATTTGAACACAGTGTTATAACCACAACTGCAAAGTGTGGAATGAAGCAAGCTTTTATTATAAGAAGACAATTTGCATTTACTAAGCAATATTTTTCAACAATACATTCTTTTTTTCTGAGATTCTTAACATGTTCCTTCATCAGTACGATTTATTTCTTTTTCTTTTTTCATTCCCATAATTCTCAACAATAAAGGAAAATCTATTTAAAATAGTTCATTTTCCACAAAGAGACAAAAAAGAATATTTTCAAAAGAAACCAAAAAACCAAAGTTATTCAGATCAGTTCAATCTGTGTCTTCTGGACAACTTGACTATTGAGGGTGGAATGATTAGTTAAAAGGTTTTTCATGGAGTCCAGAGGTTAGCACTGTCTGGATATCATCAGGTATGTGAGACACTAGCCCAGGGAAAGAAAAGCATTGCTTCTGTAGGAAGTTAAGAAAGTGTTTACTTTCAACCTTCTCAGTAAAGGAAATGCAAGCCAGGGAACCTACTTTCTGGGGGCTTTTGGTCTCTGGATTTGTAAGCCCCAGGGCCCAAGAGAGGTTACAACCTTGAGCCCAAGTTCCCCAGAGCACCAAGGTCATTTCTAAACTTGCAGGGTGAAATGTATTTAAAGCCCTTCCCCAAAGGGAGTTGCAAAAGTTAGAAGTTGTTTCACTGTCAGGGTCAATTTAGATTCGAAAGAGTGCAGGAGATGGGGGTCTTTGCCCAGGGGACTTCCTAGGAAAAACAGAATTGACCTATTTTTAAGGAGAATGAATTCCAGAACTCCTCCATCCTTGGGACCCACTCCACAACCACATCCGTTCTCTATTCTAATGGAGGAGAGAATTTTCTGCAAATCACTTCTGCTAATAACAATTGTCACCCTCTGTACAAGGAGCTGCCAGGGCCCCTGGCACCCTTAACCCACATCATTAACTCCAACCAGGCAAATACTCTCACTGCATTCCAATGCCAAGAGTTTAAATCTCAAACATAATTATGCATGGGGCCTTGGCTGATTCATGTGTCAATGTTAGCTCCTACTATTTCTATTTTGATATTAACCTTAAAAAGTTTATGCCTTTCTAAAATGAATATTAGTCCAGAATAGTCATCTGACATAGCTTAGAGGGAGACATTGCAGCTTTTTTTTTAGCACCAGAAGTTCTGAAATGTAAAGAATTAGGCTTCCCCATAAAGGGTACAAAGGGTGAACCATGAAAGTTCAGTAAATAAAGAAACAGGACTTACATGTTTCACCACAAAAAGATAGATCATAATTACAGAAAATATGATCCCAAATAACACAATAAATGATTATTGATCAGATAAAAAACCTAGAACCACATGGGCCTGCTACAAGTTAAATCATGCAGGAGACTTTATGAAGAGGTTCAGTTCAGCTCAGTTCAGTCGCTCAGTTGTGTCCAATTTTCTGAGACCCCATGAACTGCAGCAAGCCAGGCCTCCCTGTATATCACCAACTCCTGGAGTTTACCCAAATTGCTGCCCATCGAGTCAGTGATGCCATCCAGCCATCTCATTCTCTGTCGTCCCCTTCTCCTCCTGCCTTCAATCTCTCCCCAAATAAGGGTCTTTTCCAATGAGTCAGCTCTTCACACCAGGTGGCCAAAGTATTGGAGTTTCAGCTTCAACATTTCTCCTTCCAATAAACACTCAGGATTGATCTCCTTCGGGATGGACTGGTTGGATCTCCTTGCAGTCCAAGGGACTCTTAAAAGTCTTCTCCAAAACCACAATTCAAAAGCATCAATTCTTCGGTGCTCAACTTTCTTTATAGTCCAACTCTCAAATCCATACAAGACTGCTGGAAAAACCATAGCCTTGACTAGACGAACCTTTGTTGACACAGTAATGTCTCTGCTTTTTAATATGCTGTCTAAGTTGGTCATAACTTTCCTTCCAAGGAGTAAGCGTCTTTTAATTTCACGGCTGCAGTCACCATCTGCAGTGATTTTGGAGACCAAAAAATAAAGTCTGATACCGTTCCCCCATCTATTTCCCATGAAATGATGGCATCAGATGCCATGATCTTAGTTTTCTGAATTTTGAGCTTTAAGCCAACATTTTCAGTCTCCTCTTTCACTTTCATCAAGAGGCTTTTTAGTTCCTCTTCAAGTTTTGCCATAAGGGTGGTGTCATCTGCATATCTGAGGTTATTGATATTTCTCCCAGCAATCTTGATTCCAGCTTGTGCTTCCTCCAGCCCAGCGTTTCTCATGATGTATTCTGCATATAAGTTAAATAAGCAGGGTGACAATATACAGCCTTGACGTATTCCTTTTCCTGGAACCAGTCTGTTGTTCCATGCCCAGTTCTAACTGTTGCTTCCAGCCCTGTATACAAATATCTCAAGAGGCAGGTCAGGTGGTCTAGTATTCCCATCTCTTCCAAAATTTTCCTAGTTTATTGTGATCCACACAGTCAAAGACTTTGGCACGGTCAATAAAGCAGAAATAGATGTTTCTCTGGAACTCTCTTGCTTCTTCCATGATCCCGTGGATGTTAGCCATTTGATCTCTGGTTCCTCTGCCTTTTCTAAAACCAGCCTGAACATCTGGAAGTTCACAGTTCATGTATTGTTGAAGCCTGGCTTGGAGAATTTTGAGCATTACTTTACTTGCATGTGAGATGAGTGCAATTGTGTGGTAGTTTGAGCATCCTTTGGTATTGCCTTTCTTTGGGATTGGAATGAAAACTGACCTTTTCCAGTCCTGTGGCCACTGCTGAGTTTTCCAAATGTGCTGGCATATTGAGTGCAGCGCTTTCACAGCATCATCTTTCAGGATTTGAAACAGCTCCACTGGAATTCCATCACCTCCACTAGCTTTGTTCATAGTGATGCTTCCTAAGGCCCACTTGATTTCACATTCCAGGATGTCTGGCTTTAGGTGAGTGATCACAACATCATCATTATCTGGGTCATAAAGATCTTTTTTGTACAGGTCTTCTGTGTATTCTTGCCACCTCTTCTTAATATCTTCTGCTTCTGTTAGGTCTATACAATTTCTGTCCTTTATCGAGCCCATCTTTGCATGAAATGTTCCTTTGGTCTCTCTAATTTTCTTGAAGAGATCTCTAGTCTTTCCCATTCTATTGTTTTCCCCTGTTTCTTTGCATTGATTGCCAAGGAAGGCTTTCTTATCTCTCCTTGCTATTCTGTGGAACTCCACATTCAAATAAGTGTATCTTTCCTTTTCTCCTTTGCTTTTCACTTCACTTCTTTTTACACCTATTTGTAAGGCCTCCTCAGTCAGCCATTTTGCTTTTTTGCATTTCTTTTTCTTGGGGATGGTCTTGACCCCTGTCTCCTGTACAATGTCATGAACCTCATTCCATAGTTCATCAGGCACTCTGTCTATCAGATCTAGTCCCTTGAATCTATTTCTCACTTCCACTGTATAATCATAATGGATTTGATTTAGCTCATTCCTGAATGGTCTAGTGGTTTTCCCACTTTCTTCAATTTAAGTCTGAATTTGGCAATAAGGAATTCATGATCTGAGCCACAGTCAGCCCCCAGTCTTGTTTTTGTTGACTGTATAGAGCTTCTCCATCTTTGGCTGCAAAGAATATAATCAATCTGATTTCAGGGTTGGCTATCTGGTGATGTCCAGGTGTAGAGTCTTCTCTTGTGTTGTTGGAAAAGGGTATTTGCTATGACCAGTGCATTCTCTTGGCAAAACTCTATTACCCTTTGCTCTTCTTCATTCTGTACTCCAAGGCCAAATTTGCCTGTTACTCCAGGTGTTTTTTGACTTCGTACTTTTGTATTCCAGTCCCATATAATGAAAAGGACATCTTTTTTGGGTGTTAGTTCTAAAAGGTCTTATAGGTCTTCATAGAACCATTCAATGTCAGCTTCTTCAACATTACTGGTCAGGACATAGACTTGGATTATTGTGATATTGAATGGTTTGCCTTGGAAACAGAGATCATTCTGTCATTTTTGAGACTGCATCCAGGTACTGCATTTCAGACTCTTTTGTTGACTATGATGGCTACTTCATTTTTTCTAAGGGATTCTTACCCACAGTAGTACATATAATGGTCCTCTGAGTTAAATTCACCCATTACAGTCCATTTTAGTTCACTGATTTCTAGAATGTTGACATTCATTCTTGCCATCTCCTGTTTGACCACTTCCAATTTGCCTTGATTCATGGACCTGACATTCCAGGTTCCTATGCAATACTGCTCTTTGCATCGGACCTTGCTTCTGTCATCAGTCACATCCACAACTGGGTGTTGTTTTTGCTTCAGCTCCATCCCTTCATTCTTTCTGGAGTCTTCTATGAAGAGGTAGAGGTCTTAATTCTTTACCCCATTTTGGAATTAAAAACTCATCTGAACAGCTTCAGTAAGTGTTGCTTTCTTTAATACTTCAAACAAGAAAATATGTGACAATACTTCCCAAATAGTAAATGCCAGTCTAAATAAAAGTGAAAGCCTACCCACCTTTGTTCTTTCAAGAGCCCAACAAAATTTGAAGTCAGTGAAGGAATATCTCTTGTCAAGAAGGTAAATTACTATGTGCTTCCGGAAATTTTCATCAAGTTTCTGTTAAATCCTAGGGACCCAAAATCAGCTTTGTGTTCCTGGGGATTTACTTCTGTTTGCATTAGAAAAACACAGTGGTCATCAGTGATACTCACCTTTTTGGTCAGAAAAAGAAAACACAGCATCACTAACCCTTTGAACATTTGATGGAACCCAATGCAACCCAAGTTCCAAATACAGGCCTCATTTCCTTTTTTTAAATATTACATGTTCAGTACCAGAGAGCATCGTCTATGAAGGATACAGAGTAATCTCTTGAAGTGTTGAAGGCATCAACCTCCCCTCTGGAATCTAGCTCTCCTCTGTGGCTCCTTAGGTATATATACATGGAGACTCCTTCTCTGTGACCTAAAGAGAAACTGGCATAATCTGTCTCTTTCTTTTCGTTGTTGATTGGCCAATCTGGGTTCTAATCCCTGTTTGTCCACTAACCAACTGCATTCTGGAGTCTGTGAAGTTTGCTTTTGTGGATGTTGTTTCTTTCTCTCTGAGATAAGGAAATAGAGTCAGATGATCCTGAATAACTCCTTGGGAGCTGATGGTCTGTGGTTGTTTAGACAACTGTGTGCATGTGTAGTTAATTAGTTCCTAATAAGGACGTGGACCAAATTAATGGAATCCATGGTCAGTGAAGTCATCTCAGAGCTGCTGTAAAAGCGTTTTTTCAACAGTTTCTTGTGTAAGAAAGTAAGTAGAATGTTCATATCATCTTTCACATAGAAACTGATAATATGGAAATACATAAAATTCACAAATGATTACCTAGAAACTAATTCTGTTTTATAAATGTGGCTTAAATATTAAGTCACAGATTAAAATGTATCCATTTGGCTAAAGGATTTATCCCATAATGAAGTAAAGATATCATCATGAGAAATAGTCATGTATCCCTTAGAATGAATAAGTTTATTAGTTCATTTTCTAAGAGAAAGTTTGGCAGGGAGGGGGACGATAGACCTTTTTAGGTAAGAGAAAAGTCCACAGGAGCATAAAGTAGGATGACCTGGGACCAGCCTGACCTCTTCACAGTTTTTTTGAAGTTGGTTTTAATCATAGGAAAAAAGCATAATTTCCTTTTGTTTCACTTTTCCTAAACTAAATGACTGTCCTGTGATTTTGTCACTAGAGCAGGGATATTAATATGCAACTTCTGATTCAAATACAGTCAAATTGACCCCAGGTTAAGGCTTGCATGAGATTCTTAGCAAAATAACCTCTTACCTAATTAGCTGGCACACATGAACTAATTAGAACTTTACCCCTGCCACTAGGAAATTTGAAAACTTTGGTCCAAACATGGAAAATCTGATTTCATTTGTAGAACCTGAGATGCTGGCAATGAATGGAGGGAAAGAGATGGATTGATTCAAGTCAAATGAGAAGGCTGGTGTGCCATGCTTCCATTACATCATCCATCAAGAGGGCTGAGCTGCAGACTTGACAGGTCACCTTCTCAGCATGATGAAATGGAAGAAGTGATTGGACAAAGAATTAGTTGGTGCACATGTGCTTGGATATAGCCTTAAATATTTATGGAGTGTTTAGATGACATCAAGGTAGAAGCAAAGGTTTGTAGTCACATGGCTAAGCCATAGCAGAACTTGGTTGGTGCAAAAGTAATTGTACTTTCAGACCATGAATTTTAAATCATTATAACTAGGCTCAAACACATCTTTATTAATCAAAATAGGAACCATTACAATCAAAACATTTTTGCCAATGGAAAATATGTTTATTTATTCCTGTAGCATAAAAATGCATGTTTTGGGATTTCACGAACTCTTGGAAAGCATTTTCTACCTACTGCTGGTTGTAGAAGCATTTTCCCTGCAAAAAGTTGTCAAAATGCTTGAAGAAGCGGTAGTCGGTTGGTGACAGATCAAGTGAATCGGGTGGGTGAGGCAAAACTTCATAGCCCAATTCATTTGACTTTCGAAGCACTGGTAGTGTAATGTGGGGTAGAGCATTGTCATGGAGAAAAATTGGGCCCTTTCTGACAACCAATGCCAAGTTAAGAATTGCAATTTTTGGTACATCTCATTGGATTTACTGAGCATAATTCTCAGATGTAATGGCTTTGCTGGAATTCTAAAACCTGTAGTGGATCAGATGGGCAGCAGACCACCAAACAGTGACCACGACCTCTTTTGGTGCAATTTGGGCTCTGAGAAGTGCTTTGGAGCTTCTTCTTGGTCCAGTCACTGAGCTAATCATTGCCAGTTGCCATCTAAAATCCACTTTTCACTGCATGTCACAATCCAATTGAGAAATAGTTCACTGTTGTTACATAGACTAAGAGAAGACAACACTTCAAAACGACAATTTTTAAAAAATTTTTGGTCAGCTCATGATGCACCTACTTATTGAGCTTTTTCGCCTTTCCAATTTGCTTCAAAAACCTAATGACCATAGAGTGATCAACACTGAGTTATTTGGCAACTTCTTGTGTAGTTGCAGAAGAAGCAGAAGATATTAAGAAGAGGTGGCAAGAATACACAGAAGAATACACTGTACAAAAAAGATCTTCACGACCCAGATAATCACGATGGTATGATCACTCCCCTAGAGCCAGACATCCTGGAATGTGAAGTCAAGTGGGCTTTAGGAAGCATCACTACGAACAAAGCTAGTGGAGATGATGGAATTCCAATAGAGCTATTTCAAATCCTGAAAGATGATGCTGTGAAAGCGCTGCACTCAATATGCCAACAAATTTGGAAAACTCAGCCATAGGACTGGAAAAGGTCCATTTTCATTCCAATCCCAAAGAAAAGCCATGCCAAAGAATGCTCAAATTACTCTCATCTCACACGCAAGTAAAGTAATGCTCAAAATTCTCCAAGCCACGCTTCAGCAATACGTGAACAGTGAACTTCCAGATGTTCAAGCTGGTTTTAGAAAAGGCAGAGGAATCAGAAATCATATTGCCAATATCCACTAGATCATGGAAAAGGCAAGAGAGTTCCAGAAAAACATCTATTTCTGCTTTATTGACTATGCCAAAGCCTTTGACTGTGTGGATCACAATAAACTGTGGAAAATTTTGAAAGAGATGGGAACACCAGACCACCTGACCTGCCTCTTGAGATATCTGTATGCTGGTCAGGAAGCAATGGTTAGAACTGGACATGGAACAACAGACTGGTTCCAAATAGGAAAAGGAATACGTCAAGGCTGTATATTGTCACCCTGCTTATTTAACTTATGTGCAGAGTACATCATGAGAAACACTGGGCTGGAAGAAGCACAAGCTGGAATCAAGATTGCTGGGAGAAATATCAATAACCTCAGATATGCAGATGACACCACCCGTATGGCACAAAGTGAAGAGGAGCTAAAAAGCCTCTTGATGAAAGTGAAAGAGGAGAGTGAAAAAGTTGGCTTAAAGCTCTACATTCAGAAAACTAAGATCATGGCATCTGGTCCCATCACTTCATGGGAAATAGATGGGGAAACAGTGTCAGACTTTATTTTTGGGGGCTCCAAAATCACTGCAGATGGTGATTGCAGCCATGAAAATAAAAGACGCTTACTCCTTGGAAGGAAAGTTATGACCAACCTAGATAGCATATTCAAAAGCAGAGACATTTCTTTGCCAACAAAGTCCATCTAGTCAAGGCTATGGTTTTTCCAGTGGTCATGTATGAATATGAGAGTTGGACTGTGAAGAAAGCTGAGTGACGAAGAACTGATGCTTTTGAACTGTGGTGTTGGAGAAGACTCTTGAGAGTCCCTTGGACTGCAAGGAGATCCAACCAGTCCATCCTAAAGGAGATCAGTCCTGGGTGTTCATTGGAAGGACTAATGCTGAGGCTGAAACCCCAATACTTTGGCCACCTCATGTGAAGAGTTGATGCATTCGAAAAGACCCTGATGCTGGGAGGGATTGGGGGCTGGAGGAGAAGGGGACGACAGAGGATGGGATGGCTGGATGGCATCACCGCCTCGATGGACATGAGTTTGAGTGAACTCTGGGAGTTGGTGATAGACAGCGAGGCCTGGCATGCTGTGATTCATGGGGTCACAAAGAGTCGGACATGACTGAGCAACTGAACTGAACTGAACTGTGTAGTTGTAAGAGGATCTGTTTTGATGATGGCTCTCAGTTGGCCATTGTTGTCTTCCAATGGCCTGCCACTACACTCCTCACCTTCAAGGCTCTCATCTCCTGTGCAAGACTCCTTTACAAGAACCACCACTACACTGTACATTCATTAACAGTTCTTGGGCCAAATTCTTTGTTGATGTTTTGAGTTGTCTCAGCTGCTTTATGATTCATTTTAATCTTAAATAAGAAAATTGCTCAAATTTGCTTTTTGTCTAACATCGTTTCCCTAGTCCAAATTAAATACAAAATAAACAGCAAGCAATAAATCATTAGCAAAGAAAACTAAAGTGAGAAATGAACATTAAAACAATCCATAACATAACTACATTTATTTAAGAAGTTATTCCAATATCAAATGGCAAATTTCAACAGTGAAAGAACTGCAATTACTTTTGCACCATCTTTCGACCTTTGGGGATGGAAAGACTCTGAGCTTGTCATAAATAAAGATTATGGACAGTAAATTAAGCTACACACTATAGGCACCAAGGTCCAGATATCTGGCCAAAGAAGTTCCAGATCTGCCCTCTAATTCTGCCAGTCTATGTCTGACTTTGGGCAAGTTAACTTATCTCATGCAAGTTTCATGTGATTATCCTGACTCCATTGAGGCAATGAGTAGAAAGGTTTTTTCTTAGTTGTTTTTACTAATTTCATAACATGCATGTGTGTTACATAGGTTTCAAGCAATACAGGAGATGTCAAAAGTAAAGTAAACATTACCCAAAACCTTATCATAAAGAAATGGTCAGTGTTAAAATTTGGTGAACATTCTGGGCCTATATGAACAGTTCCATTTTCGTATACTTTCTAAAATACTTATTTATCTATCTTTGGCTGCACTGGGTCTTCATTGCTGCACATGGAATTTCTCTAGTTGCTCTGCATGGGCTCCAGGACACATAGGCTTCAGTAGTTGTGTCTTGCTGGCTTTAGCGTGCAAGCTCAGTAGTGGTGGCGCACGGGCTTAGTTGGTTCACGGCATGTGGGATTTTCCTGGACCAAACCCTTGTCCCTTGCATTAATAAGCAGATTCTTAACCACTGGCCCACCAAGGAAGCCAGCAGCTTCATTTTTTACTAAGTGATTTAAGTTTTTAATTACTAATTCATTTCCCAGAGAAAAATACAGCATTTGCCTTAATCTAAATTGTCTGGCTTTGTTGATCAACTTCAGAAAAGTGTTGCTAAATCACTATCTTATATTTAGAATAAAATCTGTCGCAATGCCTGGTATGATAGTTTTCAAGTAGTGTTCCTGCCAACCATGAGGTTTCACAGAAGTGATTCCACAAATACTTGATCCAAATTTAACTTTTTAAACATTTTTCAATTACTTTTTTAGAATCTTCATTTTAAAAACCCAGCTTGGAGATTTACCTACCTGTTAACATTCAGGTAAGTGAACTGGATTTTCCTAAGACTGATGAATGATATTACTTCTGTCATCACTGTTTAACTGAATGAAGAACATCCCAAGATTGAAGGTGAGTGGTTGAAACTCACAGTCTTCATTACTAGTTTGTGTGAATCTAAATTCTCTCAACACTTTGCAGCCCCCCAAAATGTGACTATTTAAAGTCCTTTATGACTGCAACTTACAATCATAATATCCAAATATTAACTTTTTCTTTATTGCTATCTTTATAAAATGATTTTATTTATTTTTTGATGTGGACCATTTTTAAAGTGACAATATACAGCCTTGCCATACTCCTTTTCCTATTTGGAACCAGTGTGTTGTTCCATGCCCAGTTCTAACTGTTGCTTCCTGGACTTCAGGAAAAGGAGTACGTCCAGGCTGTATATTGTCACCCTGCTTATTTAACTTATATGCAGAGTACAATATGCTGGGCTGGAAGAAGCACAAACTGGAATCAAGATTGCCAGGAGAAATATCAATAACCTCACATATGCAGATGACACCACCCTTATGGCAGAAAGTGAAGAGGAACTAAAAAGCCTCTTGATGAAAGTGAAAGAGGAGAGTGAAAAGGTTGGCTTAAAGCTCAACATTCAGAAAACACAGATCATGGTATCTGGTCCCATCACTTTGTGGGAAATAGAGGGGGAAACAGTGGCTGACTTTATTTTCTTGGGCTCCAAAATCACTGTAGATGGTGACTGCAGCCATGAAATTAAAAGATGCTTACTCCTTGGAAGAAAAGTTATGACCAACCTAGACCACATATTAAAAAGCAGAGACATTACTTTGTCAACAAAGGTCCATCTAGTCAAGGCTATGATTTTTCCAGTAGTCACGTGTGGATATGTGAGTTGGACTATAAAGTAAGCTGAGTGCTAAAGAATGGATGCTTTTGAACTGTGGTGTTGGAGAAGACTCTTGAGAGTCCTTTGGACTGCAAGGAGATCCGACCAGTCCATTCTAAAGGAGATCAGTCTTGGGTGTTCATTGGTAGGACTGATGCTGAAGCTGAAATTCCAAACTCTTCCTCAAGCGAAGAGCTGACTCATTGGAAAAGACCCTGATGCTGGGTAAGATTGAAGGCAGGAGGAGAAGGGGACAACAGAGGATGAGATGGCTGGATGGTATCACTGACTCAATGGACATGAATTTGGGTAAACTCCGGGAGTTGGTGATGGACAGGGAGGCCTGGCATGCTGCAGTTCATGGGGTTGCAAAGAGTCAGACACAACTCAGGGACTGAACTGAACTGAACTGAACTGAACTGATTTTTAAAGTCTTTATTCAATTTGTTACAATATAGCTTCTGCTTTTTTATGTTTTGATGTTTTGGCCACCAGACATGTGAGATCTTAGCTCTTCAGCCTGGGATCGAACCTGCACACCCTGCACTGGAAAGGTGAACTCTTAACCACTGAACTGCCAGGGAAGTTCCTGTTTATTGCTATCCTTGATAAATGTAATAATTTGGAAACATTTGTAACTGTACTAAAATAACTTTATGCTAAATAAAGTTTGGCAAACATCCTTCTATATATAGCTCAAAGATAAAATGTTGGGTAGATGGGTGACGGAATGATACCCCCATCATAAGCTATTTTTATGTAATATTTCTTCAATTCCCTCAAATTTAACACAAAAAAGGGGGATCTAAAATAATTCTAAAGGAACCTAAAAGGATTCTTTCTAGAGGAATCTCAGATAAATTTTTGAAAATGAAATGTATATATTAATCTGTATATTTTAAAGAATTATACTTATGTCAATATCCATGTGCTATTACCCAGGATAAGAAATTAAAAACTCTCTAGGGCTTCCTAGATTACTTTCCCATCACCGCCATTAATTTGCAATAATCATTTGCTTGTGTTACTTTATAAAGAAGCATCTCTAAAAACTATTTGTTCAAGTTTGCCTGATGCATTCTAGGTGTGGAACTCTTTCATATGTAAGGGTCTTACTGTATTACCTTTCTCATTTCTCAGGTCTCCCATACCTATTTAATCAGTTCCCTACATTAAGCAATTTCTGTTAAAGCATCTAGTGTGGTTTCTGACTGATACCCTGCTATCTTCACCCGCTTTGAAAGATTTGAAACAGAATTAAAAGTGCCTCTTTTCTTCAAAGACTCAAAACTTAGTGGGGAAACAATACAGATGCCCAAACATCTATAGTACAAATAGAAATTGATTGGTGCCATAAAAAATCTATAAATAAAGAGTTTTAGAGATTTAGAGGAAGGAAAAAAAGTGCTTCTGGCTAGGAGAAGCAGATAGTCTTCATAAAGAAGGAAGGATTTTAAATCCTAAAGGGCAGTAAGTTCTTAAAAGGAACAAAAAGAGGAGGGAGCAGCAAGAGAAAAGCAAAAATGAAAACATAACAGGAAATAAGGTTTGGAAGTTAAGTATAGAGAAGAAAGAGAGTTTGGTCTCTACACCAGTGCTGTCCAATGGAAATATACTGTGAGCCACAAATCCAAGCCACAAAAGTAGTTTTTAAATTCTCTAGTAGCCAAACTTAAAAAATAAAATAAATAAATAAATAAAGGAATGACAATGTGTTATTTAAATCAATATTTCTAAAATATTACCTCAATTGATAATTAACATAACAAATACTAATGAACTCTGTACATTCTTTCCCTGATAAATAAGTCTTCTATGTCCAGTGTGTTTTCCCATTTACAGCACATCTCAGTCTAGACTAGCCACATTTCAAGTACTCATAACCACATGTGGCTTTTGGCTGCCATATTGGACAAGGTTGCTCTCAACAACAGGGAACCATGGAATATTTCTGAGCAAGGAACCGCTGTAATCAGGGAAGTGCTTGGAATTTTTAGTGTGGAAAAACTGTTTATTCAGTAAGCAGACATTTATTGAGTACCTGATATCCAATAATACCAACATTAAGAGACTTACCATTTACTGTGTGCATAGCTGTGTTTAACAATCATTAAAAGCCTTTGGAATTTTTTTATAGAGAAAAATTAGATGCCCTGCTCTAACAATGTCTTCCGTTATTTTTTTTTTAAAGTTCATTGAATTTTATAAATGGAGTGAGAAGCTTGTCAAATTCCTCAAAATAATTAAATATGAAACCTTGAGTTTTCCAAAAAGTATTCTCCTTAGCATTAAGGCTATAAAGCTGCATTTTGGATTTATGCTTCCTGAATATTGTAGGATCTCTCTATCCTCCTACTAATCCTCTCCCCTAGGGATCTTTAATATGGTGATTACTGACATTCCTACTACAATGATAAAAATACAGGAAATGTCATTTTAATGATTGTGGGTTTTAGCCTTTCCAAGTTACAAGATTTAAATGAGAATTATTTACAAGTGGAGTGCATTTCCCCCTAGGAATTCATTTGGTTCACCTGGATTTATGGACTTAGTCTGTTTTCCATTTCATTTTATAAACGTTAAGCTAGCTATTAAGATAGGAAACACATACTGGTAATACGTGGAGTGGGGGGAAAGCCAGCTTTGTCCATAACCAGCAATGTTCATGTCACTGATTTCATTTCATATTGGGAGATCAGTCACGGGATTCCGTGTCTCATCTTTTCATATTTGCTGTTATCTACAACGGAGAAGGCAATGGCACCCCACTCCAGTACTCTTGCCTGGAAAATCCCATGGACGGAGGAGCCTGGGAGACTGATGTCCATGGGGTCACTAGGAGTCGGACATGACTGAGTAACTTCACTTTCACTTTTCACTTTCATGCATTGGAGAAGGAAATGGCAACCCACTCCAGTGTTCTTGCCTGGAGAATCCCAGGGACGGGGGAGCCTGGTGGGCTGCCGTCTATGGGGTCGCACAGAGTTGGACACGACTGAAGCGACTTAGCAGCAGCAGCAGCATTCTCCTACAAAAGGAATAGTTTGATGATTTTCCTCAAATCCTTTTTGGAATCAAGACAGGAATAAGGAATCCTCAGGCTTCCCTGGTGGTTCAGAGGTAAAGATATTGCCTGCCAATGCAGGAGACCCAGGTTCGATCTCTGGGTGGGGAAGGTATCTTCCACTGCAGAACGAAATGGCAACCCATTCCAGTATTCTTGCCTAGGAAATCCCATGGACAGAGGAGCCTGGCAGGCTATAGTCCATGGGGTCACAAAAAAGTTGGACATAACTTAGCAACTAAACAAACAAACAAACAAACAAAAAAAACCTCCAAACTTCTGTAAATATTAACAACAGAGTTACCCTCATACTTTGAGTCTGTTTGAGGATTTGATAAATGTGCTCTTTCCATGCTTGGGGTCAGGTCACCTGGGATTGAAATAGGACTATTGAATCTGAGTTCTGGGTGCAATTTCACTAACATAAGCATTGCTAAATAACTCTGGACCTGGCCTTTGTCCTTGGTGGCACAGAGAAAGGGAAGAGGAAAAGAGAATTGAAAATATTCCTAGATTGCTGAATGGTCCATATACATAAGTATCAGTTAATATCAAGTCTCTACTTTTAAGTACATTACAACCTGCCTGGGAGAAAATCATGTTTATGTGGGAATAAGTAAGACACAGGAGGGAGACCTATTGGGGAGGGAGTATTATTGATAAGAGATTGAATAAATGCCTGTGAGAGAGAGCAAGCAGGATCAGCCTAAGGATAGTTGACCTTGGTACAAACTCAGCAATGGATATGATGCTGACAGAGTGTAGTGGCTTCAGGGGTGTCTTCTCTCTAGGCTTTCTCACCTTGGCAACTGGGTACCCATTCTCCAAGAAAGAATCATGGAGCAGGAGTGAATTTTGAGTATAGGAGTCAAGAGGGAGCGTCCCATTGGCATGATGGATTCAACCTTGTGCAAAGTGAGATGCCCAGGGGACTCACAAGAGGAGACTGCCACAGCCTACTGGATACATATGCCTAGAACTCAAGGAACACGTCTGGGCAGAAAATATACACTTTAAAATCAAGAGGTGATAGAAGGGATGGAAGTAGCTAAGCACTCCTGGGAGATAACCTATAGAGTCAGGAGAAAATGGAGCAAGTGAAACAGAGCAGGACTCTATGGTCCTTTCCGCCCACCCCCACCCCAACCCCCAGTGTCCTCTGCCTGCCTTTTGTCTGTGGAAAACTTTAGTCGATGAATAAGTTTAAGCAGAGAAATCAGAAAGGCAGAAACAAAGGAAAACCGTCAGAGAAGACCAAATAATAATAATGTGGTTATTAAGCATAGTCAAAGACTTTTAGTTCCTTCTCAAGGGCTATAGATAATATTCTGAGCCACAGCCTGTGACCTGTCTTATAGATAATAAAACACCAGGGTGCAGGAGTTAACTGCTTGATGACCAGACTATGCCCACGACATCAGTTCAGTTCAGTTGCTTGGTCACGTCCTACTCTTTGTGACCTCATGAACTGCAGCACACCAGGCTTCCCTGTCCATCACCAACTCCCGGAGTTTGCTCAAACTCATGTCCATTGAGTCAGTAATGCCATTCAACCATCTCATCCTCTGTTGTCCCCTTCTCCTCCCACCTTCAATCTTTCCCATCATCAGGATCTTTTCCATTGAGTCAGTTCTTCACATCAGATGGCCAAAGCTTTGGAGTTTCAGCTTCAGTATCAGTCCTTCCAGTGAATATTCAGGACTGACTTTCTTTAGGATGGACTGGGTGGATCTCCTTGCAGTCCAAGGGATTCTCAACAGTCTTCACCAACATCACAGTTCAAAAGTATCAGTTCTTCAGTGTTCAGCTTTCTTTATGGTCCAACTCTCACATCCATACTGGAAAAGCCATAGCTTTGACTATATGGACCTTTGTTGGCAAAGTAATGTCTCCTTTTTAATATGCTGTCTGGGTTGGTCATAGCTTTTCTTCCAAGGAGCAAGAATCTTTTAATTTCATGGCTTCAGTCACCATCTGCAGTGATTTTGGAACCCAAGGAAAGAAAGTCCGTCATTGTTTCCATTGTTTCCCCATTGCCATGAAATGATGGGACTGGATGCCATGATCTTAGTTTTTTTAATGTTGAGTCTTAAGCCAACTTTTTCACTCTCCTCCTTCACTTTCATCAAGAGGCTCTTTAGTTCCTCTTTGATTTCTGCCATAAGGGTGGTGTCATCTGCATATGTGAGGTTATTGATATTTCTCCTGGCAATCTTGATTCCAGCTTGTGCTTCATCCAGCCCAGCATTTCTCATGATGTACTCTGCATATAAGTTAAATAAGCAGGGTGACAATATACAGCCTTGATGTACTCCTTTCCCAGTTTGGAACCAGTCTGTTTTTCCATGTTCGGTTCTAACTGGTGCTTCTTGACCTGCATACAGATTTCTCAGGAAGCAGGTAAGGTGGTGTAGCATTCCCATCTCTTTAAGAATTTTCCACAGTTTGTTGTGATCCACATAGTCAACAGCTTTAGCTTAGTCAATGAAGCAGATGTTTTTCTGGAAGTCTCTTACTTTTTTTGTGATCCAAAAGACATTGGCAATTTGATCTCTGGTTCCTCTGCCTTTTCTAAAACCAGCTTGAACATCTGGAGGTTCTCAGCTCATGTATTGTTGAAGCTTAGCTTGGAGAATTTTGAGTATTACTTTGCTAGCATGTGAAATGAGTGCAATTGTGCTGTAGTTTGAATGCTCTTTGTCATTGCTTTTCTTTGGAATTGGAGTGAAAACTGACCTTTTCCAGTCCTGTGGCCACTGCTGAATTTTCCAAATTTGCTGGCATATTGAGTGCAGCAGTTTCGCAGCATCATCTTACAGGATTTGAAATAGCTCCGCTGGAATTCCATCACCTCCACTAGCTTTGTTCGTAGTGATGTTTCCTAAGGCCCACTTGTCTTCACACTCTAGGATGTCTGACTCTAGGTGAGTGATCACACCACCATGGTTATCCAGGTCATTAAGATCTGTTTTGTAGAGTACTTCTGTGTATTCTTGCCATGTCTTCTTAATATCTTCTGCTCCTGTTAGGTCCATACCATTTCTGTCTTTTATTGTGCCCATCTTTGCATGAAATCTTTCCTTGGTATCTCTAATTTTCTTGAAGAGATCTCTAGTCTTTTCCATTCTATTCTTTTCCTCTATTTCTTTGCATGGATCACGTAAGAAGGCTTTCTTATCTCTCTTTGCTATTCTTGGGAACTCTGCATTAAGATGGATATAGCTTTCCTTTTCTCCCTTACCCACAACATAAACTGTCACAATTCTGAGAACTGACTCAAAGAAATGGAAATAAAGGGACCCTGGATCTGAAGATTAACT
The DNA here is from genome assembly GCF_001704415.2 of Capra hircus. Lineage (NCBI taxonomy): Eukaryota > Metazoa > Chordata > Mammalia > Artiodactyla > Bovidae > Capra > Capra hircus. The sequence goes on from NC_030811.1 coordinate 41,980,938, forward strand.
GTACCTAAAACAACCAAGACGACACTGGTCAGAGACTACTGATGACCACTCTGAAGATGACTGTCAGAGCTGACTGTGCAGTTTCTGCATATAGCCCCTACTTCTGTCTATAAAAGCTCTTGCCCAACTGGTTGCCAGTGGGTGTTGGTGGGAGGGAAATCGGCCTTTGGACCGACATCCAACCTCCACCATGACCCCCAGCTGCCAGCATCTGAAATAAAGCGAACTTTCCTTTTCACCAACCTGGCCTGTCATTGGATTTTGAGCAGCTAGCAGCCAGAACCCATACACCTTTCAGTAACACAAGGACAAAACACTGGGAAACCAGCACTTGAAAAGGAAAGGAAGAGAAAGAAGAGCTCACAAAAGAATCTGAGAAGCTTGGTGCTGCCTCTTCCCCTGCCCACCCACATCTGGTTTATCTTCTTGCTGAGCTGACTTCTTGCCTCTCAACCTCATTGTCTGAGGACCCTCTCTGGTGTCAGGAGAACTGACTCAGCAAGCATAGATCATCTCACAGGTGCTAAGAACTTAAGGAACTCAAAGAAAGAATTCAGCTTCCTATCCTTGGTGGATCAGTTCTGGCATATGTCCCACAGGCTTCATCCAAGGCTCACAGAACCCACTGCCCCAACCTGACCACTAATACACCTTTTATTAGCCTGTTTCCTGTTCTGTTTCACTTTTCCCATATCCTTGTTTGCACCTTCCAGGATTGTTTCCCAAATAAACAACTTGCATTTTCCATCCCATCTTTCTGTCTTAGAGTGTTGGAAGGGAAAACTAACAGAGAAGGAGAGATCAGATAGGTAGGGGAGCATCAATAGGGTCTTGTGTCCTAGGTGAGAAAGAGGAAGGATGGGGTTTCCTGAAGAAACTGACCAACAGTGCAAAATAGTGCAGAGACATTGAGTCTGAGAAGAATGAAAAATATGCTCTGAATTTAGCAGCTTGAAGGTAACTTTGACAAGAGCTTTTTCAGTAAAGTGGTGGAAGTAGTAGGCAAATTGGGGACACCTTTGTGTGATTATGAATTCAAAAGAGGAGGAATCCATAAAAGGAGAATAAATGGTAGTGGCTAGAGGGGAACATAGGTGGGTGGGGGGAGTCTTGTTAGGTTGTTTAGGATGGTGCAGATGGAGTATGCCCAAGAATAGGGCAGTAGAAATGGTCCCAGTAGAGGAGCGTGGGTCATTAATAGAGTACAGAAGGCCCTTTGAGGAAGAGTGAAAGGCTGGAATCCAAAGTGGAAATCATCCATCTTGGACCTACCTTGTCTGCAAATACTGGACCAAATGATAGATGTACCTGGAGAAACCTTATGGTAGGCAAGAAATAGAGAAAGTTCCTCACTTGACTTCTATTTTCTCAGTAAAGTAAGAAACCAGTCATCAGTCAACATCTATAGCAGAAATGATTAGAAAGGGAGCTTTGAAAACAGTGGTGAGGTTTGAAAAAGCACGTGTGGGAACTCTGTGTTACAGAATGTGTAGATACACAGAAGGAAATACTAGGAAATACCAAGATCCTTGCAGGGCTGAAAGCCTTGCTGGGCTGAAGGCCACTGTGAAAGTCTGGTGGCTTCAATCCCTGAGGTTTGGTTCAGCAGCTCAGAAACAGAAGCTTAGAATCTTAAAGAATGTACTTATTGAAATGAGCATAGAAGTATATGGTCATATTAGGCTTCTCCAGAGAAACAGAGCCAATAGCATACGTGTGTTTGTTTGTGTGTGTGTGTCTGTGTCTGTATTTCTGTGTGTATCAAAGGAGAGGAACCGAATTTTGCAGGGCAGGCAAATAGGCTAGAGACCCAGAGAAGAGTTGTTGCAGCTCCAGTCCACAGGCAATCTAGAAGCAAAATTCCTTCTTCTTCCAGAGTCCTCAGTCTTTTTCTTTTAAGTTCTTCAACTGATTGGTGACGCCCAATCACATTATGCAGGGTCATCTGCTCTACTCAGAGTCTGCTACTGTTTAATTGCTAAGTGCATCTAAAAAATACCTTCATAGTCTGCCACTAGTCAAAGGTAAATACCATATGATATTGCTAATATGTGAAATCTAAAAAGAAAAAAGTACAAATGAATTAGACTCACAGACATAGCAAATAAATCTAGGGTTACCAAACAAGAAACTGGAAAGGGGTAAATTAGGAGTATGGGATTAAAATACATGTAGTACTATGTACAAAATAGATGACCGACAAGGACCTACTATATAGCACAGGGCATTATACTCAATATCTTGTAATAACCTATTACAGAAAAATCTAAAAATGAAAAAAAATATATATATATATAGTTGTTGTTGCTATTCATTCAGTAAGTTGTGTCTGACTCTTTGCAAGCCCATGAACTGCCACACAAATGTCTTCCCTGACCTTCACTCTCCCCATAAGCTTGCTCAAATTCATGTCCATTGAGTCAGTGATACCATCCAACCATCTCATCCTCTGTTGCCCCCTTCTCCTTTTGCCTTCAATCCTTCCCAACACTGGGGTCTTTTCCAAGTGAGCTGTCTGTTCATATCAGGTGGCCAAAGTATTGGCACTTCAGCTTCAGCATCAGTCCTTTCAATGAATATTCAGGGTTGATTTCCTTTAGGATTGACTGGTTTGCTTTCCTTGCTGTCGAATGGACTCTCAAGCGTCTTCTCCAGCATTACAATTCAAAAGCATCAGTTCTTCGGTGCTCAGCTTTCTTTATGGGCTTCCCTGATGGCTGAGCTGGTGAAGAATCTGCCTGCAATGTGGGAGACCTGGGTTCCATCCCTGGGTTGAGAAGATCCCCTGGAGAAAGGAACGGCTACCCACTCCAGTACTCTGGCCTGGAGAATTCCATGAGCTGTATAGTCCATGGGGTCACAAAGAGTCAGATATGGCTGAGCGACTTCACTGTCACTTTCAGCTTTCTTTATGGTTCATTTCTCACATCCATACATGACTACTGGAAAAATTATAGTTTTGATTATATGGACCTTTGTTGGCAAAGAGATGTCTCTGCTCTTTAATACATTGTCTAGGTTTGTCGTAGCTTTTCTTCCAAGGAGCAAGCGTCTTTTAATTTCATGGCTGCAGTCACTGTCCACAGTGATTTTGGAGCCCAAGAAAATAAAATTTGCCACTGTTTCCACTATTTCCCCGTCTATTTGCCATGAAGCGATAGGACCAGATGCCATGACCTTAGTTTTTTTTAATGTTGAGTTTTAAGCCAGCTTTTTCACTCTCCTCTTTCACCCTCATCAAGAGATTCTTTAGCTCCTCTTGGCTTTCTGCCATTAGAGTTGTATCATCTGCATATGTGAGGTTGTTGATATATATACACACACATATAGGTAGATGTGTGTATAACTGAAGGCTTCCCCTTTGACTCAGCAGTAAAGAATCTGCCTGCAAAGCAGGAGCCGCGGGAGATGCAATTTTGATCCCTGGGTCAGGAAGATCCCTTCAAGGAGGGCATGCCCACCCTCTCCAGTACTCTTGCCTGGAGAATCCTATGGACAGAGGAACCTGGTGGGTTACAGTCCATGGGGTCGCAAAGAGTTGGACACAACTAAAGCAACTTAGCACACTCAGGTGCACGTGTATAACTAAATCACTTTGCTGAAACTAACACAACGTTGTAAATCAATTGTATTTCAATAAAATTTTTTAAAAAGAGATAACAGAAAACATTTTAAGTGATTAGAAAAAATACCTTCATAACAACATCTAGATTCATGTTTGACCAAATATCTGATTCTGTAGCCTAACCAAGTTGACACATAAAATTCACCATCACGGTGATGGTAGCACGAGAGCGGCTGAAAAAGTGAAAGTGAAGTTGCTCAGTCATGTCCGACTCTTTGAGACCCCATGGATTGTAGCCCACAGAATTTTCCAGGCAAGAGTACTGGAGTGGGTTGCTATTTCCTTCTCCAGGGGATCTTCCTGACCCAGGGATCAAACCCGGATCTTCCATACTGCAGGCAAAGGCTTTACGTCTGAGCCACCAGGGGAACCCTAGAGTGATTGAAATGACAGGTAAAAGCCTACACTGACTATAGGTGAAAGTGCAGCAGAAGACTGACACCCTGAGGGAAAAAACAAAGGGTTCAAGCAGTTTCTCAGAGTGGTCTGTGGGACCTCCACCAGAATCACCTAGGAGGTCTATGCAGTGCAGATTTCTAGGCACCGGTCCCATACCTAGGAGCAGGCTTTAGGGAACTGCATTTTTACATGATCCTCGATTGACTGTTACCATCATTAAAGTGTGAGAACTTCAGGATTAAAAGAGAATTGCTCCTGAAGTTACCTGATAGGTGTGTTTGCAATAAAGAAATTAGGAGAGTTTTAAAAACGAGACACTGTGTCCAAATTACAGGATATTAATTAAGGGTTGATATGCAGTCCAGTTCCAGGTTGGAGCACTAGCTATGGGTGAAGTGAAGACTGAGTTCAATGTGGCTGCCTTGGTCACAGAAATCTGCTGTTAGGTGACTGCTTAGGTCACGCACTGGCCACTGGAGTTGCCCTGGTTAACGACAGGATTGAGGCTGGAGGATGGCTGACCAACGCATTAGTAAAGAGAGAAGAGGGATCTAAATGGATGTATTGTAGCTACAAGCGCAGAAGCTGAGCTATGCCATCTTCTCTCCTGTGCTCTTACTGTGCTCAATATGGGAAGGTGGGTGCCCCTGAAAAATTCCCTTGGGGAGAACCTGATGCAAAGAAGAGTCAGCAGACAGAAAGGAAGTTTGTATCTCTTGGAACAGGGGATGACAGAAGGTACCAAGGAGCGTTTGGAAGGGAGGAGGAAGTAGGAGGAGGGACTGGAAAGGGGAGTGTCCAGAGCATTAGGAGAAACTAAAAGGTCAGTGGGTCTTTGGGGCTGAGTATGACAGGATTGGGGATCGGCAGGATTAACTGCTGTTGCAGTTCCAAATGGAATTTGGGATTAAGAAAAGTCAGTGTCCTCGTAAACCCTCAGGTTGTTTTATTAAATGATGGTTATATCAAATTGGCCTTTGTTCTGAGTTCAAACTGGAGGAAGCTATTTTGGTCCCCAGGGAAAGCCCACTCCCAGATGTGCAAATGAAGGTGCTGGTTAGCCCCCAGGACGGGTGGAGGGAGCACTGCAAGCTGGCTCCAGGAGGAAGGATAAGAGGAGAATTTCAGGGACTTCCCTGGTGATCAGTGGTTAGGATTTCACACTTCCAATGCAGGGTTAGGGGAGCAGGTTAGATCCCTGGTCAGAGAATTAAGATCCCACATGCCATGTGCTACAGCCAAAAAATAAACAATAATAATAATTTTTTTAAGGAAAAGAATTTCAGATGGATAAGCAAAATAAAAAAGCATAAAAGTGAGAAAGAGCAAAGCAAGCACGTTTAGACCACGAGGCCAGATATTTGATTGACCCTGCCATGCTTTGTCCTCATTAAATCTCCTTGTCCTCTTGGCTGGAGACTGCTGTCTGGCATAGGTGAGGTGATTCCCTCAGGACTGCATGTGCACTCAGAGTACTTCAGGGCTATCCTCAGTGTTCTGGGAAAGGGAGATAAAAGGGAGACCCCCTTTCTCTCCTGGTTTTACCTCCAAAGAATGATGAGCCCGGAGAAGTTGAATGTGACTCTGGGGAGGCCATGCTGCCAGGACGCGGCCACATCCCCAGCAGGGACATCTGATGGCTTTCCCAAAAGTCTTGGCTGTTTCTCAAAGCATGAGAACACCAGTGTGAGCTCATTTGAACCTGGCTGAAGGGAAATGAAGTGGAAAAGAATTTAGGAAAGTTTTCACTTCCCTTCTGCCCCAGAGACCATGATGCTGGCGTCACCAACTGCGAAAAAGAGAAATTCACTTGGGAATTATTATTCATATTCATCTCAACCAAAAGGACAGTGAAAAGGACTCCTGTTGTTTTGACATTTAGTATAAAAAACTCAAAAATAGTTCTTAAAGAGTTTTCATAAATTCTTTAAATAATATATTACTATTTATTTTTTTGGTTTTCCTGTGACGTAAAATATAAGGCACTGAATTTTAGTTCATTACACATCATCCTTTAGCTAGGTTCACTTGGAACCCAGGAAAATGTTTTTAGTTTTCTCATACTGTGAAATCTGTGTTATAGGCACATATTCAACATGCCTAAAGAACTTAGAAATGTGTGTATGTGTGTGTGCATGCACGTGTGCACACATTTACACTTAAACAATTAGAGAAAATGTATTTCAACAATATTCATCATACAATTGAATGATACACTTCCTTCCAGGGATCTAAACCATATAATGACATAGGAATGTCACAGTGCATCTGTGGCCCCTGGATGGACCCCAGCTCTTCACAAGGGCTGATGATGTTGACAACAGTGATTTATGTATCAGTCAAAGTTTGTTAAATCAGATCATACATATGAACGGAAGGTAATAAAGAAAGAATGTGTAAATAAATGGGAGCAGAATAAAGTGAAGATGTGAGACAAGTATCTGCATAATTCTTTCCTTAAAAATAACTTTTGAAGTAGAAGGAATTTGTGAACTCAGTCTGCACTAGTGGGGTTATTCCAAATATAATTGCTCAGGCCCTGTCGTAAGGGCCCCTTATTAAACACCCAGCCCCATAAATGTAAAAGGAGCACTGAATTTTAATTTAAAAATGGGCTATGTGGACACGGAATCAGAGATGTGAGTTGTTACTAGCTATGCCAGCAACCATTCTGCAGGGCCTTGGAAATTCTCATCTATGAAAGAGACACAATGGTGTCCATTTGCCTCTGCTACAGGGTTGGTCTCAGAAATAAGAGGGATCTCTTTCAACTGCTGAAGCTCTCTGCAAGTGGAAGGGATTGCTATTATCCCATTATTGTTTGGAGTTGCAGTTAACCGCTTGCAGAAAAAGGCAGTGCACTTGAACTGAAAGGTGAAGTGGCAACCCTCCCAAGGATCTGAGCTGTTCTCTGCTTGGCCACCCTTTACCACTCCAGCAGCTAAATATAGAAGAAAAGACTCCAGTGCAGAAGGTGGAGGCAAATTGTTAGGCTCCTCTTCCAACTTCATCAAGATTCTTGGCTTCCTTCTTCATACCCATAGTTTGAATTATTAGGTAGCAGACATGCTGTCAAAAGACTGGGTAATTATCTGTCATTTTCCATGTCTGAAGGCAGCCTTCCACCTCTGCAGCTAGATGGATAATCTGTGCTTGCATTCCAAAAATTATTATATTTGGATTTTATGTGGGTGTGCATGATCCCTCAAGGGGGAAACCTCAAGAAACCTCTCTTTTCCCCACCACCTCCTCGCAACCCAGCCCCTTATGCACACACACGGAGTCCCACATTCACCTCCCATACACACATACAGACACACACAGACACACACACTCCAAAGCAAGGTTCTGTGGACCAACAACTAACCTCAAAACTTTGGATATTTGTTCATTAATCTTTCAACTATACATGCATGCTAATAGTCTCATTTTCACATCATTCTCCAACTCAACCAGTGTTTGGTCATATGCAATCAGGTAAAAGAACAAAAGCCCAAATACTAACGGATCTTTTCCTTAAGCCACCATTTCTCTTTGCAAAAGATTATGTTATTCCATAGAAAATATGACGGTAAAGCTTTAGAGTCAAAGATGTCCTTTAAAGAACTGTTCATTAAAGGCTAATGTCAAAATGCTGATTCAATAGAGAATATGTTTTGATGTGCTTTTCCAGCTGTAGAAATAGATCCACAGTGATTTCTCTCTGCCTCTAGCCTGGTTCTCTTTGGGACCAGCAGCATACATTTTTAAGACAGTTAGTAGGGGCTGAAAGGAAAACTCCCTCACCCATTCTGAAATGCAATCCAGATAATAGGAATCAGGAAGAACAATCACGTATTTACTTAGAACAAATAAAGAAGGTGTCCTCTCAACTGACTATGGAAGGCTCACAGTGTGCTAGGCCCTGAAAAGACCCAGGTGGAAGACGAAGTCCCACACTGTCTAAGATGCATCATGGTGACTGCAGACAAACAGCAGAGCATGGGCATGTCTCTGCTTGAGAGGAGAGGTGAGGATGGGGATAGGGGAAAGGAATCTTGAAAAGAAATCAGAAACTTTCCTGCAGACGCAAGAACTGCAGCTCTTACATGAAGGTATACATAAGCGCATGAGAGACTTGAGAGGTGGTGAAGAGGTCCACGTGACCTGAGGATAACACTCCATTCTCTGGAGGTAGGCAGAGGTCATATCATAGACAGTGCATGGCGCGCAAGGACTTGAAACTTCCTCCTTTAAGACAATGGTTCTCAAAGCGTGGTTCCTGGAGAAGCAGCACCACCTGGGATGTTGCTAGAAATGCAAAAGTTAAAAGCCCATCCCAAAAGCACTGGCTCAGAAACTCTAAAGGCAGGACTCAGCAATCTGTGTTTTAACAACCTTTCCAGGGAGTTCCCTGGTGGCCTAATGGTTAGGATTCTGAGCTTTCACTGCTGTGGCCTCAGTTCAACTCCTAGTTGGGGAACTGAGATCCTGCTAGTCATCTGGTACTACTGGGGAGAAAAAAAAAAAAAAAAAAAACCTCTCCAGTTGATTCTGATGTAATAATTTTAAGAATCACAGAGTCCGTAACACTGGCTACACGTTAGAGCTACTTGAAAAGATTTTTTAAATTGAAAAACCCCATATTTCACCTTCAACCAATTATTAACTGAGTAGGCAATGCTGGAATGGGGTCAGCTTCATGACTGGTGCAGGCATAAGGGGCCCCAGGCTCAGAAGGGCCAGTGCTTATTTTAATACTCTATTACCCCAATTTTGAAATTCTTAATAATATTTGAACTAAGAGACCCGCATTTTCATTTTTCATTGAGTCCCACAAACTGTGTAGCCAGTCCTGGGCTGGACCTTCAGTGTACTTTCAAGATTTCCCAGGTGTTCTTTTTTTTTTTTCAGTTTTTCTTAGTTGTCTGACCTGGTTAGTCCTCTGACCAGGAGTCAAACCAGCACCCTCCCCAGCATCGGAAGGGTGGTCTTAACCACTGGACCACCAGGGAAGTCCCTCCTAGGTGACTCTAATAGTGGCCCAAAGTCCTGAGAACTGCCAGGTTAGGGAACACAGTAGAAATAATGTCATTCAACTTCAACTAGATATTTAACAAAATCACAGTCAAAATCGCAGTCAAAATCCATTGACTGTGAATCGATGGCTTCACAGCCAAGATGGACAAGTGTTGAATGAATCACATTATAGTTACATTGATTAAAAGTGAATTGATAATGAATTCAAAATGATGACCCTGTATGTGAGACAGCAAAAGAGACACAGATGTGTAGAGCAGACTTTTGGACTCAGAGGGAGAGGGAGAGGGAGGGATGATTTGGGAGAATGGCATTGAAACATGTATACTATCATGTAAGAAACGAATCGCCAGTCTATGTTTGATGCAGGATACAGGATGCTTGGGGCTGGTGCGCAGGGATGACCCGGAAGGGTGGTGTGGGGAGGGAGGTGGGAGGGGGGTTCATATTTGGGAACTCATGTACGCCCGTGGTGGATTCATGTCAATGTATGGCAAAACCAATACAGTATTATAAAGTAAAATAAAGTAAAAATTGAAATATTAAAAAATAAATAAATAAATAAAATGCAGTTACCAAGGCTTGTGTTTAGAACTAGGGACTCATTATCTTTATGTATATAAAATAAAAAACTCCGGTCAGTTTAAAAAAAAAAAGTGAATTGATAATGAATTCAAAAAGTGACTAAAATAAACTAGTGAGAACTCAAGGAAGTCTTCCTTGGAAAGTCACAGAACTTTTTCGTATTCTGATAGAAGTGTTTAGTGTGATTTAGATAAAGATATTAAAGTATTGCTTATTTGTTTATGGATGACACTATGCAGTACTATGGTTGATAGAATCAAAATACAACTCCCATCAGTAGAGTGCTGGAGCCAGCTGTCATGGGCTCATAGATTGGATCATGCACGTCTCTTCCCCACAGTACTTTTGGTGACATCACAGCCTAGCCTGAAATCCACCATGACGGGAGTATTTATACTACAGAGTTTGACAAACACTCAACAGAGCCCATTGTTAACCCCTTACCTGGACACCACTGACTACCACTAACTTTTTGCTCAGTCCTCATTCAATTCACAGTTGCATCATTATATAAGTCACTTGCGATCTATGCAGAAGCATACTGATGGCAATTCAGGCTGAATGACTTTCCTAAGGTGACTAAGTAAAGACAACAAATGTCAACATAAACACTGTCTGCAAACATGATTTTTCCACAATATGTTCTATTGGTGAGGAAATCAGAATACAAAAAGCCTTTAACAGGCTTAAATATAGTCCCTATACAATGAATCTTTAAAAAGGCTATAAGTGAACTTATCTACCAAACAGAAATAGAGTTACAGATGTAGAAAATAAATTTATGGTTACTGGTGAGTATAGGGGGTGCGGGATGAATAGGGAGACTGGGATTGATATATACAAACTACTATGTATAAAATAGGTAACTAATAAGGACCTACTGCACAGCACAGGGAACTCTATTCAGTGCTCTGTGATGGCTATATGGGAAAAAAAAATCTAAAACAGAGCAGATACATGTATATAGTTATACCTGTATAACTGATTCACTTTGTTGTGCAGCAGAAACTAACACAACACTGTAATTCAACTATACTCCGATGAAAATTTTTTTTAAATATATAGTCCATACAATGCATAAGTATAAGGCTCTTGACTTGGAATTAAAAAAAAATACAACTGCACATTTATATTGGCTTAAATATAAACGTACAAAAGGAGATTAGAGGGGTTAGTTGAGAATATACCTTGACTTGATAAAAAATGTGCTGCTCATTTCCAATGTGGCTTTCAACCTGGCTGACTCACTCATGAAACTATTATGTCCCAAGTGCCGTGTAGCACCCAGGCATTAACAGTGCCCCCCCTCTCATATATAATCATCTGTCCTCAACACTTCACGCACAGCCAGCTTGTTTTATCTGTTCTCTGTGCTGTGTTCATTCCTTTGGCTTTTAAGCGGTCTTTTTCAAGTGACTGGTCAATTCAAAGTTCAGACTCTCTTTTAGAAATGATTCTTCCCCAGTGGGGTTCTTCTCTACTTTTTCCTTTCACACAGCCTCGGAGAGCAAAGGAGAAGATTCTGCCCTTCATGCTGCTCCTGGTCACAAAGGTCTCCCTGGTTCCCCAGGTCACTGGTTTCCTTTGACTGAAGTTTCCCAGGATGTGTCTGGTCTTTGAGATGTCATGCTGACACCAACTGCTGGAGCCTGTAGCTCCCACCATGCCCTTTAGGAATTCAGTTCCTCCCTCAGCCTCCTCTTCCTGGGCCTTCCAGCTCATAGCTCTATAAGCACTTCTGGGCTCTCCCTGCCCTAAACTGAACACACAAATCTCCTACCTCCCTAATCTTCTATGCTCTGGCTGTGAGTCATAAGAAAACTGCCACATTACCAGTCATTAGAGAAAATGCAAATTAAAATCACAGCATGCTCCTACTACACATCTAGTAGAATGGTTATAATTTAAAAGACACCATGCCAAGAGGTGGGTATGCAGACTAACCAGAACTCTCCTACATGGCTGGTGGGAATGTACAATCATCACTTCCAAACCTGAGCCAGCCTTTCCACTGCTAGATATTTACCAAAGAGAGATGAAAGCATATGTCCATGCAAAGGACTGAACAGAGTGATGTCTCATCCAAGTCGCCAAACACTCAAAGATTGGATGTGGCCTCCGGAAAATGACTGTGGGCCTGAGGTCATTTTTACATGGACCCTGCCCAAGAGGACCCCTGTCACAGGATGAGGGAAAAGGGAGAGGCCAGGTGAGATGCAGCATGGCAAGGGGGTGCTGCGATGTCACGGGAGTAGTCCGAAGGTCCATCAGGGAGATCTCTGAAGAAGCCAGGAAGTCTTCCTGGAGAAAATTCTCAGTTTTTAACAGCAACCAGGCCCAAAATGCACAATGAGGAGAAGCCATACTCACTTTCCACACTAAAGCTTCTTGCCTGCAACCAGCTAGTTGAAATCTAGTTCATAGATTTTGAAATACACACCAGACTGGGCATCCTAATTTTCAAATGGAAAGTCTCAGGACCTTCTATGACCTAAAACATAACAGAGAAGCCACAGGTCCTGCCGTAGAATGGGGAAAACCTTGGGACACAAAAAAACAAGCAAATATGTACTGGGAACATATCCCCAGAATAGCACCTCTTTAATGAATTGATTGTGCTCTAAAATGCCCAGAATATAGAAAATACTTGAAAAAATCATAGTGCATCCATATGATAGACCAGTATAATTTTTATTATTTTGAAAATCATGATATAGCCTGAAAAAATTCTAATAGTTACTCTTTATTCCATAGCATATGATCCCAACTCTATAAAAATTATTACAAATATCTATATAAATATCTATATAATATTATATATTAAAGTGTATCTTTAAAATATTATAAATATGTAAAGAAATACAAAATATTTTATATAAATATATATTTCACCAGTGGTTTTCTTTCAGTGGTGAGCTTGCTGATTACTTTTAATTCCTTATTCTTACTTTTTTGCACTTTGAACATTTTCTACAATTAAACCCACAATGAATTTTGGGTTTTATTTTTAAAGGTGTAATGAAAGACTTCAGTGTGGCAGCCGAGTCTTTCCTCTGGGTCAGCTATGTTCCCCTGGCTGACCCCTTATGGAGGGAATTTGGGGGATCCTTGAATATGCTGACCTCTCACCCATGGCAGAGTGTCAGTGAAGCAACATGAGGTCCCACATGATCCAGTGATCAGGTGGCCTTCAGTGATGTGGAGTCAACAGGAAGTAGTGGAGATTTGGAAAATTCATGCAGTTCAGTACTGGGATCAAAAGAGCAAGAAAAGTTTTGGAAGCATTTTCTGTGTTTATCTGAAGCCCAAATGTCTGTGATTTTCTAGGAGCTGGGAGATGTGACTTCCTGGAGGGAAATAAATTTGGAACACATGTTAAGTGATGCCCAGTGAAACATCTTTCCTTACAAAAGGATGTGATATTTTTTCTGAAAATTCTGTAGGGTTACAGTAGACTAAAAAATACTACAAAACATGCATTATCATTCTGGTAGAAAAGGAGATTAAAAAAGGATGATTAGTGAGGAAATAACAATAATTGTTTATATTTGTAAAGCACTTTACAATTTTATGAAGTACTCATCTTTATACGTCATTATTCAGTTCTCAAAGTAGTTAGAGCTAAATGAACTGGGGACTCAGGCAAGTTGAACAAATTTAAGTTCAAGGACACCCAGCTAAAAAGAGGGTGGAGCCGAACTGGCTTAATTTGACCAGAAATACAAGATTTTGAAGTAACAAATATATTTTAGGGTCTAAGAAATATTATCAGAAGGTAGGCTGTCTTTCCTCTGAAAACACTATACTGTCTTCAGTGTAGAGCAGAACTTTGGTTAAAAGTGTTTCCCACTTTTGTAAGGAGCAAGTAGTCTATTTGCACTATAAATAATTGCCATATTTCAGTTTGTATTTATCAAGTTTCAGGGTTTCTCCAATATATTGAGTTTAATATCTTATTTGACCTATGTTAATTTCTTTTCACCAACTTGTAAAAATAATGGTGACCTACTGTATAGCACGGGGAACTGCATTCTACACTCTGTAATGGCCTATATCGGACATGGATCTAAAAGGAGTGGGTGTTTGGATATGTATAACCGATTCACTGTGCTGTGCACCTGAAGTTAACACAACATTGTAAATCAAGTCAATAAAAAACCTTTTAAAACTAAGAAAAAGAAATTTCCCACCTCATAGATTACTACCCCCTGGGTCACAACCTCTACAGATAAGATTACCAGATACCATCTAATCTCTAGAGGTAAGAGGAATCCCAGTTATATTTGAATTTGAGTGAAACAATGAATTTTTTAACTGATGGTATGTCCCACACAATATTTGAAATCTTGTATTTTTCTATGCTTAGTCCTGTAATTTTGCCTAGAGACAGAGCCTGAATTTCAGCCAGATAGTCTTATGTGATATTAAACTTTGGCAGCATTTAAATTCTGTCTCCGCTCTTTCAACTCATCGTTCCTTTGGAAGCAAAGTTTGAATCTTCATGTTGCAGCCTATCCTACTTCCTACTTCCTTTCTTCCAGGAGAGTCCTGCTGTCCAGTCTTCCTGACACTATCCACACTCTTGACTGGGATAATCCATAGACAGGAAAAAAATGTAAAAACAAATCAGAAACCTAATATTAACAAAATAATGCATGGAAGGAGCCAGAGCAGGAGGGTCAGAGTGAAAAGATTAATAAAAATTACTGCTGAAGGATATTAAGATGGTGGAGCAGCTGGAACTCCCCTGGTGGTTCAGCAGTTAAGACTTGGAGCTTCCAATGCAGGAGGCCTGGGTTCCATCACTGCTCAGGGAACTAAGGTCCTACATGCTGTGGGGTGTGGCCAACATTTTTAAAAATAAAGATAAATAAATAAATTTTCTCTACTCCAAGATTTTTTTAAAAAGCAATTAAAAAAAAAAAGATGGTGAAGTAGGAGGATGCAGAATTCAGAATTCACCTCTCCCCATAATCTCATCAAAAATACATCTACAAATGGAATAATTCTCACTGAAAACTAACTGGAGACTGGGGAAAAGACTCCTGTACAATCAAGGATGTAAGAAAGTAAAATCAGGTAGGAAAGACAGAGAAGGAATCAAGTCAGGATTTGTACCTCTGGGAGGGGTCTCAGCAGAGATAGGAGATTACACAAGCAGAAATCTTCACTGGGAAGTAAGGTTCAAGTGACATATTGGGCACCCCAACTGGGATTCAACACTGGGAAGACAGGTTCCCTAGGCTGGTTGGAGGGCTGGTAGAACTAACAGGAGGGCTGTGGAACGCCTGGACTACACTTGCAAGGAGCATGCACACCTGCTTGCTTACTCCCAATAGGAAGAGAGGAAGGCCCAAAACTGAATGGGTCACTGGCAAGTTTCCCATCACTGCAGTAAGAACGTACGCTAGCCTGAACTGAACAACCTCTCTGATCCTGGTTGCTCCACAGCTCAGCTCCAGACTGGGGTGAGACCTGCTGAGGCCTAGAAGAGAACTCAACTGTAAGGTACAGAGGTGGCTCAGACCTGAAGTGGCTGCAGAGCAGGGCGGAGGCAGCCCTTACTGGGCTTGAACCAGCGGAGCATTGGAAGCAGGCCGGTCCCTGACTGCAGCTGAACTGCCACAGCCCGTAGCCAGCCCCATGCCAAGTGCCTGCAGCAGTCTTTCTTGCTCCATCCAGCACTGCTCCCTCTGAGGCAAGGGTGCCAGTGCTGGGAAGGGGAAGAACAAACACTTAGCTAGCTTAGACCAATCCTGAGGGCTTCTACTTGAGAACCTTAGAACCCACTCCCAACCCAAATAAGGCAGTGATGGCCAATGAGCAAAGGAGAAGCCCCAGCTCACATGTGGCTTTGGCCCCAGCCCCTTCTTCTCCAGGCCCAAAGGCCCCTTCTCATGCTACCATAGGTGATCACTGCCAGCATGCCTTGGAGAAAGACATGACTTGTGTTCACGTCAAATCCAGCTCTCCCACCAAAGGCACTGGGCACACACAGACTGTATGGGATGCTCTTAGGTAAGGACACCCCTTCAAGACCACAACAGGTAACTCTTTCACCCAATCTCACAAAACAAAGAAATTTAAGAAAGTGAGAAGACAGAGGAGTTTGTTCATTGAAAGAACAAGAGATAATTCCTGAAAAAATAACTAATGAGACAGAAAAAAAACAATTTTAACAGATAAAAAAATTCAAAGCAGTAGTAATAAGAATGTTAACTGAATGAGGGAAAAGAATACGTGAACACAGAATCTTAACAAAGAACTAGAAAATATAAAAAAGAATCAGAACTAAAGAATACACTGTGTGCTCTGTGTGTGCTCAGCCACGTCCGACTCTGCGACCCCGTGGACTGTAGCCCACCAGGCTCCTCCTTCCATGGAATTTTTCAGGCAAGAATACTGGAGTGCATTGTCATTTCCTACTCCAGGGGATCTTCCCAACCCTGGGGTCAAACCCACATCACTTATGTCTCCTGCATTGGTAGGCAGATTCTTTTACCACGAACTACCTCGGAAGCCCAAGGATACAATACCTGAAGTGAAAAACACTAGAAGGTATTAATAGCAGATGAGGTGATACAGAAGAAGGCACAAGGAATCTGGAAGATGGAATAATAGAAATCATCCAATCAGAACAAAGAAAAAAATGAGTGAGAATGGTGTAAAAGTGTCATTCAGATTAAAGAGTCCCAGAAGAAGAAGAAACAGAAAAGGAGGCTGAAAGTGTATTTGATGCAATTATGGCTGTAAACTTCCCAAACCTGCAGAAGGAAACATATCCAGGGACAGGAAGCACGGAGGATCCCGAACAAGAGGAACCCAAACAGGCCCACACCAGAACATTCCATGAAAGCAAACTAAACTGGAAAAAAAGCAAATGCGGAGGAGGCTGACAGAATCTCAGGTTTTCTTCATGGGCTCAATGTGAGGACATACAGTAAAACTGCATCAGTGGTTCTACAGTGCAATTCAAGTGAGATAGTCAAGAGACAGACATGGGGTCTCCGTGTCTGTGGTTCTCCAGAAAACTGCAGGCTACGGTGAAGGGGGTGGGCAATTGACAAGGCTCTGGATGGCAGGCCCTCAAAAACGTTTGCTCCATTTGAAAACAAATCTGGTTTCCCAGGCACATTCATACCAAAAAGGGAGGCATGGACGCCACTGGGAAAACACTGTTTCTCTGCATTACAAATTTGGGGTTAGCATGAATCACTTCCTTTTCCCCCCTGTTATTGTGTATATAATTTATTTTCTTATTGGAGTATAGTTGCTTTGGCTTTCCCAGTGGCTCAGTAGTAAAGAATCCACCTGCAATGCAGGAGGCACAGGACATGTGGGTTCAGACCCGGCGTTGGGAAGATTCCCTGGAGGAGGGAACGGCAATCTACTCCAGTATTTTTGCCTGGAGAATCTCATGGACGGGGGAGCGTGGGGGGTTACAGTCCAGAGGACTGCCAAGATTCAGACACTACTGAAGCAACTGAGCTCACATAGTTGCTTTTCCATGTTGTGCTTGTTTCTGCTGTATAGCAAAGTGAATCAGCTATGTGTATACATATGTCCCCTCTTTATTGGATTTCTTTCCCATTTAGGTCACCACAGAGCACTGAGTAGAGTTCCCTGAGCAATACAGTAGGTTCTCATTAGTTACCTATTTTATACACAGTATCAGTAGTGAATATATGCCAATCCCAGTCTCCCAGTGAGTCACTTCCCTTGGATTGCACTATCTCTGGGTAAATAGATAAATGGAGTGGAAGAGCCTGGGGCCTGAGTACCTTGCTTCCTAGACCATTGACCTTCTAGATGCTGCATGTCGAAGGCTCTGACAGATTGTCAGGCTCTTTGCATTCCTTTACAGCACTCGTGCTGAGACAATTTCCTCATCTTAGGGGAAAGGGATGTTAGCTTCAAGATGATGCATAGAGGAGGCTGGGAGAGTCCTATTAAATTCACCATCAGATGGATAACTTTTGGATCCCTTTGCCTCTGTAGTACAACTGCTTCTTTACAGCTCGTTTTGTTGAGCTTGGAGGCCTGCATCTAGTTTGGTCCAGCTTCAGCTCATTTGATTTTCTGTTGTTCAAAGATTACATCTGCGAACTTGACATCCGCCCACTGAATGCTACTTCCAGCTCTGGGTCCTGCTAGAGACAGTGTTCCTCCTAATCAGAGCTGATGTTTTAATGGCGAGAGAAACAGGAATCGAGTATTCAACAAATCTACTCTTTGGCACCTCTTTTAGCCTTTATTAAGCCTAATGTGAATAAGTATAACATGAAGTCGCATAAATACAGAGGACAGGGAAAACTCTTGTTGGATTATAGCCAAGCCTGCTTCCTTCTGTAATAGGACACTTAACTGCTCATTTATTGATTACACTGTGTGTGCCACAGTGGCCTAGCTTGCCAAGAAGATAACATTATGTGAGTTCAGCCTTGTAAAAGAGAGCAAGGAGGGTTCAAGGAATAATATACAAGAAAATTAAAGATATTTTCTTCAAAATCTTTCCCACCGAATGCCATCTTTCTCAATTTGGAAAACAATTTTTTTGAAACTATCTGATGTTTACCATGAATTAAACTTAGCCTTACAAGTTGGGTACCTGGGCATGTGGCTGTGGGTTTGACTATGGGTATGCATCTGTAGCATCTAATTCTTTGCCTTGATTGCTTGCCATTCTCGTCACCTCCATAGACGCTTGTGGTATCTAAATAGTTCCTACTGACTTAAAGTGAAAATTGTCATTTTATAGCATTAAATTCCATTAGCACTGGTGATTAAGAGATTCATAGGCTCTTGGTCAACTGACTTTAAGAAATCAGAGATATTCAAATTTTAGGACTATTAAAAAACAAGATTAACCTCTATAAACAAATGTTCTCTTCCATAGTAAGTATTTGGAGCTTAATGAGCATGCATTTATTATCCGGGTAGCTTTTAACCAACATTGAAATGATTTTGTTCAAAATGTTTGGGGCTATTTTAATACATAATTTATTTAATACAATGACACGAGCCTGTTCTCAAAAGGTATATTGTTATTCCTTCCTCAAGGCACAAAAAAAGAAGGGGACTTGGCTGCTCTTTGCTCTAGAGACCAAAGGTGTGGACCACTGACATAAGTTTGAAAAGACACATGGGCTTTTTGGGTATACATTTGGTTTTCATTTGCTTGAAATGGTTTTGTAGCCTAATTTAAAAAAAAAAGAAACTACATTTTTTTATAAGGAAGTAAACTGGCTATAGTTGAACAAAAAATGGTTTTTCATTTTTCACTCAGTTATTTTAAGTGCATTACAGCAATAATATCCAACACTCCATCAGAGTGATAACAAAAAGCATTGAATTGACTTAGTATCTCTTATTACTCATTATCTAAAATACCAAAGGCCGACACCTACACACAGTCTCATGTCATATGTAAAAAAAAAAAGAATCATTTTCTAGAAAGCAATGACTACTACAGTATAATGTGCCCATTCCTTATAAGTAATATAATGAATATTCCTTAACCAACACCTTAAACAGAAACAGCAAATGGCCAATGTTGCTTTCATGCATAAACTACCTTGAACTCTGATCAGAAGGATGCTTGCTTAAGAATTTGGAATCTAGGATACCTTCCGCACAGAATAAACTTAACCAATTTGAGTTCTTGAGAAGGGGCAGCCTACAGGTCTTGCCCACAGCCTACACCTTCCAGGCTTATGTCAGTTCCTAAGAGCCAACAACTGCAGGTGACATAGGTCTCAATACTTGGACTAGATGTTAAGCTCCCTAAGTTACCAACAAATAAATACAATTAGAAGCATTTCCTTTTTCACTTGAATGGCTAGTGACTTTACCTTTAAAGCCATTAATACCAAAGTTTTGGGTTTTTTAAATTTATTTTATTGAAGTATAGTTGATTTACAATGTGTCGATTTCTGCTGTACAGCAAAGTGATTCAGTTATAAATATATATATATATCCTTTTTCATATTTTTCCACTATGACTTATTACAGAATATTGAATATATTTGCCTGTGCTATACAGTAGAACTTTATTGCTTATCCATTCAATATTTAATAGTTTGCATCTGCTAATCCCAACATTGCGGGATCACAGAAAAAGCAAGGAAATTTAAAAAAAAAAAATCTACTTCTGCTTCATTGACTACACTAAAGTCTTTGACTGTGTGGATCACAGCAAACTGGAAAATTATTAAAGAGATGGGAATGTCAGATCACCTCACCTGCCTTCTGAGAAACCTGTATGCAGGACAAGAAGCAACATTTAGAACTGAACATGAAACAATGGACTGGTTCAAAATTGGGAAAGGAGTACATCAAGACTGTATATTGTCATTCTGCTTATTTAACTTCCATGCAGGGTACATCATATGAAATGCCAGGCTGGATGACTCACAGTCTGGAATCAAGACTGCTGGGAGAAATATCAACAACCTCAGACATGCAGATGATACCACTTTAATGGCAGAAAGTGAAGAGAAACTAAGAGCCTCTTGATGAAAGTGAAAAAGGAAAGTGGAAAAGCTGGATTAAAAACTCAGCATTCAAAAAAACTAGGATCATGGCATCCAGTGCCATCACTTCATGGCAAATAGATAGGGAAAAAGTGGAAACAGTGACAGATTTTATTTTTGCGGGCTCTGAAATCACTGTAGATGGTGACTGCAGCCATGAAATTAAAAGACACTTGCTCCTTGGAAGAAAAGCTATGAAAAACCTAGACAGTGTATTTAAAAGCAGAGACATCTCTTTGCCAACAAAATTCTGTATAGTCAAAGCAATGGTTTTTCCAATAGTCATGCACAGAAATGAGAGTTGGCCCATAAAGAAGGCTGAGTACCTAAGAACTGATGCTTTTGAATTGTTTTACTGGAGAAGACTCTTGAGAGCCCCTTGGACAGCAAGGTCAAACCAGTAAATCCTAAACGAAATCAGTCCTGAATATTCATTGGAAGGACTGATGCTGAAGCTGAAGCTCCAGTAACTTTGGCCACCTGATGGCAAAAGCTGACTCATTGGAAAAGACCCTGATGCTGGGAAAGATTGAGGGCAAAGAAGGGAACAAAAGAGGATGAGATATTTGGATGGCATCATTGACTCAATGAACATGAGTTTGAGCAAACTTAGGGAGATAGTGGAGCTTCCCTGGTAGCCCAGCTGGTAAAGAATCTGCCTGCAATGCAGTAGACACCGGTTTGATTTGTGGGTCAGGAAGATCCCCTGGAGAAGGGATAGGCTCCCCACTCCAGTATTCTTGGGCTTCCTTGGTGGCCCAGACAATAAAGAATCCACCTGTAATGGGTTTGATCCCTGGGTTGGGAAGATCCCCTGGAGGAGGGCATGGCAACCCACTCCAGTATTCTTGCCTGGAGAATTTCCATGGATAGAGAAACCTGGCGGGCTACAGTCCATGGGGTCACAAAGAGTTGAACATGACTGAGCAACTGAACAGCAACAATCCCAAACTCCCAGTTCATCCCTCCTCCACCCCCCCTCCTCCTTGGAAATAGCAAGTCTATTCTCTGTATCTGTGAGTTTGTTCCATTTAAAGTATTTCTTAATACTTGAGCTCCAAATAAAACTCAGAACTTGGCATTCAGAGCCCCCATGAAGCAGGTATTTAAAGGGCTCACCCCTTCTCTGCTCAATCAGACTTCACCCTTACAGATGTTTCTTTATTTGAAATAGAAAAGTTGATGTTCAGGAGAAAGTAGATATATCAACATAGAACCGTAGTGGCCTAATAACAAGAAAGTCATATTTTGCAGACCATGTGCATCTATCTAATTTGGGGGAATTGCAACATTGTGAGTGCCTTTCCACCATCTCCTTCAGGTGAGACAACAGATTCTAACAACCTTGGAGAAAACTGTCCTACTTCCATAAAACAACAGCTATGAATGAGTACTGTGTGTGGTCAGGCACCCTGCCTACTGCTTCCAACCTTCACAGTGATACTGTAAGATAGCTAGTATTCCCATATTATAGGAAGATATTGAGGCTCAAAGAGGGCAAGTGACCACATAGACTAGAAAGCAGAGGATTCGTTATACAAAGCAAAGTCAGAGAGAAAGACAAATATCATCTATTAACACATGTGTATATATATGGAATCTGAAAAAAATTGGTATAGATGATCTTATTTGAAACACAGAAATAGAGACAGAGACACAGAGAACAAACAGATGGACACCAACAGGGAAGGGAGGGTGGGATGAACTGGGAGATTGGGATTGACATAAATACACTATTGATAGCATGCACAAAATAAAGAACTATTGAGAACCTACTGTGTAGCTCAGGGACCTCTACTCAATGCTCCTTGGTGACCTAAATGGAACGGAAATCCAATAAAGAGGAGACGTGTGTATACACACAGCTGATTCACTGTGCTATGTGGCAGAAATGAAGACAACATGGCAAGGCAACTATACACCAATTAAAACTGTTTTTAAACCAGTCCACCTGAGAACACCTCTAAATAACAATAGCAATCGTTCTCTGTGAATTTGATCCTCCTCTTCGTGCCTGAGGAAAGGGGGACAACCCCACCTTTTATTGATGGACCCCCACCCATTCCCTCTGAGACTGTTTTTGTTTCCTACTAACTCTTGACCCTGCCCATGTGGCAAAAGAACAGGCCAGATGGAGCTGAGTGAGAACAGGAGTTGGGGAGGCAGACACATGAGGAGAATCTCCTCGGTCTTGGAATTCACAAGACTACTTTGGGGAGCCCCAGGTGATTCCTCATGTGACATGATACCTCAAAATCTTCAACAGTGGTACCCAAGAAGTTCATATGCTCTCAGCCTCCCGGTCTGTTGTGAGGTTTCCTTTGAGCACAGTCCACTTGGATGACAGCTGGGGGGCTTCTGGTAGGTGCTGTCATCCACACATCTTGTGCACAACACTTTGAAATGCCAGGGTTTTTCAGGAATAGTCTCATTAACTACAAATCATACTGGGCATTGTGCTTCTGCGGGTTTTTTGTTTTTTGTTTACAAGGAACATCTTTATTGAATTCATTACAATATTGACTGTTTCATGTTTTGGCTTTTTGGCCACGAGGCATGTGGCATCTTAGCTCCCAGACCAAGAATTCAACCCATACCATCTGCATTGGAAAGCAAAGTCTCAACCTATTGAGCTGCCAGGGAAGTCCCTGTGTTTCTGTTTTTATTTGGACACTATTATAATGCTACCTCTTCTTCTACACTAGAAGGTAAGCTCTATAAGGGGCCAGTTACTAACTGTGTTCACACTGCATCCTCTGAACTGTACCTGACACCTAGGAGATGCTCACTACCTAGTTTTGAATTCATGAATAGGTAAATGAGTTTATCCCATTGATTAGCCCGGAGAGAAAGCAGGAGCCAAACTGCTTCTTTGATAAGGATAATCGGTTGGATTAGGATCCTGGTTAAGAAACAGCCCAGTGGTCAATTTTTTCTCATTCCCAAAACATGGTCAGCAGGATGTTGTGCTTTGTATAGTCACTAAGGGCACCAGGCAGAGGATCAGCCACCATTCCTTCTCCAGAACTCTTGTTTAGAGAGTCTGGAAGCCATGGTCAATGCTCTGACCTGGAAGCAAAACCCACCACATTTGCAGGTCACTGGCCAGAACTAATCACGTGACCCCACTCAAGCCTGAAGGGCCAGGACATGCACACTACAATACGGTTGAGAATATTTGGTGAATTACACAAAATGGAAAATAAATGAAACAGAAACTCACTAGGCATCAAAGTGCAGGATGGACATTCAGACAGAACACCACACCCATGGACATGGAAGCAGGCAAAGATGTAAGAAGGTCAGATGGGCTGCATTCAACCCAGCCTTCTTTGTAAGCTGTGCAAAAGCAATGATGCCTCATGGTGACAGCCCACTATGGAGTCCAGCAACTGATGCTCAAGAACAACTTGAAAGTATTTGCTGAATGAATGAGCACATAAAACAAGTGAACTCTGCAGATGGAGTAGAAACAGAGTAAAGTTGAAATGGTGTTGTTTCATGGGAGGCCCTGGGGGTCACGCATCAGCCACATCAGAGAGCTCATTTTCCCTGTCCCAGAGTCCAAAACTGTAGCCCCTCAAAATCACACACACACAAGGCTGCAGAAACCCAATATCCTGGATAACAATAGGCTACAATCCCAAGTCCTGGGCTGGCTGCCAAGGGAAAGCTGGCTGCCCATCCTGGAAGTTGCTCCACCTCCTGAGATGGGGGCTGGATTAGGTGCCCCCTCCCATCTCTTTCCAGCTTCAAGAAGCTGTGATTCTCTGACCCTGGTTTTGGCTCTAACACAGAGCTGTATTCTGTTGCTGAGGTCATTGTTTATCTTACCACATGGCTGTAGCAGCCTCATTTTATAAATGAAGGAACAAAGAACAAGAAAGTTCATGGAGAGTCCAATCTCACACCATAGTTTCATAACGAGGGCAGGATTGGGGAAGGTAACCTGAAGTCTTACGCGTTCTCTCTCAACATCAAATCACCACATGGAAGGTGCTGATGAGAAGTTTGCACACATGCCTCAGATCCAGAATTACAAAGGTTATTCATCTGATGCACCAAGCCAGGCTTGATTTCAAGTTCAGCCAGGCTGCCTGAAAATTCCTTCTAAAGTTTTAGAAGCGAGAGACTACAGATCCACGCAGCAAATTCAGAGGCAGTTCAGTTTGGACAGAAAGCTCCCTCTGCTGGCTGAACGTCCTTATTTTTTGCCTAAGAAGAGTCCAATATGCTCCACTTGGAGGTCTGTCTCCAAGGCCTCTGGATCTTTAGGATGGCAATGTAATAGGGAAGAACAAATCTGACTCCATATTAGATCTGCTTCTTTTACTTCAGCCTTTGCTTTCCGTTTCTTTTATTTTAAGTTAATCACTAATATGATGTTGCCTGGGCTTCCCTGATAACTCAGTTGATAAAGAATCCACCTACAATGCAGGAGATCCTGGTTTGATTCCCGGGTCCAGAAGATCCACTGGAGAAAGGATAGTCTACCCACTCCAGTATTCTTGGGCTTCCCTTGTCACTCAGCTGGTAAAGAATCTGCCTGCAACGCGGGAGACCTGGCTTCAATCCCTGGGTTGGGAAGATCCCTTGGAGAAGGGAAAGGCTTACCCACTCCAGTATTCTGGCCTGGAGAATTCCATGAACTGTACAGTGCATGGGGTTGCAAAGAGTCGAACAGGACTGAGCAACTTTCACACTCACATAGCTGTAAGCACACATAATGGCCTGTCTCAGGAAATGGCCTGCCCGCTGCATGAATATTAACCTAAAATATCTTTGTTCAACTCTCAGGAAAATATCCTGACCCTGATCACCTGTAAATGGCTGCAGGAAAGAAGAAATTAACATATCCCCTCTCTGAGGCTAGTGAAATCAAGAGATATTTGCAAAATTTAGGGTCTCTTTACTTTACCTCCTCATCTCCCCCTCTCTTTGTTTTATAAAAAAAACTAGCATCCAGGTCCAGGTAGGATGGTTCTTTGGGATATTAGTCTGCCATCTTCTCAGACTCCTGGCTTTCCAAATAAAGTTGCTATTCCTTGTCCCTACACTTTGTCTCCCAGTTTACTGGCCTGTCCTGCAATGAGCAGAAGGAGCTTAGACTCAGCAACAGCAAGTATCTGCTGGATTAGCAATCCCTGGAATGACAGGTAATGGATCAGACAGAAAAGCCAAAGGAAAAAGGAACAAGTAGACGTTGGCCAGGGAAGAAAATGCTACTGATGTTGCCTGAGCTGCTTCTAAAATAAAACTCTTTTTAAAAAAGACATGATACATTTTTGCAGATTTAACACTCAAATCATCTCTTCCATCCCACAACTCAGTCCAGTAGAGGTATTTTGAGCACAGATTATGTTCTCAAATAATTTTCTTACGAATTTATATTAATAGTAAATAAGAGCCCAAGATAAAGTTCATTTCGGGAATCTGTCAGCTTTACAGTGTTTATCACAGTGGAGATAGTGATCCTGGCTCAGAGGTCTGGCACTGTGCAAGGGATTGGGAGGAAAACAATCTGTTTCATAGTTGAACAGAAGACTTCCATCACCTGAACTGCTGTTTCAGCAGAGGTCAAAATCTGCCACACACAGCCACATACACATCCCACAGGCACGCACGGCCACGTACACACCCCACAGGCACGCACGGCCACATACACACCCCACAGGCACGCACGGCCACGTACACAGCCCACAGGCACGCACGGCCACGTACACAGCCCACAGGCACGCGCGGCCACGTACACAGCCCACATACCCGCACCGCCACGTACACACCCCATATACATGCACAGCCACATACATAACCTACATACATGCACAGACACATACACACACAGCCACATTCATACCTCATATAAACATACACTCCGCATACACACACACACCACATACTACACACATACCACAATATACTTATATTCACACCTGTCACTCACACATACTTGTACACACATGCATACCACATACACACACCCCCACATACACACATACTATATACACACAGGCCACAACACACTCATATTCACACCTATCACTCATACACACTTGTACACACATGCACACCACATACACGCTCACACACAATTCAGCATCTTTTTATTTTCCAAACTTTTAAGTTAGCATTCTCCAGTTAAAAGTTAGGCTTTAATCTGGTCATTTCTCCACACCCCATCTCTGCCCAAAGATTTTGAATTATGTCTTCTGAAAAATTTGTCACTTCTTTTTTTTTTTTATTTAAATTTTATTTTTTTACTTTACAATACTGTATTGGTTTTGCCATATATTGACATGAGTCCACCACAGGTGTACATGAGTTCCCAACCCTGAGTTTGTCACTTCTGAATAACTTATTTCCAAAGAGGTCACTCTGACTTGCAAAATGGCCTGTCGGGGGAGGAGGGTGCCAGAATCACTGGGGCTAGTGAAGTCAGTCTTGCAAGTAGGTGAAGAAGGGGAATAATGACTTGAGTAGAATTTCCAGAGCCCCACAGTATCTCACTCTCCTGTCTCTCCGGCTTTCTTCCTAATGCTTGAAATGTGGGATTTAAGGGGCACTTTTTTTTTACCTAAACTGATGTATCCCTTTTAAGCATATTTTTATATTTAAAGCTGAGGAATTAGTCATACCTAGAGCATTGAATCTTAAAGTTTGGGGCACTAAAAATCAACTCGAGTTTGTTAAACGTACACACTCATATTTATAAAATAGGTCACCAACAAGGACCAATTGTATAGCACAGGGAACTATACTCAATATTCTGTAATAACCTATAAGGGACAGAATATGAAAAGGAATACGAGTACCTATACTTATAACTGAATCACTGTGCTGGACGCCTGAAACTGACACAACATTGTAAACCAATTATATTTTGATTAAATTTTTTTAAATAAAATAACACTAAAAAGAAAATTTAAGAAATTATAGTCTATTAAAATAAGAACCTGACCCAAGTCTTAGCTGGGGCCAAAGAACCTCAGTTTCCTAAGTGCCCTGGATGATGCGGTTACAGGCAACCTGTGTGCTGTTGTCAAAAACAGTGCTTAGAGCAAGAGTTAAAGCCCTGAGACTCTCTTAAAGGGTGGGGGCAGGAGGAGCAAGGGAATGAATGACCCTAAGATAGTGGGCATCTAATCCAAGGAGAAGCTGGGGAGGGAGGGACAACCCCAACCAAACGAGTGAAAAATTCTGGGAAAGGGAGCCATGAAGTTGCTCACCAGAGCCCTGGGCCCCCTTTCAGTCTTGTTGATCAAAGATGCACTTTCGTGTTGTTAATGATTAGCAGTGGCTCTTCCTTCTTCCCATTGTACTGAGCACTGTGCTCTATGAGTTAGGTGTGTGCTAAGTCCCCAGCCTCTGAATCCTCAGAGGAACGCTGAATCCTGCCATTGCACAGACAGAAAAAAAATGAAGGTTCGGCCCCTTATCCGGGGTTAAGTACCTTTGCTCTGAGAAAAAGTCTGTGCCATCTAAATGCCCTCAGTGGGGACTGCTTGGACAACTGTGAGTGGAGTCATCCCAGGGCTTCAGCTGCTCTTACCACCAACGGGGGCTATTTCTGAAGAGTAAACCAGGTTTTAAACCACTGAACAATATCCCATGAGTGCCAAGACATCCTTCTGAGGCTATCTTTAATCCCTCCTTTTAAAGATTAAGAATTCAAAACCCAGATGAGGCAAAAGACACGAAGTATCTGAGGCACCACTCTGCCCCCTATGTCTTAGGAAGGCTGAGCCGAGAACCAGCCCTGGTATCAGGAATGAAACCGAAATGTACACACATAGAAGACACGCATTTTCACAGTTTCAGTGAGGGAGTAGGCACATATTCATAAACATAATTATTTACTTTTTATAACAAGAATACTTATATATCAATATTTTCATTCCATTGTTTAGTTTTTCCCAATGAATACATTTGCTTATTTTGCTCACAAAAACCAGTTCTACAGTTAGAAGTTTTCAGAATCTATAAAATAGATATGAATCATTTCTTACCAAAAAACAATGACATTCTAAGCCAAATGGATATGTTCCTACTCTGAATTCTTCATGAGCAATATATCGATTTAGCTCTGTCTTCAAGATTGAAGTTTTCAAAGTTGAAGGCATGCCTTTGCATAAGTAAATCAAGAAATATTCTGAGAAGCATTTACAGCCAGCACTAAAGAGTCTATTGTGAAATACATCGACTTCATAGTTGCTATTAAGAATTGCTCCGCTGTTTTGATCTTTCAATGGGGAAACTCATCCAGAAGTTTCTAAAAGAAGAGAGCAGAGGATGAAACACAAAAGTGTTGAAATACATTATTGTTCAAACTATTCCATTTGATTTTTTTTTTCTTTCATATGGAAAAACTTAGGCTCCTAATTCGGAGAAAGGGTATGAGTTTTCCATCCTTTCCTAACCCATCTGCCTTTCTGTTAATTACACACTGAGAAGATTTTGCTGTTTCTTCTAAGACTTTGTATTTGAGGCTTTGCAGGTGGGTGGGGATATCAGGCAAGAAGTTGACTAAATACCAGCCAATGACACTAGTGGGCCACTTTTAACCATAGGTTCAAATTATAGTGGGGCTTCCCAGGTGGTGCTAGTGGTAAAGAACCCGCCTGCCAGTTCAGGAGCCACAGGAGACACAGGTTCAATCCCCAGGTTGGGAAGATCCCCTGGAGGAGGGCATGGCAACCCACTCTAGAATTCTTGCCTGGAGAATCCCCATGGACAGAGGAGCCTGGCCGGTTACAGTCCAAAGGGTTGCACAAAGTCAGACATGACTGAAGTGACTTAGCACAGATTATAGTGAGGAATTCATACCATAGTGAAGGGGTTGGCATCATAGAGAACCTGTCTCAGATTCAAGTTTCATCTGACTGAATTCTTAGTGAAAACCTGCTACCCCATTCAAGCCACTATATCACTTAATCGAATTGTGTTTTCACAAGCTGTGAAGATCTTGAATTGACGTACTTCTATATTTTTTCATAGTCTCCCTGTTGGGACCACATTGCTCCTGCTGCTGCTGCTGCTGCTAAGTCGCTTCAGTCGTGTCCAACTCTTCGTGACCCCATTACCTTCATAAATAACAACACTATACCTAACGGAATCCTAGTTACAGTTTAGTTATTAAAAACAGACTCTGTAATCAGAATTCCATGAGTTGGAATACTAGCCCTGGCATTTCCTGGTTGGGTGACCTTGGGAAAGACACTTAGGGCCTCAGGGCCTTAGTTTTCTCATCTGTAAAAGCTATTATTGGGGTATTGTTGTGAGGCTCAAGTAAGTTAATATAGAAACAAGTCCTTAAACAGCCCCTGGAACAGAGGTAGCATCTATAAGCAGAACTATGATTATTAATCTCTCTTGAGGTCCTCTATTGAAAGGCTATTCTATCAATAGAATGTCTGCCCATTTTGTAATCATAAACAATCAACCATAAGACAGGCCTGGTGAGAGTATAGGCCTTGTATATTTCCCTATTGATACTAATCTTACTTATGTTGGTAGTGAAGAAGCAAATAATCATGTTAAAGTTATTCAGGAGAATAATCCTGCTACTACAAAAAGTTCTAGTGGGCCTTTCCACTTAACCAAAGTACTATTACTCCAGGGGTAGCTGCTCCCAGGGAATTCTGAGGTTTAGGGGAGGAGTTCAGTTCAGTTCAGTGGGTGCTCCATCATGTCCAACTCTCCGCGACCCCATGAATTGCAGCACGCCAGGCCTCCCTGTCCATCACCAACTCCCGGAGTTCACTCAAACTCACGTCCATCGAGTCGGTGATGCCACCCAGCCATCCCATCCTCTGTCGTCCCCTTCTCCTCCTGCCCCCAATCCCTCCCAGCATCAAAGTCTTTTCCAATGAGTCAACTCTTCGCATGAGGTGGCCAAAGTACTGGAGTTTCAGCTTTAGCATCATTCCTTCCAAAGAACACCCAGGACTGATCTCCTTTAGGATAGACTGGGAGGAGTGGACCTGACATAATCTACATCCACTCCACACTCTTCCAGAGAGCTTCCTTCACTGCAGACATGAAAAACTAATCACCAAATTTCCTGAACACACTTGCAAGTAAGGTTTGGAAAATGCTTTGAGTTCCACCAATGAGACACACCCACACAGTTTGGAAGATGGCAGCCAAGATTTTCGAGCTCTGGCCCTTATTCTGCAGTGTCTGAAGCAGAGAACCCAGCACCTCCTCCTTGACTTTGTCGACACTGAAGACTCAGCAATCAAAAATGTTGCTTTCTACTATAACTGAAAAAGACATATGTACCCCAATGTTCATTGCAGCACTATTCACAATAGCCTGGACATGGAAGCAACCTAGACGTCCATCGACAGATGAATGGATAAGAAGTTGTGGTACATATACACAGTAGAAAATTGTGTGTTTGTCCTAAGTCTCTTCAGTCATGTCCGACTCTTTACGACCGCATGGACTGTAGACCACCAGGCTCCTCTATCATGGGGATTCTTCACACAAGAATACTGGAATGGCTTACCACACCCTCCTTCGGGGTATCTTCCCAACCCAGAGATCAAACCCGTGTCTCTTATGTCTCCTGCGTTGGCAGGTGGGTTCTTTACCACTAGTGCCACCTGGGAAGCCCCAGTGGAATATTACTCAGTCATAAAAATGCATTTCAGTTAGTTCTAATGAGATGAATGAACCTAGAGCCTATTTACAGAGTGAAGTAAGTCAGAAAGAAAAAATGAACACCACATACTAACACATATATATATGGAATATGGGCTTCCCTGGTAAAGAATCCACTTGCAATACAGGAGACCCAGGTTCAGTCCCTGAGTCAGGAAGATCCCTTGGGATGGCTACCTACTCCAGTGTTTTTGCCTGGAAAGCCCCATGGACAGAAGAGCCTGGCGGGCTACAGTCCCTGCAGTCCCAAAGCATCCAACACAACCGAGCAACAGGAGCATGCAAACACATATGGAATCCAGAAAGATGGTAGGATGAACCTATTTGCAGGGCAGCAATGGAGACGCAGACAGAGAGAACAGACTTCTGGACACAGTGAGGGAAGGAGAGAGTGGGATAAATTGAGAGAGTAGCGTGGAAATACATATATTACCACGTGTAAAATAGATAGCGGTGGTAATTTGCTCTATGACTCAGGGAGCTCAAACCAGTACTCTGCGACAACTCAGAGGGATGGGATAGGGTAGGAGGTGGGACGGAGGTTCAAGAGGGAGAGGATATGTATACTTATGGCTATACTTATGTATACCATATGTATACCTATGGCTATGCTTACGTATCCCATATGTATACCTATGGCTGATTCATGTTGATGTATGGGAGAAACCAACACAGTATTGTAAAGAAATTATCCCCCAATTAAAAAAAAAACAAAAATGTTGCTTTCTTCCTTGCTCCACTCAAAAGTTTCTTCTGTTTGTTCCCCAAGCCATGCACAGTCTAGGGCAAAAGTTCTCAACCAGGGATTCCCCCAGGGGCATTTTTGATTGTCAGGAACAGCAATGGGGGTGAGGGGGAGCTGGAATATTACTGCCATCTAATGAGTAGAGACCAGGAATGCTCGAAAACATCCTACAAGAAGACATCCTTCTATAACCGAGAATAATCCAAAAGGTTGAAAAACCACAGAACTACACAGTATGCTCCATATATGCTCATGAAGCGGCTCTTCGGCTCATGAGTCACTTGTATTGAACCCATGAGGAGAAGAGATAACAAGTATGAAAGTGGGATTTGGTCAAGAGCATGAGAGCCTTGTAAGGAGCAGAAAAACTTGCTGGGGTGTCTGTTTGTGGTTAGTTTATTGGTCAGTCTGTTGGTCAGTAGTATCTGTTTCTAATGTTTGATTCTAATTTTTGAATGCTATTATTGGTAGGGGGGATAAAGGAGTCCTCATTTGTTCCAATAGAGGATCAATGGAGGATATTTCAACCTTCTTACTGATTTGTTGAAAGGTTCCCTAGACTCTCCCTACTGAAGGTGTGGTCCTGACACCAACACCATTGGTACCACCCGGGGGCTTGTCAGAAATGAAGATGCCCCATTCCCTCCCCAGAGCTTTGGAATCAGAATGTGCCCCCAGGAGACTAGCATGCACTGTGAGATGCATCACAGGGACAACACCAGCAGGTGTGTATGGATTGCAGAGACAACTTTTAATTGGCAGGTCCCTAGATATTAAATTGCCTGGTTTCATTCTTTAGCTCCTTAGCCAGTAAAAGGCAAAATTTCAAAATCAGACACATAAATCAGTGTAACTTCAGATCCACTTTGTTTTTATATCCGATTGCCACTTAAACACCAGTGGCCTAGAACACATCAATTATTTCTTTCTCCCTCTATTAAGTATTTAATGATCTGCAAATAAGCTCCCAAGAAGATGCCACTTAAAGAGACCCTATGGTCCTTTTGTAATGTGAGTCATTACACCCTTTGTTGTTCCAACTTGGTAAGACAGATGTTTAGAGACCAATGTTAGGTGTACTGTTCAGTAGCGTAAAAGCCCGTCCTGTAAGAGAAAGGTTACATCTTCCCCTCAGGAGAAATATTCCCAGCACCATCACCTGCTCTACACACACACACTCATATCCTCAATACCACTCCTCACCTACCTGCCCAGTGAGATTTTGCAGGTGGTCCTTGGCAGCCCTCATGGCTCTTCACTCCTTCAATCACACAGGCTTGTGGCTCCACAGGTCACCGAGTTACCTCTGCAAGGTTTCATCAGGGATATCTTCCAAGGGGGTAAGATCACGCTAGAGGCAGATGGGTGATTTGCAAACTCTTTTGCAAGGACTAGGGTTTCGTGGAGCAGTGTCATGGGTTGAAGGACAACTAAGTGTTAGGGCTTACAGAACCCTCCGCTCCCACTCCAGCCAGAACACTTGTATTTGTAGCTGTTCTAGAAATTGGAGTGTGTAAAACTTCTTTTGAAAAATGTATACTAGTGCATATAAAAAAAATATGAATGACACCGGAGCAGATGATTGCTAAGATCTAGTCAAGATCCACCATTCTATAACCTAAAGAAACGTAACTACAAATCATGGAAAAATGCTTACCCTCAACGATAATCAAATGCAATTCCATTTTTTCCAATATCATCATAAAAAGAGGTTTTAAAAAATAAACCATATGTCACCAAAGTGTGATATAACATAATTCATACCATATGAGTGATGAGGCTATAAGATGATATAAAATTTTTATGAGTATTTTACTATATGTGTCACCATTCATAAAAATATTCATATCCTTTTATAGAGAAATTCCACACCTTTAACTTTTTCCTATAGAAATAATTCAAAATTCATTTAAAAATTATATGTACTAACATATTTGTTATGGTGCTATTTATTATATCAGAAAAACAGGAAACAATCTAAATTTCCAAAACAGTGCGGTTATTTAAATATGGTTGTAATAACTACGTTGGAGAAGGAAATGGTAACCCACTCCAGTATTCTTAGCTGGAAAATTCCATAGACAGAGAGGCCTGGTGGACTACAATCCATGGGGCACAAGAGTTAGACATGACCTAGCAACTAACCCATGCCCGTAAGTGGCTCAGGTGGTAAAGAATCTACCTGCAACGCAGAAGACACAGGTTTGATCCCTGGGTCAGGAAGAGTCCCTGGAAAAAAGGAATGCTTACCCACTCCAGTATTCTTGCAGAAGAATCCTGTGAACAGAGGAGTCTGGTAGGCTGCAGTCCATGGTGATGCAGAGTCAGACACAACTGAGTGACTAAACAGACACACACCTAATAATTACTACCAACAAAATGTCTATGACATCATGTGAGGTTGAGAAAAACACAATACTATATTGGAAAATGTGCAAACCATAGTTTCTAAAACTTCACTATGTATAGAAAGAAAACTAAATATTCACAGTGTTATACAGGTGATTAAATGATCATTCATCTTTTTTCTTCTCATCATTTTCTAAATTTTGTACAATTCAAGTATGTCATTGTTAAAATGAAAACAAGTCTTTTGCAAGGAATCTTAACAGATTTCAGTGACCACCATCAAAGAAATATCTTTAAGCTTTCATGTAACACCACTGCCACTTAACATTAAAAAACTAGTCCTTGCTCTCAGTTAACTCAACAAAGCATGCAGTGTGGTGAGGTAAGTGTGAACAGGCATATGCATAGCATGTGGGAGCCCCACAGTTATGAGAACTCATTTTGACTGTTATAAGGAGTCTTCAGTTCAGTTCAGTTCAGTCGCTCAGTCGTGTTCGACTCTTTGCGACCCCATGAATCCCAGCACGCCAGCCCTCCCTGCCAATCACCAACTCCCGGAGTTCACTCAGACTCACGTCCATCGAGTCAGTGATGCCATCCAGCCATCTCATCCTCGGTCGTCCCCTTCTCCTCCTGCCCCTAATCCCTCGCAGCATCAGAGTCTTTCCAATGAGTCAACTCTTCGCATGAGGTGGCCAAAGTACTGCAGCTTTAGCTTTAGCATCATTCCTTCCAAAGAAATGCCAGAGTTGATCTCCTTCAGAATGGACTGGTTGGATCTCCTTGAAGTCCAAGGGACTCGCAAGAGTCTTCTCCAACACCACAGTTCAAAAGCATCAATTCTTTGGTGCTCAGCCTTCTTCACAGTCCAACTCTCACACCCATACATGACCACAGGAAACACCATAGCCTTGACTAGACGGACCTTAGTTGGCAAAGTAATATCTCTGCTTTTGAATATACTATCTAGGTTGCTCATAACTTTTCTTCCAAGGAGTAAGCGTCTTTTAATTTCATGGCTGCAATCACCATCTGCAGTGATTTTGGAGACCCCCAAAATAAAGTCTGACACTGTTTCCACTGTTTCTCCATCTATTTCCCATGAAGTGATGGCATCGGATGCCATGATCTTAGTTTTCTGAATGTTGAGCTTTAAGCCAACTTTTTCACTCTCCACTTTCACTTTCATCAAGAGGCTTTTTAGTTCCTCTTCACTTTCTGCCATAAGGGTGGTGTCATCTGCCTATCTGAGGTTATTGATATTTCTCCTGGCAATCTTGATTCCAGCTTATGCTTCTTCCAGCCCAGTGTTTCTCATGATGTACTCTGCATATAAGTTAAATAAGCAGGGTGACAACATACAGCCTTGACATACTCCTTTTCCTATTTGGAACCAGTCTGTTGTTCCATGTCCAGTTCTAACTGTTGCTTCCTGACCTGCATACAGATTTCTCAAGAGGCAGGTCAGGTGGTCTGGTATTCCCATCTCTTTCAGAATTTTCCACAGTTTATTGTGATCCACATAGTCAAAGGCTTTGGCATAGTCAATAAAGCAAAAATAGATGTTTTTCTGGAACTCTCTTGCTTTTTCCATGATCCAGCGGATGTTGGCAATTTGATCTCTGGTTCCTCTGCCTTTTCTAAAACCAGCTTGAACATCAGGGAGTTCACGGTTCACGTATTGCTGAAGCCTGGCTTGGAGAATTTTGAGGATTACTTTACTAGCATGTGAGATGAGTGCAATTGTGCGGTAGTATGAGCATTCTTTGGCATTGCCTTTCTTTGGGATTGGAATGAAAACTGACCTTTTCCAGTCCTGTGGCCACTGCTGAGTTTTCCAAATTTGCTGGCATATTGAGTGTAGCACTTTCACAGCATCATCTTTCAGGATTTGAAACAGCTCCACTGGAATTCCATCACCTCCACTAGCTTTGTTCATAGTGATGCTTTCTAAGGCCCACTTGACTTCACATTCCAGGATGTCTGGCTCTAGATGAGTGATCACATCATCATGATTATCTGGGTCGTGAAGGTCTTTTTTGTACAGTTCTGTGTATTCTTGCCACCTCTTCTTAATATCTTCTGCTTCTGTTAGGTCCAGACCATTTCTGTCCTTTATCGAGCCCATCTTTGCATGAAATATTCCCTTGGTATCTCTAATTTTCTTGAAGAGATCTCTAGTCTTTCCCATTCTGTTGTTTTCCTTTATTTCTTTGAATTGATCGCTGAAGAAGGCTTTCTTATCTCTCCTTGCTATTCTTTGGAACTCTGCATTCAGATGCTTATATCTTTCTCTTTAGAATATGTTATTTGCATATTGATGATGAAATAAACAAAAGTATTTCTACCAGCACTATTTCTTCCTTTGAGATATTTGATTCCTTTTTTCAAAAGGCATAAGAGTGCTGGTCACAGGCTTAGTTTCATACAGAGATATTTACACAAGCAATGGTCCCAGTCCTACTTCTGGGAAATTTTATGAGTGTGAGAAATGGAGTCAAAAGAATGGGACTTTGGAAAGTATGGAATCACCGCACTGGGTCAAACTAGAAAGATAAAGCAGAGGTGGAAGAAGGCATCCTCTCAGAGAGGAGTAAGCATGACCAGACAGGAACAAAGAGGGAGACTCTTGGAGACTCTTGGAAACCCACTGGTCTCTGGTGCTCTTCCATCTGAACATGGCATTTTAGCTTTATGCTTATGAAATGGACCCTGGCCTGATTTCATAAATTGAAGGTTTATTATTGCTTGCCATTAATTTTTTTGGAGATGAGAAGTGGAAAGGTGTTTACCTTTAACAAGTGTATCTAATGACAGAAAAAGTTCTAGACCTTAATCTAATGGATAATACCAGAACAGTAAACAGCTCACCTGCTCCCTTGTTTGGACTTCTTCCTCATTGTTTATTTTCGCAGCAGTATGGTGCTTGATTTAATTAGAAGTATGGTATCTAATTACTATCTAGGGTTAAAATGATCAAACCCAACTTACTATTTTAGGGTGTGAGGTAGTAGTCTAAATTAATCTGTTTCTGGCTCTGTGCTAGGCTCTTTACAGGTTATCATTAAGCTAGAAAAGATAATCTGTTTTAATACTCATTAAAAATGTATTAGATAGATGCTATTCATTCCATTTTACAGACTAGGAGACTGAGGCTCAAAGAGTTTAACTAACTTGGCCATAGGTCAGAGCTAGTAAGTAGCTGGCCTTGACCTGGATTTAGGTTGTCAGTGAGCCAGATGCTTATGCTTCTTCCCACCATGTCAGGCTACTGTCTGTAGTTGAGATGGTCTCCACTGGGTTCCAAGAGGAAGCAAGTGCACACAATACCTAGACTCAGGAGAAGTCCCCAGTCCCTTGCTGATGGCAGTATCCCAGCAGTACTGGCTGACTCTACAGAGACAAATATGCAGGCAGAACAAGGCACACTGTGGCTGGATCTTGCAACCCACATCTACAAGTAGGTGGATGATGCCCAATCTTTTCATGACTCTCAGGAGGTAAAAAGCATAAAACACCTTGCACACCTATCTCACGGTCTTTAAATACCATTTCTCACCAAAGAAACCAGGAGTCCAAAATGATTCTGGGACACCTTACCTTACCACATAGCAATGAAGCTCTTGAGAAGACTAGGATCGTGACGGAAGTCAACCTAAATAAGCCCCCACCTGGCAAAGATAACACAACAACTGCCATGGGTTGGAACAAACACATGAAATATGTTTAAAATCCGTAATGATGCAACAATATAAACCTTATTGGTCACCTCTGGCGGATGCCAAACTGGCCGAGAAAATTGGTAAACAAAGGGAAATCGTCCACCATTTATCCTCTTTTCCATATGATCCAAACCTAAACAAGCCATGTGATGGATGAGGGGCACAGTGTCTCTACAGAAGCTCTTCAGCTAATAGAAAAAGAATTTGAGGATCACTACTTAGCAACTGCTCAATAATAATGAATCCAACTATGGTAATTTGCACCTAACGAAGCCTATAACTCTGAACTTCCAGGAGGAATTACAGGGGATAAGAAAACATGTGAAGCAATACCGCTGGAAGTCAAGAACAAAATCAAAACTGAGAAATTCTCCAGGATGAAAGAACCAGTTTATTCAAAAACAACGGAGAGGACATACAGATCATAAGAGATATATCACAACATACGGACTCTAGCTTGATTGTGATTAAAACAAAAAATTTAAAATTTAAAAAGAAATCAGGAAACTGTTATCACTGACTAGACATTTGATATCCAGGAATATTAAGGAATTAATGTTTATTCTCTGGGTAGAATTCCAATAACACAAGAGAAGACTCTACACATGGACATCACCAGATGGTCAACACCGAAATCAGATTGATTATGTTCTCTGCAGCAAAAGATGGAGAAGCTCTATACAGTCAACAAAAACAAGACCAGGAGCTGACTGTGGCTCAGATCATGAACACCTTATTACCAAATTCAGACTCAAATTGAAGAAAGCAGGGAAAACCACTAGACCATTCAGGTATGACTTAAATCAAATCCCTTATGATTATATAGTGGAAGTGAGAAATAGATTTAAGGGACTAGATCTGATAGATAGAGTGCCTGATGAACTATGGAATGAGGTTCGTGACGTTGTACAGGAGACAGGGATCAAGACCATCCCCATGGAAAAGAAATGCAAAAAAGCAAAATGGCTGTCTGGGGAGGCCTTACAAATAGCTGTGAAAAGAAGAGAGGTGAAAAGCAAAGGAGAAAAGGAAAGATATAAGCATCTGAATGCAGAGTTCCAGGGAATAGCAAGAAGAGATAAGAAAGCCTTCTTCAGGGATCAATGCAAAGAAATAGAGGAAAACAACAGAATGGGAAAGACTAGAGATCTCTTCAAGAAAATTAGAGATACCAAGGGAATATTTCATGCAAAGATGGGCTCGATAAAGGACAGAAATGGTCTGGACCTAACAGAAGCAGAAGATACTAAGAAGAGATGGCAAGAATACGCAGAAGAACTGTACAAAAAAAGATCTTCATGACCCGGATAATCACGATGGTGTGATCACTCATCTAGGGCCAGACATCCTGGAATGTAAAGTCAAGTGGGCCTTAGAAAGCATCACTACGAACAAAGCTAGGGGAGGTGATGGAATTCCAGTAGAGCTATTTCAAATCCTGAAAGATGATGCTGTGAAAGTGCTGCACTCAATATGCCAACAAATTTGTAAAACTCAGCAGTGGCCACAGGACTGGAAAAGGTCAGTTTTCATTCCAATCCCAAAGGAAGGCAATGCCAAAGAATGCAAACTACCACACAATTGCACTCATCTCACACGCTAGCAAAGTAATGTTCAAAATTCTCCTAGCCAGGCTTCAGAAATACGTGAACTGTGAACTTCCTGATGTCCAAGCTGGTTTTAGAAAAGGCAGAGGAACCAGAGATCAAATTGCCAACATCCGCTGGATCACGGAAAAAGCAAGAGAGTTCCAGAAAAACATCTATTTCTGCTTTATTGACAATGCCAAAGCCTTTGCCTGTGTGGATCACAATAAATGCGAAAGATTCTTCAAGAGATGAGAATATCAGACCACCTGACCTGCCTCTTGAGAAATCTGTATGCAGGTCAGGAAGCAACAGTTAGAACTGGACATGGAACCACAGACTGGTTCCAAATAGGAAAAGGAGTATGTCAAGGCTGTATGTTGTCACCCTGCTTATTTAACTTCTATGTAGAGTACATCATGAGAAACGCTGAACTGGCAGAAACACAAGCTGGAATCAAGATTGCCAGGAGAAATATCAATAACCTCAGATATGCAGATGACACCACCCTTATGGCAGAAAGTGAAGAGGAACTAAAAAGCCTCTTGATGAAAGTGAAAGAGGAGAGTGAAAAAGTTGGCTTAAAGCTCAACATTCAGAAAACTAAGATCATGGCATCCGGTCCCATCACTTCATAGGAAATAGATGGGGAAACACTGGAAACAGTGTCAGACTTTATTTTGGGGGGGCTCCAAAATCACTGCAGATGGTGACTGGAGCCATGAAACTAAAAGACGCTTACTCCTTGGAAGAAAAGTTATGAGCAACCTAGATAGTATATTCAAAAGCAGAGACATTACTTTGCCGACTAAGTTCCATCTAGTCAAGGCTATGGTTTTTCCTGTGGTCATGTATGGATGTGAGAGTTGGACTGTGAAGAAGGCTGAGCGCCAAAGAATTGATGCTTTTGAACTGTGGTGTTGGAGAAGACTCTTGCGAGTCCCTTGGACTGCAAGGAGATCCAACCAGTCCATTCTGAAGGAGATCAGCCCTGGAATTTCTTTGGAAGGAATGATGCTAAAGCTGAAACTGCAGTACTTTGGCCACTTCATGCAAAGAGTTGACTCATTGGAAAAGACTCTGATGCTGGGAGGGATTGGGGGCAGGAGAAGAAGGGGACGACCAAGGATGAGATGGCTGGATGGCATCACTGACTCGATGAACGGGAGTCTGAGTGAACTCGGGGAGTTGGTGATGGACAGGGAGGCCTGGCGTGCTGCGATTCATGGGGTCGCAAAGAGTCGAACACGACTGAGCGACTGAACTGAACTGAGAATGATAGTATTATGATTCTCTTACAGAGGTACATAACAAATATTCAGATGAAATGAGAAGGTTTGGTCTGGATTTGGGTTCAAAATAACACTGAAGAAAGTGTAGCTAAAAAAAGATTGCCCTGCTGCTGCTAAGTCGCTTCAGTCGTGTCCAATTCTTTACGACCCCATAGACGGCAGCCCACCAGGCTCCTCCGTCCTTGGGATTCTCCAGGCAAGAACACTGGAGTGGGTTGTCATTTCCTTCTCCAATGCATGAAAGTGAAAAGTGAAAGTGAAGTTGCTCAGTCTTATTCGACTCTTTGCGACCCCATGGACTGCAGCGCACCAGGCTCCTCCATCCATGGGATTTTCCAGGCAAGACTACTGGAGTGGGGTGCCATTGCCTTGGTATTGATAATTACAGTTGCTGAGGATTTACATGAATAAATAATAGTCCATGAGGTTCACTGTAATGTTTTCTTTGTATATGTTGGAAATTTTAATTTAAAAAAGTTTTAAAAGAGCTCAAGAACCCTTTTAAAATAGAGTCTTTTCCCCCTTCCAAACTTGGGAATATATTCTTCTTACTGATCGTGTAAAAACAGAACATACGCAGTCTGGGATGAACTTATGAATTTTCTTCAGCTTCAAAGATGACCTGTTCCGCACAGGTCATTTCCACAAGGCAGTCTTTGCAATGTCTGCCTTGTCTTCCTACGTATCTTTAAATTGACACTGATTTTTAGTGACACGGGCGGCTGCAAATGACCAGATTTGGTGGTCTTGTCAGAATAAGGGTCACCCATTTGGTTAAAACGTGCTTCTGGTCCTGGAGCTGCTGCCACGAGTATTAAAAGAGCGACTGAACTACGCAGAAAAGGCCTTAAGCGCCCCCGTGTGGTCAGTACGGGTAAAAACAAGTCGTGCCTTCCTGAAGGCAAACAGGCGGCTAGATGTCTCCCAATATTTCTGTCCTAAAAAACCGGCAGATACAACCAGAGTTCTTGTAAGAGAGCTCACTTTGTCAGGTCTGACACACTTTTAAATGTTCATCCAGATATCCCATCCTAATCGCAGTTAAAAATCAATTACTTCTCTTTGGAAGAGGCTAACAATGAAAAAGTCTTCAATTATGGTATTTCTAAAAGATTTGGATATTTTGGGTATTTATGGTGTTATGAGTCAGTTCCTGCAAATGTCTCAGGTGACTTCCACCTCTTTGAGATTTAGAAGAGTGTCAGTACTTTTTCTGTTTTATAACAAATTATTTGCGGGTCCAAATAGAGACGGCTTCCCCAGTGGCTCAGCAGGCAAGAATCTGCCTGCAGTGCAGGAGACTCAGGTTCCATCTTTGGGTGCGGAAGATCCCCTGGAGAAGGTAATGTCACCCTACTCTAGTATTCTTGCCTGGAGAATCCCATGGACAGAAGAGCCTGGCGGGCTACAGTCCATTGGGTCACAAAGAGTTGGACACAACTGAAGCGACTGAACTTACACGTCAAATAAAGAAGAATCCTAAATAATCCTAAATAATAAAGCAGAGACATTACTTTGCCAACAAAGGTCTATCTAGTCAAGGCTGTGGTTTTTCCAGTAGTCATGTATGGAAGTGAGAGTTGGACTATAAAGAAAGCTGAGTGCAGAAGAATTGATGCTTTTGAACTGTGATGTTGGAGAAGACTCTTGAGAGTCCCTTGGACTGCAAGGAGATCCAACCAGTCCATCCTGAAGGAGATCAGCCCTGGATATTCATTGGAAGGACTGATGCTGAAGCTGAAACTCCAATACTTTGGCCACTGATGTGAAGGACTGACTCACTTGAAAAGACCCTGACGCTGGGAAAGATTGAAGGCAGGAAGAGAAGGGGATGACAGCGGATGAGATGGTTGGATGGCATCACCGACTCGATGGACGAGTTTGAGTAAACTCCGGGAGTTGGTGATGGACAGGGAAGCCTGGCCCTGCTGCTGTCCATGGGGCTGCAAACAGTCGGATATTACTGAGCGACTGAACTGAATTGAAAGGATCTGACTTCCTGAGAAGGCACTCCATCAGCATTAATGATTGGGACAGCCTCAGGGCAGCAGAAGGAGCCTGGGAATCCAAAAGGGAAAGAGGGATTGACCGCTCTGGACTCAGTCCCTGCGGCAGCTCCAGAGGGCCAATGTTTCTGTCTTTGTGGTCCAGAGGGGAGGTGACTCACCCAAGAACACTTGGCAGAGCAGACCTGCAAGACCAACCTGCCTCACCCAGTCATATCCTTCCTGCCTCTGCTGCCTGTGAGGCCTTAGGCAGGGGATGACCACTCTTGGCCTTCATTCTCTTTCTGCAAAATCAGGGCGTTGGGCTAGAGGATCATTCTGTTCAAAGGCTAAACCTTTATCATTTCTCTAATGAGAAATGTGCTCAGAATAAAATGTGCTTGAAAAAAAAAATCTGCCTTAGCACTTTACTGCTCAGCTCTGACACAAGCCTCTCTCCCTTAAAGTGATGTCCCTCTTTGGGAGTAGATCACACCACTAACCAAATAAAGGGCACAGAGGCACAGCCCCAGTGCCCCATGTTGGTCAGTTCTGAAGCACCACCCCTGTATCAGGCTCCCCTGCCTCTGTCGCGACAGCATCGAATATTAGCTAGTCCCTCTGTACAGCCCTCCTCCATTCACTGCCTGCGGTGCTGACCTCAAGGGCACCCCCTGAGAGCCCTTTGAAGGCCCACA
The DNA here is from genome assembly GCF_001704415.2 of Capra hircus. Lineage (NCBI taxonomy): Eukaryota > Metazoa > Chordata > Mammalia > Artiodactyla > Bovidae > Capra > Capra hircus. The sequence continues at coordinate 42,024,140 of NC_030811.1, forward strand.
AACCCCCATCTCAGAGGGAGCTCATCAAAGGCAGTGCTGAGGGAAGGGAAGTGTCCCAGGAGCCTGCTGTCTTCCTGGTCTATGTGAGACCTGTATCTCCCTGGCAGGGCCCTGTATCTCTGAAGTGGTGGTTGTACTCTGGGGTAAGTTTCTCAAAACTATTAAATAGGACTGTGTTGTAAGGGATGTTGTACGGTGCCTGGCACAGGGAAAGGAGCTCAATAATTTTTTTGTTCTTAATGCTATTAACATTAGGTGATGCTGCTGCTGATGATGTTGATGAATAAAAGTGAGTGGCTTAATGGTCCACCTCATCGGACTCACTATCTCTGTTCTGTCAGAGCTTGACTTAAACAGGTGATTCTCACACTGTGAGAATCAATCACTGGGAAGGTAAAGGGGTGGGGAGGAGTTGCTGGTGACAGACGCAGAAATGCCTCTTTTGGTGGGTCTAGACAGCCAGGGTGAGAAGCCTGCCTCGAGCACACGGTCTCCTTTGGCTGAGGCCACTTGACCCCACCTACAGACTCAACTGGCCTGAGTCTAATCCTGACCCCGGTCTGGAGGAGTCACACTGATATTCACACTGGACAACCACGGGCTCCATGCTAGAAAGCGGGCTTCCACGTGCTTCTGTATAGATTGCAGGATAGAGTGCAGGGAAAAAGCATTTGTTGGCAGTGTAGGCAAGTATAAGGAGAGTTTACACATTACTCTGGAGTTTACATAAGCTCATTCTCTGGGATCCAGAAATCCTTCTTTCAGGATATGCCCCAAGAGACTCTGATGAATCAGCTCTTAAGCACATCAGGATCTTTATCTCAGAGTTATTTGCAGTCACAGGAATTTGGAAGATACTTAGAAGTCCATCACAAGGGAATAGATACAGAAATAGGACACATGTACTTAGAAGCAATAAGGCGAATGTGACTAGAGCAACACAGATGTTTAAAGGAGGACTCAGTGAAAATAGGAAAGCAAGAGTTTCCGCAGTTTGAGTCACAGTTCCTATAAATTCAGACACACGCCAGGCAGCGCAGAAGCAACCCTGGACTCTGCTCAGCCTGCTCCCTCCCTTAGAGAAGGTACCTCCTCCAAGGACCCTCTGGGATAACGCCCTTGTCACCCATCCATGCCTGTTGTTGGGGATTAGGCATGTTCAGTCCCTGGCCTAAGAGTTAACTAGTAAAAACAATACAGATCTGTTCAAATGTGCTTTTTAAAAAGCATGCCACTCCCCAAGCAGAATCAGGAGAAACCCGGCTAAGAGGCAAAATAAATGACCAAACAGTGAAGCAAACAGCTCCAGATAATCTGGAGATAGAAAGTGTAACAAAATGTGAAAAGCAGGTCAGGGCCCAGGATTGTCTCTTGTACCCCTCAGGGGTGCAGAGGGAACCCTTAAAATCATCCAGTTAAATTAGGTACCCTTGCTTCTAGGGGACTTCTAGGGTCTTTGGGCTTCCTGGGTGTCATCAACTCCCTGATACCATAAGATCAGCTGACAAAAGCCTTTCATCCAGTAGGACAGCCACAGGATTTGATAAAGATTATTAATACCAGGGACTTCCCTTGTGCTTCAGGGGTTGAGAATCCACCTTCCAAAGCAGAAGGTGTGGGTTGGACCTCTGGTTGGGAAAGATCCCAAATGCCTTCTAAGACCCAATGTAGCCAAATAAAGAAATAAAATTTCTTTTTTTTTAAAAAAAGACGAATACATGAGATTCCCTCTTGTTGTCTTGGGAGTTTTGTTTATGGCAATTCTGCACATGCTCTTGCCCTTGCCACAAATGAGATTGAATTTATAGATTTACAATGTCAAGATCCAATAATGGGCCATGGCAACTGCCCCCTGGGGCCAGGAGGCTTGTTCTGTTGCCTCAGGAACAACCCACCTTTGTAGACTTTTCAAGGCTGTTCTCCAGGCCTTTCCCAAGGTCTTACTGCTTTAGAACTTGACTTACTCACTTCAGTGTTTTAGCCAAGAACAAAATCTTGTGTTGAAATTGAGGCTCAGTTCATTCTTTTAAATTTTTCTTCTTTTTAAAAAGAAGACCTTCCTTCTTTTTAAAATCATTTAACCAACCAAATCATTTAGAAGGATGTACTTGAGATAATTTTTTCACACTTTTCTAGCCTCTCTTTGCAATAGCATTCATCACATTGTGGGCATTTAACAAAGAGTTATTCTCTGTTTATGCCTGATTTCGATTATTTTTCTATTTTCTATGTCTGTCTTCATTCACCTTTGCCAGTGAACCTCTTTCCCCAAAGCACTATAATTTCACTACTCAGGCTTATCATCACTTGCTCCTGGCCTTCCTTCCGCCCTCGAGGTAATCTGGAAATAATATAGTGTTCTGTTTAACTTTCTCTCCTACTATCCTGGCATGACATTTTCTGATACTTGGTGACACAACAGAAGGGTTGCCCATCATGCACTCTGTGATGTTGGATCTGGATAAATTTCATTACTTGGTGTTATCCGGCCCAACAGGACAATAAACACATGTGAATAAGAAGGTTAAATCTGAAAAAGATAGCACATACCAGAATCTCTTAAAAACAAAGTGACGTTCAGTTTGGAGGTATAAGAATCACGGAGGAGGAACCAATGTTAAAATTTTCTAAGTGCATGTGTATGGTCTGAGTCACTTTTTTCTAAATTTGTAAGAATTCCCATATGTACTCAACTTCTTTTTTAAAAACATATTTATTTATTTATTTATTTATTTATTTATGTACTATTTGGCTGGCTGGACCTTAGTTGTGGCAGGTGGGATTTCGTAGTTGCAGCCTGTGAGATCCAGGTTCCCAATCAGGAATTGGACCTGAGCTGCCTGCACTGGGAGTGCAAAATATTAACCACTGAACCACCAGGGAAATTGCCTCAACAAGAAATCTCAGTGCCCTGTACCTGGCAGAGTTAGCTTTTTCCTTTTCTTTCCTTTCACCTCCTAGAGCTGGATGTTCCTACTGATTTGTCTATTAACTGATGTAACAAGGATTTTAATTAAGGTGATGCAGTTGGATTGTCCACGCAAGGCATAGACGCCCCTTGTAGATCAGTGGCTATTTGCATACATACAGCTGTGGCTTAGCTGGTAAAGAATCCACCTGCAATGCAGGAGACCTGGGTTCAATCACTGGGTTGGGAAGATCCCGTGGAGAAGGGAATGGCAATCCACTCCAGTATTCTTGCCTGGAGAATCCCAGGGACAGAGAAGCCTGGGAAGCTATAGTACATGGGTCACAAAGAGTCAGACATGACTGAGCCACTTTCACTTTCAGTGACTTTCACTTTTCCCTGTAAAGCCCAAGAGGGTCTCCTGCCTGGCCCATACCCTGCTAACCTACCTACACACTCAAGCCCACCCTCACCTGTCACCATCCTTATTCTTCCTTGGTTCCGACCCAGGCCAGGAGCATCTAGTCTCCTGAAAGCATACCTGGTAGAAGGAGGGGAGAGGGAGGAAGAGAGGACGTGATGAAGGAGGGACAGAGGGAAGCCCCCGCCTTTCCTGTTCTCCATCTCCCAGGGCTGCGCCGAATAGCAGCCAGAGGAAGAGAGGAGCAGGAGGAAGGCAAATGGGGATGAGAGATGCACCCCCAGAGGAAATTCCCTTGTTCCCCAATCTCTGCAGCCCAATCAGCCTGCCCCTCACTTACACCTCTGGAGCCTCGCTCAGGCCCAACTCCCCACCAGTGTTTGCCTACCAGTTGCCTGCCCCCTCTGCCAGGGGAGGTAGCCTCCAGCTCTCAATGCCAATCTTCCAGCACATTCTGCAAATGACCTTTTGGAACAAAGTGCTTTGTAAATAGGTACTACTTATATTCCACCTGGAGAAGGCAATGGCACCCCACTCCAGTACTCTTGCCTGGAAAATCCCATGGACGGAGGAGCCTGATAGGCTGCAGTCCAGGGGGTTGCACAGAGTTGGACACGACTGAGCAACTTCACTTTCACTTTTTGCTTTCATGCATTGGAAAAGGAAATGGCAACCCACTCCAGTGTTCTTGCCTGGAGAATCCCAGGGACGGGGGAGCCTGGTGGGCTGCCGTCTATGGGGTCGCACAGAGTCGGACACGACTGAAGCAACTTAGCAGCATATTCCACCTTGACTTTTCCTATGCATATTTTTATACTTCCATTCATGTATATGTACAGCTATTTGAGTCCATAAGTGTCTGTACTTGCATTTTAAGACAGGCTCCACCATTTTAACCATATTCCTGTTTTTAAAAACCAACTTTCAGGACTTCCCTCCTGGTTCAGTGGTTAAGTGTCCAAATTTCCAAAGCAGGGCTTGCTGGTTGGATCCCTCCTCTGGGAACTAAGATCCCCTATGCAGCAGGTCCAAAAAATTATTTTAATTTTTCAAAAAACCAACTCTCTTTGCTATCCATATTTTTATAATAACATTTTGGATAATTTTACTATTTAGTAATAGTTCTTACTATTTACTACTAAACAAATAGTAAGAACTATTACTAAATAGTTCAATTACAAATGTTCAAATTACCATACATATATACATAAAACACAGTGATCTTCATGTATATGACATTTACATATAATAATTTATGTCTATTACACACAGTATATATATTTTATATATAATATTAAACATCATCCAAAAAAGGTGCTAAAATGTAAATTATGGGAGTAGAATTACGGAGTATTTTTAAGTCTGTTCTACTTTCTATGGTTTCCAAAGTTCTTATTAATACACACACTACTTTTATAATTGGAAAAATAAACATAAATATTTTAATATATGAATGCCTGCTGATGATGAAATCCTGGCTGAAACAAATAGAACAAGGGTATTTTGAGAACAAAATTTTCCAAATTTGATTTCCAAAACCAGAGTTATCTATTACTATTACAATGTTTTTAAATATGACAGAAATTTAGAAACTGTCAGAGTAGTAGAAACCTATAATAGAGACTAAAAAAAAAGATCTCTTTCCAGGCATTACCTGTAAGTAGGAAAAAAATCTGGCTAATTCTTAGAAAAATAAACCCTTATCTAGATAGATCTCTCGAGTGACAGGAAGTGTTGCTTGGTGAAGTCTTACCTTCTTGGTGAATTTCCTGATTTAAAGACACATGTATATTTTTATCATTTCTGAAGCATATGTGATTCTAACTCAAAATGACAAGGGCTCCCATCCTACCTGGTTAAACCTATATGAAGCAGAGCTGTGCTCACAGCAGATAGTGAAAATGAGAGTGGGCAGGAATGAATTAGGAGAGCTGGTCCTAGTCCAGCCATGGGACCAAGGAGCCTGTCCCTGAAGGCTTGTCATCTGCCCATCCAGAGTCCCAGCATCCTCACCTGAAACCTGAGTCCACCTAACGGGACACCTCAGTGCACTGCCGTGAGGCCCTGTTGCGTGGAACCATCTGAAACGCTGGCCTCTGATGTGGCTGCAGCTTCTCTGTCCCTCTCCCTGAGAGGTGCACCATTCTTGGGGAGAAGGCAGAGGCCCCGGGAGCAGACAATCCTCTCAATGAGCTTCGCGAAAATGTTTCAAAGCACAGAAACAAGAAGAGCCACAGAGGGTAACTATCCTGAGATAGGAGGCGCTTTGATGGATGCCAAAGGAGAGACTGGAGAAAGGGAAACTCCTCGAAGGAACATTTGCTGGTCTCTTTTCCCAAAGTCATGGGCAGTTGAAGGAAAACCGTGACAGACTTTCACAAAGCAGTCCCTACGAAGACCAGCGACGTGCTAGGGCAGGCCTTTGGTTTGGGGACAGCTAGGACAGAGCAGTGGCCGGTGAGCCCCCCTGGTGAAGGTCTTACAGAGGACTGCCCAGCTGCCCAGTCATGTCCAACTCTTTGTGACCCCATGGACTGTAGCCCATCTGTCCATGTAATTTTCCAGGCATGAATACTAAGTTTAGTTCAGTCGCTCAATCGTGTCTGACTCTTTGCAACCCTATGAACCGCAGCACGCCAGGCTTCCCTGTCCATCACCAACTCCCGGAGTTCACCCAAACTCATGTCAGCGGGTTGTTATTTCCTCCTCCAGGGATCTTCCCAACCCAGGGATCAAACCCACATCTCCTGGATTGGCAGGCCGATTTCTTTACTACTGAGCCCCCCAGGAAGCCCCTTAAAGAGGCCGGCTTAGGCATAAACTATTATACAGAGAATGGATAAACAACAAGCCCCTACTGTATAGCACAGGGAAAGATAGTCAATGTCCTGGGATAAACCGTAATGGAAAAGAACATGAAAAAGAATGTGTATACATATATATATGTGTGTGTGTATAACTGAATCACTTTGCTGTACAGCAGAAATTAACATTGTAAGTTAACTATACTTCAATAAAATGAACTTAAAAATACAAAGGCCTACCCAGATCGTCCAGCCCAGCTCCTGTTTCCCCTCAGTGATTCAGAGGGACCGTGGAACGTGACAAGAGACTGCAGTTCAGGTGCGGGTGAAGCTCCATAGCTGCTGTGCCTGGTTCGCCAGATGATCTACTAAAATACTGTGATAGGAAAGCAGCTGGTGGGGAATCCAGGACGTACGGGGTGTGTATTTTTCCAGGTGCAGGATGGGATTTGAGCAGAGAGAAATGTGAAACCTTTCCATACAGCACACATAGGGCCAGTCATTGCAGGGACATCGCTGAGCAAAGCATTAAAAGGTTGCTGTTTTGTCTACAGAGCAAGACGAATCCCCCAACAACAGAGACCCTATAGAGGGATCCTGTGCAAATTAGGGGCAAGCACATCAACAATTATCTTTCAAAGGAAACGTAAAGTGCTCATAGACCAAATTGCCTCCCTCATGTTTCCTGAATATCTAACCCAGATGGCTAATTGGTGAGCCCTTCCACAGTGCCTGTCTCTCTGCCCTTTTGACTTCCCTTCTGTTTATTTAAAGACGTCTTGAATAATCTTCCTAAGGAGGGGTTTTCTCTGTCAGAATCAACAAGATCAAGTAACAATCTCACAGGCTAAGGATAGAATGACTGGGTCAAACAGATAACAAAACTTCAGCAAGGAAACCCAAAATGGCTTTGGTAGACAATGATTCTGAATTCATTCTAAATGAACTCTTATGGATTTTTCTCAATGCCTGTGACAAAGCAGTCTGGGATTTTTCTTCTTGTCTAGTTAAATGAAAAATAATTAATGCTCACACAAATGCTTACTTATTAATATGACAAATTTTATAGAAAACAGATGGCTACTTTGAGCCTGGCCCACAATATTTCTGAATCTTTCATGGGATTCTAAAATTTCAAGGAAAGAGAACTTATAAAATTTTCAGAAATGGGTGTCCACTGGTTCTAAAGGTGGTGATAGGGTCTGTTTTAGACAGTTTCTTGCTTTATCCTTGTCTCAGCCTTGTTCTCATAGAGATAAAAGGCAGATACACACAGTCTTTGCTTGGCATCACGAAATGATGCCACGCTATGAAGTAAAAGGTCTCTGGCAAGGCAAAAAATAAGGAAAAGGTACATTTCCATAGAAAGCCAACCAGTATTTTTTTCCTGTGAAGAAACTGGTCCTTTGGGCTAGGATGCCCAAATACGTTTTTGGAGTTGAAATGATTAATGCTCAGTTCATCTGTATTTTAATTAATGGGGGAGGGGGCGTGCAGAGAGAGAAGGAAATTCCTAAACAATGTCCAAAGAGTTTCCCTCTTTTGTCATGATCGTGTAGCATCTGAGACGAATATTAGAGGGATGAAAAATCAAATGGATGATAGAGAATATCCTTGAGGGTGAGACTAAGAAGATCTCATTTTACCTATGTCTGTAAAGCTTCCATTTCTGCCCACTGGGCTATGTGTCTTAAAGTCCAGTGTGCCTCTGAGCCTGAGTCACTGGGCCACTTGGGTGACAGAGGTGACTGGGTCCAACAAGGACCCAGGAAGGGAACAGCGGACAGAGCTCAGAGCAGGATGAGCCTGCTGCCCTAGGAGCCCAATCACTGCAGTCAAGAAATGCTCTGAGCACCGGGAAGGGTCCCAACCCCAGGTGGCCTTGAAACTGTATTGGGTTGGCCAAAAACTTAATTTGGGTTTTTCTGTAACATCTTATGGACACTAGGCACAAGGAGCAGATGTCACTTTTAATGATTTTAGTGCTTTTCTAGACATAAAGAGGTCTATATAGTCAAAGCTGTAGTTTTTCCAGTAGTCATGTATGGATGTGAGAGTTGGACCATAAAGAAGGCTGAGCACCGAAGAACTGATGCTTTTGAACTGCAGTGTTGGTGAAGACTCTTGAGAGTCCCTTGGACTGCAAGGAGATCAAACCAGTCAACCCTAAAGGAAATCAGTCCTGAATATTCATTGGAAGGACTGATGTTGAAGCTGAAAGTTTGGCCACCTGATGTGAAGAACCAACTCATTTGAAAAGGGAAGGATTGAAGGTGGGAGGAGGAGTGGACGACAGAGGATGAGATGGTTGGATGGCATCACTGATGCAATGGACATGAGTTTGAGTAGGCTCTGGGAGTTGGTGATGGACAGGGAAGCCTGGTGTTCTGCAGTCCATAGGGTCACAAAGAGTTGGACACAACTGAGCAACTGAACAACAATAAACACATAGGAGATACAAGAATCAGGCTCATAAAATCCTCTCCTGCTCTGTAATGATGTATCTGGGAAAAGAATCTAAAAAAAGAGTGGATATATGTACAACTGATTCACTTTGCTGTACAGCAGAAAGTAACACAATATTGTAAGTCAACTATACTCCAATAAAGTTTTTTTTTAAGAAATTCACCCCCACAAAAAAAATCTAAAGGCCTGTTCTGCTAGCTTTTCCCAGAGCACAGAGGGCCTCATTCTTGATCTCCACCCTGAGCTCCTTTCAGGGGGTATTGAAGGTCAACAGCTACAGCGGTTTGTGACTTAGTCCTTGTAGAGGCAGATGGCAAGTGCCAGGTTTTAGCTGGCAGCTGGCTGAAGTCACAGGCATTATGAATGAGACACAATATTAATTATCAGCTGCTGGAGCAGCATAATTCATGACAGCAATCCCTCCAGCCTGCATTTGGTGTCTATTATTTCTAGCTCAGCACCTGAATTGAGTTGCTTTCCAATTTGAATTTAAAATTTTCATTTCCTAGTCACTGTAAACACTTTAGAGAAGCTGACATTTTCAGAGCAAATGAATTTATGTTCAAGTCCTTAGCAAAACAGTGCTTTTATACTCTAGTTGACTCCTGGTAGCCAGACATTTTAGAGTATATTTTGTTATGTCTATCTTGAAGTTGAAATCTTTTTCTTTCATATTTTCTGATATCTTTTGTTAATTGACAAGAAAATTTGTTCAATGTGATACATGCATGATTTTTTTTATTATTGAAGTATAAGTTCCAGATCTTCATTGCATCTAAAGAATTTTTATAAGAAAACAATGACTTATGGCACTTGTGTTAGTTTTAGGTGTAGAGCAAAGTGATTCAGTTGCCCTATTATTTCAGATTCTTTTCCATTATAAGTTACTATAAGATATTGAACATAGTTCACTGTGCTACACAGTAAATCCTTGTTGTTTATCTATTATATATACAGTAGTGCATACGTGTTAATCCCACAATCCTAATTTATCCCTTTCCACCTTGGTAAACATCAGCTTTCCTCTGTCTGTGAATCTGTTTTGTAAATAAACTCATTTGTATTTTGTTTTAGATTCCACATAAAAGTGATATATTATTTGTCTTTCTCTGTCTGACTTACCTCACTTAGTATGATAATTCCTAGGTCCATCCATGTTGCGGCAAATAGCAATATTTCATTCTTTTTCCTGGCTGAGAAGTACTCCATTGTATATATATACATACGTATATACATACATATACATACATACATACATATATACACACATACGTATACAATGTGTGTTTTATATGTATTTACATATATATGCATATATACTTATGTTTGCATATATTTACATATTTATATCTACATGCTATATAAATATTACATATTATATGAATGTGTATTTACGTTTATACATGGTATATACATGTACCACATCTTCTTTACCGATTCACCTGTTGCTGGACACCTAGGTTACTTCCTTCATCTTTTCTGGATATGTACCCAGGAGTGAGATTGCTGAATCATATAGTAACTCTATTTTTAGCTTCTTAAGGAACCCCCATACTGTTTTCCTTAGCAGCTGTACCAATTTTATATGCCTACCAATAGCATAGGAGGGTTCCCTTTTCTTCACATCATCTCCAGCATTTATTATTTGTAGACATTTGGGTGGTGGCCATTCTGGTCCATGTGACATGATACCTCACTGTAGTTTTGATTTGCATTACTCTAATAATTACCAATGTTAAACATTTTTTCATGTCAGGTGTGATTTTTTTTTAGGTGCAAGCAAATTCTTTCTAAAATATCTTGTCTTTCTCCTTGTTTCCTATGTAATGGCCTTCATTTAGGAATAGGATAAACTCAGCTGAATGAAGAAAATAATAGAGACCCAAGTTTCATTTGTTGTTGTCATCATCGTCATTGTTATTTTTCAGAGTTATCTCAAGCTTTGCCACCTGAGAATGTTAAGTCCAGTACTTACAGAAAGAATAACTATTCCATCTAGCTAATGCTCAACAGATGATTATAGTATGGTTACAAAGCCAGATAAACATGAAGCAACCATGGAGGGACCATTTGCCCTCGCCTTCAGGAGACCAGTCAAGAACCAACATAGGATTAAAATAAATAAATTTATATTAAAAAAAATAAAAAGAAACTAGCAATGAAAAAAAAAAAAGAACCAAGCCAGGAACCAGAAGTCAGCCACGTTACCGACTTGGATGGTTGATGCTCAGAGTCCAGTGGAAACATCAACAGCCCCACTGGGAATTCCATTCCCTATAACCACTCTGTTTCCTGACTTTTACATGGGGACTCTGGTTGGCATTCCATTTTGTTTCAATTGGCCTATTTTTTTGTCAGTTTTCCCTCTTCATTCATGTACCTTTCACAATCCACCACTCTGCTTGGCTCCCACCCTACCACCATTGATAAATACGGAAATAAAACAACCACTCCACTGTAGTCAAGCCATCACCTCATTCAGCTCTCAGAAATACAGAAATGAGTAGGATCTATTATTATAGCATCTCCCATTTAATGCTCTTCCTGCAGAATTTTCGTTAGGATTGTAACCTTGTTCTACCATCACATTTTTTTTTCTTTTGAACTGATGCTCTATATTCTAGAAATCTTGCAGAAAGAATATATATTCCCTACATCCAATACACATTGTGCAAAACACAAAGAGAAAGGGCACAGCAGAGAATGCACAGACACCCTTTTAGGAAGCAGAAATAAATTTACTTTCTGTTCTCAACTCACATTGTGCCCATTTGTCTTTTTTCATAGACCAAGACCACAAGAATCTTCAAGAGAAGAAATGCCAAGAGGGCTAGAATCTCAGCAGATGTTGGCATTAATAATGGAGCAAATGAGAACTGATGACAGAGACATCAAGTCTGAAAACAACACAAAGAATATAAATACTGTGAGATAGCTCCCCCATCCCTAACTCTGCCTATTGCCAAATATTTTCATTTCTTCCACGTTATCCATGGTAAAGTACAGAACACAGAACCACACATCACATCCAAAAATGCTCTGCTAGTGACCTTGTTTGTTTCACTCCTTTTCATTGTAGATGTCTTTAGATAATAAACTGATGGTTATTAAAATCACAGAATATTTACTATGAGCTTATTTTACTTATTTACTATGAGCTTGTATCACCACCTTGAATCAAAAAAGGATTTAAGATGTTTATAAAGTGAAAAGGAAAAAGGGTAAACAAAGGCAAGAACTTTACCTAGAATCAGAACTGAAGTAGATCTTTAGGAATAAACACCACTTTGAGTTTTTGAATTATTTGCCATTAGCATTGACAGCCCACCCCTATACAATTTATCTTCCCACAAAAATCTCAACCTCCCCCCTACTCCACACTCTACCCCATAAAGACACACAGGACAGGTGTTCCAAACCTGTGTGCTCTCCCCCACAGACACAGAAAATAATCCTTATTAAAATTGTTAGGATCCCTAACAATACCCACCGTTAGGGAACCTGTGTGGTCATGCAGTGCTATTCTCAAGGTTCTCTACTTGCCATCTCTGAATTATTGCTAGAATTATGGCCAGGAGTTAAGGAAAGGCAAATAATTATTTTAGGATTCAAATAAAAATCAGAAGGAATTGGAATTCTCAAAATGAAACACAGTTGAAACACTAAATAATAAAGGGTCAAGTGATCCAAAATAAAAGGATCCATAAGTCTGTGTGTGCATGCAAGCACACGTATATATAGCATATGAAGTCTATATAAATGTATAATTTATTCCCAAAAGAAATAATCAGCATGAAAATCCAAAGCAATCATATGTCAAAAAACTGCTGCTGAGTCATTTCAGTCATGTCTGATTCTGTGTGACCCCATACACGGCAGCCCACCAGGCTCCCCTGTCCCTGGGATTCTCCAGGCAAGAACACTGGAGTGGGTTGCCATTTCCTTCTCCAATGCATGAAAGTGAAAAGTGAAAGTGAAGTCGCTCAGTTGTGTCCGACTCTTCGCGAACCCATGGACCGCAGCCTACCAGGCTCCTCTGTCCATGGGATTTTCCAGGCAAGAGTACTGGAGTGGGGTGCCATCACCTTCTCCATATAAATGTATAATTTATTCCCAAAAGAAATAATCAGCATGAAAATCCAAAGCAATCATGTCAAAAAACTGAAAGTATGACAACTAGCAAGGCCTGATGGTTACTAAGCCTTATTTCGTGTCAGATACTGTTTTAAATGTTATCCATAGAGTGTCTTATTTCATATCCTTATTTTACAGATAAGGAAACTAAAGCTTGGTGAGGTTAAGTCACTTGCCCAGGGCTCACACAGAATGGCAAAATGTATCCAACCAGCTCTGCTTCCCAAGCAAGAGCTGACCATTACTGTGTGCTGCCTCCCAGTGGCCAGAGCTGGTAATTACCAAGCCTGAATTTTAAAAGTCGCCTTAAAGCTCAACATTCAGAAAACGAAGATTATGGTATTCGGTCCCATCACTTCATGGCAAATAGATGGGGAAACAGTGGAAACACTGGCTGACTTTATTTTTCTGAGCTCCAAAATCACTGCAGATGGTGACTGAAGCCAGGAAATTAAAAGACACTTACTCCTTGGAAGGAAAGTTATGACCAACCTAGATAGCATATTAAAAACCAGAGACATTACTTTGCCAACAAAAGTCCATCTAGTCAAGGCTATGGTTTTTCTGGTGGTCATGTATGGGTGTGAGAGTTGGACTATAAAGAAAGCTGAGCGCAGAAGAACTGATGCTTTTGAACTGTGGTGTTGGAGAAGACTCTTGCGAGTCCCTTAGACTGCAAGGAGATCCAACCAGTCCATCCTCATCCTACAGGAAATCAGACCTGGTTGTTCTTTGGAAGGACTGATGTTGAAGCTGAAACTCCAATACTTTGGCCACCTGATGCGAAGAGCTGACTCATTGGAAAACACCCTGATGCTGGGAAAGATTGAGGGCAGGAGAAGAGGGGACGACAGAGGATGAGATGGTTGGATGGCATCACCGACACAATGGACATGGGTTTGGGTGGACTCCGGGAGTTGGTGATGGACAGGGAGGCCTGGTGTGCTGCGGTCCATGGGGTCGCAAAGAGTCAGACATGACTGAGTGACAGAACTGAACTGATTTTCCTTAGTGAATATAGTTTTGAAAAAAGTTACTTACAGTTAGGGGGTTCGCGTATTTAAAGGAAGAAAACCATGCCAAATGTACACATACATGTGTGCAATGCTGGATCTGTGCTATAGGTGTGCATTGTGTTTGCTATATACCTTACTGGCAGATATAGTTGTCATCGAAGAAATAAAATACAGTGCTCCATTTGAAATTGATTTTAGTTTAGAATTCTATTCATTTTGCACGACTCCTTAAATCCTTCTGATGACGTATCTGAGAGGTGGAGGAGCAAAAAAAAATTATTTCCTGGAATGAAATCTTTCAGATTAAAAGTGTTTGTCTCCTGGGATAATCCTAATGTCTAAATTGGAAAATCTTTCATATGAATGTCTGTACTGCTTTCTTCTTAGGAAGATCCAAAGAGTCAGCCAAAACTATGGGAAGAGACTGAAAAGAATAGGTCACATCCAAAGTCCTTTCAAAATACAATGATATAATAAGATAATGCCCCTAAAACCTGCATGGAGTTCATCAATGAAGAAAAAATGGGAGCGTGATTCCATTCCACACAGCAGAAATGCTCCCAGGATCAGAATCCACCACAGAAACTTAAGTATCTGATTATAAATGAGAAGAAGAGTACAAAGGATCAGGGAAGTTCTAGAGCCAAGCCTGGAAGTGGTACATATGCCCCACCCATATTCCATGGCCGCAACGAATTTCAGAGGAGGTTGAGAGATGTGTTTCCACTGTGTGCTCAGGAGAGAAAGGAAATAGGGTTTCATAAACATAACAGCACTTTCCCAGTCACACACACACACACACACACACACACACACACAAAGGCAAGCTAGAAGATTTAGCAATGCACAGTAGATAAAAGACTCATGTCCATACTATACAAAGAGTACATGTAAGTCAATAAAAAGATGGAGAAACCTACTAAGAAAAACAGTCAAAAAGTGTAAAGTAATTCAAAGCAAATCAAGTGTACAAATGACTCAATTGGCTGGTAGTGTATCTGGGGGCTTCCCAGGTGGCACTAGCAGTAAAGAACCAGCCTGCCAATGGCAGGAGACATAAGAGACTGGGGTTCAATCCCTGGGTCGGGAAGATCCCCTGGAGGAGGGCACGGCAACCTACTCCAGTATTCTTGCCTGGAGAATTCCATGGACAGAGAAGCCTGGCGGACTACAGTCCATGGCATCACAAAGAGCTGGACACAACTGAACACACACACACAATGATTTGAGGCAACTGGCCTGCAATTACCTGAATTAAGATATAGCCACAGGGCTGCAGGCCGTCACAAGGGCCGTCCTCAAACAGGAACAGCCAAAGTTCTCATTTTGGGGCAAAGGAGGGGGAGTAACTGGAACACGTCATACTTGAAATATTTCTACCCTACTTACAGGGTACTATTTTTTAAATTGATGTGAAATTCAGAAAACATAAAACTAACTGACTTACATTCATAATGTTGTGTAACCACCAACTTTATCTAATTCCAAAACATTTTCATCACCACAAATTGTTTAGGGCAGAACTGACATGATACTCATTCATTTAATAAACATTTATCAAGTATCTGTCATGTGTTAGTTTGCTCATATTATTTTTCAGAGCAAGATTATTTTACATTTAAACATAAGCAAAACTTACCTAAAGGAGGTTAACTGGACCTGGAAATTTGGAGGTCATTAACTATTTTAGCAATTTTCTCAATGACTATGGGTTAAGTAGGTTTTTTAGTTCTTCTTCAATTTTAACTATTCTCTAAGAAAATCATTTTTTTAATATTTTGAAGTATATTTTCATCAATTTATTCCAAAGACTCTCTTGGCTCCTCCAGAATCAGTCACAACATGGTGTTAGAAAAATAATAAACGTGTTTTCTGAGCTGATTTAGAATTTAATGAGATGACATCTCAACCTGATAGGGAGCATGGCTAACTTCTAAGCTTACTAAAATAGTATATATCTATTGTATATTTCCATATAATTAATCTTCTCCAAAGATGTTTTATATCCTTCTTGGTCTTGTAACTCTTACGTTGTGCTTTCTGGTTTTATTGCTTCCCTTGAGTTTTTTTACTTGTCTTCTCTTACTATATGGACCACATTTATTCTCCACGTTGGCCCCTCACTTGAAAGTGATTCAATTTGGTTTACTTTTTAGTATTGGTTCTATTTCCTGTTTGACACCCAAAATTATATTGCTCTATTTTTCAGTGGCATGCCGTCTGACATGGCAGGCACTTGGTAAATGTTTATTCAACAAAGGAGTAAGTATTAGGACAACTGCCTTGAATGGGCTTCCCCCAGTGGCTCAGTGGTAAAGAATCCACCTGCAATGCAGGGTTCAAGCCCTGGGTTGGAAAGATCCCCTGGAGAAGGAAATGGCAACCCACTCCAGTGTTCTTGCCTGGAAAATCCCATGGACGGAGGAGCCCAGCAGGCTACAGGCCACGGGGGTCACAATGAATGACACGACTGAGCTTGCACGCCTTGAATGCATCTAGTACAGAGCCGTGACTATATCCCACCATACTGCACTATCATTTTTATAATCCTATCTTTCCTTCCTTCAATTATTCCTCCACACTACAAGTTTTTGTTGTTTTCCTAAGAGATTTGATCCTGACCAGATCTTAAAAATCACCAATGGCCCTCTAATGCCAAACTCTTCAGAGAACTTTGCCTGCTTTTCTAGCTTCACCTCCAGGTTTATAGTGTCCACATGCCTGGACTCTGGACAGAACCTCATAGTCAGACTTCTGTACCTTTCCCATCCATGCCCTGTATACTTCTTGTCAAATCTCACACCCAAACCCCTCAGAGGTTACTTCCTCTCTAACTTCTGCTCCCCACACCAAGAATTATTCCCTTATTGTTTCCACAGTATTTTAAACATTATTTTCAAAAATTCAGCACATTAATTATACTTCAATTGTTCACCTCCAGTCCAGACTAAGAACTCCTTAGAGCAAAGAGCAATTATTCATCTTTTGTACCAAAAACTGTTATAACGCTAGGTACTTAATAGTACCAAGGATCAATACTTTAGGACTTTACTAGGTACTTGAGAAGGCTTAAGTGCAATTTCTAACACTAGACAATTTCTGTTGCAATGAGTTAAATCTACCTCTCTACACTAAATTGGAGTCCCAATCACAGCCATTTCCCCCTAGCAAATGTATTTAGTAATAAAATCTCTCCTAGAGAAACATCCCATACTCTTAATTTTGCATTTCATTTCCATTATCACAGGCACCCCCCAATCACATTTCACCTACTTAACACTGTGGCTGGAAATAAGTTTACTCACAAAATAGGGGTTGGGACAGTAGAAAAGGCCAGGCTGTGGAATCACAAAATTAAGTTCTTAACGCTGGTTCCTACACTCAGCACAAGTTAATACTTCAGCTTTAAGACTCAAGTCCCAATTTTTTAAATGTAAATACATTATCTACTTTGCTAATTTCTTTTCGCTGCACATTAATAAAACACCTAGCACAATATGGACATGAAAATTCTTTTTAATTACAACTGTATCATGCAGCAGGCATGAATCTCCCTGGGGCTATTTCATGAGAGAGACATAATGGGATAATGTGCCTATCCCTTGCCACTTGCACAAGAATAGTATCCATAATCCAAATACTGGTCATGTGGGGGCTATTTATAAGTAAAATCTGAATTATTTTATATATTTTTCAATCCATTCAAATTAACATTTAACCTTCCACATCTTAGGTGTGCAGTAGCATGACTATTGTCTATCTTTTTACAACGGTATTTCAGATTCATGGGACTCTTGTGATCAGACTTCACTTTGTTTCCTTCTGTGTTAACATACATAACCACCAGGCTGCACCTATCAGATAGCAATCAGTATTTTTTTGTTGTTAATAATGGCCATAATTTTGGAATCTAAAATTATCTGTAAACAATTAATTCCCAGGCTCAACCCGTACCAAATGCTAAATCAATATAATGAAAAGCAAGCTTCAGAGGTTGCTCGATATTTAATGCGAGATGCAATGTAGCTACAGTCAAGAGATGCGATACCATTGGGGAGATGGAGCCCTACTGAATCAAACAAATCAAAGTATTGTGATACAGCTGCAAGCCTTACAGAGATGTATTTCTGTTCTAATTATAACGTAGCCAGTTTGATAAATACGGTTGTCTCTTATGCTTTTTCTATTTTAGGTTATTTACTTTATAGATGAGACACACCATCAA
Organism: Capra hircus; assembly: GCF_001704415.2. Classification (NCBI taxonomy): domain Eukaryota; kingdom Metazoa; phylum Chordata; class Mammalia; order Artiodactyla; family Bovidae; genus Capra; species Capra hircus. The sequence continues at coordinate 42,042,114 of NC_030811.1, forward strand.
CTGATTTAATAAGAGTTCTAAGTATTAATTTTACCATAGATTTTTTTTTTCCAATTAAGATGGGGAGACATAGGCTTTGGTATAAATAACTTATTTCCATGACAATAAAGGATATCATTAGTGTTCGTTGTCAGTTGTGCAGTCCTTTGGTAAGGGGGTAGCTAGGGCCTCTTTGCTCTCAGTAAGTGCTCTGGGCTGATGGATAAATACACTAAACTTAACACCCTGGTTGTTGGCAGCCCTGACAAAACCACTATTGGCAGTCATTGTAATGGCTTTCAGGTTGTCTCCTGTCCCAAAAATTGTTAATGAGCGGCTGTTAATTTTGGAACTAGCCACTAGTTTCAAGGCACGCTCAGAAGGCTGGTCTGGGACCACATTAATTCGCTTAATCAGCATCGCAGCTCGCTCTCTCTCCCCAGGTCCTCCTAAAGTATCTAGAATAGACTGAAAATCCTTGACAGCAGATTCGCAAGCAAACAACTCCTTGTCCTTCATAAATGCCTCCAGCTGTGGCAGAACCTGCTCTTTCCTCTCCTGCTCTGCTTGTTCCGTGAGCACTTTTTCTTTGAAGATAAAGTGGCAGCCTCCATAGCTGAGGGCAGATACGTAGGTGATTAAAGTAGTAATGTCCAAGTTGACTCTTTTGCACACGTCCACCTTGATTTCTGTAGGAAACGCGACACTTGCTAGGATGTTTTCTCGGTCTACCCGGGTCACCTGCAAAAGTTCAGGGCCCTCATCATCTGATTCACTCTCACTGGGCTGGAGCTCTTCACGGTGATCTAACAGAGAATTCACTGCTACTATGTCCCCCCTCACTGATATGCCCATTTCCTTCAGCTTCTCTGCCATGGGGCTGGAGACGCTATTGTAAAATGCAAAGATGATGTGAGGGTTGCTATACTGCACGGGCTGCTGGTGACTGGCCTGGAGGAAGTCTTCAGCCTGCTCAATAATGCTTTTGTCACCATACTGGCCCCTGCCCAGCCAAATATTATGCAGAGCTTCAGCCTTGCGGCCAATGGCTTTCACCCAAGTATGACCACCATTTGCAACAACATCCACCACAAGGGTCTGCTTTTCTCCAAAGGTGTCTGTGTAACCGAAGACATGGAGAACACTGACCACTTCCTCCAGGTTTTCTGCTGATTCCACGATGGCTCTGAGGTGTGTCAGGTTAGTGCTCTGCAAATGGGACTCCTTAATAGCTACTTTTCCAGCTTCTACTTTCTGTAAGAATTTTAATTCCGCCTTCAACTTGCTGCACAGCTTGGCCCCACCTTCGACGCCCCCTTTTCTTGATCTGGAAAGTGACTCTGCTCTCTTGATCAGTTCCTTGGCTATGGCGATGCGTTCACAGAGCATGGAGTTTGCAGACATGCTGACAGCATTATTCCTTTCCTATGAAAACAAAACAAACCAACCGCAAGCAGTTTTTCACTCAGGACTGTAAGATTTCAATCGGACAGCTAAGATTATGGAGGCCCCGAGACTATGAACCTGGGATTCTGGGTGTCTGGAGTGACTTCCTCTTCTGAGAGATAAGGAAAGGATGACAGGTGTACTTCCGAACTTCTTACCTACGCTGGTTTTCAAGACTCTTTACACTTTCATTTTTTCAGCCTGAAAGTCTTGGGATCCACAATACAACCCAGGTTAGGATAAAATGCAGCGGGCTGGCAACCTGCTACATAAGAAATTTCCTTATAAGCAGCCTTACTATTTGGCTGTCAAGATATTTTAGAAGGCTCGGAATGTCACGATAAAATGGTTAAAGTATCCACAGAGACTAGCTGGTTAAAAAAATTGTCCAAAAAAAAAAAAATTATCCAAAACAAGAGACTTTCCTAAATTGAGCACTCTAAGCTTTTCTTACTTGAGTCTCCTTCAACCTCCTTCCTCGTAATTCCCAGGGGCATATGGTACACGCGACTGGCAATCAAGACTGCCTGTTCCTGCCTGTGACGTCAACCCAGCCTATTTCTAAAGACCGAAGGAGCCCACCGACTTGCCTGAAGCTCCCATTCCAAAAGAAAAACCTGAAGATAAACTCCACGGAGCAGCCCGCAGCGGCCCGAGCGGGCGGGCCTGAGGTCACTGGGCCCTTCCAAGCGGGCATTCGGCCCTTTTGGGTCCACCTGCACCGCTGGCCCCGCTGGGTGGGCTGTGGCTCCAAAATCCCCCGCGACCAGCGCCGGGTCTGCGGCGCGGGCGGAGGGGGCTCGGCGGCCCGGCGCCCACCACCCTCCCCGAGGGGCCAAGCCAGTTAAGTCCCCTCCAAACCTCTGAAGGGGCGCCCCGTACCCTCTCCCCTTCCCCGGTTCCTCACCGGCAGCGCCCAGAACTGCGAGCGCAAGCAGGGGGCCACGTGCACGCGAGGCCGGGACCCGCCAGGAAACCTCACCCGGCAGCCCCCACCCAACTCAGGCCTCCGCAGCTGCTCCGCCTGCGCAAGCCCTACCGCCTCAGGGGCCTAACGCGTCACGTGGCCCCGCGCCGGGTGACGCCGAGCCCGCGATTCCCAGGCGGCAGCGCGGCCTCGAGAGCGGGGCTGACGCTAGCATGGCGGCCATGTTTGTTGATGGCACCGACTTTTCCTAACTGCCGCCGCGGAGCGAACCCAGGGACGCGCGGCTTTTTGGCTTCAGGGGAGGGGCACGGTGGAACTTTCAGGACCGCGCCTCTCCCACTGGACACCGACTGCTCGATGCCCAGGGTGCCTGGTTGGCTGAACCCACACCCTAGCATTTGATCTAATAGTTAAGACTTTGCCTGGGGCGGGAGTCGGTGCCTTTTGGTGGAGAAAATTTCCCGGTGGCGCCCAGCTCCCCTCCTCGGGCTAAGCACATCTCTTTGCCGTCAGCTCAAATCCCTAGAGTGCCAGACGACGGTTGTTGTAGCAAAAGCTTGGCTCATTTTAACAGAAAACTGGCTGGAGAGGCTTGTCCGAGGTTACACAGCTGGTAAGTACTGGAGCTGAGACTTCTGACTCCAAGCCAAAGCATTCACCACTGCATCATCGCGGGCTCTGCAGTCATACATAGATCCTCTGCCTTTCTAAAGACAAATGGTCAGTGGCTTCCGAAGGGCTGAGAAATTGACATTAACCCTGTTACAGTGTCCAGAGTCACCCACAAAGTAGAAAGTGAAGTCGCTCAGTTGTGTCTGACTCTTTGCGACCCCATGGACTGTAGCCTACCAGGCTCTCCGTCCATCAGATTTTCAGGCAAGAATACTGGAGTGGGTTGTCATTTCCTTCTCCACAGGATCTTCCCAACCCAGGGATCGAACCCGGTTCTCCCGCATTGTAGGCAAGACGCTTTACCGTTTGGGCCACCAAAGAAGTCTTTAAGCCTCATTCTAAAAATTAAAGAGAATTTGAAGTTAAAATTTATCCTATGCCTGCCTGCTCCTTTCAGTTAAGTTGCTCAGTCGTGTCCGACTCTGCAACCCCGTGAATTGGAGCACGCCAGGCCTCCCTGTCCATCACCAACTCCCGGAGTTCACTCAAACTCAAGTCCATCCAGTCGGTGATACCATCCAGCCATCTCATCCTCTGTTGTCCCCTTCTCATCCTGCCCTCAATCCCTCTCTGCATCAGTCTTTTCCAATGAGTCAGCTCTTCGAATGAGGTGGCCAAAGTATTGAAGTTTCAGCTTTAGCATCAGTCCTTCCAAACACCACCCAGGACTGATCTCCTTTGGAATGGACTGGTTGGATCTCCTTGCAGTCCAAGGGACTCTCAAGAGTCTTCTCCAACACCACAGTTCAAAAGCATCAATTCTTCGGCACTCAGCTTTCTTCACAGTCCAACTCTCACATCCATACATGGCCACTGGAAAAACCATAGCCTTGACTGTACGGACCTTTGTGGGCAAAGTAATGTCTCTGCTTTTGAATATGCTATCTAGGTTGGTCATAACTTTCCTTCCAAGGCATAAGCATCTTTTAATTTCATGGCTGCAATCACCATCTGCAGTGACTTTGGAGCCCAAAAAAATAAGGAACAAACCCAGAAAGCTAAAAAAAAAAAGACTGCACAGGAGACATGTCAATATGTTTTTGGAAGACCAAGAGCAGTGAAACTTACTCAGTGCTTAACATATGGCAGGCATTGTTCTGAGCGCATTTCACATATTAATTTATTCAATCCTTTTAGCCTCAAAGATATACTTTATTTGAACCAGAAAGCCTCTCTGCAGATGGAAGAGTTAGCATAGACAAAACTGCATCAAGTGATTCACAAAGCAGAACTCCCAGAAGGTTCTGGATACCGGGGTAGTTGAGGCAGGACTGGAAGTGGGCACTGCTTATGTTGTATATCCAACAGACACAGATGTCCTCTCTCCAGTCCTGTGAAGCTGGGACTGTTACCCATCCTTCCCCAGGCAGAAGTCTAGCATTTATGATGTTGAAGATAGGGGATTAGAAAGGTTCCAGACACATTACAAAGAATGCAAGTCACTATCCTGAATAGTAAAATGCTGTTGGCCCCTTTTCTGCCTCTCACAAAACAAAGGCACTCCTGTTCCACTCCCCTCATCACTCTCTCCCCCAAACCCTGTTTTTCTCTGGAGTAACAGAGCACATGAAAGACCACAGAGAAATGATTTATAGGTATTTGGCATCCCCCAGTTGGTGGCTCAGACGGTAAAGAATCCACCTGCAAAGCAGGAGACCTGGGTTTGATTCCTGGGTTGGGAAGATGCCCTGGAGGGATGGCAACCCACTCCAGTATTCTCGCCTGTAGAATCCCATGGACAGATTGGCGGGCTATGGCCACAATGAGTTGGACATGACTGAGCAACTAATCACAGCACAGTAAGCAGGTTTGGGACTCACAAACAGCACTTACAAACATTTTTGTTTGGAATCTAAAGGAAACAGAAAGCAGAACAAATGTTTTGTTTTTAAATATCTTTAAACTAACATTCTCAGGTGGCTCAGATGGTAAAAAAAATCTGCCTGCAATTCTGGAGACCTGGGTTTGATCCCTGGGGTGGGAAGATCCCCTGGAGAAGGGAATGGCTACCTAAATCCAGTATTCTTGCTGGGAGAATTCCATAGACAGAAGAGCCTGGCAGGCTACAGTCCAGGGGGCGTGACTGAAGAGTGGGACACGACTGAAGTGACTAACACTTTCACTCAGATGAATCAAGAGAATTTTTTTCTAAAGGGGAGATAATGAAGTATAGGAAAGAGTTCTTCAAATTTAAAAATGCTATCCCAAATCTTAAAATCATCAATAGAAAAGTAGAAAGTGTCTACTAAAAGAAAAGTCTACTAAAAAGTAGAATTTTTAAAACAGGTGAAAAATACAGCAAAAACAAAAGGATCTAGTATCCAATAAGAGATTCAATGTGGAGACAATTCTTTCTAGTCTAGAATTCTTAAACCCAGCCAGTCAAGAAAAGGGGAAGAGTATGAGCTGGTTGGATGGCATCACCAACTCCATGGACGAGTTTGAGCAAGCTTTGGGAGTTGGTGATGGACAGGGAAGCCTGGCATGCTACAGTCCATGGGGTTGCAGAGTTGGACACAACTGACCAACTGAACTGAATCAAGGAACAGAATAGTTTCTACATGCAACTAGCTTAGATTAGAGCAGAAGAGAGGGTTCTTTCTTGGAATGGTGTGGAGGGTAGGGTGAGAATTGTTAAGATTACTTGATATCTGACCAAGAGGAAAACAGACTGAAGAGGGTTTTACAATCTTATTGGGGGGGAACTGGTAAGAATTAGTGAGCCACAGAAAAAAACAAAGCAAAAAAGTGAGGAAAAGCAATCACAGTATACTTGCGTGCTGTCACTTCAGTCGTTTCCAACTCTTTGCGACCCTATGGACTATAGCATGCCAGGCTCTCCAGGCAAGAATACTTAAGTGGATTGCTACACCCTCCTCCAGGGGAGCTCCCCAACCCAGGGATGAATCCACGTCTCCTGTGTCTCCTGGGTTGGCAGGCAGGTTGTTTACCACTAGAGCCATCTGGGAAGCCCTCGCAGTATACTTACATACCAATAAAAAAACCTTTTAAGCTCAACATTGTGATCTAATTAAAGCACAGGGGAATTGAGGGAGGTATTAAGAGTTCAAAATTCTCATATTGCAGAAGAAAATGTTTATATGGTAGTTAACCTTTTGGAGTCCAGAAATGACCATATAAGCCTACTGTTCTGAAATACAGGAGTACCTGATAGAGTAATTAAAAAGTGAAAAGTGATGAATGGATCAGGGACAAGGCCTTTGATCAGGGTTAGCTGTCCAACTTTAAGCTCATGCTTAGGAAGCTATCATTTGGTAGCCAAGTATTGCTGGTTCTATAAGGTCCTTTGGAGCAGAGTCATGGGAAGAAGTATCAATTGAAGGGCCTGTGTGAAGTAATACGACATTAATACAGGACCACTGGACTGGTTTCAGGAAATTAGGATTCTAAACCAAAGAACTTACTCTTACATGTTCTCGGGCAGTCCACTGAATATCAGCTTGTGTTTCTTTACAACAGGGACTCGGAGCTTGCCTACATTTGCAATAAGGACTGAAAGCACGCATTTTCAGCCATGAACATAACTGAGCAATAGATGAAAAATCCTCAGATCATACTTATTAGCTAATTAGCACTTGATAAAGATCCGTATTACTTTTCTTCCTGATCCCCCTTTCCTTTTGAACTCCCTCCGACCCCGACACGTGAATATTGAATATGTCCACATTTCACTGCTAATAATTGTTTTACAAAAACTTGAATTCACAGTTCAGTGAGAAAGAGAAGATACAAAAAAAAAAAAGAACCAAAAATGGAAAATGTACATGAGGAGCATTATGATACTTAAAATAAGATTTTAAAAGCTAGAATCCACAGGCTAGAAGACTGAAGAGTTTGGAAATGTGTAGGGATGCATGCAATCGGTTTCTAGACCAAAACCTTTTCAGTTTCCCAAGAACTGAGACAAAAGGGAACAACTTACTGTCAGTGAAGAGAACAAACTGAGAACCAAGGGAGAAGTGTTTATGGAGAAGCTTCAGTTGAACTGGGCTTTGGATTTAATGGGGCAAGAGGCAGAGATGAGACTCTGGACACAGATGTGCTTCAGCTCATTTTTCCTCCCTTTATTCCATAGGATTTATTCTGTTAGCACTCCATAAGAACCTCCATGTGCTTTTTGTCCTAAATAAAAATGCCTCTTCCCTTCTTTGAAGAATTTTGGTATTCCTCTGATTTCTTAACATTGGACATTAGCGAGCCTAAGCAAATTCAAAGGAGCTGAAACTAGCTGAAACTTAACCATTAACCTTGCCAGGCCTTTCACTTGCAGAATCGAGGTTAGTCCTGAGAAAACCCTCTGAGATAATTACCATGTGCAGTCACTCGGCCAGTTAAGGGGGAGAGGTGAGACCTAACTCCAAAGCCATTCCTTTTGACCACTAAGTTCTTTTTAGCATTCTGGATTCATAATGTACTAAGAGCCAACAAGGGGAGGCTGTAATGTTAAATGAGGCCTGCAAGACAAACGTCTAGAAACAGTCAAGTTGGCATCTCCCATCTCTCATCATAACACTCTTGCCACTCTAGGGGTTACGGTGACAGTAGGAAGAACTGGGAATCCTGACAAAAATACTCCAAGATAAGTCTCTTTCCTAAGAAGGCTAAACTTAACCAAATCTTTTGAGATCTTTTGACCCACATTTAAGTCACAGAAATCCCCATCTCTTTGTTGGTAAGAAAAATGACATTCATAAATTATGTTCTGTGAGCAAGACTAATGACAGGATTTCTCTCATCCTACAATGCCTTAAAAAAACAAAGCAAGCTTTAAGTGCTATGCCTTCACATATAATGGAAACAGGGTTCTGATATTCCATGATTAGCTTGCTGTTGGAAGTCTTAAAGTGCAGTGAAGGTTCTGATTACAGAGGTTTCATGAATGAGGGAGAGACTTAAGCCGTAATTTTGACATTTAAGTATTAGTATTTTATTTCCAGCACTCACGTTCATCCTTGAGTTAGAAAGATCCAGTAGACTCTAGGGGCTCTTTTGAAATACATTTACGTACTAGTGATGGAAAAGTCAACAGGAACTAGCACACCATTTTTTATGTATCTACATGGTACATCTCCTATAGGAGACTGTGGCTTAGCACTCTCGGCAGCTCCAGTGCAATCTCATAGAACATCCTAGGTTTCACTGATCCACACCTAATGGTGCCCGAAATACAGCTATGCTTCCTACCTTGCCTCAGAATCCATGAAAGTCTACAGATTCTCTCAGCTCCAAAAGCAGTGTTTACTGAAATCAGGATTTTGCTTTCCTGAAGCAGACAACATCTGACAGTAAAGAAGATGACAAAGTTTGACTTAATCGAAACTGTGTGAAGACTAAAGACCAATTTCACCATTCTGCTTTTCAATGTAGTTTCCAGAAATCAACTGTGATGGAAAGCAGGAAATATAACTATGTTAAAAGTTTACTAACTCCTAAAAAGCTGGAAGTTAATTTAAGAGTTTATTATGATTTATAAGTCTCATTTTAAAAACATCAGTCCATCAAACCATGTAGAAATAAGTATGCAAAAAGTCTGCAAAACAAAACATACTTTAAACATGTTTAAGTAGAGAAGTTATCTGAAATTCTGGATTTTCAGTCACTTCATTATTTGCATTATTATGCAATGGCAGCCAAATAATCCTTAACTTCAGTTGGGGTAAGCCTCCTAAATCCGGCTTCGTTGCAGATTCCAACTTCAATATTATCTTCTGTCATCTGCCCTTCAAAGCTTTCCTGATGAAGGAGGGGAAAAGGTCAATTTTCCCAACAGTTAATTATAAAATCACTACAAATCCAATCATTAGATATTGAACTAACCTTTAGGGTTAATATGGCTGTATGAATGGCATCTTCAAGTTCCAGATCTTCATTATATCTAAAGAATTTTTTTTAAAGAAAAACAACGACTTATGGCACTATTAAGATGATTCATGACTAAGAATTAAGAAAATACAATGATAGCAACAGCATAAGATTTTTAAACCTCTAATAAGACATTCTTAAAAATATTAAGTTACAGATTAATTCTCCTAGTCTCCTCACTGAGCTGTCCCCAAAATAAGAAACTGACAATTATTTGGGGTGCATTCCTGACATCATGAAGAGTGTAACCCTAACACGAGTTTACTTAAGAAATTTCCTTAAGTATAAGTATTTTAATATGATCAGCATGTGGTGGCAATATTATAACAATTTATAAAAATAAAGCGGAGAAATCAAACCTCTAGTAAAATTTCCTAACGTTTGGAAGACTCACCAATAATACGTAAGAGGAAAAAGAAAGTGCTTTAAGATCCTAAGATTATTTAAGCTTACCAAGTAATCCCAGGTCTAAGATTTTTAAGTAATCTTAGCATTAATATTATCTGAGAATGTGTTGAAAAGGTTCATTTGGTGGTTAAAATCAATTGCAGACTCCTCCCATCCAAAACATAGGACACTTTTTGGTGGGCTACAATAATGCCGAGTCTAGAATACAGCTGGAATTAAGTGAGGGCAGTCTGCTGTGCTAAGCAGAGGCAGATTTTTATGTATCATTCCACATTTTATCAAGTACATACATCACGTCTTTTTTAAATTTTGTTTTCTAATTTATATTTGGCTGCACTGGATCTTCGTAGCCATGCGCGGGCTTTCTCTCGTTGAGGTGAGCGGGTGCTACTCTCCTATTGAGGAGCACAGGCTCTAGTTGTAGCCCATGGGCTTAGTTGCTTTGCAGCATGTGGGATCCTCCCAGACCAGGGATCAAACTTGTGTCCCCTGCATTGGCAGAAGGATTCTTAACCACCAGACCACCAGGGAAGCCCCATATGTCACATCTTTAATCTATCATCAACACCAGGTGCTTGGGTTCACTATATACATATTTTTTTTGGAAACTGTCAAAATGAAAATGATAGAGGAGCCTGGTGGGCTACAGTCCACGTGTCCTCAAAGAATCAGTCATGACTGAGTGACTGAGCACACATACAAACTGTTATCACTTAAACCATTTAAAAACTTTCTTCCCAAATTTTTTACTCCAAATCCAATGGTCTCTTTTTTTTTGAGATGGTAGAAAAAAATGAAGTAAAAAAAAAATAAATAAACATTTAGGAAAACATGAGAATGTAGAAAGAGAAGTCCTTAAGAAATGAATACTACCACTTAATATGTTGAAGGCTGAGGAGCCCAAGTACAGACAAGTAAGTTTGTTCTATCAGTAGCTAGGCTTGACTACAGTTATGCTACAAATTTGTTTATAAATTAATGAAATTATTTACAGAGAGCTGAAGACTGTAGAGTAAGTGTGGTAATGAATCTAGTTTTATAAATCTACCTTTTCTCAAGGAAAGTTTTCCCATTCACATAGTTCTTTCCCATTGCTGTGGCTTTCCAGGCAAAGTAAGCTCCCTAATCAGGAGAGGAAGAGGAAACAGAAACAAAAACACACATTTTAAATCATTAATATAATTATTTATGACTCTGACATTTATTTCTCAGTTCCATAATTTATCTCTAACTTCTAAGATTTTCAGAATATTTACTGGAATGCAATGAGCTATGTTACAAAATAAATTAATGTGATAACAAAGAGGCATGAAGAACTTTTGGAGGTACAGCATCTTGACTGTGTTGATGATTTTCTCAGGTATTTAATACATCAAAATCCCATCAAATACGTAAATTTACTGTACAAAATTTATGTAAAAAAAAGAAATGAGGTTAATTTAGGGCAAATAATCAAAAGTAATATTTTAGCTTACTACGATTGAAAGGCTCTAAAAATCATATCTATCTGAAAAATGGTGACCATTGGTGAACAAACTAAAAAGACACAGCTTTGCACTAAAAATTTTCAAAGGTGTTGATTTTTGTAATCTAAAGTTACACAAAAACAGCTACCACATCATATATGACTCATCTACTGAAAAAATACATATGCACACATGTACAGAAACTGAAAGCAACAGACCATATTTTAAAAGAAAACAAGTGACTTTTAGCTATAACAGGGGGAAAGGGCAAAAGATGAAAGCTGGATTCCCATGATGGCGGCTCTGCTACTCTCAGGAAAGGATGATAAGAGGACTTGGCATTTAGCTTCAGAAGCTCAGATATGGGGTAACAGACACTGTCAAAGTTCCTCAAATACTTAATTTTTCTGATTTAATTAACAACCTAAATATTTTTGCTTTTTCAAATTACAAAGCTAGAGTATAAGATGTACACTGAGTAAACCTGACATTACCTAATGATCTATAAACTATGAAAGATCAGTTTCTAATAGTGAATCTTTTCTTCTGGGTCTCCTCACAGTAAACATGAGTGACAGACGTGAGACACACGTGGAGGAGTGGTGCTTCTCCAGACACCTGCCAACCCAGACACCAATCTTCTGCTTTATAGCAGACGACTCACTCATTTTGCAAAACATCAAAGTCATGACAGTAACATCAATATTTGTGCAGAAGAGTCACTTCAAGTCAACCCCAAGATAAAACTAATGGCAAAGGGCACTGCCCACTCCCAGAAAGGTTTTAACTGAACTTAGAATTAAAATTAGCTTTAATCATAATTTTTAAAAGAATTCCACAGATTTACAGAGATTTGATAACAACTACTTCAACAAATCATTCTAAGTATGTGAAGTTAATCAGCACGCCAGAAGAACAGAGGGCAGAACTAAAGGAGGTTCCCTATCAGAAGATGAAGTTATCAACATTTTAAATGTACAAGTGAACATGTATTACTTCTAAAGCCCAAATGGAAGAGAAAATACTCTAATTTGTAAGGTTTTTATGGCTTCTATTTCTATTAGGTACTCAAAGAGCACTTTAACAAACTCCTCAAATACATCTAATGGTACTTACAGATGGATCTGACTGAAATAAATATGGCCGTCCCTCATTCCAACCACAGATAAGTAAAGAAACTCCAAATGGGCGAACACCACTGAACAAAGAGAAATGAAAATTAATCGGCACCTTCATGGTGTTAAAGTCAACTTAATGTAAGAAGTTATTAATACTCGCAAGTAAAGAGAGTTATCAGGTAACCTAATTAGACTTCTAAGGTCCTTAAAAAGCATTTAACACCTTTCTAAACAAATCAATTCAAAATGAATTTTCTTTATGGTACTGAGGAACAACAGTCAAATCATTTTGGTAAATAGACTGATACAAATATTGGGGTTAATAAATGTGGGTAACACTTCACGTCCTAATAAAATCGCAGATTTCAGCAAATGCAGCTTTTCCACTGGTTTTACATTTCAGTAATTACCTCATCATTTTCACAACCAAACTCAAGAACGCTGGAATTAAAATGAATACAGATGTGTCAGTTACTACTTTCATCAAGTGCTTACAATCATTTCCAGCTAGAAGATAAATCTGGAAGCAGCAATGACTGCCAGCCCATAAAGAAATGTTTTAATCACTGTCAAAAGGACTTTATCTAGAAGCTGCTTTCTGCTGTTACATGAACAGCAAGAAAACATTTCCGCTTTCTCTTTAAGAAAATATTTCAGGTCCAGTTAAGATCAGAACTATTCATTCATAGTGGTTTTCTTCACTGATTAAGGAAATACAGGAATACTAAGTCCTCTTTTTTTTTTTTTTCCTGAAATATGTCTACTTTTACAAAGGTAAGATGATTTTTTTTCCCCTAATTCATGACACATTTCAAATAATAAAATCAGCTTACCCTGACTGGGTGTATTCCTGCATCACAGAAGCTACTCTCTGGACCAGCTGAGCTGTGGGAATGGGTTCTTGGTAAACAAGATAGTACTGTTGAGCTAGTTTTCGAGCTCTGTGCACAAGTACCCTGAAAACGGAAAAGAAATAAGACAATTAAAATCCAGATGCTTTACATCCTCAAGACTCATTCACCTTCTACAGGCATACAACTATAGCCCAAGTTTGACGTGCATCTCTTTAATAGTAGCTCTCAGCTGTAAACCAGTCTTGTTCTTACATCCAATTACAGTTAACTTACAAGAAAATATCACAGCGTCGCTAAACTACAGGAAATGGACGAGAATAAGACAAAAGGAAAACTATGGACTAGAGGTATTAATCAGTTTAACAGAGACAGCTTTAGCGCACAGGAGAGCTTTATCTCTTGTCACAGCATCTTCAAGAGTATGCCCCCCTTACCCCAAGAGAAGCTCCCTTAGCATTTGATATCTCACTCCAGGCAATACACTAATATGCACACACATGAACCCACATACACGTGTTAAGGCATCTCACTTTGCCTCAATCGTGTCCACAGACTGAACTTCAAAGAGTACCATGAAACTATTTATAACGTAAAAAATGTAAAACTTGTCAAAAGTGTAACGATTAAGCATACTGGCAAGACAAGCAAGATTTACCTCTCCCTGCTCAGGTGCTACTGATCTGAGCTCCACATCACCCCTGTGAGCAAGCATCCTGCCGTGTCTGTTGACACTGTGAGTGGTGTTGCACCGCAGCCTCCCTCCCTGCAGTGGCAACAGGTCCACTGCAGTGAAGCCCGAGCACAGAGCTGCTGCCAACTCACGAAAGTGAAATTCTGGCTCTACCTATCTGTTCCACAAAATCAGTAACGAAGTAACGATAATCCTTTCAATCGTTAAATGACAAACATAGAAAACTGTCAATCTCTTTAAAACTTGCTGGTACCCTGATGGAACCAGATTACTCTCTTCCTGTGAATATTAAAGAAGAGACTACATAAACGTCTGGATCCTAACTGGCTGTCATACTCTACAACTTCCAGTGGCCTTTTTGAGAATTCTGTCCTTTCACTAAAAACAGAAATAAATACAATGAGGTTAACTCTGGATAGTATGCTTTCTTTTGCTGTCTGGTAAACTTTTTTAAAATAAAGTTTATTATAACATGTATTGCTGAGGCCTTGGATGGCAGAAGAGAAGAGAGATGACAGGGCTAAGTACTGTATCCATCTCCTCTTTTAACAAGTGAGGAGCACTAAGCTCTCCTTCAAGTAACCCCCAGTCTGCCTCATACTGGCAAATAACTAACTTCAGCTGCTGCTGTTCAACGGAGCAAAAAACAAGCAGGTAGGCGATTAAAGGAAAACATCTCTTGTTTTTTCTTCCCAAAGTATCGAAAACAAGGAATTCACGTGATGGTGATACAAGGTACCTGTAATCTGGGCCCATGCCACTATACACCAAACCTATATGCTTGGTGATTGGTTCCACTTTGTGGACACTTCGCTCATCATACAGAATGGACTTCTGTTTCTTCTCAGTTGCCAAGACCACGCCATTTGCAGCTTAAAAAAAAAGAAAAGAGACTTGAATGTTTAATCATTTAAACACTCTGTTTTAATAGTTTTCTAGTTATAGAAGCATTTCTGCCAAACTCCTTTATTTTCTTATTTATAAAACCTTTTCTTCTGACTTTCCATATTAGAATCACCAAAGGAATGGTAACTCAGCTTTCCCTCAATGGTCATCTGTATTGCACAAGAAATCCCTGAATTAAAGGTATTATGCAACTTTTCCTAAAGTATTCTAGGACACCCTAGGGTACATAAGTTTTAAAATTATGGAATTCTGCCTACTTGGCGTACTGTTCTTGTAATTTGAAACTTAAAAACCAATGATACATTTTTATAAGGTATCCTTAAATTTTACAATTAACCTTTTCTAAGTTAAAAAATTTAATCATCTTCGGTTTATTACTTCTTTAAACATCAAAATACTGTAGATTAACAAAAAGAACTGTTAAAAATTATGCTGCCACAACTATTTATTTTTACATTAATGCCCTATTAATCCCCAAAGAGCATTACAACTAATAATAGGAATCTGAAGTGACCAAAGCATTTAATTACCTTTAATTCCCACTGAAGGAGCTCCTCCAGCTACAGCAGCCAAAGCATATTCTATCTGGACAAGCTTACCAGACGGGCTTAAAAAGAAACAGATATTGCTAAATTTTACATTCTCAAATATTTATTATAGGAGCATCTCTGAGAAAAGGGCAGGAAAATAGGCCAAATCCACTAATCAAGCATCAAGGAATAGATGGGCTTTGAAAATTTATCAGAAGTCACATAGAAACCAAATTTATTAGGTGATTTGAACATATACATAATGAAACACCAATCTCTTTCCTTTGGTTATTTTTCTTGTCTGCCATTTAAAGCATCATTATTATTTTTTCCTTTCACCATTCACCAACAGTTTTCTCATCTGCAAAATGGGGATAATAGTGTTACCTAGTTCAAAGGTTGTTGTGAAGATTAAATGAAATGACGCCTTTTGTTCCTGGCACAAAATCAGCACTAAGTAAACACCAAATAGTAATGTTATGCTGTGAGCTGGTTATACTTAACATATCTGGTTCCACTGAGTTTGACAGTCAAATACTAGGTCCAAACTGGCTTTTTAGGTCATATATAATTTCAGTCTAGTTGTTGAGTGTTAGAACAAATACCATAAACATCACCAACCTTTCTATTTGATTGATAAAGTCTTTGAATGAAAATAATTTATCCTAAGTGAGACACAAGCTAGGTCCACATACCCAGTCTATAATCTTCAGTTTCAGAAGGTCATTTGTTTCATCTTCATAAAACTAGAGATACTGTCACTCAAGTCTCAACTCATACCATGCCATCGCGCTCCAGAGACACAACTACCCTTAGAATTCAAAACCCCTCTGACAAGACAATTCCTGTTTGCAATGCACTTCACCACTGTCTGGTGAACTCCTTCCAAGTCATTCTCCACACCTTAATAGAAGTGTCATTTTCTCAAGAAAAGCTGCCCTGACCACCCAGACTGAATCCCACACACTGATACCTAAGTGTCTCATGCTTCCTCCTTGGCCCAGAGTCAACACATTTGAATTATTTTGTAATATTCACAAAGTATAAGCTCTGTTCAATCAATACACCAACACATAACTGATGATCAGGTTCATTTGACTGACAGACATACATCCACACCTATTTAAGGAATAAACCTAGGGGTAGCAGTCTAAAGACTGTTAAATGACAAAATTAGCTGATTTGGGCAGTGCAGTTCCAAAGCACCAAGATCTCTATCAGGGATAACTGAAAAAAATAGCCCTCCAGCAAGTTTTCTTATTTTCCACTCTTACTTCCATTCCCTGATCCGGAGTTACTTTTATATCATAACATCTTCCACTTAAATCCTTTAATCTTTTTATTCATTCACAATCAAAGCTCCTTACTCTGGCCTACAGGGCCCTGCAAGACTGGTCCAGACCCAGGATAACTCCCTGCTCACTATACTCTAGCACACTGGCCTTCTATCAATTCAGTCTTTCTCAACTTCAGCACTTTCAAACATGCTTTTCCCTGTCTGCAACTCTCCATACCCCTAAATCTTCAAATAGTTGGCTCCCTTTCATCTTCCAGTCCCCTCAAACAGCCCCCAAGCATTGGTCTTTCCTGACCACCCAATCTAAAGTTACAGTCCTTCTTTCGCCCTCTCTTAATAAAAATTCCTGAGGAAGGGAAAAACATTCCTCAGAGTGTATGAGTAGGCACCCATTTGTTTACCCACTGATTGTCAATGAAGTGAAAGTCACTCAGTCCTGTCTGACTCTGCAACCCCATAGACTATACATTCCATGGAATTCTCCAGGCCAGAATACTGGAGTAAGTAGCCTTTCCCTTCTCCAGGGGATCTTCCCAACCCAACCAGGTCTCCTGCATTGCAGGCAGATTCTTTACCAGCTGAACCACAAGGGAAACCCAAGAATACTGGAGTGGGTAACCTACCCCTTCTCCAGCAGATCCTCCTGACCAAGGAATTGAACAGGGGTCTCCTGCATTGCAGGAGGATTCTTTACCAGCTGAGCTAAGAGGGAAGCCCACTGGTTGTCAATATCCCCAACTAAATGTTATCCTCAAGAACACCTTTTCATCCTATACTATAGTCTCTTACCACGTCTACCATTAATAATTCTGATTACAACAGGACAGAAACAATTTTTAAAATCCAAAACAGAATTGCACCATCATATTAAAAAAAAAAAAACAAGAGTGTGTTTAAACAAGGAAATTTATTATAGAAAGATTCAGTCCCTGATAACATATGGTTGTTTCATGTTTCAGCTGGGATTAGGATAACACTTTCTTAAAGATAAAGGTCCAGGTTTTGTCTCTGAATAGGAACAGTAGCGACCTGTCAAACTTCGTTTCATATCACTGTATATGAAGAGATCTTTTTTTAAAAAGATAAATACTCTAGTATTTTAAGAAGACATTACACAGTAATGCAAAGTGTATTAATTTTAACGTCAGAAAGAACCCAGTTTAAATATTAGCCTATGACCAGGGAGGAGTTATTGAATTTGAGTTGTGGTCAGCTCATCTGTAAAATGTTTAGAAAACATGTATCACACAGAGTAGCCTAAAGAGATGGGAGTAAGCTCCACCCACACAGAAAGTACTCAACAAGTTAGATGCCGCCCGTCTTTAGCTGTCAGATAATATTTTTAATTAAACAGGCCATTACTGATCTGTAGGAAAATGGCCAAATTGAATCCTTCTGCCGTCAGTACAGCCTTTGGTGACGGTTTTCTTACACCGGGAACGATGATAGTGCATCTCTGATTTATTTTGAAAAACATGCTTACATAAATATTCCAAAGTTTAAAAGCCTACCATCTTTCTTTAAATAAACATATCCCCCTTCAAAAATAACAGCCCCAAAGCAAATACAGCCTATTCTGGAGCCCACAAGACAACGGGCTAGAAACACTACCACTTTCACTTTCAGTTCTTAAGCTTCCAGTAGGGGCACCGAAGAAATCGAAAGCGGGAAAAGGTTTCCAAAGACATTAGCGCCAAATGGAAGCTAAGACTAGAACTGAACTGTAAAGTTGGGTCTTTCCAAGAAAAAGGAACCCCACAGGGCTGACCAAGATTCCGACCTCCAGAAGCTCCTGAATCAGGCCTACTTGAGTCAGGAAGAAAGAGTTCTGAACAGGAAACCTGGAAGCAGCTCATTCAAAATTGCCTTTTTCTCTAGTTCCAAAGCGAAAGAAAATCCCTGGGTGAGGGCCTCAACTTCCCACAGCGCCTAGATCTCCCAGGATACCCTGACTCGCGTTCCCACGGTCCCGAGGCACCAATGCTCCCCAGGCCGCCGGAAGGCCCCGCAAATGACTTGGCAAACTCGCATTTCCACCCCCATTTCCTACTAGGCCCTCAGGAAGCGCCAAGTCAGAGACCAGGAAGGTAAAAACCTGGTCGGCAGAGCTCCTGCAACCTCGGTTACGTGGAGGACCTCGGGAGTCCCTTCCATACCTGAATGTAGTCAGCGAAAAGCTGTAACCACGCTCCGCCATCTTTACCCGAAGAACCAACGCACATCCGCGCACATGCGCGCTGAAGCCAGTTTCGTTTCTTTTTCCCCGCCCCGCGCGTTCCTTTCTAGATTTCTGATTGGAGAAAAGGCAGAGCCGCTCCAGAAGCATGCTGGGAGTTATAGTTCCAGGTGCGCGTTTGCCCGACTCTGTGTCTATGCGCATGCTCAAGGTAGGGGCGGGACCCAGAGGCCTGGTGGGAGTGGCTTTCGGCCGAGCAACATGGCGCCCACCATGCTGGTGCTGCTGGTTCCGCCGTTGCCCGTAGCCCGAGGACTTCTCTGGAACTGTTGGAAGCAGCTGCAGCGAAAACTTCTGCAGAGCCGACCAGGTTTTCCCAGTCCTCCATGGGGTACGTAAAGAGGCCTCCGTGGAGAGGGGTTTGGACTGGGGACTCCAGGCAGCGTGAAGTCTGCTCGTATTTAGCCTGCTCCGGTGTTCTGATCTTTGGCTGCGTGTAGGGATCGTTGTCCCGGACATTCACTTAGGAACAAAGACAGCAGTTTTTTCTCCCCAGTCCCCTGCAAAAAGGAAAAGAAACGTCCTCTGACTGTCCCATTCCTACAGAGAATGTAACCGAAGTGCATTAACTTAGCATCAAGGGACACCGCTCTCTAGATCTTCTTATCTTTTCTTTCCAGTCCAGTCCACCTCCTAAAGCAGTTTGCCTTCTGTAGCATTTGAGCTGTGTCAATTGACTCTTGATCCTCTATTTCCCCTGAAAACTAATTTTAAATGGAAATATCTTGGGTGTTAAAATTGTTGTTGCTTTGATATTTACATCCTACTCGATTTCGAAGTTATCCCGAACATAATAATGATAATACTCAGGAGAGCCCACTAAATGTCAAGTGAAGTGAAGTCGCTCAGTCGTGTCCGACTCTTTGCGACCCCATGGACTGTAGCACGCCTGGCTTCTGTGTCCATGGTATTTTCCAGGCAAGAATACTGGAGCGGGTTGCCATTTCCTTCTCCAGGGGATCTTCCCGACTCGAGGATCAAACCCAGCTCTCCTGCATTGTAGGCAGCCGCTTTTACCGTCTCAGCCACTAGGAATGTCCCGCTGAATATCAAAGTCAACATGTATTTCGTATAGTCTCCACTACGTATAATTTCCACTTTCGTTTAATCTCTTCGTATATTTCATATAATCTCCACTACGATCCCATTAGGTGTCTCCACTTTTGAACTGAAGAACTAGACTCAGAAAGCCCCCAAGGTCACACAGACCTTCCAGAGCCTGTGCTATTAACCACTGAAAGCAATACTTTCAGGTATATTGAAAAGGAGTATCGGTTGTTAAGTGTTAAACAGCGTTGTATATTTTTAAGAGTTCCTAAAATCAAAAGAAATATTACAGGCCTGAGGAATATAGCAAGGAGAGGGTAAATAAATCTTTTTTTTAAGTTTTATTTTCTTTTTAATTGAAGGATAATTACTTTGCAATACTGTGTTGGTTTCTGCCATGCGTCAACATGAATCAGCCATAGGTATACATATGTCCCCTCACTCTGGAACTTCCCTCCCACCTCGCACTAATTTTTATAAACAGTTTAGAAAAACAAAAGTGAAATGGGTTGGTGGTCACAGGAGTAAATTAGTATCCTAGAAAGAGTGATGAGTTAGTTCTTTTCCTTAGAGTACTTTCCTTAGGGAACAAGACTAAATATTATGAGAACTAAGTGTCTTAAACGGCCTATCAGGTTGTATGACTGAGGAGCTAACTCAATTTGAATATAATTTAAAAAAAAGACAATCAGCATTTCTATCTGTGCTGGTAGGAAGTGGATTTTGAAAGCCTCAAGCTTAAGATTTACTTGTAACTAGGTACTGCCCATCAAGTAGAATGTGGACAATTGAGTGAATTATTATTATTATTTTTTTGCCTTGGTTTGTTTAAATTTGGTGCCTCTCACACTTTTATTCATGTTTACTAAACCTCTCAGTTCTATATTTTAAGATGAGAAACTTTTGGTAGAATTTCACTGATTCATTTAAGCAAGTGCCACTAAATATTCTGTTCTAAAGTTATTTCAGGTATGAACTTTAAGTATATTTTAATAGCTACTAAGGTTTCCTGTTAAATGTCTATTGAATGTAATGTTTTAAGTTACATAGGCCTGCTGATATATTACTTTTGATTGTTAAAGAGAGTGATACTTGGAAACAGTCATTTCAGAGCTAGAAACCATTCTGTATCTCCATGGTTTATTTTGTAGGACCAGCATTAGCGGTCCAAGGTCCAGCTATATTTTCAGAACCAACAAATGATACCAGTGGAAGTACAGAGACGTCCAGCCTTTTGGATAGTATATTTTGGATGGCAGCTCCTAAAAACAGGCGCAGCATTGAAGTGAACCGGTGTAGGAGAAGAAACCCTCATAAGCTTATTAAAGTTAAGGTAATATGGTGATTTTTGTGGGTGTACTTTTTCTCATGTCCACCACTGCATCATCTCTTGATTTGTCCATATAACCTAGGAGTAAATTATTTTTAGATCCTGTATGTCTACCTTTCCCTGCTCTAAATAAATACAATATTCTTGTTATATATGTATGCATCTACTGTTCTGTAGGCTAAATACTCAGAACACAGTCAAGGAGGGAGTTCAGAGTCTGGACAGAGGACTGGGTTATAACGAGTCTGTATGACTTTTGTATTGTGAGCTGTGCCAGTCATGAGCTGTGTGATTTTGAACTATATGTAAATAAACATTTTAACTATTGCAGAGCCTAAAAGTCAGAAGCAGTAGATCTGTTCAATATGAGGTTTTATTAACCCCAACAGATTTATTCTCTTCTGTTCCTGAGTCCAATGAGATACTGTGAAGTAAAATCCTTAGATAAGTAGTAAAAATAGCAAATATCTTAATAAGTGCCTTTGATGTATCTAAGTGCTTTACATGAATTATATTTTCAGAACAGCTCTCTGAAGTAAATATTGTTTTGCTCAGTTTGAGAATGAAGAAACTGAGACCAAAAGAATTCATCTATGATCCCAAACTTTGGAGAAGTTTGGAGAAGGAAATGGCAACCCACTCCAGTATTCTTGCCTGGAGAATCCCAGGGACAGAGGAGCCTAGTGGGCTGCCGTCTATGGGGTCGCACAGAGTCGGACACGACTGAAGCGACTTAGCAGCATGATCCCAAACTTAAGTGGCAGAACCAGGATTTGAGTCCTGGAAATGACAACCCACTCCAGTGTTCTTGCCTTGAGAATCCCAGGGATGGGGATACCTGATGGGCTGCCATCTGTGGGGTCGTCGGACACGACTGAAGTGACTTAGCAGTGTCCTATCGAAGTCCTGTTCTCTTGAAACTTTTTTTGTGTGTGTTGCTATCCTTAGACAGTTCTAGATCTCAGTGCTCCTTCTCCATCTCCCCACCCCCACCCCCAGCACCCACCTACCATCTCCCATGGGTACACTTTCTTCATTGATCTAGTAACAAAAACTATAGTGTTTATTACCTTTGATTTATTAATCTATTGTTTTAACAGCCATGATTTGAGTTCATGTTTATTCCACAGTGTTCCCCAGGGCAGTGCAGATGGAACTCAAGGACAGAAAATTGACTTCCATATTCAGTATTAAAACAAACCCTTAGAACATAAGCTCAAAAGTATTACTGAGTCATGGTTGGGACCACAGTTAAAATGTGGAACTGTAAAATACTTCATTAATTTAGACAGTTTTCTGTTAATATATAATTTGTTATGCTGAGGGCTTTGTTAGGAAAAGAGCACTTACTGACCATGGGTATTTTTTCAAATCCTCGAGTTAATGTACAGTCCAGTTTTCCACGTATTGGAGTAAGATGAGAAGTCGATGAATCAAATGATTTGCAAGGTTTTTTGTTTCTTTTGGGTTTCCCTGGTACCTTAGACTGTAAAGAATCTGCTTACAATGTTGGAGACCCAGGTTTGATCCCTGGGTTGGGAATATCCTCTGGAGAAGGGACTGGCAACCCACTCCAGTATTCTTGCCTGGAAAACCCCACGGGCAGAGGAGCCTGGCAAGCTACAGTCCATGGGATCACAGAGGGTTGGACATGACTGAGCGACTAATACCTGTTTCTTTTAGAAAATTAAGTTCTGGTTGTCATCTGCCTCATAAATGTTTGTATGTTAGTCTTCAGACATATTTAGAGTTTCTTTGATGTTCCTGTTTACTATTTTTCTTTATATTTCAAATCTACCTTTAGAACCCACTGAAAGGACTTCTTTTAGAGGTTAGAATTGTCTTATTAAAATTGGATAGATGTATAAAAACTCACTAAAATACCCTCAAGTTGTAATATATCAAGAGTTTTACATTAAGAAATAATCAGTGTTCATTTATAGGAAGAAAAATCACACCCCATACCAACTATACATCATACAGGAATTTGAATTGCACTGTGATAATCAGGGGAAGCCCACTTGTAATGTGTTTGTCATCTTGTTCTTCCCAGGATTGATTGAAAGGAAGAGTGAATTCCCTTTGCCTTGGTCTCTTAGTTAAGATGCTGGCTGTGTGGATCACCCATGGGCTCCTTACCAGATGTTTAGTTTTTGAGGCTGGGGGAATAGAGTACCATTTCACATAGTAAGACTGTTGTATTTAAGTAAAAATGTACCAGATTCAAAGTTAGTAAACCTGGATTCTAATTCCAGTTTTCCTGGAATTCAAATTGATTAATTCAAATCAATATGTGTCCTTAGTTTCCTGATTAAAATGAGGTTGAGCTGGGTACTCTGTGACCTTGTGCAGGATGAACATTTCCAAAGAAGTTTAAATATAAGCCTCATCCTTGATGATGTGTGCATTTTGTTGCCTCTCATGAAATTTTCTTTCTTTCTTTCTTTTTAAAGAACAATATAGACTTTTGTCCTGAATGTGGTCATCTGAAACAGAAACATGTCCTCTGTGGCTATTGCTATGAGAAGGTGTGCAAGGAGACAGCAGAAATCAGAAGACAGATAGGGAAGCAAGAGGGGGGCCCTTTCAAGGCTCCTGCTGTGGAGACCGTGGTGCTGTACTCGGGGGAGACACCCTCCGAGCACGATCAAGGCAAGAGGATCATTGAGCGAGAGAGGAAGCGGCCGTCCTGGTTCACCCAGAGTTGACATCAAATGTGTTTCAAGAGGATAGCTTCACATAAGACCTTTCTCCTGAAAAAGGAAGATTCTTTGCTTTTACATTGGTTGTGTGCTTATTTTTAAGTCATTGATGTAGCTTCAAACATCCTATATAAGCAGTTAGTTTTTTGCAGGTAATTTGCACAGGAGTAAAGTCGAAATGTTTCTGCAGAGGCTCAATAGATTTCTGTGTCTGTTTCTATTATATAATGAAGTTTCAGTAAAGATAACATTTTCAGGACTGAGAGATAAAACATAATTTAAAATTCATACCCAAAATTAGGAGTCTGGGTTCTAGTTTTATTTGTTTGCGACTGGTTTTTCTTACTTAAGAATACTTACATGTATGCTTTTGTTTAAGTAACACCTGGAAATAGGTTATGTAAATTCTCGGTATCATTTTTTTTAAGATGGTAGATGTAGCAGTAAGAAAAAGGTTGTTCTGTTTCTTGTTTTTCTTTTGTCTTAGCAATTAAAATTGCCTTTGTATGGCACTTGGTACGAGACATAGTATGTTACTTTTTTAAGATGAAACAGTTCTTGACATTTTACATTAAATCACAGTAATATTCAGAATTCATTAGATGTTTATGAGATCTGTAATTAATAGTTTTGGGAGAGAGATTTTTTAAAGGAGATGTAAGTGAATTCAATAGCACACAGAAAATGTACTGAAGGGATTGCTCTTGCATTTTCCTTCTAATATGACCTTTTAGTTTATTTCACATTTTATCATGTTTATCTCTGTAACAATGGCTTTTTTAGCAATGCAATTCATATTTCCCTCTCCTTCCCCCATTTCTGTGTCTACTGTGAGTCCAGAGTTTGGTGTTTTCTGCCTCATGGGAAAAAAAAATATTAGAAGTGAAATAGCTTATTAAAACACAAAGTAAAAAAATATATAGTTGAATGAAAAATCAGTATGCAAAATAAGATAAAGCCCAGGGATATATTTAAAACAAAATGCATGCTGCAGTGTCCTGAATACTTATAAGAATTAGGCAGTGAATTCAGCACTGAACTTGCTTTTGCTTGAAAAGGACATCCATACATGAGTCGCCACAAGTTGACACGTGATCCAGAGCTGTACCTCTACCCTGGTATTGTAGACAAACGCCTGAGGTATGTCTTGCCCCTGAGATGTCATGAGGATTCTGTGATCCATGTTAACAAGCATTCCTAGAAGTAAAATGACCAATTTCATGCAGTACAGTATAGACTAAAGATATATTATTAGAGTGTGATTCAGTGAGAGCAAATCCTGAAATCTTCCAAAATACTGGAGTCTCAGTAATTGGCTCTCTGAAGACTTAGCTGCACCTTCATGTATTTAGAAAAAAACATTCTGAAGGAATTGGTTGCTTATTCTTATTCCAGCAGTCCTCTGCAGACAAATTTTTCCCTCTGACAAGCCTTAGAAGTGCCTAGTGCCTAGTGCCAGGTGAATATACTTGAAGTAGAGTCATGATTCGTGGTGATTTAGTCACTCAGTCGTGTCTGACTTTTTGTGACCCCGTGGACTGTAGCCTGCCAGGCTCCTCTGTTCATGGGATTTTTCCAGGCAAGAATACTGGAGTGGTTGCCATTTCCTCCTCCAGGGGATCTTCTCCACCCAGGGATCAAACCTGAGTCTCCTGCATTGCAGGCACTTTCTTTATCAATTGATCTACCAGGAAAGCCCACGTGATTCATGGAGGCTAAGACTAACAAGGTACACACCTGAATCTGCTCCCTACTCAGCATCTCAGTGGACTATCGGGTTGCAAAGCATGTCTGGGTACACATTTTCCATAGATTGGGCAGGAGGCTACAGAGCTGAACCTAGTGAGAACATGTGGTCAGGGCGACTTTTCTGTTTGCTATTCATGGAAGATAAGTGTTACTAAATGCATCCCCAAATTAGCAAAACCAGATACCTAGTTCATGTCAGAAAACCATGACATAAAGGTGAGTGCTTATCACTTTTTGAAGAGGTTATCCCACAAAGATCTTTATAATAGGTTATATCAATTTATACCTCCAATTTTTACTATCAGAAACAAAAATCATGAGTTTGTGTAAAAGATTTGTTCATGTTTTAAACACTAGCAATGACCCTCATGCCTACTTGCCCCTTTCATCAAAATGAGACATTTTACTTTTGGAGGGAGGGATGGTGAGGAGGTAATGTCCTCTGAGATTGGTGGCACTTCCCTCCCTCTATCTTCCCTTTTTTTTTTTTTTTTTTAAAAGCTGGTTCCTAGCAGATAGCCAAGTTCTGAAAACCTAAACATCTGACTTCATTGCATCTCCCTGCCAGAGTCCTTTACCCATAAGCATCTCGTTCCTGAGCTGTTAACAATGAACTTGCAATTACTAGTTTGCAGTTTTCTCATATTTCTCATACATCTTGATAGTTTTTAAATTACAGAAATAATACTATAATTAATGAAACAATGCAAAGTATATAACAAAAAGTTAAGAATCATTTCTCTACCACCATGGAGTATGTGCTTCTAAATGCAACACTGCCAAGAGGGGTGTTCTGAAACAGTTTCGATAGTATCACTCCCTGATAAAAACCAGGCTCCATTGTACAGGAGACAGGGATCAAGACCATCCCCATGGAAAAGAAATGCAGAAAAGCAAAATGGCTGTCTGGGGAAGCCTTACAAATAGCTGTGAAAAGAAGAGAAGCAAAAAGCCAAGGAGTAAAGGAAAGATACAAGCATCTGAATGCAGAGTTCCAAAGAATAGCAAGAAGAGATAAGAAAGCCTTCTTCAATAATCAGTGCAAAGAAATAGAGGAAAACAACAGAATGGGAAAGACTAGAGATCTCTTCAAGAAAATTAGAGATACCAAGGGAACATTTCATGCAAAGATGGGCTTGATAAAGGACAGAAATGGTCTGGACCTAACAGAAGCAGAAGATGTTAAGATGAGATGGAAAGAATACACAGAAGAACTGTACAAAAAGGATCTTCACGACCCAGATAATCACGATGGTGTGATCACTCATCTAGAACCAGACATCTTGGAATGTGAAGTCAAGTGGGCCTTAGAAAGCATCACTAAGAACAAAGCTAGTGGAGGTGTTGGAATTCCAGTAGAACTTTCAAATCCTGAAAGATGATGCTGTGAAAGTGCTGCACTCAATATGCCAGCAAATTTGGAAAACTCAGCAGTGGCCACAGGACTGGAAAAGGTCAGTTTTCATTCCAATTCCAAAGAAAGGCAATGCCAAAGAATGCTCAAACTACCGCACAATTGCACTCATCTCACACACTAGTAAAGTAATGCTCAAAATTCTCCAAGCCAGGCTTCAGCAATACGTGAACCGTGAACTTCCTGATGTTCAAGCTGGTTTTAGAAAAGGCAGAGGAACCAGAGATCAAATTGCCAACATCTGCTGGATCATGGAAGAAGCAAGAGAGTTCCAGAAAAACATCTATTTCTGCTTTATTGACTATGCCAAAGTCTTTGACTGTGTGGGTCACAATAAACTGTCGAAAATTCTGAAAGAGATGGGAATACCAGACCACCTGACCTGCCTCTTGAGAAATCTGTATGCAGGTCAGGAAGCAACAGTTAGAACTGGACATGGAACACCAGACTGGTTCCAAATAGGGAAAGGAGTACGTCAAGGCTATATATTGTCACCCAGCTTATTTAACTTCTATGCAGAGTACATCATGAGAAACACTGGACTGGAAGAAACACAAGCTGGAATCAAGATTGCCGGGAGAAATATCAATAACCTCAGCTATGCAGATGACACCACCCTTACGGCACAAAGTGAAGAGGAACTAAAAAGCCTCTTGATGAAAGTGAAAGAGGAGAGTGAAAAAGTTGGCTTAAAGCTCAACATTCAGAAAACGAAGATCATGGCATCCGGTCCCATCAGTCCATGGGAAATAGATGGAGAAACAGTGGAAAGTGTCAGACTTTATTTTGGGGGTCTCCAAAATCACTGCAGATGGTGACTGCAGCCGTGAAATTAAAAGATGTTTACTCCTTGGAAGAAAAGTTATGACCAACCTAGATAGCATATTCAAAAGCAGAGACATTACTTTGCCGACTAAGTTCTGTCTAGTCAAGGCTATGGTTTTTGCAGTAGTCATGTATGAATGTGAGAGTTGGACTGTGAAGAAGGCTGCACGCTGAAGAATTGATGCTTTTGAACTGTGGTGTTGGAGAAGACTCTTGAGAGTCCCTTGGACTGCAAAGAGATCCAACCAGTCCATTCTGAAGGAGATCAGCCCTGGGATTTCTTTGGAAGGAATGATGCTAAAGCTGAATCTCCAGTACTTTGGCCACCTCATGCAAAGAGTTGACTCATTGGAAAAGACTCTGATGCTGGGAGGGATTGAGGGCAGAAGGGGACGACCGAGGATGAGATGGCTGGATGTCATTACTGCCTCGATGGACATGAGTCTGAGTGAACTCTGGGAATTGGTGATGGACAGGGAGGCCTGGCGTGCTGCGATTCATGGGGTCGCAAAGAGTCGGACTGAGCGACTGAACTGAACTGAACTGAATCAAACTCTGTCTGGTATCCTCATTATCTGTCGCAGTCTTTGTGCTTACACAAAGCATGGTATGTGTGTACACACAGTGCGGTACACACCCTGCCCTCAGGTGGTTGAAGTCATAACCATGTTGAGCAGAGCATTCATGCATCTTCTAGGCATGCGTAACTCCTGCTGTCCCCTCTTGGCTCCTCTCTGTGTAACACCACTGAGTCTCCCTCCCAGTCCCCATTTCTGATCCACTGGCTTTCCCCAACCTCTTTAGAGTCCCCAAATCCCCACCCTTGAGGCTCTCATTCACTGTTGTGGCTTTAAACAGCAACTCTGTCTTGACGCCTGCCAATTTAGTATTTCTTGCATCGACCTCTCCCCTGAACTCCAGATTCATATTCAGCTATGAAGTTGGCCTTCCAGTCAAATGTCCATCAGATGTCTTAACCCAGTGTCTGCACTCAGAATCTCTTCTCAGTAGGGTCCTACTGTTCCCTCAGTCTTCTCCATCTCAGTTGATGCCAACTCTATTCTCCAAATTGTTCAGTCATCCTTGACTCCTGAAGTCCCTCTTTCTTTGTGTGTCTCTCTGTCTCTCATATCCAATCTATGAGCACAAATCCCACCAGTTCTACATTTAAAATATACTTAGATTCTGATCATTCATCACCACCTGCACCTCTGTCATCATCTTGCCTAGAAAAACAAAGTACCACACTAAAAGGTCTCCCTGCCACAACCTTGGTCTCCTATTGTCCATTCCCAAGAAAGCACACAGAATCCTTTCAAAGCACATCAAGTCATGCCCCTTCTCTCTTCAAATTCCTTTACTTAAAACCTTACCTCACCCTCTCCCTCCTCCCCTCCCACCATGTCCATAGGTTGGTTCTCTATGTCTGTTTCTCCATTACTGCCCTGAAAATAAATTTATCGCTACTGTCTGGGTTCCATATATATGTGTCAGTAAACGATATTTACATTTCTCTTTCTGACTTACTTCACTCTGGATAATAGGCTCTTGCTTCATCCACCTCATTAGAACTGACTCAAATGCATTCCTTTTTATGGCTGAGTAGTATTCCATTGTATACCTATGGCTGATTCTTAGTGTGTGACAGAAAACCGCAAAATTCTGTAAAGCAAATATCCTTCAATTAAATAAAGTGGCAAAAAAAAAAACCCTTAATTCAGATGAAACACGTAGGTACATACAGGAGGATTTTTGCTTTATGTTGATACACACACATATGTATATATACATTTTCCTTGTGAGTTTTGGTAAAACCAAAAATATTTCAGGTTTACTACAGAATGACCTCTAAAGATTTGATTGATCTTTTAAATATATATGAATGACTTTTTCATAATTTGTGTGGTGTGACTTTTAAATTTAAGATTTCCTGTTAAAGAAGTACAGTACAAAGAGTAGGGGTCTTTCATACATCCTTGGCATGGGGATCACTTCAACACTCCTCTCAGAGAACTAATTCTTACCCCTACACCTGGCCTCCCATATCCAGTTGTTATGTTTTAGAGACAGGAATAGTCCCTCAGTATTTCCAAATTTGTGCTTTGGGACTCTACTGTCTATGATTAGCATTTCTTTTCCTGGCACACATACCAAAATAGATGCTCTGTCTTTAGCTGCAGCTGGTAAAAAGCAGTGTCATCCCGTGGCCTATATCAGTGCCTAGCATCTTAATTTGTGCCTCTTGAAACAGAACGCTGTCTCTTCCAGGGCCTGGCTTCACTCGTCTCGACAGCAGAGGGCAGCCGAGAGCACGTTCCTGGTGCTTTAGGGGCTAACCCAGCCCACTTTTCCCCCGGCGACTTTTACTGCTTTGGAAACACTTTCCATGGTCGTGCCTCTTCCGTCACCCAGCTCCTGCTCCTTGCTGTGCTGCTGATGTCCTGCGCCTTCCTCTTCGCCACGTTAGGGAAGTCGCTAGTGTTAAGGATGCTATTTGGAGCAAGGACGGGAGGAAAGCTAGAAGGACAACGTGTTCTGTTATTTACTCTCAGAAGCCAGCTTGACAGTTCAATCTGGAAATGCAATTCGGAATTTACCGGGCATCCCGAGCCGCCTCGCTAGGGGGCAGCAGGTGAACTGTACTGACATCTCCAGTGAAATAAAAATCCCTAGGGTCCAGCAACGCTGAGAACCTATCGTCTGTTGCTAGGAAAGCCGTCCGCATGTGGAAAGCAGACAGGATTTCTGCAGAGCGACAGGGCTTTCTGCAACGTTGAGCCCAGGTGCTGGCTTCTTTCCTCTGCCCTGCGCTTCGGCGACGCTCTTCCGTGGGGGCTCCCCTCCACCCTCTTTCCTTACTCCACACCCTTGCGGTGCACCCTTGATCAAATTCTTTCCAAGTGCTTTCTGCAGGATAAAAGCTCAGAACGCCACTACTTTGTAGCTGTTTCTCCAGCGTTCTCCAATATTGGCATCTCAGTGGCTAATAAGACGTACCATTGCCCTAATCCTGTAGTTCTTAACCAGGGCCGATTCCCTCCTGGACCCTTGGAACGGGAAACGTCTTGGTGACGTTTTTGGTTGTCATCACTTGGAGTGGGGAAGGAGTAAAGCTACTGGCTTCTAGTGAGTAGACAGGGATGTCACTAAACAAGCCCCCATCAAACTCAATAAAACTAATTTTGTTTTGAATAAAATATGTAAAAAGAAAATAGTTTAGTTTTCTAGAAGTTTCACTTCCATTTGATCTTTTCCATACTATAAACTCTCACGATGACCCTCAGGTCTAAGCCTCCAGTCTAATTTTCCTATTGATCACCAGACCTACATATCCAAATAATAGCAGGGATTTCCATCAGGATGTTACCTCCCAGTCTAACAACTTCCAAATCTTTCCCTCAAAATTTGTTTCTCTGGTAACCTAGCTTGGATCACTTTTTCATCAAACATCTATCATGTCTCTTATTTCTTTCCAGCTATAGCATATTTAAAGTGTCAGACTTTATTTTTGGGGGGCTCCAAAATCACTGCAGATGGTGACTGCAGCCATAAAATTAAAAGATGCTTACTCCTTGGAAGGAAAGTTATGACCAACCTAGAGAGCATATTCAAAAGCAGAGACATTATTTTGCCAGCAAAGGTCCGTCTAGTCAAGGCTATGATTTTTCCAGTAGTCATGTATGGATGTGAGAGTTGGATTGTGAAGAAAGCTGAGCGCTGAAGAATTGATGCTTTTGAACTGTGGTGTTGGAGAAGACTCTTGAGAGTCCCTTGGACTGCAAGGAGATCCAACCAGTCCATCCAAAAGGAGATCAGTCCTGGGTGTTCATTGGAAGGACTGATGCTGAGGCTGAAACTCCAATACTTTGGCCACCTCATGCGAAGAGCTGACTCATTGGAAAAGACTCTGATACTGGGAGGGATTGGGGGCAGGAGGAAAAGGGGACGACAGAGGATGAGATGGCTGAATGTCATTACTGCCTCGATGGACGTGAGTCTGAGTGAACTCCGGGAGTTGGTGATGGACAGGGAGGCCTGGCGTGCTGCGATTCATCGGGTCGCAAAGAGTTGGACACGACTGAATGACTGAACTAAACTGAATAGCATACTTCTGCTCGGCTGATTGACATTTCCAGATTAGCTCACAGAAGACTATTGATCACCCCTCTAACCCATCCCCACCAGCCAAACATGCACTTGACCCAAACTTTCCCATCTTGATAAAAAGTCATTGTCTCGTTCACGCAAAACCCTAGTCATTCTTGATTTTTCTCTTCCCTTCTCATCAGACACGCAATTCAAAAGCAACTCTTCTTGATTTTACTCCTAGGACATATCTGAGACCTGGGGCAAATGGTTTGGAGCCAAAGGCAGGGATGCAGAGAATGATTAGGGAGGGGCAAGAATGGGTCTGGGGAGACAGGCCAAGGGACTCTGGCAGTAATCTAGGTCAGAGATGACACAGCACAGGCCAGGATGGGGGCAGTGGACATAGAACTGGGGAAGTTGAGATATATTTCAGAGTCTTGGACTTAGTGATTACAGATCAAGGATGATTCCCACATCTCCAGCTTGGCAACACAGGAGATGGGATCAAGGAAGCATATGTGAGGTGAGGGCAGGCTATGGGGGAAACTGAGGATACCCATTTTTGATGTTTTATTTGATATACTATTGGACATCCAAGCTGAGATAGAGAGGCAGCTAATGGACATGTGTGTGTAAATTCAGAAATAACAAATGGAATTTTTGGGGCAGGATCTCAGTTCCCCAACCAATGGCTGAACCCAGGCCACAGCAGTGACAGCCCAGAATCCTAAGCACTAGGCTGCCAGGGAACTCCCCTAGATAGGATGTTTCTAAAGCCATGGAAATGAATGAGATTATCGAGGGCAAGTACTCAAGAGAGAAAGGGCCATAAACTGAGGACTTGCTGCCCTGCCACAGATCCCAAGAGAGGAGAGCATGTCAGGAAGAGGGAGCCATCCTTTCAGTCAAATGTGCCTGAATGAGGATCAAAAAGAGCCCAACGAATGTGGCAAATGGAATCGGTTTGTGACATGACAAAAGTGATTTCATTTGTGTGTTGGTGGCAGAAGCCAGATTGGAGTGGGCTGAAGAGTAGGTGAACTGAGGAGGCGGAGGCAGTGTTCCTAGACAGTTCTTTCCAAAAGTCGTCCTCTGCAGGGGAGTAGAGAAGTGAGATGATCACTAGACGAGGGTAGGGGATGGAGGGGCCAGTGTGTGTGTGTGTGTGTGTGTGTGTGTGTGTGTGTGTGTGTTGGAAACTGAGAGAGCAAATATGTATTTATGCTTATGAGAATTATCCAGTAAAAGAGGAGACTGTTGGCAAAATGTTGAAAAGAAGACAGCCAGCCATTCAAACAGATAGACAGGGATATCTTTAGTGAAGCGAGAGGACAGGTCCAAGGCTCACTTTTCTTAGAAGAGGGATGCATCCTTTAACCTAACATCTGAAGGTTAAACTAGGAGGATGACCTGGGACAAGACTGTGCAAACTTCATATCAAGGAAATGGTTTTGCTCATTAAAAGTAATGAGTAGAACTATATACAAAATAGATAATCAACAAGGACCTGCTGTATAGCAGGGAACTCTGTTCAATATTTTTTAATAACCTATATGGGAAAAGAATCTGAAAAAGAACAGATGTATGTGTATAACTGAATCACTTTGCTGTATACCTGAAACTAACACAACATTGTAAATCAACTGTACACCAATATAAATTTTTTTTAAAAATGAGTAGAGAGTAGTTGTAGTATTTATGGGGAGGAACTTAAAATTGGTTTTGAAAAAGACATGATTTCAGCCTAACTCTTTTGAATCCCCAGGCTGTTAGCCAAATGTGTGATAACTTTTCTTGGGTTTTATTTTTATGCTTACAACCTTATCCCATGTTGTCAGATTAACAAAAATAATTTCTTCCATTTTTCTATGATTCGATTTTTTTTTACTTTGAAGCAAAGGGAGTTGGTGATGGACGGGGAGATCTGGCATCGCAGAGTCAGACGCAACCGAGAGGCTGAACTGAACGGAAAGCTTCAATCCATCTGGAACTAATTTTTACATTTTATTCATTTCTATCTGGTTACTTTGAGTCTTTGTCACTACACGTGGGCTTTCTCTAGTTGCGGTGAGCAGGGGCTGCTCCCCGTCACAGTGCACAGGCTTCTCGTTGTGGTGGCTTCCCTTGTTGCAGAGCCCAGGCTCTAGGCACACAGGTTTCAGTAGCTGCAATACTTGGGCTTGGTTGTTGCAGGTTGTGGTTCCTAGAGCTCCTGAGCTCCAGTAATTGTGATGCATGAATTTTTGGTTGCCTGAGGCATGTGGAAGCCTCCCAGGCCAGGGATCAAACCCATGTCCCCTGCATTGGTAGGCAGATTCTTATCCACTGTACCACTAAGGAAGTTCTGGAACTAATTTTGGTATGTGATATACGGACAGACTAACATGATTCTGTTTTTACCCTCAGGTGCATCACTGATTTCATCTTTAGAGAAATGTCTATTCAACTCCTTAGTCCATTTTGAATCAAATTGTTTGATTTTATTCTTGTTGTTTAATTGTGGGGGTTCTTCATATATTCTGGATATTAACCCCTTATAAAATATATGGTTGGCAGATATTTTCTCATGGGTTGCCTTTTCAGTCTATGGATGGCAACCTTTAATGCACAAAAGATTCAGTTCAGTTCAGTTCAGTTCATTTCAGTCACTCAGTCGTGTCCAACTCTTTGTGACCCCATGAATTGCAGCACGCCAGGCCTCCCTGTCCATCACCATCTCCCGGAGTTCACTCAGACTCACGTCCATCGAGTCCGTGATGCCATCCAGCCATCTCATCCTCAGTCATCCCCTTCTCCTCCTGCCCCCAATCCCTCCCAGCATCAGAGTCTTTTCCAATGAGACAACTCTTCGCATGAGGTGGCCAAAGTACTGGAGCTTCAGCTTTAGCATCATTCCTTCCAAAGAAATCCCAGGGTTGATCTCCTTTCAGTCCAAGGGACTCGCAAGAGTCTTCTCCAACACCACAGTTCAAAAGCATCAATTCTTCGCTGCTCAGCCTTCTTCACAGTCCAACTCTCACATCCATACACGACCGCAGGAAAAACCATAGCCTTGACTAGACGGACCTTAGTCGGCAGAGTAATGTCTCTGCTTTTGAATATGCTATCTAGGTTGGTCATAACTTTTCTTCCAAGGAGTAAGCATCTTTTAATTTCATGGCTGCAGTCAAAGGATTCGTACTGTTGAATGTTTACACACTTTTCCACTATAAATTCTTCCATATGCTGGGATATGTCTCAGGCTATTCCTTCCCATTTCTGTTCATGTACCAGGACAATGGCATTCTAATTACTGCCACATTATGGTGCATTTTACAGTGAGGTAAAGGAGGTATCTCCTCTTTACTCTTCTTTGTTTAAAAAAAAAATAGCTCTGTATTTTCCAGAGTGGACTTTATAATCATCTGGGTGAGTGTTATATTCATTAGGATTTTGCTTAGGACAATATTAACTCTAAAGTTTAATGAATTTGACATATTTAGTCTTTCTACATAGCAACATTAGTATTTTTCTCTACTTATTTCATCTTATTTCCTACCCCTAATTAAGATTATCTAGTTTTCCTCAGACAGATCCCATGCACTCATTGCAAGGATCAGTGCCCTTGACCCAAACCATTGTCAGCAAAGAGACTGTATCCTTTTTCTTAGATGGTGAGACCTCCACCTCCATCAGACACATCCATTTACTAAAGTAGCTGGAGAAGCCAAAAGAAATCTGAGAAGCCTAATTCACTTTCATACTTTTCCGGAATAAGCCTAGAAGTCTGGGTCTCTGACTCTGCCCTCAGGACAGCCCCCTCTACAATTTTCCTTTTCCCATTTTCCTGCCATTAGACTTAGATGAAGCAAGTAATTCCATTTGGTCTGATATATTGATGATTTAATGTTATGTGTCATGTGCCATTGCAGAGGCTTAATGGTTATTTCTGCTGATACAATCTTCTAGAATATGAAGGCCAGGGACATCTAAGTGTATACTTTGAGCTAACCTAGGATGTGGTTTATAGGAAGTAAAAATGAGCACTAAGAAAGATAAATTCTCAAAGCCTTTTAAAAAATATTATTTTCAGTTAACTCTATCATTCAGAAACCATATTAGTCTTTAGGGACTTCCTTAACCATCCAGTGGTTAAGACTTCACCTTCCAATGCAGGGGGTACAAGGTCCATCCCTGGTTGGGGAGCTAAGATCTCACGTGCCTTAGAAACAAAAACCCCTAACACATAAAACAGAATCAATATTGAAACATAATCCAATAAAAACTTTAAAAATAATATAATGAAATTTAAAAGATAAAATACCTTTAAAAAAACAAAAACAGTATTAATCTTTATATTAAACTCAAAAGCATTTTACTTCAATATGTTGGTGAACATTTACTGAATAGCTATTACATGTCAGGCATTTTGCATATGTTATAAAAGTGTTTAAAATAACATTGAAGAACAGATATTAATCACCGCAGCTATGGGCTATTGAGTGTGTACAACACATGAGGCCCAGTGCTGAATGTTTCACATAGATATTGTATTTTTATATAGTATATATTGTTGTAAAATTCTGATTTTTTTTCTGTGATATTTCCTGTATCTGATCCAGAAAGCCAGATATTTTAAGTTTTCAAAGATGGAAAAACAAAAAGGAAAAAAAGAAAGCTTTTAAAAATCCTGATCTTTAAGGGAGAAAGCAGAGAAATAAACTCTTAGGGGAGGCACATGTTAGTAAACAGGACTCCTTGCCCTAAGCACTTGCTCAGTGTCCTGAGCCAGAGAGTAGGAGAAAGTTCCCCGGGCCTTGCCTGTCCCACCCAGTCCCTAGTCACACTCTACCCTTGGAGGAGGGCTAGAGTCTTATTCTTTGGGTGCAGCCTCAAGGAGGCAGAAAGTCTCCAGGGAAGAAGGGGCTGCATGGTATTTTTAGGCAGGTGGGCCTTTTGCAGTATCATGGAGACATGAAAAACTACAGAAGGTCTGGTCTTGACAAGTCTTGCTTACAGGAACCAAAGATGCGCCAGGTTGTGTGGATAGAAGACCAGGGGCCAGACAGGATGACGGCTTCTCAGTGGACACCAAAGACCCATGTCTGCCCTGTCTCCTGTCTCTTGTCACTATGTAAATCCTCCAAAATCTAAAGGGGAAAAAGGAAAGGCATCCTTGAGAAAGGTAGGGAGCTGCATATGTCTGTATGGTGGGAGCGAGTGGGACCCGTGACCCCTGAATTGGCAGCTGGGTCAGTCCCCTGATGGAATGTAGCCTCACTCTGTGAGGTAGACTCAGATGCAGAAGCAATCCTGCCTGATGTCATACAGGGAAGGACTACAATTTGAGCCTAAACTGATTCTAAATCTGAAATCCTAGGGGTTTATTTGCAGCAACATGGATGCAACTAGAGATTATCAGACCTAGTGAAGTAAGTCAGAAAGAGAAAGACAAATGTCATACGAACTCACTTATATGTGAAATCTAAAATATGACACGAATGTACCTATGAAACAGAAACAGACCCACAGACATAAAGAACAGACTTGTGTTTGCCGAGAGGGGAAGGCTGGGGGAGAGATGGAGTGGGAGGTTGGGATTAGCAGATGTAAGCTGTTATATATAGAATGGTTGAAAAATAAGGTCTTACTGTATAGCACAGGAAATATATTCAATATCCTATGATAAACCATATGGAAAAATATAAAAAGAAGGTATATGTGTGTGTGTGTGTGTGTGTGTGTGTGTGTATAACTGAATTAGTTTGCTATACATCAGAAATTAACACAACATTGTAAATCAACTACACTTCAAAAATAAAAAGAGAAAAAAGAGCAAAATCCTAGGGGCTTATCATTAGACCACCTTTGGGTTTACAGATGGTAAAAATGACCAAAAATCACCTACAGCCTAGAGCTCACAGAGGGGAGCTGGGATCTAAGGTCAGCCTTGGCTCCTATTTCCCTGAGCCTCACGGCCTCCACAGGGTGGCCATGTGCTCATCTTAAGGCCTCTCTTTTTAATTCTATGGAACAAATGTTGGCCAGTCTCCCAGATGGCATATGGATATTCATAGTAGAATTGATTATTCGAGCTTGAAAGGAAATGACTTAGTCCAATGGCTTCATCTGAAGCTCAGGAAATTTAAGCCTAGACTTAACCCAAGATCACAAAGCCAGTGAATGGTAGATGAGAATCTAGAACTGTTTACCTGGACTGTAATACCAGCCACACTTGGCTTTTAAATTGTCCATTTTTAAAGAAATAACATAAATACAAAGCATCATCAAAAATTGAGATAATGAGACATTGTCATTGTAACTTCTGGAGGTAATGATACTTCTTTCTCCATGGTTATGATGCCAGTTTATACAGACAGTATCAATTACGAGACCTGGTGATTTCCTTGTAATGCTAGGGTTACCATGTTGAAGAGTGCAGATGCAGAACATTTCCATCATTTCAGAAAGGCCCGTGGGACACCACTGCTCTACAGAAAATCAATCAAGGAGTTAAATGAAGTTGATGGAGTTCACTCTAAACACTATCAATCTCCAAACTGTCCTTGGTATCAAAATGGTGGGGTTAACATATCCTGCACTCACTTCTTTTTTTTTTTAATTTATTATTTTGTTTTGTTTTGTTTTAATTTTTATTTTTACTTTATTTTGCTTTACAATACTGTATTGGTTTTGCCATACATTGACATGAATCAGCCATGGGTGTACATGAGTTCCCCATCCTGAACCCCCCTCCCACCTCCCACCCCATATCATCTCTCTGGATCATCCCCGTGCACCAGCCCCAAGCATCCTGTATCCTGTATTGAACATAGACTGGCAATTCGTTTCTTACCTGATAGTATACATGTTTCAAAGCCATTCTCCCAAATCATCCCACCCTTTCCCTCTCCCACAGAGTCTAAAAGTCCGTTCTATACAACTGTGTCTCTTTTGCTGTCTCACATAGAGGGTTATCATTACCATCTTTCTAAATTCCATATATATGTGTTAGTATACTGTATTGGTGTTTTTCTTTCTGGCTTACTTCACTCTGTATAATAGGCTCCAGTTTTATCCACCTCATTAGAACTGATTCAAATGTATTCTTTTTAATGGCTGAGTAATACTCCATTGTGTATATGTACCACAGCTTTCTTATCCATTCATCTGCTGATGGACATCTAGGTTGTTTCCATGTGCTGGCTATTATAAACAGTGCTGCGATGAACATTGGGGTACACGTGTCTCTTTCAATTCTGGTTTCCTCGGTGCTGCACTCACTTCTGTATGTTATACAGAGGACAATATTAGTTAAATGAATGGCAAATTAATTCACAATTCCCCAGGCTTGCACGTAAAGATCCATCTCGCTGTGACATCACCAACACTGAATACATTTTTTTGCAGATGTATTTCTATTTTATGATTCTCTCTTCAAAAGAAGCAATTTTTGGACTTATAAATTTTATCCTCTTTTGCTTTTTCAATTTATTAAATCAAGTTTTGCCCTTATTTTTCAGAAATATCCATTCATCTAAACCATAATAAAACTAGTCACATCCATGTATGTTTTTAATCTGTTGACTCAATCTAGGAGTAATGCATTAAAACTTTCCATAACAATTGAGTTTTTGTTTGCCTGCGTGAGACCCCGGGTTCGTTCCCTGGCACCTCCACCAAAAAAAAAAAAAAATTAAGTTTTTGAAGTTTTCTTCTTATATTTTGAGCATTAAAAGTTCCTTATGATGATATGTTAGTTTTTACATGGTAAGAAATAATACAGAGACATCATGCACATAGTTTAACTCAGTTCCCCCCAGTGGTAACATTTGTAAAACTGTAGTATAATATCACAACCAGAATATCAACATTCAGACAATCCATGGATCTTATTCAGATTCTCCCAGTTTTACTTGTACTTGTGTATGTGACTGTACATGTGTGTTTAGCTCTAAATAATTTTATCACAGTTAAGATACTAAACAAATCCATCACCACAAGGACCCCTCTCTTGATTTATATTTTTTCTGAAGGAGTGCTTGAGTTCACATGCGACACTCTGGGGATATCTGATTTGTGGGTTAAGGGGCAGGGGAATTCAGAAAGTGTATTTCTGAGGGGAAATAAATGGATGTGGCTATAAGGGAAGAGAAAAAAGGAACTAAACTTCAGACATAAACAAAGACTCAAGGTTAGCCTGATATTTTTTTTGTTGTTGTTCAGTAGCTACATTGTATCCCACTCTTTGCAGCACCATGGACTGCGGCACTGGCACAGCAGGCTTCCCTGTCCTTCACTGTCTCCCTGATTTTGCTCAACCTCATGTCCACTGAGTCAGTGATGCTATCTAACCATCTCACCCTGTCACCTCTTCCCTTGCCCTCAATCTTCCCCAGAATCAGGGTCTTTTCCAAAGAGTTAGCCAAAATATTAGAGCTTCAGTTTCAGCATCAGTCCTTCCAATGAATAATCAGGATTGATTTCCTTTAGGATTGACTGGTTTGATCTTCTTGCATTCCTAGGGACTCCCAAAAGTCTTCTCCAGCACCGCAGCTGGAAAGCCTGATACACAGATGCCAAAAAAAGGCTTGGTTCACATTTTCAGCATAACCTCAATGCTAAACTGCATCTCTACCTACAGACCCAATAACCTTCGCTAAGCTAATATGTCCAAAA
The DNA here is from genome assembly GCF_001704415.2 of Capra hircus. NCBI lineage: Eukaryota > Metazoa > Chordata > Mammalia > Artiodactyla > Bovidae > Capra > Capra hircus. The sequence goes on from NC_030811.1 coordinate 42,082,342, forward strand.
GACAACCCTTGATCTTTCTCCTTCATTCTGATCTTCTCTTCCTTCAGGCTTCCCTCTTTCAGTAAACACTAGCATTAATCATCTCCCATTTTTGGAATTATCCTGTCCTACACATATCCAGTCTTTCAGCAAAACCTGTTGGCTTTACCTTCAAAGTTCAGTATGAACCTGACCTTGTCTGTAGCCCCTCCTCCAACCCCATCCCAGCCCATTATCCTTCACTGTCTTATTGTGCTGACTCAAAACTTGCCTCCTGCTTTCTGCTGTTACCCCTATATTTCATTCTTCTCTCAGTTGGAGCAATTCTTTTGAAAAAAGGTCAGATTGTGTTTCCTTTGCTCAAAACCCTCCCTTGGCATCCACATCTTATCAGAATGAAATGTAAGTTGCTATCTGGGGCCTCAGGTCCATTCCCAAGTCTGTCTATCAGCCACCTACTCTTTCAGCCACTTTCCCCGTTGCTCCCTGTGCTTCAGAATTTGTGTTCAGATTTTGTCCTCTCTGTTCATCAAACATGCCCAACCCTGCTCACTCCTGGGCTCCTTGATGTGCACAGCTCCCTCTGCTTGGAAGGCTGCCTGAAGCTGTACAGCGTATTCCTCACTTCATTCAGGCCTCTGTCCCAGGTCACCATCTAAGAGAGATTTTCCTGACTACTGGGACCTCAGCTCCCTTCTCTTCTGGAGGAGCCCTTTGCCTAGTGTCATCCTAATATTACAGACATGCTTTTCATTGGTCTGTTATCCTCCTGTTACTTGCTTTTCAGCCAATTGAAAGCCAGGATTTTGCCTATCTCTCTGTTGTTGCCCCAGGACCTCTCCTGGTATCTGCCACAACTTAATGAACCTTGTTTGAATGGATGAATAAATGTCACTGTTCTATACCATGAACCATAGTAAATGTGAAATGATGTAAGAGAATGAAGCCTCACAATAGGTCCGCATACTAGCTATTTTTAAATTCTCTGATGGATGTTGGAAAAATGAAAATTTCTGGATGATCAGCTGAAGCTACTGAGTGCCACTCATCACAACTCTCGTCATAATCAACTCATTAAAGTAGGGAAGGCGCACTGTTTATCTAACTGAATGAGTGTAAACCAGGAAGGTGAGGACACAAACGTAAAGTCTGTGGGTTGAAGTTAACGCTGAAAAGTGTAGTATTGAGTAAACATAAGGGGCAGTGACACACACTCTGCACTGACAGACCTGTACACCGTTACAGGGCAAGAGGAACTTCATCTCTTGCAAAAGAGACAAAAGAATGAAATGGAGAAGGTGAGATTGGTACTACTTAAATCTATGCCTTTATGTTTTATCTCCTAATTGTGACCCAAGGTTATAAATCAAGATAATAAAAACTGATAAATGCATTGCCTTAATTTCCCCCCAGGGGAGGTAAAGGCAGATGGAGAAAGCATCAAAACAAAACCTATCTGGCAAAGACTCCTCATTACTGTTCATTTTATTTCCTGGCATTCAAAGACAAGAGTGCAGTTTTTACTTGTCGTTGCAGAGGAGATGGAGCCTGGGGTCAGATAATAACAGTGGAAGCCACGAGAGAGAAAGTTTCTTTTAGAGTGAGAAGTTAGAAGGGTTCTCAATGATGCTGCAAATACTGTGCACAGGTCCTTTGTGCTCACAACCCAAATCTGGGGTCCATGCTCAGCTCTTAGACAGAAATAAATATTCCCAACAACTTTACTTTCAGAGGTTTAGACGAAAGGGTCAGAAATTAAACCAAAGTTGGAGGGAATTAACCTCTAGTTTAGCTGATTTCTTGCTAAATATCTACCTCCTGAGGTTCTACAGTCAAAAAGGAAGGCATTCTAGAGACTTAGCTTCTCCCCCTTTTTTTTATTAAAGTGATAGAGAATTAAAAAAAAAGAATAAGAATATATTCTCTACAGTATTTAACAATGCACCTCTATCTCCAGAGATCTCCAGAGTGTGCTGGTAAGTTACTTTTATCTCTCATGAGAAATAGGAGGCAAATGAGTAATACAGATAATCCCTTAGAAGCCTTCACAATAGGAAATTTGGGACTTCCCTGGAAGTCCAGTGCTTAAGATTCTGTGCTGCCACTGAACCCATTGAACCCACAAGGGGCAAGTGTTCAGTCCTTGGTTGGGGAACTAAGATGCCACATGTGTGGCAAAAAAAAAAAAAAAAAAAAGAAAAAGAAAATTTAATCTTCTATGAAGTCAGAAATTTACTCCATGAAACTAACTTAAGAAAATAATTTCTGTCTTCAAAAGCCTCCAGAGCTTGCAATGAAGGGTAAAATCCACACCAGAGTTCTCCTTCCTTGTCCTGCCTTTGTTCCCTGAGTGAAGGTCATGGTAAAGATGGAGTAAGATGAGAAGAGGCAAATGAAGAAGCTGGGGCTTGAATAATGCAAAAGCTGGAGCATTCCCATGGGAGCAAGTGGGAGTGAACTGTGGCTCGAAGGTCTCTAAACAGGGATCACTCATTCATGACCAGCAGGCTGATGGTGCTTTGAGAAGCAGGGCAGGGTGTGAACTCAACCTGGCTCCTCCCTTTTCTTCTTAGTTCAGTGACCATGAGCCCTCAGTTTCCTTGTCTGTCAATTATGTAACTTTTTTAAACATTATTTTAATGGACCATTTTTAAAGTCTTTATTGAATTTGCTATAATATTGCTTCTTTTCTTATGTTGTTGGTTTTTTTTTTTTTTTTTTTTTTTACCTTGAGGCAAGTGGGATCTTAGCTTCCTGACCAGAATCAAAAATGCACCCCTGCTTTGGAAGGTGAAATCTTAACCACTGGAAAAACAAGGATGTCCCTACATAAATTGTTAATTAAACAATGCATAAATGTACCTCCACTGGTACCTACTGCATAGCAGGTGGTCCGAAAATGCCCATTTTCTTACCTCCTTATTACCTTTACTAAGAACAGGATGAAGGGCCCCCTGGACTTGGTGAGGAGAATATACCCTCAATAGATCATAAAACACATTACTAGGTGTGCCATAAAAAGACACTAATAGAATTAGAGGAGGAGACACTAGCTAGAGGGGTCAAGGGAGCCTTCCAAAAGTAGTTGAGGAAGGCTCAACTTGAGGCCCCCATGCCTAGTCTCCTATTCACATCTACTTGCCTCCCAAATTCCAAGTTCAGTTTTCTTTCTTCTTTTTTTTTGGCCTCACCATGTGCCATGTAGGACTTCTCTGACCAGGAGTCAAACCCATGCCTCTTGCATTGGAAGCACAGAGTCTTAACCACTGGACCACCAATAAAGTCCTCCGCTTTCATCTTGATCTGGCTCCACCTTTACTCCCCCAACCATTTCATGTATGGACTTCGGATTCTCTAACTGCCCCATTCTCTGACTTCCCAGGAGGCAGTTTCCTGCTCCCAGCCCCCTATCTGGGAGACCAACCTCACTGTGGGCCAGTGGCCCTGCTATCACCTTTCCTCTTCTAACGGTTAGATCGGGGCAACTAGAAGTGCTAGGTTCAGTAGAATGAAACGTAGGCCTTCATTCCCATATCATGAATTTGCCTTTGTATCGGCTGCTGGGACCACATGAGTGTAAGCCCTGAAGTGTAAACGCCTCATTAGGGATTTGAATGATTTTTCTTTCCAAAATTAAATCTTAAAAATGTGATTTAACATCATTGTTGTCCTTTGAGTGCTTCTGATTTTAGAAAGACATTCTATTAGCATCTGCTACTGTTAACTGAGGCATGAGCTTGCCTTCATCAGAGGCAGAAAAATGTCTTTGGAAGGAAACAATATCGTTACAACTCAAACATGCAAAGCTGTATCAAATCAGCAACCTTTCAACTATTTCAATTTTAAATATTCTCACTACCTGTTGTTAATGAGTCTAACTCTTTGTGACCCTGTGACGGCAACACCACGCCAGTCTTCCCTGTCCTTCACGATCTCCTGGAGTTTTCTCAAACTCAAAACCTCTGAGGAAGATAAAGAAATAGAGAGTAACCTTGTCTTGAGAAGACATTGCTGCTCAGCTTTAGATGTGGTAGAGTAGAAAGAAAAAAACTGCCTGACTGATAAAAAAAAGAATGAAATTTTGCCGTTTGCAACAGCACGGATGGACTTGGATGGTATCATGCTTAGCGAAATGCATCATGCAGAGAAAGACAAATACTGTATGATTACACTTATATTGTGATATCATACTTGGACTCTAAAAAGTAAAACTAGTGAATATAGCAAGAAAGAAATACACTCACAGGTAATAGAGAACAAACTAGTGGTTCACTATTGGGGAGAGGGAAGGGGGAAGGGGTAAGATAAGGGCAGGGGATTAAGAGGTAGAAACTACCATGTATAAAATAAATAAGCTACAGCACTGGAAATATAGCGAATATCCTCTAATGCCTATAAATGGAGTATAATGTTTCAAAGTTGTAAATCACTATGTTCAACACCTGAAACTTATGTAATATTGTAAATCAACTATATTTTAATTAAAAAAAAAAAAAACCTGCCTGGCTGAACAGTGTTAAATTATTTACTACGCTGTGCTCCTGCAGTGGGAGTCTGTGAAATGCTGTGTTATTTTTAAGCCTAACTAACTTCAGTGATTACCATAAACCCTTAGAAATTCTCTGTACCCAATATCAAGAATATAACTTTCTAAATAATCTAATTCTCGATGCTAAGAATTAAATGTGCAATGAATTAAAAGCTATAGAGAAGCCTGTCTCTAGCACTATGTTCTGTTCAGTCACTCAGTCATGTCCCACTCCTTGTGACCCCATGGACTGTAGCACACCACACTTTCCTGTCCATCACCAACTCCCGGAGCTTACTCAAACTCATGTCCATCGAGCTGGTGATGCCATCAAACCATCTCATCCTCTGCCATCCCCTTCACCTCCTGCCTTCAGTCTTTCCCAGCATCAGGGTCTTTTCCAATGAGTCAGTTCTTTTTATCATGTGGCCAAAGTATTGGAGCTTCAGCTTCAGCATCAGTCCTTCCAATGAATATTCAGGACTGATTTCCTTTAGGATGAACTGGTTGAATCTGCTTGCAGTCCAAGGGACTCTCAAGAGTCTTCTCCAACACCACAGTTCAAAAGCATCAATTCTTCTGCACTCAGCTTTCTTTATAGTCCAACTCTCACATCCATACATGACTACTGGAAAAACCATAGCTTGGACTATATGGAGCTTTGTTGGCAAAGCAATGTCTCTGCTTTTTAATATGCTGTCTAGGTTTGTCATAGCTTTTCTTCCAAGGAGCAAGTGTCTTTTAATTTCATGGCTGCAGTCACCATCTGCAGTGATTTTGGAGCCCAAGAAAATAAAGTCAGTCACTGTTTGCACTGTTTCCCCAACTATTTGCCATGAAGTGATGGGACCAGATGCTATGATCTTAGTGTTTTGGATGCTAACTTAAAAACTTTAAACTCAAAAACTTTTTAAGTTTTAAGCCAACTTTTTCACTCTCCTCTTTCACTTTTACCAAGAGGTTCTTCAGTTCCTCTTCACTTTCCACCGTAAGGGTGGTGTCATCTGCATATCTGAGGTTATTGATATTTTTCCCAGCAATCTTGATTCCAGCTTGTGTTTCATCCAGCCTGACATTTCACATGATGTACTCTCCTCCCACCTTCCTTTATCCTAAAATTGAATATATCCCAAATCTAGGTCTTGAATCGCTGGTCCTCTCACTAAAGCATGCTAACCTAGGATTTGCTTTACCTTTGCAGCTCCATCTTGAGACCAATCACCCTTCTGATCCAGATCAGGTTTTCCTATTGCTTTTTGGATTTGGACAGCTTACCACATTCAGTGTCTACCAGTGGGACTCCCTTCCTAAAACTGCTATTTCTTCATGGATGCTGAAATCTGCCCTCTTGCATAACACCAGAATCTTGACTCCTTTATCATTTTTAGTAGAAAAGGAGGCACTGCTAGTTTCCATCCACTTGGGAAATTCTCTCTCCCCTAAATCCCCTTTGTTCTGATCATTTCTAGGTCACACCACTGGGGCCCCCAGAGAAAAGTTGTTGTTTAGTCCTAAGTCTTTAGACTCTCTGTGACCCCATGGACTGTATAGCCTCCAGGCTCTACTGTCTATGGGATTTCCCAGGCAAGAATGCTGGAGTGGGTTGCCATTTCCTTTTCCAAGGAATCTTTCCCATCCTGGGATCGGATCCACGTTTCCTTCATTGGCAGGCAGATTCTTTACTACTAAGCCACCAGGGAAGAACTTCCAGAGAAAAGTCATAGCCCAAACTTCTCCCTGACTGTTTAATGCCTAATTTTAAGTTCTCAAAGTATAAATAAATCTTAGAGACCTCATTTTCCCAGTGACTGCATATGATTTTGATGTCTTTTTCAAGAATTCTATTTTAAGAATTCTAAAATATACACTCGGGAATAAAAAAGCAAAAGTATTTGGGTATGTTCCAGTAAAATATTCCCCACTATAAATTTTTGGAAGACGGAGTGCTTTCCCCTAAGTATCTTCATTTCAAAGCTCTTTTTGGTTTTCCAGGATTATTCCAGTGTGGAGAAAAAGAATCAGTTCCTTTATGTCATATTTTGTTGAAGATCCAATATTTTTTTTTTAATCTCAAAGATTATATATGCTTTTTGCTGTTTTCTATTTAAAGGTTACTTTTTTTTCCCTGTCTAGTTATGAACTGAACTAACGTTATATGAGACTATGCACTTAAATGCTGAATTCAGCACTGGGGTGAATTTCAATAAATGAACACTTAAAACTCAGTAACTCTTAGTGTTAGATGGGAAATTATTTTTTAAAAAACACAGAGTTGTTAAGTGTGTGTGTGTGTATATATATATATATGCACAAGAAATCACAATCTAAACCCTAAGTTTTTTTTTTCTTTTCAACATTTTAAAATATATAAACAACTGATTATAGGTGAATTCACTTGCTTTCATCAGTAGTGTTAGCTGGGAATTATTTTTGTTGTAAATCAAGAAGAAGAGAACATCAAACTGAATAAAAAAATAAATGTTACTTTTGTGGCATCAAAGTTAGAAGAATCTGGGGGGAGCTGGAGCACTGACAGTTCAGTGATTTGGAGGGAAGAGGTCTTAAAGCTATTTTGAATATCAAAGAAGAAATTCCTAATAAATGCTACTTTATATTAACCCACATTTAACAAGGCTGGAGCTACTGAAGAATGACACTGTAAAAGATGCTGAAATTCGATTTTGATCAGCTACACACTTTCATGACTCAACTAAGAATATTTGTAGAATTAAATAGTCAAGCACATAATTGGTATTCCTAACAATTCACTCACAAGAACACATTTCTATTGATAAGAAACCTCCCCGGAAAGACAGTGGAATTGCCCCATGAATTATGAAGGGGCTTGTCTCCATGAGCAGCTCTTTGATAGTATCTGATGGGATCACTGCTCTGAGCACCTCCTAATGTATTTGCTACTGAATTAGTAATAGGTTTCCAACCTCAAGGCACTTTCCCCACATTCAGCCTTTTATTGTGCAGCAGACTGAGTTGAGATATATAACTAACACAGCTTCCTTTTTCTTTATTTCTTTGCTTTTAAAGTGTCACCGAAAGATGCAACAAGAATATATAATATAATATCTACTTACAGTGCTTTAGCATGACAGGAAAGGTTTTTATTCTCCCCAAAAAATCTTACCTTGGATTTACTTTAACAACAACTAGGCTGATACAATCTTTTCACTGAACCTTGTCGTGTTCTGGTTCCTCTCCTGCCCCAGAGTTCATTTGCTTTTGAAAAATATCCAGATGAAATTTGAGAGAGAAAAGCTGGTTCTTTTGTCATTTAGACAAAACAGAACAGGCTGTCTAAAAACAGAACAGGCTTTTAGAGCCTTAGCATCGAATACGGTCATTAGGTAGTTCTCAGCCAACCCTGGAACAGTGCTGGAAAAGAACCCCATGGATCACCTTTGGCATGAATAGAATGTAAAAATACTTTCATCCACCTTGAGATTCTGGCTCAGGAACCACAGAATGCAGCTCAGGCATTCAACTGATGGATTTTATTTTTAAAAAGACATACAGGCTATTTCCAGAAGAAAAGGTTGTTCTCCTCTCAAAAGGAAAGCTATGGGGTGACATTCTAGAACAAGGAAATATTGCTAATAGAATGGTCTGAACCAGGGTCCTCTGCCTATCGGGCTTCCCTGGTGGCTCAGCTGGTAAAGAATCCGCCTGCGATGCGGGAGACCTGTGTTCGATCCCTGGGTCAGGAAGATCCCCTGGAGAAGGGAACGGCTACCCACTCCAGTATTGTCTGGAGAATTCCATGGACAGAGGAGCCTGGTGGGCTACAGTCCCTGGGGTCACAAAGAAGCAGACACAACTGAGCGACTTTCACTTTCCTCTGTTTATACAACTACTACTATTTATATCCAAATTAAAATTCACCTGTAAGGTGAGATATAGTCTCTTGGTCAATCTTATTTATTTACCTTTAACCTCCCTCTATTTTTAAATCAACAAGCACATGTATTTAGTTTTATGTTTAGGTATCCCCTATGCTGTAGGTTTGGCTATATAGATATTGTAAGTAGACTGTGCCATTTTCCGTTCTGTTCTATTTTATGTTTCCTAGATTTAAAATACTGTTGGTTTCATATTAGTGATCTGGAATACGTTTTTTTCTACTCTATCTAATTATGTCCCTGAAACTTCTATTACTCTGTGACTTCCTAGAAAAGTTTTATAGAAAAAAATTTTTTAAAGGAGGAAGCGCTCTGTGCTAAGGGTTCAGCCACCATCACCTCTTTGTTTACTCCTGGAAAATTAGAGAAAGAGCAGATCACCCCTCAGGGTGGTAAACATCTGTGTCTTCAGGGAGTTTCTCTCTAGTCCTGGGTATGATATTATTAGCAAAGTTGTGAACTTAACTAGCTGCCCAGGACTAGAGTGGACTAGTGAGTCCCAGGCCACCTGAATCTATAGAGTAAATGCCTCTCGGGCTACTTCAGTCTTGGTTTCAAGGAAGGGTGAAAAAGCAATGTCACTTCTCCAGAACACTGGCTCTCTCTTTTTCTATTAAATGTGTTTGTGCCATAGGAAATTATATGAAAAATGTAAGAAAGTCTGGAGCTCTGAGGCCCTAAAATATTTCCCTTTGATGTTCAGCATAAGTTACCCAAAGGACATAATTTTTTTAGACCTAAGTTTCTGAAACTGAGTGATCACCGGCCTCTTATGCATAGTCAGTCCTATGAAGAAATGAATAAGACTTCTCTACATTCATTTTATATTTTATATTTCTGTTTCCTTTTACTAAAAGTTTAATTAGATCTCAGCAGGATGACTCTGATACACCTGATTATGAAATTAATGAGAACAAAACTCAGGTTAATATTTTGAAACATCACTCGAATAATGCAAGCTGTTTTCTTGAAAGCTTTCACCTTCTCTGTTACCCCTGGATGGGCTTCCTCAGCAAGAGCTTCATGCTGTTTGTAAAGTTCTCTGCAGGAACTCCACTCTCTTGCATCATTCCCAGTGTGTGTTTACTCTGGATGCTCCCCTGATTTTGTTTTTCCACGATCTCCTTGAGGCTTTGCTTATATTTTTGTTCCTTTTGGATCTACTTCCTCTCTCATCCATATATCTAAATTAGAAATGTAAAATACCTGATCAAAATAATGCCCACAAGAGAGAAGAAACATCTTTAATGAGAACTTTTGGAAAATATGGAAAAATCCAAAATCAGATAGTACAAGTTATTTTTTTCTTTGTGTTTGTTCTGACTTATAAACTATGTTGATATTTTATGTACCATTTAAGCCACCTTAAATACATTTTAGGATGAGGTAAGAAAAAATATAGTATATAATTATATGTAGATATTGTCATTTTATGTAGTAAAAATATAGTATATAATTACAAGAGCAAACATTTACATAGTACTTGATACATGCCAGTTACTGACCTAAGAAATTTCTGCATAATAACTCTTCTACCTTGCTACTGCCTCATGTATTAAGTGCAATTATTATCCCTGTTTTTACAGATTAGTCAGTGGAGGCATAGAGTTTTCCTTACCATGTGAATATCACATAACTAGTAACTGCAGAGCCAGGATTTAGACCTGAGTCATCTAGCTATGGCACTTACATTCTGACCACTGAGCCACACCCCTAATTCACAAATAAATTATTTGCTTAGTTAACAGCTGAACTCCAACAGAAAGTTTTGGGTTTTTTTTTTTTTTAACTTATCCTATTCCTTAACTAATAACAACATGCTTATCCCAGTCCTGACTTCCTAATGACTGAACATTAAGATTTAGACCTTCCAGCCCTACAATCTTTCTCTTACCCACACACTCTCATCCCCTCCTTCCATCTTTCAATACAGTTTCATACAATATTATGCATTTCATACATTTTTTATTGTATTTTATTTTATTGTATTATTGTATGTCATACAATATTTGGTTAAACCTATGCTAGTTATTTTTCTTTCACTATTAGTTTTCTTGGTTTGGTTTGGAATATGTTTGGTTTTCCTGGGAGTTAATAATTAACTTGTTTTTTCGTTTGCTTGAAATGTATACTATTGTTAAATATTTAACTATTGTTAAATCTTGCCAAAGCTCTAAAACCTCTAGAATTCCTCAATACGTTCACCAATCTCCAGTTAGGAAATCTACTAAATCCAGATTTCTTTTCCAGCATGCTCTCAGGACCCTCTGTCCATCTTCTGTCAGCTCTTTTGTCTCTCAGCACTGATGGTAACCTGGCTCTCCACTTCAGCCTCCTCCTGAAATTGCCCTCCCTCTACCATCTTGAATCCTCTCTCTTCATCAGATGACTTACCCTTTTGTGCTAATTCATTTTAGGAAACACGGAGTTCAATTTCTGAGACAGAATACAAGGAAGCGAATTGAGAGAGAGCACGGATCTGAAAGTCTGTGTTCTACTCTCACACTTGACTGACAACATGGTTAGGGTAGAACTAGAAGTTGGTAATAATGTTCCAGAGACTGGAAGGCTTCCAGCATTGCCATTAAGCACAACAGGATTCCAATCCCTGATCCTATACATAAGCCCATCGTATTTATTTGTTTCTAGGAAATTCATAACCTTCTCTTCACCTCTTGTGTTCTGAAATTTCACAGTAATGTGCTTCAGTATGGGCTATTTTGAAGGGGCCCTTGTGATTTAAAAAACCATGTCCTCCCATTCTGGAAACATGTTTTATTGTTTCTTTGCTAATGTGTTCCCATCTACTTTCTCTCTTTTCTGTTTTTGAACCTAATAACCATTTAATACACATCTTCAAGTTTGATCCTCTGTCCTATTTATCTTTATCTTTCTATTTCTTTGTCTTTCCAGAAAATATACTAGACTTTACCCCCTGGGTTTTTTTTGGTTTTTTTTTGTTTTTTTTCGATACATTTTCATTTTCTAAGAAACATTTTTATTTCATGATTTTTCCTTTTTAAAATTTTTTTGAGAATTATAAAACACATGAGAATAAGTGTTGTTTTTGGTGGTGTTGTTCAGTTGCTCAGTCATTTTTAACTTTTTGTGACCCCATGGATTGCAGAACACCAGGCTTCCCTGTCCTTCACCATATCCCAAAGTCTGCTCAAAATAAATGTATAAGTAATAAATGTGCATCTTATTGAATTACTATAAAAATAAGCCCCCTTTAGCCACCAGTCTAGGTAAGAAATAGAACACTGCCAGCTGCCCAAATACTCAGATACATACGCCAAATACAATCCTTTCTCACTCCCTAAATATAACTGCTGTCTTGACCTTGGAAATGGCCATTCCCTTGCTTTGTTTACATTAATAATCACCACACATAACGGGGCATCCCTGATGGCTAAAATGGTGAAGAATCTGCCTGCAATCCAGGAGACACAGGTTCAATCTCTGGGTTGGGAAGATCCCCTGGAGAAGGGAATGGCAACCCACTCCAGTTTTCTTCCCTGGAGAATTCCTTGGACAGAGGAGCCTGGCAGGCTACAGTTCATGGGGTCACAAAGAGTCAGACATGACGAGCAACTAACACTTTCACTTTTCATGCACTCTTAAAAACTACAGCTAAGTTTCCTTTTTTAAAAAACCGTGATTTAACTGGAATTATACTGTGTAAGCTATTTTTAATCTTTTGTTCAACATTATGTCTGAGAAATGCATCCATGTTGCATGGGAGTTCATTTTTAGTCTTTACAGCCATCTATTGTATATATATGCTATAACGTGTGAATCCTTTTTACTGTTGATAGATATTTATGTTAGACATATGCCTATGAGTGGGATTGCTGGGTCATAGGGTTGGTATATCCTCACTTTAGTAAGGAAGAATAAAGTGTTTGCCCATCTGTTCTCCCAATTCCCACCCCACTCACAGTGTGAGCCCTCCAGTTGCTCCTCACCAACTTTTAAACTTGTTTACTTTCTAATTTTAGCCATTCTAGAAGTGGGAGATGGTAATTTAACAGGGAAGTTTAGTCACTAAGTGGTGTCTGACTCTCTTGCACCCCCTTGGACTGCAAATCACCAGTCTCTTCTGTCCATAGGATTTCCCAGGCAAGACTACTGCAGTGGGTTGCCATTTCCTTCTCCAGGGAGTCTTCCTGACCCAGGGATCCAACCCATGTCTCCTGCATTGGCAGGTGGATTCTTTGCCACTGAGTCACCAGGGAAGCCCTGTGGTTTTAATATGTATTTTCTTGATCACAGATGAGATTGTGATTCATTGTTTTTTGTTCACTTCTAGGTTAAAATTCACCAGAAATTGATACTGTAGATGGTGTAAAGGCAAGGTCAAGTTTTTTAAAATAAGGATATCCAGTTTTCCCCAAGACATTGACTGAAATTTTTCCTTATTTTCTGCTCTTTAGATTTCATTATAAATTGTGCACTCATGCTTCTGTTTCCAGGATATCGATCCTGTTGCGTTGGTCGGTTTGTCTTTCCATGCAACAATTTCACTCTATCTTAATCAGAGCAACGTTATTATGTCTTTGTATTCAGTAGAGCAAGTATTCCCAAATTCTTGTTGCACTTTTAAAGCAATTCTGAAATCTGCTTGTTAAGTTTCATTCATGAGTACACACACAGAAACAATGCCTTGGGATTGTTTTTTTGAATTTGCATTGAATCTATGTATCAATTTGAGATACTTGCAATACTGAATCTTCCATTTCATGAACACAATCTATATCTCTATTTAAGTTTTATTATTCTTTCTCAACAAGGTGTAATTAAATTTTTGCTTAGGAGTCTTAAAAACTATTTTAAAAGACTAATTCATAATAATTATTTTGATCCCATTGTCTATGATATCTTGTTAAAATTTTATTTTTTAATAAGGTGTTGCCAGTATATGGTTTGCTATTATATATTTTTTCTTCCTGAGCTGCTAGTATAAGGAATTGCAGTTAGCCTTGTATCTAATAAATCCATTATTCATTCTAATAAATTTATAGATTACTTTGAATTTTCTACATGTCCAGACATAACATTAAGTATGATATTAGCTCTAGGAATTTATAATATTATTTTCAAACTAAGGAAGTTCTCTTCTACTTTTAATGTGCTAAAAGTTTTTATTATAACAAAATGTTGGATTTTACCAAATCCTTTTCATATACACAATTTTATCATACTTATAAGCTTTGTTTTTTATTTGTGCTATTATTCTTTTCTATTGAATATAATGTACAATAGAATATTCAATATTTCTACTGAACAGAATATTTGAATATAATTCTATAATCTATACAATGTCTGTTTTTCTCACTTGTTCTATATTCTCTTGTCTCTCTTTTTTTAACTTTTATTGGATCAAAAATTACTTCAATTTTGGGCAGTGTGGAAGACACGCACTCTTCCATTGTTTCTGCAGGTCTTCGTGAGATCACAGCATGAACCCTGACTCATCAGAGTTGAACATTACCTTGTACTTTTACCAGCTTTCTGGGCACTACAAGGACATGAGAACACTTTAGCTCAGTTTATTCTCCTATCATCCAACTTTAATTCTGCCTACAGTGTAAACTTGATCAAAATAACAGCCTACAGTCCATATTTGTTTTGATTAATCTACATATTTATTATTTTCATTTCTTTCTGCATCTTAAACTTTGTATCTGGAATAAGTTTTCTTCTGCTTAAAGAATATCCATTAGTTTTCTCTCTAGGTCAGTTCTGCTAGTGATAAGTTATTTCAGTTCTTGCTTGTTTGAAAATACATTTAATTCACCTTCTTTTTGAAAGGATACTTTTGCTACAAAATAGGATCCAGAACATTGAAGATATTATCCCATTAACTCTAGACGTCCTTGTTCCTCTGAAAGTAATTTTTCTGACAGCTTCTATTTTTTTCCTTTTATTTTTCCTTCTCTCTCTACCACCCCGCCCTTGGCTCCCTCCACCACCACCCCCACCCCCTGACCTTGCCCATCACCACCTCCAGTGTTATTATTTTTAGCTGCAGATTTCTTTTTATTTTTCTAGCTTGGATTTTCTCTGGAATTTTTGAATTTGCAAATTGATGTTTTTCATTTGTCTTAGAAAGTTCAAAGGCATATGTATATTAGGACTTGTGACTATATTCCTGTGTTTCTTATCCTCTCTTTCATGTTTTCCAAATCTTTATTTTTTGCTGTCTTCTGGGTATTTTTCTTCTGGCCTTTTATCCAAGTGACTAATTTCCTTTCAAACTTTTGTATCTTCTGTAAGTTTTAACTCTGAGTTTTTAATTTTAGTTATAGTTTGGATATTTTTCTGAAATTACATTTTGTTCTTTTTGAAGATATATTATTTTTTGTTTTCTAGTTCTATGTCAATGGAACTAGAAAAATTCAACCCTGTGCCCTAGCTACTAATTCATATTAAGAGGAGTAAATTGCAGTGTCTGGAGCGATGGGGCTGTTTTCTGCTCTCTGTTGTTGCTGCTGGTTCACCTTTATGTAGTTGTTGTTGTTCAGTGACTCACGCATGTCCAACTCTTCATGACCCCACGGACTGCAGCACACCAGGCCTCCCTGTCCTTCACCATCTCCCAGAGCTTGCTCAAACTCATGTCCATTGAGTCAGTGATGTCATCCAACCATCTCATCTTCTGTCTGCTCTTCGCATCAGGTGGCCAAAGTATGGGAGTTTCAGCTTCAGCATCAGTTCTTCCAATGAATATTCAGGACTGATTTCCTTTAGGATTGACTGGTTGGATCTCCTTGCAGTCCAAGGGTCTATCAAGAGTCTTCCTCAGCACCACAGTTCAAAAGCATCAGTTCTTCAGTGCTCAGCCTTCTTTATGGTCCAACTCTCACATGCATACATGACTACTGGAAAAACCATAGTTTTGACTAGATGTACCTTTGTCGGCAAAGCAATGTCTCTGCTTTTTAATACACTGTCTAGATTTGTCAGAGTTTTTCTACCAAGGAACAAGCATCATGCCTGCAGTCACCATCTGCAGTGATTTTGGAGACCAAGAAAATAAAATCTGTCACTGTTTGCATTGTTTCCCCATCTATTTGCCATGAAGTGATGAAACTGGATGCCATGATCTTTTTTATTTTCAATGTTGAGTTTTAAGTCAGCTTTTTCACTCTCCTCTTTTACCTTCATCAAGAGTCTCTTTAGTTCCTTTTCTCTTTCTGCCATAAGGGTGGTGTCATCTGTATATCTGAGGTTATTGATATTTCTCCCGGCAATCTTGATTCCAGCTTGTGCTTCATCCAGCCCAGCATTTTGCATGATGTTCTCTGCATATACGTTAAATAAGCAGAGTGACAATATACAGCCTTGACACACTCCTTTCCCTATTTGGAACCAGGCTGTTGTTCCATATCTGGTTCTAACTTTTGCTTCTTGATGTGCATACAGATTTCTCAGAGGGGAGGTAAGGTGGTCTGGTATTCCTATCTCTTTTAAGTATTTTCCACAGTTTGTTGTGATCCACACAGTCAAAGGCTTGTATTGACCTCTATTGTGACTTATTCCCTTTTTTTTTTTTTAAGTGAAGAGGATTGTTCCAATAATTGTATTGTGAAATTTGTAGAAGTAATTTGAAGCCTGGAGTCATATCATTTTCCTCCAAAGACAATTTTCATTTGTTTTTGCCATGTTCCTGTAGGATCCTAGCAGTCTAAATCACATTGTTTCATTTTCATAGTTCAACATTTCCTGGGCCACTCGGTTGATTTGAAGCAGGGACGCAGTGTGAATGGGGACTTTCTTCCAGTTCTCTCTCACTCCTAGGGTACAGTCTTTTAGGACCCAAACCCAGGACACAGGCAGTTTGCTCTTGGTCTTGAACCCTTTCTTCTTCCTGAACTCTTTCTTCTCTCGGACTCCACAAGGCTGTGAAAAATGCTGATGAGACCGTCAACCACTTTTTCTAGACTGACAGTTGTCCCTGGGCAGAAATATATCCCAAATGATGGGCTCATCTTTCTAGTTTTCTGGGTTTAGTATTTTTGCTTATTTGGTTTTGGCTGCCTTCTCTGATACTCAACATAGTTATCTCTGTCTTCTGGTCAGGCCTCTGATAACTTCAAGCAGATTTATTTTACTGTGGTAAACTGTATATAACTTACATAAAACTTACTGTTTTAACCATGTTTAAGCATCCAGTTCAGTGGGATTAAACTCATTCACATTGTTTTGAAACCATCACTACTCTCCATTTCCAGAATGTTATCATTCCACACTGAAACTCTGTATGCATTAAAAAGTATATTCCCATTCCCTCCTCCTTCAACCTGTAGTAACCACCATTCCGCTTTCTGTCTCCGTGGATGTTACTATTTTTGGTATCTCATGTAAGGGCAATCATATTTGTCCTTTTATGTCTGGCATTTCATTGAGCATGGTATTTTCAAGTGTCATTCATGTTGCAGCATGTGTCAGAATTTCATTCCCTTTTAAGCCTGAATAACCTTCCGTTGCATGTACACCACACTTTGTTTATCCATTCACCCATCAATGGACATTTCGGTTGTTTCTGCCTTAGCAATGATGAGGACTGCTGCTATGAACATGAGTGTGTAAATGACTCTTTGAGAATCTACTTTCAGTTCTTTTGGGAAGATACCCAGAAGTGGAATTGCTGGATCGTGTAGTAGTTTTATGTGAGTCTTTGAGGAATTCCCATATTGCGTCCCACCGTGGCAATACTACTTTACACCCCCATCAACGATGCACAGGGGTTTCAATTCCTCCACATCCTACAAGAACTTGTTTTCTGGTTTTGCTTTGAAAAAAAAATAATAGCCATTCTAACAGATGTGAAATGGAAGACCATTGTCATTTTCATTAGCATTTCTCTAATGATTAATGATATTGAGCATCTTTTCAAATGCTTATTGGCCATTTGTATATCTTCTCTGGAGAAATGTCTGTTCAAGTCCGTTGCTCTTTTTTGAATTGGGTTGTTTGGTTTTGTTGTTGCGTGTTAGAAGTTCTTTATCTATTCTGGTTACTAATTCCTTATTATATATATGACTTAGAAACATTTACTCCCATTTTGTGGTTTGCCCCGCACCCCCCCACCTCCTTTTGTTTTTTTTTTTGGCTACACTGTGCTGTACATGGGATCGTAGTTTTCTGACCAAGGATCAAAACCACTGTGGCCCTGCATTGAAAGTGTGGACTCTTAACCCTGTGGATTGCCTTCTTACTCTATTAATTGTGTCCTTTGACACATAAACTTTTTTTTTTTTTTTTGGTGAAGTCCAGTTTATCTATTTTTTCCCTTTGTTGCCTGTACTGTTGGTTCATAAGCAAGAAATCATTGCAAAATCCAATGTTGTGACATTTCTTCCCTATGGCTTCTTCTAAGAGTTTGATACTTTTAGCTCTTTAGATCTTTGACCCATTTGGGATATGGTGTAAAGCAAAGACCCAGAATAAAAGGTGCATTTCTAAAAGAAATGAGTATTTCATCCCTTTCTATATGGATATTCAAATTTCCCAGTATCACTTGTTGAAAGAACTGGGTCGTCCTTCCTTCATGCATGGCCCATGGTAACAGCAGCTGCCTGTGACCTTGTGCAGAGCACTTAACTGTCCCAAGAAGTCTTCATTTCCCCTCGTGGCTCATGTTACGTTGTCCTCTGCTTATGTAATTCTCTTTCTAATTTTTCACATTTGCCAAATTTTAATGAAATTTTGCATCCTCTGTCCCTCTCTATCTTAATAGCAGTTGTGCTGGTGTCACCGTAAGTAGATTTTCACTTAATCTTCTTGCTTGACTGTGACCCTCAGAACTACCTTCTGCCACACCTGTTGCCTCTGGGTTCTGTGCCACATATGGTCTTTTCCTTCAAAGAGTACATGTCCCTTCTCATGCTAGGGTAGAAGTGGGGCCATCACCTGACTATATAGGGATGGGAGTTAGAGCTATGGACCTATGTTTTCCTTGTAAAGTCTTTTAATAAATCCCCCTGTGTTTAGTGGACTCCCCATTCATGCCTCCAGTTCATGGGTCTTTCTGGAGTTCTGTGACATGGTCTGCTTGCTTCTTGCCCTTCTTCAAACATACAGGATTTAACGTTCTCTCCTAGGTAAGTTGCCACTTTTTCTCCCCCTTTTTATCTTCTGAAAATGTATTGATATCCCTCACCTGCTATCCTTTTCTTCCCCATTCTGTTTTCCTGTATGAGTTTATATGCTTTTACTCTATTGCTCCCATTTTGATGGCATCACAGGACAGAGTAGGGGTAGTGTGTGCTTAAGCAGGTTTAACCTGAAGCCCACTTTGTTCTCTCAACAACACTAAGAATAACTGTGCTGATTTTATATGTGAAATTTCATGACATTCAATTAATAGAGGGTGAGGCTACACTTGGAACACATTTGTCTGGGTTGAGAAGATTCCTTGGAGAAGGAGCTGGTAAACCACTCCAGTATTCTTGTCTGCAGAATGTCAAGACAGAAGAGCCGGGCGGGCTACAGTCCATGATGTCACACAGAGTTAGACAGAACTGAAGCAACTCAGCACGCAGAACACATGCTATCATGGTGTACCATGATATGCTTGCCCTAATAAGACTCTTTCTCCTCTGAATAAGCAAAGATTGCATTTAAAGAGAACACATCCATTAATTTAATGCAGAATAGCCTTAGGCAAAATCAAGATATTTTCATTTTTTTCCTGATAAAGAAAACTTATCCCAAAATCCTCAAGTAATTATGCACATCTCAGAAAAAAAGTCTTTCAACTCACATGTGTTTTACACCTTCATTTCTGCATGTGAAAATTATTACTCAAAATGATATCAATAATGGAAAGTACATATGTTTATTAAACTCAGGTATGCATCCCAGTTTTCAAAGAGTTGATATCTTACATAAGTGCTAATTACATTGCAACCTCTTTCTATCTACATAACCTCTTTCTATACCACATGATTAGGTGGACTTTTTTCATTTATGAAGACTGATTATCTAAACTCTACCATCTTGGTGTTAGGGAGCAAAATCAAGGCGGACAGTGCAGTTGATGACTAATTTGCTTTTTATTCCACCAGGAAAAAAAAAATGATGGTCTCTTATTCTACACATTTCAAGGTAGGAAATAGTAATAAACTACAGTGTGGATCACAACAAACTGTAGAAAATTCTTAAAGAGATGGGAATACCAGACCACCTGACCTGCCTCCTAAGAAATCTGTATGCAGGTCAAGAAGCAGTAGTTAGTACCGGACATGAAACAACAGACTGGTTCCAAATCAGGAAAGGAGTACGTCAAGGCTGCATATTGTCACCCTGCTTATTTAACTTATATGCAGAGGACATCATGTGAAATGCCAGGCTGGATGAAGCACAAGCTGGAATCAAGACTGCTGGGAGAAATATCAATAACCTCAGACATACAGATGACACCACCCTTGTGGCAGAAAGTGAAGAAGAACTAAAAAGCCTCTTGATAAAAGTGAAAGAGGAAAGTGAAAAAATTGGCTTAAAACTCAACATTCAGAAAACTAAGATCATGGCATCTGGTCCCATCACTTCATGGCAAATAGATGGGACAAAAACTATGCAAACAGTGAGACTATTTGGTGGGGGGGCTCCAAAATTACTACATATGGTGACTGCAGCCATGAAATTAAAAGGCGCTTGCTCCTTGGAAGAAAAGATATAACCAACCTAGACAGCATATTAAAAAGCAGAGACATTACTTTGCCAACAAATGTCTGTACAGTCAAAGCTATGGTTTTTCCAGTAGTCATGTATGGATGTGAGAGCTGGACTATAAATAAACCTGAGCTCTGAAGAATTGATGCTATTGAACTGTTGGAAAAGACTCTTGAGAGTCCCTTGGACTGCAAGGAGATCCAACCAGGCCGTCCTAAAGGAAATCAGTCCTGAATGTTCATTGAAAGGACTGATGTTGAAGGTGAAACTCCAATACTTTGGCCACCTGATGCAAAGAGCTGACTCATTTGGAAAGACCTTGATGCTGGGAAATATTGAAGGTGGGAGGAGAAGGGGACGACGGAGAATGAGATGGTTGAATGGCATCACTGATGCAATGGACATGAGTTTGAGTAAGCTCCAGGAGTTTGGTGATGGACAGGGAAGTCTGGCACGTTGCAGTCTATGGGGTCACAAAGAGTCAGGCATGACCGAGTGACTGAACTGATAGTGTGGTTGCTGACTGCAAGGACTTTGTACTTAGTGGAGCTTTGTTCAAATCCTGGGGCCCACTAGTTGTGCAGTCTTGGTGAATAATATATCTCTAAACACAGAGTTACCTTAGTTAGAAAATGTGGGCAATAGGAATAGAGTCTAAGCTACTCTCGCACATTCCTTGCTCCACTGCCCTGAGGTAACACTGCTCTGTGTTAATCACTCCTCCACTTTACCTAAAGTTTCCTGCCTATCCCTGAAAGATGTATTTTTAGATCTTCCCCATTATGATCTTGCAGGACATTATGTTTCTGTGATTCATCCATGTGGCCACAATTTGTTCACTTTTGGGGCTATATTCCTTGGTACAAATATATCCCAGTGTATTCTTCCAATCTAATGTTTATGGGCATCCTCACAGTTTACACTCTTTCCTCCTATGAGCATTCTTATCCATTCCTGTAACAAGCATGCAATGATGTTTCCAGGGTCCTGCTAAGGAATGACTTGATTCATCAATGTTACGCTAAAATGTATAAAGTACAAAATTCATTCTTCCTCCTTTCTTCACTCATCCTTAAGAAGGGTGAACATTAATTCTCCATTTGTCATGGCATTTTAAAAGTAATTTCATGAGTTATTTTAGAGGGCAAGTCCCTAGATAGAAAGAATAATCAAATTTTAGATCAAGAAGGAGCTTTAGAGATTGCTGGGGAGAATCTGCTCTGTCCACAGAGGAGGAGACCTAGGCTTAAAGATGTAAGCATTTGCCCAAGTTCTGACCATGGATGTTTGGAGGGTGGTTGAATTATCTGTTGATGAACCTTGAACTGAGGCAGAGGAATATTTCTCCTCATGGAAGACTAGCCGGGACAATAGCTCATACTGTCTTGTGACTCTTTGACACAAGCACCCATCTTCAGGCATCCTTACCTTGCTACCTGGAGTAGAAGAAGAGAAGCAACATAGCCTCCATCTGTGGTCACATACATCTGGTCAGCCTCAAGATTTTCCAGCCATAATCCCACCCACACCCAATCAAAGTCGTTTCAAGTATTTACAGTGGACTTAATATGAAGAATTTATAATATATAAAGTGTATCTAGTACATGGTAAGTTCTGTTTTTTTTTTTTAATTTTTTTCCTCTATTCTCTCACATTTCCCTTGGCCAGCAGAGCCTAGGCAACTGGGGTTCCAATGCATCCTCAAAAATTTCAGAAGGGAAATGCACTTATCAACATGCAATAGATATCTGTTGAGAGATCACAGAACCAAAAAGACCTATTCTAATGATGCTCCAAACCAAGTACATGTCTTGTCTTCCAATATCTACAACCTCTTATTTTTTACTGAAAAATAAAATAAGCAATCTTGTTCATACTTTCAGCAGATGCTTGTTCTACTTTTATCTTTGAAAAACAGTCAGTCTGACTAATAATCACAGCAGAAAGAGAATATGATTTCTTTGATCACTTCTGGATGGAGAGGGAAACCAGCCCCCTGCTCTGCCTCTCCAAGCAGGATATGCTGTTCACAGTGCACAAGGGAGGAACTACACTTCTTTTTGTGCCCCTATTAGAGAATGAACAGGTGCCAGGCTGTGCTCACATTAGCAGAGTACAGTAAATACAGGGCTGACTCAGCCTATGGTGCTGAGAACAGCAGAATGAGGACAGGACCATTACGATGTAAGATCATTCAAAGAAGAGGAAGAAGAACAAGAATGTGAGGTCCTCTTTGCTACATTTTTTTTTAGCTCTATAAATTTGAGTCTAATTTACTCACACATACATAACCCTATCATTAAACAATAGGAAAACACATTTTTAAAACCCATTTCTTTAAAAGAATGATTTTTATTCTGGATCAGTCTTTCTGGTGGAACTCACCAAATCATTACTGTCGACAATGAAGGCATGCGATTGCCTCACATGAGGCCCCCTTCCGGAGAGACACTGGAAAAATGGAGCAAGGAGTCTCATTGCTTCTGCCATGAGCCCCTTAAATTGACTGTGTTGATTGCTTTTTGGAAGCATGGGAAAGAAAAGAATGATTTAGGAAATAAAAAGGTTTGGCAGTGACGTTTCAGGGCCCTTTACAAACAAGAGCAGGCCACTTTGAGGGGCTGCTCACGCAACATGGTGACTTGTCAAGATCTTTGTTTCTCCCCCTCACAGTAGTGGCATGAGTCCTATTTCTTAGCACCTTTTGTTAAGATTGCCTGGCAGTCAGAGAAGAAAGAGAAAAAAAAAAAAGATTTTTCATCAGGTAAAAATTATTACGGAATGCAACACTGAACAATGAAATTGAGAATTTTTCTGAGCACACAGGGATTAATGAGAACTTTTCAAGTTTCCCAAAACACATCGTGAGGCTACTTAGGAAAAACGAGTCATTAACATGAGCAAAAGAGGAAGAAATTATTTGGTACTTGTTGGAGATAAATAGATCTGGTAGTTCACACAAATGTGTTGACTCTTTGCCTTCTTAATATAGCAATGCCTAGGTCATTTTTAAAAGGAATAGTTAAGATGGGTTAGAATCAAATTCTGGAAATAAATGTGAATGGTCCACCACTATAGAGTGGGCAGGAAGGTGTGTGACATTTGTAATCCTCTGCTTTTACTGTGGCTATTATACTTCCTGCTCCATTATTATAATTTAAGTTCCTTGAACACATTATTATCCATCTTTGTACCCCTCTTAGCACAAGCGTTCTTCCTTGTACTGTGACTCCTCAATATAGTAATAATTGTGGCAACAGGTAGTTAATTAAATGAATGAATGACATATATCAACACACTATTGTCAGGGAAAAACAGTTCTTAACCTGTGCTGTTTTCATAAAGTAGATTTATTTACTGTTCATTACTGTTTCATTACTGGAACTTGTTTTAATGGAAAAAAAAGTTAACCCACAAAACACATTTAATTGTTAAAATTCTAGGCTTAGAAAAAGAAAGTGCAATAAGCAGGAAGACATTAAATAAAGAATATTGTAAATAGGTTTCATTGCTAGCACTTGAAAAGGTACTTGTTTTCCAAAGCAGTTCACACTCTACCCTTCCATTAAGGACTTCACGATGGGGAGCTGTGGGATCTTTCTAACAAAGTCATCCTTGGTATTCAAGCCATTGTTGTCTAATGGCAAAGCCCTTAATCCTGCCGACCTATCTTCTAATCTTGAATGGCAATACAGTTAGTTTATAAAGCTGGAAAGAAATCTTGCACAGTTGACTAATTATCTGGGACACCAAGGTAATTCTTAAAGGAAAGAGTGTTAATTCTCAGGCCCCTCTCAGTAAGCCTCTGTTGTTGTTTTTCTTGCATCAAAGAAGAGTTCACGTATCACTATAGGGTAGAGTCTATGAAAAAATTTTCCTTCTCAAAAGAAAACAATGCCTTTGAAGAATTTAGGCTATATACAGTGCCATGAATGGTGTATTGCATAAAGTAATTATACTTCCAACATTATTACCTTTATAAAGAGGTTTGAATGTGTTTGGAATGAGGGTTACTGGTTTTTATTTTGTTTTGTTTTTAGTTACACTGAGTACTATTATGATTATTTCATGATTGAAGATAATCTTTGGATTTCACCATTTGGGATTAATTTATTATCTTTTACATCCAAAGGACCAGTTAAAATTAAATTAGTAGGGACTTCCCTGGTGGTTCAGTGGTGAAGGATTTGCTTGCAAAAGCAGGGGACACAGGTTTGATCCCTCATTGGGAAGCTCCCTCATGCCACGGGACAGTTAAGCCCATGTGCCGCAACTACTGCACCCTAGAGCCCATGCTCTGCAACAAGAGAAGCCGCTGCGATGAGAAGCCCATGCGGTGCAACAAAGATCCGGGGCAGCCAATAAATTAATAAACAAAATTTTAAAAATTAAATTAGTAAAGTATAAGCCATTTCTATCTCAGTCCACCTCTGGTGGCTTAGTTGATAAAGAATCTGCCTGTGATGCAGGAAAATCAGGTTCAATCCCTGGGTTGGGAAGATCCGCTGGAGAAGGAAATGGTAACCCACTCCTATATTTTTGCCTGGAGAGCCCCATAGACAGAGGAGGCTGGTGGGCTACAGTCCATTGGGTCGCAAGGAGTCAGACATAACCAAGCGACTAAACAGCAACAGCAAGTCATTTCTACCTCAGTCCAGCCCCCAAATTTGGTTAAATACAGGACCAAACCTGACAGTTAGGGATCAGAAACTCTGTCCCCAGCTACCAGGCAAGCCAGATACCTGTAAGGGCTGGGCAGCAGCAGAAATGGGGGTCTTCCCTGGTGGCTCAGAGGTTAAAGCGTCTGCCTGCAATGCAGGAGACCTGGGTTCGATCCCTGGGTTGGGAAGATCCCCTGGAGAAGGAAATGGCACCCCACTCCAGTACTCTTGCCTGGAAAATCCCATGGATGAAGGAGCCTGGTGGGCTACAGTCCAAAGGGTCACAAAGAGTCAGACACGACTGAGCGACTTCACTTTCACTTTACATTTTCCAACCAAGTTTTAGCTAACAGCTAGTCGTATTTGTGGGGGTATAATATTTTGTCTCATTTAGCATGGCATTTAAATCAACCAGTCAATAATTAGTAGAAATTCATTGAAATACTTTACTTCGCACTATAGGAAATACAAACCATAAAGAGTAATTCCTGCCCTCAAGAAACTCATCTCCTGTTCTAGCCAATGCAAAACAAATTTAATACTTTGTACCCTTCTGGTTCCAGATCAGGTTAGCAGTCTTTTGGAAACTGTAACTAGAAAAATGGTACAGATGAATCTATTTGCAGGGTAGGAACAGAGACACTGAGGTGGAGAACAGACAGATGAACACAGTGAGGGTGGGGGAAGAAGAGGGTGGGAAGAATTGGGAGATTAGCATTGGCATATATACACTGCTGCTGCTGTTGCTGCTGCTAAGTCACTTCAGTTGTGTATGACTCTGTGTGATCCCATAGACGGCAGCCCACCAGGCTCCGCCATCCCTGGGATTCTCCAGGCAAGAACACTGGAGTGG
The DNA here is from genome assembly GCF_001704415.2 of Capra hircus. Lineage (NCBI taxonomy): Eukaryota > Metazoa > Chordata > Mammalia > Artiodactyla > Bovidae > Capra > Capra hircus. The sequence goes on from NC_030811.1 coordinate 42,107,959, forward strand.
GTTGCCATTTCCTTCTCCAATGCATGAAAGTGAAAAGCGAAAGTGAAGTCGTTCAGTCGTGCCCAACTCTTAGCGACCCTCTGGACTGCAGCCTACCAGGCCCCTGCATCCATGGGACTTTCCAGGCAAGAGTACTGGAGTGGGGCGCCATTACCATGTGCAAGTAGACAGCTAGTAGAAGTTGCTGTATAGCACAGGGAGCTCAGCATGGTGCTGTGTGCTGATCTAGGGGGTGGGATGGCGGAGGGCAGGTCCTCAAGAGGGAGGGGATATATGTATCAGTTCAGTTCAGTTCAGTCACTCAGTCGTGTCCGACTCTTTGTGACCCCATGAATCGCGGCACGCCAGGCCTCCCTGTCCATCACCAACTCCCAGAGTTCGCTCAAACTCACTTCCATGGAGTCGGTGATGCCATCCAGCCATCTCATCCTCTGTCATCCCCTTCTCCTCCTGCCCCCAATCCCTCCCAGCATCAGAATCTTTTCCAATGAGTCAACTCTTTGCATGAGGTGGAGTACTGGAGTTTCAGCTTTAGCATCATCCCTTCCAAAGAACACCCAGGGCTGATCTCCTTTAGAATGGGCTAGTTGGATCTCCTTGCAGTCCAAGGGACTCTCAGGAGTTTTCTCCAGCACCACAGTTTAAAAGCATCAATTCTTCAGCACTCAGCTTGCTTCACAGTCCAACTCTCACATCCATACATGACCACTGGAGAAACCATAGCCTTGACTAGACGGACCTTTGTTGGCAAAGTAATGTCTCTGCTTTTGAATATGCTATCTAGGTTGGTTATAACTTTTCTTCCAAAGAGCAAGTGTCTTTTAATTTCATGGCTGCAGTCACCATCTGCAGTGATTTTGGAGCCCCCCAAAATAAAGTCTGACACTGTTTCCCCATCTATTTCCCATGAAGTGATGGGACCAGATGCCATGATCTTCATTTTCTGAATGTTGAGCTTTAAGCCAACTTTTTCACTCTCCTCTTTCACTTTCATCAAGAGGCTTTTATGCATACATATAGCTAATTTGTGTTGCTGTACAGCAGAAGCTAACACAACATTGTAAAGCAATTATACTCCAATTAAAAAAATATTTTTAATGGGAAAGAGAAGCTGGTTTTACGTGACAGGGGAACATAAGCAGTTCAGTTCTGGATGCATTTATTTGAAGTGAGGGAGGTGGGGCCCTCTATTTGACAATATCCCAGAAGCAGCTAATAAGAAAGATTGGTGTATGTATGTGAACTGGATATGTACTAATTGGGGTGGAGTGATCAAATTTCAGGGGAAGTGCTTTCTTTCTTGCTTGCTAAGTTTTGAAGCTGGTTGTATGAAACCAACTGACAACAGGCAGATGAAAAGGAGAAAAAGTATATACATTTATTAATTTTTAATATTACATGCAAGAGGCATCCCAGGGGGAGAAAGTGAATGTGCAAAAAAGCTTTGAGAGTTTATATACCTGTCTAAATAGGGGAAGGAGAGAAAGGATGTAGGCATCCCTTAGGGGAGACGAAAGGATGATGAATGGGCCTTTAACAGAATAGATGGGAGATATAACAGTGTGTGACAAAGTGTATCTGGGTATGGTGGCAACTTCTCACTCCTCTCTGGTGATTAGTCAATCTTCCCTAGCTGATGAAATTTCCAGGGAGGGGCTTATGACGCCTGAGCTCCTCTTGGAGCATCAGGTTTTAGGCAGGTGAAGGGAGTTCAGAAAAAGAAAACCTCTCCCTTTTGCAAAGATCATCTATAGCATTTTTCTAGATTCCATACATTTGTTTTAATACACATTTGTTCTCTTTCTGACTTATTTGCCTGTCTATGGACATCAAGAGGGAAAAGGGAGAGGGTGGGTTGAATCGGGAGTTTGGGATTGACATATATACACTATTGATACTATGTATAAAATAGATAACTAATGAGAACCTAAAGTATAGCACAGGCAACTTTAGTAGATGCTCTGTGGTGACCTAAAGGAGAAGGAAATCCAGCAAAGAGGGGATACATGTATACATACAACTGATTTGCTTTGCTATACAGTAGAAACTAACACAACATTGTAAAGCAACTCTGCTCCAATAAAAATTAATTTAAAAAACGGAATGAAAGCCTCCCCATGCATTTGCTGTTCCTCAAGCATTACCGGTTCAAAATAATCTATATACCAAAGTACCGAATTTTAGGGTGGCATGTCCTGAACTCCTTCCAAAGAAAGTAAGACAGTGAACAAGGACCTTGAGCATCCAGGTACAGTGAGAGAAAAACAGCCCTCAAATAGGCTGCAGGGTAAGGCTGTGGCCAGGGGGACAGGAAAGAAAAGAAGGCAGAGAAGTTAGAGAAAGAATAGTTGCTTCCAAGCTGGACTCTCAATTTCCCTTGAGTTCTAATTAGTCACCGAGCCCTATGACTGTTGCCATAGTTATATAAATGGTGTTTGAGACATTCAGAAGATCAAAGGCCAAGAAGGTATCCAATTAACCTCAGCAATGAAACAAATAAAGGCTGTTGAACTAAAAGACCAAGGACTTGTCAGTTACTAACTATAGCTTTGCATCCTTCCCAGATGTTGGTTATTTCCAAGGGCAGAGGTACTAAGGAGACCATGATTAAAGATGCAATTTCTGAAAGGAATATTTACTTGCAGATTATTCTCTAAGCTTCTGGTAACAATTAAACAAGTTAAATAAATTCAAAGTTCTGTTTCATGGCTATGTGGGAGCCTGGAGAAAGAGGCTCCAGAAGAAGGCGTTCAGTACAAATTCATTTCAATCAGTAAATAAAGGACTCTTTAAAGTTTATATCCTTGCATGAACATTTGGCACACTCCCTTAAACTATCAAAAGAAAAGAGCCTTCTCTGAGCATAGGATGGCGTTTTATTTTGGTGTCTATAAGCCACTAGTGATTTTAAGAAATTTACAACTCTTTAAATCTTCCAGCCTCTCATTTTCAAAGGAATAGTTCAGTTTCTCAGTCTTCTTGCCTGCTTCTCCTGATTAAAAAAAAAAACAAAAACAAAAAAACTAGGTCCCCGTCAGAGTAAATATTTTCTGGGGCATTGTGGCATAATTTTGAGCAACTCAGATAAGGTAAGCCATGGAAAGCTGCAGAAAGTCATCTCAGAGGAATGTGGAAATGAGAATCTGGCTAAATGCCACCACATTGATGATGCTCCATTCAGTTGTATGCACTGCCTCTGTAGGTGATGTACACCAGGGGCCTGGCTACATCTTTGTGCTTCACTGCTTGCTTTCAGTCCCCACTCAGTCTGCTTATCTCAGAGTACAAAACACCATGAGGATTTTACCAATTAGAAAACACTTTAATTAATCTGGAGGAAATGACAGTTTCACAGATTGTATTTACCACTGTCAAAAGAATCAGGCAAAATATTATTTAAAAACTTTGACCCACCAATTAACATCTCTCTGAGAGAGAAAAGGACCCTTTCCGCTTTGTGCAAGTGCTCCAGTGTGGCTTTTTATGATGTTTTGTGGTTAAAAGTGAGGCTTTTGAAAAGAAGGGGCAAAGGAAAGAAGCTTCCATTTTTAACTACACACCCTGTGCTAGATGCTATTGTCGATGGCTCAGAAATGTCATTTCCCTTTATTCCATTTGTGGGGATCTTTAAGTACATTTGCAGTTGGCAGAAATTTCAGTTTTCATCAGGGAAGTAATAAATGGAATTGAGGATGACCGGAAGGACAGGGTGGCATTGAAAAAGATATTTGGAACCAAAATATATTTGGCCAGCAGCAGAGAATTGATGAGTGTAAGAGACGCCTAGGTCAACATTAACAGTCATCTCTGAGCAAGTTTGTGCAATGAGGAAATACAATAGCAAAAGCTGGTTGGCTGGATCCTAATTAGGTAAGAGGAAACTCAATTAAACCTGCATTAGAAAGGACAAGGAGGAACATCTCTGGCAGTCCAGTGGTTAAGACTTTGCCTTCCAAGGCAGGGGGTGAGGGTTTGATCCCTGGTCAGGGAGCTAAGGCTCAGCTGGTAAAGGCTCCTCCTGCAATGTGGGAGACCTGGGTTCAATCCCTGGGTTGGGAAGATACCCTGGGGAAGGGAAAGGCTACCCACTCCAGTATGCTGGCCTGGAGAATTCCATAAGTCCATGGATTCGCAAAGAGTCGGACAGGACTGAGTGACTTCTACTCACTCACTCGGGGAGCTAAGATCCCACATGACTCATGGCCCAAAATCCAAAAACATAAGGCAGAAGTAATATGGTAACAAATCCAACAAAGACTTAAAAAAAAAAAAAAAGATTTAGAAGATTCCATTATTACAAATTTTAACTATTTGGCCTCAGGGTTTCCATCCCAACTGGGTCCCTGGTAGGGAGAGAAGAGCAGAGGAGCATTTTGAAGACTAGAGGAGAAAGAAAGTCATGATTCTCTTAAATAATTGGAGGTCATTGGAGAAAAGAAAGTGAGAAGATATTCTAGGCCCTGGAGGCTTATCCAGCCCAGCTACCCCAACCCTCCCCTCCCATATACACCCATCATGCTGACATTTGCTGTTCTAGCAAGTCATCAGTTAATATGAACCAGGCACCAGCTTTGCAGGTCTAGGAGGTAGGACACAGCTATGAACTGTAAGACTTTTGAGAAGTGAGGAGCTGCGGAAAAGTTTCTAGATTCCTGTGTGGAATTTGGCCACCCCAGGTAAGTCCCATCTCTTGATACAGCAGTTGAAGACTCATGGACAAAATGCAGGGGAAAGGGAATGAGCTCAATTAAAATGTGTCAGGGAAATTATCTGAAAATGGTGAAAGGACACTAACTCCCTTAGACCAAGTTGGTGGGCAGAAGAAAGGTACTCTTTAAAGTGAATTTGGGATTAAATGTGTCCAATCCTTCCTAAAAGAAGATAGCCAAGCTGAAGAAGGAAGCAGATGAACTGTAACTAAGCAGGATCCTATGGAAATCAGTCATGAATATTAACTGGAAGGACTAATGCTGAAACTGAAGCTCCAATACTTTGGCCACCTGATAAAACACACAAAAAAATAATAGAAGAAACTTTTAAGACTTCAAATTGATGAGGCTCTCAGAAGAGAGGTTTGTTTGCTTTGAAAACAAAGAAGCTTACATCTAAATGTCTCGGTGACACTTCAGATTTTTAATGATTGAGGATATAAGCAGTAAAACCAAATCAGCTTCAGGCTCTGTCTCCCATATTCTGTGTTTAATAGAATCATGCCAAAATAATGGAACAAAATCTACAGAATTTTGAGGGAAATGGGAGTGGCCTGGGATTCTAAACAGAAACAATTTACCATTGCAGCACCAGGAAATGATAAATGTATTCTGAGACACGCCATTATTTAGAAAGTGGAACATCCACGTTTTTTTTTTTTTTTTAATTGGAGAAGGCGATGGCACCCCACTCCAGTGCTCTTGTCTGGAAAGTCCCATGGACAGAGGAGCCTGGTGGGCTGCAGTCCATGGGGTCGCGAAGAGTCGGACACAACTGAGTGACTTCACTTTCACTTTTCACTTTCATGCATTGGAGAAGGAAATGGCAACCCACTCCAGTGTTCTTGCCTGGAGAATCCCAGGGATGGGGGAGCTTGGTGGGCTGCTGTCTATGGGGTCACACAGAGTCGCACACGACTAAAGCGACTTAGCAGCAGCAGCAGCATAAATGCTTTACAAAGTTGTGTTAGTTTCTGCTGTACAACAAAGCGAATCAGCCATATGGATACATGTAATCCCTCCCTCTTGGATCTTCCTCCCACCCTCCCCCCTCTCAAATGCACAAAAAGGAGGTAAAGGAGGTGAACACTAGCAATACAATGAAACAAAGTCTCCAGTGAATAATTATTGTTTGGATGATTGTATGTAATTCAAATGTCAAAATGGTCTTGAAAGAGAAACTACAGAGTGAAAAACCTGTTAACTTTCTAGTTTAAAAATCTGAGATCATGCTAACATAATCTGGGAGGCAGAGAAAAAAGAAAAAAAATGTAAAGAAAGTTAAATTCCTCATAGGAGACATTGAGGCTTCACTGATCATATTGATTGGGCAGTAAGGGTTTACATATTATTAATGAAAGATGATCTTGAATAGACTATGAGTAGAATGTATAATTTCCAGATCAGTATAAAGATAAAATAACAAGACACCTCCCCCAAACTCCCACAAAACCACAGGAAAAGTAGAAAACAGAACAACAGAGAACTATGACACACAACTGCATCAACTGAGATAAAGTGTAAATGGGTTCAGATGTCAAATGACACTTGGAATATAAGACAGGAAAATTCTCTGTGCAATCACAGATAAACTACTTTGGCTATGCATACTGTTCAAATTTTGTTTTGTATAAAATAAGTATGAATTGGCATGTAATGTAAAGCTATCTTAGGTCTTTTTTCAGAAAACAAAGCTGAAATTAGTGTGATCTTCTGCTTCTCTATTCTTTTTCCATGAAATACACCTTGAACTGCTTGTCCTAGAACAATGTCCTTCTGAAAATATTTGCTATTTCAAGACAATAATTTGCCAAATCAGGCACCGGTTAAATTGCGAAAACACTGCATAGAATATCAACTGTTGCATACAATATAATATAAATGCAATGAACACTGCTTACAGTCTTTCAAATAGAAAATGCAAATATATAAAAATAATGTATGATAAAAACTGATAAACAATCCTGGAGGCTGTCAATTAGAATTATAACACATTAGAAGAAATGAACAAGTCTTTTGTTACAACTGATTGTACTCTAAGTCGGTTATTTGAAATGCAAGTTGAACTATTCCATTTAAGAAAAAATACACTCAGGCCAGCTCCAGAAGATCATTTAACACACAGTTCACTGAGTCATGTCAATACATGAATGAGCACAGGTGTCTGGATTTTTCTCCAGGAGAACATGCTTGACTGGAGGCCAGCTGGGGAGGACTGCAGCTCTGGTGGGCTCCCGAGGGCAGGTCCCGAGAGTTCCCAAAGGCTTCTCAGGAGAGGCTGATTCTCTGCTGCAGTCTTTCCTCACCAAAAATGCTGATGCTCTGCTTTTTTCTTCCTTGCGCATTCATGCACATGTGCTAAGTCACTTCAGTCTTGTCTGACTCTTTGCAACCCCATGGACTGTAGCCCACCAGGCTCCTCTGTCCTTGCGATTCTCCAGGCAAGAATGCTGGAGTGGGCTGCCATGCTCTCCATTTTTCTCTCATCCTTGTCTAACTGTTAGTAGCTTTTTCATGGCTCGAGATGGAAGCCACTTGTAATCGACTTCTCTTTCGATCTTTATATATATTTTAAAGATTTTTTGTTGATGTGAACCATTTTGAAAGCCTTTATTGAATTTGTTACAATATTTCTTCTTTTTTTATGTTTTGGTTTCTCAGCCACGAGGTGTGTGCGTTCTTAGCTCCCAGATGGGGGATTGAACTTGTACCCTTTGCAGTGGAAGCTTCAGGTCTTAACCACTGGACTTCCAGGGAAGTCCCTGATCTTTATATCTTTAAAAGAAGAATAGAAGCATTCTGTTTTCTACATGTTTATGAGGATGTTCACACGTAGGTGATGCAGAATAGAATTCTGCCCAACTTTGTGATACGTTCAAATATATGAGGTTCACTTTTGAGAGCCCTTTCCACCTGGATGTGTGGAAAAGGAATTGAGACACCAGCCTATCTTCAGGAAATTCAAGGGAATCCTGCATCAGGAGTTAGCCTGAATAAACATGTCTTCAAAGTAAACTTACTCAAAATGAAGCTAGATTTACGGCAAAGAACCCAGTAGCACACCTTCATGAAAACCAGGTCCTCTCCCAAGGCAGGCTCAGTTCCAGGAGAAGCCAGTCAAAGTTCCATGTAGACCAGCTGCTGCGCCCTTCCTGTGGGAGGGCAGGGGAATCCCCAGGTGTCAAGCCAGCACTCTTCTGTGCCTGTTTCCCAAATTCAAAAGAGACGCATGCATATCCCATTCGAATCACAGTCACGCTCTACAACACTAGCCCTCTTGCCAACACTCAAGCTATTGTGTCCTTTCCCTTGAGCATTCTTTCTATATGAATCGTTTCCCTTTCGTAAGAGTCCCTATCACAGACTTGGTTACCCTTCACCTCTTCAATGTACTATGTTAGCATTGTACCACGTTCGATGTTGCAGGGTCTTCCTCTCTATGGTTTCTTTTTCTCGTGGAAGAGCATGCCCTGAGACATGTGGAATCTTAGTTACCCAACTAGGGATCCAACCTATGCCCCCTGCATTGGCAACATGGAGCCTAACCGTTGGATTGCCAGGGAAGTCCCTGTCCCTGTCAAGCCATGCCACCTCTTTCTTCCTCTTTCATCGTGACACCTGATGGAGATAAATGTCTAAGGAAAAGATTCCAGCAATTTCTTTGTAAGAAAAGATTCTTACAAAGAGATTGCTGTATGACAGTCTCCAGGGCCATCCATGTCTCTGCAAATGGCAGAATTTTGTTCTTTTTGGTGGCTGAGTTATTACCATTTCCTCTCTTGGTGGACATTTAGGTTGCTTCCTTGTGCTGGTTATTAAGGAAATTAAAAACAAAGAGGGGATTTTATATATATATAGCTGATTCACATTATTGTACAGCAGAAATTAACACAATGTTGTAAAGCAACTATACTCCAATAAAAATTAAAACAAAATAGATTGCTAACTCAAGATTGCTCTTTCTGCTTCTGAAGAATAAGGTTTTCCATTGCTGATGAGATGATCTCTTGATGCAGGTCTTCCTGACATTATCCTAATTGTTGTCCAAGTCATAGTGAAATTCGAGAACTATGCTAATCCTTGGATGGAGTTTGAAAGCTGATGCATTCCTTTTATATTTTTAAAATGATATCTAAAACTTTTTCATGTTAAATAGTTACAAAGTATGTGATTTCTGACATATTGTATGTTGGCATTTTAAAATAAAACTGTTACATTGCTCTGATAAATATGGAGCACATTATAAGAAATAGACTAAAAACATGAGTTTTGATACCCAGCATCATTCATTTTAAAAATACTTGAACATTTCTTCAACAGTCAGAAAATTTACATCAACCATTTCTCTCTTAAAATCACACTTCCCCCCGCAGAATTCTGCCTTAATCCAATTTTTATGCTTAAAAATATACTTTATTTATGCCATCAGATTTCTTTGAAACAAAAATATGCTCATGAATTAAAATTTATTTTTAATATCCTGATTAAAAATCTCTAGAGTTAAAATTTCTATTTTAAGTGGAGCAGTTATATAAATCAAAATGCCTTGATCATATAATGAATTTTGACAAATAATTTTTACACATAAAAATTTGTCTTAGGAAAGTAGCTTATAATAAGATGGATTGAAGGGAGCTTATGAGACCTTCATTAAAGGTGACTTTCCTAAAAGATGTTTGTGATTGTCCCTTTGCTTGGACCCCTAGAGTCTTATACTTTGAGCCGCTGTACCCAAGCTGGATTCTAGATGAGTGAATCTTTTGTAAGGTACATGAGGGAAGTCTTGATAAGGGATGCAGATGACACGAGTTCCATCCCTGGGTCAGGAAGATCCCTGGGAGAAGGGAACGGCTACCCAACCTCAGTACTCTTGCCTAGAGAATTCTATGGACAGAGGAGTCTGGTGGGCTACAGTCCATGGGATCGCAAAGAGTCGGACACAAATGAACAACTAACACCCCGCCCCTGCACCCCACACACAAAGCTTACTTACTAGTACGTCCTGTTTCCTGTCTCCTTTTGCTAGAGGAAGAGCTCCATGAAGACAAGGGTCTTATCTGTTTCGCCCACTGATGTGCATCATTGCCTAGAATAGTGCCTGCACATGGCATGCACAAAGTTTCTGGTGGATGAATGAATGAGTGAGCAAATGAATGAGTGAGTGGGGTATAGGTTAGATCACACATAACTCATTGTTTAAATAAAAGCTTCATTGTCCTAAAAATAGGAAACACTGGTGGAAGATTTAGATTCTCACACAGCGTGTGGTACGAAGTCCAAGAAACTCAAAGAGCCGGCACCCGATGAGCAATAGTTTAATGTTCCCATCTCAGGTGGGCACAAGGCATACAGTTCAGCCCATCTTCCTCTACATTAACTTAGAATGATTCATATGCAGCAACTTCCAGAATTACAGTAAAATTAAAAATTGTTTTGATTCCTCCAGTGATTGAATTAGACATCTACATATAGTAGGTTTAATAGCATCACAATGCTGACCTTATTTTCAAATCAACAGATCAGCTTTCCAAGTTACTATGTGACACAGCCTCAAAATATACACTCAAGAATTGTTTGCAAGAATTTTGGTTAAACACAGGGTCTATTACTGGAAAAGTCTTGAAATTATTTCATATCATGTGGCCAATCAAACTGACCCAAACAAACATTCTCTAAAATTAATATAATTTAGGTTAAAATATAAAATGGATTGGGCTTCCCAGGTGGCACTAGTGGTGAAGAACCTGCCTGCCAAAGCAGGAGACTTAAGACATGTGAGTTCAATCCCTAGGAAGAGAAAATTCTCCAGAGAAGGATATGGCAACCCACTCCAGTTTTCTTGCCTGGAGAATCCCTTGGACAGAGGAGCCAGGTGGGCTACAGTCCACAGGGTCGCAAAGAGTCAGACACAACTGAAGTGACTTAGCACACATAAAATGGATTAATATACAACTGAAACTAATGCTACTCTTTTTTTTTTATTAAACACCATCCTGGATGATTTAGTTTCACCAAGACAATGTTAGTTATTAGTAACCATAATTTAATATGATATTTTATACTTCCTCTTAAATTTTAGGCTCATGGCTATGAAAGAGCTGAAATCCTAGGGCATTCATACTTAATTTCACATTTGCCATATAAACTGGATCCCGACAGTCTTCACCTGTCACCTGTCATATTTTGGGACAAATTCTACAAAAAAGTTGAGTAACAGGGTTTACTGAGGAAAGGAAAAAGCTGACAAGACCGGATTAAAACAAGGGAAAACATGGGATATTTCACCTTCCCATGAGGAAAGGAAAGCCAGGGCAGGCAGTTTGGGCCCCAGTGGAAGGAGCTCGCCTGTGCAGGTCCTCCTCTTTACATGGCAAGTATGGGGCGCAGCCCCCTCAGTGGGGGTAGTCAAGCCAGCGCTGGGGATGCTGGTGCCTGCGGTCGGCAGGAGCGGGTCTGCAAAGCACAGCTCAGGCCCTGCTGTTGGGGGAAAGGAGCTGCCAGCCACAGGAGAGAAGAGAGCACCCCTGATTCCTGCTCATTCACTGCCCAGGCAATCCAGTGTGTATATACCACAGCTCTGCTCAATGCAACACAATGTTTGTTGTATTTCAAGTAACAGTACAATAAAAATAATATAAATCAATAACAGATATCTGTTACTTTCCTTTAATGGGTTCTATATAATACTCAAGTTTTTAAAATGTTGCCCAATAAGCAATGTCATTTAAAATAGCCTCACCCACTAAGATATTTTAGTTTACTATTAGCAAATAATTTAAGAGACCTGACCACTATACACCACCAAATGGAACCTTGCATTCTTGGGTCTGTGGGTGAGAGTACAATAGAAGTAAGTTCTGCCTACTTTCTCCTTTAAGGCTGTGCTATTTTCCTTGGAGAGTTCTGGGACTTTAAGATTTTCCAAAGATCAAACGAATGCCAATCAAGGACCTTGTCAGATAGGAATTAATTCACCTCTAACTCCATGTTCAAACATAGCCATCTTACAGTGCAGTCAGTAAAGAACTTTTTTTCCTTGTCACAAGAATTGCCACCAGCTTAACTAAAGACTAGACTTTTGTATATCATCTGCTGCATACACCTTGCACCAAACAAGGGTAACAAAATCAATGAATCTGGCAGTCTCTGAACTAAGGATTTTCTTAAAAAATTGATTACTCATCAAAAGTGGTATCTATTTACCTGACAAATGAAAATCCTAAAGGGTAATTTTATCACTTTGGTTTTCCCACTAGGTATGTTATCTCACATGCTAGTAAAGTAATGCTCAAAATGCTCCAAGCCAGGCTTCAGCAATACATGAACCGTGAACTCCCTGACATTCAAGCTGGTTTTAGAAAAGGCAGAGGAACCAGAGATCAAATTGCCAACATCCGCTGGATCATCGAAAAAGCAAGAGAGTTCCAGAAAAACATCTATTTCTGCTTTATTGACTATGCCAAAGCCTTTGACTGTGTGGATCACAAGAAACTGTGGAAAATTCTGAAAGAGATGGGAATACCAGACCACCTGACCTGCCTCTTGAGAAATCTGTATGCAGGTCAGGAAGCAACAGTTAGAACTGGACATGGAACAACAGACTGGTTCCAAATAGGAAAAGGAGTACGTCAAGGCTGTCTATTGTCGCCCTGCTTATTTAACTTATATGCAGAGTACATCATGAGAAACACTGGGCTGGAAGAAGCACAGGCTGGAATCAAGATTGCCGGGAGAAATATCAATAACCTCAGATATGCAGATGACACCACCCTTATGGCAGAAAGTGAAGAGGAACTAAAAAGCCTCTTGATGAAAGTGAGAGGAGAGGGAAAAAGTTGGCTTAAATCTCAACATTCAGAAAATGAAGATCATGGCATCCTGTCCCATCACTTCACGGGAAATAGATGGGGAAACAGTAGAAACAGTGTCAGACTTTATTTTTTTGGGCTCCAGAATCACTGCAGATGGTGACTGCAGCCATGAAATTAAAAGACGCTTACTCCTTGGAAGAAAAGTTATGAGCAACCTAGACAGTATATTCAAAAGCAGAGACATTACTTTGCCGACTAGGGTCCGTCTAGTCAAGGCTATGGTTTTTCCAGTGGTCATGTATGGATGTGAGAGTTGGACTGTGAAGAAAGCTGAGCGCCGAAGAATTGATGCTTTTGAACTGTGGTGCTGGAGAAGACTCTTGTGAGTCCCTTGAACTGCAAAGACATCCAACCAGTCCATTCTGAAGGAGATCAACCCTGGGATTTCTTTGGAAGGAGTGATGCTAAAGCTGAAACTCCAGTACTTTGGCCACCTCATGTGAAGAGTTGACTCATTGGAAAAAACTCTGATGCTGGGAGGGATTGGGGGCAGGAGGAGAAGGGGACGACAGAGGATGAGATGACTGGATGGCATCATGGACTTGATGGACGTGAGTCTGAGTGAACTCCGGGAGATGGTGATGAACAGGGAGGCCTGGTGTGCTGCGATTCATAGCATTGCAAAGAGTCGGACATGACTAAGCGACTGAACTGAACTGAACTGAATGTTAAAGAACCATTTCAATTTCCAATAGGTAATATACTTTTAAAGTCAAGATGACCAATTGCTAGACCAATTAGCAAAAAGTGTTGACTCTTGACTTCCAGGAATTAGTACAACTACTGCATTTCCTGAAGGAACAGTTACTGTATCTTCTCCATTGGGGACATATTTCTGGTTGTTTGCTCATTATTTTGATACTGCCACATCAATGAAAATCTTGTGCAATTAGCCAGAGTTCTTCTGAAGTCTGTATACCTTTCTCAGGAAGCTTTATTGAAAGCTACTCTTTATGATTCCTTTGCATTTTGTAAGCATGAACTTTTTGATGAAGGATTTCCTTCCACCATCCCTTTGTCTGGTTAGTGTGTTTTATTTATTTTTTATTTATTTTTACTTTATTTTACTTTACAATACTGTATTGGTTTTGCCATACATTGACATGAATTCACCACAGGTTAGTGTGTTTTAGAATGACATGTGACTGAGTGGTTGAAAGTCACTCAGTCATGTCCAACTCTTTGTGACTGTGGACTATACAGTCCATGGAATTCTCTAGGCCAGAATACTGGAGTGGGTAGCCTTTCCCTTCTCCAGGGGATCTTCCAACCCAAGGATCAAACCCAGATCTCTCGCATTGCAGGTGGATTCTTTACCAGCTGAGCCACAAGGGAACACCAAGAACACTGGAGTGGGTAGCCTATCCGTTCTCCAGCGGATCTTCCCAACCCAGGAATCAAACCATGGTCTCCTGCATTGCAGGCAGATTCTTTACCAACTGAGCTATCAGGGGAGTCCTTAGAATGACATACTACACCTGAAAATACAACCTAGCTGGCAGATTTTCTCTCGCCTTCCGGCAGAGAAGTCAACTTTAGCTCCACCATATCCTCTCAAGTCTGTGGTTGAGCATTGATCAAGGAAAGAACTCATTTTATTTGTAAAGCCCTTTGGCAGTTTACAAAGCACTTTCCCCTATGATTCAATTTGTTCTTTCCAATAGCCCTGGGAAGAATCTATTGTCATTTCTATTGAAAGGATGTAGTTAATCAAGACTTAGGGAAGTAGACGCTTACCCCGGTAATAAGTGACAAATGAGGAATCAATGACTTCCGACTGCCAATCCTGTGCACTTCCCCTGTGTCATCTTACCTTGTGATACAACCAAGGCATGAAGTGAAGCACAAGCTTCCTACCAGCTGCTCTCCAGACACACAGGCTCACGCCTTTGATGACTCCCAGTTGGCAGAAGTCTGAAATATGCTTCAGATACACCACCATACAGTAATGTCATAAACAAGATGATTATTGCTCTACTTAGAAAACGTGTTGGAGTGAAAAATAAGGCCATTATTTAAACATACCCTGAAGGTTTATAGTGTTTGAAAAATCTATTTTAAAAAATCATTTATTTTTTTCATTACTAATTTATTCCAGTACTATTCAAGTCCTCCCTGAAGGATTTCTGGTGGGGAAGAAGATTGATTTACAAAGCCCCAATAAATCACATGCAAATTCATATTAAATATTGTCAATACAGTTTCTGATATACTGCAGTTTTGTAGCCCTTGGGCCATAACTACCCTCTACCAGTAGGCAGAAGATGAAAGGAAGCAAAATGAATGTCCTTAAAACCTAGAGGCTCACAGCAGGGTTTGAAGTAGGATGAGGCGAGTGATGCACTGGCTTCGGGCTCAAAGTTTAAGGGATGCTAAAAGACTCAATAATGAAGAAAAATAATACTTCAATGCAATCTTGCAAAAAATCAAATGAATGCAAACCATCTGTGATGAATAAATATTAAAACTTTAAATAAATCCAGAATCAGCATTTCTGGTTTTCCCTTTGGCTGCAGGCTTCATTACTGCTCGATGCTTGGTGAGTCAATGTACATTACTAACCCTATCTTCATTTACAACTTTGACATTTCATTCATGATGGATTTTTTTGGTGCACATTTTTGAATTTTCAAAAATAATGCTCTAAGGACTTCCCTGGTGCTTCCGTGGTTAAGACTCTGCACTTTCAATCCAGGGGGCATGGGTTTGATCCTTGGTTGGGGAACTAAGATTCTACATGCCATGGGGTGTGGCCAAAAAATATATATAATAATGCATTGAATTTTTATTTATAATTTTGCAGCCAAGGCAGGTGCTTACTTAACTTCCTCTGATCCTGCCTCTCAATACTTAAATACTTTCTATCCCTGGATACCAACATCAGTAGTAACCTTTGGGCTGTGCAGGTCATCATGAGCATGGAGGTGTTACCACCTCCCCCAGCACTTTCAGCACCCCTCTTCTCACCGGACTCCTCATTACAATCGAGTCTATGTTCTGTCAGATACTCAAAGTTGAGGAAAGCAAACAATCAGCAGGCACATAACAAATAACCAGCCACAGATTCCCCATGAACTACAGACAGCTTAATAACACAAACCTGAAGTTTCTCCTTGCTCAGCATGTATTCCTAAGACTTCACAGATGAAAATGCAAGCGCTCTATGGACTAAGCACCTTAACTTACCTGCAGCTCTGCATATGCAACAAAAAGGCCTTTAAAAAAATCAGCTGAAGTTCTATCTTTTAGAGCCTCTCAGGAATACCCAACACACAGTCTCTCACAAAGCCAACATCTCACAGGAGAATCTCACTGGGACGTGTGATGAGCATGGCTGTCAAGCTCCGGCCACACAGACTAATGATTATTTTGTCTTGCTTGACTGTTTTCCTTTGTTTCTGCATTTTCTCAATTCTCTGATTAAGTTTGCTCTTTAAAATGTGGGGAAGGTCTAAGAGGCTAAAGCTTTTCCACAAACAAGAACCAGGTGAGGGATACAGAGGGTGTCTGTCCCCTGGAAGACTCCCTGGGGTCCTGCTCGGTTTCAAAGATGAACGGTAGACCAGACAAAAATAGGGATCTTATCACACCTGATTGCTGGACCTGAGTGACTGCAGACCACTTACTTGTCTAGGTCCAGGTGGATGGGATCTTGAGGGACTTGCTTCTTCCACTCCGCAGCCTTTTCAGACAAGACTCCTTCCCACTGTTACGATCACGGGATAGCAGTGGGCATGGGAGGATGAGGTAGCATTTTGACAGATGTGCTGAAGAAGGGATTGCAAAAACAGAAGACATTGGGAGGCCAAGGAGTCATCGCCCTGTCAGCTCAGACCAGCTGCAAGGGGACTGTGCTGGAGACTTGCACCGTTGGGCTGGGTAGGCTTGGGGTCAGTTTGTCTCCAGTGACTTCCAATAAAAAGGAGATCAAGACACCAGGCTATGGTTTTTCCAATAGTCATGTATGGATGTGAGAGTTGGACTATAAAGAAAGCTGAGCATCAAAGAATTCATGTTTTTGAACTATGGTGTTGGAGAAAACTCTTGAGAGTCCCTTGGACTGCAAGGAGATCCAACCAGTCCATCCTGAAGGAGATCTGTCCTGGGTGTTGGAAGGACCAACACCCAGGAAGGAACTGGAAGGACTGATGCTGAGGCTGAGACTCCAATACTTTGGCCACCTGATGCGAAGAGCTGATTCATTTGAAAAGACCCTGATGCTGGGAAAGATTGAGGGCTGGAGGAGAAGGGGATGGCAGAGAATGAGATGGCTGGATGGCATCACCAACTCAATGGACATGAGTTTGGGTGAACTCTGGAAGTTGGTGATGGACAGGGAGGCCTGCTGTGCTACAGTTGATGGGGTCGCAAAGAGTCAGACACAAGTGAGCGACTGAACTGAACTGAACTGAACTGAAGACACCAGGAAACACGGCAGTCTGGACAGGGAAACACAGGGTCAGCTTGTGCAGCTGCTTCATTTCTTTCCCACAGCAACTTGTAAGGCGGGAATTGTTATCCCTAAATTACAGAGAAGAAAGCAAATTCAGGAAGGTTTATCAGATTGTCAAAAGGCATGCACTGATTAAAGAAATAGGGATGAAACCCAAATACAGTCTGTTTGATCTCAAAGATCATGGTCTTTTTACTATATGACAAAGCCTTCGAAACTTCTACCTCAAACACTTTCTTAAAATACAAACAGATCCTTAAAGCAGTGAAGCCGTTTGAAAACAGAGAATTACTGTCAGCAAAGAACAACAACAACAAAAAATCAATTCCAAACTAGCAAAAGGTCAGTAAGACTCAATGACCTCAAATTAGACTGATACCATGAAGTAAAAGATACATGAGGTTTAACAATGCTTTGAATTCACACTGACCTTGTTTTCAACAATGGAAAGACACCAACTTTGATATCAATTCAAAAATATTAACTCAAGATGCTTAGAGGAAGTAAAATTACTATTAGGACATCCTTGAAGGCTTTCCTTATAGTCTATATTTTACACACAATTTTGCTATAGAAGATTTTAAAGCTTTGCTCTTTTTTTTTTTTTTTTTTTGAAAATACATTTCATTGCCATTAGGCACCAAATATATAAACCAGACACAGGATTAGGTTTTAGACTGAAAAATCAGATATTTTAGGAATTTATAATAAAGTTTCCAAAATCTAATTCTATATAACAGAATTAACATTTTATGATACAGGCATAAATGAGATTCCGTTTCTTTTTTTTTCAACTATCAGTCAGGAAGACAAATTAAAACAGGAAATGTTGTAATAAAGACATGAACAGAGCCTGTGGCAGCCATGAGGATGCCTCTCACAACCTCTAAGTACCTGAAGTACAGCTGACCAAGAGTCCAGCTGCTTGCTCAGCAATTCATTGCCCTGTTTAAGTCAAAGCCATGCTTCTTCCCATGGGACGTTTTCAGGAAGCAAATGAGCACAGCAGGGATATGAAGGTAAGCCCAACTGGGGGAGAAATGGGGATCCCCACTCCCACCCCTAGTCTTGCTTCTTTATGCTGGTTGCACCGGAGTCTGGACCAAGTCCCATTCAGTCTTCCCTCCCTCTCTCCTCTTTGACAGCCTTGCAATGTAATCTGATAACTCTCCCAGCTTTTCCAGTCCCCTCTCCATTTTCTGTCTATTTTATCGCAAGATGAAATCTTCACAAGTTTAATTCTGTATTGGTGTCTACATCTCAAAGGACTTGGACAGACAGAGAGCATAAATGTGAGGGGAAACTAAGATAACTTTTTTTTTTCGCATTGATATCTAAGGTTTTAGAACTCAGGATAGTTCCTCCTGCATAGCAGGCACTCCATCAAATTTGTCAAAAGTACAAATGAATGAATATTGAGATAAAAATCATATGAAATGTATGGCTTCTAATTGCTACTTATCCTTATGGAGGTCTGCTGCTGCTGCTGCTAAGTCGCTTCAGTTGTGTCCAACTCTCTGCGACCCCATAGACAGCAGCCCATCAGGCTCCCTGACCCTGGGATTCTCCAGGCCAAGATTTCCTTCTCCAAAGTATGAAAATAAAAAGTGAAAATGAAGTCGCTCAGTCGTGCCCAAATCTTAGCGACCCCTTGGACTGCAGCCCACCAGGCTCCTCCGTCCGTGGGATTTTCCAGGCAAGCGTACTGGAGTGGGGTGCCATTGGTCTAACAGTGTTTTATTCATAGGGAATAGTAAACGTGTCTAATGAAATCTTTGTTTTAAAAAATGTTTCTGTACCAGCTGGAAATCAAATACATATTAGCCATTAGGTTAGAAAGTGTTTCAGCTCACTGCTTGAGTAATGATAATGTCTCAATCCATGTTACTAAAAAAGAAGGAACAACTGCTTCTATTCTCTTGCTTTTCCTGGTCACTTGGAGTATTATCATGTCGTGTATAGGAGGCTTGGAAATCACCTTTCATTTCCCAAAATAGCGTGAAAACATCAAATCTATGTTACCACCAACTGAGTGGGTGCCTTGGAAACCAAGCTGGAGACTGCTCTGCAGTAATGATCCTTTTATTCTCATTGGCAATTCTAGGATGCTCTCAAATCCAAATGTTATCACAATTTAGCCTAAGCAGAAAATAAAAGTCCCTTGAGTGCTTATCTTATGGTTTTTAATAAAGTGCTTTCTCACTTTCATAGAAGCTAGACAAAGTTAATTAGCTTGGATAGGAGAAGTCTTTCTCTGTCCTCTTTCCCCTCCAAGCACTAATTAATATTAATGAGTAAAGGATAAAATTACTAAGTACTCAGTATAATTGTGCTAGTGGATCATTTCCATGGGATGTTTCTGAAATCCAGATAAACAGTAAATGTGGACCATTAACCAAAGAGGGTTGAGAGTCCTTGGTATCAATTTCACCGAAAACCCAAAGAGGGCCCTCCCCACCTTGAGGGATGGATTTAAGAAGATTAGTGTCTAGGAACTGATTGATTTACTAACACTAAAGTTCCCCTTTTTCTTTCCTTCTTACTGCTTGCTTTGATTTTTTTTTTTCATTTGGCAGGGAAAAGTGGTGGGATTTGATATTCTGCCATGCAGATTGTTTTAACTCTTTCAGACACAAAGCTTTCAGGCTTTTATCCCAATACTTCAGGAGGTCAGGAAGACAAAACACAGCACTACATTTTTTTCAGTTCTTCAAAGGAGGATGTCAAAGAATGTGATCAGATGGAAAAGTTTTGGAAATTAAGTTGTCACATCAAGATTTTTAAATATGGGGCCTAAGTTCTTTGGGTTTCTTCTGTGGTCATCTTCTGCCAAGGTCTCAGGCTGATTTAGGAAGTTTTCAACATATTAATTCAGCTTGCCCTGCCTTGAGACAAAGGAACCCACAGTCCCTAGGGAATTACACCACCCAGTTGTAAACCTCGACTTGCTACTTCTGGTATCTCAGGCACTGAACTCTGACCCAGAGAAGTTTCATAAGGGTTAAACATTATTACTCTCTGGCCAAATATTTAAATAAGGCATTTTGTAGAAGTGCAAAGTCTGAAAAATGAGAAATGTTGTAAGAAAACAAAGAGGCCTCTTCTAAAAAGAAATCTATCATGTTAGAATTAAAGCAATAACAATTTGTAGCGAAATGTATACATATTCATAAAAGCTATGATTGTATTTAGTAAGAAGCTTTATAAAGACAGGGAAGCTCTGGTATAGATATACACCCTTAGAGGACTTTGGTCTCTTTCTTGGTCAAAAAGATAAATAGAAAGATTATATGGTTCACTGACAGAGGAAAAAGCTTTTCAATTATTCTTACAATCAATTAAGAATATGGGTGGAACTCATTCAAATGGTGATGTAACAGCAGGACCTCATGGGGTCTTCCTGGAATAGGTCTTCCCCCATATCCTCTGCTTAAGCTCCTCTCTGAAGTGCCTTGGTGGAGGTAATGAAGAGAATGGTGACCTCCCTCAAAAGATCCCATGCATGTACTGCTACACTCAGTGCTCCCAACCCTGCAGCTGGCTACCACCGACCCACCCTCCACCTGAGACTCCCAGACACCCACAGGCAAGTCCGGGGCAGTCTCCTGTGGGGTCACTGCTCTTTTCTCCTGGGTCCTGGTGCACAAGGTTCTGTTGTGCTCTCCGAGAGTCTATTTCCCAGTCCTGTGTAAGTTCTGGCAGCTCTATGGTTGGGTAAATGGCGACCACCAAAGAGCTCTTATGCCATACCCAAGTCTGCTGCACCCAGAGCCTCTGTCCCTGCATCAGACCACCGCCAGGCGGCACCTCCACAGGAGACACTCAAACACAGTTCTGTCTCAGTCTCTGTGGGGTCCGTGGGTCCTGGTGCGCATAAGGTGTTTTTTGAGCTCTCTGAGCGTCTCTGGCGGGAATGGGGTTTGATTCTAAACATGATTTTGCCCTTCCTACTGTCTTTCATAACTTTCCTTCCAAGGAGTAAGCGTCTTTTAATTTCATGGTGATTGCAGCCATGAAATTAATTACTCCTTGGAAGGAAAGTTATGACCAACCTAGATAGCACATTCAAAAGCAGAGACATTACTTTGCCAACAAATGTCCGTCTAGTCAAGGCTGTGGTTTTTCCAGTGGTCATGTATGGATGTGAGAGTTGGACTGTGAAGAAAGCTGAGCGCCGAAGAATTGGTGCTTTTGAACTGTGGTGTTGGAGAAGACTCTTGAGAGTCCCTTGGACTGCAAGGAGATCCAACCAGTCCATTCTAAAGGAGATCAGTCCTGGGTGTTCTTTGGAAGGACTGATGCTAAAGCTGAAACTCCAGTACTTTGGCCACCTCATGCGAAGAGTTGACTCATTGAAAAAGACTGATGCTGGGAGGGATTGGGGGCAGGAGGAGAAGGGGACGACAGAGGATGAGATGGTTGGATGGCATCACTGATGTGATGGACATGAGTTTGAACAAGCTCAGGGAGTTGGTGATGGACAGGGAAGCCTGGCGTGCTGCAGTCCATGGGGTCGCAAGAGACTGAACTGAACTGAACTGAAATACCTTGGTAATAGTATTTGATGCACATTTGCCGAGTTGGTTTGTAGATGTAAAAAACCTCCCCCTCTAGCAAATGGAAGCTGTTAACTATTACCACTTGACGACCATAAGCACATAGCCCCAGGCCTCCTGGAGCCTAGGGACAGATGTGACATCACCCGGATACATCACCACCAACCAATTAGAGAATTGTACACAAGTTGATCACAGACCCTGCAACCCCCTTCCCTCACTTGGCTTTTATTTTATTTTTTTAAGTTAATTAATTATTTTTGGCTGTGTCTGGTCTCAACTGCAGCATGAGGGATCTTTCGCTGTGCCACGTCGGTTTCTCTTTAGTTGTGGCTCCAGATTGCATGGGCTCAGTAGTTGCAGCTCCTGGGGTCTCTAGTTGTGGTACACAGTTTCCAGAGTGAATGGCCTCTGCAGTTGTAGTGCTGAGGCTTTGTTGCCCCAAGGCATGTGAGATCTTAGTTCTCTGACCAGGGATCGAACTGGCAACTTTGGAAAGTGACTCAACCACTGGACAACCAGGGAAGTCCCTGTGAACTGTCTTTGCTAGCAATTTAGGATGTTTGCTACTTTGACAGTTTGTCTTGTCCTGTACTTTTTACAAAAGGGTTTATTTAGAACAAGTGGGTCAGGGAGTTAATACTTTGAATTTCTAATAATCCCCCGGGGGTCAAGATTAACAGAATAAATGACCAGCAAAAGAGAATAATTTCAGGAGCTCTAGAATTTTTTCCTGTCCTATTACCCTTTAGTCCACAATTACAAACAAGATTTAAAAAGTGATTATTTCTGAGAGAGAATATTAAATTCATACTAAAAGTGAAAGTGAAGTGAAAGTCACTCAGTCATGTCTGACTCTTTGCAACCCTGTGAACTGTAGCCCACCAGGCTCCTCTGTCCATGGAAATTCTCCAGGAAAGGATACTGGAGCAGGTTGCCATGCCTTCCTCCAGGGGATCTTCCCAAACCAGGATCGAGCCTGAGTCTCCTGAATTATAGGCAAATTCTTTACCTTCTGAGTCACCAGGGAAGCCCCCAAGTCCATACTAAGTCAATGATGAAAACTATCCACTTTAAAAAATAAGAATATGGCAGTCCAGTGGGCAAGACTCCATGCTCCCAATACAGAGGGCACAGGTTCAATCCCTGGTCAGGGAACTAAGATCCTACATGCCACATGGTGCAGCCAAAAATGAAAACAAACAAACAAACAAATATGAAAAGCCCTTCATCTGCCTCCACTTTTGGTTTGTGTTGAAATTCCCTTCCTCCTTGTTGTTTTCCTATTGAAGCCTTACACTCATTGAGTGAACTAAATGAAACCTATACTCAGTAGACCCATGTGTTTCACTCTCCTAACCATTGCTGTCTGACTTGGCCCTTGGTACTCCAGTAAAACGGCTGTGCCAGAAGTTATCATGCTCTCACTGCCAAGTCCAGGGCTTTCCATTCTGGATGTGTCCATCTGAAACCTGGCTATAGTGGAATCTTGGATGACCTCTTAAAAATGATGAAAGTCTATCTTTTCTTGGTTTTAACAATACTACTTTCCCTGGCTTCCCAATCTACCTTTGTGACAAATACTTTTATATAAGAATTTCAACTCCAAGACTCAAATTTTTAATGAAAGGCAGTCCTTGTCTGAAAGTAAGGAAAGGTGTGTATGTTGTATGTGTGTAGGTAGGCACTTGTCAATGTCAGACCAGCTATCTCAACTATTCCTCTCCCTTTCCAAAGAAAGGGAATCTAAGGGACAGGAAAAGGTCTGTTGTTTCTCAAGAAGGTCTAGAAACTAATGGGCCTGTAATTCCTAAAAGACAAGAACTTTAATGATTGGTGTTATAGTTCAGTTCAGTCGCTCAGTCCGACTCTTTGCAACTCCATGGACTGCAGCACGCCACGCTTCCTTGTTTTTCACCAACTCCCGGAGTTTTCTTAAACTCATGTCCATCGAGTCGGTGATGCCATCCAGCCATCTCATCCTCTGTCACCCTCTTCTCCTGCCTTCAATGTTTCCCAGCATCTATATATATATAGTTATTCATCCCCAATAGTCCTCATCTTTCTTCTCCATATTCTGTCCCTCCCTAAACAAATTCTCTGCATAAGAATTTGAGGGCATCAGAGAGGCATAAATAAACAAAATTAGGAATGAAAGATGGAAGAGGGGAATAATTCCATAAACAAATTAATGCCAACACATTTTAAAATGTTCAGTTCAGTTCAGTCTCTCAGTTGTGTCTGACTCTTTGTGACCACAGGGATTGCAGCACGCCAGGCTTCCCTGTCCATCACCAACTCCTGGTGCTTACTCAAACTCATGTCCATCGAGTCAGTGATGACATCCAATAATCTTATCCTTTGTTGTCCGCTTCTCCTCCTGCCTTCAATCTTTCCCAGCATCAGGTCTTTTCCACTGAGTCAGTTCTCCACATCAGGTGGCCAAGGAATTGGAGTTTCAGCTTCAGCATCAATCCTTCAGCTTCAGCATCAATCCTTCCAATGAATATTCAGGACTGATTTCCTTTAAGATGGACTAGGTGAATCTCCTTGTAGTCCAAGGGACTCTCAAGAGTCTTCTTCAACACTACAGTTCAAAAGCATCAGTTCTTCAGTGTTCAGCTTTCCTTATAGTCCAACTCTCACATCCATTCATGACTACTGGAAAAAAGACCCAAGGGTTTGATATTTCAAAACATTGGAAGTAATCCAGATATCCACCAACAAGAGTATGAAAAAAATTGTTATATAATAGTCACATATAATAGTGAAAATGAACATTTTGCATCTAAATGAGATAAAGTGAGCGAATCAGCAATAAGTATTCAACTTAAACTGATGAGCAAATGTAAATCAAATTACAGAGTACCATATTAAGTATTTGGAGAAGGAAACGGCAACCCACTCCATTATTCTCACCTGGAGAATCCCATGGATGGAGGAGCCTGGTAGGCTGCAGTCCACAGGGTCTCAAAGAGTTGGAAACAACTGAGCGACTTCACTTTCACTTTATATTAAGTATTATAACATTTTTTTAAGGCTCAAAAACAAGTAAAGGTGAACAGCATCATGCTTAAAGATCTATGTGTACATAAAAAACTGTAAAGATTTCAGGATACTGGTTACAGTATCTTGATACAGGATATAGTAACTTTTCAGGATACTGGTGAGGGTGGCAAGAAGTGGGAGGCTGAAAAATCACATAGGTAACTTCAGCCTAAAAAACACATAGGCAACTAAGACCTGGGAAGGTCTTAGTTCATAACATGAATACTGGACCCACAGGTGTTTATTTTATTATTAATATTATGCTTGTATAGCTTAAGTGCTGCTGCTGCTGCTAAGTCGCTTCAGTCATGTCCAACTCTGTGTGACCCCAGAGATGGCAGCCCACCAGGCTCCGCCATCCCTGGGATTCTCCAGGCAAGAACACTGGAGTGGGTTGCCATTTCCTTCTCCAATGCATGAAAGTGAAAAGTGAAAGAAGTCGCTCAGTCGTGTCCGACTCTTCGCAACCCCATGGACTGTAGCCCACCAGGCTCCTCCGTTCGTGGGATTTTCCAGGCAAGAGTACTGGAGTAAATGTTATTAAATTCAACTATCATATGATAAAAGTAAGTCAGTAGGAGAAAACTTTTTTTAAAAAAAAGTTGCCTGACTTAGAAAAGAATTGACTAATTTTTAGTTCTAAAGTATTTTGAAAAAATATTAAACACTTGAAAATGAAGTTTAAATTTGCATTGCGTGAGTTGACTCATTGGAAAAGACTCTGATGCTGGGAGGGATTGGGGGCAGTAGGAGAAGGGGATGACCGAGGATAGGATGGCTGGATGGCATCACGGACTCGATGGACATGAGTCTCAGTGAACTCCGGGAGATGGTGATGGACAGGGAGGCCTGGCGTGCTGCGATTCATGGGGTCGCAAAGAGTCGGACACGACTGAGTGACTGAACTGAACTGAAAGACAGATTTCTCGCTTTGCTTAATGATTTTGCCTCTGAAGCTCTCAGTGTATATCAGGGTGAGTGAGAATTCGCAGGAGCAGATTCTTTCTGAGGTAATATTACAGCTCCCTGAGCACTTTCACAGGGTTAGAAGGAGAAGATGACTTCTTTTTGAGAGTATTAAATTGGCTGTGCTAAAACTATGGAAAACAATCTTCTATGTTCTTTTTTCTGACGCATTGATGCTTGAGGGACATAATTACCATTCCCCTTGTGCTTCCCATTTCTTAAAATAAAGTTTTCTTTCAATAAAGATTTACCTGTTGGCCCAGATCTGTCAAATCTGGTTTAATATCCTTTTTGAATTTCTGTGAATGATACCAGCATACAAATTCATTTTTGTGCCATGATTATTATATGCACCAATGAGTCTAACAGATTAAGTGTGAAGTTCAAAGCTGTATCATCATTGAGATTTTTTTGAAAGTCATATTTCTGTGTGTTGGGCAGCAAAAGAAAAAAGCTACATGATCTGACACTAAATGTAACAATATAATTTAGATTATTAGCTATATCCTTCATACATTTTGACACATTTTTTTCTAAATGTGTTCAGTATTTTTATTGAAACCATCTGGTATCCGAGTTCCCAGCCTTACTTTTCTTTAGCCCCTATTTCCTTACCTAGATACTTTAAATATAGTTTTATCTTATTTATTGATATTATATTTGTATCTTTGAGCCTCTTTTGAGATTTTAAGAGAGGAAGGAAACCTGAAACTTTGCAGAGTCCTCCTCTTAAGTAGCATGGATTAAAACATGCTCTCCATACATTAGAGAAATGTAAAGAACACTTGAAAATTGAAGGTAACTGTACTCTACTGCGGGCTTCGCAGGTAGCACTAGTGGTAAAGAAGCCGCTTACCAATGCAGGAGACAGAACAGATGTGGGTTAATTCCTGGGTTGGGAAGATCCCCTAGAGGAGGGCATGGCAACCCACTCCAGTATTCTTGCTTGGAGAATCCCATGAACAGAGAAGCTTGGCAGACTACAGTCCATGGGGTCACAAAGAGACACGACTGAAGCAACTTAGCATACACACAGGTACTGTACTGTGTTAGTCTGAATAAGCAAGTAAGAAAGTAGTTGCTGTAGCCAAATCCCTGAAGCTTAGCACAGCAGAGGTTTAGGTCTACATCCGCACTAGACCAAAGTCCAGGGCACATCTTCTGGCTGGATGGCTCTCCTCAGGAATTTGGGCTTTTCCCAAGCATTTTGGAGACCTTCACTTCTAGCCATACAGAGGAGGAAAGAGAGAGAGCATGGGGAAGAGGGTATTGGCCATTTCATGGCCTGGGCTGACGTTCCAATGGGTTACAAGGTTACAACTGATGAGGGGTGGGGAAGGGATACTTGCCTGAAATGTAGTTAGTTTTGTGTTCAGGAAGGAGAGAAGAACTCGATATTGGTGACCATGTCAAGAGGACACACTTAAGCACTTCTGTGGAGGAGTCCCATGATGAGAAAATGAGGCATCCTCCTGGCAACCAGTCCTGGCTTGTCATGGAGGCATGAGAGCATCATCTTGAAAGCAAATTCTTTTGCTGTCTCGTATACAGGGTTATCGTTACCATCTTTCTAAATTCCATATATATGCTTTAGTATACTTTATTAGCAGAGAAGGCAATGGCACCCCACTCTAGTACTCTTGCCTGGAAATCCCGTGGATGGAGGAGCCTGGTGGGCTGTAGTCCATGGGGTCGCTGAGAGTTGGACATGACTCAGTGACTTCACTTTCACTTTTCACTTTCATGCATTGGAGAAGAAAATGGCAACCCACTCCAGTGTTCTTGCCTGGAGAATCCCAGGGAGGGCAGAGCCTGGTTGGCTGCCGTCTATGGGGTTGCACAGAGTCGGACACGACTGAAGCGACTTAGCAGCAGCAGCAGCAGCATACTGTATTAGAGGGAGAGGGTGGGATGATTTGGGAGAATAGCATTGAAACATGTATAATATCATATATGAACCGAATCGCCAGTCCAGGGTCGATGCCTGGGTACTGGATGCTTGGGGCTGGTGCACTGGGGTGACCCAGAGGGATAGTACGGGGAGGGAGGAGGGAGGGGGGTTCAGGATGGGGAACACGTGTATACCTGTGGTGGATTCCTGTTGATGTATGGTGAAACCAATACAATATTGTAAAGTAATTAACCTCCAATTAAAATAAATAAATTTACATAAAAAAAAAGAAAGAAAGCAAATTCTCCAGCCTTGGGCTAGCTTTCAAATTACTGCAGCCCTGGGGGACAGCTTAACTATAACCTCATGAGACCTTGAGTCCGAACAGCTGCAACTAAGCCACTCCTGAATTACTGACACACTGAAACTGTATCATAATAAATGGTTATTGTTTAAGCCACTAAAGTTTGGGTTATTTGTTGTGCAACAACAAGTAACAAATACAAAGTTAAAGCAAACAAATCTGAATGAAAGGATACATTAAACCTATTACAATGGCTACCAGCTTATCAGGGAAATGCAAACAAAAATGTGTTGTGGATGGATGTTGTTAATGTTAGTTGATGTAGATTTCAAGTCAAAAACTACAAACACCATTATCCCCTTCATATCTGAATCTGGAAAGGAGATCTAAATACCAGCTAAGTGGGGTTTAGTCCATGGTATATTGCATCATTGTCCAAGATAGGAAAATGTAACAGGAGAGAAAGAGCTGGTATTCAAATTTTCTCAGACCTAGAAGGCTTGCTTCCTGCTGCTTCAGGGTGTTGAGTGAGAAATGCTCAAAGAAACTTCAATTCAGTTCAGTTCAGTCACTCATTTGTGTCCGATTCTTTGCGACTCCATGAATCTCAGCATGCCAGGCCTCCCTGTCCATCACCAACTCCTGGAGTTCACTGAGACTCACGTCCATCGAGTCCGTGATGCCATCCAGCCATCTCATCCTCTGTTGTCCCCTTCTCTTCCTGCCCCCAATCCCTCCCAGCATCAGAGTTTTATCCAATGAGTCAACTCTTTGCATGAGGTGGCCAAAGTACTGGAGTTTCAGCTTTAGCATCATTCCTTCCAAAGATATCCCAGGGCTGATCTCCTTCAGAATGGACTGGTTGGATCTCTTTGCAGTCCAAGGGACTCTCAAGAGTCTTCTCCAACATCACAGTTCAAAAGCATCAATTCTTTGGTACTCAGCCTTCTTCACAGTCCAACTCTCACATCCATACATGACCACAGGAACTTAGGTAATATATATACTACTTGTGCAGGAGACATAAGAGATACGGGTTCAATCCCTAGGTGGGGAAGATACCCTGGAGGAGGGGATGGCAACCCACTCCAGTATTCTTGCCTGGAGAATCCCGTGAACAGAGGAGCCTGGCAGGCTATAGCTAATAGGGACCCAAAGCTACTGACACGAAGTGACTTAGTATGCACACACATGCTACTTGTTACTGGTGGTGTTGGTTTAGTCGCTAAGTCGTGTCTAACTCTTGTGACCCCATGGACTGTAGCCTGCCAGGCTCCTCTGTCCATAGGATTTCCCAGGCAAGAATACTGGAGTGGGTGGGTTACCATTTCCTTTTCCAGCTGCTTGTTATTAGTCAGGATCAAATTGGATGGTTTCCCTTTTATAAAAACTGAAATATACAAGGAAGCTGTAACTGTGAAATTTGATGTGCCTAATAAATTTTGAAAGAGTATATAAAGCACAATTAGAAATACAAGGAGAACTGACAAAAAATGCAGTATTAATGATAAACTTTGCCCAATTCAAAAGGCAGTTGGAACAATCTAAAAATAGGTGGCTTGGAATGACTTACTGTTCCAACAGTTTATTAAAGGAAAGCGGCCAGCAATTGGCCATTGGCTCTCCTGAGCTGGACCAAGACATCGTGTTTCAGGGGTCCTCTCTTCCCTGGAAGGGTGAGTCTGCTTAGTATAGGCAGCTGTCTGGGCCCAAAGCTGGGTGTCTGCAAGCAACTTTAGTAGAAGAGATTTTTGGTGTTCCCCCAGCTAAGCATGAGAGAGTGCCTTCCCTTAACCACTGTTACACAGTATCTTTCCTGTTTCCCCCTTTGGCAACTGTTTTGGTTCAGTCCTTCTGTTTGGGTGAACTTGATCACCTTGCTTTAAGCATCTCAGCCAACTCCTGCTTCTGCACATCAGTGGCATTCTATAAAAATGAGTAATTATACAAAGTAATATATGTGTGTGTGTGCATCAAGAAATTAGGGGAGGAAAGGATAAAGTTATGTCTAAATATAGAGAACTCCATAAAATATTGTCTAGGCTGAAAGTGAGTAAGTTGCTCAGTCGTGTCCGACTCTGCAAATTTTCTAGGACAGAATACTGGAGTGGGTAGCCTTTCACTTCTCTAGGGGATCTTCCCTATCCAGGGATTTGAACCCAGGTCTCTTGCATTGCAGGTGGATTCTTTACCAGCTGAACC
This sequence comes from Capra hircus, assembly GCF_001704415.2. Classification (NCBI taxonomy): domain Eukaryota; kingdom Metazoa; phylum Chordata; class Mammalia; order Artiodactyla; family Bovidae; genus Capra; species Capra hircus. The sequence goes on from NC_030811.1 coordinate 42,137,959, forward strand.
ACAAGGGAAGCCCAAGAATACTGGAGTGGGTAGCCTATCCCTTCTTCAGCAGATCTTCCTAACTCAGGAATCAGACGAGTGTCTCCTGCATTGCAGATGGTTTCTTTACCACCTGAGCTACAGGGAAGCCTGTCTAGGATGAAAAACAACTGGGAAATCCAGATGATAAACAGATGGATTGTTCATTATACTAGCCTTCCAACACTTTTTATAGGTTTGAATTTTTTTACATAAAGGGGGGGGGGCATAATTCTACATATTAAAATAAAAATCATCCCAGATATGGAGGAGTGTGGAGAAGTGAAGGTAGAATTTAAACCAAGATTAACCTTGAACTGGTAATTGTTAAAGCTCTGTGTTGGGTACCTGAAAGTGCAAGTGCACGTTGCTCAGTCGTCTCAGGCTCTTTGCAATCCCATGGCCTATACAGTCCAGAATTCTCCAGGCCAGAGTACTAGAGTGGGTGGTCTTTCCCTTCTCCAGGGGATCTTCCCAACCCAGGGACTGAACCCAAGTCTCTTGCATTGCAGGTGGATTCTTTATCAGCTGAGCCACAAGGGAAGCCCAAGAATACAGGAATGGGTAGCCTATCCCATCTCCAGAGGATCTTCCCAACCCAGGAATTGAACCAGGGTCTCCTGCATTCCAGGAAGATTCTTTACCAACTAAACTGTGATAGTGTCCTCTCTGTGCCTATATATGTTTGAGATTTTCCATAGTAAAACCTTTAAGGAAAAACAATTCGTTGACTGAGTATAGTAGAATTTCATGTCAGTAAAAGCAAGCAAAGGTAAAAAGAAAGCAAATGTGTTTGAAAGATTATGTAGGAAGAAGGGCTAGCACATAGCATGCTGTTAACACTGGTTACCTCAAAGGGATGGGTGAAGTGTCAGGGAGAGGATTAGCTTGTACATATTTTTGTAGCTAGTTTTAAAAATATTTGGTTTTATTTATTTTTTCATTCGGCTGTACCAGGTCTTAGTTGCAGCACCTGGGATCTTTACTTGCATGATGTGGGATCTTTATTTGTGGCATATGAGACCTAGTTCCCTGACCAGGGATGGAACTTGGGCCCCCTGCACTGGGAGCTAGGAGTCTAAGCCACTGGATGACCAGTGAAGTCTCAGCTTTGTTATACACATTTATGTATGTACATATATATATATATATAATTATATAATATATATAATAATGTACTGTTTGACATTATACAACATGCATGTACTATTGTTATAATTTTCAAAGCTTGAAAAAGAATCAAAACATGGTACCCTAAAGGCAAAGTCTATTTCTAAATGCTTGCAGGGTTTTAGATGATGTGGATATATGACAAGGCCTGGGAATTTGGGGAACTGCAGCAAACATGAATGAACTGGCTCAATTAAGAAGAAATCCACTGTGTACGTTAAAACAAATACCTCCAGTTTTCAACTCTGGACAGATGCTTTCTTGATATACCCAACATAGGTAACTTAACAAACAGTGTGACAGCCTTACCAAGATGGAAGGGCTTCTCTTACACACCCTCTAAAAAGAATTCATTTGCAATCTCTGTCACTTATGTTCATGGACCAGCAATCAGTTCTTGCTGAAATCTCATAGCTTTTAACATACTAAATTCAACCTTTGGCATTTTCCAGTTATACAGCATTGGAGACTTTAATAATAATAATGACAATATACATATATTATATATATATATTTCACAGTAGTAGAATAGAGGAGACAATTCATTCAAAAATTTCTATGAATGTGGAGATGTCACCTTTTTGACTGTGTGTGAGTGACCACCCAGCATCAGAACCATTTTCACATGTTTGGAGAATACTGTACCTTGTGAGCACTGGTGTGAAGTGAAAGTGAAAGTCACTCAGTTGTGTCCCACTCTTTGTGACCCCATGGACTGTAGCCTCCCAGACACCTCTGTCCAGGGGGATTCTCCATTCAAGAATACTGGAGTGGGTTGCCATGCCTTCCTCCAGGGGATCTTTTCAACCCAGGTCTCCCACATTGCAGGTGGATTCTTTACCAGCTGAGCCACGAGGGAAACCCAAGAATACTGGAGTGAGTAGCCTATCCCTTCTCCAGGTGATCTTCCTGACTCAGGCATTGAACTGTGGTCTCCTGCATTGCAGGCAGATTCCTTACCAGCTGAGCTACCAGGGAAGCAGCTTCTCTGACATCCAGGACATGAGTACATATCCTAGGATTAACCAACCACACTGACACCAGGTTTAAATCCAAATTAAGTAGGCAAAGCTAAGAAGTAGGGGCAGTGATTGTATCATGCCCTGGCTCTGGGGCTGCAGGGTAGCTGTGCTAGGGCAATCAGCTGGGCCACCTAGCATTCAACAGTGATCTCGTTGCACTGATTCATAGAATGATTTCGTTGGTCTTCCTGGAGATGCCTCTCCCCCTCAACTTCATGAGGATTTTGCAGGCTTGGTTCCCCTCTCCTGGGCATGATCTGTGCTACACAGGAGCAGTTAGACTTAGTTTTACTTGGAACTGAGATTCTGGAGTCATAGAGGCTGAAAAAGTATTTGTAAAATTAATCATTCATCCTGATTTTAAAATAAATGCCTAAATGGAAAATTTATGAAACCAAAATTAAAAATGACTTGTTTAATGCAATAAATACCTACCACTCTATTGTAATTAATAGGGATATACTGAAAACATTCCTATTAAAGTCAGGACAAAACTAAGCCTGATGTCACTGAGTTCTCAACATGTTTGAGAGGGATTAATTAATGAAATAAGAAACTGGAGGGTGAAGAATGTAAATATGAAAAAAGAGGAGAAAATTATCACTATATGCAGGTGATATGATTTTTATCTGGAAAAGTCAGAAAAATTAGCTAAAAAAATTAGCAAGTTCAAAAGTAAATATTGAAGTCAGTGAATTTTCCTATATATTAGTAGTCACTCAGTTCAGTTCAGTCACTCAGTCGTGTCCGATTATTTAAGACCCCATGGAGTGCAGCACACCACACTTCCCTGTCCATCACCAGCTCCCCAAGCTTGCTCAAACTCGTCCATCGAGTCAGTGATGCCATCCAACCATCTCATCCTCTGTCGTCCCCTTCTCCTCCTGCCCTCAGGCTTTCTCAGCATCAGGGTCTTTTCAAATGAGTCAGTTCTTCCCATCAGGTGGCCAAAGTACTGGAGTTTCAGCTTCAACATCAGTCCTACCAATGAACACCCAGGACTGATTTCCTTTAGGATGGACTGGTTGGATCTCATTGCAGTCCAAGGGACTCTCAAGAGTCTTCTCCAACACCATAGTTCAACAGGATCAGGGACCAGAAATACCTGGACACAGCCAGGCCACCAGGAAAACAAGCGGGGGTTGGGGGGGGGTCCCTCGATGCCTGGGACGCTGGCCCCAGGCCACTCCTGGAACCTCCCACAACCCGGCCCCTACTCCAGGCCCAGCATGCCATAGCCCCACCGTCTGCAGTGGAGGGGACCCATACTAGTCACTAGTTAGTGCTAGTAGTTACTAGTTAATGCTAAAATAGGAAAAAATAACCCCACAAAACTACAAATTATTCCTAGGGGAAAAAAAGTTTAATAAGAAATATGTAAGATCCATATTAAAATTTATAAATATTTATTGGAAAATGATGTAAACAATTATTGATAATTATTTACTGAGGAATGTATTGAAGAGACATATATTCCTGAGCATAAAAACTCAATATTGCGAGCATGTCACTTCTTCATACTCTGTATTTTTAATTCCACTCAAAACATATGTCTAATGAATTATTTTTAGAGAATCTGACAAAATTATATCTGTGAATGAATACCCTAAAAGAATCAGGAGAATTCTTGGCAAATACTACTAGAAGAGGGCCTTGCTCTGTGAGTCATTAGATCATCTTATAAAGGGAAGAAAAGGAAACAAGGTGAGACAGCTGCAGGGTTAAACAGGAAAACTATCGGAGAGCAAGTCCAGAAGCAGAACCAAGTATACAAAAGAAAGCGGAAGTAAAAGTAGTGACGAAGAGCGATTCTGCTCCTAGACTAACATGGCAAATTATGACATAATAACTTGTCAAATGCAGCTAAAACTATGCTTATATGAAACTTAAATATACATGTTGGAAAAGAAGAAAGACTAGAAAACAATGAGCTAAGTATTCATCTAAAGAAATTAGTAAAAAGAACAGCAGAGACTGAAAAAATTTAATAACACAGCAAAGACTGAAAAAAATTGATAATACAGCTAAATGTAAAAAGTAATGACATAGTTGTATATTAACAATAATCATAAAATGGAGAGAATCAATAATATACCAAAGGTTGATTTAAAAAAAAAAACTACTAATCTTAATAAACTCCTGGCAAGCTGATCAAGAATCAAAAACCAATGATATTTACTTATAACAAGAATGAAAAAGGGACATCATTGTCTATCTCGCAGACAGTAAAATGATAAAAAGAGAATATTGTAAATCAAGAGAGTAATCCCCATTTTATATTAAAAAGCCAGCCAAATTTTGTTACTATAACCTGATTAAAAAAAAATCTTAGTATATATAATAACATGTAGAAAAGATAATACATTGTAAATGTGAGTTTATTTGGGGTAAGTAAGGCTGATTTAACATTACATACATCAAAATCATTATACTAATTTACAATATAAATGACCAAACTAACAAAAAAAAGAAAAATTTATTTAATAATAAGAGTGGAGAAAGCATTTGACAAAACCCACCTACTCACTGGGGGAAAAACTCTCAGTGAGTTAAGAAGAGAAGAGAATTAACTCCTTAACTTGGAATGCTTACCAAAAAAAACTCTAGCAGATCTCTGAATGGTACACTGTTAAAATGTTAGAAGGTTTCTGATACTGGGAACCAGATAAAGATTTCTGCCCACTTTATTTCTATTCAATATTATGTTAGAGGTCCTAGACAGTGAAATAAAACAAGAGACAGAAATAAAAGGAAAAAGATTAAGAAGCTAGAAGTAAAATTCTCACTATTCTCAGATGATTGTATGTAATGACCCAAAAGAATCTGCTGATAACCCATTCTAATTAACAAATAAATCAGCAAGATCTATGGAAACCAAATTAAGAATATCTACAGAGACAATTAGAAATTGGAAAAAATTTAAAATATGCCATTAAAATTATATCAAAACATCTGATACACAGGAATAAACATAACAAAAGGTATTCAAAAGTCCTTCACAGTATCTGAAACATTGTTGAGGACAATAAAGACTTAAAAAGGAAGAAGACACACTTCCAACATGGTAAAAATTTCAGTGTACCCTAAAATTGATGTAAGACTCAATGCAACCCCAATCAAAATTCAAGCATTTTGAGAAAAGCAAAATAAGATGATTTTGTAATTTACATGGAAATGGAAGAAACCACCTATAGTCATGACAATCTTGAAAAAGAAAGAGACCTTCCACTATTGCATATCAGGACCTATAAACCTACAGTAATCAAGATAGTGTGGGAATGATCTAAGGACTGTCCAATGAACAAATCTTTCAGAAATGTCCAGAAAGAACACTTAATTGGCATTAATTTATGACTGATACTACAGAATAGTGCAAAAAGAATGGTCTGTTTAATAAAGTGTTTCTTCGTCAGTTAAATGTCTGTTTGGAGTGGAGTGAAAATTAACACTTTGCTTTACCTTGCACAACTATTAACTGCTGATGGATGGTATATCTAAATGTGCTAGTTTCTCTAGAATATAACATAAGAGAATATCTTCATGATGGTAAGAATAAGGGAGGAGGAAAAGATTTCTTTAAAGGGAAGCAAAAAGTAGCCAACCACAAGGGAAAAAATACAATTATGAGAATGTAGTGGTGTAATGGTATTTCTTCAAATTCAGGTCACCTGGAACCCATGAATATTAACTACCCTTACATGGCAAAGATGTGATTGATTTGAAGATTTCAGGATGGGATCATCGTGGATTAGGGTGGGCCCTGAGTCCAATGAGCTATGAGGGACCCGGGTTCAATCCCTGGGTTGGGAAGATCTCCTGGAGAAGGAAATGGCAACCCACTCCAGTATTTCTGCCTGGAGAATCCTATGGATGGAGGAGCCTCATAGGCTACAGTCCATGGGGTCGCAAAGAGTTGGACACGACTGAGCGCCTTCACTTTCTTTCTTTCACTTTGAGTCCAATGATGGGAAATGAAGAAGATGAGGAACAGACGTGGAGGCACAGAAGAGAGCACTTTGTAGAGACAGTTACACAAGGGATAATGTTAATATCCCTCATAGCTCAGTCAGTAAAGAGTCTGCCTGCAATGCAGGGGACCTGGGTGTGATCCCTGGGTTGGGAAGATCCCCTGGATGAGGGAATGGCAACCCACTCCAGTATTCCTGGCTGGAGAATCCCATGGACAGAGGAGCCTGGCAGGCTACAATCCATGGGTTGCAAGAGTTGGACTCAACTTAGCGATTAAACCACCACAATGTTAATATGGAGTCGGATATTGAAGTGATATGTCTACAAGGAAAGTCAAAGAAAGCAAAGAACACCCGAAGTCACAAGAAACTAGGAGAGAGGCAAGGAATAGATTCTTCCTCAGAATCTTCAGAAGGAACCCACCTTGCCTGCACTTTGACTTTGGCCTTATGGCCTTCAGAACTGTGAGAGACAAAAAAATCTGCTGTTTCAAGCCACCAAGTCTATGGTAGTTTGTCACCAGACCTAGGAAACATATAAAGGGTGAAAAAACTGTCACAGAATATACTAAGATATTGTGACATATATATACATAAACACAAGGGAATTTTTTTCCAGAATGTATAAAAGTTCCAATAAACCAATAAGAAAAAGACACAGAATCCACTGAAACAGTGGGCAATAGAATTAAACATAGACTTTACAAAAAATGATATCCAACGGCCAATACATCTATGAAAGTATTCTCAAGTTTATTAGTCATAAAATAAGTGAAAACTATAGCTAAATAAGTCGATACATTCACCAAAAGAGCTAAGATTAAAAAGAGTCACAATAATAAATACTGCTGAAGATACTGAATACCTGAAATTCTCATGCTGAAAGTAATGCAAATTTGTATATCACTTTAAAACTGTTTGGCAAAATTTTACGACATGGTCCAGCAATTCCATTCTTATGTACATGTATACTTAAAAGAAACGTGTACATATATTTTAAATGTACAACAATGTTTACAGTAGCAATCTAGCCTAAAGTTGGAAACAAACCAAATGTCCACCAATGGTAGAAGAGATAAATTGTGAAATATTCAAATAATAAAATATTATACAACAAAATATACATTAGTACAACTTGAATTTCACAAGTATAACTTGAAGTGAAAGAGAGCACTTCACAAGAGAATTTATGGGTTCATCTGTACAAATAGCAGTGACCTTTGGTGGGGAAGAAACATAGTGACTAAGAAAAAGCCTGGCAGCAGGTGTCCTAGGTTCTGGCAGTGTTCTGTTTCTTGAGCTATTGGGGTATTTTCATGAATGTGTTCGCTTAGATAGCTCATTGAACTGCATTTATATGATTTATGCAGTCTCTTTGTGTATTATACTTTAAGAGAAAATAATTAAAGAAAGTAGAAAAGCAACTTATCAACAGAATAAGTTATAACAACTGGTTAAGTTCCGGAAGAAAAGGTTGGATACTATTGCATAGAGAACTGTAAAAATAAACGCCAATAAATCAGATAATTAAATGTAGATGTGGGATGATTTAAAGCCCATGAAGAAAATCTAGAACACATAACCTTGGGGGAGGAGGAAGAGGCATGGAAAACGATTTGACATATGACCCTCAACGCACAACACTGCAAAAACAAAAAGATATGTAGAAGTGTACATAAGATGTTAATGATTATGCATAAAACTATGCAAATAAAAACGATAAACTGGGAAAATATTTATAGTACATAAGAGAGTCAAAGAAGGGCATCCCTGGTGGTCAAGTGGGTAAGACTTCACCTTTCAATGCAGGGGGTGTGAGTTTGATCCCTGGTGGGGGAGCTAAGATCCCTCATGCCTTGCATCCAAAAGAACCTCAGAACATAAAACAGAAACAATATTATATAACAAATGCAATAAAGACTTTAAAAATGATCTACAGAAAAAAAAATCTTAAAAAAAGATGTTAAAACATAGAGGCGGAGGTGGGGGTGGGGCTGTGAACTCCCAAGAGCCCTTGCGGTCGGCTTCCTCGCGAGACTGTGGTTCATGCCATGGTACCCTCAGTGGACTCTGCGGTTCTGGTTTTGAGACGCTGGCATCCACCAGCGCGACCCAGGCATCCTCTGCTACTTGCCTTCATCAGATCCATGCTTGCTGCCCTACACACCCCAAGCCTTGGGAGCATCCTTTGGGCTCCTGTTTGCCTTCCCGGGGAGCCCACAGTCTGTCTGCCAGGACCAGGACCCGGCCCGCAGGCGGCCCCCACGTTGTTCAAAGGAGATTTCCTGTTGGCGGGGCCCCTGTGAAGGGCCTGGAAGTCGACTTGGGGCGGGAGTGCAAAGCCCTGAGGCTACTCTCCAGGTGAAGGACTCAGGACTCAGCTGTGGTCTCCGGAAATGTTGAGACACCCCGCAGCTGTCAGGAGGAACAGCAGGCCTAAGGATGCTAGTTACCAGGATTTCAGCTGCATTTCTTCAGCGTCAGCACCGGCTCCCTCCTTACTCTGTGGCTCAGGACAGACTTCACCCAGGGACTTAAAGCCTTGTATGCAGGTAACATCTGGTTTCCCATTCTAAAATATGTTGGAGAATTATAAATACTACCTCCACCTTGACACTGGAAATAGACTTATATGAAAGTGGTCATCAGAGAACACAGATTTCCAAAATGTCAAACAACAGGAAAATCTCTGAGCTAGTTTTAAACCTGCATCTGCTGTTTTGATCCTGTGCTTTTTCTCACGTACTTATTTACTTTCTGCCAGTTTACTTTTGGTGTAGAGATAGCCTGAATAGCTTTCAGCATTTTATGAAGTCAGTGCCTCTTTTTACATGTGCACAGTATAATACATACATGTGGGATTCCTGTAGAATATACACACATTTTTCTGTCTGTGTGGCATGTATATTGTATATATAATTCACACTTTTATCTGAAGCTTGGCTTGCAGTTAAAATACATACATGCACACCTGGAGTTTTTCATAAGGAAATTAAGAACATAGTAGACTGATTTATTTCTGATCACTTGGCTTATTATGTGTGTTGGAGTTACCATAGAAACATGGAGACACAGGCTCACACCACTCAGATTCCCAGGATATCTTGGGTGCTCAGAGTATTTGTAACTTGAGACCAATACATAAAATTGCTGTGGTGGAAACGGGACCAGTTTTGTCTGCCAGGTCATAGTGATGTGCATTAGTCCATCAGGACAATGCTCTGTTCTAATTCCCAAATTGAAAAAAATATATGATCAGAAAGCTAGGGATTGGAAAGTCCTAAGGTTAACAATAGGACTGCTGGATAAAACATCCTTTTTTATAAATTCTGCAGATGTATTTATTAAATCAATTGAAGAGATATATAGCCACTATGAATCCATCCTCACTTTCTAATTCTAACTTGCTTAAATACCACATTGACTCATTCTTATCTGTTTCCATTTGTCTTGACAACCTTGCAGTTGCATTGCTCTGTTGAAAGATTCTTCTGGAACACATTGCGAGTTCCCAGATATTTTTTTCTGTGAGTTAAATATTTTTTAGGCAAACAAGGCACCAGCGAGCAGCAGCATTTCTTCTCAAAATTACACTGTAGAAGAAGAAAAAAAAAGTTATTCCTGAATCTGCTTCCTCCAGACAGTCATCTTCATGATGGGCAGGTTACTCTGTGCTTCGATTACTTCCTAACAAATGATCTAACCTTTTATTCAGTCACCCCCTACATTTTGGGTTCAAGGCCTTCAACACTAAATGATAGGTGAATACTCACCTTCGGGAGAGATCACGTTGGTATACAGAAGAAACTAACACAACATTGTAAAGCAATTATCTTCCAACTAAAATAATTATCCTCTATTTAAAGTAATAAAATTTATAAAAAGACAGAGTCCAAGAATTAAAATACTCACTAAAAAGGTATAAATAGGAGGGATTCTTTTTTAAGAGATTCATACAAATGAATGACAACTCCAAAAAGTTCACTGGGGAGGCGGAATTTTGTGTAGAGTAAATTTCCTACTATAAATAAGGTAGAAGTGTTCAAAACATATGAAATAAGACACATCACATGTGAAATGATCACATTTTTATTTGTTCTTCAACCAAAAAATCACAAGCCTGGTATTCAAGTCAGGAAGTAGAAACTCACCTTTATGCAGCAGGGTGACCTCTTCCACCAAACAGCCAAGGCGGGTTGTGACTGGAGAAGACAGAGGCCAGATCTGGGATCTGCACTGGCTCTCCTCTGATGGTTCTCTTCCCTAAAGGGCAGGCAGAGTCTGTGGATCAAGAGATTGTGTCTGTGCGGTGCTCACTCGGGGCCCATCTGAAGCCCACCTCCTGCTTTGACGACCCTGCAGAGCCTCCCTCTGGGGTCTATGTGCCTTTTTTTCAGAATCTTTCCTCCCTCAGATGGGCACATAGCAGGTGTGTGTCACATCTAAGCCAGAAGGGCGTTCAAGGTGGCTGTCACAAAGGCTACATAAAATTTGAACTACGTGTGAGTGCCCTTCAGAGTGTGGGGCACAGCCTGAAGTGGGAAGAGAAGGGGAGCAGGCTGAAGAGTATCTCCTCATTCTGGTTCAGAATGTCCCAGAATTTAATTCCAACTTGCTTCGCAGTTCCTCAGGGAGGCATATTTGTTCATCCGAAGGATGAGAACATACTTTACATAAGAGTTATCTTGATTTATGACTAAAATGTTTAGACACATACATTTGCGTTTCCCTTTGAACTTTGCCTTGTCTCTTTTACATTACATGTGGACAGACAGCTACCAAAAGCCCAGGGGGCAGAATGAGCTTGAGGCTAGAATTAGGGGTGCCTCTTCCATTGTCATGAGAGAGAGTTAAACAGCTGTGGGTGTAAGTCAGGAAACTGTAGGTGTCAAGATAGAACTGGAGAGAGGACCTGTCTGGCATATTCTTTTCTGTTCAAGAGTTGAGAATTTTCCCTGTGGTTGAAGAAAGTGTGTAGGATAGGGTATTTGAAGAGTGATGAAGATTTGAATCGTGTTAAGAAAAGAAGAAGATTAACTAGGGAGATGGCTTTCTTGCCTTTATCCTCCCTTAAAAATGTCACAAATATTGTTTCATATCATACATAATCTTTCTAAATTATCATTTTCAACTTCTGTACAGTAGTCCATTTTAAGGATGTGGCATCTTACTTTTAACAAATCTACTCTTTTGGATATTGATTTATCATTTTTTATTACAAAAAAATACTCCATTAAGCATCACCAGAGATAAGTAAATATTTCTTAGATATGTTTCCTACAAGGGAAATTTGGGGATCAAAGGATAAAACTTTGAACACATTGTCAATTTGCCTTCTACAAAATCTGAACCAACGTATCCTCCTATTCTATGCTATTAAGAAAGTGAAAAAAATGAAAGTGTTATTTGCTCAATCATACCTGACTCTTTGCAACCCCATGGACTTAAGCCCGTCAGGCTCCTCTTTCCATGGAATTCTCCAGGCAAAAATACTAGAGTGGGTAGCCATTCCCTTATCCAGGGAATCTTCCTGACCCAGGTATAGAATCCAGGTCTCCTGCATTGCAGTCAGATTCTTTACCATCTGAGTCACCAGAGAGAGTGTCAATTTACTACTCCCATCAGCACAATCAAGTATTTTTCTTTTTACTGCTTCATTAGTATCAGCAAATATCTTAGGCAAAATGAATCACTGTTAGTCTTAAATTTGATTATTTTAGATTACTAGTAAGGTGAACATTTTTCATATTCTTTAGTCACTTGCAATTCTTTCATAATTAGATTACTTTTTTTAATGGATCACTCCTTTTTCTCATTGATTTGTAATTATTCTTTAAATATGGATTTCTCCATCATATGGGTGACCAAAAATTTGCCCAGTTTTTCTTACTATTTGCAGTTTGCATTTATGCTTAACTTAAAACAATTCAGGTTGCAAGATGAGATTTGAGGGAACAAGAAGTCTTCTTGAGACTTATTTTTTCAAAAAGATAGTGAGAACATAAACTTTTCCCCCCAGATTTTAGGAAATTATGCTCTTCAGGGAAAAAAAAGCATAGATTCCAAAATTAATCTTTGTGTGCATATTTCTAATTATAAGAGTGCTATTTAAGACACATTGCTTGTCTTCTCCACTTGACGAAGGCAACTGTTGACTATAAGTCACTTCTGAGAGCCAAAGAAAAAGAGGAGCGTGGCTTCCCAGGCAGGCTCTGCCAGCACGTTGGCAATGTATGCTCCCACTATTCCCCAGGAGAGAAAATGTGCTCTTCAATATGCAGAGAAACCAGATTGTCACAGATGGGCTTTATGTCCAAGAGGAAGCTCGGAAATCTGGATGTTTTTGAGACATGGCCAGAAAAGATGTCATGTGGATATTCTCCCAAATCTCTCTGATCCCCTATCTAGGCTTCTCTTTTATACATTGTGTGTATTTAAGTATACACGTATGTGCAGAAAACATAGGAGTCCATCTATTTTGCTAGTCTGTCACTAGAGAAATATTAAATTATGTATGGATTCAAATATTAGGAAGAAAAATGGGACTTTGTAGGGAACTTTGTTTTAATCCTGCAGTAAGATTTTCAAATGCCTCTGTCTACCTCTTCACTGACATCAGTAACACTATTCTCCTTTACTTTATAGGATCAAGGAGACTCTTGGGTCCATATATGATAAGTATAATGAAGATAAAAGTTATTAGCATACATTGAACACTTGTTTGTGCTATATAGATACAGTGTTAAGTGTATTTATTTTTTTAATCATTATCATAGACTTATCCTGAGGACATCGTTATTATTCTCAGTTTCAAATGAAGGAAACTGAGAGAAAGGTTAAAAAAACATACTCAAATACACATGAACTACTTTGCTGGAAATAATTAGAAAAAGAACAATCTGGGCTTTAGGGCTGTATCATACAGTGGGGGCTTCCCTTGTAGCTCAGACAATAAAGGATCTTCCCACAACAGAGGAGACCCAGGTTCAATCCCTCGGTCAGGAAGATCCCCTGGAGAAGAGAATGGCAACCCACTCCAGTATTCTTGCCTGGGAAATGTCATGGACAGAAGAGTATGGTGGGCTATAGTCCAGAGGGTTGCAAAGAGTCGGACACAACTGAAGCAACTTAGTATGCATGCAAGGTGATACAGTATAGTAGAATTTGAGAAGTTCTTACCTTGGGATGAATAAACCTTGACTTTGGAAGGGTATTCTTACATCTTCATAAAAGAACTGACAGACTGTACTTAAGGGCTACATCCCTGGGACTACTGAAAGATAGCAAGAAGTCATAAAATCAGGAAAAGTGTAAGAGAAAAATATTTTTAATGTTTATGGTCTCTATGGTTAATAACAAATGTCACAAGTTGCATAGCAGCCCTTTGGGCTTGGCTGAATGGTTTGTGTGGGAAAGCTTGACAGTAAGAGTTAGCAAAAAGCTATATTGCTGTCTACAAAGGTGAGGAGAAAAACTATTTCAGTTTCTAAGGCAATCTGAGTGGGAGGAAGTAAGAAATAGAGGAATGAGAAGAGTCAGTGAGATGGGGCAAAACTCCTGTGACAGAATGCCCAAAAAGAATTTTAACAACAAGACTGTTAAATGTTGATTCAGGAAATGTTTTCAGTGTCATCTCCCCAACCTCCCCGCTGCCCAACCCCCACCCAACACACACACACAACCTACTCCTAACATCCAGAAATAATTGTGTGAGTATTTTTTTTTAACCCTTCTCTCTCTCTTTTTCCTTTTGGAGTGTGTAAAGAACAGCATCACATCTGTGTTAACAAATTGCATTATGAAAACACATGGAAAAAGTTGTCCATGGCCAGAGACAAATATGAGGATACAAGAGTACCACTAATTTGAAGTACTCTTGAAAAGGCTTTTTAAGAAAAAGTTCTGTGAAGAACTGACTCATTGGAAAAGATCCTGGTGCTGGGAAAAATTGAAGGCAGGAGGAGAAGGGGATGACAGAGGATGAGATGGTTGGATGGCTTCACTGACTTGATGGACATGAGTTTGAGCAGGCTCCAGGAGTTGGTGATGGATGGGGAAGCCAGGCGTGCTGCAGTCCATGGAGTTGCAAAGTTGGACATGACTGAGTGACTGAACTGAACTGAACTGAAAAGGCTTTGGACTTTTTCAGGGTGTGGAATTAGAATCTGAGCCAATTATGAAGATAATCAAGAACGATAGTGAAGAAAGATTCTAGGTGACATCTAGGTCATAAGGCATTGAATATTTAGGTGAAGATTTTATTGTTGTTGTGCAGTCACGAAGTCATGTCCAACTCTTTGCAACCCCATAGACTATAACTGACCGGTCTCCTCTATCCATGGAACTCTCCAGACAAGAATACTGGAGTCGGTAGCCATTCCCTTCTCCAGGGGATCTTTCCAACCTAGAGATCAATCCCAGATCTCCTGCATTGCAGGCAGATTCGATGATGCTATCAAACCATCTCATCCTCTGCTGCCCCCTTCTCCCTTTGCCTTCAGTCTTTCCCAGCATCGGAGTCTTTTCCATTGAGTTTCAGCTCTTCACATCAGGTGGTCAGAGTACTGGAGCTTCAGCTTCAGCAACAGACTTTCCAATGAATATTCAACATTCATTTCCTTTAGGATTGAACTGGTTTGGGTGAAGATTAGGGCAGTGAAAAATGATGAGTACCTTTTTGGATACACACAGGTGGTGCTAGTGGTAAAGAATCTGCCTGCCAATGCAGGAGACATGAGATGCAGGTTCAATCCCTGGGTCTGGAAGATCCCTTGAAAGAGGGCATAGCAATCCATTCCAGTATTCTTGCCTGGAGAATATCCCACAAACAGAGGAGCCTGATGTGCTACAGTCCACAGGGTTGCAAAGAGTCGGACATGACTGAAGTAGCTTACACACACACACAATTTGCAGTAAAGCAAAACAAATTTATAACCCTCTGTTTGTAGGTAAACAGGAATAATATTTGTTTTTTTAAACTGTACAGCATGTGAGAGCATAGTTCCCCAACCAGGGACTGTACCCATGCCTCTTGCATTGGAAGCAGAGTCTTTAACCGCTGGACCACCAGGTAAGTTGCTACTTTGGAATTCTTTAACAAACTATCTGCTTACAGCACACTTTGAAAACCAGAGTTCTCTATGACAGGGTTTTGAGAAGCCCTTAGGTCTTTCAGTTACTGGCAGGCACCACTGAAAATCGGACCTAGAATCTTATTGTAAGACAGTGTTGCAGAGGATCCTTGATAGGTCACCTATGTCAGATTTCTGATAAGAAAACAGTGGGACCCTGGGACGTGGTGACGGGATATTTGGTTGATTGATCTGAAAGTCCCAGGCCTGCCACTTTCTCTTCCTTGTTGGAAGAGAGGCGCCTCCCTCAGGTCTTGCAAAAGTTCACCTGACACAAGAGCCTAAAAGGTGTTACATATCCTTCATCTTTTGTCCTTGTCTCCATCCAGATAAATGAGGGTCAAGGACTGATGATTACTGTCTATATTCCAGAAGGAAATAGGTTTCACACAGAAGGAATTGAGGACCTGGCTAATGTATGCTAGCAAGATCTGAGCTTTGGCAGTTAAGATCTAGGAATAAATAACCAGAGAATATTTATTTTATGGAGATAAATGTGAGGGAATGCAAATGTATTAATATATGTGGAATATCAAATATCTTTTGATGTTCTGGAGGTTTACTTTGTAGCCTTGTATGTAATCCATTTTTATAAATATTGCATGGCTGGCTAAATAAAGCACATCTGTGTGGTTTTTGAAACATTTGCTATATGTCTCCTAATTGAGTTTTTTTTTTTCCATGATATTATTCTAACCATATGTACTTTAAATTTTCCTGGTCCATCTGACATTGACTGGTTGAGGCATGCTAAACTCTCCTTGAAAAGATATTAGGAACAAATGTGTTTAACATTTGCTAACGTTTTGATATACAGATATTCTCCACATTTTTGCTTTTTTTAATGAAAAAATGAAAAAAATTTTTGTTTGGTTGCAGTACGTGGCATGTGGGATCTTAGTTTCCTGACCAGGCGTTGAACCCATACCCCTGTATTGGAAGCGTGGTGTCTTAACCACTGGACCACCAGGGAAGTCCCATGGTTTTTAAAACTTCTTATAGATGTTTAATATCAATAGAAAATTATTCATTATGCATCTTTTGCTTTGTTGGTATTTTTTTAAACTAAGAAATAGTTTACTTTATTCACCAATATGTTATCTGTAACTGCATTCTAGACACACATATCACACTTAACATCATCAAAGAGAATGCTTCTTTGGCCCCTGCTCTTTTTTTTTCTTTTTAATTTATGTTTTTATTGAAGGATAATTGCTTTACAGAATTTTGTTGTTTTCTGTCAAACCGCAACATGAATCAGTCATAGGTATACATACATCCCCTCCTTTTTGAACCTCCCTCCTCTCTCTCTCCCCACCCCACCCCTCTAGGTTGATACAGAGCCCCTGTTTGAGTTTCCGGAGCCATACAGCAAATTCCTGTTGGCTATCTATTTTACATATGGTAAAGTAAGTTTCCATGTTACTCTTTCCATACAACTCACCCTCTCCTCCCCACTGCCTATTTCCGTAAGTCTTATTCTCTATGTCTCTTTCTCCATCGCTGCCCTGTAAATAAGTTGTTCAATACCATTCTTCTAGATTCCATATATATGTGTTAGAATATGGTATTGATTTGATATTAATATGATATTACTATTTCTGACTCACTTCACTCTGTATAATAGGTTATAGGTTCATCCATCTCATCAGAACTGACTCAAATGCATTGCTTTCAATGGCTGAGTAATATTCCATTGTGTATATGTACCACAACTTCTTTATCCATTCATCTGTCAATGGACATCTAGGTTGCTTCCATGTTCTAGCTATTGTAAATAGTGCTGCAGTGAACAATGGGATACATGTGTCTTTTTCAATTTTAGTTTCCTCAGGGCATATGCCTAGAAGTGGGATTTCTGGGTCATATGGTGGTTTTATTCCTGGTTTTTTAAGGAATCTCCATACTGTCTTTCATAGGCTGTTATCAATTTACATTCCCACCAACAATGCAAGAGTGTTCCCTTTTCTCTACACCCTCTCTAGCATTTGTTGTTGGTAGACTTTTTGATGATGGCCATTCTGACCAGTGTGAGGTGATATCTCATTGTAGTTTTGATTCACATTTCTCTAATAATGAGCAATGTTGAACATCTTTTCATGTGTTTGTTAGCCATCTGTATGTCTTCTTTGGAGAAATGTGTGTTTAAGTCTTTTCCCCATTTTTTGATTGGGTGGTTTGTTTTTCTGGCATTGAGTTGTATGAGCTACTTGTATATTTTGGAAATTAATCCTTTGTCAGTTGTTTCATTTGTTATTATTTTCTGAGGGTTGTCTTTTCACCTTGCTTATAGTTTCCTTTCCTGTGTAAAAGCTTTTAAGTTGAATCAGGTCCCACTTGTTTACTTTTGTTTTTGTTTCTATTACTCTAGGAGGTGGGCCATTGAGGATCTTGCTTTGATTTATGTCATCAAGAGTTCTGCCTATGTTTTCCTCTAAGAGTTTTAGTTTATGGTCTTACATTTAAGTCTTTAATCCATTTTGAGTTTATCTTTGTGTGTGGTGTTAGGAAGTGTTCTAATGTCATTCTTTTACATGTAGCTGTCCATTTTTCCTGGCACCATTTATTGAAGAGGCTGTTTTTGCCCCATTGTATATTCTTGCCTCCTTTGTCAAAAATAAGGTGCCCATAGGTGCATGGGTTTATTTATGGGCTTTCTATCTTGTTCCATTGGTCTATATTTCTGTTTTTGTGCCAGTACCATACTGTCTTGATGACTGTAGTTTTGTAGTATAATCTGAGGTCAGGAAGGTTGATTCCTCTAGCTCCATTCTTCTTTCTCAAGACTGCTTTGGCTATTGGGGTCTTTTGTGTTTCCATATGAATTGTGAAATTTTTTGCTCTAGTTCTGTGAAAAATGCTATTGGTGATTTGATAGGGATCACATTGAATCTGTAGATTGCATTTAGTAGTATAGTCATTTTCACAATATTGATTCTTCCTACCCAGGAACATGGAATATCTCTTCATCTGTTTATGTCGTCTTTAGTTTCTTTCACTAGTGTCTTATAATTTTCTGTGTACAGTTCTTTTGCCTCCTTAGGTAAGTTTATTCCTAGGCATTTAATTCTTTTTGTTGCAGTGGTGAATTGGATTGATTTCTTAATTTCTCTTTCTGATTTTTCATTGTTAGTGTATAGAAATGCAAGTGATTTCTGTGTATTGATTTTGTATCCTGCAGTTTTGTTGGTATTTTTAAAGCTTGAATTTTGTCTTTTAACAGGGTTGCAAATGCTATTTTAATGTATTCACTTGCTTATTCTAATTTGTCTACTGTTCATTTTTCATTTCTTTATGTTAGCATTTTGAGGCTTTTAATATATGCATATATAATGTATATGTGTCATTTAGTCTGTTGTATTTTGTTTATAAAGAATTTTATAGGGAAATGGAGCTTATCTATTTTTCCGTGGGGTAACTTCTATTAGCCCAAAGCAGTGTGCTTGACCTCAACTCTGTAAATTGCTTTATGCTGTTAAAAATATGGCCTATTAATTGTTTTCTTCTATCTTCTGAATTGAAGAAATGATTGAAATTTTGTTTTAAATTCTACTATTTATGTATTAAAAGTGATGTTTTAAAGTCTACATTTAAGTAGTTGAATGAATCCCTATTTTAAATTTTACTATATAATTGGTCAAAAATTTTTGATTACCTATATACTTACCTTCTTTTAATTACCAGAATCAGGACATGAAATATGGTACACCATTATCTCCCACCTGATATCAGTTTTCTTGTCTTTATCAACCTAATTTACCATCACATAATTATTATTTTATTGTGATTTTTTTTCTTTAAGATCTATTTCAATAAGAGGATTAAAAATATTTTTTTGCATTTGATGTAACTCTGTTTACCAAAGTCACACCAAATTCTACATAATTATTTTGTTTCAGTGCTTACGGGTCATCCTATATTTCTTCCTTTTCACTTACATCTTGCTGCCTTGATGTATGTCTAATGGGAATTTGGGGGGAAGGGGGTGGTACATGAGTGTTATATCTTGAGATATCATCTGCCACTTTTACATGTGAATAACTTGAAAAGATAGAGAATTTTTATTTACAAAATATTTTGCCCTCCTCAATGTTCTTTCATTGTGTTTTAACATTTGATGTTGCAGAGTAGAAATCTGAGTCCAGCCAGACTTTATTCATTCTTTTGTTTTACTTATATTTTGAATCTGGCAACTTGTATTCCCTTTGTATTGTTGATCATTTAAAATTTAGCACATACTTAGGTGTAGAATTTTTGTTCTTTTGAACGTGAAGAATCCTCTAGATTTGTAGACCTAAGGATTACTTCATCCTGGGAAAGATTGTTTCTATAAGGTTTTTGATTTTTTGATTCAAGTTTACTGCCATTCTCCCAAGGAACGCATAACAGTTTTAAGGGTGGTGCTCCTTTACCTGCTCTATATAATTTTCCTTTTTCTCTCATTTATCCTATTGTCATTTCATCTAGAGTTTGACACTTTTATCAGGGTTATCCTTTACATTGTTACATCAATCTCTTTTTTTTGGTAGTGTCTTTTCTCCCATTTTAGTCTCCAATATGGATTTTTAATCTGCACTTGCATTTGAAGTTTGCTTGCAATGTGATTGTTTCTCACTCTCCTTTTTACATCTCTACTTGCATCTATTTTTTTTCCTCTTCTTATTTCCTTTGTCAACTTCACAAAGGCACCTAGGAAATACCTTCTAAATTTTAAAACTATTTTTTCAATAGAAAGTCATTTTATAGATCTGCTCTTTAATTTCTAGGAACAATATTCTCTCTTTCTTTAATTAAAGTATACTTTCAGAACTCTCATTTTTGTTTTCAGATTGTTTGTTCTGTAAATCCTTTTGTTTTCAGATTGTTTGTTTTGTGAATCCTCAGATGGCCAGAGAGTTATCCAGTTTCAGTAGACACAGGGCAGCTAGAACATTCTTATCCTTGTCACTACTCATATGATGGTTTCAAGATATAGATCTGAAAGTCAGGTGGGTTCAGTTCAGTTCAGTTCAGTCACTCAGTCATGTCTGACCCTTTGTGACCCCATGAACCACAGCACTCCAGGCCTCCCTGTCCATCACCAACTCCCGGAGTTTACCCTAACTCATGTCCACTGAGTCAGTGATGCCATCCAACCATCTCATCCTCTGTCGTCCCCTTTTCCTCCTGCCCTCAACCTTTCCCAGCATCAGGGTCTTTTCAAATGAGTCAGCTCTTCACATTAGGTGGCCAAAGTACTGGAGTTTGAGCTTCAACATCAGTCCTTCCAATGAACACTCAGGACTGATCTCCTTAGGATGGACTGGTTGGACCTCCTTGCAGTCCAAGGGACTCTCAAGAGTCTTCTCCAACACCACAGTTCAAAAGCATCAATTCTTCGGTGTTCAGCTTTCTTTATAGTCCAACTCTCACATCATGCATGACCACTGGAAAAACTGTAGCCTTGACTAGATGGACCTTTGTTGGTAAAGTAATGTCTCTGTTTTTTAACATGCTGTCTAGGTTGGTCGTAACTTTTCTTCCAAAGAGTAAGCGTCTTTTAATTCAATCTCCCCTTAATGTTCAGAATCTTGCAGGTGACCTGAGCCTGCAAGATTGTGGTAAAGTGTGTGCGCCCTTTGACAGCTGAGGTTGTTTAACCAAGTGAGAGACTCAGTTCGTAGTTTTTTTAACTAGCTTATTTAAGTCTGTACTCCTATTTAAGTATCCACTGCTTCCACAGCTTGTCCTAGCTTGACTTTAATTCATAAAGCCTTTATCATGTATAAATAAGCATTCTGGAGAGTCATTCATCAATGGCTGGCCCTTCTATTCTCTGTTATGACTATTCTGTGAAATAGATGCAAACAGAGGGGGAAAGGCAGTTGTAAACCTTTCCTTAGCTAGCTCTGGAGATTGCAGGAAAAGTAGGGACGGTCCAGAGTTTGATCTGACTTTACTTGGTGTCATATGATCTATGCTAGAGGATGGAGCTTGTGATGAATAGTCCAAGATTGTAATTCTCAGTCCTTCATATCAAAGGTGTAATTGTTCAAGTCCTGCCAAGATTTTAGCCAATGTCTCTTATTTCTCAAAACTGTCATGTTTGGGGCCTCAATTCTCAATGTTTCTTTACAATGGTACCCTGTGGTTTCTTCCCAAATGGTGTGGCATCTGTTTCCCTACCCCTTGTGCCTAGGCTGGCCTTGTGATGAGCTATGATCAAAGGAGTATTGTGGAAGTTGTAATGTGCCCATCCTGAGCCTAGACTTCAGAAGCTTCATGTACTTCTGCCCTGTCTCTTTAGCCCCAGCCACTGCTGTGAGAATAAGCCTGAACTAATTTGTGAGAGGATGAGGGATCACTTGAAAGAGAGCCAAGTTGTCCCAGATGAGGTCACTGAAGATCAGCCAGTTCTCAGGAAACCTATCAACTGTCTGCATAAGTGAGCCCAGCTGAGATCAGCTTTAATCGGGCCCAGATTAGCAATTTATAGCCAGTTTACAGACTCATGAGAAATAATATATGGTTGTAATTTTAATCTAGTAAGTCTTGGAATGTTTGTTATGCAGCAATAACTAACTGATACTACTACATTTAGGCACATGAGTTGTTTAAATATCCATGAAACAAGTGACAAATTGCACTTCAGATAAGTTGGAATGATTTACTTTCTCACCAGCAGAAATGCACTATACCCTAACTAGCAGTTGTCTTCAATGTGTATTTTTTAGGTGCAACTTAATTAGTGAAAATGGTCTCTCAATTTAATTTGCATATACTTGATTCACAGGGCTGTTTTAAATATTTTTCGTGCATTCTTATTAATTTTAAATCATTGGCCAAAGCTTTTGAATGTCCTTTGTCCTGTTTTTCTCTTGTACACTTTGGTGCAAACACTTTGAAGCTTAGCCATATGCATTATAGCATCCTGAAATCTTCAAATGGATGTTTAAGAACATTACTAGTAGAACAAACTAAAGAACATTAAATGGTGCTGTATATTAAGCACAATGCTATGAACTTCACATCTGTTATCCCACAGAACCCCAACAACTTTTTTCTCTTGAATATTTTTTATTAACTAGACTTGGGACACTAAGTAATTAATGTGGGCTTCCATGGTGGCTCAGAGGTTAAAGTGTCTGCCTGTAATGTGGGAGACCTGGGTTCAATCCCTGGGTTTGGAAGGTCCCCTGGAGAAGGAAATGGCAACCCACTCCAGTATTCTTGCCTGGAGAAGCCCATAGATGGAGGAGCCTGGTGGGCTACAGTCCATGGGGTCGCAAAGAGTCAGACACGGCTGAGCGACGTAACTTTTCACTTTCAAGTAATTAATATGTCATATCATTAGAGTTAGATTTAGTCTGAGATCTTCCCCTTGAAAGTCTGTCTCTCTTGATTCTTAGAACAGTGAGAAAATAAAAACAAAATAAAAAATGACTCAGGCAATGGTGGGGGGTGGCATAAATTCCACAGAGGACAAGCAGATTATATTCCCTAAGCAAAACCCATCATGAGAAACAACTGGGCTGGATGAGGCACAAGCTGGAATCAAGATTCCCAGGAGAAATATCAATAACCTCAGATATGCAGATGATACTACACTTATGGCAGAAAGCAAAGAAGAACTAAAGAGCCTCTTGAAAATGAAAGAGGAGAGTGAAAAAGTTGGCTTAAAGCTCAACATTCAGAAAACTAAGATCGTGGCATCCAGTCCCATCACTTCATGGCAAATAAATGGGGAAACAGTGGCTGACTTTATTTGGGGGGGGCTCCAAAATCACTGCAGCCATGGTGACTGCAGCCATGAAATTAAAAGACGCTTGCTCCTTGGAAGAAAAATTATGACCAACCTAGATAGCATATTAAAAAGTAGAGACATTACTTTGGCAAGAAAGGTCCATCTAGTCAAAGCTATGGTTTTTCCAGTAGTCATGTATGGATGTGAGAGTTGGACTATAAAGAAAGCTGAGTGCTGAAGAATTGATGCTTTTGAACTGTGGTGTTGGAAAAGACTCTTGAGAGTCCCTTGGACTGCAAGGAGATCCAACCAGTCCATCCTAAAGGATATCAGCCCTGAATGTTCATTGGAAGGACTGGTGCTGAAGCTGAAACTCCAATACTTTGGCCACCTTATGTGAAGAACTGATTCATTTGAAAAGACCCTGATGCTGGGAAATATTGAAGGTGGGAGAGAAGGGGATGACAGAGGGTAAGATGGTTAGATGTCGTCACTGACTCGATGGACATGAGTTTGAGTAAGCTCCGGGAGTTGATGATGGACAGGGAAGCCTGGTGTGCTGCAGTCCATGGGGTCACAGAGAGTTGGACACAACTGAGCAACTGAACTGGACTGAACTGAACTGAAGTATAACTCTAACAATTTTTAAGGTAAATAATATAAATAACTCAAGTTTATACATAAAGGAAAATTTAATGTAAATAATTTTAAGAACTCAGAACAAGTAAATGGTAAAATCACATTAAAAAAATCTTTTTTTGGCTACGCCACACAGCATGTAGGACCAGGGATCAAGCTCACATCCCCTGCATTGCAAGTGCTGAGTTTTAACCACTGGACCACCAACGGAAGTCCATAGAATCATATTTTAAAACCGTATTATTTGAAAATCCACACTCTTCACCACTATCCTCCTTTCCTAAATAGAAATGTTACACTTCTGAGGACAGGGAACCCAGTGATATTTGGTTTTGGTTTTTCTGTCTGGCTGTGTTTCAGTGCCTAATCCATGCTATCATTAGTGAAAAATCCTTCTGCAGCATGATGAATTGTTGATAAACATTCATACTTCATAATAGACTGCCACTTTGTGCTCTTTAATAAGTTTTAAATATATATATATATTTAGCTGGTCTGGGTCTTATTTGCAGCATGTGGAATCTTTCTTTTGTTGCAGCATGCAAACTCCTAGTTACGGCATGTGTGATCTAGTTCCCTGACCAGGGATTGAACCTGTGTGCCCTATACTGGCAGTGCAAAGTCTTAGCCATTGGACAAGGGAAATGAAAGTAGCTCATTTGTGTTCAATTCTTTGCGATCCCATGGACTGTAGCCTACTAGGCTCCTCTGTCCATGGAATTCTCCAGGCAAGAATACTGGTGTGGGTTGCCATTCCCTTCTCCAGGGGATCTTCCTGGCCCAGAGATCAAATCCAGGTCTCCCACATTGTGGGCAGATTCTTCACTATCTGAGCCACCAGGGAAGCCCCCAGATCACCAGGGAAGTCCCTTTAATAAGTATTTTGATGGAAAGGTGGGTGAGGGCAAATTAGTCAACTGCCATTCTAACCTGATACTTCTGTTATCAAACATTATAAACTTGAAGTCACAGTGAGGATTCCCAGGTGGCACAGTGGTAAAGAATCCACCTGCCAATGTAGGAGATGCAGGTTTGATGTCTGGGTTGGGAAGATTCCCTGGAGCAGGAAATGGCAACCCACTCCAGTATTCTTGCCTGAGAAATCCCATGAACAGAGGCTACAGTCCACAAGGTTGCAAAGAGTTGGACGTGACTGAGCAGGAGCATATTTAGATTACAAATTTTGTTATTTAAGTTCCAGACTTTAAAATCTTTATGGTTCTCCATTGCTTATAGACTTAATTCTAAAATCTGAAGCAGGGAATGTTTGGCCTTTTACAATAAGTCCCCAGTCTTTCTTTCCAGTTATCCTGGACTCAACTCTCTCTTTTTTCCAGTTAATTTGAACTATTCAAATGTAACAGTTTTCAAGTACACTCTTCCTTCAGTCCCTATACTATTCTTTCTTATTAGGATGCACTTCCCCTTTTGTTCATTCAATGAACTCTTGTTGTTCTTTTAAATCCTTCTTAGTGGAGGCCTCCAATTTGCCTGGCCATCATTAGCAAGATTTCTCAGATCATAGACAGCACACCTCCATCTTAGCACTTACATCATATTGTACTTAAATATTTAACTTGACCACAAATTTGTATGCTCTCTAAGTATTATTCCTCTTTAAAATGAAGCTCAGCAAAGAGTAAATATTGAATTAATTAATAACATTTAAATATACTCAATAGAAAAATAGCCAGTGAGAGAATACAAACAAACAAGAGGCATACAGATTGAAAAAGACAAAAGTTCCTCAATTCACAGACAACATAATTGTCTACATTGAAAATTCCAAGAGATCTACACAAAAGCTCCTTGAACTAGTAAATGAGTTTAGCAAAATCAAAGGATACAAGGTAACTATATCCCCAAAAAACTCCTATT
This sequence comes from Capra hircus, assembly GCF_001704415.2. NCBI lineage: Eukaryota > Metazoa > Chordata > Mammalia > Artiodactyla > Bovidae > Capra > Capra hircus. The sequence continues at coordinate 42,163,508 of NC_030811.1, forward strand.
TTTCTCCATTCTAGCAATGAACAAGTCTGTGTTAATGATGTTTTCTATTTTCTATATTTTATGACGTCTTGACACCTTAGGGGACTTTAGGGGAGAGATTGCCCCTCCCAGGGCTAGCTAATTTCTAGAGGCAGAAAACAACTTTCCTATGAGCACATCTTTCATATACAAACCAATTCTGAGTCCATACTCTCAGTCATCTCCTATATCTAACTGTCATCAAGCCAGTATCTTTCCTGCTCCCAGTCACCGCTGGACCAAATACAGAGTAAATCGGTCCCCCTAGCCCAGAGTCCACTGAAATTATTCACACCATCAAATCCTAAATTTGTTTAAGTTTGCCTGCTCTGATTCCTCTATGCTTTCCTGCAAAGAACAACATAGAAACTCTCTCTGGGCTGTGCCCTCCCCTTGCCCTTGTGCCCCTATGCTTCCCCACATGGCTTCTCATGGCTCTTGTTTCTAGGGATCTGTGAGTATAAACTTCCGTGAAAATCAGTGTTGTCTCTGCAATATCTCCATGTCCCTAACTGATTAAAATAAATCCCAGATACATTTTAATACAAGGTGAAATTCAAAATTAAAATTAATGCCTTTTACAGTAGTACCAGAGTCGCTCAGTCGTGTCCGACTCTTTGCAACCCCATGGACTGTAGCCTACCAGGCTCCTCTGTCCATGGGATCTTCCAGGCAAGAGTACTGGAGTGGGTTGCTATTTCCTTTTCCAGGGATCCTCCTGACCCGGGGATTGAACCCGGGTCTCCTGCACTGTAGGTGGATGATTTACCATCTGAGCCACCAGATAAGTCACAGCAGTACCAAGTAAAATAAATGCTTAGGTAACAAAATATGTGTAAAATCTGAGTGCTGAAAACTTCAAATTCTGATGAGATCAAAGAACCTAAGTAAATTCAGAAATATATTAATTTTATGGATTAGAATAAGTGGGAAGATCATTAAAATATCAGTTTTTTTTCTGAAATTTATCTATAAATTTAACATAGCCACAATCAAGACCCCAGCAGAAATTTTTTTTGTAGATACTGACAAACTGAATCTAAATTTTATAATACACGAATACATTTGTATGATAATAAAGCACGGAATTGAGAATAGCCAAAACATTTTGAAAAGAAGAACAAAATTGGAGGACTCACACTATCTGATTTTAAGACAGTATAAATCTATATAATTAAGATAGTGCAGTATTGGCAAAAGGATATATAGATCACTGGTATAGAATAGAGATTCCAGAAAGAGATCAATACAAATTTGGTCATTTTATTTTTTAAAATTTTCAAAGGCAATTTAATTAAGAAATGGTAGTCCTTTCAATAAATAATGCTGAAATAATTGGACATTTTATGTAAAAAAAACACACACAAAAAACCCCCCGTGACTTCACCATAAAAATAAACAAATAATGGACCAAAGACCTAAGTGTAAAATTGAAAATTGTAAAACAAAACATAAACTCTTTGTAAACTTGAGTTATTCAAAGAGTTTTTAGGTATGATGCTAAAAGCTTGCTTCATCAAAGAAAAAAGTTGATCAGTTTAACTCCATCAACCTTAGAATCTTTGCTCTGTCAAAGATACTACCAAGAGAATGAAAAGGCATACCATTTCCCTGGGAGGAAGTATTTAGAGGTCACAAGTCTGACAAAAAACTTGTATCTAGAAAGGACAAAACACTTTCAAAAGTCACAATATGGAAGGAAATAATCCATTCAAAAGTGGGCAAAAGTTTTACATAAACACTTCACCAAAATTGGAAAATAATCATTATGTGGATGCTCATCCTCACTAGTGATTAAGAAAATGCAAATGGAAATCACAAAAAGGTTCTACTATACCTACACAACTGTCTGCATTTCAATCAGACAGAAAGTTTCTTGAATATACTACAAACGTTTCTACCTGTCTTCTGAACTTGCCACATTCACCTGGGATACCCTTGCCTTCCTTCACTGCCAACTCCCACTGATTCTTTTATACTCAAGTTGGACACCATTGATTCCGAGAAGTCTTCCGTTAGAACTTTAGCCTCATCCCCTTCACTTGGGTCTGGATTAGGGCCTTCATGGCCCTCCATGTGATCCATCACTTCATGTATCAAATATATAGTACTAACTGGTTTAATGGTGACTGCAGCCACAAAATTAAAAGGCACTTGCTTCTTGAAAGAAAATCTATGACAAACCTAGACAGCATATTAAAAAGCAAAGACAGCACTTTGCCCACAAAGGTCTGTATAGTCAAAGCTGTGGTTTTTCCAGTGGTCATGGGCAGATGTAAGAGTTGGACCATAAAGAAAGCTGAATGCTGAAGATGCTTTTGAGTTGTGGTGCTGGAGAAGACTCTTGAGAATTCCTTGGACAGCAAGGAGATCAAACCAGTCAATCCTAAAGGAAATCAACCCTGAATATTCATTGGAAGGACTGATGCTGAAACTGAAGCTACAATCTTTTGGCCACCTGATGTGGAGAAATATCAGTAACCTCAGATAGGCAGATGACACCACCCTTATGGCAGAAAGTGAAGAGGAACTAAAAAGCCTCTTGATGAAAGTAAAAGAGGAGAGTGAAAAAGTTGGCTTAAAGCTCAACATTCAGAAAACGAAGATCATGGCATCCGGTCCCAACACTCCATGGGAAATAGATGGGGAAACAGTGGAAACAGTGTCAGACTTTATTTTTGGGGGCTCCAAAATCACTGCAGATGGTGATTGCAGCCATGAAATTAAAAGACGCTTACTCCTTGGAAGAAAAGTTATGACCAACCTAGATAGCATATTCAAAAGCAGAGACATTACTTTGCCGACTAAGGTCCGTCTAGTCAAGGCTATGGTGTTTCCTGTGGTCATGTATGGATGTGAGAGTTGGACTGTGAAGAAGGCTGAGCGCTGAAGAATTGATGCTTTTGAACTGTGGTGTTGGAGAAGACTCTTGAGAGTCCCTTGGACTGCAAGAAGTTCCAACCAGTCCATTCTGAAGGAGATCAGCCCTGGCGTTTCTTTGGAAGGAATGATGCTAAAGCTGAAGCTCCAGTACTTTGGCCACCTCATGCGAAGAGTTGACTCATTGGAGAAGACTTTGATGCTGGGAGGGATTGGGGGCAGGAGGAGAAGGGGCGACCGAGGATGAGATGGCTGGATGGCATCACTGACTCGAGGGACGTGAGTCTGAGTGAACTCCGGGAGATGGTGATGGACAGGGAGGCCTGGCGTGCTGAGATTCATGGGGTCGCAAAGAGTTGGACACGACTGAGCGACTGAACTGAACTGACTGATGTGAAGAGACAACTTATTAGAAGAGCCAACTCATTGGTGAAGACCCTGATGCTCCAAAGATTGTCAGGAGAAGTGGGTGACAGAGGATGAGATGGTTGGATGGCATCACCAACTCAATGGACATGAGCTTGAACAAACTCCAGGAGATAGTGAAGGACAGGGAAGCCTGGCATGCTACAGTCTATGGTTTGCAAAGAGTCAGACATGACTTAGCAACTGAACAACAACAACTGGTTTAATTAGAGATTTTAATATTCTCAACTCTGATCTCCATTGAGTCAGAGATTCCATCTTCTTTAATATCTCCAGAGATTAGCATATTTTAAAAATTGTTGAGTGAGTGAATAAATTTACATGAGTAAAGTTCTATGTTCCTTCACGTAATCTCAGCATCTGCTTGACCTCCCTGTCCTAAATCGACCCAAGATTTTCTTAACTGCCAAGACAGCCACTGACATTTTTCAGTCTTGTGCAGGTATACTCACCCTTCAAAATTAAAATCCTTTTTTCCCTCATCAGAAAAGGTCTGCTTTCTCTGGGAACTTGCTCAGCTGACCAAGTCAGAAACCTGCCTTCTGAATTATTATCCTAAGCCTTTGGACCAGAGGAGTCTTCAAATGCTAATTTTATATCATTGGCTGGAGTTAGTCCTGCAGAGACAGACTGTGTCAGACTTGGGGGCATGAGCACAACTCCAACAATACGGTCCTTTACCACGTTTTTACTTCTGACGTTATGATGTAGGTCTGTTCCCTCAGGTGAAGCCCCTGGTCACCCCAAGTCATAGGTTCCTCAGCATTGTAGGCACCACTTGCTCTGTTTGCTTCTTTCCCTGCCTGTAACCTGAGATGGGCAGGCATGCCAACTCCTCCCTGCATCCTGCTGGACCCTGAGTTACAAAAGATGGAAACACAAGGTTGCACCAGCATCATGATAGTAAACAGAGTATGTATATAATTCTCCAAATACCCACATCATCTTACACCATTATGTGAGATCAGTATTGTTGGAGACATCGAGACTGTCTCATTATTATTGTATTTTAACAGTTTTTGGAGTGTATTAGAGGCTTGGTAAATGTGACTAATAAATGGGTGATTTTAAAATCCATGGCAAGTTTCTTGAGATCTCTCCACCAAATATGCCTCATTTAAGATGAGGGTAGCTGATGTCAGTTTACTTTAGACTTGAGGTTTTCTGGGGGAAGTGAGATGGTAAGGAAATTATAGAGCCCCATGTAGCCTTGTTTTCACATCTGTAAAGTAAGATGAGGCTATTCCCAGACCATGAGCAATAAATGAGATCATGTGAAATGAGAGATAAACAGGACAAAATACAAGAGTGTGTATGTTGCCACTGGACTTGGCATGTAGAAGGTGCTTGACAAGGACTTTATTCAACATGTGAAAATGGGAAACTTTGTGTACTTTTGCCTTCAGTATAAGAAAAGAAGCTCTTCAGAGGAAAATAAAGCACATTTCAGGATTGTTGCATCAGTAACTTTTATGAGAGATATACTTGTCAATTTATCTCCTTGACAGAGAGAACAGAGAGAAGGATCTCTGAGCCAAGTTGATGCTTCATCACTGAAAGCAATGAGGTGAACATCCTGGTAATTAGTGGAAGCAAAGAATTATCCTCTTTTTTAATTTGGGAAGAATAGTTTACTGGTTTTCTCCAAAATCTTGTCATTGGTTCTCTCTTTTTTTAAACAAAAATTATATAATTTTTAAAGGTTACTTTCCCTTTATAGTTATTATGAAATATTGACTGTTTTGTTAATTAAAGGGATTATCCTTTATTGTGGTTTGGTGATCCTGTGCTAATTTAGAAATCGTGGACACTGGTTTATGCAGAGTTCTTGCTTTTATGTAAGCCTCTGGTTGGAGACATCACACAGTTGGTTGATATTGCTGTTTACTGCTGCAGCCTGCGTTAGTTTGTTCTTGGAGGGGTTTTTTCACCTAGAAGTTGATAATAATTGAACTGTAAAAGTGTTTTGGAGAAATGTATGCCCAGCTTTCTGCATGGATCTTAGCTGAGATTTGAAAAATGATCAGCTTTTATCTCATCTGACTGGGAGATCTAAGGGCAACAGGCAAAGAGAGGGGTTGTCTGTCAGGGGAGGGGGAGGCTTGGCACCCGCATCCCCAGGGGAATGAGGAAAGTCAAGTACTGATGATGATGTGTGTGTCTCCTTGGAGAAAGGGGGACAGCTGGTGAAGCTGCCTTCATTATCTTCCAAGGCTTCCAGTTCTGGAAAGGTCTGGCTGTGAGAGAGAACTCAAAACCAAGAGTTGAGTCGGTGAGAAGTGGCCCATCACACAGTCTTGGACTTGGGACTCTCCTCTGGTGTTCAGTCAGGAGTCTGGAGTCAGGCCCTGCTTTTGTTTAGTTTAGGGAGGATTACATTCAACACATGGGAAGAAAAAAAAAAAAGAAGAAGGTAACTTCTCAGAATGTGAACAACATCTAATGTAAATGATGCTGGGCTGAGAATGGGAGAAATAGAAAAGCTTTGTGAAGAATGCAGTTCTGTCAGAAAGTCAGAGTCTGGAGATTATGTCCTTCTAGTTCCAGCATTCTGACTGCGTGCAGTTCAATGTAAAGCCCAGTTTGAAAGCTAGTCTTGCCCAACAATAGACTTTCCCAGGAAGAGGGCTATTTTCATCCTTTGCATTTGTAATTACCATGTTTGTTTTGTGTGTTTGCCTTGCGAATACAAGAAGGTGCCCAGGTAGGTGTGAGTGCTCACAATGATACATAACAGGAGAGTGTGTAAGAACGAGGTCAAGAACACCTGTCATAGGGCACCCGCTGGGGTGTCTGTACCACGTCCTTTCTGAACGCACTGTTTGCACACACACAAAAGGGCTGGGGTTGGGGCTGGATATGCCCAGTAAGCGTGCCGAGTGTTGGAAGGATGGGGCCGGCGGTAACAAGAATCAATATATATTTACGGCAGGGGCGGGGGAGGGGGGTGCGCGGAGGCTGCAGGGCGGGGCAGCGTTAATGAGAGCAAGCCCGGCTTGTGGTTGGTTCCGGAGTCTGGTACCCACAGAGGAGCAGGCAGGGAGGGAGGGGATGCGGGCGGGAGGATAAAGCGATGAAGTGCGCTGCGTTACCGCGCATGAGGCGCGGTTGTTGGAGCAGGAATACAGTGCGTCTCTGACCCAGCGGGCCCTCTCCTAGCGCACACACTCATCAAATCGCACGCGCCCCTCCGCTGCGGCCGTGGCCGCCGCTCTCCCCCCGCACCCAGAGCGTTACGAGAGCGGGTGGGTGCCACTGTCACCACACCCGGCAGGTCCCCGGCGTCCGGCGCACCATGCAGGGCACGAGCGCCCCCCGTCTCTAACCTGCGCGCGGACGGGAGCATGATCTGTGCCCAGGCCGGAGCTGCCAAGGTAAGCGGGCTCGGGCGGGGACTCTGCCTACCGCCCCTTCCCCCGCCCTCCTCTGGGTGGCTTCCCAGCCGCTCTGGAGGCCCCGTCAGCGCCCTCCCTCTCCAGGGTCCAGGATCCACCCTCCTCCCCACCCTCTTGCTTCTCCCGCGAGGTTCAATTGTCAGCCTGGGGCACGCCGCCACCCGGGCCAGGCAGGCATCCCCGGGTGGCGACCCCGATTTGGGCACAACTGGCACACCGGGCCCTCCTGCCGGGCACAGAGAGAAACAAAGAAGCCCCCAAGCGGGTTCGTGGCGCCTCCCCCGGCCCCCGGCGCCCTCCCAGTGGTGAGGAGGTATCAGGGGAGGGGGCGGAGAGACCTACGTAATCCCCGTTACCAGCCCACACCCACCCCTTGTGAACTAGAGCTCTGGATTTAGGTTTGCCTCGGGCTCCCTTTTAGACAATTGTGTCCCAAGCAATGCCCAGGGTTAGCCAGCTAGCGCCCGCAGCCCCGCAAGCGCTTGCTCGTGCTTGCTCAGGGGGAGCGTGGCAGGTGCGGCCCTTGCTCCCCTGGGTGGTGGCAGGCGGGGAGGATGCGCGATGTGGGTGCTGCTTCAGCGCCTCCCTGTCCCAGGCTGCTCTACCGGGCCTGCCACCCGAGTTTTAGCGGGAGCAGCCCGTCATGTCGCCTACCGTATTGAGACCTGCACACGGGCGGGGAGGGCGCCGCCGGGAAAAACGCGTCCGGTCCATTTTTGGCTGGAGGTGCAGTTGCTCCTACCCCTACATTCCTAGTTCGTGACAATGCAGCAAAATCCGAGGGCTCAACCCCCCGTTCCTCCCGTGCCTTCTGATGGCCCTGCCTTCTTGATGTCGCGGCCCCTTGGCCGAGTCTCGGAGTGTTGGGTGCGTGGTCTGCCTGCCTGTGTTGCATACGGAAGCTGGGCATCATAAGTTCTTCCTGGCGAATTTCAGCGCGTGGGGGGAGCTGGCAGGGAGACAGGCTGCAGAGCTGCCCGGCTTCCTGTGATTCCGGGCACAGCGCACCCCAGTCTGCACTGGGCTGACACCAGACAGCATGTGGGGATTTTCCTAGTTACTGAAGATATTATTTGACGTCGCTGTAGTTTTGTGCTTACTTCTCTTGGAATCTGCAGTGGTGCAATTCTCCTCTTGTTTTTATCTTTTTTTCTCTTTGAAAAGATAAGGCTGTGTTCAGCGGAAATGGATACAGGAAGAGCAGCATAGTTCAAAGACTATGAGAGGCACCTTCTCTCTTTTCCTGGAATCTTAAGGCAATTTAGGAGGGCAGATGCCCTACCCTAAAAGGCCAGCCTTTAAAGACCCCGGCAGTGTCGTGGTCCAAGGCGTCTCAAAGCAGGTGGCCAGATCTGCGTTTCTCCTCAGCGGACTCGCTCCGGCTGTGGCTATTACGGTAATTCGTTCTAGATCGGGGATTCATTTTGAAAATGTGTGTTTTCCACTAAGAAGGGATTACAGTCCACATGTCTTCCCTGGTATGGTGTGTGTGCCTGTTTGGTAGAGAAATAGAATGTGTAGAATTCCCTGTTGCCCCCTTCCTCTGATTGCTACCTCCGCCGGAGTGTGGCATTGGGACAATATAGCGCTGTTTTAATTCCTAGACCTACCTACAGGCATATTGGACTTCAGAGTTTATGCTTAATAAACTGTGTTCTGACTAATTCTGGGATCCCAGGCTAGTACAAGTTGGCAGCTCTGCGGAATGACTGTTGTTTTTGTCTGGGGTAGTTATTTCATAAAGGCAAATTGCCTAAGTTTGTTCAGATTGTGACGTTATTGACTGGATAAGGAGACCACATCTTGAGCTGAAACAGCCTATCACCGAATCAGTGTTGAGGGACTGCAGCTGCTGTGATGTGTGTATATAGCATCACTTGGTTCCTTTCACACTTCTGGCTTTGAAAGATGGGTGTTTTCAAAGACTGCTTTAAGATTTACCTTCTATGGTACTTGCATCAGTATTACTGTTATTATGGGAAATGCTAAAAGGCCAGATGTGATCACAGGAAGGCAAGTCTCAGGCATTTCATTCCTTATAGGTAATGTAAGTTGGACTAGCTGATTTCTGTCCTTCTATCCAGTTCCAGTATTGTGTGATAATGGTGGAGAAGTAAGAAAAGTTACTAAATTTAGCAAGGCTAATTATAGCCCCAAACTATGCAACCCAGGTATTGATGATAGAATTTATGGTTCATTTTTACATCTGCATTGTTTTGAACCCCAGCATCTGCATATTTCCCATAAAAGAAATTAGCCAACGACTCAAACAGGTCATTTTCTTTCCATTGTATCAAGAGATTTAATAGGGATGGGGAATAGAGAAGAATGTTGGATTAACTGGATAACTGATTTTTCTCCTTGTTGTGGCTTAATTAGCAATTCCCGCTGTCTTTTGTAGCTGATTTCCAATGATTGATTTTGTTTGTTTGCTCTTAGTGAAAGACTCAGGATAACTGTTTAATTCTATGTAGCGATTGTTAGTAGCCTGCTACTTACTTTCCCCGATCGTATTTGGTATTGCTCATAAAACTTGCTAGGACTGTTGCCTGTTATAAAAATAAGGCAACAATTATTCTAAACAGGCAGGCAAAGTGTTTTTAAGTTCTTATAATAATTTTTACAGTTTAGGGATAGTTGGGATATTTGGTTCTTAATTTATGCTGATCCACACAATTTTCCCCAGTAGTGTGCTCTTTTTTTTTTTTTTTTTAAGTTACAATCAAAATAACATCCTGGAATAGCAATACCTGCCAAGCATAATGAATCACTGCCTGTCTTGTTTTCCCACAGCCTCTTCATCCATGCCGCTAAGGCAGGACTTATCATATTGCAGTTACCTGAGTTGTGAATGGGCGCAGTCCCCCGGTCTCACTCCTAATGTGAGCTCCTTGAGGACAAGGGCATTGTTAGCTTCTTTTGGCTCATCTCTCTAACCTCGAACTTTGCCCTGAACATGGTATGTTCTTAGAAATATTGACTGTGGACCAGATCAGAAAAAAAGCCCTCTACTTGTTTAGGGAGGAGGTAGGTGGGAATTCTTCCCTTCATGAGTCAGATAGGCAAATCAGAGGTTATGTAAGATGCTGAAGGGAACCAGTGAGCTGGGGACTCAAATCCAGGCAGAGAGAGACTCCAGCCCCACCCATGTAGACTGCAAGTTCAGTTCCTGCAGGTTTGGGTTCTTTATTTTTCACTTGGATGACCTGGATTGTCCATGTTGACAAAATCGAGATGATCACTGCCCTGTTCTAGCTGTGGTGTTAGAAGGAAACATGTCCAGTACAAGCACTTTGTGCGCCCATACCTGCACTTAGAAAGGGGAGCATCCCTCAGCCCTCCTTCTCTCCACCTCTTGGTCTCACCACCCAGAGCTGGAAAACCACTGACCAGACCCATTGTTTGTTCGAATCACTTTTAACCACCATCTGCTGAGCTTCTGAAACAAGCCAGCAGTTAGCCCACAGACAACCCTCTTTCCTGCCCCTCCCACCCTGATGGGATCTCCCAACAGAGAGACCCCTGCTTCTCTCCCATCACTTCCTTCCAGTCCGTCCTAGAAAACAGCACAGGTTATGGTTAGGAAATCCGGAATTTAAGTGCCCACATACCATTTCTATAATCCAGTCCTGGGTATGTTTGCTGTTCATGGACTTCGAGAGAACACAGTGTGAAATGTTCAGGGGGGTGTTTATCAAATCACTTTTCCTCTCTGAGGTTAAGTTTTTTCTTCCTCAAAAGGAGGGAGTTGAAGCAACTAATTCCAAAGGATTAACGGCATGATTCTGTGATTGTTTTTCTGGGTTTATGCGATTTTACCAGTTGAAGGGTGAAAAATATTAATGAGAATTTAACTTTGCAATATAGAGAGAAGAGATACTTAAGGCCATGTGGGTCAGTCTCTGGGTTATCTAATAATCCCTTTAAGTCCTCTGTTAACACTGTTCTCTGTAAATACAGTAATTCTTTCTTATTTGTAAAACTGAATTTACTATATTGAAGGGAAAAGTTTGTGGCAGTTTCTGATCCCAGTGAGGAGGGCAGTGGGTCAGATGTTTAGAGTTTTAGGGTTTAATGGTCAAAGGTTCCAAGAGCTACTATGAAGCATTTTTAGTTTGGTCATTGAGTGTGTCTTCCAGCTGAGTAACTCTTACACTCGAAAGTATTTCCTAAGGTTCATAACAATGTACCTTTCCATTTCTGTCTGCTTCTCATTTTGCTCTTTTTGTTTGTTTTTGCCTCTTCTTTTTAACTACACTGACGTCCTGTCACATCCATAAAACATGCCTGTAGTAGCATTGCCCACCCACTCCCACTCTACCCCACCAAATACAGATGTCAGAGCCTCATAACTTTCCTCCTTGTCTCAGCCTTTTCATTTTTCATGAGCATTGCTTCTCAAGTGAAGATGCAAGGACAGATAGAGGCAAACCAGCTCGCCTGCTGATTTTGCTTATGGTACACATTTATGTCTCACAGACTTTCTGACCACCGACATTTGTGTCTTAAAGCCTCCTTAAATACTTGAAGGAACCAAGTCCTAGATAGGAGATTTATTGGTTTGGCCAAAAAGTTTGGGTTTTCCTGCAAGATGGTATGGGAAAACACAAACAAACTGTTTGGCCAAACCAATAGATATCTCATCCCATAATGTTTGGATGTGTGGGTATTGGTATGTGGCTGTCATGTTCTGTGACTTGAGAACTGTAGAGAAAATGATAAATAGCCAACGTGGGATGACAGTAATGTCATCAACTCATTGGCAAGATGTCACAGGGACCACTGAGCTCCTAGGTCACTGGAGGAAGCATCTGGATTCCATGGAAATAAGTGATGTGCGCTGCTCACAGGATGATTTTCCTGATTTATTGGCCCCAAGTGGGATGCACACAGGACTGAAAAATGAGAGTTCATGGTACACATGGGCTCTCCTGGTGTTATTGGGCATCTATTACATTTCAGTATTTTGGGGCAAATTCAGTGGATGGAACTTAAACTGGTATTGGGGGTGGGGAAAGGTGGGGAGATCTGGGAAAGGACGCCATCTGGGCCCGTGATGATGAATGCTATCATGGAGACTTCATGCGGGGTCCCTTTTATATATTTAGTAGAGCAGATTTTCCCTTTCACACTTTCTAGATCTATTTGTATTGCACAGATGTCAGGGAAATATCATGAGTGTGAAAGGAAAAAAAAAAAGACCAAAATTCACATCCATGGCCAGGGATTGTAATTCAATCACTTTGTCCTTAAATTGACACCCATTTAACTTGCACAAACGTTTCCTGGTTTTGCTTTCGGGGGTTTAAGTCACAGCAGTTTCAGAAACAGAAATCTCAGTCCTACATATTGGAACTCAGAGATTCAGGTTAAAGGGAAAAACCATGGGGAGATACATTAGACCTGGCTTGCTTACTGTCAGGACCAGAGCTAGTGGACCCACCAGCTATTTGTTATCTTCTTTCCTGTAATCCACTGATCAGCCAAAAAACTGCAGGACACAATCAGTAGGTTTTTATCCTTAAAAGGACTTTTCTTTTTCCTTACTGTTATCCCTAATGCCCTTTGCCATCAAAATTTTTTTAAATATTTATTTTTATTTATTTGGCTGCGCCAGGTCTTAGTTGCCGCAGGATCTTTGATTTTCATTGCGGCACATGGGATCTTTAGTTGTGACATGCAGACTCAGATGCTGCTTGTGGGATCTAGTTCTCCAACCTGGGATTGAACCTGGGCTCTCTGCATTGGGAGTGCAGAGTCTTAGCCACTGGACCACCAAGGAAATCCCCCTTTGCCATTAGAACTTAAAACTACTTAATGAACAAACTTCCCCTTCTATTCTGATCACATATTTGTGGAAGTGAGTTTTTCAAAGTTGAGAAAAAAAATAGTTGAGGGTTTTGCTGGCATTTTCTCCCCTCACCCCACCCCTCGGTGCCACCTCTGTCCACAACCAGACATAGCACCTGCAGGTAAAGGGGACGATAGTTACAGACGCAGTTGGCACACAAGTGTGCTGTTAACATATTACATTTTATAGATCCTTCCCGACTCCATACTCCCCACCATGGGTGGTCTCTTTCCTCTTCTATAACACAGCTTGAAAAAGTTCTCTACACTGGGTTTCTTCACTCTCTCTGTCTTAGCCTGTAAAGACATATTTTAAGGTATAGTGTTTGATTCAGACAGATAACACATTTAGCACATATGTAGATTATGAATCAAAAACAAATGCTCGCCATGCAGCAGAGCACTGTCAGTCCCTGTGAGGCTCTCTGGTGCCCTGGCCTCACCTCTCTCTTGGCCTCTCTCGACAGCATCCCATCCAGGCTTCTGTCCCCTTCCTTCTGCTCTCCCCATGATGGTCACCAGTGCTCTTTGCCCTGTACTCCTATGTGGTCAGTTCTCCATCCCAGTGTTCTGATCTCCCAACAACATCTCACACTCAGGACCATTCCCTCTTTCTCATGCCCCTGGCTTCTAGGATGCTGGATTCTCCTGGTATTTTGCCTTTTTTTTTTTTTTTTTCTGTCTCCTTGGGTCTGCTTTCTTAGACTCTCTTGATGGCCCCTGAATTTTTATCCCTGCTGACATACTGATTTTTGACCCCTACATGATGGAATTCTCCAGGAAGGGCCTGGCTGTCAGGTCTCTTTTTACCTTTGTATTCCTTCCTTCAGTCTCAATACTGCCTTCTTGTTGATGATCTCAAGTTTATTTCCCCAGTCCTGATTCATTCCCAGAATGCCAGACTTACATATGCCACCAGCAGCACCACGCCTCGAATGCCACACAAAAGTTAAATCTACAGGTGCAAAACACAACTCTGGATTTTCATGCCCCAAACCTGCTTACACCCTCCCTGCCCCGAGAGTGATCTCTGTAAGGGACACCTGTCTTTCCAGTTGCTCAGGCCAAAAGCCTTTGAGTCCCCGATTTCCCTCTCTCTCTCTCTTACCCCAGGCTAGCTTTCAGCAAGTCACTCTTCCTTTGCTTCACCTGCTCCATCCAGCACCAGCACTCCTATCTAATCTTCCATGATCACTTGCCTTTTGCACTTGACCACTAGCCAGTTTCCTGCATTTCTTGTCCAAATCTCTTCTCTTACGGCAGTCCAAGTGATACTGACTAAATATCTGCTGGGTGTCAGGCATTGTTTTAGGTGCTGGCATGTAGCGTAAGCACAATACACAGCAGTCACAAATCCTGTTTCAGTAAGTGCCCTGCATATGAACCTTCAAGTTACATACTTTCAACATGTGTTCACATGTTCAGTTACATGAGTTAGTTAACGTGTCTGGCATACATTGTCACATGCATGCATCCTCTACAAGTGGTTGTGCTTTTAAGTACTTCACTGAATAGTATCGTATAGAGTACAATATCTTTATTTCAAGCTCAGGATGTCCGGCAGCAAGCATAAAAGCAGCAGTGATGTACTATACAGCCAGTTGTGTTAATTGAGTGCCTAGGCTAACTTTGTTGGACTTAACGCACAAATTGGACTTACAAATGCACTCTTGGAGTGGATCTCAGTTGTATGTAGGGGACTTACTGTATTTCTTTGCCTACAATCTCCCTGCTTGCAATGAAATTCAGACCCCTTTCTTAGCTTCCCTGATAGCTCCGTTGGTAAAGAATCTGCCTGCAGTGCAGGAGACACTGGTTCAATTCCTGGATTGGGAAGATCTGCTGAAGAAGGATAGGCTACCCACTCCAGTATCCATGGGCTTCCCTTGTGGCTCAGCTGATAGAGAATCCGCCCACAATGTGGGAGACCTGGGTTCGATCCCTGGGTTGGGAAGATCCCCCAGAGGAGGGAAAGGCTACCCACTCTAGTATTCTGGCCTAGAGAATTCCATGGACTGTATGTATGTATAGTCCATGGGGTTGCAAAGAGTCAGACACAACTGAGTGACTTTCACTTTCACTTCTTGGCCTCCCGCCCCTGCCTCACTCTCTCCTTGTCCTACATACTGGGTCCCAGTCCCCAATCTCCTCGTTCTTCCTAGAATATGTGGGGCACATTCTCATCTCACATGCTGTTCCTTCAACCTGGGAGATGTCTCCCAGTTCCCTGAGCTTGCCCCCTGTGTTAATGAAACAGCAAACTTTCCAAAAGGCTTTCCCTGACCATCTGTTTACACTGTGCTCTCTTCCATCAACTTGCCCTCTATTCTTACACCCCTTAGGACCACCTGCTTTGTTGTACATATTTTTTTAACTTATGTGTCTACTGTCCATCTCCCCTTCTAACTTATGAACTTAGATCAAGGACCCATCTCTTTGCCAGTGCCTGTAACCATGCCTGGAACATAGTGGGCACTCTTTATAGGATACAAATCTCTTTATGATCTGCTGGGTTTGAGTTTGGATGGTATTCTTAGGTATCTGGATCCTCTGAGAACTCTCCTTTTCTTTTCCCTGTTTCCCCCACTTTTCAAGGTGGGGGTTGGGGTCTTTATTACTGGGCATTTGGTTGGTATGGGGTCTCCTTGTCATTTATCCTGACTGGCACTCTCTGACCAAGCTCCAACTTGTCTTTGCTTCCTCCTCAGCATCCAGAACAGGCAGCTGCAGGTCACTCAGTTATTGTTGAATCTGTGTTGTTCACAAGGTTCCTTCTGTGTTGTTCCTGTTGTTGCCAGGACTTTATAAAACTGCTCTCTGCCCTCCCGTCTCTGTCTTCTCTGGGACACATGACTTTGTCATCTTCAGTGTGAGCCTGTCGCTCCTGTGTTCAAAACCCTGCAAGCCGCCAAATTCTATGCAACAAAGAACCAGCTACCCAGGCTGGCTTCATTGGTCTATGGGCTGTGGCCTGCTCCATGCCTGATATACCCCTTGACCTCAGGACAGACGAATGGACTTTTGCCCCCATTTCTCCAAACATGCTCTGTGCTCTCCTATAATTATGTACTTTTTCTGTACATACTTTTTCTACTCTTAGATTCTCTACCCTTCTATAAATCTGCCCATTTTTAAGATCTATCCCAAATCTCAACTTGTAACAGAAGCCATCGCTCCATTTCCCAATAGATATGACTCTCCCCCACTGAGCTTCTGTGTAATGAGCATCATTGTACGTGTGTTACTAATGCTCCTACCTTTCAGCCTCCCCACTAAAAGATGACTTCTTGAGGTTAAGGACTGTGTCACCCTTACTTTTGTATCCTTATTCTGACATTTGTCCAGTATTGGCCACTGGAGGTACCATACTGAATGTTAAATGAATGATGTGAGAAGGTCTGCATTTTATTTATTTTTATAATTTTATTTATTTATTTCTGGCTGTGCTGGATCTTCCTTGCTTCAGGGATTTTTCTCTAGTTGCAGTGAGCAGGGTTCTCATTGCAGTGGTTTTTCTTGGGAAGCATAGGCTCTAGGGCACTCAGACTCCAGTAGTTGTGGCAAGTGGTCTTGTAGTTGTGACTCCCGGGATCTAGAGTGCAGGCCTAGTAGTTGTTTAGCTGCTCCAAGGCATGTGGGATCCTCCCAGGTCAGGAATCAAACCAGGTATCTCCTGCAGTGGCAGGCAGATTCTTTACTACTGAGCCATCAGGGAGGCCCAGTCTTTATTGTATTGCTTCTAGAGTGGCATTATGCACAAGGTCTACATCCATGAACTGTGTATCATAACGGTAAGTATTGATGGAAAGATGGGAGAGGTGAACGTCACAGGAGAGGAATTTCTATCTGCTTTGTTCGCTGATTCTCCTAAGTGCCAAGAACAGTGCTCAGTAACAGAATGCAGTAACTGCTCAGGAGACAACATGTATATGTTCCTACACTGGGTTCTCTTTCTGCTTATGTGGTCCATTCATTTTGCAAATGTAGATACCTGAGCAAATCTGGACTTTTGACTTTGGTGGGCTACTCTTGGGGATCTTGCTTAAACCTGGTGTCTGCTTGAAACAATGAGAGGTTCTCTGTCACAGAAGGACTCCAATGAGAGAAATAATTGGCAGTGAAGTTATCCACTCCTAATTTAAACAGGGATCTTATTGGTGATGCTGCTCCCATCTTTACTGAACTTTCAGTGGCAACCAAGCACGATTTTTTGGTGAGGTATTGCCACAGGAACTTTGCGAGCATTTGCCACCCTTTTGTTGCAAGCGAGTAAAATTTATTTTTCTTAGAAACATGCATTCACATCATGATGTGGCATCCTTGAGAGAAATAGTTGAAGATCACAAATTGTTATTTTCCTCTTTTTCCCAGAATAGAGGAAAAAAATATCACCATATGCATAGTGAGTGTTGAGGCTTTCAGGCTTCTAACGAGAAGTTTGACCGGGGGACTGCTGGACCACAAACCAAAATTTGAAAATGCATTTTATATATGTATATGCACATTTCTGTATTCAAATACATAGGAATATATTTAACATATAGAAATATATGCATATATATTTTAAAATCCTTGTTAACTGTTTTCAAGAATTTTTCAATTACTCTCTCAGAAGACATTTCTTGAGTTTCTATTTTATGACAAGTCTTTATGTTGTGTGAGCTTTCTCCATCCAGACAAAAATCTGCTATAGCTTAAGATGAAAATGTGCAAAAGACAAAGCAGAGTTTAAGTCCCTGCAGTGGAGAAACATCTAGTTTTAGAGACAAACTGAAAAAGTTGTGCCCTTTAAGAGTGATAATTTTATTTTTCACACTGTTAATGGAGAATCTATTACATACCCTACAGTTGGTTGGGGACTGGGTTACTATGGTGAATAGATACACAGCCACATTCTTAGAGTGAGGTCCTCAAATTTACAGTGTTGCCTCCTGTTCATTAAATAGACATCACCCTTGTCAGGGACTTAGAACTTACTTATTGTGATATTCATCAATTAAGCTTAATTTTATCAAAATTGAATGTTCCTATCCTAGATCTTAGGCACCTTAGGGTCAAGGCACTAAGTTTGTTATGTGAGAGCTCACTACTGTAGGAACATGCTCCTTCTGACTTGAAGTTTTGCCACAAATCCTTTTTCCACTGATCCAGAGAATCTTCTAGAGCAAGAAGCACTTTTTAAAAAAATCAGACTCACCACCCGCTCAAGACACAGAGGCTCGCAAGAGCAGGTGAAGTGAATGGCCTGGCTTGGTGCACGAAAGTGTCTGAAATTCACAGACTACCCTGGACGTCAGGCCCCAGCCTGCTTGCCTGCCTTATGCTGTGAAACAGTAATGCCATAGCTGTTCAGATGGGGTGGAATTCTGGTCAAGAGGGGAGAGGAGGCAAGAAGACCAAAGGCCAAACCCTTCTTTCTAGAGATCTGTGTCTTGCTCCAGGTTAAATGGTATAGATCATGCTAACCTAGCATATTTTTTAGTTTCTTGGAGAAAGCATTGAATGAATCTTCTCAGCTAGATAAAGTTAAGGATTTTTGGCAAGAGAAATCTATCTTGGATAGCTCAGGGGTAAAGCATTCGCCTGCCAATGAAGGAACCTCGGGTTCAGTCCCTGGGTAGGGAAGATCCCTGGGAGAAGAAAATGGCAACCTACTCCAGTATTCTTGCCTGGAGAATCTCATGGACAGAGGAGTCTAGCTGCCCACAGTCCTTGAGGTCACAAAGTCAAACTCAACTTAGTAACTGAACAGCAACAACAAAACCTACACTGGTATCTCTAGGTATGGGAGTGATTGGGGAGGGTAGGAGCTGGGTTGAAGAAGGGTCAAGCTCACTTTCGTGGTAGTTCTGTGGTCAGGACCCCTCTCTTTTTCCAGGGTTCATTTATCTGTACTGAATAATGTCATTGATGGGCTATTTTTATAGAAACATTAAGCTTTGGAGTAGGAATTTTTTCTTCATTGTTAGAATTCTCACCTTTAAAATTTCATTTTAGAGGCGAAAGAGGGTGAATGAATTTGTTTTTTACATTTGGCTCATCTTGTTATGAATTTGCAAATGGCTTTTGAGGGATCCAGATATTTTATTTTTCAAATCTATTTTTTTTTTCAAAGTGCTATTAGCAGGTTCAACTCATGACTTCAGGCATTTTTCAGGCAATGAGCTCAGTGAGATTTGAAAATTAGCTAAGCCATTTATAGATTCATAGAATGCTGGCTGAGGAAGGAACCTCAGCCATGTCCCACTTAACCCCCTAATATTCCATGTGACGGAACCACCGTCTCCCAGGGTCACAGTTGTTAAACCTGGGGTGGGAAGCTGTCTCTGGGCTCCTGGCTCAGTGCTCTGCAGCGCCTTTGCGAGCTCGTTTAGGGCAGGGCAGGAAACGTGGATATCTTTGGGGTCAAGGCAGATGTGGGTTTCAGAGTTGGAGGCAGGTAAGGAAACTGCCTTCCCTGTACCGGAAACTGATGCTGCTAGGGCAAGTTCTTGTGCCCAGTGCACAGTGAGGCCAAACAAACAGAAATGTTGGAGTTTGCAGCAGAGAAAGGTTTATTGCAGGGCCATGCCCTAAAAAGCCCCATGCTCCCCAAAGTGTTTCTGCAAGGCGTTTTTAAAAGCCAGCTGTGGGAAGGGGATCCCAAGGTAGGTGGTCAGCTTGTGCACAGTTCTCTGATAGGCTGATGGTGATGGAACAGGGTGGTGTGGAAGAGGTTAACATTATCAGTTCTTAGGCTCCAGGAAGCCTGGGGCTATGTGCTCATTGTCATCCACTATTAATAGTTCAGTTCAGTTCAGTTCAGTCACTCAGTTATGCCCGACTCTTTGTGACCCCATGGACTGCAGCATGCCAGGCCTCCCTGTCCATCACCAACTCCTGGAGTTCACTCAAACTCATGTCCATTGAGTCAGTGATGCCATCCGACCATCTCATCCTCTGTCATCCCCTTCTCCTCCTGCCCTCAATCTTTCCCAGCATCAGGATCTTTTCAAATGAGTCAGCTCTTCGCATCAGATGGCCAAAGTATTGGAGTTTCAGCTTCAACATCACTCCTTCCAATGTACACTCAGGACTAATTTCCTTTGGGCTCCAAAATCACTGCAGATGGTGACTCCAGCCATGCAATTAAAAGATGCTTGCTCCTTGGAAGAAAAGTTATGACCGACCTAGAAAGCATATTGAAAAGCAGAGACATTACTTTGCCAACAAAGGTCCATCTAGTCAAGCCTATGGTTTTTCCAGTAGTTGTGTATAGTTGTGAGAGTTGGGCTATAAAGAAAGCTGAGAGCCGAAGAATTGATGCTTTTGAACTGTGGTGTTGGAGAAGACTCTTGAGAGTCCCTTGGACTGCAAGGGGATGCAACCAGTCCATCCTAAAGCTTCCATTTGGTGGGGGGTTTTCACATCTGCAAAACAACTCAGGAAATGTGCATCAGATACTGTTATCTCTTCTATAGTACTTTAGAGAAGAGCTAAAGCAGAGAATAAGAGGGAAGACCCCAACGGATCCTGCTCGGTTACAGTGCTGGTCGTTAGTCAGCTTCAAGCTAGTGTTGACACTGGGATGGAGATCCAATGTTGCTAGTTCATCTGATTTTTCCAAGAAAACCAAAATACTCGATATTTAAGAGAAATTCTATAATTTTAAGATTCTTTTTTCACTAATTCAATCTAATGAGTTTATAATACTCAGTGGGCTCAACCAGGCAAAATTGTAAATATCTAGTTTGTAACTTCTGATCTAGGAATACTGTGCTTTGAGGATTACTAAGATGGAAAGAAAGGACCATGATCATTGCTTCAAATACTTCAAATCTGAAAGGTGGCAGAGGTACTTGTTCCAAGTCTGGTACAAAAACTAGTGGGCAGAGAATTTTGGTTCAATAATAAAAATTTTCTGTTGACTCAGAATTATTTAAGAGGAGTGAGGTATTAGTGTGCCAGGGTGCCACTGAGTAGAGGTCACTGAGCCCTGTGTTGGGATGCTGGATAGTGGCCTGGGATGCTGGCAGTTTCCGTGGCTCCTTGGTGATAAGCTCCGAGGTTGTTCTCTAACTGGCTTTGCAGTCATCCTGGGAGCCTCCCACTGCCTCAATATGCCCTGGGAAATGGGCCAAAAGCTTTCAGGGCAAATCCAGTGAGATGAAAGTTACCTGTATATAGTTTGCCCTGTCTTTCTTTTTCAAATGAACCCCCATCAGTTCGATTCCTTCTTCTACCAAGGGATTCCTTTCCATCTTCCCCTCTAATGCCTCTGTTCTCTCCTATCCATAAAACACTGCGCAAGCCTTCTTCACCTCTGCATCCCCACCGCCCACTAGGAAAATTCATCTTTTCTCAATTTTTGGCTATACCACTTAAAATTTTTGTTTTCTTTTAAATATAGCATGTATGTATCATTATCTAAAGCCCTAGTCTACAGACTAGGGCTGACTTGCTTCCAGTTTTTATACAGTTTTTTATTAGAATACAGTCACAGCCATCATTTACATGTTCTCTATGGCTATTTTCTCTACAGCAGAGCCAAGTAGTGGAGACAAAGACCATAAGACCTGAAAAGTTTAAAATATTTACTGACTGGCCCTTTAAGAATGTTTATTGACCCTTGATCTATATGAAAATGATTATACCAGACAGATAATCTGAAAAAAAACATGTGCAAAAGATAAAGTAACAACCATTTGCAATGACCAGATAAAATAACCATTGGCTTTTTAGTGTATTTTAATGCATGTATGCATTATAAAATTAAAATCACACTAGAAACAGAATCTCTTAACAACATGCATTTTATTGACATAAAACTTTTAATATTCTATTTCTATGTTATTTTAATCAGCTATATAATAATCTCTGTAATACTCCAAGTATATATCTATTATGCAATTTTTTTTTTTTTCTGTTTGGCTTGCAGGATTGTAGTTCCCCGACTCCTGGGACATTGGCAGTGAAAGGTCAGAGTCCAAACCATTGGACTGGGAAGTTATAATATGGGATAGTCCCCATATTATATGTTTGCGTGGCTGCGTGCTTAGTCACTTCAGTTGTGTCCAACTCTTTCTGACTTTATGGACTATAGCCTGCCAGGCTCCTCTGTCCATGGGATTCTTCAGGCAAGAATACTGGAGTGGGTTGCCATGCCCTCCTTCAGGGGATCTTCCTGACCCAGGGATCAAATCTGAGTCTCCTGCATGGCAGGCAGATTCTTTACCCACTGAATCATCTGGGAAGCCCCATATTATGCATTAATTTTTATTGTGGTATTTGAGGTATATTTTAAATACAAAATTTTATTTAATCCTTTTAAGTGCTTATGTGGGAAATACTAATTTTACAAACGAGACATGAAGCGACTTGGCCAACTTATACAGGTAGGCTATCTGACAACCAACCCTGTATTTTCAATCATCCAACTATTACTGAGCATTGAATTTTATTCTTTTGTTTTTATTCTGGGGAGAGATGCCTATTAGAAATATTGTGTTAATGAATATCAATATATATAAACCATTAACTGCATTTCGCATTATTTCCATAGAACTCATTCCCCAAAGCAGAATTAATGAATCTAGAGATTCATTGAGGTTCCTCAGACACTTCAAAGAGTCAATGTTCAGAAAAGTTGTAACAACATATGCTAACAGCCTGTGAGGGTGCCAGCCTCCAAATATTCAGTACCAAGTACTATGCTTTATCCAGTCTATTTTTGTTCTTTTGTCACGGGAAGAGGGATCCTGGGGGCTGACTCTTTGTAGGTAGCTGTGACCAAGAGACTCCTATGAGAATGACTTCTGGGAAAGATGTTCCCTGGATAAGAAAGGACAGGCTAGTCTTTTGCCCTTTGCCCTTCCACTTCTTCTAGCAATCTTGGGACCAAGCACAGGAAGCTGCAGGCTGGGAAAGGCAGGTGCAAAGAAAGGTGGATCCTTGTGGGTACCTCGTGGGAAAAATACCCCAGATTAATGAAGCCTCCGTTGCTGGGTTTCTTGATACTCAGGTAGATGCAATCCTATCCATT
Organism: Capra hircus; assembly: GCF_001704415.2. NCBI lineage: Eukaryota > Metazoa > Chordata > Mammalia > Artiodactyla > Bovidae > Capra > Capra hircus. The sequence goes on from NC_030811.1 coordinate 42,186,098, forward strand.
ACCAGTGAAGGTAAAAAGGAGCAGCGAGGCTGTTTCTGTAAATTCTCTTTCCCTGTATTTTGCCAATACCTCTTCCCCAGGCAAGGTTTTAGTGGTTCTTTTTCCAATTGTATGAATTTTTATATATTATTATAGATATTAAGATACAGATATTTGAGATTGTTATGTCTTTTAATTTTATTTATGTGACTTGCCTGTTAAGGTGGTGTCTCCATCTAAAGGTACAATTTGTCTTCACAATTAATAACAGGGACAAATTTCTATTTGCCAATAACCTGTCACTTAATTGTTTTATCATCCATTGTTTCCATCTCAGAATCTGTTATCTTTGGGAACTGCAAGTCTGTGACTTTCCAATGATCTAATTCCTTCCATGTTTATCAGCTGCCATTCTTCTATGAAAAGAGCTTTCCCTGTTTTTCTGCTTGCTTCTTTTGGGAGGAATCACTGTGTCATGATTGTCAAGAAGCAACAATTAAAACTGGCCATGGAACAACAGACTGGTTCCAGATCGGGAAAGGAGTATGTCAAGGCTGTATATTGTCACCCTGCTTATTTAACTTATATGCAGAGTACATCATGTGAAATGCCAGGCTGGATGAAGCACAAGCTGGAATCAAGAATCCTGGGAGAAATATTAATAACCTCAGATACACAGATAACACCACCCTTATGGCAGAAAGTGAAGAAAACCTAAAGAGCCTCTTGATGAAAGTGAAAGAGGAGAGAGAAAAAGTTGGCATAAAACTCAACATTCAGAAAGCTAAGATCATGGCATCCAGTCCCATCACTTCATGGCAAATAGATGGGGAAACAATGGAAACAGTGACAAACTTAATTTTGGGGGGCTCCAAAATCACTGCAGATGGTGACTGAAGCCATGCAATTAAAAGATGCTTGCTCCTTGGAAGAAAAGCTATGACCAACCTAGACAGCATATAAAAAGCACAGGCATTACGTTACCAAATAAGGTCTGTCTAGTCACAGCTGTGGTTTTTCCAGTGGTCATGTATGGATGTGAGAGTTGGACTACAAAGAAAACTAAGCACCAAAGAACTGATGCTTTTGAACTGTGGTGTTGAAGAAGACTCTTGAGAGTCCCTTGGACTGCAAGAAAAAACAACCAGTCCATCCTAAAGCAAATCAGTCCTGAATATTCATTGGAAGGACTGATGTTGAAGCTGAAATTCCAATACTTTGGCCACCTGATGCAAAGAACTGACTCATTGGAAAAGACCCTGATTCTGGGAAAGATTGAAGGCAGAGGATGAGATGGTTGGATGGCATCACCAACTCAATGGACATGAGTTTGAGTAAACTCCTGGAGTTGGTGATGGACAGGGAAGCCTGGCGTGCTGCAGTACATGGGGTAGCAAAGAGTCAGACATGACAGAGTGACTGAACTGAACTGTGTCCTTATAGATTTTTATTGACTCAGTGTTATATAATCAGTTATAGTTGTATTTTTTTTGATGTTCAAATTAACCCAATTTTGGCCAGGGGGAGATTTTATGTTATTTCTAACACAAGAAATTGAGTGGTTACATGTCTTAAGTTTCTACCCTTTTTTCCCTCCATCCCTTCTATCCTTTCTTTCTCTCTGGTTGTGGGTGGGAATTGTTGATAAAATTGGCTAAAACCAGAGCAATATGAAGTAATATTGGTAAAAGGAGGTCTTATCTTGCCCTTGTCCTTAATTAAATTGGATTTAGTTTTCCACTATTAGATAGTACAGGCTGTTTATTTCAGTTAAAAAAGAAAGCTAGTGTTACTCTATTCCTAGTTTAGAATTATGTTGTAAACATTGAATTAAAGGGGGAATTTGCTAAATTAACCAGTATGTTTTCTCCTTTAACCTAATGAAATGATCAATTACATTAATAGGTTTCCTAGTAATTAAACTATCTTTATTGTCTTCAAATGTACTAAATTCAAACATTGTTTATTATTTTTTGAATTTTGCACTGATTCTGTATGCTCAGTTTTATATATAAATACATGTAATAAATATTTTTACTGTATTATATACAATATAGTAAACTATATATATAACTACATACAGATGAATGAATGGGATTAGTTTGCATTTTTATTATACTGTGTATTTGAAATTTATGAAAGTGAATCAGGAAACTGTTAAGTTCCCTCAAAAGATGTATATGATGTCAGGATTATTATTACCTGGAATTCAGAAAGCTTTATCTGTAAATCTCTTGGGCTTTAGGCCGTTTTCAGGGTCAGTCTGATAAGTTAATTCATTCAACTCATGGCTATTGCACTATTTATGTTACTGAACCAAGCTTGGATCTGCTTGCCTGTGCACAGTAAAGCCAAGCAACTGACAGCTAGCTGGGCTGTGGTGAAGGAAAGTGCAGTGTTTATTGCAGGTAGCAAGCAAAGAGTACAGGTAGCCAGAGCTTAAAAGGCCCAGACTCCCCAAGGCTTTCACAGATAAGTTTTTAAAGACAAAGTTGGGGGAGGGGTGGTGTATGATCAGCCTGTGGGTATTCTGATTGGTTGGTGGTGAGCTAATTGGAAGTCAGCATCTTCAGCCTTCTGCTTCCAACAGGCCTGGGGTCTCCTTGCCTGTGGAAGCATACAGTTGACTTTTTCCACCTGGTGGGGATTTCAGTATCTGCAAAACAGCCCAAAGGACATGGCTCCGAATATTATCTGTAGCCCATGTTGTTCAGTTGCTAAGTCGTGTCTGACTCTTTGCAACTCCATGGACTGTAGCACACCAGGTTTCCCTGTCCTTCACTATCTCGTGGAGTTGGCCCACACTCATATCCATTGAGTCAGTGATGCTATCCAACCATCTCATCCTCTGTTGTCCCCGCTTCTCCTGCCCTCATCTTTTGCAGCATTAAGGTCTTTTCCAGTAAGTTGGCTCTTCCATCAGGTGGCCAAAGAATTGGAGCTTTAGCTTCAGTATCAGTCCTTCCAGTGAACAGTCAGGGTTGATTTCCTTTAGGATTGACTGGTTGGATCTCATTGCTGTCCAAGGGATTCTTAACGGTCTTCTCCATCACCACAATTAAAAAGCATCAATTTTTTGGCACTCAGCATTCTTTATAGTCCAACTCTCACAACCATACATGACTACTGGAAAAACCATAGCTTTGACTATATGGAGAAGGAAATGGCAACCCACTCCAGTATTCTTGCCTGGAGAATCCCACAGATGGAGAAGCCTGGTAGGCTGTAGTCCATGGGGTCACAAAAAGTCGGACACGACTGAGTGACTTCACTTTCACTTTCACTTTCTTTGACTATATGGACCTTTATTGGCAAGGGGATGTCTATGCTTTTTAATATGCTGCCTAGATTTGTCATAGCTTTTCTTCCAAGGAGCAAGCATCTTTTAATTTTATGGCTGCAGTCACCATCTGCAGTGATTTTGGACCCCAATAAAATAAAATCTACCACTATTTCTACTTTTTCCCCATCTATTTGCCATGGAGTGATGGGACTGTATGCCATTACCTTAGTTTTTGAAATGTTGAGTTTTAAGTCAGCTTTTCACTCTCCTCTTTCACCCTCATCAAGAGGCTCTTTAATTCTTCTTTGCTTTCTGCCATAGGATGCTGTCATCTGCATAGCTGAGGTTGTTGATATTTCTCTCTGCAGTCTTGATTCCAGCTTGTGAGGCATTCAGCCTGGCATTTGTACTACACATAGAAGTTAGATAATCAGGGTGACAATATACAGCCTTGCCATACTCCTTTCCCAATTTTGAACCAGTGCATTGTTCTAACTGTTGCTTTTTGTCCTGCATAAAGGGGACAGGTAACATGGACTGGTATTCCCATCTCTTTAAGAATTTTCCACAGTTTGTTGTGATCTACACAGTCAAAGGGTTTGTGTAGTCAATGAAGCAGAAGTAGATTTTTTTTTGAAATTCCCTTGCTTTTTCTGTGATCCAATAGATGTTGGCAATTTGATCTCTTGTTCCTCTGCCTTTTCTAAATCTAGCTTGTACATCTGGAATTTCTTGGTTCACATACTGTTGGAGCCTAGCTTGAAGGATTTTGAGCATTACTTTGCTAGTATGTGAAATGAGCACAATTGTACAGTAGTTTGAGCATTCTTTGGCATTGCCTTTCTTTGAGATTGGAATGAAAACTGACCTTTTCCAGTCCTGTGGCCACTGCTGAGTTTTCCAAATTTGCTGGCATATTGAGTGCAGCATTTGCACAGCATCATCTTTTAGGATTTGAAATAGCTCAGTTGGAATTCCATCATCTCCAATAGCTTTGTTCATAATGATGCTTCCTAAAGCCCACTTGACTTCCATTCCAGGATGTCTGGCTCTAAGTGAGTGATCACACCATCATGGTTATCCGGGTCGTTAAGACCTTTTTTTGATAGTTCTTCTGTGTATTCTTGCCATCTCTTCTTAATATCTTCCGCTTCTGTTAGGTCCTTGCCATTTCTGAGGAGGATCCCTGAGCCCCTGAGGAGGAACTAAAGTCTTTGTCTTTGTTTAATGGCTGAACTGTTATTATTTTGTCTTACTTGACTGGTTTCCTTTCTTTATGCAGTTTCTCACTTCTCTGATTAAAGTTACCCTTTGGAATCTAGGGGTGGCCTAGGAAGATAAAGTTCTTCTACAGAGAAGAGGCAGATGGAGGACACTGGGGGTGAGATCCATTCCGGGAAAATCTCATAGGGTCCTGCTTGGTTACAATTAGAGTTGCTACTTCCACTTGAGATAAATAAGTTCTTTTCCTAACAAATGGTCTGTTTGCCAAAATTCAAACCATTGTCTATTATTCTTTGGTAAGTTTTAAGTTGCCTGCTTATCTATGGTCTTATTTCCTTTGGGTTTCTTAAATTTTGTATTTCCCTCCCTCCCTCTCTCACCCTTCTCTCAGTCTCTTCTCTCCCTCTGTTCCTCATTCTCTTTTTAAAATAAGATTGGTTAGAAATTTTTCTATTTTATTTTTTAACCCAAGAACTAGTGGTGGCATTCATTTTATTTAGCACTTTTTTTATAGCTAATGTTTTTGTGTATCTATTTTTAATAATGCGAATTATTTTTATATAATTACTTTTAATATTTGTGAGTCTCTTTCGCTTTTCTCTTTATTTTCTCTTTGCTCTTCTCTTTTGCTGTCTTGGATAAAAAGCTAATTTGTTTATTTCTGTCTTGTCATTTTAGTAATTCTAAGCCAGTCATCCTTTCCTGCTGAGTCCAGATTTGTTCTAAGAATTCTCAACATGGAGCCATACATTGTTACATGTAGGGTAGAAAGTTCTGCTCTGTCTGTCTTGGAAAACACGACTGGTTGCAAGACTTCTCTACTATGTTCAGTAAGTGAGTGAGCGCTCAGTCATGTCCAACTCTTTGTGACCCAGGGACTGTAGCCCGCCAGGCTCCTCTGTCCCTAGGATTTTCCAGGCAAGAATATTGGAATGGGTTGCCATTTCCTTTTCAAGGATACCTTTGCAACCCAGGAATTGAACCCAAGTCTCCTGTGTCTCCTGCACTTATTCTTTACCCACTATTCAAGCTCACTCAAATTATGGTCTGGTATAGCCCACGTTTCCCATTCTGAAATTTTACAGTAAATTTACTCACACACACACACACACACACATTCTTTTTCATATTCTTTTCCCTTATGGTTTATTACAGGATATTGAATACCGTTCCCTGTGCTATGAGTACAGGGATATCTGTCCTGTTTATCTATTTTATAGATAGTAGTCTGTATCTGCTAATCCCAAACTCCTAAAATATTCCTCTCCCACCCCCTTTTCCCTCTGGTAATCATAAGTTTGTTTTCTATGCTGTGAGTCTGTTTCTGTTTTGTAAATAAGTTCATTTATATCATTTTAGAGTCCACATATAAGTGATATTGTATTTGTCTTTCACTTGTTATGAAAACTGCCGGGAGCCACTAGGTCTGACTGATTTCATTTCATATGATAACCCTTAGGTCTATCTAGAATAAATGTATTCTTAAATATGAAAAGAATGAGTTTCTTATTCATAGATTTGGAAAGAAAGTATGTTTAAGCAAGGTTTTAAGTGGCTATTTTCTGATTTCTGGGGGATATTTTTCTCTTACTTTCTTTCATAAGTAGGTTTTGGACTGTAACTATCATTTCTATGTAATAATTTTTGCCTCAAGACTCTTGATATTATTTTGTGGTTGTTTACTTTTGAAGATCATCAATAAGTTTGAGGATAGCCTAAATTTAAATTCTTTGTAGATAATATTTTAAAAAATTCTTGCTTGTATACTTTTAGGATTAAAAAAATAGAATTAGAAGATCTCATCAAGATATTTAGGAATGTAAGTTTTCTATTGCTATTGTTTTGATTGGACTTTACTGGAAACATGTCAAAATCTTCTGATTTGTATCAGAAGAAGTCAGTACAGGACAATTTTCATCTGTATATTTTTGTGACTTGGCTCTGCTCCTTTGTCATTTATCTCAGGAATTTTGTTATAGGCTGCTATTTGTCAACCAATATCTCCTCTCTCCTTTTTTCTTACTCATAGAACTCTGATTTAATTTTGGAATGGTCTCAGTTTAAAACCTCTATTTCCCAGTCTTCATTGCAAAAGGGAGTCATATGTCACACTTGAGGCCAGTGAGATATATTTGGAAGTCATTGGGTGGGGACTTCTCGAAAAGCTCTTTAAGGGGAGCTGACTCATCTGGCATGCTGCGTTTGCTCTCCTCTTCCTCCATATGCAATCTGGAATGTGATTACGATGGCTGGAGTGCCAGCAGCCATATTTTAAGCTGGGGAAGAAAGTGACACACTAAAGATGGTAGAGCAAGGGCTAAAAAAGGCTGAGTTCCTGGTACGGTAGCTGCCCTATCCAGCCCAGATCTATCATTTCTTTACTTCTTGTTACAGGAGGGAAAAATAAGCTTGTCTCTTTGCTAAGCCACCATGAGTAGCTTGTTTTGGTCAATGTCTTTGAACAAAAATCCTTCCGTGATAAACAAATACTGCTTTCCCTAAGGTAAACTGTATATGGTTATCATCTTTTCATGCATTGCTTTTTCTTTTGACCCTCTCTTTTGTTTCCCTGAGTTAGGAAGATCCCCTGGAGAAGGGAATGGCTACCCTCTCCAGTATTCTTGCCTGGAGAATCCCATGGACAGAGGAGCCTGGTGGGCTGCAGTCCATGGGGTCGCAAAGGGCCAGACACAACTGAGTGACTAACACTTTTTTGTTTTATTAGAGAGCTTTTTATTTCTTTTCTACATGTCTTATTTGAATTTCCAGAATACTTTATTTCTATTATTACTATTATAGTCCTTACTCCCTTTTTATTTTATATATTTATTTTTGGCCTTGCCACGAAGCACGTGGAATCTTAGTTCCTCTACCAGGGCTCAAACCCACAGCCCCTGCATTCAAAATATGAAGTCTTAACCCCTGGACAGGTAAGGAATTTTGCATATTCCTATTATTGACTTTAAGTTTTTTCTACTATATTTTTGTTGTTGTTTCAACTTGGATTTCATTCAATTTCTTCTTATCTATGAATTTTAAGTTTCCTCTGAAGTTAAGTTTCTTAAGTTTATTTGAAACTCCAATACTTTGGCCACCTCATGCGAAGAGTTGACTCATTGGAAAAGACTCTGATGCTAGGATGGATTGGGGACAAGAGAAGGGGATGACAGAGGATGAATTGGCTGGATGGCATCACCAACTCAATGGACATGAGTTTGAGTGAACTCCGGGAGTTGGTGATGGACAGGGAGGCCTGGCGTCCTTTGTGACCATGGCGTCACAAAGAGTGGGACACGACTGAGTGAACTGAACTGAACTGAACTGAACTGAGGTTCATTTTCACCTCATTTCTCATCTTGTCTCAAAAAGCATTTTGTGCATTTGCGGCATTTATTCAAAATGCAAAATACACTCCGAAAAGTGAGAGTGTTAATTGCTCAGTCGTCTCTGACTCTTTGTGACCCCATGGATTGTAGCATCTATCCATAGAATTCTCCAGGCAGGAATACTGGAGTGGGCTGTCATTCCCTTCTCCAGGGGCTCTTCCCCACCTAGGGATGGAACCTGGGTCTCCCACATTACAGGCAGATTCTTTACCTTCTGAACCATCAGGGAAGCCCCCAAAATACACCCTAGACTTTCCTTGGATTCGCGGCCATTGTTGTTGTTGTTTAGTCACTAAGTTGTCTGCTGTAACAACTTACACTAAGTTGTTTGCTCCTCTCAAAGTATGCTTCTCTCTGAATCTTTATAGTCCTACTCTTCTAATGTCCTGTTTTACCCTTTTTTTTTTTTTTTTTCAGTTTATTCAACTTTGGACAATAGAACCATTCAGGCTGGTGTTTACCAAATGATGTTTACATAGGGGCCTATGTTCCTGTCTGTTCTCCTTGGTTCTGTGTGAGTTCTGACAGAATCAGAAGAGTCCCAGTCTTAACTAGGCATGCTGAGATACCTGTTCCAGCCAGATTTTAGTGCCCTCTTGGTATTTATGCACTGGGGCTTATCTGCTGGGGCTTACTTTGAACAAGTAGCTTCCCAGAGTTGCCGTATATGGTTCTCCAGTCACTGGCAGGTTTTGTTCTTGAAGGGCTTGTCCTCTCCCTAAGAGATGCTGACTCCCATCCTAGGGCAGAGCCTTGGTGATGCTACTCCTGGAACCAGATGAAGCCGATACTGAAGCCCAATTCAGCTGCTTGTCATTCAAAGGCCACTACTTGGGAGAAAAGTGTTGGTGGGGAAAGTTTTTTGTTCAGGAGGTCAGCAACCTGGGGAATTGGTGGACTGATGTCCTAAGATCATCTCCAAATTTCTGATTAGGAGACGAGGGTTTTAACAGAGCCTGAGGGAGGGGGCTACAGGGTTCATGACTAGCTCACCCACGATTCTCAGATTGGTTGGCATCAAGGCAAAGTTTCAAGTGTTGCTCATCTTCCTGTTTTAACCAGCCTGGATCTACATGATTGTGGTCAGCAGCTTTCATCTGGTGGGGGATGATCTGCCTTCTGTAGAAACAATTTGGGAGTTGTGTCTACCTTTATCTGTATCTTTCATGGAACTAGAAGTTCAGTGACTGCTGTGTGGCTGGTTGATAGTCTAAATTGTAACCAGTTTCTGACAAGTTTCTACATATTTGCATTTTCTTATCATTAACTCTTGAGACAGCCTTTTGAGATTCAGAGGAGTCTTGGGAGATGGGGGACATGGAGGATTGAGGCTGTCTCTCTGTCCTCGGAAGGCCCCATAGGGTCATGCTGGGTTACCCTCCCTTGTTGAGGAGCTGCTGTCCCCTCCTGTGACCTGTGGTGCCAGGTTCAGAGAACCCCTGTAGCCAAATTCCACTGATCCACCCAGTGGTACTTCCCACTGCTCTCCAAAAGGAATGTTCACCTCACTATAGCTTCTTCATGTCCATGCTATGCTTATCCTCAACCCTTGGGTTATATTCATGATGTTTTTACCTGCTTGGAATGCTTTTTGCAAGCAAGTTAGATTTTTCTCCAAGTTGGAGCTCACCTGCCTAATGAGGGTTCCTCGGCTGGGTGAACTATAGGGAGGATCCCCATCTCCCAAAGAGTGTACAGAGAGAGCACTCAGGGAGCAGCACCAGTGAAAACAGATGACCCAAGGAAACGATTCCTCCAGCACTGGAGGAGGCAGACACGTTCTCTGGTAGGGTGTGGCTCTTGCTTCATTTCTGAAATGGGATGGTACGCTATAGGTAGAAGCCCCCTCTCACTCCCCTGTTTTCTTCAAAGTTACCCCCTAAGCAGATCGCTGTTTTGTAATCCAGCTTATCCATGCTGCCACTAAGAGGTATTTCTGCCAGGGAGCTGAAAACATTGGTCGGTGTCCTCAATTCCTGGGGCTGTACTTTCAGGACCATTACCCTCAATGAAAGTCCACAGTCACCTCTGTTTTGGTGGTGGCCAAATCCAGCCCAGGATTGTCCTGACCTAAGTCTGATCCCACTGAGATTTCAAGGCATTTCGTCCGAGAAATCCTCTTATCGCTTCAAGTTTAATATGTCTAAAGCCAAATTTATGACCTCCTTGTAATAACATTGTAATTCTCCTAACCCTTAATACTTGACCCATGTCCAAGTCAACACGTTGGAGCTAAGCCCCAGACACAAGAAGTACTACCTTCTGCATGCCGTTGAGATTGTTTCAGAATTCTACTTTCTATCCTTTCCATTCTCATTGCTGCCACTATTGTGCAGGATTTAATTACTTCATGCCTGAATCATCAGAGGAGCATTTCTGTTCATCTCCTTCCTCATGTCTCTTCACCGCTTCCCCTCAACAGGCAGATCGATTTCAGGTTGATCTTCTGTTAGGCAGAACCTCAATGATGCTACTACTTTGCAGAGGAAATGCTGTCTCCTCCCTTTGACCTGTGGGATCTGTTTCAGAGACCTTTCATAGTTGATTTCCATTTATCCACCAAGTGTTACTTGCCACTGCTCTCCAAAATAAACACTTAAAATTAATATTCATCTCGTTAGTCTATTCCATACATCCCTTCTGTACTTGTCATCAGCTCTTAGATTTTACTTTGATTTATTTTTCTAGTGGAATGTTTTCTGCATTCTTTATCACCAAATTAGACCTTACTCCTATTCAGAGACCCAGCTCAAATTGAGTTGTCAAATTGGACTGACTGATACTTTAAAAAAAATAATGATTCCGGTCATTAGAAGCTGGATAAGAGAGACATACATATTTAGAAATTATTTCTGTGGATTTGTGTATGACTCCGGGGCTTCCCTGGTAGCTCAGCTGGTAGAGAATCTGCCTGCAAAGCAAAAGACCCTGGTTTGATCCCTGGGTCAGGAAGATCCCCTGGAGAAGAGATAGGTTACCCACTCCAGTATTCTTGGGCTTTTCTGGTGGCTCAGATGTTAAAGAATCCACTTGCAATGTGGGAAACCTCGGTTCAATCCCTGGGTTGGGAAGATCCCCTGGAGAAGGGGATATTACCCATTCCAGTATTCTTGCCTGGAGAATTCCAGGCTACAGTTCATGGGGTCACAAAGAGTTGGACGCAACTGAGCAACTTTCTGGAGAAGGCAATGGCACCCCACTCCAGTACTCTTGCCTGGAAACTCCCATGGACGGAGGAGCCCGGTAGGCTGCAGTCCATGGGGTCGCTAAGGGTCGGACACAACTGAGTGACTTCACTTTCACTTTTCGCTTGCATGCATTGGAGAAGGAAATGGCAACCCACTCCAGTGTTCTTGCCTGGAAAATCCCAGGGACTGGGGAGCCTGGTGGGCTGCCATCTATGGGGTCGCACAGAGTCAGACACGACTGAAGTGGCTTAGCAGCAGCAGCAGCAGCAGCAGCAGAGCAACATTCACATCACTCTCATGTATCTTATTTGTGCTATGCCTAAAAAGAATGTGCAGTAAATAGGCCTTTCTCCCCCTAGCTATAAGTCAGAATAATAACCATCCGACTTTGGGAGGTAATGTAAGATGTTCTTCTCCTCTGCAGATGAAATTGTGCTGCTCAGATTGGTAAAACCCAATTGTACAGGAACTTTTGAAATGTGAAGTCATCATTTTATGTTTTATACTTTCTTGGCACTTGTCTTCAATGGTTGAATCTGTGTTGAAGATTATATATCTCCTTATTAAAAACACAAATTTCTGGGGACTTCCCTGGTAGTCCAGTGGTTAAGACTTTGCACTTCTACTACAGGAAGCACTGGGTGGAACTCTGATTGGAGAACTAGGATCCCACATGCTGCATGGCAGGGCCAGGGAAAAGAAAGCCCCAAACCAAATAAAACCCCCACGCATCTCTGAGGTTTTTGCTTCTGCTTTTTGTTTGTGGGTTTTGTTGTTGTTTTAGTTTTGGTTCTTAACATGGATGCACTGCCTGTAAATTAATCACAAAGGCCCAGGTGGCTTTTCTTCTGGAAGGTGGGAGTTTAGGGTCACTTTGGTGGATTTCATCTATCATGTCCTTTCCCCCATGTTTCTCCTTCCTGAATTGCTGCTATAGGAAGCCTAACTTTTCTCTCTGCATATGTACCTGCCTACAGGATATATTTGGGTTTTCCAGGTGGTGCTAGTGATTAAAAAAACCTGCCAATGCCAGAGACATGGGTTTGATCCCTGGGCCAGGAAGATCCCCTGGAGGAGGGCATGACAACCAACTCCAGTATTACCTGGAGAATCCCATGGACAGAGGAGCCTGGCAGGCCACAGTCCCTAGGGCTGAAAAGAGTGGGACATGACTGAAGCAGCTTAGCGTGCAGGCAGGCACAGGATATATTTACCACTCCCACAGAAGCATCGTCTTCCTGATTTACGTCTGTAACATTTGCTTTTAAGTAAATCGGATAATTCAGACAGTGGTCTGTTCCTTAGTAAAAGACTATCTTCTCTCTCAGACCAAGTGACCCATTGTTAGGACAGCATTTTCAGAAGCACTTCCCATAAAACTGCTTTAGGATAAAAGCAGAGCTTATTCAAGGGGGAAAGATGGGGCTGGGGAGGGGGATTTCTAAGATCAATAAAAGGCAGTGTGAACAAAAAGAAACAGGTTTCTATGCTGCAGGACTTCTCAGTACTTTTGGCAGCCTCATGCAGGCTCTGCCACTGATTGTGCCCCTGGGAGGGGCCCAGTGAGGTGACCCCAGTGGGTAGTAGATCGACATTCCAGAAGTATCTCGCTTGAAGCTCTTTTTCTTGGAAGACTATCTTTCAGAAATAGTGTGTAATGGAAAGCACAGGGTCAAACCTCAGCCTGGGCTGTTGCAAATCCTGTCATCAAAGGCAAATTGGAGCTTTAGCTTCTAGTTTGGCTCAGAAGTGCTCAAAAGACCCTCTTCACAGCATATATGTGTTAAAACTGGCATGTTAGTCCTTTGGACAGATCATACTGGGAGAACCCATTTCTTGTGTAGGCATTCCTGCTTTCCTATGTTATTACTATCACGTTTTCTTTTCTCTAACACTCAGTATTTCAGCTTAGAGGAGGGACCTCACAGTATTGAAATATGGACCTCTTTTGAGGGGGATTTTGTTCTGTTGGTGCTGTGAGCTTGAAGGAGGGACCCAGTGGGACTGGACTAGACTTCCCAGGAGGGAGCACTAATTGGTTATTGACGGTTCACTGAGGGGGGAAAGGTCAGGCGGAGTCTTCAAGTACTGGAAAAACTACGAACCGGCTCCAGCTGCTGCAGTGGTGATGCACTGATGCTACAGGTGAAAGCAATTGCCAGGGTACTATGGGCCCAGAACAGGAAGCAGAGGGACGGAGCTGGTTCCTTCTTCCTCTTTTAGCTTCTGTCTTCCAGTCTGGTACCTCCTCTAGGCAGAACCTGGGCAGGCCATAGGCTGCAAAGTAGAAATGAAGGAAACAGCCCCAGCTTTAGCATCACAGAGTTTAGACTAGAGGGAATGGAGTCAGAAGACAACTCAAAACCTGGCAAAGCACAATAGTGACTTCACAAGCTTTTCCCTCCTTGCTTATGTGACTGGCGAAACTGCAGATCTTGTAGTTTTGGTTAGCATTTTTCTTATGGGGCTGAGGTTGAATGCCTTTTAACTTTTAAAATTGGTTTTCCTTTCTGTGAACTATCTTTTGATATCCTTTGTTCAATCTTGTTTTCCTTTGGTTGTCGTTTTTGTTTCTTAGGCATGAAAGAAATTAGACTTTTGAATATAATATATTTGGAAATGTTTTTTCCCAGTTTGTCATTTGACTTTTGATATATGATGGCTTTTCCATATATGCATTTTTATTTTCACAATGTTGAGTTTTATCAGCATTTTCTTTTGTGACTTCAGGGTTTTTGTTTACCTGTAGAAAGGCCTTTCCAACTTTGAGATGATAAAAAATGTTCTTCCATTTTTTTTTCCTAGTTCTGTAATGGCTTTGGTTTTAAAATTTAAATATTTGATCAATTTGGAATTATTCCTATTATTATGAGATACTAATTCCCATGTGTTTCCTTCTTCCTGATTTACCATCCAGATGTCCCAACACCATTTATTGAACAATCCATATTTTCTCCATCAATTTGAAAATTCCCCTGTATTATAATTCTTATATGGTTAAAACATATTTTTGGTTTATTTCTAAACTTTCTAATCTGTTATGTTGCTATGGCTGTTCATGTACTAGCACCATACTGTTTTAATTATTCTAGCTTCATATTATGGTTAAATATCTCCAACAGCATTTCTTCCTCATTAGTTTCCCCTTTAGAATCATGATTGTTCTTGGTTTTTCTTTCTCCCATAGGAATGTTAGAGTCAACTTGTCTAATTTTAAAGCCTATTGGTAGTTTCATTGAGATCATATAACAATATAGATTAAGAAAGTGCTGAAACTGTTGAGTTTTTCTATTTGAGAACATGCTATTTCATTTACGTGGTCAAATAGACTGGAATTCTGTCCCATTGACTGCAAGAAACCCAGCATTTGTCTGTCATCAAATATTTCTGGGAATGTCTAGAATGATAAATGCTTCCACAGATATACTCTGAACTTCATTGCCACCTCAGCTAGGCATCTGTCTCTCATGTACTTCTCAACCATCTGCAGTTAGCATTGCTCTATCTCAAGACCAAGTATTTTCAACCTGAGCTAAATATTTCCCTGGGCGTAATGGCATTCCAAGCAGTAACAGGAACAATCTCAGTTTCCATATGTTTGCTTTCCTGAAACTGATCATCCTGAAAATATACCAATGGTCTGTAGGTTCTCTCTTCCAACTGCTCCTTCCACTCTTCCTCATTTACACATTGTTAATGAAAAGCATGGGTCTCATCTATCCTAAATCTTACTGTGTGCATTGACTTGGGGGTGGAAAAGCATTTGGGGAGCAACCAAGGGGGCACGTGAAAATCTTAGGGCTTGTTGAGAAAGTGAATGTCTGTAGTGATTGATCACAAGTCAAGTGGTTCCAATTCTTAGCTTTCATTAAAGCTGAAAAAAGACTTAAAATAGGCTATTTAAATTAATTTTGTTGATGATTGCTATGTTTTTGTTTTGTATGTAGCTTGTAAAGAGTTAAAGAAAATAAAGGATGTTAGTATAATAAAGATCCTTGCATTTGTACCTACTTCTATATATGAACAGTTGTGTGAAATACTTACATGAAAGTGTAAAACTGATGATAAATTGTCTCATGTTAGTTAATGCAAAACCTTCATCTATGTATATATAAGCTCATTTCTTTTATTTGAGCATAATTAATTTGCAATATTGTGTTAGTTTCAGGTATACAGCAAAGTGATTTAGTTATATATCTATATATTTTTTCAGATTATTTCACATTATAGGCCATTACATGGTATTGAATATGGTTCCCTGTGCTATACAGTAGGACCTTGTTGTTTATCAGTTCTATATATAGTAGTATGTATCTGATAATACCAAGTTGCTAGTTTAGCCCTTTCTGCCCCTTTCCCCTTTGGTAATCATAAGTTTGTTTTCTATGTTTGTGAATCTGCTGTTGATTTGTATATAGTTTCATTTTTATTATTTTTTAAATTCCACACCTCAGCCCCTTCAGAGCAGTCAGTGGGAAGTATGGGACTTGAGGAAAGGCTTCACTTCCCCCTTCATCACCTTGGATGATGCTGACATGTCAGCACCGGGGACATGACTGCCCACTCTATCTTTCCCTTTGGCAGCTACACACTTCTCCAGTAATCTTAGGATGAGTGACCTGGTTTTGGACTTTCTACTCCTTTGTGGCTCTCTTGCTCCTCTCTGGTTACCTCAGACTCTTTTTGTCAGGTCCTACACCTCTCAGTATAGTTATGAAGTGCAGGGCTGTGAAGCAGCTGTTAAAGTGGACAAACGTGAAGGGAGGTCAAGAGCATGAACTCTGCATCCATTTTTAGCTGTGGGCCTTTGGAAAATTTTAAAACTTGTTTCTTCCTCTCTAAAACTGGAATGATTCTGGCACTCATCTCCTAGCATTATTATTGGCTTAAATGAGAAAATATATGTAATGTGATTAACATTGTGACTGGCCCTTTAATAGCTATTAGTAATTGTTCACTATTACTAGCAAGTTCTCATTCTGCCCTCAAATTAACCTACACACAGTTGTCCTGGAGCTTCTTGGACACAGGCTGAGAAGAGGAGAAAGTATCAGATTCAGTGGGAGACTTGGTGCTCTCTGAAGAGCTCTGAAGCTTATGTCATGGGTTTCACCTTTTATCTCCCAATAAATTAAGATTTTTATCTACTGCACCTTGAGGTTTATTTTCTAGTTCCTAATTTGAAAAGAGCTATTAATGCACTCAAGCACGCATATCCTCACTCACCCCTACACACCCAAAAAACAATGACCTGCTAACTGATTGGACACGTGAATCAGAATTTGAAAAGGTGACCATTATTTCTTAGCAAATTTATATCTTTCTAAAAAATTTCTATAGCTTAAAACACACACACACACACACACACACACACACACCACAAAACATACGTGAGTTTGGGAGATGCATTTGGCTGAGAGTGGTGATTGGTCCTGGGCTGGCCCAGTTCTGTTTGAAAGTTTAGTTTTTGTTTCTTTGTCACTTTATAACTCAAAGAAGATGCTCCTGAATTTTAAAAATTAGGAATTTAAAAAATTTCCCAGTTGTCTAATCAAAGGACAACTCATTAGTTTAAATGTTGTAGACCTCTACTCCCTTTCTGATTAGATATTCACAATCTTGCCTTTCAAGCCTGGTTAATCTACAAAGTAGAAGAGGAGCACGTAAGGGACACATGGAGACCTTCTGTCACTGGAAGTGTTCCAGGACACTCTGAGGGCCAGTTTATTTACTCTCATTAACTCTGAGAGGGCACCGTCCTAGGGCTACATATGTATGGTGTATGGCTCATCCTTTCTTTTTTTTTTTTTAAAGGAAGTCCTTGATGCCAAAAACTCAGACTGTATGTACTGGTGCTGAATCAAATCTCAGAGACAAGAGTTTTGGGTGAACCAGAAAAGAATAGCTTCATTGCTTTGCCAGGCAAAGGGAGACACAGCAGGTGCGTGACTCTCAAAACTGTGTGTCCCTGCTGGTTCAAGGGTAGGTGTGCTGATAAGGATTAGGATGTGTGCAGGGCCTGCACTCTTAATGTGGTCTCAGGTAGGTCTTCTGATGAACTTTCCTGGTTCCTTTAATCTGACCTCAGGTGGTCTTCCCTGGAATGAAGAATGATAACACCCTCCATTTGTTGGGAGGTTTTATTTCTGGAGAAGAGCTCAAAGATTCTGTAGTCTGTATCCCTTGAGGCAGAGCCAGGACCCTGCCCCAAGTCTACCCTATTGTTTCTTGCCTGCTCCTTCTTTGTCTCTGCATCCCTTCCTTTTCCTGATTAGCGGCTGTTCAGATCTACCATTTGGGCTCAAGGAAAGTCATGGAGGCTGGAGTCTGTTCTCTACCAGCAAGAAATGGGGGATGCAGAAAGATTTCTGTGCCCAGGAGCCCCATCGGGTCCTGCTCAAGATTACATTCAGTCCTTAAGTCTTCGTCCTATGACATCAGTCAGTTCAGTCACTCAGTCATGTCTGACTCTTTGCTTCCCCATGGACTGCAGCACTCCAGGCTTCCCTGTCCATCACCAACTCACAGAACTTACACAAACTCATGTCCATCGAGCCAGTGATGCCATCCAGCCTTCTCATCCTCTGTCTTCCCCTTCTCCTCCCACCTTCAATCTTTCCCAGCATCAGGGTCTTTTCCAGTGAGTCAGTTCTTTGCACCAAGTGGCCAAAGTATTGGAATTTCGGCTTCAGTATCAGTCCTTCCAATGAATATTCAGGACTGATTTTCTTTAGGATTGCCTGTAACATAGACTCTGACAATATCTCAGATTTTCCTTGGTTTTGATTTGATAACCTTGATAGTTTTGAAGAGGACTGGTCAAGTATTTGTAGCCTGTCCCTCTGTCTAGACATTCTCGTCATGATTATTAGCCTGGGGTTATGTCTTTTGAGGTGGAGGTAAAGCACTATTTTCATCACACCATATCAAATGTACATGCTATCAGTGTGACTAGTTTGTCAATGTTGATGTTGACCTTGATCGTCTGCCAGAGGTGGTGCATGCCAGGTTTCTCCACTGTAAAGTTCCTCTTTTTCCCCCTTTCCACACAGTGCTTTTTGGAAAGAAGTTATTATTTACAGCTCACAGGCAAGGAGTGGGGAGGATGCTTGACTTCCTTGGGGGCAGAGTACCTACATAAATTATTTAAATTATTCTCCATAGATTTGTCCCTTCTCCTCTACTTATTAGTTTATTCAATCATTTATTTATGTCAGTATGGACTCATGAATATTTTATACTTCAAGTTATATTCCAGCAATACGTTATTTTGTTTCTCAAAATTTCCCAGCTTTGGCTATTGGGAACTCCTTCAGTTGACTCCTGTGTCCTTTTGACAAGCCCATCGTTTGTTTTTTTTTTTTTTTTTTTGAGCACTTTCTTACTTCCCAGTGCTAAAAAAGATACCCAGGCTTGTCTTAAATCTTTCTTGTTTCAGTCCTAGTATCAGCCATTTTTTCCAAGGAGCTCTGAAATTTGCTGAAACTTGGCCTCTGTGCACTGGTGTCGAATTGAATCTTAGAAACAGAGTTTGGGGTGAAGTAGAAAATAGCTTTATTGCTTTGCTAGGCAAAGGGGGACACAGTGGGCTAATGCACTCAAAACTGTGTGTCCCCACCTCAGGTGATTTGGTGAGGAGTTTTACAGCAATGGTTCAAGGGAATGGTTGCTGATAAGGAGAAGAAGAAGAAGTGAAGTTGCTCAGTCATGACTCTTTGCGACCCCACGGACTGCAGCCTACCAGGCTTCTCTGTCGATGGGATTTTCCAAGCAAGAGTACTAGAGTGGGTTGCTATTTCCTTCTCCAGGAGATCTTCCCGACCCAGGGATTGAGCCCAGGCCTCCCACATTGTAGGCAGACCCTTTACCATTTGAGACACCAGGGAAGTCAGATAAGGATCAGGGTGTGTGCATTTCTTTGAACAGGTCTCAGTTGGTCTCCTCATGAGTCTTATCAAGGCCTTATATACTTTTACCTGGCCCATTGCCACAACATACATCTTAAAACTAACAATAGAAAGGTCTTACCAGACCTTCTCTTACAACTTAAGTCTTAAGGAGATTAGTCACAAGTTTCCTGTTAAGAAGGAGAAACGTCCTCAAGCAAGATATATTGTTATTATATGATCATTAGTACAGTTCAGTTCAGTTGCTCAGTCATGTCCTACTCTTTGCAACCCCATGAATCGCAGCACGCCAGGCCTCCCTGTCCCTCACCAACTCCCGGAGTTCACTCAGACTCATGTCCATGGAGTTGGTAATGCCATCCAGCCATCTCATCCTCTGTCGTCCCCTTCTCCTCCTGCCCCCAATCCCTCCCAGCATCAGAGTCTTTTCCAGTGAGTCAACTCTTCACATGAGGTGGCCGAAGAACTGGAGTTTCAGCTTTAGCATCATTCCTTCCAAAGAACACCCAGGGCTGATCTCCTTCAGAATGGACTGGTTGGATCTCCTTGCAGTCCAAGGGACTCTCAGGAGTCTTCTCCAACACCACAGTTCAAAAGCATCAATTCTTCAGCGCTCAGCTTTCTTCACAGTCCAACTCTCACCTCCATACCTGACCACTGGAAAAACCATAGCCTTGACTAGACAGACCTTTGTTGGCAAAGTAATGTCTCTGCTTTTCAATATGCTATCTAGGTTGGTCATAACTTTCCGTCCAAGGAGTAAGCGTCTTATAATTTCATGGCTGCAATCACCATCTGCAGTGATTTTGGAGCCCCAAAAATTAAAGTCTGACACTGTTTCCACTGTTTCTCCATCCATTTCCCATGAAGTGATGGGACCAGATGCCATGATCTTCATCTTCTGAATGTTGAGCTTTAAGCCAACTTTTTCATTCTCCTCTTTCACTTTCATCAAGAGGGTTTTTAGTTCCTCTTCACTTTCTGCCATAAAGGTGGTGTCATCTGCATATCTGAGGTTATTGATATTTCTCCCGGCAATCTTGATTCCAGCTTGTGCTTCTTCCAGCCCAGCGTTTCTCATGATGTACTCTGCATATAAGTTAAATAAGCAGGGTGATAATATACAGCCTTGATATACTCCTTTTCTTATTTGGAACCACTCTGTTGTTCCATGTCCAGTTCTAACTGTTGCTTCCTGACCTGCATATAGGTTTCTCAAGAGGCATTAGTACAGAGCTTAAGGAAAAATATACCCTTGAGCAAGATGGTTGTTCTGTTGTGTAATCATTAGTTCTGGGCTTAAAGAAAGTTAGTCTTAAAGATTATTGTCATAACAACTCAGAGTTTAAGAAAAAACATCTTATGTGACTAAGACAAAGCGCTGTAGAAAAAAATGTTTGTCCCTTTCCTCCTCCTCAGGAGCCCCAGACCCTCCTTGAGGGTCTCCTCCTTGAGAGACTCCTCAAGTCTCCTCCTTGAGGGACTCCTTATCAACCTACCTAATAATTAACTCTCTCACTAACCCAGGGATCAAACCTGGGTCTCCTGGAGGCAGATTCTTTACCATCTGAGTTCTGTAGAACTGTACCTCAAAGATGCTATTATGTGTATTACTTGAGGCAAAACCAGGATCCTGTCCAAAGGCTGCACAATTGTTTCTTGACTGCTCCTTCCTTGTCTCTTCATCTTCTCCCTTTCCTGAGTAGCTACTGTTTGAACCTGTCCTTTGGAACTGATGGTTTCATGGAGTCTGAAACCTGTTCACTTCAAACAAGAAACTGGGGACACAGAAAGGCTTCTGTGCCCAAGTTTCAGGGCTTGGTTTTAGTTTCTTTTATTGGACAATGACATTAGACACTAAAATCCGGGCCTTGGTTTTATGGCATTTTTTGATGTTCAATACTCATGGAATCCAATCTTATTTAATAAAATTACCAATATTTTACTTACTACTTACTTGGTTTGCAAGAAGTGCAAACTGAAGGTGCCTTCTTTCTAAGAATAGATGGATGGATGACATGAATTTAGACATAAATAATCCACACATATGTCCTTTTATTTCTTGGCTTTATTTTTTAACATTTGAATCTTTATATGAGCTTTATTTTTGTGCATGGCATAAAGTAGGTATTCTACATTTTTCCATAATAAATTACTAGTTTATCCTCAATAGGATTCATTTTACACCTTTAAAGTAATAATTTTTTTTTTGGTCTTTAATTCTTGAGATATGGACTGATGAGATTATGGGCTAAACTGTGAACTCAGTCTAATCTTAATCTAATCTCAAGGGACACTGGAGAATTTGTCACTGGTAAAATCAATTGTTTTGTTCCCTCCTTTTTTCTTGTATCTTAGTGAACAGTTTCTAAATGCAGTGGATGCATATCTTCCTGCTGTGGGTGTCTCATCTTGTTTTAGCTGTTGGGAGCTCTTTCAGTTGACTCCTCTGGAATTCCCTTAATGGAAAAGTCTGTTCTAAATTATTGCCACATTATAACTTCAAACTCTGTTGCTCAAGCATTATCAAAGTGTGACTGAGAAAGAGGACACATGAAACATAGATATATGAAAGATCTATGGTCTATCTGAAACCGACCTGGGACCCTCTGCTACAGTGCTTGTACCTAGGCAAATGTCTCCTCGAACAACAAATACAAAGAAACTATACTGGACTAAAAATAACTGCCTGCATGCAGCAGTTTTGGCAAATTCTGTATTGAAAGATACAAAAAGACCAAAAAATCCCAACTACCACTTCTGAAGAACCAGGAGCAAAAACTAGATGCTGGGAGCAAAAGCAGAGTACTGCACATGCCCTCTGCACTCAACACCCAAAGTGGTGGGCAGAACACCTAAGCTACCCTTCTGACCTGACGCCTGGGCACACCCCTACCCTCACTCCATGGAAGGAACCAGCTTATCCCCCCACTTTGGGGAGCAAGCAAGGGGACCTGTTATTTGTTTTTCATCCCTTCTGCAGCTGGAGCAGTAACCCCAGTAAAGCCTTGCCTGAATTTCTTGTCTGACCTCTAGTCAATTTCTGTTGATCTGGGGGAAGGCCAAGAACCCTGGTCAGTATCATATCCAACACTGTTACCCCCAGAGAAGGAGAGAGCAAAATAAAACTAAGCACAAGTGAACTCAGGTCTTTTGGTTTTCATCCTTTGTCTTGAGTTGAATTTTGTTTCATCCTTGCACTGGGGGCTGCTATGAGAGCTAGCCTCACTGAAACGTGCTTGGATTCTTTGTTTGGTGACTTTAGGATGGAAGATGGCGTTCTCTCCATCACCACCCTGCATCTCCTTTCTGCTTGCCTTAGGAAGAATTCTTATCAGTCTTGTGAGCCAACAGAAACTTCCCGAGGGTGGTTTGTGAATCATTTTTATTTTACTGATCACATGGTATTTCCCTCTTTGGTTTGGCTGATAGGAAGCTCAGAGCCAAATCTGTGGTTCAAATATGGCAAAATGTTTGCAAGCTTCTGACTGAATTGTACCATCCTGCTGCCAAATTTTGCTTTGTTCTTATTTCCTTTTCCATTCTGATTTTTACAATGTTGGATTTTGGGTTTCTCTACCTTGGCATCATTGACATCATGGACTTCATGAGCCTGTTCTGTGGGGATGTGCCCTCCACTTTGTTGGAGGTTTAGCAGTATTCCTGACCTCTGTCCACTAGTAGCAGCCCCACCCACCCCTGGTTGTAACAAGCGAAAATTTCTCTGGGTATTTCCAGATGTTCCTTGGAGAGCAAAATCACCCCTTCGTTGAGAACCATTGGATCATATGTGTTTATGTCATCTTTAAGGGGATCTTCCAACCCAGGGGTCAAATCCATGTTTCTTATGTCTCTTGCACTGGCAGATGAGTTCTTTACCACTAACACCTGGGAATCTCATTTTTGGCCATAAGACAATGTGTAAAATGTTAATTAATAAATAATTAAATAAATAATCATTAAATGGGTGGAAAAAATTGGGGAGTAGAGTATTTATATATGGACCAAGAAATTAAGAGGAGGCTCGTGGGCTACAATCCATGGAGTTGCAAGAGTTGGACACGACTCAGTGACTACACCACCACCACCAAATGGCTCCTGCATCTTTGCAGCAGCTCTGACCCTCTGGGAGTATATTCACCTGGCAGTTGTAGAGCAGAATTTGGTGTTTTTAAAGAGAACCTTCTGAAGCAGAGAAATAGGGGGCATGTAATGGACCAGTTCCTGTGGGTAAGGTCACTCCACTTGTTTACAAAACAGGAAGACAAGTGGGACTCATCAGCAGCCCTCAGCGGCAGAGCACTGACCAAGCCCCATGTCTACCTACTGTGGGGGAAAAACCAAGGGAGAGAACATGAGTTGTTCATAAAGATGGTCAGATCAAATTGGGACACAGAACTGGGTTATTTGGCACTCTGGGCGGGGGCTTATTGCTTCTAAAGACTATTTTAAGGTTTCTTGATGTGCTAGTACAATTGTGTACCCCTTGAGGAACTTGCCTCTGGCCAGCAGTGGGTAATGGAAATTTTGTACTTTTAAAATTTTTTTGTGAAAGACCATTAAAGTTGTCTATCATCCAAGGAAACCTATACTAAGCTTTCAAAGCCAGAACTCCAGAATAATAGGTAGTGCCCAGATGAACATATTAATATGCTTGTTCTGATTTTTCTCATGGTTCAGTTCAATTCAGTCGCTCAGTCAAGTCCGACTCTTTGCGACCCCATGAACCACAGCACACCAGGCCTCCCTGTCCATCACCAACTCCCAGAGTCCACCCAAACCCATGTCCATTGAGTTGGTAATGCCATCTAACCATCTCATCTTCTGTCGTTCCCTTCTCCTCCTGCCCTCAATCTTTCCCAGCATCAGGGTCTTTTCAAATGAATCTGCTCTTCACATCAGGTGGTCAAAGTATTGGAATTTCAGCTTCAAAATCAGTCCTACCAATGAACACCCAGGACTGATCTCCTTTAGAATGGACTGGTTGGATCTCTTTGCAGTCCAAGGGACTCTCAAGAGTCTTCTCCAAGACCACAGTTCAAAAGCATCAATTCTTTGATGCTCAGCTTTCTTTATGTCCAACTCTCACATCCATACATGACCACTGGAAAAACCATAGCCTTGACTAGATGGACCTTTCTTGACAAAGTAATGTCTCTGCTTTTGAATATGCTATCTAGGTTGGTCATAACTTTCCTTCCAAGGAGTAAGCGTCTTTTAATTTCATGGCTGCAATCACCATCTGCAGTGATTTTGGAGCCCCCAAAATAAACTCAGCCTCTGTTTCCACTGTTTCCCCATCTATTTGCCAACGAAGTGATGATCTTCGTTTTCTGAATTTTGAGCTTTAAGCCAACTTTTTCACTCTCCTCTTTCACTTTCATCAAGAGGCTTTTTAGTTCCTCTACACTTTCTGCCATAAGGGTGGTGTTATCTGCATATCTGAGGTTATTGATATTTCTCCCGGCAATCTTGATTCCACCTGTGCTTGCTCCAGTCCAGCGTTTCTCATGATGTAGTCTGCATAGAAGTTAAATATTCAGGGTGACAATATACAGTCTTGATGTACTCTTTTTCCTATTTGGAACCAGTCTGTTGTTCCATGTCCAGTTCTAACTGTTGCTTCCTGACCTGCATACAGATTTCTCAAGAGGCAGGTCAGGTGGTCTGGTATTCCCGTCTCTTTCAGAATTTTCCACAGTTTATTGTGATCCACACAGTCAAAGGCTTTGGCATAGTCAGTCAGAAATAGATGTTTTTCTGGAACTCTCTTGCTTTTTTGATGATCCAGCGGATGTTGGCAATTTGATCTCTGGTTCCTCTGCCTTTTCTAAAACCAGCTTGAACATCTGGAAGTTCATGGTTCACGTATTGCTGAAGCCTGGCTTGGAGAATTTTGAGCATTACTTTACTAGCCTGTGAGATGAGTGCAATTGTGTGGTAGTTTGAGCATTCTTTGGCATTGCCTTTCTTTGGGATAGGAATGAAATTACCATTTCTCATGGTAATGCAGATTTAATCATGTAGGAATGTTGTGTGTGTATGTATTGTAACAACATTTCAGGCTAAAACATCTTTCATCAGAGTAAATAATCGAGGTTTACATGATTTCTGCCTGTTGAGAGTGACATAGAGTGTCATTTTGACCTTAGGGTTCATTCATTTGCAAAAAAAGCACAGTGTAGTTTTCCTTTTGTCATGTGGAGCAGTTGAAACTGCAGAGAAACTTTAAAAAGCACTTTTAAAAGCAGGGCCATAAAACTCGGTTTCACATTCTTTGTGACTTGGATGTCCAGTAACTTGCTGACACTTATTTCTGGACTTTTTTTTTTTTTTATCAAGGGTAAGCAAAGAGTTGTTCAGGAAACAATGAGCTTCTTTAATTTAAAATCCGGTCTTGTCTTCATTTTTTTGTTAGAACGTGAGTGGTTACCCTCTACCTCCTGACTCTAGGGTTCTCCAGTGGTGGATGGTCCTTGATGAAACTGTATCAGGATTCTAATATTAGGGGAATTTGGATTGAGACTAGACCAGCCAATGGCCACAGTAATTTTCTCAAAATAGTGTTTTGGTTGATTGTACCATCTTGTTTTAGTCTTCTCTATTTAACAGCAAGAAGTGTTTTCCTGTGCTCTCTGTGCATTTCTATATCTAGCACTGTGGCAGATGCATTATAGGTGTTTAATATGATTTGGGTCAGTTTGCATTTAGTGTGATGGACAATATGCAAAGGTTATCCCCAAGGCATAGCAGTTCAGTTCAGTTGCTCAGTAGTGTCCGACTCTTTGCAACCCCATGGACTGCAGCACGCCAGGCCTCCCTGTCCATCACCAACTCCCAGAGTTTACTCAAACTCATTTCCATTGAGGTGGTGATGCCATCCAACCATCTCATCCTCTGTCGTCCCCTTCTCCTCTTGTCTTTCCTAGCATCAGGGTCTTTTCAAATGAGTCAGCTATTCACATCAGATGGCCAAAGTATTGGAGTTTCAACTTCAACATTAGTCCTTCCAATGAACTTTCAGGACTGATTTCCTTTAGGATGGACTGGTTGCATCTCCTTGCAGTCCAAGGGACTCTCAAGAGTCTTCTCCAACACCACAGTTCAAAAGCATCAATTCTTTGGCACTCAGCTTTCTTTATAGTCCAACTCTTACATCCATACATGACAACTGGAAAAACCATAGCCTTGACCAGACGGACCTTTGTTGGCAAAGTAATGTCTCTGTTTTTTAATATGTTGGTCATAACTTTTCTTCCAAGGAGTAAGCGTCTTTCAATTTCATGGCTGCAGTCACCATCTGCAGTGATTTTGGAGCCCCCCAAAAATAAAATCTGCCACTGTTTCCACTGTTTCTCCATCCATTTGCCATGAAGTGATGGGACTGGATGCCATGATCTTAGTTTTCTGAATGCTGAGCTTTAAGCTAATTTTTTCACTCTCTTCTTTCACATGATAGTTGTTCCTGATTCTCAAGAACCTATTTTGTATTATATAGCAATTTAAGTCCTAGAAATGGGCTGCGAAATATTTAGGATGTTTAGTCACGAGTGCCTCTGGAGCTGAAGTGGTTGTCAGGGTTGTTCTGTGGGACTAGAATGGTTGGGCCTTTATATACCGGTCTTTGGATATGGGTCACCACTGGAGGTCATGACCTTGAATGAGGCAGTTCTCTACCACAGAGACTGACCCTGGAACAGCTGAAGGCACCACTGAAGTTGAGTGTGGATAGCACTCCCAACAGCTGGGCCTCATCAGCACTCATATCTCTTTGTCAGTCACGTGTCACATGCCAAGTGCTCCCCAGATATTATCTCATCTTCCCTATTATCCCTAATTTAATATTTTCATCAGTTTACAGATGTGGAAACTGAAGTTCAGAGAGGTTAACTTGCTTGCCTAAGAATGGATCGGTAGATAGGCAGATAAACAGTGTTAAATATTTAAATTCCGTTTCAAGTTCAAAGCCTGTGTGCTTTGTATTTCCTTTGGGAATGGATCAACCAAGTTAGAAGAGGAACATGAATTGAGAGTCAGAAAACAAGCGTTGGCTGACTCTGCTAATTCAAAGTAGGACCTCAATTGTAAAGCACCCTAATAAATGTGAATGAGTTTCAAAGCACACAAATTACTCAGTCTTGTTAAAATGCAGATTCTGATCCAGTAGGTCCCAGTGGGGCCTGAGATCCTGCATTTCTAACAAGCACTCAGATGATGCCAAAGCTGCTGGCATCTGAGGTCTCAGATCTTAAGTCTCCTCTGGCTCTGAAACTCAGTGGGTGTCAAACATGTAGGGACAGCCCTTCCTTGCATAAGAATTCCATTTGGTAAATATTGAAGAAATTAAGGAAATAGAAAATTACCATTATAACACCCTGATAACAGTTGTTTCATGTGAGATCTGTGGATGGATGCTGAAATTAGACCATAAAAATGCGAAAAGAAACAGGATATTTATATAGTATCAAAGCATCTCCCCCAAGGATTTATTGATCACAGAGGAAAAAGGTAAGTTTGTTGGTTTCCTTTTCTCCTCTTCCTCCATGTCTGGTAGAAGCAAAGATTTGAAACCACAGACCACTTGTAGCTACAACATGTAGTACTTATTAAGTAGGTACTATTTTTAAGGACAAACTAGTCAGAGCTTAAGCAGGAAGCAAGCAGTTCAAAAATAATACAAATCAAGGAAAGGACCGCCAAAGAAGCACACAGACTTTCCTATACTTCTCTTTTTATACTCTGTTTCCTCCCCTTGGAGCCTGATTGGTTATGCCCTATGCAGATAGGGGATGTATTGTCCCTGGGGTCTGATTGGTTTGACCCTATGCATATAGGGGATTATACTAGCATTTACCCGATTAGTTGCACCTAGGACCAATCAGAGGAAAACAACAAAATGGGAAAGACTAGAGATCTCTTCAAGAAAATTAGAGATACCAAGGTCTTCCCTGGTGGCTCAGAGGGTAAAGTGTCTGCCTGCAGTGCGGGAGACCCGGTTTCAGTCCCTGTGTTGGGAAGATCCCCTGGAGAAAGAAATAGCAACCCACTCCAGTACTCTTGCCTGGAAAATTCCATGGACAGAGGAGCCTGGTAAGATATAGTCCATGGGGTCACGAAGAGTTAGACACGACTGAGCGACTTCACTAAGGGAACATTTCATGCAAAGATGGGCTCAATAAAGGACAGAAATGGTATGGACCTAACAGAAGCAGAAGATATTAAGAAGAGGTGGCAAGAATACACAGAAGAATTGTACCAAAAAGATCTTCATGACCCAGATAATCACGATGGTGTGATCACTCACCTAGAGCCAGACATCCTGGAATATGAAGTCAAGTGGGCCTTAGAAAGCATCACTATGAACAAAGCTAGTGGAGGTGAGTGGAGCTATTTCAAATCCTGAAAGATGATGCTGTGAAAGTGCTGCACTCAATCTGCCAACAAATTTGGAAAACTCAGCAGTTGGCCACAGGACTGGAAAAGGTCAGTTTTCATTCCAATCCCAAGGAAAGGCAATGCCAAAGAATGCTCAAACTACCGCATAATTGCGCTCATCTCACATGCTAGAAAAGTAATGCTTGAAATTCTCCAAGCCAGGCTTCAGCAATACATGAACCGTGAACTTCCAGATGTTCAAGCTGTTTTTAGAAAAGGCAGAGGAACCAGAGATCAAATTGCCAACATCCGCTGGATCATCGAAAAAGGAAGAGAGTACCAGAAAAACATCTATTTCTGCTTTATTGACTATGCCAAAGCCTTTGACTGTGTAGAGCACAATAGACTGTGGAAAATTCTGAAAGAGATGGGAATACCAGACCACCTGACCTGCCTCTTGAGAAATCTGTATGCAGGTCAGGAAGCAACTGTTAGAACTGGACATGGAACAACAGACTGGTTCCAAATAGACAAAGGAGTGTATCAAGGCTGTATATTGTCACCCTGCTTATTTAACTTCTATGCAGAGTACATCATGAGAAGTGCTGGGCTAGAAGAAGCGCAAGCTGGAATCAAGATTGCCGGGAGAAATATCAATAACCTCAGATATGCAGATGACACCACCCTTATGGCAGAAAGTAAAGAGGAACTAAAAAGCCTCTTGATGAAAGTGAAAGAGGAGAGTGAAAAAGTTGGCTTAAAGCTCAACATTCAGAAAAGTAAGATCATGGAATCTGGTCCCATCACTTCATGGGAAATAGATGGGGAAACAGTGGAAACAGTATCAGACTTTATTTTTGGGGGCTCCCAAATCACTGCAGATGGTGATTGCAGCCATGAAATTAAAAGACACTTACTCCTTGGAAGGAAAGTTATGCCTAACCTAGATAGCATATTGAAACACAGAGACATTACTTTGTCAACAAAGGTCTGTCTAGTCAAGTCTATGGTTTTTCCAGTGGTCCTGTATGGATGTGAGAGTTGGACTGTGAAGAAAGGTGAGTGCTGAAAAATTGATGCTTTTGAACTGTGGTGCTTGAGGGTTCCTTGGACTGCAAGGAGATCCATTCTAAAGGAGATCAGTCCTGGGTGTTCTTTGGAAGGACTGATGCTAAAGCTGAAACTCCAATACTTTGGCCACCTCATGCGAAGAGTTGACTCATTGGAAAAGACTCTGATGCTGGGAGGGATTGGGGGCAGGAGGAGAAGGGGATGACAGAGGATGAGATGTATGGATGTCATCACTGCCTCGATGGACATGAGTTTGAGTGAACTCCAGGAGTTGGTGATGGACAGTGAGGCCTGGCGTGCTGCGATTAATGGTATCGCAAAGAGTTGGACACGACTGAGCGACTGAACTGAACTGAGGACCAATCAGGGAAAGGGGTGTGCTTTGGGCATTTTTTCTTGCCAGAGGTTCTCACTCTGGTCCTTCACCTCCACTTTCATGGGCCTTTTTTTCTTTAAACCTACTGAGTGATACCGCTATCTTGGACTCTCTTTTCTGTTCTAACTACCTGACAAGTTTATAGCCGATTTCACCTTAACCAAGTGATCAAAGTTAATATTACCACTAGTAAGATATAGGATGCACTGAGAGGCACACATCACTAATGAGTATACTTATGCAAAGCACAGAACCTCAGTCTGATCATGAGAAAGTATTAGACCCAAATTGAAGGATATTCTACAAGATAACTGACAAGAATTCTGTAAAAATATCAAGGTCATGAAAGGGAACGGAACATTGGAGAATTGCTACAGATTAGTGGACACTACTGAGCGACTTCATTTTCACTTTTCACTTTCATGCATTGGAGAAGGAAATGGCAACCCACTCCAGTGTTCTTGCCTGAAGAATCCCAGGGATGGGGGAGCCTGGTGGGCTGCCATCTATGGGGTCACACAGAGTCGGACATGACTGAAGTGACTTACCAGCAGTAGCAGCAGCAGAGGAGACTATGGCAACCGACTCCAGTATTCTTGCCTAGAGAATCCCACGGACAGAGGAGCCTGGTGGGCTGCTGTCCATGGGGTTGCACAGAGTCGGACATGACTGAAGCGACTTGGCATGCATGCATGCATTGGAGAAGGAAATGGCAACCCACTCCAGTGTTCTTGCCTGGAGAATCTCAAGGACGGGGGAGCCTGGTGGGCTGCTGTCTGTGGGGTCGCACAGAGTTGGACACGACTGAAGCAACTTAGCAGCAGCAGCGACAGCAGAGGAGACCAAGGAGACATGAGAAATACAGTGTTGACGGGGGTCTTAGTTTGGATCTTGGAACAGAAAAGGGACAGTAAAATGTGCTAATAAAGTCTCTATAGTTTTGCACAAATACCGAGTTTTGACAAGTACATCATGGTAATAATGTAAGATGTTAACAGTGGGGGATACTTGGAAAATACACTGGAATTCTGTTCTGTTTTTGCAACTTTTCAAAGTCTCAAGTATTTAAAAAGTAAAAACATAAACAAATCTACATACCTGTTCTTCAAAACTTTTTTCAGACATTTTTGTATACACAGTGCACGTATAGTAGACTTTATATATCACATCACTTGTGAATGATGATGGTTTTATTATTTATTTTTATGGTTTATACCTCTTCTCGCTGCCTCCCCATCCTACACTAGAACTCAGTTTGAAATCACTGTGGCAATTTTAGGTATCTTCGTAACATTACTGACTCTGGAGATTTTTACAGTCAAACATAATGATAACAAACATTTATTTTGTTTACTGCAAACCAGGTACTGTGGTAAATGCTTTAAATGCCTCATCTCATTATTCTTCCTAATAACCCTCTTATTGTGAATTTACAGGAAAGGAAATATTTAGAAAAGTAAAATAGCTTACTCAAGTTCACAGAATAATTTGTGATACCAGGATTTAAACCGAGGTTATTTAAGTCCAGGACCTAAGCTTTAAGTTACATTGTCTGCAACACTGCTTTAAAATATTAACAATTGATTTCAGATAGATTTATTTTTAACATGGAAGAATATCATCATTGAACAAACATTCTAAAGATGAGAGCAGAATGATCAAGAAATCAGTCAGTGGCTTTTGATCCTCAGCCCAGTACAGGCAAAGCAGAGAATCCCGAGAAGATGGGTATCTTGGGCAGCCCCTCAAAATCCTGGCCGTGAGTCACTGAGGTTAGGAGGGTGGGATGGGAGATGAAGGACATTGATACTTGTCCCTGAGCATCTCCCATGGACCTCTGTAGTCTCTCTCCCATCTTCACTTGATGGCTGGCTGGCTAGATAACTGGGTGTGGACCCTGGCTGACTCCTGCCTGGGCAGAAGTCAAGAGGTCTCCAGTGACTCTGCATATGCACAATAAATACAGAGAGGGACTTGCCTACCAGTCCAGTGGTTAAGACTGTGCTTCCACTGCGGGGAATGAGGTTTGATCCTTACGCACAAAAGCTAAGATTCCCACATGCTTGCTGCATGGCCAAAAAGTTAAAAAAAAATTTTTTTTAAATAGTTGTACAGAAAAGAAAAAGAAAACATGGTTCTTGTGCTCTTCCCAGACTTTGTTTGAGCACTCCCAGCTCTGACTGCACAAATGTCCCCATGGTTCCAAGCAGA
This sequence comes from Capra hircus, assembly GCF_001704415.2. Lineage (NCBI taxonomy): Eukaryota > Metazoa > Chordata > Mammalia > Artiodactyla > Bovidae > Capra > Capra hircus. The sequence goes on from NC_030811.1 coordinate 42,218,098, forward strand.
GGCTGAAGGAGTGGGATTGAGGGACTGAGTAGTTTGACCAGAATCCCTAACTCACCACAGAATCCTATATCTTTTCACCTCCAAGTGACACTCAGGGAGGATAATATTTATCTTAGATTTGGGGGGTTTATAGGACAAAGTTTATATTATTTAGTACTGTGTTTGGCACACAGAATGATTTATACCTTCATTTGATAAATATGAACAAATAATAAGAAATTTTAAGTTATCTGAAAAGAAATAACAGGGCAGATTGGTGGGATATGGAGTATTCAGAGAAAACACATAAAATAGAATTAATTGAAACAGAAGAGACATTTAAACACACCCCAGCTAGCAACCTCAAGGAAAGTTGAGGGGGATATTGTGCTAAAAAAGTAGACAGCTATGAAGAAGGAAATTGAAAATTTGGTTGCTGAGAGTCCTACCAATATTGGCAACAAATACCAATTAAACGCTGCTAAAAATTGAAGTGGGAATTTTGAAACTAATTTGAGGAACGTTCACAGAACAGAGAGTGAAAATATAAATAAATAAAAATTATAAAAGATAAGTGAGAGGATAGACTTAGTGTATCTGACATATGTTTATTCCCCTCATCCACTCTAACATAGAGCAGATGGAGAAGTGGTAATATTTAAAGATACAGAAAAGAGCATTTATCTGCACTAAAGAAAGATCTGAGGTTTCTGCTGAAAAAGTCCTCCCAAGCCTCTGTAGGGTACTGAAAAAGACAGGCACATATATGTATCCTAACAATGTTTTAATTTCATGGGTAAAGAGAAGAATCCTATAAACATTTAAATTTTTTAAAATGGAAGAGACCAGCAGTGTTCAGTTTGCCATACTGCCTGATGACAAAAGAAGGTTCACCAGGATTGTGGACCTAGAGTACTGCATAGAGACAACCCAGGATTCATACAGCACAAAAGAAACATACCTTGTGACATGTCAGCACTTAGGAAATAGTCTGGCAGTGGCACTGTTTCTGGAAAAAATATTCATTAAAATCCATCAGAATGTTGAACCAATGAAAGGAAAGTGCATGCAAGAAACAGTTATCAGCCCTGAAACTGGTAATTTCATTGATAAGCCAAAATATGTTTTGAAACATATATTTGTGGAATTTTAATATAACTGTGAACAAAAAAATCCTTCTATAAGACACATAAATTAACATCACAATAACAATCTGGAACTGAGGTTCCAAATGATTTTTAAAAATTAAGTAGTGGAGAGACAAATATTTAATATTTACTTTTTTGAGAGCTTTAGATTACTCTTTATTGTTATTTTCATAGACTCTGATTCTTGTTTTATGGACCAATTCTCTTATGTAAAGGCATACATTATCTTTTTTTCCTGATGTTGTTAGTTTTCTTCTGCTCCTTGATGTGTTTTTTCCAAATCCTTTTAACCTGCCTATTTGTTTTGATCTCTGTGTTTCTCTGGTTCAAATATTTGGTCATCCTTGGCCATCTGGTCATATTTAAGAATAAGGATTAGTCCATCAATTGGTGGACCTCACTTCATTGGAAGACCCCCTCTAACCCTCCCATATGTAGCTGTTTCCCTTGAGCTGGTCATTTTCTCCCAGAGGAGAAGCCTCCAGACTTCTTCCTATGAGGCAGAATTTGACTGTCCGAGTTTTGGGAGCTGGGACAGGCAGGCTCAGCATCCTCTAGTTCAGCAATGCACCTTTCCCCTTGTCTGTGTCTGGTGCCTCGAAATTTAGAGCTTCTTTTCAAAAATTTCCTCTGAAAATAAACTATTGCTGCAGTGGGGAAGAGACTTAATTTCCCTATATACACTTTCTCCTATTTTTGTCCCCCTGTTGGTCTCACCCTTTCAGTTCTGGAACTCTTTTTGATTCTGTGATGTGAATTGGCTTTTTTCCTGCTGATTGCCTTTTCTTTGGGCTTGTTCTTTGCTTCTTGCCTTTTAATTTAAGTCACATCTCCATACCATCCATTGTTCCAAAAAAAAAAAAAAAGTGGATTATCTCTCATTCACTGTTATTATCTCTTGTATGTTCTTGTGGCTTTATGGCTTTTAAGTCTTCTACTGCCTTCTCATCCGCTTGGAAGAAAGGGGCAGAGCTAAGACAGTGCCTTCATTCCCTGTTTATGCATATGGATGAACTTAGGGGTAACGTTTCCACAAAAAAAGCTATCCCCCAAAGAGGAAAGTCTCCTTGGGATTTTAAATCTGTACATTATTTTGAGAAAAAAAAAAAGATTTCTTTTTACTATCCAGTTTTCCCGTCTGGGAACATTGATGAACCTACATTCAGTTCAAGTGTCCTCTTCAGCATCTTACAGTTTTCTCTGTATGGGTCGTGCTGATCAAAGGATGGTAGGGAGTGAAAAGACTCTGAAGAGGCTTTGAAGAAGGACAAAGGTTCCTGACCTGACTCTGCTGAGAGCTGTGTCATCTGACAGTTTACTCAATTGTCCTGACCTCATTTTCTGCTGGTCCCAGTGGGACATAACAGAGAGCTGGTGGAGTTGTTGTGAGAATTAGAAGGAGCCTGTGTGAAAAGCATACAGAATTGAGATAAAAAGCAATAATTATTATTTACTCTTTTATTAACATAATATACATCCAGGTCCATGTGCACTTATTCTGCATTTTTTGTTGTTACAGTAAATGGGAAGTTCATGTTTAATATGTTGTGTTTTTTGATTGTTATTGAAAAGCAATTTCTCTTTGGAGGATTAGCTTTAATCCTGATATGTTACTTGACTTCCATATCCATTCTGGTTGCATTTTTAAAGCAATTCTTGGATTTGCATTATAATGAGGAAATTTCCAGGAAGCTCTCCATTTGAGTGCAGACAGGTAAGTGTTAAGTGTTAAGCTGTGCTGGGGTGTTTCTTAACTGAGGCTCCATAAAGGTCAGGTCATGGTCCTTCCAAAGGTCTCTGTTCTCTCACAGCTACTGTCGTTGGTAGGTTCTCAGATGTATTTTTGCAGAGTAATGTTTCTTACATAGTGAAACAATATTTTATTAGAGTTATCTTTATAAAATTATATTAGCTTTGAAATCTAGAAAGAAGATATTTAACCTCAGAACTGGAACACTAGAACACCTCTGATCCACATGAGTGGACCTGTCCCTGACCAGGATTCTCGGACTCCTTAATCAGTAGAAACTGGAAAGAGATCAGATGAAAAATTCAGGCAAGGCTTTACTGGGACTCTTGTTGCAGCACAAACAAGAAACAGGTGCCCTTCCTTGCTTCCTAATGTGAGGGGGTGTTGAGCTGGTCTCTTAAATGGAGTGAAGATAGGGGCTGATCCATGGGTCCAACTGAGGGGTGGCTTGGGTGGTCTGCTCACCCCCTTGGTGGTGCTATGTGCAAGAATCATGTGCAGAGCTTTTGTTCTGGACATCTCAGAAGTGGCAGCTGGGTTTTTGGTCTCTGTGTATCTTGTTTATAATTTTTCCCAACTGGTGCATGTACACAGTTACTTGTAGTCCCTTTTAGTTTCTTTATATTCTGTTGCTGGAGGAGACATATGTCCAAGTGCAAGCAAGAAACAAAGGGTTCCAGGCCCCAGCCTGTCACGCCTTTCACCACTCTGGGTCTGGGGTTTGGATTTTGCATGTCCTTCCAAGGAGTATAGACTGCAAACCCGAGACTGTGGCTGGAAGTCCTTAGTGAGCCTGCCTTTTGCTTTCAAACCATGCAGTACATCCATGTTACCTACCAGCCCCCCAGGTGCCTGACTAACTAGTAACATAACCTTCACATTAACTAACCTGTGCTTCACTTTACCTAATGAGATGACATACAGGAAAGTTCCTAAAAAGTGTGGAGGTATGTATCACTATAAATGTCCTTGTGAGGATGTACTGTATTGCAGCTAAATTTAACAGATCTTTCAAATGTTCTCAAAAACATAAAATTGTTTAAAATAAACAATAAAGACCACACCACGGAGATTAGGGTCCATGGCAACTGGAAACAGGAAGAGCAAAGAGGACTTTGGGGATCAAAAATGCTTTAGAACTCAGAGACGTTTTGGTATGAAAAACAACATGTAAAGAAGAACACGTAGAAAGTATAGGGTAAAATTAGAGTACAGGGATAACAATTCTATGTTATAGAATCTAAGTTTATCAAAAATGACCATGCAATTTTATGGAAATTAACTTTCATTTTTGCCAAAGAATTGTAAATATATGTTATTTAAACATGTGAAGATCAATTTATATATGCTGGTTGATAGATTTATTTGGTATGTATTCCTATATTCATTGAATATTAAATTAATGTTTTGCTGTTTATCTATGATGATTATATTTACTCCAAGATAATAAAAATTGGCAGGCATTTACCATGGACTATAGCAAACACCTATTTTATGAAATGGACTTGGTAGAAACCCTTGCAGTCACCAGCTTGCTGTGCCTAGATAGATCCTTCCAGCCTTGTGTGCCCACTGTCATCACACAGGTGTAATGTTTGATAAATTTATGAATGAGTAGAAAAGGCATCTGCTCAATAAAGGCTTTTATTCATGGATGAAGCCACTTGAACTGGCAAGAAGGAACATTTCATTTGTCGCTTTCTCGTTTAAGTGTTTAAAAAAATAAATCCAGAATAAACTGTATGACAGCTAGACAAGAAGAAAATTAGCAGCTGCAGATAAGTAAAAGAACTTTTAATTAGGGAAAGTAAGTTATACCAACTCTGAGCTCTGATGAAAAGGATAGATGATTAGAGAAGTTTTTTAAAATTACTTTTTAACAAAGTTATAAAAGAAATATGTGATATCAAAAGTCTAATACATGAAAAACTATCATATAAAGATGAAATTATTCATTCTAACACTCTTTTGGTGTACCTCCCTTCAGCCTGAAGCCAGACTCTTAGGCTTAGTCATTCTCATACCCCCAGCATCTCTCAGGTATCTGGGCAAGATCAGGTCTCGATAGATGTTCACTGAATCAAGTGAATGAATTATGGGATGCCCTCAAGCCATTCTTTCTTCTATCATTTTTTTTAATTGGCCATTATTAATCAATGGTTATTTCTTCTATCTTTGAAAAGATACCTATAGAAAGATATGGGAAGATGAAACTAGGGAATAAAATTTATAATAAATATGAATTTTCGATGGATGATGAAATGAAAGTAACATATTTCAGCAGTGATACAACTGTAATGTCAGGGAGATATATAAAACTTGTCTATTTCTGTGTTTGGTTCTGTTAGTACCAAAAAAGATAAACTGACATCGTAAACGGTCACCAGTGGGGAAATGTATTAACAAGTACTAACAACATCATGGTTCATTCTTAAAAACCTTTTGTGACAGACTTTAATATAGTCATCAGATACGTTTGGCTCTCCATCTGCCTTGCATGGAATAGGATTGTACTTCCCTGCCTGTGGAAATTAGGTTTGGTCATGTGATTTATACTGGCCAGTGGGATATGAGTGAAAGTGATCTGCGTTCTATCTAGAGTGAATTTAGGAGGCTATTCACCGCATTCTCTTTCCACACAGAAGTGTTCGAGAAAGCATGTTTCACTCTTAAGCTACCATCAGTGTCTGTTTCTGATAAACAGACCTCCCATGCCAACCCCAATGTGGCATGTAATGTGATTTAGGAAAGACACTTTGGTTGGATTTAGCCAGTGAGACCTGGGGTTGTGATTTGTTCCCACAGTGTAATTTAGCCTATCCTCAGTGATACACATTCGTTCACAACTAATGTACACATACTTAGGCAAAGGGCATTGTGCTAGCCATAGTGGAAGCCCATGCTAGTAAGAGATGCATCTTTATTTCAGAGGCGTTTACCTTCAAACAGGACAGGCAGATGCACAAAAACATACCGGTCAGCCTATATAAGCACAATAAGTGCATTTACAAGATAGATTAAAAGTTGTGGGAGGTGTTGCTTTAGGTACAGTGCCTTGAATTGTTTTTGTTGTTCAGTCACCCAGTCATGTCTGACTCTTTGCAACCCCATGGACCACAGTACACTAGGCCTCCCTATCCCTCACCATCATCCAAAGTTTGCACAAGTTCGTGCCCATTGCATTGCCATCTCATCCTCTGATGCCCTCTTCTCCTTCTGCCCTCAGTCTTTCCCAGTACCAGCGACTTTTCCAATGAGTTAGCCATTTGGATCAGATGGCCAAAATACTGGAGTTTCAGCTTCAGTATCAGTCCTTCCAATGAGTATTCAGGGTTGATTTCCATTAAGATTGACTGGTTTGATCTCCCTGCTGTCCACGGGACTCTCAGTCTTCTTCTTCAGCATGACAGTTTGAAGGCATCAATTCTTTGGTGCTCTGCCTTCTTTATGGTCCAGCTCTCACAACTGTATGTGACCACTGGGAAGACCACAGCCTTGACTATATGGATCGTTGTCAACAGAGTAATGTCTCTGGTTTTCAAGACACTGTCTAGGTTTGTCATAGCTTTCCTGCCAAGAAGCAAATGTTTTCTTTTCTGCAGTCACCATCCCCAGTGATTTTAGAGCCCAAGAAGAGAAAATCTGTCACTACTTCCACCTTTTCCTCCTCTGTTTGCCATGAAGTAATGGGGCCGGATGCCATAATCTAAGCTTTTTTAGTATTTAGTTTTAAGCTGGCTCTTTTACTCTCCTTCACCCTCATCAACAGGCTCTTCAGTTCCTCTTTGCTTTCTGCCATTAGAGTGGTATCAACTGCATATCTGAGGTTGTTGATGTTTCTCCCGGCTATCTTGATTCCAGCTTGTAACTTATCCAGCATTTCTCATGATGTGCTCAGCATATAAATTAAACAAACAGGATGACAGCAAACAGCCCTGTTGTACTCCTTTTTCAATCTTGAACCAATTAGTTCAGAATTTAAAATCTTTAAACTCATAACTTCCTAGTTGAAAACACGTGCTTATCAGTAGCTTCTATTAATATCAAATACTCAGATGATATTTTAATGGCAGATTCATTCCTCTGGCTGCATTAAGACTAGAGTAAGAAAAAATTGAAATGTTTTCTTTTTGATATACACGGTATACATTTTCTCTGCGTGGACCATTAAAGTAATAATTTTGATGCACATTGACATGAAGCCATTGCTCTGCTCTTAAGCTAATTAATTACTGCGTGAAATTATGCAGGGAATTGCCCTGTCCCAGGGTTTACTTTTATAGGGGTAGAATTGATATATTCTTTTCAAAATCAAATTCATTCTCATCACAAATATGTAGAGCACAGATTTTGGTCTTTTTCTGATGGTTCTTGCTCCCCAACTGTTAACAGGTGAAGTCTTAGGCTAGTAACTCTCATGTATAAGACTTAGTTTTCTTGTCTATAGTCTAGAAGTAAAGCTCCCATCTTTGAAGCTTCTTGTGAGCATTGATTAAGTTAAGTCAGGAATCGTTCTGTGCTTATATAGTAATCACTCAAGAACTATTTATTAAACGGTGCTAATTCATATTGTTATTCATTACATTTTCTTTTTCTATAGTCACATTGTTTATAACATTTCTTAAGGTTAAAAGGCAATAAATTTTGATCCATATGGGTGATTATTATTCATAAACAGTAAATCAGTCAGATGTTACAAAGATATATTGGTTTTCCAATGTTCTTTGAGATTCTTTAATTCATGGTTTTGAGTGCCTTAACCTTTTTTCTTACATGTTTATTATATTAATAGAACTTTTAGAAAATATAGCAAGTAAAAGAAATCAAGTAGCAGGTAAATAAAACAGTCAAGATAACATCTCAAGATCTGGAAATAACTTCTATTAATATTAATACTTTGATAAATGTCCTGAAAGCATGTTTTATGTCTTTGTGTGTGTTCACAGAATATGTGTATATATGTGTGTGTGTGTATATATATATATATATATATACATATATAAATATAAATATAAATGAAAAGGAGATCATATTCTGGTTTTCAAAATTCTATTTCACGAACGCCTTCCACATGAATATTCCGCACAGCCCTTTTCTGTGGCTGCATGTGTGGCATGTTTCCAGTTGCCCCTTCAGGCCCTCTTCTACCCTTTCATCCTGCCTGTACCTAGGGACTGGCTCGAATGGACCACACCGATGGGCTCCCCTACCCTCTGGGATCATCCAGTGGGGACCTCCAGCATGAGATCAGTGCGCGGAAGGCAAGCAAAGCAGGGTGTTTTTTTTTTTTTTTAACTACCTCCTATGGGGTCACTGGGGGGTTGCTGAGTCCCCAGCCCAGGTCACAGTCATTTCCACACAGCTACCTCTTTCTGGATCTAGTTATATCCCCTCTAGGGCTTCCCTGGTGGCTCAAATGGTAAAGAATCTGCCTGCAATGAAGGAGACCCAGGTTCAGTCCCTAGGTCAGGAAGATCCCCTGGAGAAGGGAATGGCTACTCAATCCAGTGTTCTTGCCCGGAGAATCCCATGGACAGAGGAGCCTGGCAGGCTACAGTTTATGGGATCATATGAATTGGACTCTACTGGGAGACTTAACACTTCAACTTTCAGGAATAATAATGCAGCCCTACTCTTACCAGTTTCAGCACCACCCCTTATGGTTAGTTTGCTTTTGTAAATGGTTCCTTTTAAAAATTATTCGAACTCCCCAATATGAATGTGCCATCTACTTCCTCCTAGAACCCTTGATTTACACACTCAGTAAGAGGTTCTCAGACTGCAGTGTGCATGCATCAGAATCACTTGGAATGTTTCTTAAAGCAAGGATTCCTGGCATAACTCTCAAGTATTTGTGATTCAGTAGGTCTGAGAACAGCCAGAGAACTTGTATTTTTTAACATGTTTTCAGATGATGCTTGCAGGGACCACACTTTGAGAACCATTGCACTAACATTTGTTCCATTGTGTGAATCTGACAGTTTATATCCATTTTCCTTTATCAGGTAACTCTGATATTTATATTCTTTTAGCTAAATTACACTAAAATTAGTTCCTTCAAAAATTTTCCTACAGGTAGAGCTTGGGTCCATGTGTATGCACATTTTTTTGGCCTTTATTGCCAGATTGTCCATCAGAAGCTTTTTATAAATTTATAATTCTACCAAAATATGCACTATTAAAAGTCAACATTTCCATGTAACTTTGCAAATATAGTCGAGTATTTTATCATTCATTAAAATCCCTGCCAGTTGATAGATGAGAAAATGAAGCTGTTGTTTTACTTCAAGCTATTTTGGTAAGCAGTGAGATTAGACATTGAAAGGACTGATGCTGAAGCTATAACTCCAAAACTTTGGCCACCTGATGCGAAGAACTGACTCATTGGAAAAGACCTTGATACTGGGAAAGATTGAGGGCAGAGGGAGAAGGGAACGACAGAGGATAAGATGGCTGGATGGCATCACTGACTCAATGGACATGAGTCTGAGTAAACTTGCGGAGTTGGTGATGGACAGGGAGGCCTGGCGTGCTGCAGTCCATGGAGGTTGCAAAGAGTCAGACACGACTGAGCGACTGAACTGAACTGAACTGAGATTAAACAGTTTTGCATATACTTTTGTGAATCTGCTCTTACCGGTGGCATCTTCATGACCTTTGCCCATTTTTCTACACATGAATTTGTTGTTTTATAATTTCAGGCACTCCTTATTTGTAAAGAATACCAACCTTTGTCTTTTATACATGTTTTCAATATTTCACCTTATTTCTTGTTTGCCTTTAAATTTGTGTGATTATTTTTCAGACAAAGAATTTTTTCCTTCTATAGTCAGACTTCTCAACTCTTCACTTTATGGTGCTGGGTCTTAGCCTTATGGTTAGAAAACAAAAGCCACGCTTACCCCCAACCAGATATAACTATCTCTGTGGCTTTTTAAAAAGTAATTTTATTTATTCATTTATTTTTGGCTGTGCTGGGTCTTCACTGCTGCTTGGGCTTTTACCTGGTTGTAGGAAGTGAGGGCTACTCTCTAGTTGTGTTGGGCAAGCTTCTCATTGTGGTGGCTTCTTTTGTCGTGGAGCATGGCCTGTAGGGCACAGGCTCAATAATTTTAGCAAATGGGCTTAGCTGCTCCGCAGCATGTGGGATCCTCCTGGATCAGAGATTGAACCTGTCGCCTGCACTGGCAGGCTGATTTGTTTCCACTGAGCCACTAGGGAAGCCCCTCTTTTTTAATTAATACTTTCATTGATTTCTTTTTGTGTTTCAATGTTTAGACCTTTAAAAAATTTATTGAAATATAGTTGATTAGCAATGTTCTGTGTATTTAGACTTTATCTTGATAAGATCATTTTCCCTTCATAAATGTCCTATAACCACTTGTTGGGTAATTGATTCATGCTCCATCATTTGAAAATGCCATTTTTATCAATTACAGTTAATACATTTAACAGTGTATTCGGGTTTGCTCTTAGAATTTCTCTTTGTTCCATGGGTCTATTGGCCCTTGTCCCACTTTTAATTTTACTGACATTTTAAATGTTTTTAATGCATCTCATTAATTTTGTCTCTCCTTCCTCCCCCATCGCCAAACATCTTTAGCAACTATAATGACTTACTACTTCCAGAGAAAATGTTATTTTGTCTCATCTCAGGCCAGTAAAATTGTGTCAGATTTTACCTCAAGAGCAAATTCTTCCTTTTATGAGTTTCAGCTCTTCAACTATTTTGGCCTATGTATAGTACAGCCCTTTTGTCCATTGATTTATTTTAGTTACCTTATTGAATTGATTTACCTTATTTAGTTTTTGTAACTTATCTCTCCCTCATTTGTATAGCTTAATTATCCTTCTGAATCACCAACTTTCTGGAGGGGATGTGGGCTCCAGGTGTGTGTTTCCCCTGGACCCCCAGGGTAGGGAGTGATGTAAGGCTGGAGGGGCTGGTGGAGCCTTTGAAAGCTCAGGGCCCAGGGCAGGGGTCTCTCCTGCCAGGTCCACGTGGAGCTATGTGTCCTAACTGACTGAGAGAGAGAATCGGGAAGAAAGAGTGAAAAAATAATTTGATATAATGTCACTTTTCCAAAAAGTGCTGTTACTTCCTGGATTCTATGATACCGCTTTTTTCAATTACTGTATTATTATTATCTTTTAATGCTATTGATACAATTAGTTTCTCTTTATTCTGTTTAATGGAATTCATATCAATAATGTTTTAGACTTAGCCTGAAAATGACAAGAGCTGATGGAGAGAAGACTAGCTAGATATTGTCAGATGGGCTGAGGGCCAACCTGGGTGCTTGGAGGCGAGAATAGTTGTCTCCCTGGTTCACTCTGCTCAGCTAAGCACATCCTAGTTATTTATTTTTTAAAGCATGTCCTATTTGTGATCAGCCTCTCCACCCAGATACTCCCTGGCCCCTTTTCCTGCTTGCCCTTCACTTGATAGACTATGTGTTTTCCTAATTATTTCATTTATTGGCGCTGACACCAACTCTCTTCTGTGTCCTCCACCCGAATGGAAGCTGCATGAGTCTTGGGTGTTTTATTTATTTCCTTCTCTGTGTGTCGTCACCATTGAAAATAGCACATTTTAAGTGGGCTCAAAAATATTTAACTAAGTGAGTGAAAGCCTGGACTCTTTCCTGCCAGAGAAGTCCTTCATTTTATACACACACACACAGACACACACACACCCTTCATCAGACTGAGACTTAACTTTAAGGACTCAACTAATTGACCAGCTCTTACAGAAAGCTCTCTATGTTAATTTCCTCCTTCAGGCTGGCTTCCCCTCCTCAGATAGCCTGACATAACTGTGTGAGCAATAGTGCAGTGTACCCACCTGCTCCCTACCTGCCTCACCCTGTGTGACTGGCTCTGAAGCCTCTAGATCCTTGGTTATTACAGTGCTTGGTTTATAGGTCTGGTCACCATTTGTTCAATGAACTAATGCAAAAATTTGTAAAGTTCTTAAATCAGAACCATCACCAGTGGATAAATGATGCAAGGAAATATCTTTTTATCTTGTTTTGGCTAAGAAAGCTATTTCAAAGAAAGCTTTCAGATTATGCAGACTTGTGAGGTAGTAAGGGCCCCATTCCTAGAAGTGTTCAAGTACTGGCTGGAGATCAGCTGTCAGTAGGCATTGTGGAGGTGATTACTACCTACCTTCATTCTCTTGGCAGGTGAGGTCCCTGTGTCACTAAGATCCAGGGTTTCTGTTATTCCTGGCTAATTAAGCTTATGTTTTTTAATTTTTCCTTTCATTTTTATCCTCGACCTAGGTCCCTTTATTCACTTCTTTACAGAGTTCGTTTGTCATGTTGCTTGCATGCATGTGTGTCCTCTTAATGATGAGTGCAGCTACCATCCATCTCCTGATAATTCCTTGGGAAACGCTGCTGCCTTTCATCTGCTTGCTCCTTTCAGAGCCCATTTGTCTTTATTTAATATGCAAATATGATGGAAGCATCTGTCACTTGCTCTGTGATCTCCTTTTTCATAAATGATGCAAGGAGAAAAATGATTCCACATTATTAAACACCCCAAACAATTGGATGTCCATTTCAGTGAACGTCAAGATTTATCAATTAGGATATTTACCTCTTTGTTGAAGTGCGTTTTGCTAGTTTCTGTTTCCTTCATTTTGTTTTACAAAACAAATTAAAATTTTAAAAGTTAAAAAATAAATCTAAGATAATTTTTTAAATGTATTTATCAGTATATTGGCTTCCTCGGGCTGCCATAACAAATTACCACAGACTTGGTGGTATAAATGTCAGAAATTTGTTCTCAGGGTCTGGAGGCCAAAAGTCTGAAGTCAAGGGGTTACAGAGCTGTGTCCCCTCCCAAGTCTCTATGTAAAGTAAGTTCCTGGCCTCTTCTCACTTCTGGTGACTCGAGGAGTTCCTTAACTGGTCCCATCTCTGTCTCCTCCTCTTTCCTCTGTCTCTTTTCCGTGCATCTCTTCTAAGGACACTTGTCATTGCATTGTGGCCCATTTGGGTAATCCAGAATGTTCTTCTCATCTCGAGACCCGTAACTTAATCAATTACATGTTCACCCTTTCCCCAAATATGGCCACACTCATAGTCCCTGTGAATTTGGATGTGGACATATCCCCTCCACAGGGGCTACCATTCATGCCATTGCAGGCAGTAAGCCAAGAAATCTTGTAGGCAGAAAAGGAAACGGAGTAAGATTTCATTGGTGACCCTGGGGATGCCGCTTACCACTGAGCTGTTGTTTACTCACTAAGTTGTGCTCTGCTCTTTTGGGACCCCATGGACTGTAGCCTGCCAGGCCCCTCCACCCATGGAATTTCCCAGGCAAGAATACTGGAGTGGGTTACCATTTCCTTCTTCAGGGGATCTTCCCGACCCAGGGATTGAACCCATGTCTCCTGCATTTTCAGGCAGATTCTTTACCTCTCAGCCACCAGGGAAGCCCACTACTGAGTTAATATATTACATATATGTATCATGAGGTTATGAAATTAGAAAACAGTGTCAAGGAAACTGTGCTTTTGAGGATGTGTGTATGTGTTGTGAATGATCAAAGCATCTTCTGACATCCAGCCTTCTTTCGCTCATCACAGGTTATTCACCCAACTCAGTTATCCATAAAGGTGTAAGACGTTTATTCTGTGATGTTTAGATCACTTTGAGAACATCAGAGTGTTTTTATTTTTGCTCTTTGTGCATTTAAAATGGATGTAGATTTCCAATATAGATTTTTTTTTTTTTGCACTTCTTTGGGGTTTTTAATCCATAGACAAACGTTGTAAGTCTAATTTGTTTACTGAGCTTTTTCTGGTAATGATTTCCCTGTCAGTCAATCATGTCAGCAGTTATGAAAACATACTATGAACTGTATATTCAGACAAGTAAGTTAGATTGTCTATCAATCAGTTGTGTCAGAGGTAAGAAACCATGTTATAAGCCACTGGCACGAGTTGAAACTCGGGTTCCAAAATGAGTCTTCCCCCTTCTAACTCCTTACCCATTCATCTATTCACTCCATTTCCCCACCACTGTTTATGAGTACCCACATGGTTCAAAGCACAGGTACAGTCACTGGGTCTCAAAGATGAAAAGGACACAGTTTCAGGCCTTACATTCTGCTGAAGATTGATGAGGAATCAGATGGTTTTAATATGCTAAGTGTTAAGCTAGAAGCTGCCCAAGATATAGCGTTATCTAGTGTGAAAGAAATACCTACTCAAACTGTAAGTCAAAGGTGGTTGAGGGAAGGTTGCCTGGAGAAGTTGACCCCTGAGCCAAATCTTTATTATTATTGATACTGATAGCAAGGATGACAATTACATTAAAAAAAAAATTTTTCCTTTTCCAAAAAATGCTAGTAATTGTTTAATTCACATTGCAAATTGTATATTATGTTTCAGATTACATTTTACAGTTTATTATAGATGATAAGTTACTTGAGAGAAAGTGTGGTAGAAACCTTTGCCCATTAGAGAGTAATAAAAGGAATTAAGGTGAACGACCTTAGTCATTCTATAGTCATTATGGTTGTTGAGTGGAGGTGTTCATTTGAATTCTTTTTTAAATTGAAGTATTGTTGAGTTACAATATTAGTCACAGGTGTACAGCATAGTGGTTCAATACTTTTCTATAGATTGTACTCAAAGTTATTATAAGATATTGGCTCTATTCCCTGTTCTACACAATATATCCTTGTAGCTTATCAACTGATATTTTATTTGCATCTCTTAATCCCCTATTTTGCCCTTCCACTCTTCCATCTCCCCATTGGTAACCACTAGTTTGTTCTTCATATCTGTGAGTCTACTTCTTTTTTGTTATATTTTATTATATCAATTCGTTTTATTTTTTAGATTCCACATATGAGTGATAACATAGAGTATTTGTCTCTCTTCTTTCTTACTTCTCTAAGCATTGTACCTTCCACGTCTGTCCATGTTGTTGCAGATGGCAAAATTTCATTCTTTTATGTTTAACAGTATTCTGTTGTATGTTTATACATGTAAAGCATCTGTCTGCAATGCAGGAGACCCGGGTTCGATCCCTGAGTCGGGAAGATCCCCTGGAGAAGGAAATGGCAACCCACTCCAGTACTCTTGCCTGGAAAATCCCATGGACGGAGGAGCCTGGTAGACTACAGTCCATGGGGTCACAAAGAGTCAGACATGACTGAGCGATGTCACTTTCACTTTCATACACACAGTATATATCACAGCTTCTTTATCCATCCATCTGTTGATGGATTCTTAGGTTGCTTCCATGTCTTAGCTATTGTAAATCATACTGCTATGAACATTGGAATGCATGTATGTTTTCATTTTCTTCAGATATATATCCAGACTTCTTGATCTTAGACAAGACTAGAAGTAATCAGATGTCAGGCTGGGTAGTGAGGCCAGGAAAGACAATAGAGAAGTGTCTGGTCAAGAGTGATGACAGGAGCACCTGCAGAATTCAGAAATGGCTCGATAGGAATGCCAGAGATTCTGGGCATCCTAAAGGATGCTAGGCAGGCAAGAGGCATGATCAGAGAGGGATGTTTCAGAAAGATCCTATGTGATCACATTCTGATAGGATGGTGGGTTAGTTTCCTAGGGCTTCTATAACAAATTCAATGTCTTAAAACAATAGGAATTTATACTCTCACAGCTCTGAAAGCCAGAAATATTATGTCAAGGTGTGGGTAGGGCCATGCTCCCTCCAAAGTCTTTAGGGACGAATCCTTCTGTACTGTTGTCCAGCTTCTGGGGCCCCTAGGCATTCTTTGGTTTATGGCAGCATCTCCCCAGTCTCTGCTTCTGTTTTCATATGGGTCTTTGGGGTATTTCCTGAAGGACAGTAATTACTGGATTAAGAAGCCACTACAAATCCAGGTTGATTTCATCTGGAGATCCTTAGTTAATTCATCTACCAACCTAGATAGCATATTGAAAAGCAGAGACATTACTTTGCCAACAAAGGTCTGTCTAGTCAAGGCTATCGTTTTTCTAGTGGTCGTGTGTGGATGTGAGAGTTGGACTGTGAAGAAAGGCGAGTGCCGAAGAATTGATGCTTTTGAACTGTGGTGTTGGAGAAGACTCTTGAGGGTCCCTTGGACTGCAAGGAGATCCAACCAGTCCATTCTGAAGGAGATCAGCCCTGGGATTTCTTTGGAGGAAATGATGCTGAAACTGAAACTCCAGTACTTTGGCCACCTCATGCGAAGAGTTGACTCATTGGAAAAGACTCTGATGCTGGGAGGGATTGGGGGCAGGAGGAGAAGGGGACAACAGAGGATGAGATGGCTGGATGGCATCACTGACTCGATGGACGTGAGTCTGAGTGAACTCTGAGAGTTGGTGATGGACAGGGAGGCCTGGTGTGCTGCGATTCATGGGGTCGCAAAGAGTCGGACACGACTGAGTGACTGAGCTGAACTGAACTGAACTGAAGACCCTATTTCCAAGTAAAGTCACAACATGATGTTCCAAATAGACATAAATTTGGGTGATACACGAATCAATCCACCACAGGTGGGAATAGAGATTGGAAGAGATTCTGATAATCAGATTCTAGAGGTTCCTGGGAAAATATAGAGCAACACCTATAAGGGGAAGGAATGAGAGCATGGGTAGGGAGATTTCAATAAGAATGTGTTTAGGTAGAGTGAAGGAAGACAGTTTAAAAAGAAGGATGTGTGCTAATGTAAAATACTGTAAAAATACAATCTTACAAAATTTCCTTTTATACATCTAGATGCTTTCTATCATTTAAGCCCTAGTTCATGTGCCACTTTCTCTAATAATATTTTTTATCCTTCTCCTTATGGCGAGCACTGTGCTAAGAGTGTTGCTAGCATTAGCTCATTTAATTCTTTTATAAAGATTAATTTTTACTGAAGTATAGCTGCTTTACAATGTTAGTTTCTACTGTACAGCAAAATGAATCAAATATACATATATATATATACATATATATATATATATATATCCCTTCCCTTTTGGACTTCCTTCCCATTCAGGTTACCACAGTGCATTAAGTAGAGTTCTCTGTGCTAAACAGCATGTCCTCATTGTTTATCTATTTTACACATAGTATCAATAGTGTATATATGTCAGTCTCAATCTCTCATTCACTCCCAGCCCCATCCCTGCTTGGTGTCCACATGTTTGTTCTCTACATCTGTCTCTATTTCTGCTTTGCAAATGAGATCATTTTTACCATTTTTCTAGATTTCACATATATGTGTTACTATACAATATTTGTTTTTCTCTTTATGACTCACTCTCTAGGTCTATGAAAATATTTTTCAGAAACAGGCATTGTTGTACTCATTCCCCATCTCTTTTTAAAGGTGAAAACATTGTCTTGGAGAGGTCAGGTGACTTGTTAGAAAAGAAATATTGTAACTGGGATTTAAACCAGACAGCCACACTCCAGAGCCAGGGCTCCCAAATACTCACACATCACATTCCCCCACTGCCACCTCCACCAGTAAAGTTGGTCTTTCTGTCTTTGAACCTGCTTACCGTGTGGTCTGTATTTCTCTTTGGGCCTTTGTCAATTTCTAACTAGCTTATTTTTATTTATAGAATTGTGTACATGTCTTGAGGGCAAGATTTAGACCCTTTCACTCTTGCCTGGTGCCTCCAGTATCTTACACTTTGCACAAAGATCATATCCATAAACGTTCACTGAATAAAGGAAGAGTCTAAGCCAAACACAATTATATGTCCAGCCTATCTAAGTGATAGATGAGGAAACGTGCAATTATCGAACAGTGAGTTGGGTGTCAGGTAGAGGTGAGCATAAAGACCTTGGTATGCTGCTCAGGGGGCACTTAGCTCAGACTTATTGGGAAGAGAGGATAGGTTCCTGAGCTGCTTCTGAGGAGGTAGGTAGAAGTAGCCCAGGAGGATTCCAGATAGAGAGAGTAGGGTCTATTTGGAGTCCTGCATGTGGCTTAGTTTAGCTGGAGGTGGGGATAAAATGATGGTGACCAGAGATCACCTTGGGCAGGTGGGCAGTGGCAAGGCTATCAGAACCTTTTCTGTTATGCTGAGGAGTTACAGAGGGTTATCAGAGCAAAAGCACATCAAAGTAGCTGAAACCGCACTCAAAAATCAGTGAATTCTTTGTTTCAAACAGCAGCTTTATGTACATCTATTTTAGGAAGATTTATATGAAAAGATGAGAATGTACATAGTCAAAACTTATTCTGCTCACTGAATAACAGGCCAATTAATTAATCAGAGACAAGGAGTTGAGGCAAGGAAGGTGACTTTATTTGGAAAGCCAGAAGACCAAGAAGACGGCAGACTAATGTCTCAAAATAACCATTTTTGGGGGGTCTAGATGCCAGGTTCTTTCACTGAACAGAGAAGGGGAGGAGGTGAGAAGTAAACAGGTCATAAGTCTTATAAGTATCTCCTGAAATGGCCAGCCTCAGGGAGGAGATGTGTTGATTTCTTCTTTCTTGTAGAATATTCAGGCAGAGGAGCAGGGTTCCCTGAGGCAGGCTATTACGTGTGGACAGTGTCCTTTTAGTGAACAAAAGCAATGGGAAGTATCAGTTAAAGAACAGATCCAGCATGGAGTCAGAGTCAGATTGTGTTCTTCCCTGTAACAGGGACGCTTAACTGGGTCTTTCCAATGTCCAAGCACTCTTGTGAAGTCCTGTCTTTCTAATTTGCAACTTGTAGTGATTTTATCTTGGGGCCTTATATTCTTTTCTGCCATGACCTTGCATGCCTGTTCATTTATCAGACATGTCTATATAAGGCTTTAGCTTAATTGAAGGGTATGGGATTTGGCTTTTTCTTACTGAGCTTAGAGGTCTCAGGAAAGTCAAGGATTGTAGCTAAATATCAATATCTGTATCTCTGAACATTTAAAATATAATTATGTTGAGTTTGTCTATCCAGAGAACATAGAAATCACTGACTGTGAAAAGGATGGGGGAGGCAAAGCATGACAACAGCACAAACTTTATATGAAAATTTGATGTTAACCCAAGTAATATGTTGTGGCACATATAAGTAACGCTGTGTCTATCATATTAGAGGCATCCAGTTAATTAATGTTTGTCATTTTTTCTCATTTCCTTATGTGAGTAAAAGCTGGGAGAGATGGTAGCAGGATTCCTACCTTGTTATATTATTACTGTCCAAATACTACTAATTTTTATGGGACTGTAAGAAGTGTGACAAATGATGTTGTTGCTGCATAAATACAAATTACTATAAATAAAGTGGGAGTGGAGAGAGGAAAGGATCAAGATTGACCTGTGATGTGGGCCTCAGGGGGGCAGCATTTGGGAGAAGGGAAGTTAATGATTTGGCTTGTGGCTTGGTGAGCTTGCAGCTCTGTGCAGATATCTTAGGGGTGGCTAGGTCTTGCATCCTAAACCCCCGGCATTATAGGAGTTGTTTGAATAATAGGAGGTCTGCGTTCTAAAATAATGAATTTTAGAGTTGGGAGGCAGTGTTGGGAATTACCTAGTTGGGAAGACCTTCTTAAACAAAAAACCAAAAGATAGACCTTTAAGAGAAACACTTGGCAAATTTGACTTAATATTGAAAGCTTCTGTTGAAGAGAGCCTAACAAAAATAAAATACAGAGGAAGCAGATCTGGGAGAAACTACTTGCAGTATATGTGGATATAATAGTCATAGTATTTATGTGCTAATGAATAGGGATAAGGGATAAGTCTGAAGCGACTTAGCAGCAGCAGTAATACAAATGAACAAAGGAAAGGAACAGGCAATTCTCAGAGAATAAAAATAATCAAGGAACATATACTCAATTTCACCTGCAATTAGCAAAATGCAAGTTAAACAACAACAGATATTATTTGACTACCACCAGATTGCTGAAATAAACAATTTAAGGAGGGCAGGAAATTTGTTATCATTACAGAAAAATACAACCAAACTGAGAATAAACTGAAACGGTTACTTCTGAGGGCAAAGGGGGCTGGTTGCTAGGGAAACTCTATTTTTATCTGTAATGTTTAAATTGTCTTACTAGGAGAATGTGTTCATGCATTTCTTGTCTATTTAAAATTAATAAAGAAATCATTATCTCCCCTCATTTTGTGTTATTGGATAATTACAAGGAATCATTGTTACTTTCACAGCAGAAAAATTAGGACTTACATTACCAACTCTGTATCTTTTCATCACATTTTGATGGTGAGTGAGGTGAAATCTGTAAATAAAGGAAATGCTAGTTTAGAAGGGGAAATATAGTGTCTAGAACAGGATTACTCAAGAGGAAGACCATTATTTATTTTAGACTAGGCATTTCTATACTGTTGGAGGCTGTCCTATGCAACGTAGGATGTTCAGCAGTGTCCCTGGCTTCTGCTGCTGCTGCTAAGTCACTTCAGTCGTGTCCGACTCTGTGCGACCCCATTGACGGCAGCCCACCAGGCTCCCCCGTCCCTGGGATTCTCCAGGCAAGAACACTGGAGTGGGTTGCCATTTCCTTCTCCAATGCATGAAAGTGAAAAGTGAAAGTGAAGTCGCTCAGCAGTGTCCGACCCTCAGTGACCCTATGGACTGCAGCCTTCCAGGCTCCTCCATCCATGGGATTTTCCAGGCAAGAGTACTAGAGCGGGGTGCCATTGCCTTCTCCGTCCCTGGCTTCTACCTGTTACCAAACCAAACTTGGGTCTGCTTAACTGTGCATTAAAAGCAATCTACTGATATTGGGTTGTGGTGAAGGAAAATGCAGTGTTTATTGCAAGCACCAAGCAAGGAATCCGGGCAGTTAATATTCAAAAGACAAAACTTCCTGACAGATTTCTGGGAAGAGTTTTTTAAAGCAAGGTGAGGGAGGGAAGTTGCAGGGTGTGTGATAAGTTTGTGCACAGTTCTCTGATTGGTTCATGGTGAGATAAGGGGGTGAGTAGGG
The DNA here is from genome assembly GCF_001704415.2 of Capra hircus. Classification (NCBI taxonomy): domain Eukaryota; kingdom Metazoa; phylum Chordata; class Mammalia; order Artiodactyla; family Bovidae; genus Capra; species Capra hircus. The sequence continues at coordinate 42,238,878 of NC_030811.1, forward strand.
TGTCACAGGGGTTAACATGATCAGTTTTCAGGCTCCGGTTGGTCTGAGGGCTATGTGTTCATGGTTATCATGTAGTTAACTTCTTGATGGGGGTTTTATAAGAGTATCTGTAAAAACAGCTGAGGAATGTGAATCAGATACTGTTATCTGTGTCCTTCAGGGAGGAATTAAAAATCATGTGACTGCCATATGGCTGATTTACTGTTTAAATTGTTATGAGTTATTCTGGCCTGTCTGCTATTTTTTGTTACTACATACTCATATATTTCAATCATTAATTTTTGAGCCAGCCTTTTGTGACTCTGGGGAGGCCTGGGAGACTAAAACTTTTCTACAAACAAGAGGCAGGAAGAAGACATATGAGAGTCTGTCCTGGGAAGGTCCCATAGCGTCCTGCTCAGTTGCATACCCACCTCCAATTTGAGACAACCAAAAATGTCTCCTAACATTGGCAGATCTCCCTTGGGTGACACACCCTTCCCTTCAGTGAGAACCATTGGTCTAAGGAAAGCCCCAGAAAAAGAACGTAAGCATCCCACTCAGCCCAGGTCTACTTCTGCAAGAAAAAAATATAATGGACTTAATTTTTATATACAGTACTTTTCTATTGCCTAAAATGACAGCTGCTGTATATTTCTTGACAAAATTATATTTAGTGCTTTTTAAAAATCTTTGTACTGTAGATATACTCCCCACACCCAAGTAAGGGCAACTCTCCACTTTATAAGGCTCAGTGGGTTTTGACCCTCCAGGGTAGCTCACAGCTGTGCAAGTGCAGAAAGGAAGCAGTTGTTTTGTCTGAGCATCATCAGCACCACTGTATAGACTGTCATTCCAATGAATATACTTGCCTTCTAGACATATATGCATTAGGGATTTGGTTGTAACAGAAACCCACACAAACTAATTTAAGCCAAAAGATGGGGTCAGTCACCATAAGATTATAGCTTGTGTATAGCTCCTCAAGGGAGAGGGCATAGGCAGAGATCAGAGAGCTGGAAAACAAAGTCAGAATGATGGCGGGGGAACTTGTCAGCAGTATTATGGATTGTGTGTGGTTTGTCCAAAGGGAGGAGAAGGTGTTAAGTCATAGATCATCCAGGCCTAGAGGCTGGATGGGGAATGTGAGCAGGGTGCGGAAGAAGCTATTGAGGAGATACCGGCAGCCAACGAGAGATGAAAGTTGTTCCACTGATCATGGTGTCAGTGGGTCAGAGCAAGTATGTGGATCCCAAAGAAATCAGACAGTGGGTTCAGCTGGAAATAGGGCTGGGTCAGTGCATGTGCAGGGCAAAGGTCCTTTTACACACAGAGAAGAAAGAAGAATATTCCTACAAAAGATTAGGCAGCAAAGGGAACCAAAAAATCCACCTGCAATGTGGGAGACTTGTGTTTGATCCCTGGGTGGGAAGATCCCTTGGAGAAGGGAAAGGCCACCCACTCCAGTATTCTGGCCTGGAGAACTCCATGGACTACAGTCCATGGGGTCACAAAGAGTTGGATATAACTGAGTGACTTTCACTTTACTTTTTTCACTTTAACTTGGAAAAAGTGATACCTGACAGTAATAACCTGAAGGCTTGGTTTGCATTTATGCCCACTTCGACTTTCTTGCATGGTATGAAAATTATGACTCTATAACCAAGGCGTTTCAAAACTATCCTGAGTGATGAGAAAGATAATTCAGTCAGTGTTGAGCTGCTCAAAGTCATGAGTCACATGTACGCATGCACACACGCACACACATACATGTTTAAGTTCTGGTGTCATTTTTCAATTCATATTTGTTTAGCTCATGCACAAGCTTGAGAGAACATTTAAAATTTAAGCATTATGCCTACAGTAAACCCACTGTGCACCAGCCAGACCCCATGGAGAGTGCACTTATGAGCCCCAGTCAAACAACCTAGTGGGAAATGGCAGTATCATAAAATATAAGTCAACACAATGGACTACAACAGAAGTATGAGAAACAGTGGAAGGAAGATGGAGGGAACTTTATGTAGCTCCTATCCTAGAAAAATCTTCAGTTCTGAAATTGTAAGAATTTCCTGTGAATAATAAACTATCAGACTTGAAAGTGTTTAATACAGTCTTCAAAATCTCTTACCCTTCTTCCTGTTGTCAGCTACATTTCAGGAAATCGTTTCCAGGAAGATGGCTCTTGTAGATAATAAAAGTAAAATGCTTTTGGGATATTGCATCTGACAGCTTTTGAGATTAATGTTACTTGTGTGCTGTGAGCCTTAAAGTCTGATGAGTTGAATATTTGAGCAGATACAAGATTTTTACAGTTACTGAGTGCTACTCATATCCATTTTATAAGAAAAATAAAAAAAAAACTACAGCATTTAGCATTTACACTATGGGCTTTAGAGACTTTTAGGATTTTTTATGAATAAATCCTGTCATACATGCCTGTGTTTGAAATCAAACACATATATACACACTTACAGGCAGAGTCAAATCATACTTACTATTAATTAAACTGTCATTATAGGCACTGGAATAAAATGTGTTCCTTAAGGTTCAATATTACTTTTATAAACATGTTTTAGGTTTGAGGAAAAAAAATCAAAAGAGACATGAGATGCTTAGGGCTCAGCCCTTCTTAACCTATTCCGCTCGCCCAGAACTCAGAATCTTCTTAATTGGCACAGATCCCTATAGGGAACCAAGACAATTAGAAAGCTGCCCTCGTTATAAGAGGCTCAAAGGGATACATGATGTTGGGAAATACTCTTATTTTCTCAGTTGCGTTGTAAGCAGTCGGTGGTCACAGCATGAAGAGACTCTGTAGAAAGCCATGTGTGCAGTTAAAAGGATGCCTTTTGACTCAGGATGGAACAGATGAGCAGCTGGAAGACACAAACAACTAGACCATTTCAACCTGGGCTGTTTGCTCTTGTTAAATCCCTAACTGAGCCTTGAAGTACCCACTGTTTTGGTTTCCTAACCCTGATTCCTTCCAAGGTAGTGATTTATATTTTGTGTTCGCAAAAGTCTCAGGTTCCAAGGGAGAGTTCAGACCTCCCACCCCTTACAACCAAAAGTTCCCTGGTTTTCTATTTTGTATGTTTTAGTTTTGTGTAAAATTTTATCTGAAACTAGGGTTCTCTGGGGAAAAAATAAAGACAGCAAACCCTAGATTTCAGATGTAGATGACCGCCACGAGAACATTCCAGCCATACCTGGGCCACCTCAGAGTGGTCCTCAGGTTGGTGGTAAATGAGGCATGGAGCAGAGGTTCTTTCTTTAGTGAAGAAAGCAGTAAATCTTGGAACTCAAGGAGAAGAAACTAGTCTTCTTGTAGACAGTTAGACGTAGAGTCCTGATAGGATTGTCACTCTCTTGGCACCAGTGACCATATGTTGCCTTCGAGAGGATGTGCACTCCTAACCATGTATCAGGAAAACACTCTGGTAAGAGTCACCCAGGGTGTGGTTGATTCAGTATAGCCATGACCAGCTACCTGATTCCCTGTTACTTTAAGAGAATCCCATTAAGTGGTATTTGAAGTCGGATCGTAAAGATGGCACAAATGTCCTGCTTAGGGAGGGGGTTGTATCCTAGTGCCTGGAGCAGCCACAGTGTCTAAGGCATCATCTTTGCCGCTGAAGGATCCATGGAAATCTCTTTTTGAAGAAGCTGAAACTGTGCTAATTTGGGTTTCCTGCATCTCGTGTAGATGCTCTCAGAGCAGTGCCCCCTCCTGTCCCAGTCCCCACTCTCTCTTCCTTAGCTCCTGAAACTGTTCTGTTCCTCACTCCAAACTGTGTCTTTGCTGTGCGTGCTTTTGACATGACTGAGAGATGATCCCTAATTCCTGTTCTGCTTCCTCAATCTTCTCCAGTGTCACACTGGACCAAGAAATAACTTTGCAACCCAGTTTTGAATCAGGGCTCTTGCTTCTTAGGTTCTGGAATAAGTCTTCAGTCTTTTTGCTCATAGCAAAACAGATATTCAGCTCACAATAACAAAATCACCTCCAGAGAATTTTGTTTCCTTATTCCCACATGCACAAAAGTTTTATTTCAACCAATTGGTTGATACATGAGGAACACTGTCAAAGTGTCTCTTCTGGGCTGTCCATAGATAGCAAGCAAAATAGAATGATGAAATAGTTGACATTTGCTCTACTCTCAAAGCAACTCAAATGAAATACACTTAATTTCCTGTGATCAACTCATGTTGCTCCATTTAAATTTTTTATTATATAATGTTTAGTAAAAAGAAATAAGTATTTGATGTATATATAAATGATGAGTTATATTAATGAAACAAATCCATCTCAAAACTTAAGAATTAGAACACTGAAACTGTTACCAAATTCAGGTTTGGTTGCTTCTGCTTGAAACCCAATACTTGAGAGACATGTATTCATAGGAAAGGCAAGTTTGCTTTATTCAGGAAACCAGCAACCTGGGGAGAAGGTAGACTCATGTACACAAGTCGACTCCCTACTGTCGATTATGGGACAAGAGCTTTTAAAAGGGAGTTCAGGAAGTGTATATGCAGAGGGAGGGGGTTATGTGCAGAACAGCACAGTCAGCTCTGACAGTCACCTTGAAATTAGTCATGCAGTGGTCTCATATGTCATCTTAATTGTTTTAAGTACAGATAACCTTCAGTTCCAGGGTCATTGTATTCACATTTTCTTGAGAACAGTTCTAGGAATTGTGTAAAGTGAAGCAGCTTGTATCATAGCTACAGTTTGGTCATCATGTTCAGTTCAGCTCAGTTGTGTCTGACTCTTTGTGACCCCATGGACTACAGCACACCAGACTTCCCTGTCCATCATGAACTCCTGGAGCTTACTCAAACTCATGTCCATTGAGTCAGTGATGCCATCCAGCCATCTCATCCTCTGTCGTCCCCTTCTCCTCCTGCCTTCAATCTTTCCCAGCATCAGGGTCTTTTCCAATGAGTTTGTTCTTCACATCAGGTAGCCAAAGTATTGGAGCTTGAGCTTCAGCTTCAGCATCAGTCCTTCCAATGAGTATTCAGAACTGATTTTCTTTAGGATGGACTGGTTGGATATCATTGCAGTCCAAGAGACTCTCAAGAGTCTTCTCCAACACCACAGTTCAAAAACATCAATTTTTTAGCACTCAGCTTTCTTTATAGTCCAACTCTCACAGCCATACATGACTACTGGAAAAAACAAAGCTTTGACTAGACAGACTTTTGCTGGCAAGGTAATGTCTCTGCTTTTTAGTATGCTGTCTAGGTTGGTCATAACTTTTCTTCCAAGGAATGAGCATCTTTTAATTTCCTGACTGCAGTCACCATCTGCAGTGATTTTGGAGCCCCAAAACCTAGATATTGGTATTGTTAACTACATGGTCATCATATAGTTAACTGTTTTCACCAGATGGGGTTTTCAGTATCTGCAAACACAAAGGACATGGGTTAGAATATTATCTAGAGCCCTGGGGAAGGAACTAAAGGTCTTTGGTTTTGCCTAATGACTGAACTATTGTTGTTTTGTCCGGTGTGATTGCTTGCCTTTGCTTCTGCATTTTCTCACTTCTCTGATCAAGCTTATTTTTTGGCTAAAGTTTTTCTACAGACAAAAGGCACCTGGAAGACACTGGGAGGTCTGTCCTGGGAAGGCCTTAGGGGTCTTGCTTCATAACACAGCTACACATGTGCTCCCCTTGCCCATCCTCCTGATTTCCTGATACCATTTCCCAATATTTTATTAGGAAAATGTCCAAATGCACAGGAGGCTTTAAAGCATTTTAGTGTGAACATTCCCATTTTTAAAGTTAAAATTTCTTCTGGAATGTTAAAGACCAAGTTTCAGTAACAAAATAGCCTTATTCAAGTAGGTAGGAGATTTCTTTGCCTTGTAGGTTGTGAATTTTCAGATGAAAGGCCGTTTATAAACATAACAAATCACTTCCAAAATGCTGATGATTTGAAGGCAAGCAGAGTAAATCTCCTAACATTTGCCAGGTCTCCTCTGTGGTGTTAGATGCATTATTTTGGGAAGAGCATGAAGCCTTTTTTATGCTCTTATGCCCTTTTATGAAGAACTCATGGGGGCACTGGGGTGGCATTTTATTCATTTCTTTTCCATAAACTACCCATTTTATAAGTTCAACTTTTCATGAAGGGTTTTTGATATTCTAGTCCTTCTCACAGTCATACCTTCTTTGAACAGTCTCTGAGTTCTGCTGCCTTTTCAATATCTAATTATGTCTCAAGTTTTATCTTTTTCCTTACCCCGCCAGAGCACATTACCTCTTAATATTCATAGTGACTAATGGCCTGCTCACATTTGAGTAACCTTTTAGATGATTTTTCTCAGGGAGCCACATAATATTTTCTTGGCATGATGTTTACCTATTTTGCAAGTACTCCTTGAGGAGGAAAAATGGATTACCTGCTAGCGATGGTATTTGCAGACAGCGTGGCAAAATGGGCAATTACTGATAAATGATGGTGAACCTTTTGCACCCCAGTTTCAATTCTGGAGTCCATTATTGTGTGCACAGTGCTTTGTGGGAAGACTGTTGGGAGACCTCAATGTCTCTTTTTGCCCTGCCATATTTTTTTAGGAAAGAGACAGGCTACAATCAGAAGAATTATTCACTGGAGTTGTAGTAGGGGGCTGTGAAGAAGCAAAGTAATTTTGTATCTTGGGGCCCTTTTTCCATGTGCGTCTGTGATGCTCTAAAATAGGGATTCTTCTTCTGGGGTCTAGGGACCTCTTGTTGGGAATTCGCATTTTAAACAAGCTCTTCTGGCTCTCCTTTATTGTACACTGAAGTTTGAGAACCACTTCTTACATGGTTTAGGGTTCTAAGTTTCCTAAAATTGTATGCAAATATCCTGGTGATTTGCATATGAACATTTTTCCATGATATTAAAATGTTGCAAATTACTCTTGTAGAAAACTGAACTCTTGAGTCCTGAAGAAATTAATACTAGTCTTTTATGATTTAGGGTTGAGTGGCTTGGCTTCTATAGTAAATGGCACCCAAAGAAGTCTAATGGCTCAGAGAATTTGGCAGAACCAAGCCCCAGGACTTGGTTCTCTAGTCCATAGGTGATGAGGATTTTCACAGTTATTTTGCCAGTTCTTAGTTCTGATCTTGTTACCTCTCATTTCAAAAATTCCCCATGCTTTCTGCTACCTAATGATTTTTGCAGCTGATTCAGACAGCAGTTGGGGCTGGGCTGATCCCTAAGCAAGTTGTTCAGTATATTTCTCCCAGCCATCTCCATGTGCTGTCATCCAGCCAGGGTGAACCACTCATCTCTATTCCCCATGTATTGCAGAGTCAGACAGTCCTAAGCTCCAGCCATGGTGCTGCCTTGTGTCAGCTGTATGATTCCAGGCAAGTAATTTAATCACACTGAGTCTCAATTTCATCCTTAATAACATGAGAATTATTGGGCTTCTCAGGTGGTGCAGTAGAAAAGAATCTGCCTGCTAATGCAGGAGACACAAGAGATGTGGGTCCGATCCCTGGCTCAGGAAGATCCTCTGGAGTAGGAAAAGGCTACCTACTCCAGTATTTTTGCCTGGAAAATCCCATGGACAGAGGAGCCTGGCAGACGATAGTCCATGGTGTTGTAAAGAGTCAGACATGACTGAGTGGTTAAGAACAGTACAATGTGAGAATAATTGCTTCAACCTCAGGAAATCTTGGTAGCTCGGTGGGTAAACAATCTGCCTGCCAATGCAGGAGACATAGGAGACATGGGTTCCATCTCAAGGTTGGGAAGATCCCCTGGAGAAGGAAGTGGCAACCCACTCTCGTTGGGAATTTCTTGCCTGGGAAATTCCACAGACAGAGGAGCCTGGTGGGCCTACAGTCCATAAGACTACAAGGAGTTGAACATGACTTAGTGACTAAGCAAACAGCATAGCAAATCTTTGGGGGAATTAAACTCATCAGTGCAAATGTGGAGCTTAGCATACTATCTGGCACCAACACTGGCAGTGTTGCTCCTGTCTCCCCACTTCTCTGCTCCCTGCCTATTCATCTCCTTGAAGTCTTCTTGGATCTTCCCATTACTTCCTCCTGCAGGAGGCACTCTCTTCCTCTCATTAGTACTGGTAACATTTTATTCTTCTTTTTCTTTGGTCTTGGCCACTCCCTACTTTGCATGACTTTTATACCTGTCTTATCTCCCTTGCTCCCTGTGGACAAGAATCTTGTCTGATTGTCCCCAGGGACACAGCCAAAAGCCTTCTTGCACACAGAAGTACTCAACTGGAAGTTGTATCCTTTTTAAAATTTTTATTGGAGTATAGTTGGTTTACAATGTTATTTTCTTCTATACAGCACAGTGAATCAGTTATACATACATACATATATATATATATACACCTCCACTCTTTTTTTTTTTTAAGATTCTTTCCCCCATATAGGTCATTACAGAGTACTGAATAGAGTTTCCTGTGCTATATAGTAGGTTCTTATTAGTTATCTAGTTTATATACAGTAGTATGTATGTGTTAATCCTAATTTCCCAATTTATACCTTTTCCCCTTGGTAACCATAAGATTGCTTTCTATATCTGTAACTCTGTTTCTGTTTTGTAAATAAGTTTATTTCAACCATTTTTTAGATTCCACATATAAGCAAGTATTATACTATATCTGTCTTTGACTTATTTCACTCAGTATGACAGTCTCTAGGTCTATCCATGTTGCTCCAGATGACATTATTTCATTCTTTTTCATGGCTGAATAATATTCCACTGCATATATGTACCATGTCTTCTTTATACATTCCTGTGTCGATGGACATTTAAGTGGAAGTTGGTTTTAATACTAGCCGTAACAGATGGGGATTTAGTGTGTCTATCATGTTGTCAGGAATTTGCTAGAGTAAAGGAGGGACTTTAAAATAGAAGACATTATCAAATATCAAATGAGTCTCCAGTTTGACCTCCAGACAGCTCTTTCCAGTCGTCTGCTTTATATAACAGTTTTTGTTTACTGAATAGCTGTTTGGTGCTTATTGTGACTAGTCACTCTAAAGATCTACATCATCTGACCCTCACAGAAGTCCTTTGATGTGGGTTCTCTTACACATTTAAAAGTGAGAATGTGAAGGCTTAAAAGGGTAAGGAAGAGGTGCCCTGGTTCCCACAGTTGGAGATTGTACAGCTGTTGACTGAAAAAGAAAAGCACAACCTCAAAGCCGAGAATTAGGTTTTGTTTGGTAGGCTTTCTGAGAACTTAAGCCCAGGAGGCAGCCTCTCAGATAGCACTATGGGATTGCTCCAAGGAGGTGAGGGAGGAGCTGGGATATATGGGAGGTTTTGTAACTGAAGAACAGAAAGTCAAAATATCAAAGGATTACCATTAAAGAAAAACCTGACATCGCAAGTTAATGAATTTAGCACTTTTCTATGTATGGGAAGATGCAAGAGTATGGGCTCTTTGAAGTCATTCCTCTGATATGCATCTCAGCTATCTGCCAGGGTCCAGCCCCACAGGATCCAGGGGAACCCACAGGAGAAATGGCATAGGTGAATGAATGAATGAATGAGAGAGGAAAGAATAGAAGCTGATATTCCTTTGTTTACACAGAAAGCCAATAAAGCCCCAAGACAGGGACTTGCTCTGTTCACGTAGGCCACAGGCGCCCTCCCGGTCTCCCAAGGTAGTGAAGACGCAGAGCGCCTTCCCTTTCAGGTCTTAGAAGCCCAGGCAGATAAGTGAGCGCAGAGAGCCTCTATGCTCCAGGGGATCAGCCTGAAAAAGAGAGGGAGGGAGAGGGAGAAAGAGAGAGAGAGAGAGAGAATGATTGACATGGGGAGACCAAGCTTCTTTGGTGAACGAGGCCCATAACTTTATTTTCAAAAAGAACTTTTATACCTTGACTTGTACATAGAGGGAAATGAAGGATGCAAAGTCATACAGAGTCAGCCCAAACATTGCATCTGTTTTGTCTTTATCAAAACGAGGATTTTTTCCGCATACCTTCCCCATAAACAATGTTGTGTACATTATCTTCTGGCCTTGGAGGCCTGTGGACATTTTATGACCCTCTTTTGATAAAGGCTGCTCAACCAGAAAACTTATTTTCCCTTGAAATGTTTTTTTCTTTATATTTCTAATCTATGGTGTCAGCCTCAGAAAGTATTAAACAGAGTTACATTTCTCATGGAGCAAAGGTGCAGTGAGTTACAGAAAAGAAAGAACCAATTAGCTCAAAAGTCTGATGTTGTTAAATTCAAGGCTACTATTTGTTTTTCTTACATTCCAACTATGTTAACTAATGCACTCCCAGGTGCACAGTCAATAAGAGATATGGGAACTTAGCAGCAAGCATTGGCTCAGCAGTGAAATCTTACACCAGCACTACTGATCCTCTATTAGAGGTATTAGAGGACCAGTAGCCTCTTTGAAAGGCTCTATATTTATAGACTTCCTGTGCCTCTCACAGTTGGGAGGCTGTGAATAATCATATGTGTAGCTGCAAGAGTCTGGATAAACCTGTCTGGCAAGCTAGAATGCTAACAGAGGGGGTTTGAATTGAAATATTCCTATCATGTCCAGGAGACTTATTAGCTAGAGCCCTAAGATGATTTTCTCCAGAGAAAGGTGGTCAGGGATAGTCCCCTGTTAATGTCAGAAGAGTTGGTGAAAGGCATAAAATAGTAAAACAGATGGATTCTGGTTTTGGGGTAGATGCTCGAGCAGGTCTCTTCCGCATGACCTTGTCATGGGTGGGATCTCCCGTGCTGGCTCCTGGCAGCTATCCCTGACCAGTATCCTGTTTTTCTCCTCCTGAATCCCATCAGGGGCAGCTGCAGTAGCTGGTGCTTGATGGCTGCAACATTCTTTATTTACTGATATGGCAGGCAACATGTTTGATCTACACAGCCATAGGGAGCTCATGCTTTGAACTGCTGCACCACCCTGCCCTAGCCTTGTCCCGGGCCACTCAGAAAAATCTTAGAAAGGTCCTTTGTACATTCTTTAGACAGGACACCGTGAAGTGGAAAGCTCAACTGAAAAGCTGGTGTTTTCAGATCTCTTCCTGAAAATATCTTCTTCCTGGAGGATAATACCTGACTTAAATTAATGAAACTCTGAACATAACATTGTCTAGAGGATAAAGCCCCAGAAAATAGCAACCACTTTCTTGGAAGTGCCAGGCCTTTCACAAATATCACCAAGATAAAAGAAAGCATTTTCTCCGGAATAATTCATCCACTTTTCTCCTGCAGTGAGAAACCATCAAAATTGTTGACATTCAAGAGAGATTCTTTCTTTCCCCGGGAAATAATAAATGAAAAATAGCCATTCTAGGATGCTGGAGAGAGTGGCTGACAGCTCCACCCAAGGGCTCCAGTTTGAATAAAATTGTATTATTGGTGAGACATCAGAAGTGAAGCTGAGATCTACTGCAGTGAGAGCAAAGGAGATTGTAACATCATGTCTTACTCCCAGTCTTAGAGCTCCGAGTACAATATTAATGCCAGCCTTAGCTTGAGTTATACCTTGTTTCCATAGAAGTTCGTTGTATGTGAGAGCCTAGGTGTGGTATTCAAATTGAACAGTTTTCACATTTTATTAGTACCTGAACCAGAGAAGGCAATGGCACCCCACTCCAGTACTCTTGCCTCGAAAATCCCATTGACAGAGGAGCCTGGTAGGCTACAGTCCATGGGGTCACTAAGAGTTGGGCACAACTAAGCGACTTCACTTTCACTTTTCATTTTCATGCATTGGAGAAGGAAATGGCAACCCACTCCAGTGTTCTTGCCTGGAGAATCCCAGGGACAGGAGAGCCTGGTGGACTGCCGTCTATGGGGTCACACAGAGTTGGACACGACTAAGGTGACTTAGCAGCAGCAGCAATACCTGAACCTCTTAATGTGGTTATGTTCACTTATTAAAATGAAGACAGATGTGAAGTGAAAGTCACTCAGTCATGTCTGACTCTTTGCAACCCCATGGACTATACAGTCCATGGAATTCTCCATGCCAGAATACTGAAGTGGGTGGCCTTTCCCTTCTCCAGGGGATCTTCTAAACCCAGGGATCAAACCCAGGTCTCCCGCATTAGAGGTGGATCCTTTACTAGCTGAGCCACAAGGAAGTGAAAACTGGAGGTTATTATATATGCTTTTTTGTTTGTTTGGCTAAGAGATCAAATATATACAAATGCAAAAATGATATTTCCAGTTTTAAGAACAGATGAATACCAAAAAATTTTGGTTTTAATATATTTGGTATTGTATATTGTCCATATTAAATACTGCAGTGAAGACTGTGATTCCTTTATTTGTATATTGGAGAAGCTAGGTAACAGCCAAATTTTCTTAGTCAGAAGCTTTGGAGTTCTATAAAAGCACCTAACAAAGAATTCATTAGCCAGAGCATGGCTGAACTTTATTTATCACCATCCAGATCAATCCTAAAAGGTTTGCTAAAGCGCAGCGGATGTTAGGAGTAGTTTTTCATTTGTTAAATGAGTAAAGGTCCAATTTGACCTAGAAAGTTTTACAGGCACCTTTGCCAGCAGAGGGTAATATAATCAAAGACTGGGGACATGACCAGTGTGCAGAACAGGTGTATGACTGTGTGAACTTGTAGGTGATGAGTATTTGATTCTAATTGAAAGGAGCTTTCCTGCCACTGTACCATGGCCCCTGGTACAAGCCCCTCTAGGTCTGTCCCCTCTTATGGTTAGAGGCCATCCAAAGAATCCAAAGGTTTTGAGTGTCCAATTGACTTAGGCTCATTTGCACCAAGAACAGTCTTCTTTTTGTATATTTTCCAGTCATTTAAGACTAACTTTGGCTGTAACTGTCAAGGCTGCCTCCCCAGACATCCCTGAAGTGCCTGTATGAAGTCCCTGTCAGTTGTGTACAGTTTTCAGTTATAAAGTGAAAGCAACTCTCACTGCATCTCTATTTAAATGCAGGTTTTTGCCAAATATTTATCAAGCATCTACCAGGCTCTGTGCCTTGTAAGGGTAGGAGCTGGGTTGTGAAGCAAAGGGTGTAAGATGTGGTATTTGTGTGTGATGCTCACCTGTCCTTTACATTTGACCTCACTGCTTCAGTTACGGTTGAGGTCACAGTAAAACTGACCTCCTAAACCTTTCCCCTGTGAAAATAGCTTCTGTCGCAAGCTCTCCGTCTTGCAGATCTGGATGGATCTGGATGGATCCTGTAGATCCATTGGGCTGGAGACTAGATACGTAGTTCTCCTGCCTTGTTCATGCACTCCTGCTCCTGACACCAAACGAGATACCTGAACATCCCTGCCCCTCAGCACGGTCCCTGCCATACAGTGTTCATTTATTATTAAGAAAAATAATTTATATATTGTAGTCAGCATGAGTTAGTGTCACTGGTATGCTAGTAAATGTTTAAAACCTGACTGTTCTTGTAAAGTGAAATATGTTCTTATAAAAATGAAACATTTTTTGAAAATTGTACTGATATAAAGGATGTGTAGCATGTATTTTACAAACAGTGAAATATATAGTCTTTTACATCAGTTCTATAAAGTCAATTGATTTTCATAGCATGTTTATGTTTATTTTTGACAATTTTTTTGTATCCATAGTCAACCTGTGGTTACAACTGACAGATGAATCAGTATTGTTTGATATTTTCACTTACTTAACTAGAAAGACAAAAGTGAAACAGTGAAGATACGTGTTAGACCCTCATTCATTCTTCCAAGGTGAATTGGATAAATCTTTTTTAATACTTGGAGAATTTGTGCTATTAAAATGTAGCCAGTATAGAATGATACACTTCAATGTACGTTAGTAATCTCTTCATCATTATTTTCTAAAGAATAGACAATTAATAAAAACAAAAGTCCTGGTTTGTAGCATTTACCAATTCCCAGGGTATAAATTCTCCCATCATGGCTGATTTCCAGCTACCAGTGTGATCCCACTGCACAGGCAGCTGGGGAGAAGTGCACAGTATTGGACCATTAGTCAGAATTTCTACCATATAGACTCAGTACACACAAACTAGCTAATATCATCAAGTAGTAAAATAATTAGGATGTGATATTAAGAAGAGGTGGCAAGAATACACAGAAGAACTGTACAAAAAAGATCTTCACGACCCGGATAATCATGATGGTGTTATCACTCATCTAGAGCCAGACATTCTGGAAGGTGAAGTCAAGTGGGCCTTAGAAAGCATCACTACAAACAAAGCTAGTGGAGATGATGGAATTCCAGTTGAGCTGTTTCAAATCCTGAAAGATGATGCTGTGAAAGTGCTGCACTCAATATGCCAGCACATTTGGAAAACTCAGCAGTGGCCACAGGACTGGAAAAGGTCAGTTTTCATTCCAATCCCAAAGAAAGGCAATGCCAAAGAATGCTCAAACTACCGCACAATTGCACTCATCTCACACGCTAGTAAAGTAATGCTCAAAATTCTCCAAGCCAGACTTTGGCAATATGGGAACTGTGAACTTCCTGATGTTCAAGCTGGCTTTAGAAAAGGCAAAGGAACCAGAGATCAAATTGCCAACACCCACTGGATCATAGAAAAAGCAAGAGAGTTCCAGAAAAACATCTATTTCTGCTTTATTGACTATGCCAAAGCCTTTGACTGTGTGGATCACAATAAACTGTGGAAAATTCTGAAAGAGATGGGAATACCAGACCACCTGACCTGCCTCTTGAGAAATCTGTATGCAGGTCAGGAAGCAACAGTTAGAACTGGACATGGAACAACAGACTAGTTCCAAATAGGAAAAGGAGTGCGTCAAGGCTGTCTGTTGTTACCCTGCTTATTTAACTTATATGCAGAGTACATCATGAGAAACGCTGGACTGGAAGAAACATAAGCTGGAATCAAGATTGCTGGGAGAAATATCAATAACCTCAGCTATGCAGATAACACCACCCTTATGGCAGAAAGTGAAGAGGAACTAAAAAGCCTCTTGATAAAAGTGAAAGAGGAGAGGGCAAAAGTTGGCTTAAAGCTCAACATTCAGAAAACGAAGATCATGGCATCTGGTCCCATCACTTCATGGGAAATAGATGGGGAAACAGTGGAAACAGTGTCAGACTTTATTTTTTGGGGCTCCAAAATCACTGCAGATGGTGATTGCAGCCATGAAATTAAAAGACGCTTACTCCTTGGAAGAAAAGTTATGACCAACCTAGACAGCATATTCAAAAGCAGAGACATTACTTTGCCAACAAAGGTCTGTCTAGTCAAGGCTATGGTTTTTCCAGTGGTCATGTATGGATGTGAGAGTTGGTCTGTGAAGAAGGCTGAGCACTGAAGAATTGATACTTCTGAACTGTGTTGTTGGAGAAGACTCTTGAGAGTCCCTTGGACTGCAAGGAGATCCAACCAGTCCATTCTGAAGGAGATCAGCCCTGGGATTTCTTTGGAAGGAATGATGCTAAAGTTGAAGCTCCAGTACTTTGGCCACCTCATGTGCAGGGTTGACTCATTGAAAAGACTCTGATGCTGGGAGGGGTTGGGGGCAGGAGGAGAAGGGGACGACTGAGGATAAGATGGCTGGATGGCATCACGGACGCGATGGACGTGAGTCTGAGTGAACTCCAGGAGTTGATGATGGACAGGGAGGCCTAGCATGCTGCAGTTCATGGGGTCGCAAAAAGTTGGACACAACTGAGCGACTGAACTGAACTGAACTGATGAATATTCAGTATTTATTACCTACTTTTTTAATATAGCTGATTTAATTTTATATAATTTACTTTTTCATAATGATTTCATGGTTTTAGTTAACAGCTGACATGCAGAATTCCTGAAAAGTTAACAGTCTTCTCTCACAAGCCAGTGTGAACTGGCTCCAGTAAGCCAGAATGGCATATGAGTTAGGTTCTATATTGAGTCCTCACATGTTTACAGACAGGATGGGTCTGCTCTAATTGGTAGGTCCTGGATAAGGGACAGTTGTCAGGGCTTCTCTGCCCAAAGGTCAAGAGTAAGATCATCCTCAGAGAGCTCCTCTGGGAATTTCATGCTTTGAGATCCACTCTGTCTTGAATGAGAGGGTCCTGTTAGAACATACCTTGTTTGACTATTTTCTAATGTCTATAGATGATGTATTTGCTTATTTTAAAAATAAGTCTAACAATTTGTCTTCATTATCTATTTCTGCTTTACATATAACCTAAAATTTAGTAATTTAAAATAAATACTTATCTTCTCATCCAGTTTCTGAGAGTCAGATATCTGAGAGATGAGAAGGTTCTGGCTCAGTTTCTCATGAGGTCGCAGTAGAGATGTCAGGTCAAGACTGCAGTATTTGAAGCCCTGGCTGGTCCCAGAAGAACTGCTTCTGAGATGACTCATCACAGGGCTGCTTCCTTTGCTGTGCAGACCTTTCCATAGCGCTGCCGGGGTAGCCTCACAATATGGCTGCTGCTTCTCCCAGAGCCAGAGATCCCGGAAAACAAGGCAGGAGGTCCTGAATATCTCCATGACCAGGTCTGAAATCACACACCATCACTTCAGCTTCATTCTGTTCATTAGAAGTGAGTCACAATGTTCAGCCCACTCAAAGAAAGAGAAATTAAGCTATACCTTGTGAAGGGAGCATGAAAGAATTTATGAACATATTTCCAACTGCCACATACCATAGTTTTAGATAACTTCAGTTCATTTTGTTATTCTAATTTGTGCTTTCAAACTGTACAATTTTATTTACTTTTTAATAGCTCATTGTGTTTTGTTTTTAGTTAATTGTGGGGTTTTTTTTGTTGTTGTTGTTATTTTTATAGACATTATGGACTTTAAAAAATATTCACAACCTAAAAGTTGGGAGTTGTGTTTTATTCAGTGGGAATTTTTAGGACTTAAACCTGGGGGGCAGCATCTCAGGTAACCCTGAGAGAACTGCTCTGATGTGGTGAGGGATAGGGGGCAGGTTATATAGAAATTTTGCAACACAAAGGTAGGTAGTCACAATATGAAAAGATGACTTTTTAAAAGAAAACCAGATATCCAAAATTAAGGACTTTTAGCACAAAGTTTAGCACTTTTCTAAGTATGGAAAGTTGCAAGAGTCTGGGCTCACTGAAATCATTCCTTTGATATGCATACCTCAGCTATCTAGGGTCAGTATCCTGAGTTTTCACACCCTGAGTTTTCCCAGGGCTCACTGTAGGGAGTGGCTATAGTCTGATAGTTGCTATATGGCAGGTATTCTTTTGCTTCCTGAGTTCCCATCAGGTCTCAACAGCTTTCTTTGGAGGACTGCAGTTACTGATGACTGTGACATTCTTGTTTACTGATATGGCAGGAAGTATTTCATTTCTCAACACTGTTATCTTTTATTCATCCTAAAGACTTGTTTGTGACTTTTGTCACTAATAGTATTCATTGATGTTATTTATCTGAAACATTTGTTGATTTTGTGATTGAATTCAGAGTTTTCATTTGTACTTTGCGTTTTTTATTTTAACTATTATAATCTTTTAATAATTGGACTTATTTTTAACTTCCTATGCTTTCCTTGTTTATCTCTATTAGCCTGCTTTCTTGATTTGAAACTTAGAACTATTTTATGTTTTAACTGACACAATTTAACCAAACATGTTCTTATGACAATTCTCAGGTCTTTGATAATTATGGCATTATTTAGACATTTCGAGGTGAGTGGGAGCTATGGCTTCCCCACAATTGAAACTGTTGGGTATTGTTTTGGGGGTTCCAAAGAGCTCCAGTACCATAGTCCTTTATGTCTCAGCACAGAAAAGATTTCATCAAGAGGCAAAGTGATAAGAACTGATTCGTTAGAATAGGACACCTGTGCGGTCTACAAGTGGGTGGGCAAGGGGGTGCTGTGCCCTGAAAACTTACTGGGCTACAGTTTTATAA
Source organism: Capra hircus (assembly GCF_001704415.2). Lineage (NCBI taxonomy): Eukaryota > Metazoa > Chordata > Mammalia > Artiodactyla > Bovidae > Capra > Capra hircus. The sequence continues at coordinate 42,256,707 of NC_030811.1, forward strand.
TCAAAGGAAAAATGGGGAGGGGGAGGAGAGCTTCCTTGACTTTCTTGAGTAGACGTCCTGTTTTCATCATCAGCTCCTCCTCCAGGTTGAGCACGGGAGTTTTTCCCTTCAGCGTCAAGCTGGGTCCACAAATGATTGTTTTTTATGTGTGCAGAGAGCATGTCCTCAGGATCATTAACTTGCTGAGCTCACTGGGCAGGATGTGGTCTCATGCCACCATTGTTTCATTGTTTGGGGGCATGCCTCGTGCTTCTGCTGCATGGTTTTGTTGCTAAGCGAGCCTGCTTGGTTTTTGTGGTTAAGCAAACCTGCTTTCTTGAATAATCATTATCTTACTGGGGTCTTTCATATTTTTTCTACTTATAGTCGCCTAGCTGGATTAACTATTTAATCATCTACTTCGTCCCTTTACTTTGTCCCTATCATACATAGCCACACTAAAGAGTGATATGTCAGGACAAAAGAAGTCTTTGACCGCATTTGGCCATATCCTTGGGTGGTAAAGATTCCCTAGAGGAGAAAATAGCAACCCACTCCAGTATTCTTGCCTGGAGAATCCCTTGGACAGAGGGGCCTGGTGGGCTACAGGCTATAGGGTTGCAAAGAGTCAGACATGACTGAGCAAGCAGGCACAGACACAAAACAGCCATGTCTTGTCTATAAACTAAGTGAAGATTCCACCTGCTGCCATTTCAGCATTCTGCCACACACTTTATAGGAAAGACAGGGGAAGCACACTGACTGACACCGCCCGCCTTGGCCAGGCACCATAGTAACTGTTTGCGTGAGTTATTTTATGACAGAAGGTCCCAGTAAGGAGCACAGAACTAATAAACCATCACCAACCAGAAGAGTTCAGGAAAGGTCAAAAGGAGATGCCACATGTCCTACCGCCTCCCAGAATCCTCACTGGCATCCGTCTTGGCTGAGCAATGCATGTGCCACCAGGAAGGACCCTGCGTCAGAATGATTGACTAAAGACAACCTGGAAACTAATCACAGTACCATAAAACCCGCGAGTGCGAGCCGTGTGGCAGTGCAGTTCTCCTGGGTTGGCTGATGGTGGGGTACTGGGTGGTGTCACAGAGGTTAACATTATCAGTCCTTGGGCTCCAGGAGGCCTGGGGCTCTGTACTCCTGGCCATCAAGCAATTAATATCTTCCATTTGTTGGAGAGGGGAGGTTTTTTACCTCTACAGAACAACTCAGGAAATGTACATTATTATCTAGGTACTTCAGGCTCAGAGGTTAAAGCGTCTGCCTCCAATGCGGGAGACCGGGGTTCGATCCCTGGGTCGGGAAGTTCCCCTGGAGAAGGAAATGGCAGCCCATTCTAGTATTCTTGCTTAGAGAATCCCACAGACGGAGGAGCCTTGTAGTCTACAGTCCATGGGGTCGCAAAGAGTCGGAAACAACTGAGCGACCTCACTTTTGACTTCACTTTCACTTTCAGTGGCAAATAGATGGGTAAACAATGGAAACAGTGAGAGATTTTATTTTCTTGGGCTCCAAAATCACTGCAGATGGTAACTGCAGTCATGAAATTAAAAGACGCTTGCTCCTTGGAAGAAAAGCTGTGATAAACCTAGATAGCATATTAAAGCAGAGATATTACTTTGCCAATAAAGGTATGTCTAGTCAAAGCTATGGTTTTTCTAGTCATGTATGGATGTGAGAGTTGGACCATGAAGAAGGCTGAACCCTAAAGAACTGATGCTTTTGAACTGTGATGTTGGAGAAGACTCTTGAAAGTCTGTTGGACAGCAAGGATATCAAACCAGTCAATCCTAAAGGAAATCAATCCTGAATATTCATTGGAAGGACTGATGCGGAAGCTCCAATAGTTTTGGCCACCTGATGTGAAGAGCTGACTCATTGGAAAAGACCAAAGCTGGGAAAGACTGAAGGCAGAAGGAGAAGGGGACAACAGAGGAAGAGATGGTTGGATGGCATCACCGACTCAATGGACATGAGTCTGAGCATGCTCTGGGAGATGGTAAAGGACATAGAAGCCTGGCGTGTTGCAGTCCATGAGTCAGACATGACTGAGTGACTGAGCAACAATAAAGTATTTCTGAGAGGAGGATATGGGGGAAGGCTTGCCTCCCAATCCAAGACCCCATGGAATCCTCCTTGGCAACAACTTTCTTTGAGGCTCCTCTTGGAGGACAACTTTTTAACAAGAAAAGGAATAAAGGTTTAGATAAAAGGGGATTAATTGTGAATTTGACAGAGGTGCCCACAGGGTCCTGCTCAATTACAATAACATAAAATTTAAAGTCTTAAATTTGTTTTTACCTTATATATGAATCATTTCTATTATTCTGTTTATTGGGTTCTTTGTGCCTTTAACTTCTCAGTCACCTTTTTATTTAGCACATTTTTAGATTTCACATTTCCTTAATAAAGGATTTAACTACCTTTTATTTTTACTATGAGGTTGTTTTTTGTAATCATAGGCAGTGAGTATGGAGAGCGTAGTCCACGCTATAAACTGTAGTAATTGAAATATTTCTTCTCTTCTGTCTCTGTGTCTGGCTTTAAAATCTCCTTAGTGGATTTCGTAAAGAGAATTAAACAGATTCTCCCAATACCACCACCCTCCATTTCATCCTGTTTAACCATAGAGAGTCACAGATTTAAACATTTGTAGGCCAATAAAGATTCTCCCTTTGTCAAACACTTATTTGAATCATTGAAGTTTTATTATTTGCCATGTTTCACACCTTTTATTGTCTAAATTCTGTAATGTAGTCAGGGTTCTCCAGAGAGACAGAACCAATAGGCTATATATAGATAGATGTAAGGGGAGATTTATTATAGGATTTGGCTCACACAGTTAAGGAGGCTGAGAACTTCTGTTATACAATCTGCCATCTGAAAGCCAGTGGTGTGATTCAGTCTGAATCTGAGGGTCTGAGAACAAGGAGCTCCAATGTGTGAGGGCAAGAGAAGATGAAAGTCAGCTCACAGAGAGAGCAAGAATTCACCCTTCTCTGCCTTATTGTTCTGTACAGAGACCCAAGGGTTGCCTTCTATCCAACCCCTTTGGTGTGGGCAGATGTCTTTACTCAGTCTGATGATTCAAATGCTGGTCTCCTCCAGAAACACCTTTACAGACACCACCCAGAAACAATGCTTTACCAGTGATATGGGCACCCCTTAGCCCAATCAAGTTGACACATAGTTAACCATCCCAGTCACCAAATTACAGGTAAGTATACACTCAGGGAAAGAATACTTTCTTGGTCAGAATGGGCTATGTTCTGCTACAGTAAACCCCAGAATCTCAGGATGTCAGTGGTGTCTCCTTGCTTGTTGAGTCCCTTTGATGCTGCTGGTCTCTTGACCAAAGGAAAAAAGAGTTCTATGGAGGGTCTCATGCTAAACATTACATGCTCTTGCTGGAAATGACATGTGTTAGTCCTCACAGTTCATTGACCCTAGGAGCCTTCTGCCCCCAGCCACAGGTGGGCCAGTCAGAGCCATCTTGGCAGGTGTCTGGAAGCTGGAGAATTGGAGATGCTTGGCAAAGGCACAGTGTCTACCTCAAACACCCTCGTATGGTGTCATTAGGGTTAAAAACAACTTGCAAAAATTCATTAGTGAATAGTAATTACAATGGCAGTATCAGTGCTGGCAGTACTGGCAAAAGGAGAAGAGGGTGGCAGAGGAGGAGACAAACATCGTTACCGACTCAATAGACACGAATTTGAGCAAACTCTGGGAGATAGTGAAGAAGAGGGAAGTCTGGCATGCTGCAGTTCATGGGGGTCGCAAAGAGACACAGATTAGCAACTCAACAACAAAACTGGTGCTTTTATTTTTATTGGCCACACTATGTGGCATGTAGGATCTTAGTTCCCTAGCCAGGGATGGAACTTACGCCTTCTGTGTTGGAAGAGCAAAGTCTTAACTGCTGAACCATTGGGAAGTCCCAGTATGTGGGGGACGCTCCTTAGAGAGAGGCAGTGGAACTTCCCTCAGCAAAGCCGAGGGGTCCCGAGGAGAGGTGAGCCTGCTGTCCACCAACCCAGTCCCTCGGCGAGCGATAGACAATCAGACGCGATGGGGGTTCCGTCTAAGCAGTTCCGCTTTATTGCCACAAACTCTTGGTTTATATAGGCAAGCAAGGGGGTTTTTCGAGGGACTTTCCATAGTTGCACCAATCACATTAAAGGTCAAATCGTCATGCGCCTTCATTGTAACAGAAGTCTATGGTGATCACGCGCTGTCCATGTGCAGGGAAATCAAGAGAGCCAATCAAAAGTTTTGACAAACAACTTAGGCCACGCCCTCATCTCTTCCGCCAGGCGCCATCTTAGCTCTAAACCACAAAGCTAGCCCTTCTTTTTTAAGGTTTCCCATTTAGGGCCCCACATCTCCCTTTTTTATTTTATTTAAGCCCTCGAGACATTTATATTGATGTTCTGTAGAGCAAGGCGTAAAGCTGTAGGCGGCCAACCTCCAGCCTCACCAGCCCCTCTCATGGCTGTGCCCGTCTTAGGTTGCCCTCCTCTGGGGGTCTTACCCGTCATTGGCTATCCAGCCACCTCTTGGGGGCTAGGCAGAATCTCTCTAGATGATGGGAATCTGGAACTCTTTATCTGTCTCGGTTAATCTCTTGAAGGGCTAAATTAATCCAGGGGTTTTGTGGGTGCCTAACGTGGGGCTCCTTTTCCATGACCTGGGCAAGCATAACTTTTTTGCTGTAAGCGCCTATTGCGGACTGAGATTTTTTTTTTTTAACTTTAACATTACAAGCGGAATAACAAAAACAAGCAAATAGAAGGCATTTTTAAACCAGGTAAATGGACTTTGTACCCAGTCCCATAGATCTGTTGCTCCCTTTTTCACCTGTTAAGAGTCATTTAACACTGGAAAAGCTGTCAGACAAAAGCTGGGGTATCTCACATCGCAGTCTATGCACGCCAAGACACTCAATGTCTCGATCGCTCTGGCATGGAGATCAAGCTGTTGTTGGAGTCCCGTTATGGCGAATCTCAGGTGTTCGAGTTGGTTTGAAATCCTCAAGCAGAGGCAGTGGATATGTTGTTTATAACCTCGATGGTCTGAGCTTGTTGAACTCTCAGCACGGATGCTGACACTGTTGTACCCTCATGGTTGATGGCCTTGTGTGTCGTTAAACCCAGGCTTCAAAGATGCTAAAAACTGTTGCACAGCCATGGCAATGACGAAGGTCAGCAAGGAGAGGATAGGTAATCCAACAATCACCAGGAGCAGTGTCCACCAGGGTCGCCGCATCGATCTGAAAGGGAAGAAAAGATTACCTCAGGAACTTTTTGTTCTTGGGCTCAATATGTGAGTGTCTCTTTTAATCTGTGTCAATTTTGAAATTTGACCTCTCTTGTGTAAATTGAAGATTCCTTGCTGGCACCCATATAGGGCTGGGGTCCCTTGGATGTGGTCCCCCCAGAGGCCACGATAGCAGAGAGGGCCTTGGTCATCGCCTCGGTAAGGGCTTCAGTCTGAGCCTGAAGGGCAGTCGAAATAGAGCGGGTCTGATGGCTCTGTGTCCCCATGTCTTTGGTGGCTACAATCCATCGCTCCATAGAGCGGTCTTTCTGTCCTGCACAAGCCAACATATGGTCTGAGTTCATCCCTTCCCAGACTAATAGCCTAACAAATTGATCTCTCAGGGGCCCAGAGGGAATTTTCTCTGTATACTCTTTTCCACCCGATCTATGAAGGTGGAGAGGTCTTTATTTATTTGAGTGATGCCCGATATAGGGGGCTCACTGGGGCCCTCCGCAAGCTTTTTCCAGGCAGCCAAACATATGGACCATACCTGATCTTTATAAGGAGCAGGAATGGTGGCCTGTTGAGGTCCTGTACTCCATTGATCTGACGATATCCAGAAAGTCACCGGGATAGCAGGGTTGGCAGCTTGATTTCTTTCTGCCTGAGCATGACACTCTTCCTTGAGAAAGGCACACCATTTGATGTAGGTGTTACTGGGGAGCACTGCCTTACATAGCATCTTCCAGTCCTGGGTCATACAAGGTTGATGAGCCAGGCCCTGGAGAATAGTTTCTGCCCACGGGGAGTTCAGGCCATCCTCTGCCACTGCCTTTTTGAGCTCTTTTAAATCATTGGCCTCCCAGGGGTACCAGGCTGCTGGCCTATTCCCCCCTGGGTTAACGTTTACAGGAAAGGCTTGGATCGGGCTGGTAAAGGGCAGCGAGGATCTCCAAGGGTCCCCGGGATAGGTTCTCCCTTCCCAAGGTGACCTCATGGTCTTTCCCACCCAAGGTGCTCCCGAAATTTCCTCAAATGGGGGAGGCAGGGAGGGGCACAGATCTCTCCCCTGGGCTCCTGGTCTCAGGGCATCAGAGGGGTCTCTATTCTCTTCTGCCCCTTTATCATCCCTGAAAGGCTCCCATGGCCCACTATTCGCTCTAGAGTCTTTATTCCCTACAGTCTCTTTTGCTATATTTTGTTCCGACATGACCCATTCCTCATGATACTTTTCCCATTGTTTTTCTGATTTTGAATTAGGGGTACGTGTATCAGTGACATGCTCCTCACTCCGTGAAAAGCAGAGCTTGAGGGCCAAAATGGTCAGACAGAACCCTAAGGGGGGCTCCTCACCATTTTGAACCTCTCACTGCCTAGCAAGGGTTTGTACTCGATCTCAAGTGTCCCAAGAGAACAGATTGGCCGAAGCAACCCAGGGGGCTAACCATACAATGGTCCCCCAGACCTTAATGGCCTGAGTGTCAGAAATCTCAAGTCCCCTGCTTATGAGCATATATCTCAGTGCCCTGAGTGCGGGCTCATCAGATTTCCTGGTATTATTTCCCACGCTGCCGAGAGAGAATAGAAAGAAAAGTCACTGAGAACAACCACCAAAAATCCTACCGGGAGTGATGGTGGCCAGAAAATTGGGCTTGTGGTATGCTTTTGAAACTGTTTATGTGCCTGCGTCGTTGCACGGAAGTTTTCTTGTTGGGGGCGGGCACCCTAGAGGTTTCTAGCCTGTTCCATGACCCCCTTATCCTGTCACGGGAGTCTTCAAGTGGCAGGCGCCCTAATGGCCTTTAAGTGCCTGACCCGTGCCCACAGGGAAGATTCTAGGCCATGTCCTCAGTTAAGAATGATTAAAGGAGAGTTTCACCCAGTCGGGCTCTAGTTACGGAGGCTCACTTGTTGCGGGGCCTTCAAAGTCCGCCAGAGAGTGGCCCTAGCCAGGACTTATCAACTGCCTCCACAACCATTCACCTGTTCACTGAAACTCCCGAAAAAGGCGTTAAGGACAGATCAGAATAGAAGAAAAGAAAGAAAATAAGTCAGGAGAGTTTTTTGCCACTTCCCTCAAAACAGAGGGGGGCCCACCTTGAAGTCCAGCTTACCTCGGGCAATACTCCTCTAAAGGGGAGCTCCGTGCTGCGACCAGCCTAGGGTCCTTCGTCGCTCCTTCTTTCAGAGCCGCACGGTGACACCACCTCTGTCCATCTGCTTCACGCCCCACATTGGGCGCCAGTTTCTGCGGGGGGCGTTCCACAAAGAGAGGCAGTGGAACTTCCCTCAGCAAAGCCGAGGGATCCCGAGGAGAGGTGAGCTTGCTGTCCGCCAACCCAGCCCCTCGGCGAGCGACAGGGGTTCCGTCTAAGCAGTTCCGTTTTATTGCCACAAACTCTTGGTTTATATAGGCAAGCAAGGGGGTTTTGCGAGGGACTTTCCATAGTTGCACCAATCACGTTAAAGGTTAAATCGTCATGTGCCATAGTTGCACCAATCACGTTAAAGGTCAAATTGTCATGCACCTTCATTGTAACAGGAGTCTATGGTGATCACGCGCTGTCCACGTGCATGGAAATCAAGAGAGCCAATCAAAAATTTTGACAAACAACAGGCCACGCCCTCATCTCTTCCACCAGGTGCCATCTTAGCTCTAAACCGCAAAGCTAGCCCTTCTTTTTTAAGGTTTCCCATTTAAGGCCCCACACCAGTACTGGTGGTTTTAAACTGTCTACCTTTAAACTACTCTCTGAATTAATAAAAACTGTCTCCTCTGTCAGACATCTGAAATGGTGCCCACAGTGTGATGAGCCCTCAGCTAACCACACCACTCATGTCCCCTCCCACTGGGTGAGTTAAATACTTCCAAAGAGTCAGTTATATATTCTCCCAAACTTGTTTATGCCAGTTATGCTTATTTGTTATAATTACATAATTCAGTTAAATAGTACATAATATTATAAAATATGAGGGCAGAAAGAAGCATGGATAGATCTCTTTAAAAACTGCTACTGACATATGTAAAGGCTACATCAGATTTTAATATACATACAAATCACCCAGAGATGGTGTTAGAAGGCAGATCTGATTCTGCAGGTCTGGGTGGGGCCTGACCTCGCTGCCAACTGACGGTGATATTGCTAGTCATCCACAGATGACCCTGTTAAAAGAAAATTCTGAGACAGTTACAAAAGCTAATTGGAACTTCATTAAAATCCAGAAGGATATGACTTTCAGGTTGCTCTGTTTGTGCTTAACGTTTTCTACAATCTTGCTCCACTTTAAGGAAGCTGGACATGGGGAGCATGCATGGAAGTGAAACCATTAGGTTTGTTTTGGGGAACTCAGAAGAGCACCAATCTTTTATGTCTCAGCATAGAAAGAATTCAAGAGACAAATTGATAGATAAGAAGCGACTTCTTAGAATAGGATGCTTGTGAGGCTTACAAGAGGGCCAGCGAGAGAGTGCTGCACCAAGAACTTAGTGGACTATAGTTTTATAATCAAAGGAAAAGTGGGGAGGGAAGAAGACCGCTTTCTTCCTCACTTTTGAGAAGAGATCATGCTTCCGTCACCACCTCTTCCTCCATGTTGGCAGGGGCGTTTTCTTGTCGCTCCATGGTCAAGCTGGAATGTCATTGGCACTATGGAAAAATTATTTCAGGTTTCAGTACAATGAGGTTCTTTCACTTTGAAATGTCACCTTTCCATAAATTTTTGTGTTTTATGTGTGCAGAGAGTGTGTCCTAAGGGCCATTAACTTACTAAGCTTCCCGGGCAGGATGTGGGTCTCATGCCACCAGTGTTTTATTGTTTGGGGGCATAACTCATTCTTGTGCTTCATGGCTTGTTGCTAAGCAAGCCTGCTTGGTTTTGTGGTTAAGCGAACCTGTTTTCTAAAGTGATCATTAACTTACAGAGGTCTTCCATATTTTTTCTTACAGTTCCCTAGTGGGATTAACTATTTAATTACCTACTTTGTCCCTTTACTCTGTCCCCCTCAGAAGCTGCATGAGAGTTGCAGCAGAGTTGCTCAGAGTTGCAACCTGTGTCACAAAGGTGGTGTGAACCCCACTCTGGAGAAATAGTCAAAGAAAAGACCTGGACCCAGTTGTAAAAAAGTAGATATTTGCTGTTAGGAATGAAAAGTTTCTGGTGCTTTTTTATTGTTTTTAAGTAATTCCTTACTCAAAGCACTTTTTCCACTGACAGTTATATTGGAGAAGAAGGCTGCTGCTGCTGCTAAATTGCTTGTCGTGTCCGACTATAGTCAGCCCACCAGGCTCCCCCATCCCTGGGATTCTCCAGGCAAGAACACTGGAGTGGGTTGCCATTTCCTTCTCCAATGCATGAAAGTGAAAAGTGAAAGTGAAGTTGCTCAGTCATGTCCAACTCTTAGCGACTCCATGGACTGCAGCCTACCAGGCTCCTCCATCCATGGGATTTTCCAGGCAAGAAGGCTAGTTCCATATTACAGGAATTTTTAGGACTTCAGGCCCTGGAGGCAGCATCTCAAGAAACCCTGAAAGAATTCCAAGGAGGCAAAGTGGGGAACCAGATTATATAAAAGTTTTGCAACAATGGGCAGGTAGTCTGAATGTCAAAAATTTATTGTTAATTAAAGAAAACCATATATCCCAAGTGAAGGAAGTTAGCAGTTTTCTATATATGGGATGATAGTAGAGTCTGGACTTACTGAAATCATTCCTTTGATGTGCACCTGCACCTCAGCTCTTATCAGGGGCCAGTATCTTTTCTTTTTCACATATTGAGTTTCCTCAGGGCTCACCTTGGGGAATGGCTGCTGTCTAAAGCTGCTCCATGGCAGGTATTCTTTTCCTTTGTGAGTTCCTTCAGGGCTCATCAGCGCCTGTTGGAGTGCTGTAACTGCTGATGATTGTGACATCCTTTGTTTACTGATATGGCAGGCAATATTCCATTTCTATTTACCAGTGAAAGTCACTAACACTTTTCGCAATTAACCAGACTCCAAGCAGAGACATCTGAAAATTCCAGCCAAGGCTACCTCATTGCTAAGTTTCCAGCATACCTTTTATATAGAATATGATAGCAGACCTGCAGCATATCTTGAACCTTGGAGTGTTTTGTGTATTGCTTTGTTTTCTAATGCAGGGAAGATTATTAACTGTGGTAGATATTCAACACTTCAGAATTATTCTGGGGAGAGAAGCAGCTGAGCTAAGTGGATTCAAGTGAATAATCCTCTTCACTCTGGTATTGGCTTCACTCAACCATGGTCATTGGTGAGGAAATGTGTTTTATAGTCATAGAGGGAAAGGGGAGGGAGAATTTCTTCATGGCATGATTAAATCCTGATAAGCCTGAGTGATTTTCAAAAGAATAATGACAATGAAATATATTAGTGTGGGAGAGTCATGGGTTGAGAATTATTTCTCATAAAGTATCCAGTTGGTCAGCGATGTATTTACAACAAGAATAATTTCAGATCCTCATCTTCTAGAGACTGTCCAAGGACCAGAGAGCTTGCAGCTGTAGGATAAATTGAGAAATGGCCCCTCTAACAGCCATCCCAACTGGGGAAGTCTCATGGTTTACAAATAAACCCATCTGTACACACATCCTTTTCCCACAATGCTTACCCTCCATATTCTAAACTTTGCTCTACCTTGTTTAATTCCGTTAAGGTTGTAAAGGAGTATTCTACACAAACTATTTATTTATTCCTGATCTAGGTCCAGTCTTGGTTTTTGACTGCTGATAGGTTCACTGGGTGAATTAACATTAAATCTCAAACTAGAGTCTATCTCAAGTATCATTCTTTATTTTTTTAAAATTTTATTGGAGTATAGTTGCCTTACAATGTTGTGTTAGTTTCTACTGTACAGCAAAGTGAATCAGCTATATTATAGCCCCTCTTTTTTTGGACTTTCTTCCCATTTAGGTCACCGTGGAGGTCTGAGTCGTGTCCTCTGAGCCTTACAGTGTGTTCTTATTAATTATCTGTTTTCTACATAGTATCAATAGTGTATAAATGTCGATCCCAGTCTCCTATTTGTCTTGAGACCAGACTGGAAGAAAACATTTCCCTTTCCATGTGCATGCTGAGTAGGACCTCCATGCAAGTACCTACCAGGCAAGACTGGAGGAGGGGGAGGAGGTGGGAAATGGGTGAGTGATGTCAGGGGTGACCTAGCTGTCAGCTCTTGACTCTGTCTGTCCATGCATTCCTAGCTTTGACTTAACATTTACATTTGTGCCAAAAAGTTCATCTGGGTTTTTCCATAAGGTCTTGCAGAAAAACCCAAATGAACTTGAACAATAATGGAACAATATATTCCATTTTCTATGTATTTTTAGCATTATGGGTTTCTAACTTACTGTCAGTATATAGCACATGCTATGATTTTTGTCCACGCCTCGCAGGCCACTTGCTTAATCATTGTCTGTACTTAATCTGTACTGAGTCTATCCAGTGCCTCACAAGCCACTTGCTAAGTCACTTTCTATGCCTTATATTGCTTATGCATGCCATCATTTTATTTGCTTTTCTTGTCTCTTTAGCTGAGTTGAATAATCTCAAAAGATACATCAGATTCACATATTGCAGTAAAATAGGAGGACTGATGGGAAAATACAATGTGAAAAATGCATTTTTGATGGCTTAGCCTAAAATTGCTGCTGCTTTAACAAATGGTACATTACTGAAGATTCTTTTTAAAGAAGTTCTTCAACTAATTCTCCTGATGGTACATTATTCATTTTAAGAAATTGGAAAATACAGAAAAGCATAAAAAAGAAATGAAAATCATCCTTGATACCACCACCTTGTGGTAATCAATGGCAACATTTTGGTGTGCTATATTTTTTTAGTCTTATTTTAGTAGACATCTTTCCTCAACTGTTAAGATTTTACATTTTTTTTCTGTATTTTGACTTTCCCCTGGATATTACAACATACAACATACACATCTTCCTGCCATATTCATTTAATGGTGCAAATAGATCTTAGAGTTTGTAACTCAGTGAATCATGTCCTTCTTTTTGGATTTATTGAGTGTTTTGGGTTTTCTATAATGTATGTAGCCCTGCCTGAATGGATTTATGCATAAGGCTTTTTCCTCTCATACTACTTGCGAAGAATGGTGGTAGGATAAATATTTGAAAAGAACTAACATTTTGAAGGCTTTAGAGATGTGGAAAAACTAGATTCCATTAGAGTTGTTTCTGCTTGTATACCCATGGTTCCTGAAGCTAGAAAGGTTGAGTTGAGGTTATAGTCTAATTTCTGCATTTATTGGGAAGTTAATCATGTGTTAAATGCTGACCTAACATGAGATTTTCTGTCTTTAAGAGTTTGGGATACTCGGTCATTCTCCAATTAGAAGCAGTATATGAAACACTAATAATCCCCATGTATGTGCCCACCTCCCTCTCTCTCCCTTGTTTCCATAAAACCTAACCAAATTTCAGAGATGATGTCTTTCCTTGATTAGCTCCCCTCTTTTTAATTCCTTGTGGCAACCCAGATCTGTGGGTACAGCCAGGCAAATGCCTCAACAGGAGCGGAGGTGGTGTCTTAACCTGTTATTACTTTCCATGAGCCAAAAAGATGGGCTGTGGCAGCGAATGTTAAGCCCTCTGCTAGCTCCTGTGAGGCAGGTTCTGAGGAAGTTTGGTCTGAAGGAGACACTGAAAGAGGAGGCAAGCCTGTTGTTTGATGAGCGAGAGGTTTTTTCCCACAGAAATTTGTAAATCACTGTATGCCCGTTGCTGTTGCAACAGGTATAATCTGTTTTCTAGACAGAGGGACACCTAGATGGTAAACCTGACTTGAAAACTATGGGTAACTGTCACTTGTTACTAATTCTACATATCTTAAAAGAAAAAGAATTGTTAATGATGTGGTGATTATTACTGGGGTTACAGGCTTATAAGGAGGGCAGTTAACTTGGGTCTTCCGAAACAGCGTGGCTGTGTTCTGTGCTTTATGTGAGAAAGTTGTCAGGTCCAGGGTGTGCTCTGTTACCTTCCACCATGTTTCCTAAGAGAACACTCAGCTTGATCGCACACAGAAAGGCACCTCCATTACGTAATACTGGCTGGGCTGCTGATGTACTTGGTGCTTGAACCCAGGGTTCCTGGGTGGAGCCAGGTCCTTCCCTCCTCTGCTTCAGAGGGCAAATATCATGCGATACTTTGCTTCTCAGGCTGGCACCATCAGTGTTACGATCAATGGAAATCTTTCTAATGACATGACTGTCTTCCTTTCTCCCTGATTCTATCAGAAGATAGTCCTTTTTGTTTGTTCTTAATTTTGACGTTATGTAGAACTTCAGTTTTTTTGGTATTTTAAAATTTTGTTATTTTAATTCAAAAAATAGGATGTCTCTTCACCCGATTTTATGTTTTTTAAATTAATTTTTTATTGGAGTATAGTTGATTTACAAAGTTTTGTTTTAGGTGTACAGCAGAAAGAATCAGTCATACGTATACATATGCCCATTCTTGATTCTTTTCTCACGTAGGTCATTGCAGAGTGTTGAATAGAGTTCCCTGTGCTGTACAAAAGGTTCTTAATAATAGTTATCTATTCTACATATGGTAGTGTGTATATGTCAATTCTAATCTCCCAATATCCCTCCCCCTACTTCCCTCCTGGTAACCATAAGTTTGATTTTATCTTGACCCAAATGTGTCTTACTATTTCTAAGACAATTATTTTATTAAATATCTAGGGCTTAGATAGCATTGTTCACATTCAGTTGTTTTGCTTTGTAGGGAGTAGACTGCACTTTGGTGACAAACAGCCAGCCCCTGAGTGACAACCTAATCAGCATTTGTGTTGTCCAAGGTTGGGGCTGTCACATTTCCCAGCTATTTGGCTTTGACTCTCAGAAGGTAATTTGTGCATGAAATCTCCTGCTTCCTTGATTCAGCACCCTCAGAGATGCAGCTGCCTGCTCCAGGGTCAGAACCATCCTGAGTCGGAGATATGACTGGGATCAGATTGAGATGCTAGGAGTGTGGGTTCTGTGGCTTCTTTCACCATACATATTAGCTAATAAGTCACTTCTGTTGATTTTTAATTAAGTTTTAGAGTTAAACTGCAGTAAATAAAAAATAAACTTTTTATTTACTGAAAATTTAAGCCCTTGGTGGATTTAAAACCCATAAAGAATAGTTTGTGATAAGAAAAAAAAAATAAATTACGTATAAGAGTTTTATTTTTCCTCTCCACTTGAGCTGTTTTTTTTCAAGCATGTGTGTGTGCATGTTCATGTGTGTGTATGTTCGTTTCATAAAAGCCCTCATTCATTATAGGATTGTCGTTGTTGTTTAGTTGCTAAGTTGTGTCTGACTCTTGCAGTCCTGTGGACTGTAGCCCCCCAGGCTCCTCTGTCTGTAAGGATTTCCCAGGCAAGAATATAGAAGTGGGTTGCCATTCCCTTCTACAGGAGATCTTCTGACCCAGAGATCAAACCTGTGTCTCCTGCTTGGCAGGTGGATTCTTTACCACTGAGACACATGGGAAGCTTTATTATAGGATACCAGTGAGCTATTTTGAGGACAGGTTCATCTATCTTGAACCCACTCACATAGTCCAGTTAATTCTTAAATAAAAGGAAAATGTATTATTAATTGGAACATAAAGACATCCCCTCCCTGGTCCTAGTGTACCTTTCTGTAAGGTGATATAGTCAAAAGGACAACTGTTAGAAAAATATTTCTTATTCTGTGTACATTCAAGGAAATTAGGAAGGAAGAGAAAAGAAGAAAGAAAAAAACAGAATTTTTTTTTCTTTTGGGGGTATCAGCAAGGCACTCATTAAGTGAGAGGGAAGCAGAAAGCTCCTTCCTCCTTAAACATATTTTCTGTATAATGAGCTCATACGAATTAGAGAAAGGCACTGCTTCCTTAGAACTCTCTCCTGGCATTCGCGGAAGGGCAGTACTGCAGCCATGACATTAAAAGGCAGTTACTACTTGGAAGAAAAGCTATGACCTACCTAGACAGCCTATTAAAAAGCAGAGGCATTACTTTGCTAACAAAGTTTCGTCCAGTCAAAGCTATGGTTTTTCCAGTAGTCATGTATGGTTGTGAGAGGTGGACTATAAAGAAAGCTGAGTGCCTAAGAATTGTTACTTTTGAACTAGGGTGTTTGAGAGACTCTTGAGAGTCCCTTGTTCTGCAAGGAGATCCAACAAATCCATCCTAAATGAAATCAGTCCTGGATATTCATTGGAAGGACTGATGCTGAAGCTGAAATTGCAATACTTTGGCCACCTGATGCGAAGAGCTGACTCATTTGAAAAGGCCCTGATGCTGGGAAAGATTGAAGGTAGGAGGAGAAGGGGATGACAGAGGATGAGATGTTGTCGTTGTTGTTTAGTTGCTAAGTTGTGTCTGACTCTTACAATCCTGTGGACTGTAGCCCCCCAGGCTCCTCTGTCTGTAAGGATTTCCCAGGCAAGAATATAGAAGTGGGTTGCCATTTCCTTCTACAGGAGATCTTCTGACCCAGAGATCAAACCTGTGTCTCCTGCTTGGCAGGTGGATTCTTTACCACTGAGACACATGGGAAGCTTTATTATAGGATACCAGTGAGCTATTTTGAGGACAGGTTCATCTATCTTGAACCCACTCACATAGCCAGTTCATCACCAACTTGGACATGAGTTTGAGCAAGCTCTGGGAGTTGGTGATGGACAGGGAAGCCTGGCATGCTGCAGTCCATGAGGTCGCAAAGAGCTGGACATAACTGAATGACTGAACTCAACTGAGTACTAATATTCTACAAAGCTGTGATATCTGCTGAGTGAATGGCTCCCCTGAAGGTGTACATGACCATCTGGACAGCTGTGGGCAGTGATCCTGCAGAGAGGACAGAGGTGTCATGACCCAGGTGGTTGCTACGAGTCTTCCCTCTTATCTTCCTCAGCCCTGAGCCCTTTCCTGATTTCCTAAATCCATGTAAGGCTCTGCCCAGTGAAAAAACTGGTAGGACATATGCTCATCATCAGGGCTGGTGGTTATAGGGAGATGATGGAACAGGATGGGGGGGTGGGGACCCTATTATCAGGGCATCCCCTTCCAGGACTGGCTCCATAATTTGTGAGGCCCAGTGATATGAAAATGTGGCATACCTTGTGAAAAAATTATTCAGAATTTCAAGGTGGTGATAACACTGGGGTTCTTCTGAGTGAAGGTATGGGTCTCATTGCCCATGAGACTTACCCTGGACCCTAGTGGGCCCTCTCAGCTGTCAGTGTCTTGTGTAGTCTGAGCAGAAAAACCCACATCTTCATGGCTCTGCCTCTGACCCTCAACACACACACACCCCCCCCAACACACACACACACACACACACACACCCTCCAACACACACACACACACACACACACACACACACACACCCCAACAACCTCCCAGGACCACTTTGGACCACAGACAATTGTAAAATGGAACCATACTTTTCCATTATTCTTCTTATGAGACCCTACTGTGTATTGTCTTTCTAAAGGTTCTAAAGGTGCGCTTCCTATTTTGTGTCTTGTCAAGAATGCTACATGCTTTCCTTTCCCAAGTCCAAAGCCTTGAATGGCTTCATAATGTCTGTAGAACGAAGTCCGAACATTCTACCTCAATGCCCAGAATTCTCTAGGCCTTCATTCCACTCTCTACTCCTTTCTTCAGAGAAGCTAAACTGCCTCTCACTCAGGGATCATCCTCTGTGATTCCCGTCAGATATTTGAAATATTCTGTCATGCCTGCCTGTCCTTATCGACCCTTTGGCTCACAGATTTTTTTTCAGCCTACACTGTGTATCTCTCTCCAGATAGTCGCTGCAGTAATGGTCTTCAAACTCTTTCACACAAGTCCTCCCTAAAATAATTTTTTTTTAAGTGTAGCTTTATGCACTTTTAAGTTGACATTCAAAAAATGTTCTTTATTAAGTCTAAACAGTTGCAAAGTATGCTGTGCTGTGCTTAGTCACTCAGTTGTATCCGACTCTTTGCAACCCCATGGATGGTAGCCCTCCAGGCTTCTCTGTCCATGGGGATTCTCCAGGCAAGAATAGTAGAGCGGGTTGCCATTTTCCACCACAGGGGTTCTTCCTGACCCAGTAGAGTGGGTCGCCATGCCCTCCTCCAGGGGTTTGTCCCAACCCAGGGATGGAACCCAGGTCTCTCGCACTGCAGGCGGATTCTTTACCAGCTGAGCCACCGTAACATTTCTTATTTTAGTATTGAGATTTTACAATAAAACTCTTTATTTTTTAAATGTGTACCCAGTAGAATCTAAATATTATAGTACTTCGGTAGTCACCAGCATGATTGATAAAATACTTGTAAAGCTTTCCTTTAACAGTTGGACATTTGCATTGCACTTTGTCCCCTGGAACTAATAGTTCTAATTTCAGTGACTTCATTGAATTTTATTCTAATATAAATATATTCTTATGCAAGCAACTCTTATTCATCATTGTGTCATATTTTGTTATAACAAAACTATGTACCTGAGTAGGAATTAAGTTTTTAAACTCCTTGTGAACATTTAAGTTTTTCTTTGTGTTAAAAATATGAGTCTTTATATTGTTGCAATTATGATTAGTACACAGTAGATCAAACATAAATATAAGTCTTTAGCAAGGAAAACGTAAAATTTCATTAGAATTGTATCTCTTAGTGAGTAGGAAGGGGCATTTATCTCTCGCATGTTCATCTATCCGTGGATGAATATTATTTGCTGCTAGACTAAGATAGTATTTAGTATCGATCCTGTGTATTTTTTTAAATTCCATATTTAAAAGTCATGAGAACAATTTTCAGCTTTAATTCTGTTCAGTTGTGGAGACATGGTTATAACAATAATCTGTGAATGAAATGAAGAAGAAGTCACTTGATGTCCACTCAGTTTTTTAAAACTCCTTCTAGGGTCCATGGCAAAAAGCACAAAAATTATTTTTTTTAAATTATTTGAATATAGTTGGTTTACAATGTTGTGTTAGTTTCAAGTGTACAGCAGAGTGAATCAGTTATACATATATTCATTCTTATTCAAGTTCTTTCCCCATA
Organism: Capra hircus; assembly: GCF_001704415.2. Taxonomy (NCBI): domain Eukaryota; kingdom Metazoa; phylum Chordata; class Mammalia; order Artiodactyla; family Bovidae; genus Capra; species Capra hircus. The sequence continues at coordinate 42,275,028 of NC_030811.1, forward strand.
TATGTCATTACAGAGTATTGAGTAGAGTTCCTTGTATGATACAGTAGCTTCTTATTAGTTATCTGTTTATATATAGCGGTGGTTCTAATATCTGATAACTGGATTAGGTTCTCCTTCTATTTGTTTCTAAAGGTATAGAAACCAACTGACTTTTAAAAGGACTAGATTGGCCCAGTCATCAGAGTCGTCTATTTCCCCTGTTTCTGGAATGTGTAACAAAAAAGGCTTTCCTAAATGAGTATTAGTTAAACCTGTCACTCACTTCAGAGGCACCTTCTATGACTTGATCTACATAGTTAGAAAATGTAGGATTGAAGTATTTTGAATTTAATGTGCTTCTGATAATGTGATACAAAATTTTTAATCCTACATTTTTAATGTTTTTCTCAAACTTCAGAGTTGCCAATTTTAGCTCACTTATGTTGTTCTAGGAAAACTGACATACGAGAGGATGGTCAGGTCTCAGGTCTCGAGTAAGCCCCTGGGACGGCCCACCGTGTGAGAGTCTTTGGCTTCGGGCAGGAAAAGAATTCAAGAGTGAAACATAGTAAAGTGAAAGTAGGTTTATTTAGAGAGACACATACTCCAAAGACAGAGGGTAGACCTTCTCAGAAGGTGAGAGAGGTGGCTTCAGGGCGTGGGATAGGCTCTGAAAGTGAGAGGGGCCCTGAGGTGTGGGGGTGGCTGGTTTTGAGGGGCTGAGTAATTTCATAGGCTAACAAGTGGGAGAATTATTCCAGCTGCTTTGGGGAAGTGGTGGGGATTTCCAGGAACTGGGTCACTGCCCAAGCTTGGCCTCTTAGGCTCAGTCTTGGTGCTATCATAGTGCCTGTGCGTGTGCCATTTAGATGTTGAAGTATTACAGTATGAGGCTTAAGGTCTGCAGGAAGTCACATCTCCCACCATCTTGGGCTTAGTAGGTTCTAACTGGTTTTGTCAAGTCCTATTAGTTCCATGAACTTGGGCAAACTTCAGGAGATGATGAGGGACAGAGAGACCTGGTGTGTTGCAGTCCATGGGATCGGACAGAGTGGGACATGACTGGATGACTAGACAACAACAGCAACAACATTAGCTCCCCGTGCTATTTTTAATGGTTATGTCACTCTTTTAATGGTTGCACCCTGCTCCTTCCTTCCTGTCCCAATGTCATTTAATTGGTGAAATAGTCACTTTTAATCAAATGTACAAATCAATTAGTCAAACCAGATTTACTCTGTGTCAGGAAATTTTATTTTTCTATTTTTTTCTTTTACATTCACACAGTGTGTGTTAACACATGTTGCTGAGACAGCCATCTCACTTCTGAATTCTCCTTCTGAGAGAATTACATAGATAAGACCCTGAGCTATGCCACACATCTCTTGTTGATGAAATAAAGCCCTCTACCGTCAATATTTTGTACAGTGCTGTTTGCTTTGCTCTTGCGGGAGTCTAGGAGAGGAAGGGTCTTCATTACCAGTTAATCTTCCCATTTGATAGTATATCTTATTACCAAGCCTGGCACTATAAGCTAAAATGCTCATTTCTGACCCTCTGTTTCCATGCATTGCCCTTAACAAAAAATATTATAAAACTTTGCGAAAAGCACCTTGATTGAAAAAAAATAGCTTCAGGAGATGTTCACATTAGCCTTTGTTTTCCAGAAGTTTTTATGTCCACAGTTGGTGGAAGATTCATGATGAGGGACAGATATACTTTTAGTTTTTTGGAATGTGGAAAAGAGTGCACTGGTGAAAGGGGAAGTGTGTGCAAATCCATTTTGAAGACTTAGAACATGAAGTGACAGCCTTACTCTAGGCTGATTCTTTTCTTTCTTCTGGGTTGCTTTATAAGGATAAATCCCCAGGAGGTAGATTACTAGACTTTTTTAAACAGGAACTTTTTTGTTGCTTGCAAAAATAAGGTCATGTTCAAATGGGTGACTGTATGTGGTCATCGGCAATGTAATGTTCTATATGCATTGGTCCACAGTATCGCAGGAGTTGGTGTATTTTAATGTTAAAGTCTTTAGGAAATTACCCCTACTTTATTAAGTTATATGTATTTAATATCTGACTCTCATGTAGTAATAGCTTGTATTCATAATTTGAGCTGTGTATTGCTGAAAAAAAGCAAAAATTGAATTATAAAAAAATCTCTTTGCCTTACTCAAAGGATTTATTTTGAAGTAATTGCAAATGAAATTTTGTTTAACAAGAATACTGACGAGGCTATTTAACTCAGGGGTATGAATAATTCCTGCATTTCTTGGCAGATTATGTTTAGAAAAACTTTACCTATCCTTGAACCACAATAAATATTTTTGCTTGCTTCAATAGTAGGTGTCAAAGCAGCAGATTTTGTTGTTCTGTCATTGTGTAAGTTCATTCATACGATGAAGAAATCACTGATGAAGGCTGGAAACTAAAGACTATTTTGAATGAATCATGCATAGTTTATTGAATAAACAAGTAATCTAAGCAGTGAGATCACTCCCTTTTTAAAATCAAATTTGCAGTCAGTTTTGTTTAAGAAACCCTAACTCATTTTCTTTGTGGGTCGGTTTGTCCAGAACTGTATTGTTTGCAAGATGGCAGTAAAGGGAGCAAGGCATTATCAGAATCCAAGACAACAGAAAAAAACCTTACACTCACTTATTCATTATACAAATATTTATTGAGTACCTTGACTCTTCTGATAAGCAATTGTACAAGATATGCATAGCCTTGCCCTGATGAAACTTACAGCCCAGCTGGGGCTGTCAAAGGAAAACAAAGGTGGCCACTAGTTAAAGGCAGTAAGACAGATTTTACTCAGTGCGAGTGCAATAGGGGAGAGAGACTGCAGTGTAACCTCAACTCAGTTCTGCCAAAACAAAAGAAGGCCTTTGAAACCTGGGACTGCTTAAAGAAAGGTAATAAGGATGTTAAGGGGTGGGGGTGGGGGCAGGGGGGAGGTTAGGCTGATGATTAGGTTCCCTGGGTTTGTTCATTGATGGTTTTCTGGAGGAGAAATGACCTTCTCATATTTTTGCATGTGTGCATGTGAAGTCACTCAGTCTTGTCCAACTCTTTGCGACCCCATGGACTGTAGCCTACCAGGCTTCTTTGTCCATGGGATTTTTCCAGGCAATAGTACTGGAGTGGATTGCCATTTCCTTCTCCAGGGGATCTTCCTGACCCAGGGATCGAACCTGGGTCTCCCGCATTGTAGACAGATGCTTTACCGTCTGAGCCTGCAAATAGGAGCAAGGCAGTCATAGAAGTTAGACTCTTACTCTTCCACAGAAATTGGGAGACAGGAGTATCAGATGCGGTGTCCACATCTGAGAGGTGGCTTCTAGGACCTCTAGGAGACATTTGTGGGTGGTAGATTTCCATCTAGAAGAGGCAGGGGAAAGATTTATAATAGCAAACTCTCTAAGTGCTTTAGGCTAGAACAAACAGTTAATTCTGCAGCATTGAGTTTTCTCAGGCAGCATCATCATAGAAACACAACCTTGAGCTGATAGGAACTCTGCTAGTGTTTGTTCAGATATCTTAGTGTTTGTGTGTGGGAGAGGATGCGGGGGGAGTGAATAAAATTATGCTGGGTGTTGCACTTCTTATAGGCCAAGGTTGACTCCAAGTGGACTGGGTTTAGGAACCTAATAACTAAAGTTTGGTCAAGAAAAGAGTCTTTGTCAGGTTACAGCCAATTAAAACAAGGCTGATCATGTCAGTGCCTGGAAGGGTGTGCAAGTTGTACGCTGCACAACACTAGAGGTGCCATTTACTTCATAGTCTTTGTGAATAACTACCTACCCATGAGTTGTGCAATGCATAGCCTACAGAACTGCATGCAAGAATCCTATGACCACAGCTACTTTAGATGGTAAAAAAAATTCCCAGTTGGTTCTCTGTAGTTCCATCTTGGTCAGTAAGCAAGTTTCCTTCTATCTTGTCCCCACCCATGATATATAACTCCCTCATTCTCCTTTTGGGGAGAGTAAGTCTGTTGGACTGTTTGTGATCAAAAGTTGCTGGGTGGTGGATGCATATACTGAGCAGAGCTCAGCCCCAACTTCCTTTCATCCTGTCCTTTGGTCCTACAGGGAGAAAGTTTTTATTTACTTTCCCATCCAGGCCATCCTTCTGCTTGGAGACTAAAATCTCTATAAGCAGACATCATCTGACACCTATAACTGGGCCTCCTTCCTGTCTTCTTTTCCCCTTTGCAGTAGGGGAAACAAACTAAAGAACACAGGAAATACACAGACAAATACATCTAGATGAGACTCTGCCAGGAACACTTAATGGAAAAGATTTAAAGGTTCTGGTGGGAATGTAAAGGAGCTCTGGAAACAGGATACAAGGGACACATCAGCCAGGCTGCGGCAGAGACACAGGAGTCTTCCAGGAGGCATCAGCACTTCCCTAAACAAGGTAGGCAAAAGGGAGGAAGACACAGTGCAAAGGGAGGGCTGGATGAAAAGCTTGTCATGCTTGTTGTTTGTCTTCCTTGATTCTTCTTGCCATTGAATCAGTCACATTTTCTTTATGGTTTTATCCCCTCTCCCAGGAAGTAATGTGTTTTGTTTCAGTTCATTTATTGATTAACTTTACATTTTTAAGAGGCATAGTTCACTTTACAAACACTAACTCATTAATCTTTCCATTGTCCTCTAACAACACAAAAGCTTTAAAATGCCCAGCTCCTCCTCCCTTGTCTCCCATATTTGGCACTGCTTTTATTTCCTTCTTTTCATGAACTTTCAATTCTGGTCATTTATCATTATTTTTACAATCATTTCACATTTAGATGAACCAAAGTGTTTGCCAATTTCTTTGATTCATATGGTGTCTTAAATCCAGTTCACTTCTAGACTCAATATCCTGTGTGCTAGAATAGTCTGTAAACTATTTAGAGTGGGAAATGCTCTCAGTCTTTGTTATATCTGAAAGTTAACCCTTGCTCTTGAATTACAGACTTGCTAAGTATCTAATTCTAAGCTAGCTGCTCTATTTTTCCTTGGCACTTTGCGTATATTATTACATTGTCTTCTGGAGTCTTTTGTTGCTTAGGGAAATAGTGTACTTTTGTCTAATTTGCACTTTGGAGAGTCTTTCCTTTTCCTTTTGGTGATTTTTTAAAGTATTTTTCCCTGTATATTCTGTAGATTATCTTGTACCAAGGGTCCCCAACCTCTGGGATCTAATGCCTGATGATCTGAAGAAAAACTGATGTAATAATAATAGAAATAAAGTGCGCAATAGATGTTATGCACTTGAATCATCCTGAAACCATTTCCCCACCCCCCAGGCCCTGATCCATGGAAAAATTGTCTTCCATGAAACCGGTCCCTGGTGCCGGAAAGGTTGGGGACCACTGCCTTATGCTGAGTGGGACTCACTGAGCTGCTGCAAATCTTAGGAATTATACTGTTCTTCATATGTGGGAACTTCTCCACTGTCATTCCTTCAAACATCACCCATCCCCCATTTTTAGTCTAAGTTTGCAGAACTCCTATTAATACATTGTGGACATTTTTCATTCTTCTTCACTATTATTTAAACCCAATTTTCCGTATCTTTGCCTTTTACGTCTGCTTTCTGGGTGATTTTCTCATATCTATCTTCTAATAGGCTAATTCTCTGAGTTCTCTTCAGCCTGTGTGTTGATTTATATGTTTTCATGACTAGATATTTCATATGTAGACTTCCTTTGCTTCTTTGGCAAATCAGCTTGTTCTTTTTCAGTGAGTGAAAGAAAGTGAAGTCTCTCAGTCGTGTCCGACTCTTTGCAACCCCATGGACTGTAGCCCACCAGGCTCCTCCATCCATGGAATTTTCTAGGCAAGAGTACTGGAGTGGGTTGCCATAGGATCCTGTTATTGTCTTACGATGTGTGCCTTCCTTTGTCTCTTTGAACGATTTAAGTTGACGTACTTCATTTGTTAAAAAACAATATTCAACCAAGTAAATTTGAAAATATAGTTGGCTTTATTTAATGATTTGTGAATTGGGCAACATTCTACCTAGCAAGCAGAAGATACTCCAAGGAAGGGTTCAAAATAGGAAACTTTATGGAAAGAGGATGGGGCAAGTAAATTATTAGCAAAAGAAAAGAGAGGGTTATTTGGGGTCAGGTCATCTCTTTTTTAAGGGAAGGGAATTTTTATCATACAGACATCCTCTTCTTCCTCTGGGGGATGGAGAAGGCCCCCATGGCAGGTTACTTCATTGGTGTTAACCAGAAAATCCAACTGCTGATTAAGATTACATTTCAGAGGCAAGTCAAAACTGCAGTTAGGTTAGGTATTAAATTTAGGTTTAGTATTATGGGTTTTTAGCACAAGTGTCAGAGAAGGCAATGGCATCCCACTCCAGTACTCTTGCCTGGAAAATCCCATGGATGGAGGAGCCTGGTAGGCTGCAGCCCATGGGGTCGCTAAGAGTCGGACACAACGGAGTGACTTCACTTTCACTTTTCACTCTCATGCATTGGAGAAGGAAATGGCAACCCACTCCAGTGTTCTTGCCTGGAGAATCCCAGGGAGGAGGGAGCCTGGTGGGCTGCCATCTATGGGGTTGCACAGAGTCGGACACGACTGAAGCAACTTAGCAGCAGCAGCAGCAGCAGCACAAGTGATGACATTTTAGGCCCATGGTTTTTCTCTTTAACAATTCCCCTCTTTGAATAAATCTCAACCTGAAGGATATGATCAAAATTTAGGACATTATGAGTGCCGCTCTCAGCTAAGGTTCTCGCAGAGTTGTTCATCTTTCAGGTACCCAGAGGTCATGATGTTTTTTGCTTAATTTCTATCATGTTCACCAGTTACAGTTTCAGATTCACTATCTTTGACAGTCATTCTCTCTGTTGTTTTCTGATGTTCCAGTCTTAGGGAGATATTTGCTTGATGTTTAGCAGCTGCAAACATACATTTAAAGGCTTTGAAATAAAATAATGCAGCAGGAAGGTTATTATGATTTTAATAAACAGGATAATTTACCTCTCTTTTTTGATTCTTCTGGATGGTCTAAGAGTTAAATTGACATGAGATAGGTTAACAAGGGAAAATTAAGCAAAAATTTAACAACATGTGTACATGGGAAAGGTGCAAGAAAACTGGATACCTTGCCAAAACAGCTGAAACCCTCACCTTAAATGCCACCTTCAGCTAAAGACTGATGCATATTGGGGTAGTGGTTGGGAACCTCAAAGGGGAAAGAGGCAATTGACATGGAAATGGAAAGCAAATGTTTGGTTTAAACAAAAAAGTATTTGCTGGGCCATGCAGAGACAATGGCACACATAGGAGTTTAACAGACTTTGCTAGTTCCCTCTTGTCTACACACTTAGTCTGTACTCTAGATATCTACAAAAATAGCTCCCCTCCTGGAACAGGTCCTCCATCTGCGTTCTTTAGGCATTTGGGGGAAAGGTTCTTCTTGAGTCTTTTGGGCCTTGTTTTTAGCTTGAAATAATCCCCATATCAAAGAGACATTTTGGGGTGGGAGTTTTGTTCCCATACAGAATAACTTCAAAACCACAGTCCCCAAGACCAAACCAATCAAAGAAAGACCATTTTGAAGGAGTTTCCTTTTCAAGCCAAGTGGCTTGCTGAGTGATCTTGTGTAATTGCTCGAGTTTCCCCAGGTGTGTTAATCCAGATAGAGCAGGCTACCCTATTGTTAAGAACAGCTTTGGGCAGACAGTCCCGTGATTTTTGCTGGGCAGCTTATGTTGTGGCTGTGGATTCTACAATACTGTCAAGAGTTAAGAATCAAGATCACATTCTCATTTGTATTCATTCCTAATCAGGGAAATATGGCCCTGTCAAAGGAGGTGACACCTGAATAGTGAACACCTCTTGGTAGGTCCTTTCTAGAACAGGGAGGAGCATAGTTAGATAACCTGAGAAGCATTGTCTAGTTACGTGACAGTTATTTAGGCATTCATAGGCCCAAGGATAATGATAACTGTACAGACAATGGCTTATCAGGGCACAAACCATTCTTACAAAGATGGCACTGCTGATGGATTCATTCACAGAAATTTGTTGTATCTGCCCGTTCAAGTAAGGAGTCAGTTAGACTTTATCCTAACCCAAAGTAAATCGCTCAATCGTGTCCAACTCTTTGCAACCCCATGGACTGTAGCCTACCAGGCACCTCCATCCATGGGATTTTCCAGGCAAGAGTACTGGAGTGGGTTGCTATTTCCTTCTCCAGGGGATCTTCCTGACCCAGGGATCGAACCCGGGTCTCCTACATTGTAGGCAGATGCTTTACCATCGAGCCACCAGGGGAGTCACCAACCCAAAGTAAAGTTGTTATAAATTCCAGAGGTTATCCCCCTGGGCATGCCTCAGAGGTATGGATGATGTTGTTAGTTTTCCAGGTCAATGCCAAAGTAAAGAAAGAAAAGAAAATGAGTTTCATGTTAAAGCTGAAGTATGAAGTCTTGATCTGTCATCTTGGGTGGAAGCAGGCTACCTCAGTGTCAACTTCTTCTTTTCCTAGTCAGTTGTACTTGGAGGCCTCCAACTGTGCAGGACCAAGTGTCAGGTGGAGCCCTCTTTAGTTATGAAACATATGCTCAAGGCTCAATACTTTCTAGTTTTTCAGCAGGATCAGTGAATAGGGCTGGAGGGATGCCTTTTGCCTTAGTGATTCTAAATCAGAAGGATGGGATAAAATTGGAAATATTAATTTTGTGAATTTTAACCAGATATTTGAAGAAACTGGAAGAATTCAGGATCAAGGCAGGTTTACGGGTATATAACAAAACCTCAAAGACAATTATTAGGACTAGAATCTAACATCTACAAAGGTACAAACATAACTCTTCTCTCCACAATTACCTCCATGTTTTTACCAGAGATAATCACAATAAAACTGATATTTTAATATTTCAGTTCAGTTCAGTTCAGTTCAGTCGCTCAGTTGTGTCCGACTGTTTGCAACCCCATGAGTTGCAGCATGCCAGGCCGCCCTGTCCATCACCAACTCCCAGAGTTCACTCAGACTCACGTCCCTCAAGTCAGTGATGCCATCCAGCCATCTCATCCTCTGTTGTCCCCTTCTCTTCCTGCCCCCAATCCCTCCCAGCATCAGGGTCTTTTCCAATGAGTCAACTCTTCGCATGAGGTGGCCAAAGTATTGGAGTTTCAGCTTTAGCATCAGTCCTTCCAATGAACACCCAGGACTGATCTCCTTTAGGATGGACTGGTTGGATCTCCTTGCCTAATTATTTATATAAATGCAGCAAGACTAGTCATTGACCGTAAATACTTTTTAAGACTTCTCTCCTGGAACACCATAGGCATGGTACCAGGTCAGTTTTTCTAAGTGGTTCCTCCAAGATGTCTGGTCATATCTGAGCCTATGCACACCTCTCTCAAATAGGACATTCCCACCAAAGCCTTGGTAAAATAGCCAGTGCTTCTAACTGTATCCTGCTATAAGGGGCACGACAATAAGAATGAATACTAAGTTTCTGAATTCTGGAGATCAGGAAGGAAGAAAAAGTGTTTCATCTTTGTTCACAAAGGTATATCTTACTAAATTGCTGATAGTTTAAGAGAAAAAATTTATTCAAATCGGGGAAAAACATTAAAAAACCAACAATATTTGAAAGACAAAGTCATAAAAATGATAATTGTACTTATCAGTACGTTCATGTTTCATGTTATTCATTCTTGTTCTGCTTGAATCCAGTTTTTTGATTCATTCTTTTGATATTCCCTGATGATGGAGAGCGATAAGGATAGTGATAATTATCACATTTGCAAAGTTTTTAGAAAAACTTAGATGATTTGTCCAGTGAAGTGGGTGCCTTGATCACTGGCAATTGTGGAAAAAACACCCCAAGGGGGAAAGGTGTGTTCTAACAATTTCTTTGCTACCATGAGGGCATCATCCTTGTGGCAGAGGAAGGCTTCAACCCATCCAGGAAACATACATACTAACAAGAACATATTGACAACCCATCCTGAGTGTCAGCTGAATGAAGTTCAGATGCACGGGCTCAAAGGGCCCAGAGGGAGGAGACATGGGAACTAAAAACAGTTTTTCCAGGGTTATGGACCCAACAGGTCAGATATTGCTGGTAAACTCTTTTTGTAATTTTATGAACATCTCCCCATTGATGTCTGTTTATAATTTGTGGGTGTGCTATGTGCTTGTCATGTCCAACGTTTTGCGATCCCATGGACCATAGCCCACCAGGCTTCTCTGTCCATGGGATTCTCCACACGTACATTCGCGCCTGATTCATGTCAATGTATGGCAAAAACCACTACAATATTGTAATTAGCCTCCAATTAAAATAATTAATTAAAAAAAAAGAATACTGGAGTGGGTTGCCATTTCCTCCTCCAGGGAATCTTCCCAAGCCAGGGATCAAATCCACGTCTGCTGCATTGGCAGGTGGACTCTTTAACACTGTGCCACCTTGAGTCATCCTAAATGCACTATGGCAGATGAATGACGGCAAAAACCAAAATAGGATTTGCCAGGAAGCTAGGAAAAACCAAGTGGCCATCTTGGGTTTCCCATAGCCCCCAACTAATTGTTTAATTTGCAGTCGTTGTGTACCTGCCTTAGTTTTCTCTGATTCAGTAGCAGACTGTTTCCACGTTACAAGGACATTAGGACAGCAAAAGTCTGGCAAGGAGGGGCCATTCTTTGCAGAAGCAAAAAATGTCAACTTCATCCACATGTGCTGCAATCTTTATAGATTCTGTTGCTCATATCTCTTTGCATGAAAGTTAGCCAGGGCATTTCCCTGACACTCGGGTGCAGCCCTTTTAGTCTGAGCCTCAATTTTGATGACAGCAATTTCAAGAAGTAAAAGAATAGCAGTAAGAAAATCTGTTTACTTGTTTTTCATTTTTGATTGGGGTCCCAGAGGACATAAGAAAAATGTCTTTGTTTCCATAACATCGCTAAATTATAGACAACCCCAAAGGCACATCAGTTGTCAGTATAAATCTGAACAATTTGTCTTCTGATAACTGGTGTGGCTTGGGTAAGGACGTGCAGTTTTGCTTGGGTTGATTTAACTTGTGGGAAATTTCCCCTTTTGAGTAGGTCATGTTGGGTAGTAACAGCATAACCAGCTTGAAAATTCCTTTTTATTTCTACAATATGACCCATAGTAAACAAGATTAAATCAGGATTGGCTAAAGGGTGTCTTGTAAATCAGAATGTAGTGTCACAGAATGGAATCTTATTAAGTTGCAGTCATGGGGCTTGCCTTTTACCAGGGAGAGGTTGTAACATAGCAGGATTTAGGAATGTTGCAATGTTGAAGATACAGATTAGAAGGTGAAAGCAGAAGGGTCTCATAGGAGGTTGATCTGCTTTTGAAGAAAAGTTGTCAATTCAGAGTTAAGACTTTCGATAGCATAAAGAATTTGTAAAAAATGTCATTTCCTGGGAATAGTTCTGCTGAGACTTCTCCTAAATTTGCAGCTGTAGCAATATCCTTAGATAATCTAAAGACAGCTGGAATAGGCATGAGCCACTGAACCAAGCAGAATGCTGTAATAGGCAACAGGCCTATGTTTATTGCCATCTTTATCACCATGCTCTTGCATGGGCATTCCCAGGGCTTGGGTATCTTTTTCATCCACAAATAACGATTTTGAATAGTTGGGTAGCCCTGAAGGAGGCGGTTCTTGGAGTACTTGTTTTAGTCTTATAAAAGTCTGCTCATGTTTATCTTCCTAAGGGAAGGGTACAGGGGCTGAAACTTTAGTAAGCTTATAGAAGCTAATAGGAAACTATAAAGAAGAATTAGGAACCCATATTCTGCAATAACCATCCATACCTAGAAATCCATGAGGCTGTCACTAGATATGGGTCTAGGAAATTCTTGAGTTGACACAGTTCTTTTTGGAGATAGCTGGATTTCTTTAGCACTTAGATATTGACCTAGGTAATAAACAGTGTCTAGAGATAATAATAATTTTTCCTCAAAGACTTAGTGTCCTTTTACAGCTAACTGTTTCATTAAATAAGTGGAATCTTTTCTGGACACCTTTTGGGTTACTGAGCACAGCATGGGGTTGTCTACAAATTGTGTAAAGGCTGATTTCCCAGGGACTGGAGGGTGCTTACATCTTAGAAGAGCACATGGGAAAAATAAGAAGGGGCCTCAGTGAGTGACTGAGGCATGAGTGTCCAGGTGTATTGTCGATCCTTCCAAGTAAAGGGAAATAGATATTAAGTATTGGGTTCTACAGGGGTACCCAAAAAGGCTGAACAAAGATTTACAGCAGTGAACCCTTTTGAGTCCGGCAGAACTTGTGATAGAAGGGTCTCGGGTTTGGAACAACTAGAAGATTGAGGCATAACTATCTTATTAATAGCTCTCAGTTTCGGGTCAAATCTCCATTCCTATCTATTAGGCTTCTGGACTAGCAAGATTGGTGTGTTATAGGGACTGGTGCAGGTAATGATTAGTCCCCGAGTGGTTGTCTTACACTGTGGGTATGAGGCCTTATGTGGCCTCAGGCTTTAATGGATATTGAGGTAATTGAGGAAGAGGTCCGTCTTATATATGTGAATATAGGTTCTGAAATTTTTAAAAAACTTTTCATTTTATATTGGAGTATTGTTGATTAACAATGTGTTAGTTTCAGGTGTATAGCAGAGTGATTCAGTTATATTTATATATATAATGTATCTATTCTTTTTCCAATTATTTTCCCTTTTAGGTTGTTACATAATATTGAGCAGAGTTCCTTGTGCTATACAGTAGGTACTTGGTTTTCTATTTTAAATGTAGCAGTGTGTACATGTCAGTCCCTAACTCCCTTACTATTCCTCCCCCCACCCTTACTCTCAGTAACTATAAGTTCATTCTGTAAGTCTATGAGTCTGTTTCTGTTTTGTAAATAAGTTTATTTGTATCATTTTTAAAAGATTTGGCATATAAGCAGTATCATATGGTATTTATCTTTCTCTGTCTGATTTACTTCACTTAGGGTGATAATATCTAGATCCATCCCTGCTCCTACAAATGGCATTATTTCATTCTTTTTATCGCCAAGTAATGTTCCATTGTGTATATGTGTGCCACGTCTTCTTTATCTGTTTCTCTGTTGATGGACATTTATGTTGCTTCTCTGTCTTGGTTATTGTAAACAGCGCTGCAGTGTACATTGGGGTGTATGTATCCTTTCAGAGATAGGTTCTAAATTTTTTACTCTCCCAATATCAGTGTTATAAGTAGCCCACAAATTTTTAGGCACCTCAACTAAGTCAGGGAACTTTTGTTGAAATCCGTCTTTGTCTAAATCAAGGACAGACACCAAGGAATATAAAAAAGCAGGTTCAAGTTGGTCAAGGGAATTCTAAAGTGAGGTCTCCATTGAAGGTAAAACATATCAGTCCTTTTAATTTAGACAGGAGACCTTTGCCTAATAGATTGTATGGGGCTTTTTCACATAGTAAGAAGGAATTTTTTTTTTTTACTGAAAAATCCCAAAGTCATTTGTATTGGTTGAGATCCAGATTCTGTCTTAATGTTATTAGATACCCCTGGTATGGAAACCGCCTTTTTACTCTCAAAGATTTGTTGTATTTTATTGTTCTCTGAGGGTAGGGTGGAAAGCATAGCTCCAGTATCAACTAGAATTTGACAAAGTGATTAATTTTAATTTTGATTTCCCCTTGTGTATTTAATGAGATTACTGGTAATAGTTTCCCAGAGATCCCCTCAGAGCCCTGTCAACTGTGGAAGGGGCCCACATACAGGTAGATATGAGGGCACTGAAGAGGAGTTTGCATAGGACCTTTGAGGACAGCCTCTTTTCCAGTGACCCAGTTGATTGCAATTGAGACATCGATCTTTGGACCAGTGTTCTGATGATGGCCCCTGGGGGATGCAGTGAAGGAGGCCTGGGTGTTATTTTGGGTCTCTGGCCTTGGTGTCTGTTTTAGCTGTAGAGCTGTTAGCCTAGTGGATTTTTGTTTATGATCTTGCTCCAGGGTCCTTTAAAAATGCTCAAATGTAGTCACGAGCTTTGTCAGGCCCATAGCCTCCCATCCTATTTTCTGCCTTTTTATTGATCTCCTAATCTCAGGAGACAATCCATTTACAAGGAGGGCATCTAGAGCAGCCTGGGTAACCTTATTTATTTTTTTGGAACCCAGGATGCCAAAAGCAGAGGGCTTCTAAGGGACTTTTAAAGTCGGTCAGATTCATCTTTTTTTGTTTGTTTGTTTTCATATTTGAATAATAGATGGTCAGTGAAGGCAGGGAAGACTCTAAGAAAACTTGTTAAAGTTACTTGCTATTTTTTGAGCCCTTTCCAGTTGAGAAAATCGAATATTTATTTTCCTGATCTTGCCATCTTGCTTTCTGCATTCATTGTGTAGGGGGTGCTTCCCCAGGTCCTACCAGCGTGTGCACAAGTTGATAAAGATCTGGCAACCTAGGCTCATAAGCCGTGATAACAACTCTAAATTCTTCAAAAATTTGGGGGGTTTCTCCCTAGGTTTAGGAAGCTCTTTTTTTTTTAATTTTATTTTTATTTATTTATTTGGCTGCTCTGGGTCTTAGTTATGGCACTTGAGATCTTTGATCTTCATTGCAAACTCTTAGTTGTGGCCTGTGGGATATAATTCCCTGACCAGGGGTGGAACGTGGTCTCCTGCATTGGGACGGTGGAGTCTTAGCTACTGGGCTACCAGGGAAGTCCTAGGAAATTCTTTAATTGTGCTCTTAGTTCAGTCTTTGACCAAGGTGTGAAAAATACACGAGGAGGTTTGTCTGTAACCTCAGGTGGTTTTTTGTTTTAAATGCCAACCGTCTAACAGTCTCTTTGAAGTAGGAAGAGAGTCCAGAGAGTTAGTACAATGTGCATTCTCTGACGAGAAGGAAGGGGAAGGGGCCATGACAGTCGCATCAGTCCTGTTGTCTTTGGTATGAGCTACCTCTTACATCTTTCATTTTTCATTAGCCTTTTGTAATGAGTCTTTTAATGAAGCCATTTTGGAAATGTGAAGGCTTTTGTAAGCCTCTGCGTACCAATTAAAGCAGGCATCCCATTCTATTTGTCTAGTTTGGTATTCCTTGCTCTCAAGTACTTTCTTAGATGAACAATCCTGTTTAATTGAAACATTTTCCAAGATGACCATTGTAAATCTAGGTTTTTAGTAAAATCTTGCCCTCTTGTTAGAGGTATGCCACTTCCAGGGCCACAGTTGTTAAACATAAAATAGCCAGTTGAATCAGCAAACCTCAAAGTACGGGGACTGCAGACTGATTCCAAACAAATGGAGACCTGCAGCTGCCACCAAGAGTTCCCAATGACCTGGAATTTGGAAGAAGGATTCCCAACAAGGGGAACTATAGCAATTCCCAACATGGAATCTGGGGGTAGAATTAAGGCCTGGAGTTTTCCATTCAAGGAAATTGTGGTCTAAAAAATCAATTAGATCTGATGTTTGAATGCAAAACGAGCAGAGATCAACTGAGAGAAACTCACCAACAGCCCTTGGAAATAGCAAGAAAGACAGTGTACTTGAGGTGGGATTCAAGGGCACCCTGCCTTGATTCAGTCTGATTCAGTCTTGATCCTACCATCGAGCTGTTAAAAAACAAAATTTAAATATATTTGAAGATCTACTTGATTTTATTTGATAATTGACAGTATCCCATATAGCAACTGTGGAGGGGTACAGAATGGAAGATGGTTTATGGACAGGAAGGTGGGGTAAGGCAGTCATTAGCAAAGGGAAAGAAAGGGTTTTGTGGGGCCAGATCATCTTTTATCATGCAGAAACCCTTCTCTTTCTCTGGGGAATAGACAGGGCCCACCTGCTGGCTTACCTCCCTGGTGCTGACCAGAAGATTCCAAGCTGGTTGATTAAGAGTACATTTCTGGGGAAAGCTGAAACTGTGGTTAGGTGAGGCGTTAAGTCTAGCTGTGCTATCAGCGAGCCCCAGTGATGCCATTTGGAGCCTGTGGTTTTTCATGTTAACCAAGTTACAGGCTCTATCAGATTGTTATGCTCTTTCTGGTTTTAGGTTTAAAGTCTCCCCCCCCCCCCGCCCTACTTATTTTATTTTATTTATTTATTTTTTTGACCTGATGACTGTCTCTGACGGAGCATACCATGTTTCTGGGCCACCATTGTGTCTCAGTGGGATAGTCACGTTTACTATCCAGACCACATGCCATTCCCTGGTTCAGGGTGATTTGTTAATGGTAGTTTTTGGCTGTCTGTGTTAATTTTTGATCACCTGTGTAATAATTTTTGACAGCCCGTGTCTGTTGGTGGGTTAGGTCTGGGGCATGTTTCTCTTACATAATTCCCATCACTCTTGGCCTCTTTGTTGCTTCTGTTTCCCTGGGCTGATGTTTCTTCGCTACTTAAGCACAAGTCAGCTCTCCGTGGCTTCCAGCTTCTAGCATGGAACTGAGGGCCTGGACTCATCAAAAGCCATGTTCCTCAGGGTTAAGACCAGCATCCAGCTCCAAATAATCTGTGCTTTCCTTTGCATCCAGCTCTGAAACATCTGTGCCTACCTTTGGCTTCAGCTTTAGTCATATTGCTCTGGCTTTTAGTTTTCTCTTCATTCTTAACATCTCTTTTGATATTGAACTTGGATATAGACACAGAATAGCATCTCTTATTTAACATTTTTATGTACAGTCGACCCTTGAACAAGGACTTCCCAGTTGACACTAGTGGTAAAGAACCCACCTGTCAATGCAGGAGACACAGGAAAAGCAGATTCAGTCTCTGGGTTGGGAAGATCCCCTGGAAGAAGGCATGGCAACCTACTCCAGTATTCTTGCCTGGAGAATCCCACAGACAGAGGAGCCCTGTGGGTTACAGTCTATGAGATCACAAAGAGTCAGACAGGACTGAAGTGACTTAACATGACACTTACATGACTTAACATGACAAGTGACTTAACAACTCAAGAGTTATGGTCAAAAATCCTCATATAACATATAGGTGGCCCTCCATATCTGTGGTTCAGCATCCAAGGATTCAACCAGTGAGGACTCTGTCATGTTGTAATATTTACTGTTGGAAAAAGTTTACATTTAAGTGGGCCTGGGCTGTTCAAACCTATGTTCTTCAAAGGTCAGCTATATTTGAAGCAGATAGGAAAGCATCAAGAGTGGGAGGCAGGGATCTTTCACATCAGCTCAACTGGCCCTGTTTCATGAAGTCTCAAGTAGTTTTATGAAGCTAGCATAACATTGACATCAAAGCCACCAAGCCTTCTTGATAAACTTGCCTGTGATCCTATGGTGATGAATGGTGTCTGGGTGGTGTTGGGCCCACTGGCGCTCTGAAGATGGATGCTTCCCTGTCACTCCTGTGACTCAGAAGCAGATGACCCCTCCCAGGTAGATGTCCTCAGTCAGTGACCATGGCTGTGTGACATTCTGCAGATGCAAGAGGCATCACTTTGCTTCCAGAGTAGCTCCTCTGGATTCCAGTTCTCTATTTCATGTTGACGTGTTCTTCTTTCCCAGGGATATGTCAGCTCTCCTGTCTGCTCTGTGAAGCCCTGTAATATTTGCGAGGGAACTTCTCCCTATCTCTCCTGCCTCTTACTGATTGGAATTAGCAAGAAGGAGCCCCCACCTCATATTTTTCCCTCTGTGAGAGAAGTTTCAGTTGGAGGGTGGGTTTGCAACCAGGATATAACTGGCAAAACTTTGAGAGAGACGTGGAGGAGTGAAGCCCAGAGTATGTCTTTCTACAAGTCTGCTGAGAAAGGAAGAGAATAAACTAATTCTGTTAGTTTGGGTGAGAGGAACATAGGAGAGGAGCCAATGTGTTTGAATGCTTATGAGAAGAAGCCAAAGTGAAATGAGGCTGGGTTTCCAGGAGAGTAAGGAGTAATTAAGGCTTCCCTGGTGCTTCAGATGGTAAAGAATCTGTCTGCAATGTGGGAGGCCTGGGTTCAATCCCTGGGTTGAGAAGATCCCCTAGAAGAGGGCATGGCAACCCACTCCAGTATTCTTGCCTGGAGAATCCCATGGACAGAGGAGCCTGGCAGGCTACCGTCCATAGGGTCACGATGAGCCAGACATGGCTGAGTGACTATCACTTTCACACTTTAAGGAGTAAGTAATATCACAGAGTCACAGAGACCCAGGAGTGGTGTTTTGCGATGGGGTGATCTGACGTCCAGAGGCCCATGGCTTCTCCATTTAAGGCAATATAGTGGAGGACTTTCCTCTCACTCAGACAGTAAAGAATCTGCCTGTAGAATCTGAGCCACCAATAAAAGGTGGCCACCAATAAAGGCCTGCAATAAAAAAAAAAAAAAAAAAAAGAAGCTTACCCATATTTAAATGTAAGCACTTCTTCACATCTGTCCTCAGTTCTCACCACAAGGGCCATTGATTCCAGATGTTTCCTGGAATGATCAGCATTTTCAAGGCTATTAAATAAAATTCCTCAGGATAACTTCTACCTGGCTTCTTTCAGATTAGCAGTATGTTGTTTAATTAAGGCAAGCAAATCCTAGTTTTTCAAATCATATCATAGATTCTTTCTTTATCATTGTTTTTCATGTTATGAAATGTTTACTAGTTTCTTCCTACTACAATTAATAAAAAATAAAATTTTAATGTATCTAGCTGCTAGGTTAATTATTTTTAGCATTGTATTCTTTTCACTTTAAAAAATTTTAATAACTACATCTAATGAAATTATTGGAGTTATTTTGGATTTTTATAATACATGAGATTCATTTAATTGTCCTTCAGAAGCAAATCATATACACACAATTATAGAAGGAATGCAAAAGCTATTATCATGCTCCTCTCTTCTCAAATAACTGGTAATTTTAGCTGCAAATTACATTTCACTAGAACAAAGTAAGTAATGAGAATGATGTATTATCTTGTTTATATAAGTTACTATAAAAAGGACAAGTATTAGATTTTTTTTATCATTTTGACCTTACTGGAATTTTTAGTAATCTAACTTAAAAGTTGCATCTTTCACTTTATTTCTAGTCATATTTATAATACTCTTTGAAATGTGCATTAGCACATTAGTTTAAAATTTTAGAATGAGGTCAGACTTTTTTGAATCAAAAAAGTCTAATTTGGATAATTGGTTTGATAAAAAGAACTGACTTTGCCATTTATATTATATGGTAGATATTTTCTATAAATAGAAATGAGTAGATCTGTAGCTCCAGGATTATGACAAAAGTATACTTAAAACATAGACTGATATAAAATAATTTTATTAAAAATATTTACTGGTAAAAGTGCAATGAAATTAATAATATATAAATTTCCCCACCTTTTCATGAGTTAATTGATATACCTTTAAGTGAAAGTGTAATCCTGATTACCTGATAAATCTTGGGAAATCTTTTGTGTATACTTCCCAGAAAATGAACAACACTGAACAAATCTTTTCCAAGTCAAGTGTTCAGTTTTTTACTTTTGCCAAATTGAAGCAGGAACTAATTGAGTTGTTGGTGTATGATCATTAAAAATAATTTTGAAGAAGAATGATGATGGGACTTAGAGTATAAACCTTGGAAGTACTTCAAAGACTTGTGTAATATTGCTATAATAAAGTTATTTCCACTCATATCTATTAATTTATATTACTAGTATAACTTATTCCTTAATTCTGTAGTAATAATAATAATTATTTTTAAAAGGAATTGCATTAACTTGGAAGCCTAAATCATTCTAGCAATGTCACATTAGTCACAAATACATGAGCTACTTGAAATGACCCTATTTGTATGATTGAGAGATGCGTTTCTAATAATGTTTTAATGTCAGTAATTCTTAAAATCACTTTATATTACATTTGGATCAAAACTGTATCTTATTTATTATCGTTTGTTAGAAGCATGCTTTCTTTTTTAAAATTTTTATTGGAATATAGTTGATTTACAATGCTGTTAGTTAAAGGTATACAGCAAAGTGAATCAGTTATACATATACATATATCCACTTAAAAAAAAATTGTTACCCCATATAGGCCATTACAGAGTACTGAGTAGAGTTTCCTGTGCTATACAGTAGTTATCTATCTTATATATAGCAGAATGTATATGTCAATCACAATCTCCCAATTTATCCCTCCCCTCCTTATCCCTTGGTAATTATAAGTTTGTTTTCTACATCTGTGACTCTACTTCTGTTTTGTAGATAAGTTCATTTGTACTGTTTTTGTAGATTCCACATATAAGAGATATCATCTGATATTTGTCTTTCTGTGTCTGACTTCACTTAGTAATGACAATCTCCAGATCCATCCATGTTGCTGCAAATGGTATTATTTTGCTCTTTTTATGGTTGAGTTATACTTAAAGCTCAGCATTCAGAAAACTAAGCCCATGGCATCTGGTCCCATCACTTCATGGCAAATAGATGGGGCAACAGTGGAACAGTAGCTGACTTTATTTTTCTGGGCTCCAAAATCACTGCAGCCATGAAATGAAAAGTCGCTTACTCCTTGGAAGGAAAGTTATGACCAACTTAGTATATTAACAAGCAGAGATATTACTTTGCCAACAAAGGCCCGTCTAGTCAAGGCTATGGTTTTTCCAATAGTAATGTATGGATGTGAGAATTGGACTATAAAGAAAGCTGAGTGCCGAAAAATTGATGCTTTTGAACTGTGGTGTTGGAGAAGACTCTTGAGAGTGCCTTGGACTGCAAGGAGATCCAACCAGTCCATTCTAAAGGAGATCAGTCCTGAGTGTTCATTGGAAAGACTGATGCTGAAGCTAAAACTCCTGTACTTTGGCCCCCTGATGCGAAGAGCTGACTCATTTGAAAAGACCCTGATGCTGGGAAAGCTTGAAGGTAGGAGGAGAAGGGGACAACAAAGGATGAGATTGTTGGATGTCATCACCAACTCAATGGACATGAGTTTGGGTAAACTCCAGGAGTTGGTGATGGACAAGGAAGCCTGGCATGCTATGGTCCATGGGGTCTCAGAGTCAGACACGACTGAGCAACTGAACTGAACTGAATATTCCATTGTGTATATGTACAACATCTTCTGTATCTGTTCCTCTGTTGAGGGACATTTAGGTTGCTTCCATGTCCTGGCTATAGTAAATAGTGCTGCAGTGAAACTTGGGGTGCAAGTATCTTTAAATTATGCTTTTCTCTGGGTATATGCCTCGGAGTACAACTTTTGGGTCATATGGTAGTTCTATTTTTAGTTTTTTAAGGAATATCCATACTGTTCTCCATAGTGGCTATGCTGTGCTGTGCTGCTGTGTCTGACTCTTTTGCGGCCCCATAGACTAGCCCACCAGGGTCCTCTGTCCATGGAATTTTCTAGGCATGAATACAGGAGTCGGTTGCCATTTCCTTTTCCAGGGGATCTTCCCCAGCCAGGGATCGAACCCTAGTCTCTTTCGTCTCCTGAACTGGCAGATGAATTCTTTTCCCGTGAGCCACCTGGGAAGCCTCATAGTGGCTGTACCAATTTACATTAATTTTAACAATAATAATTGATCACCCAGCCCAGAAGAAATTATTTAACAGTTACAGCTGAAGATCATAGGAATTTTTAAATTAAATGTAAATGTATGTAATGTGTGTGTGTGTGTGTATATATATATATATATGCTTTGTTCCAGGAAAGCATAATTAATAAATGTTTATATCATAAATATATAGCATTAGGATTAAATTATTTCAGGAAATTGGAATGGGATTAACAAAAGTGTAAATTGTCCATACGTTGTAAGCATCAAATTAGTATGTTAGAGTCTGCTGGATACATTTAAAAGAGGGATGTAGCCATTTTTCTTATAAATATCAGTAACTAAGATATATCAATTATAACGTCCTTTATAATGTAAATTTTGATGAAAAATTATCTATTTCATCCTAAAAATGTCCACATGATTAGTTTTTTAAATTTTACGGAGGTATAATTGATTTACACTGTTGTGTTAACTTGTTGTTGTTGTTCAGTTGCTTAAGAATGTCCCACTCTTTGCAACCCCATGGACTGCAGCACACCAGGCTTCCCTGTCCTTTACCATCTCCTGGAGCTTGCTCAAACTCATGTCCATCGAGTCAGTGATGCCATCCTACCATCTCATTCTCTGTCATCCCCTTTTCCTCCTGCCTTCAATCATTCCCAGCATCACAGTCTTTGCTAATGAGTCATGCTCTTCACATCAGGTAACCAGAGTACTGGAGATTCAGCATCAGTCCTTCTAATGAATAGTCAGGATTTCATTTAGGATTCACTGGTTTGATTTCCTTGAAGTCCAAGGGACTCTCAAAAGTCTTCAACACCACAGCTCAGAAGCATCAGTTCTTCAGCATCCAGCCTACTTTATAGTCCAATTCTCACATCCATACATGACTACTGGAAAAACCGTAGCTTTGACTAGATGGACCTTTGTTGGCAAAGTAATGTCTCTGCTTTTGAATATGCTATCTAGGTTGGTCATAACTTTTCTTCCAAGGAGTAAGCGTCTTTTAATTTCATGGCTGCAGTCACCATCTGCAGTGATTTTGGAGCCCCAAAAAATAAAGTCTGACACTGTTTGCACTGTTTCCCCATCTATTTCCCATGAGGTGATGGGACCAGATGCCATGATCTTCGTTTTCTGAATGTTGAGCTGTAAGCCAACTTTTTCACTCTCCTCTTTCACTTTCATCAAGAGGCTTTTTAGTTCCTCTTCACTTTCTGCCATAAGGGTGGTGTCATCTGCATAGCTGAGGTGATTGATAGTTCTCCTGGCAATCTTGATTCCAGCTTGTGTTTCTTCCAGTCCAGCATTTCTCATGATGTACTCTGCATATAAGTTAAATAAGCAGGGTGACAATATACAGCCTTGACGTACTCCTTTTCCTATTTGGAACCACTCTGTTGTTCCATGTCCAGTTCTGACTGTTGTTTCCTGACCTGCATACAGATTTCTCAAGAGGCAGGTCAGGTGGTCTGGTATTCCCATCTCTTTCAGAATTTTCCACAGTTTATTGTGATCCACACAGTCAAAGGCTTTGGCATAGTCAATAAAGCAGAAATAGATGTTTTTCTGGAACTCTCTTGCTTTTTCCATGATCCAGTGGATGTTGGCAATTTGATCTCTGGTTCCTCTGCGTTTTCTAAAACCAGCTTGAACATCAGGAAGTTCACGGTTCACGTATTGCTGAAGCCTGGCTTGGAGAATTTTGAGGATTACTTTACTAGCATGTGAGATGAGTGCAATTGTGCGGCAGTTTGAGCATTCTTTGGCATTGCCTTTCTTTGGGATTGGAATGAAAACTGACCTTTTCCAGTCCTGTGGCCACTGCTGAGTTTTCCAAATGTGCTGGCATATTGAGTGCAGCACTTTCACAGCATCATCTTTCAGGATATGAAATAGCTCAACTGGAATTCCATCACCTCCACTAGCTTTGTTCATAGTGATGCTTTCTAAGGCCCACTTGACTTCACATTCCAGGATGTCTGGCTCTAGATGAGTGATCACACCATCGTGATTTTCCGGGTCATGAAGATCTTTTTTGTACAGTTCTTCCGTGTATTCTTGCCACCTCTTCTTAATATCTTCTGCTTCTGTTAGGTCCATATCATTTCTGTCCTTTACCAAGCCCATCTTTGCGTGAAATGTTCCCTTGTTATCTAAATTTCGTGAAGATATCTCTAGTCTTTCCCATTCTGTTCTTTTCACTGAAGAAGGCTTTCTTATCTCTTCTTGCTATTCTTGGGAACTCTGCATTCAGATGCTTATATCTTTCCTTTTCTCCTTTGCTTTTTGCTTCTCTTCTTTTCACAGCTATTTGTATGGTCTCCCCAGACAGCCATTTTGCTTTTTTGCATTTCTTTTCCTTGGGGATGGTCTTGATCCCCGTCTCCTGTACAATGTCACAAACCTCATTCCAAAGTTCATCAGGCACTCTATCAGATCTAAGCCCTTAAATCTATTTCTCACTTCCACTGTATAATCATAAGGGATTTGATTTAGGTCATACCTGAATGGTCTAGCGGTTTTCCCTACTTTCTTCAATTTAAGTCTGAATTTGGTAATAAGGAGTTCATGATCTGAGCCACAGTCAGCTCCTGGTCTTGTTTTTGTTGGCTGTATAGAGCTTTTTCATCTTTGGCTGCAAAGAATATAATCATTCTGATTTCGGTGTTGACCATCTGGTGATGTCCACGTGTAGAGTCTTCTCTTGTGTTGTTGGAAGAGGGTGTTTGCTATGACCAGTGCATTTTCTTGGCAAAACTCTGTTAGTCTTTGCCCTGCTTCATTCCACATTCCAAGGCCAAATTTGCCTGTTACTCCAGGTGTTTCTTGACTTCCTACTTTTGCATTCCAGTCCCCTATAATGAAAAGGACATCTTTTTTGGGTATTACTTCTAAAAGGTCCTGTAGGTCTTCATAGAACCATTCAGCTTCAGCTTCTTCAGTGTTACTGGTTGGGGCATAGACTTGGATTACCATAATATTGAATGGTTTGCCTTGGAGATGAACAGAGATCATTCTGTCATTTTTGAGATTGCATCCAAGTACTGCATTTCAGACTCTTTTGTTGACCATGATGGCTACTCCATTTCTTTTGAGCGATTCCTGCCTGCACTAGTAGATGTAATGGTCATCTAATCCAGTTTTCTGCTGATGAGTGGAGCTGTGTTCCCTCCCTGTAGTTTGGCCTGAGGCCAAACTATGGTAGGGGTAATGGCAGTAATGGTGACTTCCTTCAAAAGTACTTAGGCCAGAACACTGCAGCTCCCAGGACTGTTTGTTGTAGTCAGTACCCCTGACCCTGTGGCAAGCCACTGTCAACCCACATCTCTGCCGGAGTCTCCTGGACACTCACAGGCTAGACTGGGTCAGCCTCTTGTGTTGTCACTGCTCCTTCCTCCTGGGTTTTGTTGTGCCCTCCAAGAGTCTGTTTCCCTGGGGGTTCTAAGTCCTTTTGCTGGATCTCCAGGTTGGGAAATCTGTTGTGGGCCCTAAAACTTTTGCAACAGGGGAGAACTTTTATGGTGTAAGTGTTCTCCAGCTTGTGGGTTGTCTGCTTGGTGGCTCTACAGTGGCACTAATGGCGACCTCCTCCAAGAGGACTTATGCCACGTGCTGCACCTCCCAGGTCTGCTTCAGCCAGAGCCCCTGTCCCCACAGCAGAACACTGCTGACCCGTGCCTCCTCAGAAAAGACTCAAACACTCAAAGGCACATCTGACTCTTTCTTGTGGGGGGTCACTGCTCCTTTCCCTGGGTTCTGGTACACACAAGATTTTGTGTGCACCCTCTGGAGCATCTCTGGGAGGTCTGAGGTTTGATTCTAAATGTGATTTTGCCCCTCCTACCATCTTGTTGGGGCTCCTCCTTTGCCTTTGAATGCAGGGCATCTTCTTTCGGCAGATGCATTCTACCAAAATGGAGATAGGAGAACAAGATTCTCCTATTGATGGTTGTTCAGCAGCTAGTGGTGATCTCAGTGTTCTCGCAGGAGAAGATTAGTGCACATCCTTCTACTGTGCCATCTTTTTGTAAGGCCAAGGCCTAATTTGTGTTAACTTCTGCTATACAGCAAAGCAACTCAGTCATGCATATTTA
Source organism: Capra hircus (assembly GCF_001704415.2). NCBI lineage: Eukaryota > Metazoa > Chordata > Mammalia > Artiodactyla > Bovidae > Capra > Capra hircus. The sequence goes on from NC_030811.1 coordinate 42,300,563, forward strand.
TATTGTTTTTCACATTCTCTCCATTATGCCTTATCACAGGATATTGGATATAGTTTCCTGTGCTATGCAGTAAGACCTTGTTGTTTATCCATCCTAATTATACTAGTTTGCATCTGCTAATCCCAGACTCCCAATCCTTCGCCACCCTTACACCTTGGCAACCACAAGTCTGTTCTATAAGTCCATGAGTCTATAAGTCCATGAGTTCATTGATAAGTTCCTTTGTGTCAAATTTTAGATTCCACATTTAAGTGATATCATATGGTATTTGTCTTTCCCTTTCTGACTTACTGTGCTTAATATGGTAATCTTTAGGTCCATTCGTGTTTCTGCAAAATGCATTATTTCATTCTCTTTTATGGCTAAGTAATATTCCATTGTATATTTATATACACCCCATCTTCTTTATCCATTCATCTGTTGTTGGACATTTAGGGTGCTTCTGTGTTGGCTGTTCTAAATAAGTGCTGCTGTGGACATAGAGGTGCATGTGTCTTTCTGAATTCAGGTTTTGTCTGGGTGGGTGCCCACAAGTGGGAGTGCCGGATCATATGGCAACTTTATTTTTAGGTTTTTGAGAAATCTTCATACTGTTTTCCATAATGGCTGCACCAATTAACATTCCCAACAGTGTAAGAGGGCTCCCTTTACTCCATACCCTCTCCTGCATTTATTATTTGTAAACTTGTTAATGATGCCCATTTAGGTTGGCATGAGGTGGTACCTCATTGTATTTTTGACTTGCATTTCTCTAATAATCAGTGATGTTGAGTATCTTTTCATGTGCCTATTGGCCATCTGTATGTATTCTATGGAGAAATGTCTATTTGGGTCGTCTGCCCATTTTTTGATTGGGTGGCTTTGTTTTTTTGTTATTGAGTTACATGAGCTGTTTGTGTATTTTGGAAATTAAGCCTTTGTAGATCTCATCATTTGAAATATTTTCTCTGAACATTTTTATTGTCTTTTTGTTTATGGTTTCCTTTGATGTACAGAAGCTTGTAAGTTTGATTAGGTCCCATTTATTCATTTTTGCTTTTATTTCTATTGCTTTGGGAGACTTACTTAAAACATTAGTATGATTTATGTCAGAGAATGCTTTGCCTATGTTCTCTGCTCAGAGTTTTACAGTGTCATGCCTTATATTTAAGTATTTAAGCCATTTTGAGTTTATTTTATATATGGTGTTAGGGTGTGTTCTAACTTCTTTGATGTACATGTAGCTGTCCAAATTTTCTGACAACACTGGCCGAAGACTGTCTTTTTTCCATTGTATATTCTTGCCTCCTTTGCAAAGTTTAATTCTCCATAGGTGTGTGGATTTATTTCTACACTCTCTATTCTGTTTCATTGATCTATATGTGTTTTGTGCCAATTCCATGCTGTTTTGATTACTGTAGCTTTGTAGTATTGTCTGAAGTCTGCCATCCACTATGTTCTTCTTTCTAAGGATTGCTTTGACAATTCTGGGTCTCTTGCAGTTCCATATAAAATTTAGGATTATTTGTTCTAAAATCTAAATCTAAATCTAAATCTATTTAGTTTTGTGAAAAATGTCATGGGATCTCATTAAATCCATAAATTGCTTTGTGTAGTATGGCCATTTTTAACAATATTCATTCTTCAAATTCAAGAACAGGAGATATTTTTCCATTTATTTTCATCATCTTCAATTTCTTTATTAATGTTCTATAGTTCTGGTAAGGTTTATTCCTTAGTATTTTTGATGCCATTTTAAAAGGGATTATTTATTTACATTCCCTTTCTCATATTTCATTGTTAGTATAAAGAAATGGGTGGTGAATTTTATCAAGTGCTTTTACTGCATCTGTTGAGATGATCATGTGGTTTTGTCTTTTGTTGAAGTGGTGTATTACATTGATTGTTTTGCGCATATTGAAACATCCTTGTGACCCTGGGATGATTTACATAGTGTTTAAAAGATGCAGTTAGTGGTTATGTGATCAGAATGTTTAAAGAAAGCAAAATATCTATAATAAAGCCCACATGGAAATAACTCTCACATGGTTATGTTAGTATAATGATAAACATGATAAGTATATAGCACATATCTCAGCCAGTATGTAAGTGAAAACTTCCCAGAGTCGCTGATAACTGACCTGGGACTAGAAAAAGGTGAGGCGTAGTCAACCAAAGTGGATGATGAGGAATCAAGAGCAGGACCCTTTAGGGAAACTGAAGGTGCCTATTAAGGTGTGTACTGTATAAAGTTTATTCAGCAGCAGCCTATGTGTGATCATGCAGATGGTCTTCAGTGTTTTGTGATTATAGTAAGACTGCAGTGGATACCCTCATGCATCTGTGTTTTCATATTCTGGAAGTGAATCTTCAGTTTACTTTCCTAGAGGGGGTATTACCACATGAAAGGGCAATGGGGCCTGAAAACCATTTGCTCAGACAATGGCTCACAAGAAATAATTGCTACTTTTTCAGGAATTTGGGGAGCCTGGTTTTAAACCGTTGATAACTTGAAATCTGAAATAACAGGCAAATTTGGCCTTGGAGTACAGAATGAAGCAGGGCAAAGGCTAATCGAGTTTTGCCAAGAGGATGCACTGCTCAGAGCAAACACCCTCTTCCAACAACACAAGAGAAGACTCTACACATGGACATCACCAGATGGTCAATACCAAAATCAGATTGTTTATAGTCTTTGCAGCCGAAGATGAAAAACCTCTATACAGTCAGCAAAAACAAGACTGGGAGCTGACTGTGGCTCAGATCATGAACTCCTTATTACCAAATTCAGACTTAAATTGAAGAAAGTAGGGAAAATCACTAGACCATTCAGGCATGACCTTAATCAAATCCCTTATGATTATACAGTAGAAGTGACAAATAGACTCACGGGATTAGATCTGATAGACAGAGTGCAGGAAGAACTATGAACAGAGGTTCATGACATTCTACCAGAGGCAGTAATCAAGACCATCCCCAAGAAAAAGAAACGCAAAAAGGCAAAATGGTTGTCTGAGGAGTCCTTACAAATAGCTGAGTAAAGAAGAGAAGCTAAAGGCAAAGGAGAAAAGGAAAGATATACCCATTTGAATGCAGAGTTCCAAAGAATAACAGAGAGAGATAACAAAGCTTTCCTCAGTGATCAATGCAAAGAAATAGAGGAAAACAATAGAATGGGAAAGACTAGAGATCGCCTCAACAAAACAGAGATACCAAGGGAAAATTTCATGCAAAGATGGGCACAATAAAGGACAGAAATGATATTGACCTAACAGAAGAGAAGATATTAAGAAGAGGTGGCAAGAATACACAGAAGAACTATACAAAAAAGATCTTCATGACCCCGATAATCACAATGGTGTGATCACTCACCTAGAGCCAGACATCCTGGAGTGCAAAGTCGAGTGGGCCTTAGGAAGCATCACAATAAACAAAGCTTGTGGAGGTGATGGAATTTCAGTTGAGCTATTTCAAATCCTGAAAGATGATGCTGTGAAAGTGCTGCACTCAACATGCCAGAAAATTTGGAAAACTCAGCAGTGGCCACGGGACTGGAAAAGGTCAGTTTTCATTCCAATCCCAAAGAAAGGCAATGCCAAAGAATGCTCAAACTATTGTACAGTTGCACTCATCTCACACGCTAGTAAAGTAAGGCTCAAAATTCTCCAAGCCAGCCTTCAGCAATACGTGAACCGTGAACTTCCAGATGTTCAAGCTGGTTTCAGATAAGGCAGAGGAACCAGAGATCAAATTGCCAACATCCGCTGGATCATGGAAAAGGCAAGAGAGTTCCAGAGAAACATCTATTTCTGCTTTATTGACAATGTCAAAGCTTTTGACTGTGCAGATCACAATAAACTGTGGAAGATTCTTCAAGAGATGGGAATACCAGACCACCTGACCTGCCTCTTGAGAAATCTGTATGCAGGTCAGGAAGCAACAGTTAGAACTGGACATGGAACAGCAGACTGGTTCCAAATAGGAAAAGGAGTACGTCAAGGCTGTCTATTGTCGCCCTGCTTATTTAACTTATATGCAGAGTACATCATGAGAAACGCTGGACTGGAAGAAACACAAGCTGGAATCAAGATTGCCAGGAGAACTATCAATCACCTCAGCTATGCAGATGACACCACCCTTATGGCAGAAAGTGAAGAGGAACTAAAAAGCCTCTTGATGAAAGTGAAAGAGGAGAGTGAAAAAGTTGGCTTACAGCTCAACATTCAGAAAACGAAGATCATGGCATCCGGTCCCATCACCTCATGGGAAATAGATGGGGAAACAGTGGAAACAGTGTCAGACTTTATTTTTTGGGGCTCCAAAATCACTGCAGATGGTGACTGCAGCCATGAAATTAAAAGATGCTTACTCCTTGGAAGAAAAGTTATGACCAACCTAGATAGTATATTCAAAAGCAGAGACATTACTTTGCTTACTAAGGTCCATCTAGTCAAGGCTATGGTTTTTGCAGTAGTCGTGTATGGATGTGAGAGTTGGACTGTAAAGAAGGCTGAGCGCCGAAGAATTGATGCTTTTGAAGTGTGGTGTTGGAGAAGACTCTTGAGAGTCCCTTGGACTACAAAGAGATCCAACCAGTCCATTCTGAAGGAGATCAGCCCTGGGATTTCTTTGGAAGGAATGATGCTAAAGCTGAAACTCCAGTACTTTGGCCACCTCATGTGAAGAGTTGACTCATTGGAAAAGACTCTGATGCTGGGAGGGATTGGGAGCAATAGGAGAAGGAGACGACAGAGGATGAGATGGCTGGATGGCATCACGGACTCGATGGACGCGAGTCTGAATGAACTCCGGGAGTTGGTGATGGACAGGGAGGCCTGGCGTGCTGCGATTCATGGGGTGGCAAAGAGTCAGACATGACTGAGTGACTGAACTGAACTGAACTGAGTGACTGAACTGAAGTGAACTTGAAATCAACATAATTGGAGAATTACAGTCCAGAAATCAGGAAAGACCACATGCCACTCCAGAAAAGTAGTTTGTCAGCACACCACTTGGGTAAAAGAATTAAATGCCCCTTTGTTAGTGGATTATGTTTCTTTAAACATATTTCTGGATTCATTTTCTGTACCTTGATTTAGAATTTTTCATCATTTACCTTAAGAATGCACAGACGCTGATTTTTGAAGAAGGAGCCTGACATAATTGTTGTTTTAGGAAACTATCTTGTACCTCCTGAATTAGAGAAATTTTGCAATAAGTGTTAATTCTTTGAGTTTGTGAAAAAATTTTCTGGTGGACAAAAAACACTTTAAAGTTGTTTTGAATTTCTTCCATATTTACAATTCTCAGGGAAAGAAAAGTCTTTATGTTAGAATGGAAGTCATATTTTCAGAAAAATTAATGTTTTTATGGGGAGTTTAGAATTTACTAGCCCTTTAGATGCCTTTTTAAAAATCATTTAAAAAGTCAATAGTAATGACTGTAATCTCCTTTCATATTATTACCATTGTTTTTTCCCCTCTGATTTTTCTTTTCTCAGTTTGTGTATGCTCGTATGTGTGTGTGATATTCACATATATTTGAACACACATGTATTTATTTGGCTAGCATTTTCAGTTTTTCATATATATTTTAAGTTTTTTAGTTTCTCTAAATATATTTTATATACATATGTGTAAAATTAAGGAGAATGAAGCAGAGACACAAGATGAGTGATATGAAAGGAGATTATAGCTACCCCTGATAGGGATAACAGCTTTTAAAGAATAAAAGAAAGCTATCTAAAAGTCTAGATATCATAAATAAATAACACATTCAAGTATATTTCCTGAATAATGTATATTCAGAACAGTAGACCAACTTGGAGTTGGACTGTTTAATCTTCCTCCCTACATTTTCCTTCGTATTATTCTGTTATTTTTGTTGGTGCCTCATCAGAGTCCCATCAGGAAATGATGGCAAACTCAAAGTGATTAGTTTGAGGAGAGTTTAGTAAAGTGACTGAAGAAAACCGCTCCATGGCTGGTTGAGCATGGGAGCCAGTCTGGAAGGAGAAGCATTTATGAATTCAAAGCCCAGTAGAGAGGGTCTCCTGAGGGGTCTGGAGCCTCAAACAGTGAGGGGCCTTAGGGACACTCTTTAGCCTCTCACTTCTCCCTTCCTTCTGTTTCTGCTGTGCTCGTAGCTGGCTAAACTCAACTGGACCACAGAAGGTGAGAGAGAGCATTAGTGCCTCCCCTGGGTCAGGAAGAGGAGATGGGACCAGGGAAACAAACGGAATATCCCTTGCATTGGTGGTCCTCCTCAATGCATTCTTCCTGCTCTCTTTGGGTTGACTTTGCACCCCCCCTTTTTTTTTTGCCCCTAACTTTTAAAAATGTGAGGATTGAATGCTCAGTTCATTGTTTTACTTTTTTTTTAATCACAAAAATAGTTAAACTATGCAGTATCTAATTACCAGTCCTGTGTAGGAATAGACCGACCAGAATTGGAGGACTGATCATCTCAGGGCAGTGGTGCTATTCACCAATCCGCTCAAAAGTGTTCTCATATCTTAACAGTCAGATGGCAGAACCAGTGAGCGCTGACTGACTGGCACTTCTATTTATGCTGCAGATTCTCCTCTTGAAAACGATTCTGTTTGTGTTCCTTTTCATTGTCATTAGTTTCTAAAGTCTGTAATTGTAATTTAAAATTACTTTCTCACCAAAAAGCTATTTGGGTCTTTAGTTTTAAATTGGTTGAGTTATTCTTAAAATTCAAATTTAGATTATTAATATCTAGTGTAGTTTCTGGAGAAGGAGAAGGCAACCCACTCCAGTACTCTTGCCTGGAAAATCCCATGGATGGAGGAGCCTGGTAGGCTGCGGTTCATGGGGTCGCAAAGAGTCGGACACTACTGAGCGACTTCACTTCACTCACTTCATACTTTATCACTGGAGAAGGAAATGGCAACCCACTCCAGTATTGTTGCCTGGAGAATCCCATGGACAGAGGAGCCTGGCAGGCCATGGTCCATGGGGTCGCAAAGAGTCGGACGTGACTGATGTGACTAAGCACGCAGTGTAGTTTCTTTGTGGTCAGAAAATGTCATCCATCTTTGTGTTAAATTTTGTAATTTATCCAGTGTTTGTTTATGGTCCTTGTATAATACTTTTTGTAAATGGTCCACAGATACTGGAAAATAAAATCTCCTCTTTGATTATCATGATCTTGAAAGCTTTCCTCTTTATCTTGCTGGTCTTTGCTGACTCAAGAGGACTTGTAGGGATGGTATAGGAGATTCACACAGAGGAAGGGGTCAGGAAGAAACCACTGTAGTTTCTTTGAAATGCCTGACCCCCATGAAGGAGAAATGCTTTCCCAGTGTTTTATGGGAGTAGACTCAGGCCCTCTGAGTCAGAGAGCAGACTCGGAAGATGCATGGATGAATCTGTCACTTTGTGCAATCTTGGTTTTATGAGATGAAATTTGAGTATGGTGAGATGAAACAGATTTTACCTGAAAGAGCTAAGCTGTGTCAGCAAGCAGCCCCTCCAGCCTAGTCATCAGCATGGTTGCCTTTTTCTGTTTCCTGGGCCATAATAAGCTGAAGACATCGCCTGATACTGCTCTTCAGATGTTTGGTCAGCCCAGAGGCCAAGGTCTTGGCATACGTCCTGCTTGCCTGTAGCAGAGTGACAAACGTTACACGCTTGTCACATCCTTAAAGCATTCCTGGACTGAAAGATCCTTGGACTAGCTCTCAAGGGAATGCTACTCAAGATCTAACCATAAGTGGAATTAGAGTCCATTGTGGCACCTTTTAAACAGTCCTGCTCTGATTACACTGTCTTGCGTCCCACCCCTAGACCACACACATGTTTAATGACAACAGCTTATTACCAATTATACTACCAAACTGGCCTCTGATCTAATAAAATGAAATTTTAAAATCTACTAGAGAAATTCGAGACTCTCTTTTATCTTTTCTCCATATTTTGCCTCATAGACAATTTATGCCTGAATTCTGATCCTGAATCCAGTACTATAAATTATAGTTGAGTCTCAGATTTGTGAAATTTATTCTTGGCTACAGCTAAATGAAGTCCCTCCCTGGGAATGCAGATAAGAAATAAGAAACATGTTTCTTCCTAGTTTAAAATGTATGAGTTTTGTTAAATAGGGTGGGCATTGGATTATGGTTGAATGTCTATATCAAATTAGATCTATTGCAGCTTCTGTCCATTTGGGGGTGAATCTCAGTGTCCTAGAGAGGAAGGTATGTCTTATTCCCTCTAGAATCATGGCTTGCAAGGAAGAGAACCTATTTAAATGATGACAAAAGAAGTAGAGAAGAAGCAGTCTTATAAAATGATGCAACAGACAGATTCACTTGCAAAATCGAGAGGGGCTTAGGTTTCTCTCCAGTTTTCTTTCTGGACTGTATTCCTTTACTTGTCCATGTCTTTACATGGCCTGAGGTTTAGATGATCTCGTGGAAATAAAACCTACCACTTACGTGTCTTGGAATCAGCAGGAAAGGATCTCTTGTTGGTCACTGTCTGGCCAATTAGCTCCAGTAGTTGCCATATCCATCTCTGCATTGGCCCAGGAGTGCTGTTATCTAGGGCAAGCCTGGATTATAGTACTTGCTCTTGTGAAGCTAGAGAGGGAAGAAGTTTCCAGAAGAGGAAAGTCTGAGCTGGAAGGAAAGGCAGGGAGGCATGTGTGGTGGTCAAGAGGCAGAGGGGCAGAGCACAACAAAGTCCTAGAAGCAGTTTTATCCTCCCCTTTGGAAAAGGCCCATGAAAATGGCCCCACAAAGTCCATGTCAAAAAGGATTGTGAAGCTTTTAGAACAGAATTTTGTAGGCGAAAACTGATAGCTCATCTTGTATTTTTAACTTTAAAAATCAATACCGCAATGCTGGACCATTCAACTTATTTTAGATCATGATTCAATTCTTGTTTCTGAGCAGCAACATGATCTGAGAGAACAGTGAGAGAAGTCAGGAGGTCCTCGTTCTTTCTCATGCAGCAGTGCTGGGTCACCTTGAGAACTTGCTTTTAACTTCTCTAGAGCTCAGGTTATTTTGGCAACAAGAGCATAAGATGTATCATGGATTTGAAAATGACAGTGATTCAGTATAGTATGCCTGGGTGGATGGCCTTATCCTAGAAGCACCTGGGAACTGACATGTTGGAGTGGAGAAAGAGGAGGTGGGAAGGGGGTGTGGCGGGGCTCAGATGAAAGCCTGGCTGCTTGTGCCTTTGACACACTGCACACATCTCAGTGTCCTGGGAGGCATGGCAAGCCTGAACTTGGTCTGTATTTATATCCATGGGCATTTTACTGATGGACTGTTGAAGTCTTAGTCATTCTCTGGATTGATGGTACTTGATGAGCAAAGTTAAAGGTGAAGAAAATGTCATCTTCATTAGTTGGGAGCAAATCCCCAGGAGGGTTGGGAGGTGTAGAGGGAAAGCTTCTTCTGGGCAGAGGACATTGATACAGCGTCAATCAGTCAGGCAGCCATCCAGGGCAGTGCTGCTCAGGAAACTGAGGCAGACTCAGGTGCCAACTACCTGGCATTGGGCCACACTTCAGAGGTTAAGGCCTCCATACCTCACTACCACAAGCCCCAGGTCCTACACTTCTGGGGCCCCAAGGTTGCTTACTCTTCTGACCAACTGGCTACAAATTCTGGAGTTCTTTTTTTTTTTTTTTAATTTAATTTTTTAAATTTTAAAATCTTTAATTCTCACATGCGTTCCCAAACATGAGTTCTTATTAGCTTCCAGTTCAGTAATTCTCCAGAGTGACTCAGAACACAGGAAAGTGCTATCTTTAAAATTGCAATTTTATCACTGCAAAGGATGCAAATCAGAACCAGCCCAAAGAAGAGACACATAGAACAAGGTCTGAGATGGTACCTGGTACCACATTAGAGGATTAGGGAGAGTCTTTGTTTTCTGGCACTGAGTATTCAGGTCATTTTATATTTTGATCTCTGTAGCCCAAGAATGATGTATATACAGGTCAATCAAAGAAGATACCTGAGTTGAAGTCTATTGGTCCTTCCTAACTGTGTCTCTGCGTCTCTTGAAGCCTCTCACATCAAGCCTCATGCATAATAAATGTTCAGTAAATATTTGCTACATGCAATGTCTGGAGAACTATCTTTTAATAGTCTAGTTGACTGCATTTTATTATCATACATGGTGATGTCAAATAACTTTTGTAGAGATGATTATGGAGTATAGATGCTTGCTGTTTGAAATGTGATCCTTGGACCAGATCGTGTCCTCATCTGGAAGGTTATAGTAATGTGGAGTCTCAGGCCTCACCCAGGCTTAACAGAATCAGGGTCTGCCTTTTAAGTCTGTGGGAAATTCAGTATTTTTCCAAGTTCCCCAGGAAAACCAGTAGGGTAGAGTACTGTAACTTAGGAGAAAGCAGTCCTGATCCATTTGGACAATCTGGGTTTTTTTTGCTCTGGGAATGAAACTGTTAGGTGGCGTTTCAGGGGACTCTGATGGTGTTTCAGAGGACTCTGAAGAGCTCTGATCCTTTATCCTTTAGCACAGAAAGAATTTAGTGAGAGCCAGTGATAAGTGATGGATTAGAATAGGACACTTGTGAGGCTTATAAGCAGTAGAACAAGAGAGTTCTATGCCATGTACTTGGTGGGCTACATTTTTATAATCAGAGGAAAAATTCTTGAATAGACATCATGCTTCCATCATCAGTTCCTCCTCCAGGTTGGGCAGAGAAGTTTTTTTGTCTCAACATGGTCAAGCCAGGACTGTGAATGTTATTTCAGTTCTCTGTACAGTGAGCACCTTTCTATAAATTATTTTTGTGTGCAGAGAGCATGTCCTAGAGATCATTAACCTACTGAGCTCACTGGGCAGGATGTGGGTCTCATGCCACCATTGTTTCATTGTTCTGGGCCATGACGCATGCTTCTGCTGCATGGTTTTGTTGCCAAGCAAGCATGCTTGGTTTTGTGGTTAAGCAAACTTGCTTTCTTGAGTGATTATTAACTTACTGGGGTCTCCCATATTTTTTCTACTCACAATCTCCTAGTGAAATTAGCTGTTTAATCCCCTGCTTTGTCTCTTTTTGCTGTTCCTATCAGAAATCAGATGCCACCGTTGTGAACCAACTCACCTTTCTTTCCAGTAAAGTCTGATTCCATCTCTTTATCTCACACGTCTTATAAAATTATGGTACATTTATGTCTGGATGGTGCTTTGTGTAAGAGTGTTTGCACTGGGGGCATGTTTAGTATAAAACCAGCTATTTTCCTAATGTGGACTTTGAAGAAGATGGTTGAAGTGGTTTGAAGAACAGCACAAGAAAATTACAGTGCCTCTTTCTGGGGTCATGGAGAAGGAAATGGCAACCCACTTCAGTGTTCTTTCCTGGAGAATCCCAGGAACAGAGGAGCCTGGTGGGCTGCCATCTATGGGGTCACACAGAGTCGGACACGACTGAAGCAACTTGGCAGTTTCTGGGGTTAAATCTTTTAATAACTTTTTTTTTTTTCCCTGCTCCTGCTATTTCTGAATTAGAATCTGGAGAAATTGTTTTTCTTCTACAAAAAGCCAACTTCAGTAGGGGGCAGTTTGCACAGATGCTTCAGTTTGTAAAATTAATCTGGAAACCTGATCTGTGTGAGGTTGTGACCTTTGCTTTATCTTCCCATAGCCATGGAAAGACCTTCATGGCCACCTTGACTTCTGTGTCTCCTTTGCGTGTTCTTCCTCCTTCCTCTCTACTCACAGAGGTGCCCTTGGGCTCTAGCGTTGACTTCCTCTCTTCTCTCCACTCACCGCCCCAGTGATCCCATCTTTTCTTAGGACTTTCAGTTTCACCTATGTACTGCTGACTTGCAAAGTTTTATTCCCATTTCATGCCCACCCCCCCCCCCGCCCCCCGCGAATGCCAGACTTGTTTTTATTGGTCTACTTGGATGTCTAATAAGCATTTTCAAAGATAAAATGTCCAAAATAGAATTCTTTTTTTTTTTTTAAAGAATCGTTTTTCCTCTCAAACCCTGCTCCACCCCCTTCTCCATCTCAGTTCATGGCAGATCCATCCTTACAGTTTGCTCATATCAAAAAATGGAGTCATCCATCTCTTGCATTTATACTGCATGTCCAGTCCAGCAGCTGACACTTGGCTTCTGTCTTCAAGGCATGTCTAGAATCAGCAACTTTTCACCACCATCCTAGTCCAAACCACCAAAATTTCTCACTGGAATTATTGCCAAGTCTCCTAGTTTGTCTCCTTCCTGTTCCTCTTGGTCACCTTCAGGGTGTTCATAGCACCACACTCTGAGGGTGCCCATTACAACTTCTCTGCTCAAATCCCTTCCATGGCTTCCTGTCTCTTAGGAGCCAAGTCAGAGTCCTTACTGATTCATGAGCTGCCTGAATGCCTCCCTCCCTCCTGCTCCATCTGTGTCTCCGACCTTCCTCCCCAGTCTCTGCTCCAGCTTTCCTCCAACACAGCGAGCTGGCATGCTTCCTCCTCTGGGCTTTTGCTCTTGCCATGTCTTTTGCCTGGAAAGTGTGGCCCCTAGACAGTCACCTGTCTCCCTCCCTCCTTCCCTCCCATTTGTCTTCCTCCATCACTCCTTCTAGGATTCAGCCCTATCACAGCACCCCTATCCCTGCTGCTACCACAGGCCCTATTTCATGTCTACGCTCACTTCTTCCCCAGAGCTCACATCATTTCCTACAACACTAGATAACTCCAGTTTTGTTCATTATCTGTCTTCTCACTCTAGAATGTAAGTGCCATGATGATTTTTTTAGAAAATGAGTTTCCACTGTTTGATTCACTTTTGTATTCCTAACATGTAGAAAAGGCACACAAAATGAATGAATGGAAGTATTTGCTGTTCTAAAGAAGACTGAATCCCATTTAATGTAAAATATCATGTGTGGGTCACCCAGTATTTACCAGACCCAACACCAGTGAAACGTTAGTCACTGGGTCAGTAACATGGATCAGTAAAACATTAGTCATGCATCTGTGAGCTAGGGGACAGCACCATATGACAAGGCACATGGATAAGAAGTGTTTCTGGAATCACTGGACAGCAGGATATGGGCAGGAGTGGCTGGAATAATCCTGAAAGGAAAAAGAGGTGTGGCCAGCCTATGGAGGTGAGTTTGTAGTACTGGCACATTTGACTTTTACTCTAAGGCAATGACGGACTTAATGATTTAAGCAAAGAAATAACATGATTATGTTGATGGCAGGTAAATACTTATAGTGGAAGTGCAGGAGGATGAGGGAGAATGAAGGTCAACTGCTGAGAAGCTACAGCTTTGTCTGGGGCCTGGTAGTGGAATAAGGATGACCAAGGCACACAAAAGAGACATTAAAGGGTGATGGGCCTATTTTTAATTCCCAGAGTCACAAACAGGAAAGAAGTCATAAGCACCAGTAATATGAGAAATTAAACTTACAATGATATGCTGTTTCACATCCATCCCATTAAAAACAAAGAAGGCTGACAGGGCAAGTTTGGCAAGACTATAGGAATGTGGGAGCCATGCAGGTGATGGGAGAATAAACGGTTCTGCCCCTCTGGAGAGCACCAGGGCTCCACCTGCTGAAGTGGGGATGAGTTGTCTTCCTGTTCAAATGAACCCATGCTGCTGCTGCTAAGTCACTTCAGTCGTGTCCGACTCTTTGCAACCCCATGGACTGCAGCCCACCAGGCTCCTCCATCCATGGGATTTTCCAAGCAAGAGTACTGGAGTGGGTTGCCATTGCCTTCTCCGAAATGAACCCATACCTGTGTATATCCTCAGGAACCTCTCATACATGTGCATAATGAGTTGGAAGTAAGAAACTGACATTGCTTGTAATAGCAAAAGAGAAAAAAAGGAAGCAAGCTAAATGGTAGTTGAAAGGAGACTAGATAAATACATTTTGGAATATGCATTAATGAGGAATTCTAGAATGATTAAACTGGAAATTGAGAGCTATATGTTAATATAGGTAAATATTCCAAATATAAAATTGTTATTTTTAGAGTGTGAAGAACTTTTTTTCTTACTAATGTGAAATCATTCATGCTACCAAAAAGCTTAGTTAAAAGCCATGCGTAATAATAGAAAATTCTGTCAATTTTCTATGAGATCAATACAGAATACACAGGACACCCTGGTAGTACAGTGGCTAAGACTCTGTGCTCCCAATGCTGGGGGCCTGTGTTTGATCCCAGGTTGGGGAAGTAGATCCTGCATAACACAACTAAGAGTTTGCATGCTACAACTGAGGGCTAGCCCAGCCAAAAAATAAATAAATATTTTTGATAAATACAGAATACTCATAGGATTCAATGATTACCAGTAGAATACACCTCTGCTTTGCATTTTAAAGTTATTCTTAGATGCTGATATGAAAAGTCAAAATGCCACTAAATGACATATTTTCCTTTGTAAAAATATAATAAATATTTAATAAATATAATAAATAATAAAAATAGCATGGTTTGTGTGGATTTAGGGAATATGGGAGTTAAAGTAGAAAGAGTTTGGAATAAAAATTAAAAAGCTATAATAAGCACTGGCCCTGGTTCTGTTTTTGTTATTATTGTAATTTTGCTCATGTCACCAACTCTCTAGGATTTCTGCTATTTGCCATTGTTGTCATATGAGGACTGGCATGCCTGCCCTGACTCTGATGGTGTGATGGTGAGCCTCTTCCCTTCAGGAAAGGGCTTGTACATTGCAAATGCCTCTATACTTGTCTCTGTTAATTCATTCCCCAAATGCTGTTGGCCTTTTTTTTTTTTTAATCTCACTGTAGTAATAGATTTCAAAATAACATCATCACTCAGCTGAAAGCTTGAATATACACTGCATGGACCAAAACAGATCAAAACAATTTGTGTCTGTGTTACTCTGGGTCCCCTGAGCAGCAGGTGCCAAGGTGGGAGGAGCCGGGGGGACTGGGCCTGGTGTGTGTGTGTTGGGAGGGGGGGGGTGGTCTGGAAGGCAAGGTTGAGGGAACCTCACAGTTACAGTGTGATTCTCAGGATCACCCATCAGAGCACCTTTCCTCTCCCAGGAATGGGCCTACCCGGGCATCCCTAACATACTCAGCCTTTGGTGGGAGCCGCCTATAGAGGTGAGGCCTTGGGATGGTGTGAAGGTCATGGGTTCCACCTCTAGCTGTCAGAGATATGAGAGCTATGTTTTCATGGCTGCCACAGCAGCCATAAAATGACAAAATGACATTAAGAATCTATTCATCTAGATGGTGTAAGATTGAACTTAATGTCTATTTCAAATGAATGGCCAATGGTTCTACTTTGTGTTAAATACATTCCTATCACTGTCAACAACAATATAAAGTTTATTGACCACCATTTCTAGTGATTATTTAACATTGATTTTGAATTTCTGGCTACTGAAGTAAGATATAGAGCAAAAGTTCTGATGCTACTATAAAATTGAGAACAAAATGATAATTGTTTTTAGGGATATGATTGTAAAACCTGTAAAAATATAAGAGAAATAGCTAGTTAATTGAATTATTAAGACAGTTTACAAAGTTAATATTCAGAATTTAGAATTAAAAAGTCATTTGTAAAAGCCTCCTGGTAAAGAATCCACCTGACAATGAAGGAGATGTGGGTTCGTTCCCTGTGTTGGGAAGATCCCCTGGAGGAGGAAATAGCAATCCACTCCAGTAATCTTGCTTGGAAAAATTCCATGGACAGAGGAGCTTGGAGGGCTACATGGGGTCAAAAAGAGTCAGACGCTACTAAGCAACTGAGCATGAACCTTCATAGTGATAATAAAACATAAAATATCCATATATGCTCATAAAAAGCAAAGAGAGTATATCAGTAAAACTCGAAAACTTGACTGAGAAACACAAAAGACTTGTTTAATCTGCCAGCACCCCATATTCTTTCATGAGAAAACTAAATATTGTAAAGTTGTTGATCTGTTTCATGTTAATCCATTCACTGGTCATAATGTTATAATTAAAATATACTCAATTTTTCTTTTAATTAAGATATTTTATTTAAATTAATAAAATTGTTCCAAACTATTCTGAAAGAATCAATAGGAGAGGCATTTTATGTGGGTAAAAGAGGAAGAATGAAGCGAGGTGAGCATTTCCATATTTAAAGCTTCAATAATAAATAAAATGTGGTCTCAACTTCAGAAAAAGCAATAGGCCCATGAAACTGCATAACTCAGTAGATTCTAACACATGGCAAATGTGATACATAATAAGGAGCAATAGGTATCAGCAAGGAAGAGGGATGTGATTCACATGCTCCCGTATATATTACAAAGAGCCGAGGTTTTCTTCACAGTAGTGCCATAGCATGCTGCATGTGGGCAGCAGGGAGGGAAAGGGAGGCTTTCTAAGGTTAAAGCTTTGGAAAGAATCAGAAAGAAGAGTTTTGACTACTTGAAATCGGAAGTCTTCCATTAATATCTGAATACACAAAATTAAAAGGTAAATAATTCCCTGGATAACATTTGCAACACAGAGGTTGTACAAAAGCTAAATGTTTTAGGGTGCACAGAATTTATATTCTTAAGTTAAAAATAACAACTAGCTTCAGTAGGTGAGCACTCAAAGAGCAAGATCAGACAGTTAATAAAAGGGCCGTAAAAATGGTAAGAGAAGGCTGAAAATGCCATCAAGAGGTAAAACCACAAGGACACCCAGAGTTGGTGAGCGTGTGTGGCAACGGCACTCACATGACCTGTTAGCTGGCCTCTCAGTTGGAGAGACCTTTGTGTAAGGCTACACACCAACACATATCCATAGACTTTAACTCAGCTACACATTCAGGCCATGGTTTTCCCTGCAGAAATAAAGCAAAATGCAGAAAAGATTTTTTTGTGCATGCAAAATGTTTGTCCCATCATTATTAAGTAGCAGAAATATAAAAACCACCTAAATGTCCAAAATAGAGGACAAGGAACCAAGTTATAGTATGTTTATCAAAGTTATCCACTTAGATTTATTTATGAGAAAATCTTAACAGCATTGGAAACACATATTTTGTTGAAAAATTAGAATGTAAAATGATATAGACTGTATGTCTTAAAAGGGAAAAACATGAATGCAAAGAATATACCAAATTGGCTAGTAGTGTTACATTCAGGATCATGGGGGACTTTTTTCCTTCTATTTTCTGCTTTTTATAGCATTTAAATTTTCCACAATAAAAATAACTTGTATAATTTTTAAAAAAGGAAGAACTAGCAATATTGTGTTGAAACCAGATGTGAAATGGCTGTAATTTAAACTCAAGAGCAATTGAATTCTTATTCCTTTCCTGGCAAATAAACTGCATTTCCAGTATTCATTGTGCTCACCTTCCTCAAAATGAAGTCTTTGCAACCAGCTGACACTAGACAGGAACTCAGTTTTTACTATATAAAGATGATTTATAATATAGTGTCATTAATGAGACTCATTATAAAATCCATTACCACGGAAGACATTTCTCAAAAGAAAAAATTCAAAACATCTGTTAAGAAAGAGGCTGGGACCATCAAAACAATAACTGATTGAGGCAAAAATAATTAATGGATGCTACAGGAAGCAGGTGAAAGTTTAAGGCATAATAAAGTATTAACATACTGTTCATGGGGTTCTCAAGGCAAGAATACTGAAGTGGCTTGCCATTCCCTTCTCCAGTGAACCACATTCTGTCAGACCTCTCCACCATGACCCACCCATCTTGGGTTGCCCCGCAGGCATGGCTTGGTTTCATTGAGTTAGACAAGGCTGTGGTGAAATCAGTGGAGAAATAACTCCAGAAAGAATGAAGCGATGGAGCCAAAGCAAAAACAATACCCCGTTGTGGATGTGACTGGTGATAGAAGCAAGATACGATGCTGTAAAGAGCAATATTGCATAGGAACCTGGAATGTCAGGTCCATGAATCAAGGCAAATTGGAAGTGGTCAAACAAAAGATGGCAAGGGTGAACGTCGACATTCTAGGAATCAGTGAACTAAAATGGACTGGAATGGGTGAATTTAACTCAGATGACCATTATATCTACTAATGTGGGCAGGAATCCCTCAGAAGAAATGGAGTAGCCATCATGGTCAACAAAAGAGTCCAAAATGCAGTACTTGGATGCAATCTCAAAAACGACAGAATGATCTCTGTTTGTCTCCAAGGCAAACCATTCACTATCACAGTTATCCAAGTCTATGCCCCAAACAGTAACGCTGAAGAAGCTGAAGTTGAACGGTTTTATGAAGACCTACAAGACCTTTTAGAACTAACACCCAAAAGAGATGTCCTTTTCATTATAGGGGACTGGAATGCAAAAGTAGGAAGTCAAGAAACACCCGGAGTAACAGGCAAATTTGGCCTTGGAATGCGGAATGAAGAGGGCAAAGACTAATAGAGTTTTGCCAAGAAAACACACTGGTCATAGCAAACACCCTCTTCCAACAACACAAGAGAAGACTCTACACATGGACATCACCAGATGGTCAACACCGAAATCAGATTGATTATATTCTTTGCAGCCAAAGATGGAGAAGCTCTATACAGCCAACAAAAACAAGACCAGGAGCTGACTGTGGCTCAGATCATGAACTCCTTATTACCAAATTCAGACTTAAATTGAAGAAAGTAGGGAAAACCACTAGACCATTCAGGTATGACCTAAATCAAATCCCTTATGATTATACAATGGAAGTGAGAAATAGATTTAAGGGCCTAGATCTGATAGAGTGCCTGATGAACTATGGAATGAGGTTCGTGACATTGTACAGGAGACAGGGATCAAGACCATCCCATGGAAAAGAAAAGCAAAAAAGCAAAATGGCTGTCTGGGGAGGCCTTACACATAGCTGTGAAAAGAAGAGAGGTGAAACACAAAGGAGAAAGGAAAGATATAAGCATCTGAGTGCAGAGTTCCAAAGAATAGCAAGAAGAGATAAGAAAGCCTTCTTCAGTGATCAATGCAAAGAAATAGAGGAAAACAACAGAATGAGAAAGACTAAAAATCTCATCAAGAAAATTAGAGATACCAAGGGAACATTTCATGCAAAGATGGGCTCGATAAAGGACAGAAATGATATGGACCTAACAGAAGCAGAAGATATTAAGAAGAAGTGGCAAGAATACACAGAAGAACTGTACAAAAAAGATCTTCATGACCGGGATAATCATGATGGTGTGATCACTAATCTAGAGCCAGACATCTTGGAATGTGAAGTCAAGTGGGCCTTAGAAAGCATCACTACGAACAAAGCTAGTGGAGGTGATGGAATTCCAGTTGAGCTGTTTCAAATCCTGAAAGATGATGCTGTGAAAGTGCTGCGCTCAATATGCCAGCACATTTGGAAAACTCAGCAGTGGCCACAGGACTGGAAAAGGTCAGTTTTCATTCCAATCCCAAAGAAAGGCAATGCCAAAGAATGCTCAAACTACTGCACAATTGCACTCATCTCACATGCTAGTAAAGTAATCCTCAAAATTCTCCAAGCCAGGCTTCAGCAATACGTGAACCATGAACTTCCTGATGTTCAAGCTGGTTTTAGAAAAGGCAGAGGAACCAGAGATCAAATTGCCAACATCCGCTGGATCATGGAAAAAGCAAGAGAGTTCCAGAAGAACATCTATTTCTGCTTTATTGACTATGCCATAAGCCTTTGACTGTGTGGATCACAATAAACTGTGGAAAATTCTGAAAGAGATGGGAATACCAGACCGCATGACCTGCCTCTTGAGAAATCTGTATGCAGGTCAGGAAGCAACAGTTAGAACTGGACATGGAACAACAGACTGGTTCCAAATAGGAAAAGGAGTACGTCAAGGCTGTCTATTGTCACCCTGCTTATTTAACTTATATGCAGAGTACATCATGAGAAATGCTGGACTGGAAGAAACACAAGCTGGAATCAAGATTGCCGGGAGAGATATCAATCACCTCAGCTATGTAGATGACACCACCCTTATGGCAGAAAGTAAAGAGGAACTAAAAAGCCTCTTGATGAAAGTGAAAGAGGAGAGTGAAAAAGTTGGCTTAAAGCTCAACATTCAAAAAACGAAGATCATGGCATCCGGTCCCATCACTTCATGGGAAATAGACGGGGAAACAGTGGAAACAGTGTCAGACTTTATTTTGGGGGACTCCAAAATCACTGCAGATGATGACTGCAGCCCTGAAATTAAAAGACGCTTACTCCTTGGAAGAAAAGTTATGACCAACCTAGAGAGCATATTCAAAAGCAGAGACATTACTTTGCTGACTAAGGTCTGTCTAGTCAAGGCTATGATTTTTGCAGTAGTCATGTATGGATGTGAGAGCTGGACTGTGAAGAAGGCTGAGCACCGAAGAATTGATGCTTTTGAACTGTGGTGTTGGAGAAGACTTTGAGAGTCCCTTGGACTGCAAGGAGATCCAACCAGTCCATTCTGAAGAAGATCAGCCCTGGGTGTTCTTTGGAAGGACTGATGTTGAAGCTGAAACTCCAATACTTTGGCCACCTCATGAGAAGAGTTGACTCATTGGAAAAGACTCTGATGCTGGGAGGGATTGGGGGCAGGAGGAGAAGTGGTCGACAGAGGATGAGATGGCTGGATGGCATCATGGACACGATGGACATGAGTCTAAGTGAACTCCGGGAGATAGTGATGGACAGGGAGGCCTGGCGTGCTGCGATTCATGGGGTCGCATAGAGTCGGACACGACTGAGTGACTGAACTGAACTGAACTGAAGTGTATTAACATAATCTCAAAGTATCTCTCCATGAGATACTGACAATAACAAAGGATAAAATAGTAATTTTATAGTGGAGAAATCTGGCAGTGATCACCTATCAAAGTTGACATCACGAGAAATGAAACTAGCGACAGCGTCTGCATTGGATACGGTACACAGAGAGCAAGCATGCCTTCTATGGTATTTCTGGCCAAAGTGCTTAACCTGAATTCAGATCACAAGGAAACATCACACAAACTCAAAGTGAGGGCCATTCTTCAAAATCCCCAGCCTGTACCCTGGAAATCTATCCGTGTCATGAAAGACAGAGAAAAAGCAAATGAGCATAACACATGATCTGGGATCCTGAATTTTCCTTTGCCATGAGGGACATTATTGAAAAAAATAGTGAACTCTGAATAAGGTCTGTAGATTAGATAATAGAACTATGTCCATGTCAATTTCCTAATTTTTATAATTGTCCTGTAGTTATCTAAGGGAATTTCTAATTTTTAGGCAATACACACTAAAGTTTTTATGAGTAAAGGTACATCCTGTCTGCAGATTCCTTTTTTAAAGAAGTAATTTTTAATTTTTATTTATTTATTTCTGCTGTGTGGCACGTGGAATTTTAGTTCCCTGACTGGGGATTAGAAGTGTGGAGGCTTAACCACTGGACTGCCAGGGAAGTTCCCAGATTACTTTTGAGTGGTTCAGAAATAATTAGATATGCACAGGTATGTGTGTGTGTGTATAATTATAGAGAGAAAGGAAATACACATATAGCAAAATATTAATATTTGGAGAATTCCTTGTAAGATTATTGTAACTTTTCCAAAAGTTGGAGCAGAAAGTGGCCAGGTGTTTGCCTGCTCAGCCAAGGGTTAATATATCATTAGGAGGAGTATAGAGGCTGGAGTATAGAGGCTCCTTATCTCTTCCACTTGATGCACTTTTTTCTCACTGAGTTCTCTCTGTCCTATTAAACAACAGATGCCATGTATGCTAGTGCTAGTAAGACTTTTTCTCTATCTTTCCACTTATACCCGTTGACAGGGCTGTGCCGTAGTTACAATTATAATCCTCATGTATAAGTAAATAAACTGTTTAGAAAGGTTAAGTAACTTGATCAAGATCCCAGAGCCAGAAATGGCAGAATGAGTTAAACTCGGGCTCCTCTACCTCCCTCTGCTCATCTGTCTATTCCATAACCAGGAATCATCTGTCTCTCCTATTACAACCCTTTCAATGAAACTCTGTGTGTGTGTGTGTTTGGGTCGGGGGGCGGGGGCAGTATTTACCCATCTAAAAGCATCTGTGTGGTCCCTGCCCATGTGAATTTCCAAAACTGATTTACACCAGGATGTGCTACTACACCTGGCTCAGCATCCCACTGCTAAAATCACATTAAAGTCTTGCCCCCAAACCCCTTAAACTTTGAATTTTGGATAGAGAAAATGAAGCAGTGACCTATTCCATTAAGACAGTGGATCTGAGATCCTTTCAGCTCTTTGGCTTGACATGAGCAGTCTCTAACACACTCCGACTCTATTTTGTCAGAAGCCCCTCTTGGCCATGGTAGACAGTGAAAAGAGACTAGATGCTAACCTCCCCTGGCAGGTCTCCTCCCACTTGCTCCCTCCCTGTTCCAGCTGCCATGATGTGAGGACTGCTCTTCACTCTGAAGTGTAAATGCCTCCAGGAGGACCCAGCTTAAGTCTGTTAAACTCCAATATTGTTATGGAGTTAGTGCCCTAATTCAGACTTGCTGTCTGCCAGCTAAGAGATTGAAAAGGACTCAAGACAGCAGATTCAAGGAGGAGAAGTAGCCCTTGGGTGGTGCTAGAGGTTTACTTACCCTGGCTTTCTATGCTTTGACATAAAAACCTGGTGAAAAATAAGAATTTAACTAGCAGCAAATAACAGCAACACAGCACTACAGCTGCAGAATTGAGTCCAGTCTTCCTCTTATGAGCAGAGAATGTTTCCTTGTGGGAAACATGAAGGAGGAGATATCCTAGGGGTCCTGACCTGACAAGTACTGGAAGAAATTTGACCTGAGAGTTGACAGAAACTGGGGAAAAAATGACCATAAAGAGTTTGGAATTTCAGTTAAAGAGAAAAACCAGTAGATATAAAAAAGAAAAAGAAGAGGACTTGGTTGTTTGGGATGGTCTAAATGGGACATGGGCTTCCCTGGTGGCT
Organism: Capra hircus; assembly: GCF_001704415.2. Taxonomy (NCBI): domain Eukaryota; kingdom Metazoa; phylum Chordata; class Mammalia; order Artiodactyla; family Bovidae; genus Capra; species Capra hircus. Next base: position 42,323,424 of record NC_030811.1, read on the forward strand.
CAGTTGCTTGCATTGCAGGAGACCCAGGTTCGATCTTTGGCTCAGGAGGATTCCCTGGAGAAGGGAATGGCAACTCTCTCCAGCATTCTTGCCTGAAGGATTCCATGGACAGAGGAGCCTGGTGGGCTACAGCCCATGGGGTCACAAAGAACTGGATATAACTGAGTGACTAACACAAAAATGGGACACAGTAGAAAAGAAAGATGCCTCAGATTATTGCCACCTGACAAGTCTATATTTGTACTGAACTCTCTCCCTGAGTCATGAAACATAAGACTATTCTTTCAAAGAAGGTAAGTTTAGGGAAATGCCAAGTGCTGGTTGGCATAGAAGAATCAGGGTGAATCACCTCCCACTGAGCAGTGGGGTTCAGTTTCGAAGAGGGGTAGAAATGGAAGCTAGGAGTATATTGCATTAGTCTGATTTGCTGGTTTTGTTGAGAAGCACATATCCACACAACTTCCTTTTGCTGCTTGGGCTGTGAACAAACATGTACAAGATCTCAATGACTTCCTCCACAAAGGTTTATTTCTCACTCATACCATGTTTAGATTGTTGGTCAACCACAGCTTGCCTTCACTTTATGGGTTGAGTTCAGACATGCTGCCTGTGTCTTCTTTCTTCTGAAATGTAGGCTGAAGGCATAGCGCAGTCTAGAACTAGAACACTCTGTTCTTGGGGAAGGGGCAGCAAGAGCAAGAGGGTTGGTGTAAACTCATGATGTCTCTTAAAAGGCCCATGATGCTCAGAAGTAAACATATTTTCCTGTATATAAAAGCTGGCCAAAGCATATTATATGGGCAAGTCCAAAGTCTGTGAGGTCAGGGTATATACTCTCCTCATAGGCACTACAGGCAAGTCCCATGATGGGAGGGATGCATGATGCCCCTGAAGAGCATGGAATGACTGACGTCTGGATTATGACGATAATGGGCCGTGTAATAGTGAATGGCCCTACTGTCACAGCCAGTTCTCCTTTTATTGTTAAGTTATACATCTACTTGTATTTATTTATTGTGACAGAAGACATGAGGCTTCCAGATCAAAAGCAGACTGATTACCAAAGCAATCTCATCATCAATTCCCAGTCTCCCATGGGGTGAAGTGATGAGAGCCAAATATTCCCTGTTCATACAGGGGTTTGTGCCACAGGAGAGAAACCCTGAAGTTATGACTATCAGGGCTTATTCAGGAGCTGAAGGCACATCTGGGTCTCTTCCCCCTCTAGAGAGAGTGTGGAATATAAAGAAATCTTCTCTGGGGAGAGGAGGCAGAAGACTCTGGGTTTACAACCTCTGGCACGTAAACAGATGTCTCCAAAGGAGATACGACTATATCTTTCCAGAGGTCTCTATCCTTGGAGTGGCCACCAAAAATCCTGTCAGCCTAGGTGCCAGTGCTCTTTGCCCAGAAACATCAGAAACATGAAAAGGTTCATAGAGCAATTTTCCTGGCCCTTGTGTATTTTAACTTTCTAACTTTTGTTGCTTAGTTTTAGCAGACTCGAGCTTTCAGCATTGTGGAAGTGAGTCCCCCTTGGTTCACAGTTCTCGGAGGGTAGATGGTCCCCTTTGGCTAATATACTGAGGCCAGATCCAAAATCTAACACTCCTTCTCCCTTCCCAGCTGGTTGATGTTACGATGTTTGCTATTACATCTGGAAACTTTTTATGCGTTTGAACATCATCATTCTGGAAACAGAACAGTTACTGAAGAAACCATAACTTGGATATTATCATTTTTCTTGCCTCATAAGTCCTTATTACATTACCTTATTATCAAATGATTTATTTACATTTTAGCCCCCAGGACTTTTGAGATGCTATTGTGGAAAAGACAAGAGTTGGCTACACGTAGTCAGGTATCTGGGTCAGTGTATGCCCACAGATTTTTTATCTTTAATGGACTACATTTTCAAAGAAAAGCTGCTATTGTTTGTTTTTCAGTGTCTGAGAAACTCTTTAATGTGGAGTCTGATGAGCAAGTGAGGAGGAGCAAGCATGCCTTCTCGCCTGCAACTTGAAGGTTCATTAGAGGCATTACAAATCCAGTGCAGTACAGCCTCTCCAGTAACAACCTTCCTCCAGCCACAGTCCTCATCAAATTCTCACCATCTCCTCTGTCCTTACCCTGTCTATGCTATCTTCACGTCTTGCCTGGATTCTCATAAGATTTTGCAGTCTCCTCCCTTGCCCTCTCTTCAGTGTGTTCTTAAACCAGCAGCCAGATCGCGCTGCTCATGGCCAGCCAGGTGGTGTCACTCCCTCCTCAGAGCTCTCTAGTCACTCCTCACCTCACTCTGCCTGGATACGAGAGTCCTTCCACTGAACCAGGAAACTTACCACCAGCTAGCCCTTAATCGCATATTCAACTCTTTCCTGCTATTTTCCCCTCTGTTCTTTTTGCTCTGGCCGCATTGACTTCCTTGCTGTTTCTCTGCAGAGCCAAACACTCTCTACCTCAGGACCTTTGCACTTTCTGTTTTCTTTGCCTGAAATATTCCTTCCCGACATCTCACTGGACACTTCCTTGTCTTCCTTCTGTTATCTACTCAAAGTCTCTTCATTTTTGAGAAACCCAGTCTAAAATGTCCCTTCCTACCCACATCTTAGCACTTCATTTCTCATTTCTTTCTTATTAAAATATCCTACCATCTAATGTGTATCTTATTTATTGTGTTTTTTTGTTGTTCTTTCCCTCAAACATGAGCTCCACAGCCAGAGCTTGGAGTCTGTGGTTCACTAGAATTTGCCTCATCTCCAAGGCCAACCCCCTGCCAGATCCATGGTCCAGACCCAAGTCAGGGCCACACTTGTCCCTGCAAGGCCCAGCCACAGCATGCTTGCCTCGGAAGACCTGGGCAAGGAGATTGCTGACCTGGAGCTAGGCAGAGCCTTGCCCAAGGGAGTGCAGAGGTCTGTCCCTTGAAATGTTACAGGAAGAGGTGGATCCCATCCCCCAGGCTCCTTCCTGGACGGGGGGCCCCACGGAGAACCACTTCCCCTGCTCAAGCCCTGTTCCTTCAGGGGAAGGATATTTGAGCCCTCCCTCGAGAGGGGTATGGGTGCAATTCTGCCCTCCCTGTTGGTCAACTCCAGACCAGCAAACATATTAATACTTGATAAGACATGATAATAAAACACGGTAATACTGTAATCAGACAGGACCAGTATCAAACTCAAGATCAGCTACTCGCCACTTGAAATGCTAATATTTAAGAGAAAAAGTGTTGGTGGAAAAAAGTTGCTTTATCAGGAGACCAGCAACCTGGGAAGATGGTGGACTAATGTCCTAAGACCATCTGCAAGTCACTGGTAAGGAGATAAAGGTTTTAAAGGCAGTGAGAGGGAGGGGCTGAGGGTGCATGATCAGCTTGTGCACAGTTCTAGATCGGTTGGCATCAACGTGGAATTTCAAACATCACTCATCTTCTGGTTTCAACCAGTCTGGGGTCTACATGCTTGCAGTCAGTGATACTCATCTGGCGGGGAATCTGCTTCCTCTAAAAACAGCTTGGGAATCTGTATCTTTTAGGGAACTGGGAGTTCAGTAACTGCTATGTGGCTGATTGATAGTCTAAATTATTACCAGTTTCCTTGCCCATCAAGGATTTTTTTTTCTTACATCTTCACATTTCCTTATCATTAACTCTTGAGTCAGCCTTTTGAGACTGAGGGGAGGTTTGCGAGTCTTAAGCAAAAACCATTACTTCAAAGGACAGAGACCCAGGGACTTACGTGTGGGTCAATATCTGAGGATGGGATATTAGGCTAATAAAAAGATTCTGAAAGACAAGAAAGAGAAGTAGAAGGCCACCATTCTTTAAAAATGGAGAATAAAGAAGGTATCCTTTGGTTTAATCCCATGATAATGTTAGAAACATCTCAAATTCTTAAGAAAGAAAACAGATACAAACTTCGTGTGACGTACACGAAGAAAGTGATGAATATTAATTTTAAAAATAAAACTGGTAATTTAATAATAGAGAAACAGATCATGCTTCTGGATGGGATAACTTAATGCAAAAACCTTCTCACATTCATTTGTTAGTTCAGTTTAATCCAACCAACAATATCTATGTGGTGTTTATATTCTAGAAAGTAGCAGTTGAGTGTTAGTATTGACTTCTATTGACTATTAGGTGGGGAGTGTGGCCAGAAGTCCCCAGTGCCTGACTGAATCCTGGCTCTGCACCTTACTCTTTGGGTGACGTTGAGCACATGGCATAACCTGCCCCTGCCTCAGTTTCCTCATCTGTAAAATGTAGACAATACTAACACTGCTTTGTGGGGTCATTGTGAGGACTGAGTGAGTTACTCAATGTAAAGTACTTCAAATGATGCCTGGCATGTAGGAAACTATATAAATGCTGTGTGTGCTAAGTCACTTCAGTTGTGTCCAACTCTGTGACCCTATGGACTGTAGCCCGCCAGGCTTCTCTGTCCATCAGATTCTCCAGGCAAGAATACTGGAGTGGGTTGCCATTTCCTCCTCCAGAGGATCTTCCCGACCCAGAGACTGAACCCACGTCTATCATGTCTTCTGCATCGGCAGGCGGGTTCTTTACCCCTAGCGCCACCTGGGAAGCCCATATAAGTGCTGCTGCTGCTGCTGCTAAGTCACTTCAGTCGTGTCTGACTCTGTGCGACCCCATAGACGGCAGCCCACCAGGCTCCCCCGTCCCTGGGATTCTCCAGGCAAGAACACTGGAGTGGGTTGCCATTTCCTTCTCCAATGCATGAAAGTGAAAGGTGAAAGGGAAGTCACTCAGTCGAGCCCGACTCTTCGCGACCCCAGCCCATCAGGCTCCTCCGTCCATGGGATTTTCCAGACAAGAGTGCTGGAGTGGGGTGCCCACATAAGTGCTAGATGTTAGCTTTAATAATATCACTATGTTTTCCAGTGCTGAAGTGATGAATGGTCAGTACATGTTGAATGACTCTGAGCCTGATTGCTATAGGCACCTCTCTGACTGCCTCAGGGTACAAGCAAACCCCACCTCTCAAAAGCAACTGGTGACGGACTTTGCAAATAGAGGCAGAAATGCAGTTCATGAGCCATTTTGTTTTTCTTCTGCCACTTGGAGCATGAAAAGCACTGGACAGGATAAAGTCTGTTTGCACACCCGTGATGCGCAAGTCAAACGAGCTATTGAATCCAGTGCACGCAAGTCCCTAGCTGCCGAGGGCAGAGTTAAGCCCGTATGTTTTGCATAATTCTATCTCAGCATCATACTGCTTTTGGTACAAGGAAAATGTTTTGATAGTCTGTCACTAAAATCTGTTTTTAATGAAAACATCCTGGGATCAGCTATTATTCTTATAAGACAGCTTTGTTGTGGAGTCAGTCAAGTATGGAGTTCTATTCTAAGTGTTTCCCCATCACAGGCTTCCTACGATGCAGCATAAAGGTCAGGGAAGAGCAGTAGGCCCGAGCTAAGCAGGAGGAACTCACAGCTCTGGGAGGGAGGAGGTTGGTGGGGAGAGACCTAGAGCTTGGTCATGAACACTAACCCTAGAGGAGGACTGGCTGGGGGCTGCCCCAACCCTGCCCTCACTACCTTGGATATAGGTCTCAGCTTTGCTCCTTACCCTAGCACTGCCCCTCTGCTGCTCAGAGTTGGGGTCTGAAGAATAAGATACTAGAAGGAGGAGGCTGCACCTCCATTTATGTTGCCTGGTCATGGAGTTGAAACTGCCCCTCGGATGGACATCTTTGGAAACTGTCTTCCTTAGAACCAGCATGAGCATCGGGTTGGGAAGAAAATGTCAAATGGGAAGTCCTGATACTAATAATGCATTATTAGTAGTAGAGATTTAGTCAGGGGTATGCTGCACAACTGGAGGAATATATGAATACATGAAAATTTAAAACATATTAAAATAAGTTGAGTATTAAGAAAATGAATAGCTCACTGGCAATGCCAAGTCCATGTTCTTCAAGTAAAGCCTGAACTGTTTGTCAGAGTCTTTCTTTTTTTTTCCTTTAATTTAAGAGAGATGATCTCTAAGAATAGAGGTGTGGGGACTTCCTTTCAGAACAGTAGTTAAGACTTCTCCTTCTAACACAGGGGATGCAGGTTCAGTCCCTGGTCAGAGAGCTAAGGTCACATATAGCTCAGGCCATAACACCCAAAACATAAAACAGAAGCAATATTGCAACAAATTCAATAAAGACTTTAAAAATGGTCCACATAAAAAAAGAAAAAAGAATAGAGGGGCCTAAGAAATTGGTATTGTAAGTCATTAATGTCTAAAAAGGATGTATATTCTCATGAAAAGATCTCCTCCCAGGGAAACAAATTCTATGATAATATACACTTAACATTGCATACATGCTAAGTCACATCAGTTGTGTCCGACTCTCTGCAACCCTGTGAACTGTAGCCTACCAGGCTCCTCTGTCCACGGGATTCCCAGGCAAGAATACTGGAGTGGGTTGCCATGCCCTCCTCCAGGTAGTCTTCCCAACCCAGGAACTGAACCTGCATCTCTTATGTCTCTTGCACTGGCAGGCAGGTTCTTCACCACTAGCGCCACCCAGAAAGCCCACCCTTAAGGTTGAAAGTGAAAGTAAAGTCGCTCAGTCGTGTCCGACTCTTTGCGACCTCGTGGACTGTAACCCACCAGGCTCCTCCGTCCATGGGATTCTCCAGGCAAGAATACTGGAGTGGGTTGCCATTTCCTTCTCCAGGGGATCTTCTTGAACCAGGGATCGAACCCAGGCCTCCTGCATTGCAGGCAGATGCTTTAACCTCTGAGCTACCTGGGAAGCCCCACCCTTAAGGTTATTTGATAGTAAATCTTACATCTCCTGAGAATTTAACTTGAATCCAGACAAGGGACTGAAAAAGATGAGCTTGAGAGGAAACAAAACTAGTCAGATGGTAAAAAAAATCAGTAGTGCTAATAATGGATTCATGGTCACAAAGTTGGACCTCAAGATTGTCGTGCTGAGAGAAGTAAGTCAGGCAGAGGAGGAGAAATATCATATGACATCCCTTATATGTGGAATCTAAAATGGTACAGTTGAACTTATTTATGAAACAGACTCACAAAGAATGAACTTATGGTTCCCGGGAGAGAAGAATGGGAGGAAGAGATAGGGAGTTTGGGATCGACATGTATACTCTGCTATACGTAACACAGATAACCATCAAGGTCCTACTGTGTAGCAGGAAACTGTGTTCAGTGTTATGTGGCAGTCTGGATGGGAGGGGACTTGAGGGGAGAGTGGATACATGTATATGTGTAGTTAAGTCTCTCTGCTGACGACTATCACAACTTTGTCATTGCCTTCTCCTAACTGGCTGTACTCCAATATAAAATCAAAAGTTTGTTGTTGTTATTTTTTAAGCTGAAGATGGGACCAAACAGCCATTTGTTTCAGCATCCTATCCTCATTGCCGTCAGCTGATGAATCCTTTTCTGTGATGCCAACAGGAGGGGACAGTCTAGTGAAACTGCTTGTTCTTGGGTTCTCCCAACAAGAATCATTTTATTAGCAAATGTAATTTTTCTGGTCTCTAAGTAGAAATGACTTTTTAAAAGTCTCATTCAAAACATGTACAAATGAATTTAATTTGTCCTTCCCAGGAGGTCTGGGGCAGTGTATTGGAAGTTTCCTTCAGGTGTGGAAATGCATAGGCAGGTTATTCCTTCTTCCATTGATCTGCTGGATCACTCAGTCAACAAATACTCAATGGTAGACTCTGGGATAGAGTGTTTTTATGTGAACAAAAGAATGGTTTCCTGGTGGCTTCCCTGGTAGCTCAGCTGGTAAAGAATCCACCTGCAATGCAGGAGACCCTGGTTCAATTCCTGGGTCAGGAAGATCCGCTGGAGAAGGGATAGGCTACCCACTCCAGTATTCTTGGACTCCCCTGGTGGTTCACCTGGTAAAGAATCTGCCTGCAATGCAGGAGACCTGGGTTTGATCCCTAGGTTGGAAAGGTCCCCTGGAGAAGGGGACAGCTACCCACTCCAGTATTCTGGCCTAGAGAATTCCATGGACTGTATATTCCATGGAATCGCAAAGAGTCTGACACGACTGAGTGACTTTCACTTCACAAAAGAAGGGTGTTAGATTTTCTTGAGGGCTAGGGGCTACTGAAATGAAAACTGTAGATATTTAAATGTCCCTACAACTTGGCATCCCTCTTTAGAATTCAGCAGATCCTAGTGTCAATCATCCATACTGAGAACAACTTAAGATGATTGATAGTCATGATGGCGGGATAATTGTAGTAGCTGAACAGGTTTCTGAGGATATGAGATACATCCACTTAAAGGCAGTGTAAATTCTCTTCCAGTAGTACAAACCTCCTTTGAAGACTAGCAACTCTGGGTCTTCTTTCTCATGATACCCACCTTCAGGCCAGTGGGACCTGGAGGGACCTGACCACCCAGGAGGTGGCACCTTGGTTAGACTTTGCTCCAACAGCTCCTTAGAATTGAAGAACCCACCGCCAACCAGAATCTCTGGCTTTCTTCAGGGGTGAGATTTTGGGTGACTTTTCATTTTATTATCTGCATGGCTTGGCTTTTTAGACAGCAAATGTACACTCTATAATTCCAAAACTGTTTTAAAATTCTGTCATCTTGTGTATTGCTCACTTTTATCCATTCTGCCTCAATAATCTCCACTTATCAAATGGAGACTGATTGGAAACATGAGGAAAACCAAACCAAATTTATTTTAGCACACAATAAATCACCTGTGACCTGAAGGCCAGTGTCATGCTTTCTGAGTTGTGTTTTTAATCATAGCTCATTGTGATTAGCACAGGGTTAATATTGGTCCTGGAATAATATCTTATCTGGCTTATTTGATTTTTAATGATGGTGACTTCTACCCAGGTGGCAGTAGCAGTGACACAGTGTCCCCTCCTTCCCATATTTCACAGTTTTTGCCACCTTTCAGCCTTGACCATTAGAAGGGCACTGTTGGAGATATTTTAACAGGGTGCCAGAGTGGATGCACTTCGTTGATTATACTAAAGTCTTTGACTGTATAGATCACAACAAACTGTGCAAAATTCTTAAAGAGATGGGTGTACCAGACCACCTTACCTGTCTCCTGAGAAACCTGTGTATGAGTCAAGAAGCAACAGTTAGAACTGGACATGGAACAATGGACTGGTTCAAAATTGGGAAAAGAGTATGACAGGGCTGTATATTGTCATCCTACTTATTTAACTTACATGCAAAGCACATCATGTGAAATGCTAGGCTGAATGAATCACAAGCAGGAATCAAGATTGCCTGGAGAAATATCAACAACCTCAGATATGCAGATGATACCACTCTAAGGGCACAAAGTGAAGAACTGGACCTCTTGATGAGGGTGAAAGAGGAGAGTGAAAAAAGCTGGCTTGAAACTCAACATTCAAAAATCTAAGATCATGGCTTCCATTCCCATCGCTTCATAGCAAAGAGAAGGGGAAGCAGTAACAGGTTTTATTTTCTTGGACTCCAAAATCACTGCAGGTGTTAACTGCAGCCATGAAACTAAAAAACACTTAACTCCTTGGAAGGAAAGCTATAATAAACCTAGACAGTGTATTAAAAAGCAGAGACATCGTTTTGCTGACAAAGGTCTGTGTAGTCAAAGCTATGATTTGTCCAGTAGCCGTGTATGGATGTGGGAGCTGGACCATAAAGAAGGCTGAGCACTGAAGATTTGACACTTTCAAGCTATGGTGCTGGAGAAGACTCTTGAGAGTCCCTTGGATAGCAAGGAGATCAAACCAGTCAATCCTAAAGGAAATTATCATGAATATTCATTGGAAGGACTGATGCTGAAGCTCCAGTACTTTGGCCACCTGATGTGAAGAGCTGATTCATTTGCAAAGACCCTGATGCTGGGAAAGATTGAGGGCAGAAGGTGAAGGGGGCCGCGGAGGATGAGATGGTTAGATAGCATCACCGACTCAATGGACATGAATTTGAGCAAACTCTGGGACATAGTGGAGGACAGAGGAGCCTGGAGTGCTGTAGTCCATGGGGTTGCAAAGAGTCAGGCATGACTTAGCAACTGAACAACACCATATCTACTGAACAGAGTAGATGCCAGTAGCTTGGAGAGCTGACACAGGGACCAGTGAAGGAACAGCTTGTCAGACGCTGTCCTTGCTGTGCTGCCTGTGCCCTCCTGCTGGGGCTTCTACCATAGGCACTGGTGCCAGGGTCTTCGGAGTTGTCCTTTTCACTAGACTTTCCTGCAGCCCTGTGCCCGGGCTCCAAGAGTGTTCCCCATGGGTTAGAGCCCTTGGAGAGCAATAGAAGGAGTGGTTAGAGCTGCCTTTAAATCACAGGTACCTTGAAGAAAGAATTGTGTAACTTCAGGTTATTTATAAGGTACAGCTTTGTTGATCCCTAATACTGTCAACTGTCATTTCTCATGGGGTTTCCTGTGCTTGAATTCTTTGCACTCATTCCTAGAAAGAGACCCTGTGGATCTGTGAAACTTAGACAGTCTGAAAGCAGAGGGTAGAGACATATGTGGTTACTTTCACATAGACAGGTAACGTGGTGCCCGTTTCATTCCTTAATGTCCTTCAGCTCCAGCTTATTCTTGTAGAAAAGGATTCTGTCTAGGTCCTCTTTGATAAGGTGGCCCAGGATTTGTGGATCAAGGGATGGATCCTTTTTTGTCTCATTCACTTTCTTTCTAAAGTCTCCACTTCTGCTCACCTACTTATTTGACAAAGTCAAGTTTTGCAGTTAAACAGTAAACTGTAAGAAAACAATTCACAGTAAACTGTAAAGTGAAATACTCCAGTACCCCCAGGCTAAGTACTAAATATGTAACATCTAATTTGAATGGTCTTTTTTTGTTGTTGTTGTTCTGCCATCTCTCCTAATGTGTGTGTGTTTGATTGATTGGACCAGAATTTGGCTTAGGGCAGATGCAACAAAAGGCTCCTTTTACATCTTCTTAAGTCTAGACTGTGAGTTCAAAGGTATAGACAGTCCCCGATCATTTGTTCATTCATTTGTCCAATTCTCATTACATATAGAGAACACTCCTTGTACTGCCCCAGCCCTGAGAAAGCCGGATCAACTCTGCATTACATTATACAAATGATGTACATAGTTCTTTAAAATTATTTTCAAAACTACTAAAATAAATACAGAGTTCTGTTCCAGGGGCATCTGTTCTGGCTAGAGGTGGGCAGAGGGTGGTCCCAGAATGACCAAGAACTAAAGGTGGAGAACGAAGGGTTGAGAGAAGCATGTTTTAGACGAGGAACATCATATGCAGCTTCCAGGAAAAGAAAAGGGAGTGCCTTGGAAGGCTGTGAAACTCCCTGACTGGCCAGCCGGGAGTGGGAATGTCATTTGTGGTGGGGAGAGAGGCAGGGCCAGATCCATTTGGCCTATTTGTCTGAAGAAGTCTCAAACTGGTATTTAGAACTTTAGCCTAAAAGAAGTGTGAGGTCACTAAAGCAAGAAAGTAATACAATTGGTCAGCCGTTCCCTTTTTGAGAAGCATCCTGCATGTTGTAGAGCAGGTCTTTAAGATGGGGATGGAGACCAGTTAGGATCAACTGAGATTCAGGAGGAAAGGGAGGCTTGGACCATGATGGAAGAGATGGAAATGGTGAGAAACAGATATCTAGAACAGCTAAGAGGAAGGAGTGAATGAATTGGTCACTTGGTTGGATGCAGAGGATGGGCTTGGGGAGAAAAAGAACCAGAGGTGGACGCCCAAGATCCCCCATGGGAGATCTGGTGGGTGAGGAAGACTTACAGAGTCAGGGCAGAGGATAAATAACTCCTTTGCACTGTGTTTGGGGGGCTCTGAGAAATTCTCAGAGATGCTAGGTTTGAACTTCAGATGAGAGTGCTAAGCTGTCAAAGAAATGTGGATGTTGTCAGTTTTCAGAGAGTAATAAAGTCCTTCAGTTGGAATATGAGCCCTCATGTAACTATAGGAGAGTCTGGGGACCTCCAACATGGGAAAGCCTGCAGATGGAACTGAGCTGGGTCAGCCTGAGGAGTGGTCATGTCCAGGAGAGGGGCCTCGCTCCTGCAGAGCCGAGGAGCACTCAGCCTGAGCTTGGCACAGAGCAGGATCTTAGGACATGGAGGCTGAACTCTCTTTCCTACTCAAATCTACTTGGACCAGGGATGGGAAGATAACCTATGCACCCAGAGTGCAAGCTTCTGACTCGCTTCTGGCACAAACACATTTGTCAGCAACACTTCAGGTTTCACTAGGATTTTGGAATGCTGACATCCCATACTGCTTTCTTCTGAAATAAAACCATACCAGTTACTCTCACCACAACTTTCCCTTCAGAGGAAGATGAGTGAAGAAAATGAGGACGAAAAACTAGTGACCAAAGTGATACCCAGATTAAGAAGACCCTCACAGAATATCAGCCACAGTTTTCCTATGCCTGGCATCTCTCTGTTCCAATTCTAATTGTTGACATGGTTTCTCTGTTTAAAGTGGTGATGGTGTGGTGCATGGCTACCATTTGGGGTGATACACTGCAAGGGAATGGGGCTTCCTCTTGAGTCTTTCACATCTGAGTAAATGTCTGAGTGAGTAAAGGTGCCTAGATAAGTCAGTGACATTTTCAGCAGTTTAACTATAGATCTGGTTGCTTTGTGGTTGCAAGGATTTTACAAGTGGAGCATATCTGAAGATGCTGGTAGATAGTTTTCTCAGATGGCTGGGGCGAACAGAACTCTCCCTCCCTGCAGGGCTCCCACACCAAATCTTTGTTTCCTGAAAGAGTCTCACCCCTTAAATTCTTACCCCTTAAACTTTGAAAGTCCAGCATAAAATAATGCTGCTTGCTATAATTGGTCCATTTTTTTTTCTCCGAAATAAGTATGATCTAGGACTTGCCTGGCAGTCCAGTGGTTAAGACTTCATCTTTCAATGCAAGGAATATGGTTGGGGAGCTAAGATCCCACAGGTGTTGCAGACAAAAACCTAAAACGTTAAAAAGAAGCAGTATTGGAACAAATTCAATAAAGACTTTTAAAAAATAGTCCACATAAAAAACTTTTAAAAAATGAGTATGAGCCTCATGTAATCTTTCCTTGTATGTGTCAGTTGCCCAAACCAGGTCTCTTGGTGGGGATGGGGCACAACATTCTTCATGGGGGGAATGTCACTGATTTTGTTTGCTTGGGATACACGCTGAGTTAACCTCGTTGGACTTTCCCCAGGAATTGATGCGCATACACGTGGTGGGTCATTATGCTGCTGCACCTGTGTAGTGTGAAGGTCAGTGTGTTTTTCTGATTATAAGAACCCATCCATGTCATTCCATTATAAACCACTCCACTCATAATGGAATGTGCCTCAGCCCGGAGCCCTTTGTGGTTGCCCCAGCCCAGGAATTCTCTCCAGTGCAGCCCTGACCTTTGAGATCCATCACCCACCCCTCCCCCACTGCCTGCATCTCCCCCTCACCCCAAATTTGACTGTGATCCATTTTGAGATGATGTTCTTTGCATGTTGCGTTCTTCTTGTGTGATGTGAATGTACGGTTGTCCCAAGTGAATTTGTACCTGGAAGCGAACACTCTGATGCTCCTTCTAAAATGACAGCTCAGAGCTCTGCTGGGGTGTGGGTGAATACTTTGCAGTTGATATGGGCATGGAGGAGCATGCCTGGAGATCAGAGCAATGATTTCTCCTGCTGATTCTGAGTGGAACCAGCCACTGTGAGGTTACCAGCTCACTGCAGTGGACCTCAAGCAGCTAGTGGCTCTCCCAGAGGATCCTTCTTCCAGATACCCTCAAACTTCCCTCTAAGTCTGCTGCTAGGATTGCACAGTTTTACGACTTGTGGGAGCAGCCCTTGCTTGTAAAAATCACAGCTCATATTTACTCAGATGCATATAAGCACAGTGCATCAGCATTTGTGTTGCATACTTTTCTTGTGTGAGTTCCTCTCCACTCACGACAATCTGAAGAGGTAGATATGACCATTGATGTACTAGAGAACTGGGCCACAGAGGGCTCAGTCACTGCTCTAAGTCTCCCAGTGGGTAAGTGAGGAGCAGGGATTCAAATGCATCCAGGCTTTCTGAGCTAGCATCCTTGTCCATGGGCCCTGGTGCTGCTCTGGGAGCATGCACTCAGCCAATCTTGAAATGGGGCTTTTGTTTACAAATAATAGAAGTTTACATCTGCACACTGCTTCACAAATGTACTAAACATATCCAAGTGCAGATTCAACTAATCCCTGAAATAACTGTTCAGCGAGGATAAGAACACATGGGGATGTTCCTTAAGTGTCCCGGTGGTGCCCAGCCTGTAGGAGGATAAGCAGGCCTCAAGTTCAGCCCTTCTCTTCCATCCTACCCCAGGGTACCACTTCCAGAGTGCCCAGAGGGGTGCTTTCTTAATGAGTGAGTTTTGAAGAATGCATTTAGAGAATGAGCATTTTGTGTGTTATATTCTGCTACTGCTGCTGCTAAGTTGCTTCAGTCATGTCCGACTCTGTGCAACCCCATAGACGGCAGCCTACTAGGCTCCTCCATCCCTGGGATTCTCCAGGCAAGAACACTGGAGTGGGTTGCCATTTCCTTCTCCAATGCATGAAAGTGAAAAGTGAAAGTGAAATCGTTCAGTCTGCCCAACTCTTAGCGACCCCATGGACTGCAGCCTACCAGGCGCCTCTGTCCATGGGATTTTCCAGGCAAGAGTACTGGAGTGGGTTGCCATTGCCTTCTCCGGTGTTATATTCAGGAAGCATTAAATTGGGACCTAGTTGTGTGCTGCTAAATGTCCAGGGGCAGTCAGAGAGTGGTGACTTTAAATGTCCTTTTCTTATGGCAAATCCCAGTCTGTTGTGCTGTCAGAGTTGATTTCTCGAAGTTCACCCGATTACTCCCACCCCTAGTCTTCCCCATTTGGGGAACACTTGACTTTTGCTAAAAGAGCATTTTTCCCAATGCATGGCACTCTCATCTGCTTATATCCCGCTCGGACTTCTGAATTTTCTCTTTGGATGTAAAGATATACTGAGAAGCCTTTTTAAAATATCAGGTAGTTCCTTTGGGTGCATTTAACATTTTGGTAGAATGTCCCTGCTTTTCTCTTTCCAAGACTAATGTCCTTGCAAAGTGGGGACTTCCCCGTCCTAGGGAATCTCAGCTCCTGTGCATTTTCAGATATAAACTGTTCCTTGAAATAAAACTGAATCTAGTAGCACAGTTAAGTGGGCACACACATCATCTCAGGGGATTTTATTCAGTGATCCAGGAAACACAACAGTTGAGCATCCTCCCCTGACATTTATATGAGTGAGCTCTCCTTGATTAACAAGGAAGAGAAGACAGCGATCACAGCTGATTCTCCCAAAGGACATAGTTTATGAAATGCAATCATAACCACAACCTCTTGGGTGACAGTGAGACTCGAAACCCGAGGGGACAGAATCAGCTGCTTTATTCCCAGTTTCCATTGCAAGTCACTGTAAAACTTCCTGTCTCCAACTCTGTAGGATAAAGGAAATCTTCTGGCCCCGTAACTTTTGCCTTTTTTGATTAAATCTTCAAAATCAAAAATGATCCCAAGGTTTTCTACACCTTCCTAATATGTTCAAAGAAAATCCACCCTGTTGCAAAATGAGTGTGCAGCATTACTAGCTGTTAAAAAGGTCTAATAGGCACCCCTGGCTGAGAACCGCTACAACTGGTAGGAACTAAGTGTTTGTGAATAAGAGAATGGAGAAGGAATCTACAAGGCAGATCATTATGCTACAAAGAGGGTCTTCTTACTCAAAGATAGGTTTCCTGAAACCTCTCAAAGCTCCATTTTGGAAAAACAAACAAACCTTATGACTTGTGTGTTACAATGATTAGCATCTCTGTGTTTGTTGGGTCCCTGAGGATACAGATGCTGATTGTTCATGAGAAAAGTAAAGCCTGAAAGAGAAGAGGAAGAAGAATCAGGCCAGGACTGCAGCCTGACAGTCTTTTCCAGACCAGTGAGCTCTCAGGAGCAACGCCTGCCTGTTTTGAGACACCCATATTGGGTGGGGTCAGCCAGGCCTTGGTACCCTCATGTCACTCAGAGCACCCTCAGAAGACCACATCTCAAAAGCTGAGGTGGACCTGAAGGAGTTGGCGGTTGTTAGCTGATGCCCTCCTGGAAGCTGGGCAGTGGACTCCTTTCTTAAAGGGCTCTCTGAGAAGCTCATCTGCCACACCTTCCAGAGACTTCAGAAAATCAGTTTTTCTGGGCTTTTCAGAATTTGATCAGAAGCAGGTGGAGACAGGGAGACAGTGCTAAGATGTGATCCTTTGCCGGAATTCACAGCCTAATGTAGTGGGGGCGGCGGGGGTGGGCTGGGGTGGGGGCGGCGGGATGGAAGAAACAGAGCACAAACTCTGGCTTTTTAGGTTTCTGTCTGAGTCAGGGCGTGTGCTAGGTGAAGAGACTTAGAAGAATAGGCCTTTAAGATTCCAGGGATCTCAAAACTTCTCACACAGAAAGTGAGGCCCAGAGACACTGTGCCCAGGATCTCCCAGAGATGGCAGGGCCCTGGGATGCCGCAGACTCAGCTCCACTCAGCTTCCTGTCTGTTCCTGACCGCACACCCCATAGACCCGTGTCTGCTCACAACTTCCGTTAAGTTATGGAGTGTTCCTGGTCTGTTGCTTCTTCTTGACCCCAGACTGTATGATAAAGGATTGCTATGGCTCCCTGACGTTTTGTGTTCTTGTTATATGTTTCAAACTGAAAGTGATCCCAAGACTTCTATACCTTATCCGCACCCCTTTGTGTCCACAGGGGTGAGCTCCATGTCTAGAATGAATTAGAAAACAGGTGTGAGTCCTTGGGTGTCTGAAGCCCACAGCTGGCTCCCCTAAATTTCCACTATAGCTCTGTCTGGCTTTTTAGTTACAGTGTCATCCAGGCATAAATGGAAAATCATCAGAAGCCTCAGTTCCACCCTACAATTTGTCATCTTGACACCAACAGAAAGTCAGCATACCATTAATTCTCTACACTTATTGATTTGGAAACTCAATTAGAAAGCTGACTTCTATCCTCTTTCTCCTCCTCTGATTCTCTTCTCTCCCCTCTTCCTCCTGCTCCTCCTCCCCTCTCCCTTCCCTCCTCTTTGCTGTCCTTCTCCCCCACCAAATAGTCTTCAGTTTCTGGAGTCCTAAGCCACGGTACTGTAGTGACTACTGTAGCTAAATCTCCCTGCATATGAAGCCACAAGCTTTCGACTTCACCAGGTTAGGGACCACCATGGTCTCCCCTCTAGCCTTTCTCCAGTCACTGCCTTGAACTCAGTACTCCTGGACTGGGAGAGAGAAATACTGTGATCCACATTGCTAACGGGTGAGCTGAGTCATGCCCTTGGCAGAGTCAAGGAACTGTGTCAAGGAGACCAGTAGTCTTGAGCGTGTCTGGAAGGGGTCTGACCTGACAAGGGATGTCTTCTTCAGGGTCTGCTTGCCTCTGCCCAACAGGTGATGGGTGCTCCCCTGCCTTGAACTAGGATCATCTGGGGTGCCTTGGGTCTGCCCGAACCTGAGGGGAGAGCTCTGCCACCAGTATTTTCTCATTAGAAAGCAGCAGCCTCAGCACAGAGGTAGGACTGCCCTGCTGACTTGCTCACAGCCTGCCCCAATGACAGTTCTGAGCGTCATCCTGATGCAGCAGGCCCAGAGGACCAGGCCACGCAGGCCCAACCATTTCTGTTAACTACCCCCAGCAGGACCAGAGCTGCAAGCCCAGAGCAAGGCTGGGACAGTGAACAGCTTCTCCGTCTGCTTTAAAGAAGATGTCTTGTTTTGAATACATAATCTGTCCTGTTCTTTCAAAGTAAGTGCTTTTATAAAAGGTCTGGACTATCCTTTAAACATCTTTCTTTTTTTCCCTCACTTAACAGGAAATGTATTTCTATCCTTTTGTGCACTCAGCTTTAGGAAGGGAGCTTGGTAGAGGGAGGATGCTTTTGTGTGAAATTCAAAGATTGGTTTAAACTAGGGCATGCACATGGCATAGCTATTTTGCGCAGACAGCAGGTGGCAAAAACATGCATGTGTGGCTAGCTGTTTGGAGCTGTGCTTATTCGATGTAGTGTATGATAAGTGGTTTTGTTTGAGCAAAGGAGCGCCGGATTTATTTGCAGCCACAGAGGAGATGCCCTTCTTGCTGGGTAGCGCTAGATTTAGAGCCAGAATTTTCTTTTTCAGCAAGAACTAGAAGTTCCCCAGCATTGCTTTTTATCCCCTCATGCCCATTTGTGTGCAGAATTCTTAGAGAACGCAACATTGCTGATGTCCTGCTACACTCTCCATACAGCATCGTGTGTCAGCAGATACGGGTCCTGGGTCTGTTTACTCAGCTCTGCTTTCTAAATGAAAGTTCTTGTTTTATATGGCTTCAAACAAGAAGTCAGGATTTTCATGCTCACAGCTAAACATACACCACGAGTGGATGTGTATTTGCCTTTCTCTCTTGCAGATTTTTTTTTTAGCAAAGTAGAACCAGGATTTAGGATTTATTTTATTCTCCTTCAAATTTTTGGGTAGGAATTATCCTGAGTTACCCAAAGCAACCTCAAGAACTCCTAGAAATTGGACATCAGATTCTGGCATAAGGGCCTTATAACACAAGCTCATCCTGGCTTTGATGTTTCAGATCAAGTCATGGATCAGTCATTTATTATTCACTGGGCACCTATTAATTATGCACCTGCTATGAACCAGATAACGGCTGACATGTGGGAGAAACAACCAAGAGAAGGCAGACGAGCCCCTGCCCTCATGAAGAATTCATTCTGCTTGAGGGGAGTGGCTTGTCAGAAGGTAAACATCACAAATAAGTTTGTAACGTTGTCCGGAATGGAGAGGGGCTAAGAAGAAAGAGAGCAGGGTGAGCATGTGTGGGGAGGAGAGGGCCTGGGAGCACCGTGTTCACCTTCTCTGCTGCTGCACCCTACTTCTGGGTTCCATCTCTGAAAACCCACGCTGTTTCTGAACTTGCGTAAAAATACAGTCCCATGGTTACTACCACCTCTACACTCCCTAAAGACGTTATTTTATTTAGCTGCCAGTGGCTTTTGTTTGGATATGATTTTGTTGATGACCTGTAAAAAAAAAAAAAAAAGGCAATTTTACAGAATAATCTTGGTTTCTTTTGGGAAAAAAAGCGAAAGTTCTTGCAGCCCTGAGCTCCAGTTCTGCTTGGCAGTAGGTGGCAAGAACTGAATGTGGTCTCTGTTAGGACCTTCTGATTGTCATTGTTCCCACTTAGCTCACCTCCTACTGGCCTCTAAAGGCAGCCATGGTGCCTGTTTTGGTGCCAGCCCTCCACAAGTTCAGAGCAGTGATGTTTCCTGTATCAGAACCCTTCCTAACTAGATGGGCCCATGGAGCTTTCTCCTCCTTCCTTCCCCTTCAATCACTTTAGGTAGGCTCAACGCTCTCTGCCAGCTACCAGGGGCTGTCAAGGTGCTGCCAGACTTTCACAGTTCCAGGCTAAGTTGGAGAAGCCATCTAGTTGAAGAGTGAACCCTGTCTTTTTCAGTCCCAGATTGCTTTCACATGACCCAGAAGAGCAGGAGACTCAGTGCAGTTCACAACACCTAGTGTATTTTCATTCTGGATAGTTACAGGTTCTAAATAACTCAGATGTTCTTAGAGTTATAGTTTCATTACAGTTCCACCTAATTAAAATGAAGGCCCATTCTCTGATTATTTCATCCTTTGTCCCTTAGACAAATCCATCAACCAAATCTTCCCCTGACGTGAAAAACAAATTATAGTAGCCAAAGCACATGTTCCAATTACTGTTTATTTCATTTCTGTTTGACTTTTCACAGTACCATGCCATTCGTCACCTGACAGGTAGGGGTGTGACCACAACGATTGCAAGAGGCTGTGTCCGCTGAGCTAGACAGGGCCTTTGCCATGGGATCTTTGGCTCATGGGCTCCTCCCAAGAAACTCGATGTTCAGCAGCACCCTTCTCCTTGTCCCAGCTGGTCAATCAGTGTTGACCTAGAACTCACTCACACAGAATATTTCCCAATGTATTTAACCATCATAACCATATGTTTGTAAGCCCTCTAATCAGTGCTTAAATTTACTTAAACAAATAACCTTTCCCTACTCCATAACACATAATAGAGCTTTACTGAGCAGTGCCTTCCATCTGTCCTTTTCTCCTGTCAGAAGGATACCTCTGACTGTCCTCGGCAATTTTTCGCCCCACCCAATATTCCCACTGCGAGGGGGCAGTCCAATCCTCACTCATCAGGGCTGTGCTTGTTCTTCTGAAGGTGGATCTCCCCATAGCCATTCTATGGCTACAGTTGCCTAGGATCCCCAGCAGCTTTAGCATCGGCTGGGAGCTTAGAAATGTAGACTGTCAAGCCCACTCCAGAAATGCTAAATTAATATATGCTTTTTAATAAGATTCCTGGGAAATTCACATAGACTTTCAAGTTGATAAAGCATATACTTTCACCACAGCCATTGGCCCCATCCACTTTGACTAAGAGCCCCTTGTAAGAAAAACTCCTTCAACCCCTGAATGGATATTCTCTGATCACTGGTTGTGAGTTCCCCAGTCAAACACAGACCCTCACGTTTTGTGATCTTAATTTTTGGTAGTTATATATTCAGGTAAATGCCACCATATTATTAACAGTTGGCCATGGTATAAAGTATCCTTGGGAGCTAAGTCATTCATCTGAAACATCTAAATGGTCATTAAGGGAAAAGTAATCTTGCAGTATGGTGTAACAGTGGATGTAGGATGTGGAAAATCCAATTAAAATCATTAAAAGACATCTGTTAAATTAAGTAGATTGTTATTTCCAGGCAGGCAAGACAGAAAAGTGGTTAAGCACTGACATGGGAATGAGGGACCAGCCTGGTTAGGGGTCCAGCTTTGCTCCCAGCTTTGTGACCTTGCAGAAGTTACTCAGCTCAGTCATTCACAAATCCACCTGCTCAAAATAACCGTCTGTAGAGCTTGGAAATAAATTCACAACTGCTCTGGCTCCATCAATAGAGTCCCTGCTTTAGGTTTTTTGTGAGACCAAGGCATCTGCATTTTTTAAAAACCCTCAGGTTATTTTGATATCTGAACGAGTTTGGGAACCAGTAGCAGCTTCATGGAGCTTCTAACTGAAACCATTAGGTGGCATTCCAGGGAGCTCTGAAGAGCTCCAATCCTTTATGTCTGAAAGAATTTAGTGAGAAGCAAAGTGATAAGTGATTTATTAGAATAGGATGCTTGTGAGGCTTGCAAGTGGGTGGGCAAGAAGGTGCCATGCCCTGAGAACTCACTGGGCTACAGTTTTATAATCAAAGGAAAAGTGGGGAGGGGGAGAATACCTTTATCATTCTTGAGTGGATGTCATGCTTTCATCATTGACTTCTCCTCCAGGTTGGACAGTGGAGTTCTTTTGTCCCTACATGGTCAGGATAGGTCCACAAATTATTTTTTTTTATATGTGCAGAGAGCATGTCCTAAATTACTGGGTTCACTAGGCAGGATATGGGCCTCATGCCACCACTGTTTTATTGTTTAGGAGCATGCCTCATGCTTCCCTTGCGTGGTTTTGTTGCTAAGCAAGCCTGTTTGGTTTTGTGGTTAAGCAAACCTTTTTTGAGTAATCATTAACTTACAGGGGTCTCTCATATTTTTTCTACTTACAATCTGCTAGTAGGGTTAACTATTTAATCACCTACTTTGTCCCTTTACTCTGTCCCTATCATAATCCCTTTGTTCTCAAATGAGGATAACAGTGGAACAGTCTTGTGGATTTAATGGTAACATGAAGGGAAAGGTCCTGTCTCGTGCCTGAGACATAGTAGTTGCTCAACATCAACAGTGATGATAATGACGATGATGGTGATGCTGATGATAATGAAGGTGGTGGTGGTAACAGTGATGACGATAATGATGCAGGCTCCATTTACACATCAACTGGATATACACAAACCTACATTCTTTATTAGCTTTAATTTATAATGGGCCTCTGTATAAAGTGAAAGTCACTCAGTCATGTCTGACTCTGTGACCCCATGGACTGTACAGTCCGTGGAATTCTCCAGGCCAGAACACTGGAGTGGGTAGCCTTTCCCTTCTCCAGGGGATCTTCCTGACCCAAGAGGAATTGAACCTGGGTCTCCTGCATTGCAAGTGGATTCTTTACCAGCTGAGCTACCAGGAAAGTCAGGCCTCTGTATAGAGGCCTATTAAAATAAATTGCCAGATTAAATACAATTATTTTATTATGACTGCTGGTAGTTGTGCATCAAGCTTTACTCCACACTTATAATAACGCTGTTTTACATTTGTTTAGTACTTTCAATTTTCCAAGTGCTTTAAAATCCACAACATTCCCTCTGATCTTAAGAGGTGGACAGAGCTATCACAGGAAATTACCCTCATTTGATAACTGAGGAAACAGACTGAGAGAAGCAAGGGACTTCCTTAGAGCTGCCCCCTGAGCAACCTGGAATAGGATTCAAGTCTTTGGGCCCAGGATCTATGTAGAAAAACTTCCGTCTTTCAACCAAAAGCTCATATTAAGGGGGATTTTCCAGGAAAATCTTGATTGACTGTTAATAAGTCTACACAGGTTAGATTAACAGTTGTCTGGGAAATAGCTCTGTTTCCTGAGTGAGTCTCCAATTTCATCTTATCTTCAGGTCTTTTCAAACCTGAGGAGAGCAGTCACAGAGGATCCTTCTTTCACAGGAAAACCAATGACCACTCAGGGTAATAGCATAGTCTTACCTACGTGAAGGATAACACAGTTTAGGCATATGTTAGAAGCGTGACATGGCCCACCAGTCTTATATTGTAGCAGAGGTGTCTGCACGTTTCCACGGATTCTCTCAAGCACTCTCACTGGAAAGTTATATCAAAGAGTTCAGCAGAATACACTAGAAAGCACACATATCAGCATTAAGTCAGGATGCAATCTGCTGACATCATATTCACAGGAACTCAATAAAAATGTCCTTGCCTTCTCCACCATTTTCTTCAGCAAAGATTCAGACCCCCAGCTGCCTTGGAACATGCTTTGTGAAAGTGTGTGAGGAGCCAGGCCCCTGTCAGCTCTGCTTCCATTAAATCATCATTTCTCTCCTCCTTTGACACTGGCCCTCCCCCCGCCAGAAACAGTCACTCTACTTCCTTGAAAACCACAGAACCAATTGTAACTGTTAGCTGTTTAAATTTGTCTCCATCAAAGTCACTTATACCCCTAAGACCCTGAGGTGTTACTGGAATGAGGGTATTGAGTTACTTTCTCTGGGACCACTTTCCTCAGTGGGCTACCCTACATCATCTCTGTGCACTCCATTCAGTAACCCACTTCCTTCTTCTTTATTGCAGACATGTATGGAAAAGTCCGATTACAAGTCAAGAATGGGAAGCACAATGTCCTAGAAATCAATACAATGAATTAACAATTAGAACCCCAGCTCTATATGATTAAAAATTAGGCCAGCTGAAAGCTGAATGTGTGCCCAATGGGATCCAAGTTGCTAACCCATTTGTTTTGATTCCTCATCTGGAATCCTCAGTTCAGTTCAGTTGCTAGGTCGTGTCCGACTCTTCGCAACCCCATGAATCGCAGCACGCCAGGCCTCCCTGTCTATCACCAACTCCCAGAGTTCACCCAAACTCATGTGCATTGAGTCAGTGATACCATCCAGCCATCTCATCCTCTGTCATCCCCTTCTCCTCCTGCCCCCAATCCCTCCCAGCATCAGGATCTTTTCCAATGAGTCAACTCTTCACATGAGGTGGCCAAGTATTGCAGTTTCAGCCTTAGCATCAGTCCTTCGAATAAACACCCAGGACTGCTCTCCTTTAGGATGACATGGCTGGATCTCCTTGCAGTCCGAGGGACTCTCAAGAGTCTTTTCCAACACAACAGTTCAAAAGCATCAATTCTTCAGCACTCAGCTTTCTTCACAGTCCAACTCTCACATCCATACATGACCACTGGAAAAACCATAGCCTGAACTAGATGGACCTTTCTTGGCAAAGTAATGTCTCTGCTTTTGAATATGCTATCTAGGTTGGTCACAACTTTCCTTCCAAGGAGTAAGCGTCTTTTAATTTCATGGCTGCAATCACCACCTGCAGTGATTTTGGAGCCCCCCAAAATAAAGTCTGATGCTGTTTCCACTGTTTCCCCATCTATTTCCCATGAAGTGATGGGACCAGATGCCATGATCTTCGTTTTCTGAATGTTGAGCTTTAAGCCAACTTTTTCACTCTCCTCTTTCACTTTTATCAAGAGGCTTTTTAGTTCCTCTTCACTTTCTGCCATAAGGGTGGTGTCATCTGCATATCTGAGGTTATTGATATTTCTCCTGGCAATCTTGATTCCAGCTTGTGTTTCTTCCAGCCCAGCGTTTCTCATGATGTACTCTGCATATAAGTTAAATAAGCAAGGTGACAATATTCAGCCTTGACATAGTCCTTTTCCTATTTGGAACCAGTCTGTGGTTCCATGTCCAGTTCTAATTGTTGCTTCCTGACCTGCATACAGTTTTCTCAAGAGGCAGGTCAGGTGGTCTGGTATTCCCATCTCTTTCAGAATTTTCCGCAGTCTATTGTGCTCCCCACAGTTAAAGGCTTTGGCATAGTCAATAAAGCAGAAATAGATGTTTTTCTGGAACTCTCTTGCCTTTTCCATGATCCTGCAGATGTTGGCAATTTGATCTCTGGTTCCTCTGCCTTTTCTAAAACCAGCTTGAACATCTGGAAGTTCATGGTTTACGTACTGCTGAAGCCTGGCTTGGAGAATTTTAAGCATTACTTAACTAGCATGTGAGATGAGTGCAATTGTGCGGTAGTTTGAGCATTCTTTGGCATTGCCTTTCTTTGGAATTGGAATGAAAACTGACCTTTTCCAGTCCTGTGGCCACTGCTGAGTTTTCCAAATGTGCTGGCATATTGAGTGCAGCACTTTCACAGCATCATCTTTCAGGATTTGAAACAATTCAACTGGAATTCCATCACCTCCACTAGCTTTGTTCGTAGTGATGCTTTCTAAGGCCCACTTGACTTCACATGCCCGGATGTCTGGCTGTAGGTGAGTGATCACACCATCATGATTATCCCGGTCCTGAAGATCTTTTTTGTACAGTTCTTCTGTGTATTCTTGCCACTTCTTCTTAATATCTTCTGCTTCTGTTAGGTCCATACCATTTCTGTCCTTTATCGAGCCCATCTTTGCATGAGATGTTCCCTTGGTCTCTCTAATTTTCTTGAAGAGAGCTCTAGCCTTTCCTATTCTATTGTTTTCCTCTATTTCTTTGCACTGATCACTGAGGAAGGCTTTCTTATCTCTCCTTGTTATTCTTTGGAACTCTGCATTCAAATGAGAATATCTTTCCTCTTCTCCTTTGCTTTTTGCTTCTCTTCTTTTGACAGCTATTTGTAAGGCCTCCTCAGATAGCCATTTTGCTTTTTTGCATTTCTTTTCCATGGGGATGGTCTTGATCCCTGTCTCCTGTACAATATCATGAACCTCCGTCGTCCATAGTTTATCAGGTGCTCTATCAGATCTAGTCCCTTAAATCTATTTCTCACTTCCACTGTATGATAATAAGGGATTTGATTTAGGTCATACCTGAATGGTCTAGTGGTTTTCCCTACTTTCTTCAATTTAAGTCTGAATTTGACAGTAAGGAGTTCATGATCTGAGCCACAGTCAGCTCCCAGTCTTGTTTTTGCTGACTGTATAGAGCTTTTGCATCTTTGGCTGCAAAGAATATAATCAATCTGATTTCAGTGTTAACCATCTGGTGATGTCCATGTGTAGAGTCTTCTCGTATGTTGTTGGAAGAGGGTGTTTGCTGTGACCAGTGTGTTTTTGGCAAAACTCTATTAACTTTTGTCCTGCTTCATTCCGCACTCCAACGCCAAATTTGCCTGTTACTCCAGGTGTTTCTTGACTTCCTACTTTTGCATTCCAGTCCCCTATAATGAAAAGGGCATCTTTTTTTGAGTGTTAGTTCTAAAAGGTCTTGTAGGTCTTCATAGAACCATTCAAATTCAGCTTCTTCAGCATTACTGGTTGGGGCATAGCCTTGGATTACCATGATATTGAATGGTTTGCCTAGGAAATGAACAGAGATCATTCTATCTTTTTTGAGATTGCATCCAAGTACTGCATTTCAGACTCTTTTGTTGACCATGATGGCTGCTTCATTTCTTCTAAGGGATTCCTGCCCACAGTAATAGATATAATGGTCATCTGAGTTAAATTCACCCATTCCAGTCCATTTTGGTTTGCTGATTCCTAGAATGTGGACATTCACTCTTGCCATCTCCTGTTTGACCACTTCCAATTTGCCTTGATTCATGGACCTGACATTCCAGGTTCCTATGCAATATTGCTCTTTACAGCATCAGACCTTGCTTCTATCACCAGTCACTGCCACAGCTGGTATTGTTTTTGCTTTGGCTCCATCCCTTCATTCTTTCTGGAGTTATTTCTCCACTGATTTCCTGTAGCATATTGGGCACCTACAGACTTGGGGAGTTCCTCTTTCAGTATCCTATCATTTTGCCTTTTCATACTGTTCATGGGCTTCTCAAGGCAAGAATACTGAAGTGGTTTGCCATTCCTTTCTCCAGTGGACCACATTCTGTCAGACCTCTCCACCATGATCCGTCCGTCTTCGGTGGCCCCACACAGCATGGCTTAGTTTCATTGAGTTAAACAAGGCTGTGGTCCATGTGATAAGATTGGCTAATTTTCTGTGATTATGAATCTTACTTCCAAGGAAAAAGATTAGAAATAAAAACCGTTAAGGAAGCAAGTACTGTTTCAGATACTACGCTATGTTGTTTTGAGAGCTTCAATCACTGTTGTCTATAGCAAGATTTATTCTACAAATATGTTCTGTGTAACATATTGTTTATTCATAAATATTTGAGGCATGTTTACTTTGAACCAGATGCTGTGCTGAGTGCAGGTGATAAAATGGTAGGCAAAGCCAGCCATGACTTTCCAGACTTTCAGTCCAGTGAAAGGGGAAACTCATTCAAATCATAGCCAATATAGGTATTATGAAGGCAAAGAACATAGCTCTGTGAGCATAGGTAAGTGAGGGGCTTTATCTGGACTGGGATTTAGGAAGTGTCCCTGAGGAAAGGATGCTTACTTGGACATGGAAACGAACTGTAGTTGATTAGGTAAGAGAGGACAATTTGTCTTCCTTATTCTAAAAATTGATGTCACCTGCTACCAAGAAAATATGATCTCATTATTTAATATGAAGAGGTATAGAAATAAGACAAGCCAGTTCTTTTTAGTTGATCTTTTCTAGAACCATCTTTTTAATTGTCAAAGTATATTCGCCCTTACCTTGCATATCAGCCCCAATTATTAGACAGATAGATTTTTACTCTTTTCTCTGGCAAATTGCTCTTCTAGTTCTTGCACACTCTAGGTCCAAAACATAGTAGGCCCTCATCGATATTTTGAGGGTTTTCAAGAAAAAGAATAATGACTTTATTTGCTGTATAATGCTACCCGAAATAGTGAATGTGAAGGGTGAGTTTATTGTGTCATAAAGCTGTGTGTGGAGTAAGAGGCCTACAGAGCACTGTGAAAAGGAAGCATTATGGTTCAAACCTAGTAAGAGTAGAGAAGAGCAAAAGATGAGCACCAAAGTAAGTCCCCCTTATTAGTAATATCACAGTCAAATCCTGGAATAATTAATAAGTGATGCATTAGCCGAATGTCTACCAAGAGAGTGGTTAGTTCAGTAAGAGACACTGCACTAAAAGCAACGTTTCCTAGGAAGATTATCCTCCTCTTTATCTCCCCTCTCTGTGTGGCCCCCAAAGGAAAGATATGTATATAGATAATATATATATTCCCTTCCCCACCCCCACAAAAAGGAAAGAAATGTGTGTAGAAAATGTATTGTGAATCACTTGTTTGGTTCCATTTATGCTTCATTTCAACCTGAGTCTGGTGGGCTGGTGGCTCAGATGGTAAATAATCTGCCTGTAATGCAGGAGACCTAGGTTTGATCCCTGGGTCAGGAAGAGGAAATGGCAACCCACTGCAGTATTCTTGCCTGGAGAATTCCATAGACAGAGGAGACCAGCGGGCTACAGTCCATGGGGTCGCAAAGAGTCAGACACTGAGTGACTAACACTTTCGCTTTCAACCTTAGTCTAAACATTTTAGTATAATTGATAGAGGAGTCAGGAAACTAAAAGGAAAAATGTCTACTCTTTTCTCCTTCCCAATTAACAATTTGTGTTATAATGATTACTACTAGGTATTTGCTTTCTCTTTCTATCATTCATGCAATCTGTGAGCCTTAACTAATTTCTGCTTTAAGGGCTGGGAGCATCTAAGGGAACAGGACACCGATGTTTACATGAAGACATATATATATTAACACTCCAAGATGAGTTATCAATAGTTGTCCATAAAAGGCTTCTGTGTTCACATAAACAGGGAAACCTGGACAACCCTAGGTCAAACAAACTGTATCTGATTTCTTAGCTGAAGGGGCTCTCAGAATGTTTGGTATGTGATGAGAGGGAGATTCAGAAATGCAGCATTTGTATTGCATTTTTTAAACGTATCATCTACTAAAATGAGTCCTTGGGTACACTCTGGGAGTGTTCTTCTAAGCAGTTGAGCAGGACTCTGCCTTATGGGTAAGGAGGCTGATATTAGCAGGGCAGGTTAGAGCCCTAAGTGAGAGGCATGGCATCCAGGTCAGAGTTCTAACTCTGAGAGGGGCTTAGCAACAAACCTCTAGTGGTAAGTTGATGGGAAAACAAGACATCTAAAACACGGTCATCTAGACCAAGCCAATTAAATGAAGAGTTACTTTATTTGCATTATTAATTTTAGTGATATTAACTGTTAATAGTAAAAGCACTATGTTGAAGGTCAGTAAGTTCCAGGAAATTAAGCATGGTGAATAAATATAACTATAGGCTCTTTCTTCAGATTTTTTAGGTTTATATCCTTGTTTTACCACTACTGACTTATATGACTGAGGCAAATGACTTTGCCTCTTTAAAACTTGATTTTTTCATATCAACATGAGAATAATAATAACAGTATGAACTACAAAGAACATTGTGACATTTAAATGAGATAACATGGATGAAGCACTTAGCCTAATATCTGGCATATGGCAAGATTTCATTCAGTGCTCATTACTTATTAAATGCTCATTAGTCCTCCCAATCCTATGAGGCAGATATTGTTTTCTCCATCCATGAGTAATGAAACTGGTTCTGAGAAAGCTTAATAAGATGCCAGGATCACAGCTATAAAAAGTCATTGGGCTAGCATTCAAACTCAGGTTCATTTAACTTCAAATCCCATGTCTTTTCTAGTATAACATTTTAATATGAAGTTCAGCGGGCATACAGATACTAATTATAGACTTTATTTTCAGGTAGATCTTGGTCAGGAATAGCTCAAAAACAGGATTAAACTAGCATAATTGAATAGGAATATAGACTGGCAGTTCAGATTCAGGCTGTTTTTGATGTATTGGCCCAGAAAATTTGAAACACTCCATTTGTCTAATAGGAGTCAAGTATGATAGAAAAGGCAGAGGAACCAGAGATCAAATTGCCAACATCCACTGGATCATGGAAAAAGCAAGAGAGTTCCAGAAAAACATCTGTTTCTGCTTTATTGACTATGCCAAAGCCTTTGACTGTGTGGATCACAATAAACTGTGGAAAATTCTGAAAGAGATGGGAATACCAGACCACCTGACCTGCCTCTTGAGAAACCTATATGCAGGTCAGGAAGCAACAGTCAGAACTGGACATGGAACAGCAGACTGGTTCCAAATAGGAAAAGGAGTATGTCAAGGCTGTATATTGTCACCTTGCTTATTTAACGTATATGCAGAGTACATCATGAGAAATGCTGGACTGGAAGAAACACAAGCTGGAATCAAGATTGCCAGGAGAAATATGAATAACCTCAGATATGCAGATGACACCACCCTTATGGCAGAAAGTGAAGAGGAACTAAAAAGCCTCTTGATGAAAGTGAAAGAGGAGAGTGAAAAAGTTGGCTTAAAGCTCAACATTCAGAAAACGAAGATCATGGCATCTGGTCCTATCACTTCATGGGAAATAGATGGGGAAACAGTGGAAACAGTGTCAGACCTTATTTTGGGGGGCTCCAAAATCACTGCAGATAGTGACTGCAGCCATGAAATTAAAAGACGCTTACTCCTTGGAAGGAAAGTTATGACCAACCTAGACAGCATATTCAAAAGCAGAGACATTACTTTGTCGACTAAGGTCTGTCTAGTCAAGGCTATGGTTTTTCCTGTGGTCATGTATGGATGTGAGAGTTGGACTGTGAAGAATGCTGAGCACTGAAGAATTGATGCATTTGAACTGTGGTGTTGGAGAAGACTCTTGAGAGTCCCTTGGACTGCAAGGAGATCCAACCAGTCCGTTCTGAAGGAGATCAGCCCTGGGATTTCTTTGGAAGGCATGATGCTAAAGCTGAAACTCCAATACTTTGGCCACCTCATGTGAAGAGTTGACTCATTGGAGAAGACTTTGATGCTGGGAGGGATTGGGGGCAGGAGGAGAAGGGGATGACAGAGGATGAGATGGCTGGATGGCATCACTGACTCGATGGACGTGAGTCTGAGTGAACTCCGGGAGATGGTGATGGTGAACTCAGGGAGGCCTGGCATGCTGCGATTCATGGGTCGCAAAGAGTCGGACATGACTGAGCAACTGAACTGAACTGAACTGATTATTGAAAATATCCTACTTGCTTATTAAACAACCTATGCTCATAGACTTGTCATTGCGTTGGTCTAACTTGTTGGCAAAAGGATTTGTATGTGTGTGTGATGGAACTGGCAGAGGCAAAGTTTGTGAACTAGGCAGCAGTTGAATTGTTGAGGGTGGAGAGCGGCTTCTGTAGGGTGACAGCTAGGGTAGAAAATCCATGCATTTAGCCATGGGAGATGCAGCCAGCTCAGCTCTTAGTAAAATATGAATGATCACTTGCCCCTCAAGTGATCATTAGGAAAGAGTTGGAACTCGAGTGGGAAAAAAATTTTAAAAAATAGTTCCATTGTTTTTATATGAATAATGTTTAAGAGATAATTTAGAAGATTACAAAACATGCAGGAAAGCAAGGAAATGTGATAAATCAACAACAACAAAAAATCTATTGGTAGAAGCAGGTCCATAGATAAACCAGATATGAGAACTAAAGAGAAGGATTTTAAAATATCTATTGTGAACACATTCAAGTATTTTCTGAAAAAGATGGCTACAGTGGATGAGTAGATGAAGAATTTCAGCAGAGAAATGGGAACCATAAAAAAAAGAACCACATGGAAATTCTAGAGTAAAGTTACCTGAAATAGATTAGATGAGTATTTTAGTCTGTTTGGGCTACTACGACAAAAATACCATAGAATGAGTGCCTTATAAACGACAGGAATATATGGCTCACAGTTTTGGAGGCTGGGAAGTTCAAGACCAAGCCATGGTCAGATTTGATGTCCGGTGAGAGCCCACTTCCTGATTCACAGGCAGCCGTGTTTTACCATATATGGTGGTAACAATGTATGGTAGAAAGGATGAGAAATCTCTCTGGGGCCTCTTTTGTAAAGGCACTAATTTCATTTATGAGAACTTCACCCTTATGATCTAATTGCCTCCCAAAGGCCTCATCTAATACCATCCTACTGAGGACTGTTTTTTAGCATATGAATTTTGGGGAACACGACATGCAGTCTGCGGCAGTGGGCCTAACAGAAGAACAGAAACGGTGACAGAAAAGATCAGCGAACCTGAAGACTCATTAGTAAGTGCTGTTCAAACTAAGACACAGGGAAAACTATTGTGAGACACTTTACAGATCATCAATTACCTGTCAAGTGGCCTAACATACATGTATTTGGAATCCCAAATCGAAAAGAGAGAGAGAAAAAATGGGCCAGAACATATATTTGAAGAAATAACACCTGGAAATTTTCAGATACTATGGAAACATTTCAATCTACAAATCCAAGATTTCAATGAACTCCAAATTGTAAAGGAACCTAAGCACATCACAGACAAATTTCTGAAAACCAAAGATAGAGGAAAGTGTCATGCAAGCATCCACAGGAGAAAAATGGCATTACATACAGGGGAACAATGGCCAAAAATATTGCGGCTGATTTTTAATCAAGAATACAGTCAGAAGGCAATGAAAAGAGATCTCAAGTTGGGAAAGGTTGTGTGGAGGAAGAATATACCATGCTCTAAGGCAAATAACAAAGGGAATGACCTAGTGAAGGGTCAGGAAAGGCTTCCTCAAGGAAGTATCGTCTGAGCTAAGAGCTGAAGGATGAGATGTTAAGTAGGCAAAGAGTAGAAAAGATGTCCCAGGTATGTGCAGAATTCCTGTGGCAAGAGGAAACTTGCTACATGGTAAAACTGAAAGGTTCAAAGTAGGTGGAACACAGATATCACGTGAAAGATGGGAGCCAGACTAGCTATTACAGGTTACAACGTGGGCTTCTGTTTTGACTCTAAGAAAAAGGGGGATATTTCAAAGAATTTTAAGCAGCAGGGATCATTTAAACAGATTTGTGTTATGAAAAACTCTTTAAACTCTGGATAAAGCGGAAGCACACCAGTGTAGCTGAGAGGAGAATAAGGGGGCATAGGAGTGATTCCAGTGAGAAATGGTGGTGGCATGGACTTGGGTGGTATCGGTGAAGGTGAAAAGAGGTGACAGTTGACTCATGAGAATATCTTCCTGATGATGAGACCAACTTGTCTGTGGGAAAGTATAAAGATGATGAATTTCAGGAGACAAGAGACATTCATGTGGAAGTGTAGGCAGGGAACTCAGAAGAGAGGTTTGGGCTAGAGATGAATATTTGAGGGTTATTGGCATTGAGAAGGTAGATTGTCTTGGGTGTAGATGAAGTCTTTTCTGCTTAAAAACCTTTTGTCTGGAGTACCAACTTTGCTGCTGGGCTCTGCATAGCATCCCAGGTATGGTGTCTGGATGGGGCAGAAGGAGCAGCCTTTACTCGAATGGCTTCTGGTTATAGTTGTTGGTCTGCACCTGTTTGCTGCCCTCTAGTGACCCTTGAAAGCTCTGCCCCACAGGCAAGGCAGCTTAACCCTTTGTGTCCTGGCTGCTTCTCGTGGGGCCTCAGGACCTGACAGCTCTGTGACTCTTGGAATATGACTCTTGGCACAGGTTACAACTTCCACCCCAATTACTTGAAACCTTCAATTAAACAGGAGGGATAACCACACCAGCAGCCAGAAAGTGTTTTCTTTCATGCCAGGGCTATACTTTTTTTTTTTTTTTAACAAGTGGCTATTGGCAAATTAATACTCAGATTTAATGAGTTTTGGCCATATCAATTATATCTTTATTGTGATGGTGAGGGGCCCACCACTAGTGCTTCTGTCTTGTTACAAGTAACTGGCAGATTTTTATTTTTCAGTGTTATTTGCTTATTCCTTGCTTGGACAAATTAACCAGTAAGAATCTACAAATGTAAGAAATTGACAAATGTTTGGAGCTACAAGCAAGTTAGAAAATAATAGCTGTCAGTCGTTGAGTAATATCTACACATCACCTACTCTATAAGGTATCAATATCATTTCACCCATGAGGAAATAGACTTGAATATGTCATGAACCTTTTCCAGGAGCCCATAACTACTGAGGTGAAGGATACTCCGGTGGACTTCAGACCCAGTCTTCCTGGGGTCCTGTTTCCTATGTTATGATGTCTCCAAATGAATCTATACTTGACTCCTGAACAATATGGAGGTTGGGGTGCAGTCAAAAACTTGTAGTTAGCTCTCTATTTCTGAGGGTTCCTCCACATCTACTGTTAGGTTCCTCTGTGTCCACAGTTCCCCACCTGGGATTCATCCAACCATGGATCATGGAATACTTACTGTTAAAATCTGCATATAAGTGGGCACGCACAGTTCAAATCCATGTTGTCCAAAGATCAGTTGTATAATTAGTTAGCAGTTGTTTTATGAGAACTGCATTATGAAAATACAAGACCTCATTTTCTTCTCCAAGGAGCTGTCAATCTAGTAATGAGGTTAATGTGCATTCTAAAGGGAAACAGACTATTAAAAATAATTACTTTATAGTTAAAAATGTGATTTCCTGCTTTGTTTCCTCTGCACAGCTTCTCTAAGTAGAGCAAAAAGACTGGATAAGTGACTGCTTCCAGTCCTGGGAAATAAGCAGGACCAATATCTGTGTTTATAGTTTACATTGACCTTCTCCCCACTTCCCTACCCCCAGTTCCTCCTGCCATACATTCACATCCACACCCCCAGTTCAGTCTCTTACACAGTTGACCTTGGCCAGAGGGAATCACCCCCACCGGTCATATTCTATGTTTGCGGAAAAAAGCAGGTTACCTAAAACCTGCAGAACTCTTTTAATGCATAAGTTGCACTTAAAAGACTAGATACCCAAAGGACAAGGGTGGTTATTGAAGACTGGTAGGATGTTGAATAACTTTTCTCTTCTGCAAGTCCTGATACTACTTACCTATGTAACAAAGAGAAAACAATACAATTTAATTTCTACATTCTAAAGAGAGAAAAATTATTTTTTGCCTCAGAGAGGAAATTGCAATTTCACTGAAGCATCTAAAAACAAAAAGATCTCTGCCTCTTCAAAGAGACAAACAGGTGTGGATTTTCACTAATTTACTAATAAACACAAAGAATTATAGAAAATTGCAAATATTATTGTCAAGACTAGTACAATAATATCATCATCTATTGCTAAAATACTTTGAGCTCTATTACCAATAATGAAAACATAGGAAGAAACACTAGGGAAGGAGGGAGGGTGGGAGGAAGGGAAGGGAGGAAGAGAAAGAGGCTCTAGGATTTATTTTATTCTTTCTAGTATTATATTTTTAAAAGTTTAAGCTCATATTTCTCTATACTTTGCATTTCTTTTTTATTATTAACCATTTGTAAAATACAAAGACATGATAAAATGCATAAATCTAACAATTTTGCTCTTTGCTTTACTTAGGACATCTATCTTCAGTAAGAAATATTTGCTATTATTAAGAAATGAATGCATCTACTGTCTGCTTTCCCTTCATGAAATTTATGAATGTAATTAGATTAAATGACTTAGTATATTCAATTCACCCCTCCATTTTTTCTTATTTACCGTGAAAACACGAGCACATAGAAGCAAAATTATATCGTTCATGTAATAAAAAAACTGGGAAAGCAAAGTAGACAGAAAATAGGTCAGGTTCAGTTCAGTTCAGTTCAGTCGCTCAGTCATGTCCGACTCTTTGCGACCCCATGAATCGCAGCACGCCAGGCTTCCCTGTCCATCACCAGCTCCCGGAGTTCACTCAGACTCACGTCCATCGAGTCAGTGATGCCATCCAGCCATCTCATCCTCTGTTGTCCCCTTCTCCTCCTGCCCCCAATCCCGCCCAGCATCAGAGTCTTACAGTGGGTGTGGTAACAAACAACCCCTCCAAATCTCAGTGACTTAAACAAATATTACATTTGCTCACTCAGTTACTGGTCCACGATTCTGCTCTGCTCACGGTATTCACTATAGGTCCTGGGTGATAGACAGCCACCACCTCCACTGTTGCCACCTGCCATCTCAGAGGGAGGGAGAGCTCAGAAAGGTTCTGCAGAGTCATTTAAACACCTCAGCATGAAAGTGGTGAACTTACTGCATGGTTATTGGTCCAGTGGCCCTCCTAAACACAGGGACCAGAAATGACACCCTACCATGTGCCTGGACAGCTGAGGGAAGATGTATTTGGAGAAGGGCACAGATTTTATCATGGAAAGGAAGCACATGAGATAGAAACCCTGATATCAGATAACATATGTTGCTGCTGCTGCTAAGTCACTTCAGTCGTGTCCGACTCTGTGTGACCCCATAGACAGCAGCCCAAAAGGCTCCCACGTCCCTGGGATTCTCCAGGCAAGAACACTGGAGTGGGTTGCCATTTCCTTCTCCAATGCATGAAAGAGAAGAGTGAAAGTGAAGTCGCTCAGTCATGTCCGACCCTCAGCGACCCCGTGGACTGCAACCTTCCAGGCTTCTCCGTCCATGGGATTTTCCAGGCAAGAGTGCTGGAGTGGGGTGCCATTAAATGCACATAATTGCCAATATCCTACTTTGACCTACAAAAATGGCAATCTCATAATCTCACACTAGTAAGATTAAAACACCTTGTCTTTTATTCTAACACAAAGTCTGACACTGAACATGTGCTTTCCCTATACCAATTCTCCAATTCTCCAGTACCAACTGGGTGTCCAAAAGTTCAATTCAATTCAACACTAACTCCTAGAGAAGTGTAGACTCTACAACCTAAGGCCTCAGTCCCACCTCACTGCCCCCACCTTAAACCCCACTGGCAAATGGAGTTCCCAGGCTACCCTACAGCAGACCAACTATAAATTTTGCCAAGTCAGGTGTAAATTTTGGGATTCCCACAACTTCTTCTCCTGGAATTTGATGATTTGATAGAATGATTTACGAACTCTGGAAAACACTGTATCTGTTACTACAGTTTATCATAAAGGATATAAAGTGGACATCCAGAGGTATATAGGATGAGTTTCTGAAAGTCCCTAAGTATAGGAGCCTCAGTGTCTGTGGAATTGAGATACACCACCATCCTGGCATGTGGGTCTATTAATCATCTTGGAAGTTCTTTAAACACTGCCATTTAGGGTTTTATTTTATTTTTTTCTTAATTGGAGTATAGTTGCTTTAAGGTGTTATGTTAGTTTCTGCTCTACAGCAAAGTGAGTCAGCTATATGCGTACATATATTCCCTCCTTCATTTAGGGGTTTTTATGGAGGCTTCATTATATAGACATAGATGATTGAATCACTGGTCAACTCCAGCCCTTCTCACCTCACTGCAATTTGAAACTTTAACTCTTCAATCACATCTTTGGTTTTTCTGGCTGACCAGCCCTCATCCTGAAGGGGTCCACTGAGAGTTACTTCAGTAACATAAATTCCGGTATGGTTGAAGGGAAGGGTGGGGCTCATTGTGAATAACAAAAGCACTCCCATCATGCAGGAAATTCCAAGGGTTTTAGTTGCTCTGTGCCGGGAATGAAGAACTAATGGACAGAGGTTCCTGACATTGTACAGGAGGCAGTGATCAAGACCAGCCCCGAGAAAAAGAATTGCAAAAAGGCAAACTGGTTGTCTAAGGAGGCCTTACAAATAGCCTCCCATCTTGCTGTGGATGCCATTTCCTTCAGGAGGCTTCATCTGAAACTCCAGACCTGGACACCCACTTACTGCTCTCTCTTGGCTCTTCCCTACGATACACAATATTTTAGGGTTCCAAGAAGTATACGTTTGGAACATATTTGGGTTGGGAAGACAATTTCATTACAGGAGTAGATGAAACTAGAGAAGATACTTGGGGAGCTAAAAAAAATAGGGCAAGATCAGCCATCTATGAATGCAACGAATCTAAAGAATAACCAAGACATTGAACACTGGGACATTTCTCAAGCACTTAAAAGTGAGGTCAAAATCTAAGCTGTCTGACAATACACAGCTGGTCTAATATAGCTAAGAGAGCAAAGCAGTGATCCTCGGCAGGGGTTAGCGGCGGATAGCCTAGGGGGTGACTGGCAACGTTTGAAGGCACGTCTTGGTTTTCACAATGGGTGACTGCTACTGGCATCTGCTGCATAGATGGCAGGAGCCCTACAGTGTGCAGGACAGCCCCCACGATGAGGAATTACCCTGCTCGAAACTTGAGAGGCGCAGTACTCACACTGTGCGTCATCACGGCATGGCTGCCGCCTTCCCCTCAAGCAGGTGAGCTGGGAGACCCGGGTGGAAGCTGCAGTGCCTTTATGACAGCCTGAGAGGCCTCACGTTCTCATTCCCACCACAAGACTACTCTGACTGGGAGGAAGGGGAGGGAAGGGAGCTTCATAACGATGTGAACACCAGGGGGTGGGGATCTCTGGGAGCCATCTTAGGAGGCTGACTAAAAATCTACCAAAAGAAACATAGATATTCAAAGAAACCCATCACCCCTCAGTGGCGAAAACTCCCCGCTCCCAGTGCAGGGGGCCTGGGCTCAATCCCTGGTCAGGGAACTAGATCCCACATGCTGCAGCTAAGATCGAAGACTCTGTGTCCTACAACTGAGACCTAGTACAGGCAAATAGATGATTTTAAAAATTAAATATTTTTTCAAAAGAGAGGCATGCCATAAAAATTAAAAAGAAGAAATCTAAGATCACATTTGAAGCTGTCCAATTGTTGAACTAAAAAACTGCAGTGATTCAACTGAAATATTATTAGAATTTCAAAATTAAGTAATAAGTATCAGGACACAAAATCAGTATAATAGATATCAACAGATTTCATCTAAACCAGGAATATCAAGTTGCAAAATGTGAGGGAAAGAAAATTCTATTTATAAAGTACCCAGAGATAGCTTTAAAAAGAAGTAGGTGGAAATTCTGAAGAAAAATATAAAATCTCACTAAGGGGCATCAGATTGAGATATATTAGAGCTCTGCCAATTGGCTGGGATGGAAACATGACCTTTATGTAACTTCAGTTTTCCACTGAAATTTTTCACTGTAACTTTCAGTTTTCATTTATACAGGTTGGCTTAAAATCTAAAGTCTAAAGGAGATAGATTAATGTGAATATAACACATACAAATGGTTTGTATTTCATTAAACAAGTCCAGAAATTATCTAGAAGAATAAATGGAACAACATAACCTAGAAACTTGGGGGAAAGAAGTGTACTTGTTCAGTTTAACATTAATATGTTATAAAGTAATTGAGATAGTGTGGTTTTACTATAGTCATATAATGGAAGACCAGTTAAACCATATAAATAGCCCAGAAATTGACCCTAATAAAAATTTGTAAATAATAGTAGTGGAAACAAATATGAATATAAAACATATTACACAACAAATTAACTACTTTGAAAGACCCTAAATATACTTTTCTTCCTTTAGCCATACACCAGTCCCTAGTAGATCTGAGTTAAATTTAAATGTGACATCTTAAGTCAAAAGAAAATATGGATGAATATTGTCTTGAGTTGGAAAGAGTGTGTGATTTCAAGCATAAAATAACAATGATAACAATGGAAAAGAAATCCAAATATTTGCTAATATAAAATTTTTAACTCTGTAACTTGAAAAAAAACACAAAAATGAAAAAACAAGTACATATTGATAGATTTTGTCATATTTATTAAAAGGGATGAATATCCCTTGATAGTTCATTTGGTAAAGAATCCACCTGCAGTGCAGGAGACCCAGTTCGAATCCTGGGTTGTGAAGATCTGCTGGAGAAAGGATAGGCTACCCACGCCAGTATTCTTGAGCTTCCCTTATGGCTCAGCTGGTAAAGAATTCGCCTGCAATGTGGGAGACCTGGGTTCGATCCCTGGGTTGGGAAGATCCTCTGGAGAAAGGACAGACTGCCCACTCCAGGATTCTGGCCTGGCGAATTCCGTGGGCTGTATAATCCATGGGGTTGCAGAGTTGTACATGACTGAGTGACTTTCACTTTCACATCCTAAATATAGGAGAGGAGTAGTAAAAAGTGCTTCGTGATAATAAGAAAAGCAGTAAAATCCTATTTCAAAAATAGGAAAGACATGAGTCATCTCCCCATTGATTATTCATCTGATATATATTTATCCAGCACCTATGATGTCCCAGACACTGTGATGGGTGTGAGTCACACATGTGGAAGATTATTAAACCAGTGAGAATATATTTAGCCTTACTAAGAAACAAAACACAAATCAGTGAAAAAATACTCTGCCATTTTGCCTACCAAACTGAACATTTAAAACAATACTACACAACGCCACTGAAGATGTACTGGGTCAGGCACTCAAAAAATGTAGAGGAAGTGTACATGAGCCGAGTTCCTGTGCTTTAGCTGGCTGTTTGGCAGATCACATCAAGACTATGCTGAATCTTCAGAGAATAACTAAACAGGACAGATACTGGTACAAAGAATAAGCATTAGTTGTTTATTTGCTGTGTATTTATAATAGTGAGAAATTAGAACTATCTTACAGAATCCAACAACAAGATTACTTAAAGTACTGAAAGTAACATAATATGAAATGATAATGATATATCACCTTTATAAAACAGATCTCCTAAGAATATTTAATAAGACACTTCTCTGGTGGCCCAGCGGTTGGTACATCAACCTTCCACTGCAGGGACACAGGTTTGATCCCTGGTCAGGGAATTAAAATTTAGCATACCTCTTGGTTT
Organism: Capra hircus; assembly: GCF_001704415.2. Lineage (NCBI taxonomy): Eukaryota > Metazoa > Chordata > Mammalia > Artiodactyla > Bovidae > Capra > Capra hircus. The sequence continues at coordinate 42,363,740 of NC_030811.1, forward strand.
GGCCAAAAAGTAAAAAAAAAAAAAAAAAAATTTAAGATTTAATAAAATAAAAATTGTTTCTGACATGATATAGAAGTCTAGCACACTATTATTGCTAAATGCAGCATAATAATTTTTTAAAGATTCTTTTATGTGGACCACTTAAAAAGTCTTTATTGAATTTGTTACAAAGTTGCTTCTGTTTAACGTTGTGGAATCTTAGCCCCCTAGTCCCTATTGAACCCACACCCACTGCATTGGAAGAGGACGTCTTAACCACTGTACCACCAGGGAAGTCCCTGTAACACAGTATTTTTGGCTTAAAAAGCACTTATACTTGCACTGAAAATAGCTGGGAAGGAAATTTCTGATGTATCAGTAGTGTTTACCTTGGGGTGATGGGGCTTGAGGTGTTTTTTTGTTTCTCTCTGTTTGCTTTTCTTTATTGTATATTTATAACTAGCATTGGTTTTTTATCATAAAGACTGTCAATATGGAGAAAATAGTGTTAAGTTTTTGAAAAGGCAAGAGGAGGAAGTAATGTAGATGCAAGAAGCATCTCCCCAAATGACGGAGCTGCCTTACAGCCTGGTCGGTCATGAGTTCATCCCTACTGACTACTCACAGTCTCTCTGGCCCCTCACTCTCTCCCTCACTCACACACACGCGCACGCATGCACACACACACACACACACACCATGCCACCCGCCTGCAGCAGATCTAGTCGTCGTTCTCTCACTGGATAGGCGGCTCTACGCTTAGTCAAATACTTTGCAGCATTTTTGCCAATATTCTGCTAATTGATCCATGGAGCTGTTTCCTCTAGTAATTTATAGCACTTCTGTGGTGTCAGATTCTATTGAATTTCCTTACTGGATTTTTGTCGTTACAATTGTTTCATAAATTGAGGGCTGTTGTAGTGAATGGCATTCGATACTGGTGCTGGGAGGAAGCAAAGACAATTTTCAAGAACTGGTTGTGCAGAACACCCCATGTCAAAGGGCTCACTCTAGTTCCAGCTGATGGAGGCCCTGTGGTGAGAAGTGACCCTTTATTTATCTTGTTGTCTGTAAGGAGAGCAGAAACAGTGGGAAATTGTGTTACATAAAAACCATGTGGTGGACATTAGGTTTGGGATCAATCTAACAGACTGACTGCCTGGCCTGTTCTTCAGAAGTGTCTACAGGCCAGCGACATTGATTTCCACGCCAGAACTCATAAATCCTCATACGTGCGGCTCCCCCAGAGAATTCCCCTTCTGTCTCAGCAGGTGCCTAGAGACCCCGGTGATGCTGATCCCAGTTTGTCATTGATTTAAAAAATTTAATCATCTCACAGGGTGACTTATAGAATTTAAGTAGACGTTAAATTTTTTAAAAAAGTCTGTGTTGTCACATGCTATTTGAAATAAAATGTAAGCAGAAATTCACCTGTTTATATTTTAAAGGTTGTGATAAGTAGCCCCTTCTCCTATACTAAGGAGAATTCCATCATCTTTATGTCATCATCAATTATGAATCCCAATAAAATGTGGTTGGGTGGTTGGATCATACTATTTATTTTTATACAGCTAGGTGCCTTAAGCCAAACATAGTCTTCTGGGATCAGGCCAAGAATGTGGGGAACATGTGGGAATGTCAGAACCTCTCCCAAGAACATGCCTATCCATTGACATATTTATTCCACATTTGAAGTAGACTTCAAATTGAAGCCAATTAACATTTGATAGTTTATGTAGAATTAGCTCAGCTTTGCTGTCTTTAACTTCCCTGGTGGCTCAGATGGTAAAGAATCTGCCTACAATGCGGGAGATGTGGGTTCAATCCCTGGGTTGGGAAGATCTCCTGGTGAAGGAAATGGCAACCCACTCCAGTATTCTTGCCTGGAAAATCCATGGATGGAGGAACCTGGTAGGCTACAGTCCATCAGGTCGCAAAGAGTCAGACACAACTGAGCGACTTCACTTTGCTGTCTCCTGAGGAGTGATTTCTATCTTTGGCACATGCTCTGGTATTCTCTTCTCTGTTTTGCTTTTCCTAAAGTGCAGTCAACTAACCTGAGACACACAAAATGCACTTAGCCTTCAGAATAGAAAGTTTGTTCAGCCAAAGCAGCGATATCTCTTATCCTGCTTTGTCAGGCTCTCTTTGTCTCAGAAGACATCAGTTACTCTTCTCCGTGTCCGCCAGAAACTTCATTTGGAGTTTCTCTTGGGCTCTCAGGATGCTCTGGGCTATTTCTTCTCCTCCTTTTCTATCTTGCCCATCTTCTTTTTCCATATAACATAGGAATAGATTTTGTATTTGTAAAAGGAAAACCAAGCCATTAATTAATTAAAATGTGATGATGAATAAATTTCCATCATCTCCTTCCCATCCTCCTACTCAGATGATAGATGACCCAGAACTCGCTTTCCTGAGACAACTGAAAGGATCAGAAAAACCTCCCTGCCTTGTATGGTGGAAAAACTACCCATGCCCCTCTCTAAACTGCTTGTGCCCCAGACCCTCCCCTCCACCTCCTCCTGACAGCACCATGCAGCACCCACTCCCTCCCTGTGATTTCGCTCTCAGCTCTCTCCTCCAAGTCTCCTCATCTCATCACCAATGTCCCTTGCGTCTCCCACCCATGTCCTCCTCTTCCTCATGGCAGAACTTCCTCCGTCGGGGGCCTGGGCTGTTTCCAGTTCCCCTCCAGTTCTCTGCTCAAGCGCCCTTAACTTGAGCTCTCATTAGTCACCATTGGCCCCGACTTTGGAAAATCCATCGGTCAGCTTTCAGTTCTCACCTTCCTGCACTTCACATGGTCGACATGTCACACAAGTCTGCTCTCTCCACTTCCAGGATAACATCCTTTCCTGGACTTTTTCTTAATTTACTGATTACATCTTGAGCGTTTACCCTCACCCCTCCGAAACTTTGAACTGTGGGCTGCCTCAGGGCACATAGCTTGGCCCCTTCATCCTGTCTATACACACACCTCCTGCTTTGTGGTCTCATCCACTCTTATGAAAAACATTTGTAGTCTAGTGGCTCCTGCATTTATATGTCCATTGCAGACCTTTCCCCTGAACTCCAAGCTTGAATTCAACTCCTGTTTGAGATCTCCAGTAGGATGCCTAATACACACCTCATGTTTAAGTTGTCCAGCCAACGTCCTCAACTGCTCACTAACCCCCTCTGCTCACAGCTGCCCTGGTGTCAGCTGATGGCACATTCTGTCCTTCCTGTCTCTCATGCCAAAAACTATAGCGTCATCCTTGCCTCATTCTTTCTCTGCACCTCATATCCAAATCTCTGTCCTCAAAAATATGTTATTTCTCAGTATGTCCACAGCTACCCACTCTGGCCATCAGCTTTTCTCCCCAGATTACTACAGCAGCTTCTAACTGCCTACCTGCCTCCACCACTGACACATACGGCAACAAACCCACCACCATATGCCTTTTCCAGCCTGATCTAGAGCGTGCCACTTCTCTGGTGGAGCCTCCCGTGGCTCCTGAGCCGGTTCAATGGCCAAGCAGGCCCTACCTGATCCAGTCCCCTTTCCTTGGTCACTGTGCTCCAGCTGCATGGTCCTCCTGCTGTCCCTCTTGCACTCTAGGCACCCCTGCCTGGGGATTTCTTCTTTGGTCTCCCCTCTGTGCCAGAAGCTCTTTCCCCTGAAGTCCAGGCAGGATATTTCCTTCCTCTCCTCCTCAGACACCACCTCCAGGAGGTCTTCCCTGACCACCCCATGTAAAATTGAAGCTACCCCCACTCCCTAACACCTTTTCCTTCTTGTCTTTCTCCACAGCCCTTATCCCTTTAAAATGCAGTCTGTAGTGTATTTAATTGCCTCACTTACAGTCTCTCCCCTTTAGAATTTAAGCTCTCTGAGGGCAGAGGTGTTTGTCTCTTATTTGATGCATTATCTAGTGTGCCTATCACAACAGGTACAAATAAAAAGCAGTTGCATGAATGAATAAATCCAATGTCAGTGATTAAGAACAAAGACACAGGTGTAAATGCAAATATTATTCCTTTGAGTTGGGTCTAGACTACATTTCCTACTCATTTTATCTCATATGTAGCCTTTAGGGTGGGCTCAAGGGACAGGTATTTGATTTGAGTTGTGAATAAGGCCACTTTCTTTCCAGCCACGGTGACGCTGTGATAGTAAACTAAGTTTCATTTTCACGAGCTCATTTTGAATAGCAGGACAGTCTTGGGCTTTTGTATTGCCACTTTTTTCTTTCTTTCATTTTAAATTACTACTTAATGTATAAGAAGAAATTATGCATTTCCAATTCCCATCTCAGAGCCTTCACCTGTGCTCTGCTTCTCCCTAGGAAAGCATCTCCTTCTTGGTTCACTTGGTTCATTTGCTCTCAAGTCTCAGATGATATATCACCTCTGCAGAGTGGTCTCTGCCACTATCTTCAAGGTAACCCTCGTCTTGAGTCTCTTAGTGCAGCTGATCTTTCTCCTTTGTGGCAAATTGCAATTCTTTTTTAAAAGTATTTTTATTTATTTGGCTGCACTGGGTCTTAGGTGCAACGTGTGAACACTCAGCTGTGGCATGTGGGATCTTAGTTCTCTGACTGGGGATCAAATCCAGACTCCATGCATTGCGGGTACAGAGTTTTAACCACTGACCACCAGGGAAGTCCCTGCAATTCTTAAGGATATTTTTATGTGTATGTTTCTTTCCTTGACTGTCTCGCCTAAGCTGTAAGTTGCCTGAGGACAGGGCCATACCTGTTGGGTTCAGCTGGGTGGCAGTCACAGTGAATAATCACTGGGCATTTCCCTGTGGTCAAGGGTCACCAGCACTCCCTCCACTGGGCGTGCAGAGCCCATCTGGGATGAGAAGGGAAGAAGACCAGAGAGAGATGAGCGTGCATCAGATACAGAAAGGGAGTGGTGAGTGCGAGAAGTCTGGCTCCTGCCATGAGGCTATCCCAGACACTGGATCAGCACCAGGAATCCTTTCATTACTCACGCACACACACATGTCGAGGGCACAGATCTAGCTGACACCAGTGCAGCAGAGCCCACCTGTGCTTTCTCTTTCATTGGCGAATTATAGTTTATAGTGACTGGAGGTACAAGGAGACACATTTCACAAATTTAACCGTCATATAAGAGCATACTCAGAAGTCTTTCAAGAGAAGGTACAGCCAGTTATGCAAATTCTAGCAAAATGAGAAAGCCAGCACCTTCTCTCTGGGTCATCATTTCGGTCCATGTGAGGTAATATAACTATTTTGCATAAAATGCTATCCATGTGTGTTATTATTGTTTTTAATGAGTTAATATGTATAAATATTTTTCAGTTTCAATATCATTTCCAATATGACATATTAATAGGTATAACCCTATTATATCTATTATAAAATAAAAGTCCTTTGAGTTACTCAATATTTGAGAGTGTAAAGCAATCTTAAAACCAAAATATTTAGAGCTACAGGAATACCAATTCAAGAGTAATAGGTATTGCTTAATAATATGAATGTCCCACAGCCTCTAACCTGTAAGGTCCTAAGACATCTACGATCCTGAACTGGATCAAGAAGAGAAGTAAGAGCTCAACTTTGCTGGGAAAGGGTACTTTATTGTGCAATAAACTATTTTATTTATGCTTTTTGAGAGACACATTTGACAAGTTAATTAAGTATTTTCCTTTTATCCAAGCACTGCCCTGTTCAAATCCTCCCCAAAGTAGAGGCTACTTCTGGGTCAGCAGTAGAATAACCACCCACCCCTTCCTGGTGCCCAGACACAGTGACTGCCCTTTGAGTAAAGGATGAGGGGAGTTCAGGAGGGGGTATGTTTCTGGGGTCTGGGGTCCCCAGCAGCAGGGGCTGTCATGTGTTTGAGATTTGTGACTTCTCTAAAGCAGAGTCCCAAGATTTGGAGCCTTTCTTTTGGGTCTGTAGGCTCTCCTAGTCACAGGTCATCTTATTGTAAGAAGTGGGAGGACTCTTTCCCCGAGGATCTGAAATAATTTTCATTCTATTCTGAATAGAACAATAACTTATAAGATAAATTCACAAGCACTTTTCCATTGTCTTCCCACCTGTAAAGTCATAGTATTTACATTTTGATGTTACAGATGAGGAAATTGAGGAGGTTATAGATTATAAATCTAGCATGCGGTAGAGCAAAGCCATTAGCAAGATTTATCATTCAGAATCTTAAAGAGCTCTGATCTTATTCATTTTTGTGTTTTATTCACATCTGTCTGCTTTGTATATGGGTTTTTCTTCTTGTTTTAAGGCTCTGATTTTTACTTAAATTTATTAAACTAAGTTATATGAACTTAGTATAACTTTTGTTATAAAATGAGCTGGCTCTTTTTAAAAAGAGCAAGCCTTACCAATAACTGGGAATTGCTAGGAAAATATTTATAGACATAACATAATTAATTCCTTGAGCCTTCAAGGCAAAGACAGGGGATGGGGGCTTAGGAAAGGGAAATAGGTCATTGTGAGAGCTTCCTGGTGTTAGATGCTCGACACACTGAATCAGGGTCTCACCTGGGGAGCTTTGAAAAACTGGGATGCCGAGGCCATGTATGTGCTAAGTCACTTCAGTTGTGTCCAACTCTTTGCAACACTATGGATTATAGCTTGCAAGTTTCCTCTGTCCATGGGATTCTCTAGGCAAGAATACTGGAGGGGGTTGCCATGCCATCCTCCAGGGAATCTTCCCAACCCTGGGATCAAACATCTTTTACGTCTTTTACATTGGTAGGTGGGCTCTTTACCATTAGTGCCAACAGGGAAGCCCCCAGGCCACACTACCAGCCAATTAAGTCCAAATCCCTGAGGGTGGGAACCAGGCATGAGCTACTTGTTGTTGTTCAGTTGCTAAGTTGTTTCCAAGTCTTTGTGACCCGATAGATTACAGCATGCCAGGCTTCCCTGTCCTTCACCATCTCCCAGAGATTGTTCAAACTCTTGTCCATTGAGTCAGTGATGCCATCCAACCATCTCATCCTCTGTCGTTCCCTTCTCCTCCTGCCTTGGGCTACCAAGTGCTTCCTGAGTGATGACCAGTGGACTGGAAAATCAAGAACCACCCCTAAAAAATCAGTGGGAATTCCTGAAGTTCTTGAATCATATGCTGCTTGGATTCTAACTACTTATGGGAGTTCAGTCAGGAATGAAGTTGCTCAGAGTCACAAAAATGAAAGGACTCAGGGTGGTCAGAGGGGAAGGAAAGCAAATAGCAGCAAGCTTTAATCTCTGTACTCCAAGGAAAATGCTTAGACATGGAAGAATAGGTCATACTGACGGCATGAGGAATCCAAGCTGAGCAAAGGTCAGTGGTCTAAATGGGAGCACTGGGCAGAAGTCTCTTAGCCTATACTTACACCTTACAAATAAATGAGAGAGCACAGAGATGGGACTCACAGAGGTCTTGAACCTGTGTCCAAAAGTGAAAGGACAGACCAGGGGCAAGAACATCCTTGTCCTTGGTTCCAAGGGAAAACACTGAGGGTTGAGTCATGGAAGGCAGGTAGAGAGGCAAATTGAATACAGATAGAATGAGACATCAGCACAGTCCCAACAAGCTGCAATGGGGCTGAGGGCAGCAGAAAACGTGAAGCCCAGTGTTGATGCTACCAAGACTGACCTATCCTGCAGTGATGGGGAGCCCTTAGGATGCCCCACTTTAGTCTGCAGTTAGGTTGGGTCCTCTGAAGAGTGTGGCACAGCAGGAAGTGTGGCTGTGGCATTCTCTGATCTTGCTTCCTTTCTCCTGATTATTTAGTTGATCATAGCTCAGTTTATACCCTGGAGAAAGTAAAGTCAGTTTCATTTTATATTTATATGATTTATACATTTATGTATTTCATTATATTTATAATTATTTAAAAGAATATTTCACAAAAATGCTGACAAATCATAAACTCTCAAAAATTGTCACTATTGTTTTTTTATTACTACTCCTATTGGCAGATACACAGAGTTTCTGTTTGCCACTCTTAAAATGTTTTGTATCCGATAGGAATCCAGACTGCCACCCCTAAAAGAAATATCTCTCACCTAGAATCACACCATTTAGCTCTGCTGGAAGGTTGTGGTTACAGTTAGAAAGCAATGGATAGGGTTCAGGAAGTTCCATGATGCTCCATAAATGCCTGCCATGAACACCCTGAACTTCCCAGGGTGGTCCTTTAAGGTCTCCATACTAGTTTTAAATGGGAAAATCAATAGATCTGCAAAGGATTTACAACCACGATGGCAGTAACAGCACTCCTTTATGCGCCCTCTCAAAAGTTATTGAGTGATTTGCTGTGTCCCGGGCTTTAGGGAGATATAGTAGTGAACAAAACAGCCTTGACTCTCAGGAAATGTGCCTTATAATGGAAGAAGATGGACAATGAACAAATGAAAGCATATTTGTTGGTCACTGATGCAAAGTGCTATGAAGAGAGTGCAGGGGAAGGTGAACATGAGGAAAGAATGCTAGTTGCTTCAGGGCAATTAGGGATGAGTAGATGAGCAGGCGATGAGTGATGTTGGAACAGAGGCCTGAGGGAAGGGAGATGGAGAGGTGTAGGAAGAGCACCTTCTTCCCCTGGAGGAAGAGCACCCTGGCCAACAGAGCACAAAGGGTAGAGGCCCTGTGGCACCACTTTGATCAGTGGACTGGAGGAATAGCCATGAAGTTGTGGCTGCTGGAGCCGAGGGAGGAGGAGGAGAAAGATGGGAGCTGAGGTCAGGGAAGTAGGGCAGGAGGATGGATCAGGGAGGTCTTAAAGGTTTTGAATTTAGACTGTGTGAGAAGGAAACTATGGAGGGCTTGGCAGAGTGGAATGCATACAATTTATATTTTTTAAAGATTGCTCTGGCTGCTGAGTGGGAAATAGAATATCAGTGGAGGGAGGAAGACCCATCAGTCTGGAGGAGACTCTGGCAGCTGAAGTTAGGAAGACCACAGTGAGGGCGGGTGAGAAGTTGTCAGAGGCAAGGCATATTTTGAAGCGGGCATTGTTGGGTTTAGGCCAAGTTGATCTGAGGTATGAGCAGGAGAGGTAAGGATGTCTCCACATGTTCAGACTGAGCACCTGGAATAGTGGAGTCAGCATCTCCTGAGATGGGGAAGAGCAGACCAGGGGCTGGGTTGACCAGAGCTTGTTTAGACTTGCTGTGTTGGAAATGCCATTAGATATTCATGCAGATGCAGCTGGTTGGAAGGGGAAACCCACCAGCATTAGTCATATGATTTTACTCATGTTACAAATGGGGACACTCTCCCCATGTCTTTTCTCATCAGGAGTGTGTTATATTAACATCTTTCTCTTAGGGTTTAACATCTTCTCCTAGAGTTTCTCTTGAACCACCAGGACTGCTTTGTTAATGAAGGGAGGAGCAGGATTAGTGGATAGACTATAGCAAAGGCTGATAGATGCTGGAGTCACAGATCTCCTGAAAATTGGATGTGTTGAGGTGACACTGTCAGAATTTGGTGGGCAGAGCAGGGAGGGAAGAACAAGGGGCCCATATGAATTTTGGGGAAAAAAAAAACAACAGGAAATTCTGGTAGTATCTCTTGCTTGATATTTTTTCTGGGGACATTATAATAAAGTTTTCCAAATCTTACTCTTGAAGATAAAATATGTATTTGGAGTAAATAACATTTTTGCTGGGAAAGGAAATACACAGACTAGAAGTCTAGGAGTTATAAGCGTGAGGTCCAAAGCTCCACTTTGCTGTTCTTTGTCTCTGGGACCCCAGGCAAGTCCCCCATCAAAGCCCAGCTTCTCCTCTGATGGGGACTATGATCTGTCTCTCTGACCATTGCCACCAAGAGGATTATGTGGTATGACAGCTGAGAAGCCTCTTATAATTGACAAATGTTATGCAAAAACTTGCTATTATTATTCACCCACCTCTTCTATCAGAGTTGTTTTTCTAGAAGTTTGTGTCATCCCATTACCACCCACCCTTCCTGGAGAATGTATAATGGCATGTTCTTCCCTATCTGGGATAGTAAATTTCAAAGATAAACTCCTCTGCCCACATTTGAGGCTCCCCAAACCCGGCCCCAGCCTGTCTCTCCTGCCTTATCCTCACCTTCCAATTAGGTCAGTATTCTGGTGTGCTGGGCTTGACTGGATGCAGACTTCATATGGGCAGAACCTTCTGGTCTCTGTAGTTCGCTGCTTTGTCCCATTGTCCGCAACAGGGCTGGCTGGTAGCAGGCAATTAGCAAATATTGTCCAATGAAGGAATGGAACGCAGACTCCTAGGACTTGCTAATGCTGTTCCTGTATAAATGGTAGCACCACCCAACAAGGTGGGCATTCTGACCCCTTTCTTAGGCTTCCGTGATCTTCTTACTTGCCAGGAGTCTAGAATGGAAGAGAAAGAGGACCTGGAGACAGTTATTAAACCTGTTGGTGGATCAGGTGTGTACAGGATTGGCCTGGCCCACAGGTGGCACAGGAGAAGTGGGTGGGATGGTCATAATGTCCAGATCCCATATTGACAAGTGGCAGGTCCCTGCCAGCAGAGTATCCGTGAAACCCACAAGGAGTATCCAGTGTATGAGGCAGCAGAAGGGAGTCTTGGGTGCAGCATCTGGGGAGACTGGGTGTTGACATGGTGGAGACCTGAGAGCTGATGGTAGGACTGAACTGCAGGGGCAGTTCCCTGTCCAAATAGAATGGCAGGACAAGGCAGGGACCCAGTTTCAGAGGATAAAGGAGAGACATGAGGTTTCCATCAAGATAAGAGTAAGAATACTCAATAGTGAAGGAGAAACTTCAACACTTTGGCCACCTGATGCGAAGAACTGACTCATTTGAAAAGACTCTGATGCTGGGAAAGATTGAAGGTGGGAGGAGAAGGGGATGACAGAGGATGAGATGGTTGGATGGCATCACCGACTCAAAGGACATGAGTTTGAGTAAGTTCTGGGAGTGGTAATGGACAGGGAAGCCTGGTGTACTACAGTCCCTGGGGTTGCAAAGAGTCGGATATGACTGAGTGACTAAGCTGAACATGTACCATTGTCAAGAGCCCACCTGGGCCTATTACCTCACCTCAGTCCTCTTCAATTCTTAAAACCATCTGGGGTAGTTGTCCAGCTGATGAAACTGAAGCTCAGAGGAAGGAAACGTTAGGCCTTTCTGACTGAGCATAGCTGACTTATGACTGCATCACTAGTCACTGATACAGCCACCACTTTGCATAGGGGTGTCCTGATCCAAAGCAGGTGCTCTTGCCTCCATATCATGTGGTCCCAGGGAACCAGCCACAGTCACAGGGAGCCAAGGTGGAGATAAGTTACTAGAACAACCAAAGCCCAGATAATAACCAAGTTACAAGGTCACAGCAGAATAGAGGCAAATTGGATTTCATGCTGCATCACCAAAGTTCCCCACTAAGAACTAAGCATAGGAGTGGTTCAGAGCCTCAGAAGGAGCTCAGGGTACCACCAGTAATAAGAGGAGTGCTGGAGTACAGAGCTGGGCACGTTGCTGATCTTGGATAACACTCTCCTCCACCCAGCCCTCTTCATGCCATCCTGTGCTCTTCTTTGACTTTGCCATAGATGCAGGAAACACCTCCCAGGGAGTTGTGGTTGCTCTGCATTCAGCTCAACTCTTCTGTTAGTACAAGGTAAACTTGGGAAGTTTGTATCAAAAATGCTATATTGCAGGCATCTCCACCTTCCCAAAGTCTACTCCTCAATCTTGAGCATCTCGTGCTTTAGGGCACTCTCCAGAACTAAAATGAGTTCTCTGGTATGGCAGTGAGATTTTGTTTCTCTAAATTAGGAACAACTTTAAGTGCATTATATAACCCAACTTTAAACCCAGAGGGAAAAAGTCTAACACACATTAAAGGAGAAGCCTCTTGGCGCCAGCTGGCCAAAACGTATTGCTGCATCTCCCGTGTCCTCAGATGCTCGGGTACTTTGCACACTTCCCTCATCTCTCTGAAAGCAACATGTGCATCCACACAGGTGACAAGACCACAAGAGGGGAAACCTTCAAGACAATGGCAGCAGTCCTACAGCCAGCCTTTCTGGGGCTTGCAAGTGGGTGGTGGGAGGGAGGATGTTTCTGAGAGAGCATTTTCTGGGCAGAGAGGATTGAAATGACTCAGAGAAATTCTCAGGGGTTGGCTGTCACTGTTGCTATAAAGCTAGCTCCTTCCAGTCCTGTGAGAAGCAGCCTTATGTAAGGCTAAGCCAATGCAGGTTCATCCCTTCACTAACACCTGGCTCTTTAATCCCCATCCCAGTCCAGCTTTGGCTGTAGCAACCAGCCAAAGGAGGAGGAGGTCAAGTCTTATTTTGTTGAATCAACTGAAGTTTGGAGGGTCTTCCCACGTGGCTTGGATGGTAAGGAATCTGCCTGCAATGCAGGAGACCTGAGTTCGATCCCTGGGTCGGGAATATCACCTGGAGAAGGGAATGACTACCCACTCCACTATTCTTGGAGAGGGCCAGTGATTTGTTTAGGATCACACAGCAGGTGGAAGAGTATTTAGGCCCAAGTCAGTCTGACTTCAGAAGCATTTTGCTCCAATACCTAGCCTTTATACTAACTGGGAAGGATGTCCCCTTGTTCTGCCATCTTGGGTGCAGGCAGCAGGATTGACTGAGGAACATACAGGCACGGCCCCTAAATCAGCCCCTTCTTGGAGGTGAGGCTTTCCATAGAATGCAGGGAAGACCAGAGGACAGAGAGGCGGCCAGAGGCAAGAGGGAGCCTGGATGATTGGTGGAGGAGGATGTCTATGTCACACACGTATTTTCCAGCCTCTCTACAGACTTCCAGATCAACCTTTGTTTCTATTCAGTTATCTCTCCATCTCATAGCCCATAGTCAGTAAATAGCATCTACATCTCTCCATCTCAGTCAATAGTTTCTACATCACTTCGGTGAGAGAGAAACAAAGTGATAGCAAGCCTATTCATACCAGACAAACAAAAGGAGATTCACTAAATCAGTTTTAAATATTAATGCCATCTGTGACATCACCATATTGGTTTTTTAAGTTAATTTTTATTGGAGTACAGTTGTTTTACCATGTTGTTAGTTTCTACTGTATAGCAAAATGAATCAGCTCTACATATACATACATATTGTTTTTACGTATTTTTAAAATTCCAAATCTATAAATGAAATAATGCTTTTGACTTGAACATTTTCACTAATACATGGTCATGCCAGCTTAATAGCATTACTTATAATGGAGAAAAGTTCACTTCAGTCGCTCAGTCGTATCCAGCTCTTTGCGACCTCATGCCTCTAGGCCTCCCTGTCCATTACCAACTCCCGGAGTTTACCCAAACTCATGTCCATTTGAGTCAGTGATACCATGCAACCATCTCATCCTCTGTTGTTAGAGCAATCTAAATTTCTAAAAATAGAATTAGTGTGATGATTATTATGAATATATGTTAAAATATTGTAACTTTGAAATTTACATGATGTATTTTTAATAAGAAGGGGAAATTCTTATATATTGTAACAGCTAAAGGTAAAAACCAGAATGCAAAAATATGTGTTGTCAACCATCTAACAAAATGCAAAAATAGAAAAGGAAGGACGTATTGGCAAATGACCACTCTGGTATTCTCTGTGTGGCAAAGTTAAGGAGGCATGAATTTAAAACTGTTTAAATTTAAATTTAAACATAATTTAATTTTTAATTTTTACATATTTTTCAAACTTTTAGCATGCTTCTTTTAAAAAAATTTTGCCACATCCCTTGGCATGTGGGACCTTAGTTCCCCCACCAAAGATCAAATCCACGCCCCTTGTATTGGAAGATAGAGTCTTAACCACTGGATCGCCAGGATTAAGTCCCAGCATGTATCTTTTTTATACTCAAAAGTCTGAACTCAGAATTTCCTCAAGTGCTTGGAATTTGCAGAATGTGCCTCAGCTTTCCTTGATGCCCAGGAAAGGCTGTGGGCGTGTCTGCCCAGTGGCAAGGGTGAGGTGTTGTGGTCCTTACAAGACACACCCACATGTTTGACTTTGAGGTCAGCAGCACAGCCATTGACACCATGGGGCAGCTCCAGCTAAAAGAACTGCTGGAGACAGTCTCCACTCTCATCCACCACTGGTGCTGTCAGGTCCAGAGCAAACTTTTCTGTTACTTTCACTTGACAGCTAAGGTGTGTGGCCCCTCTGACCACTCTAGGTCAAGAAATGAGGCCAGATGTGAATTAAAGCTGGTGAATCCATTTAGGAAAAAACTGTTCCAAGGTTCTTCCTGGCACCTCTCAAGATGCTGCAGCCCTCAGGGTGTGCTTGGCAGCCTCAGTAGCTCTGCTTCTGGCTGGAAACTGCCTCCTTCTCCATCCTTTGCTTCGCCAAGTCTGACCCATGCCTTCAGGGCACTTAATACACAGTTGTTGCTAAAATATCCCAATAGCCAGCTCCTCTTTGCAGCTTTCTGTGATCACCACCCATTAGAGATAGTGATGAATGCTTCTGGGGGGATTAAAATACAGCTACCTGAACCCCATCCCAGTCTGCTGAATCAGAATCTCCACGAAGCTGGGTCATTTGTTTTATTTTTAATTTTGCTCATACAGTCAGCTTTTTCTGCCTCAGTTGTCTTGACTTGAGTCCAGGGATCATGTCTCAAACAGCTAGCACAGACTAACCAGACTACATATTCAGTGGACATTGTTAAAGAGAATTGAATTATATACAATTGAAGCAAGGGCACAGTGCAGTCCTGGTATTTAAGTCCTTGCCAAAACGCCACAATAACTTTTGTTTGTTTATTTCTGACACTTCCTAATGAGCAGATGGAAACATGTTAATTATAGAGATTGCTTTTCATCATCTTTCAGATGTTTTTTGCATCCTCTGAAGCAGAGGCTGTGTGGAACTAGCCTTTTTGTTGTGTGTGGCCGGTATTCTCTAGGGATAGTGCTGCAGAGGCGGCCAAGAGGAGAAATGGTTCAGGTATACTCAGAAGGAGCCAATCACTGAAATGGTTTGCAGGGCTTTCCAATCACCAGTCCCAGCAAAGATTCTTCATACCTCCTCCTCTGCATAGGTAAAAATGAAAATTGCTACCCAAATTTTGATGGTATCTCAAGATGGGGGAAATGTTTTCTTAGCTACATGAGGAGCTGCACGGGGTTTGGCTCCAGTTATCCTTCTTCAGTGTGTTGATAATATGTCCATTGAGGGACTTCCCTGTTGGTGGTCCAGTGGTTAAGGCTCCAGACTTCCACTGCAGGGGCTATGGGTTCAATCCCTGGTTGGGGAATTACCATCCCACATGCTGCATGGCATGACCAAAAAAATCCCCCAAATATACAGTTGTGTGGTTTTTTTAATCCAATTTAAATATATGTCCATTGAAGCATATAAGAAATAGAGTCATTCAGTTCAGTTCAGTCACTCAGTCATGTCTGACTCTTTGCAACCCCATGAACCGCAGCACGCCAGGCCTCCCTGTCCATCACCAACTGCTGGAGTCCACCCAAACCCATGTCCATTGAGTCGGTGATGCCATCCAACCATCTCATCCTCTGTCATCCCCTTCTCCTCCTGCCCTCAATCTTTCCCAGCATCAGGGTCTTTTCAAATGAGTCAGCTCTTCGCATGGCCAAAGTATTGGAGTTTCAGCTTCAAAATCAGTCCTACCAATGAACACCCAGGACTGGTCTCCTTTAGGGTGGACTGATTGGATCTCCTTGCAGTCCAAGGGATTCTCAAGAGTCTTCTCCAACACCACAGTTCAAAAGCATCAATTCTTCGGCGCTCAGCTTTCTTCATAGTCCAATTCTCACATCCATTCATGACCACTGGAAAAAACATAGCCTTGACTAGACAGACCTCTGTTGACAAAGTAATGTCTCCGCTTTTGAATATGCTGTCTAGGTTGGTCATAACTTCCTTCCAAGGAGTAAGCATCATTTAATTTCATGGCTGCAGTCACCATCTGCAGTGATTTTGGAGCCCCCAAAAATAAAGTCAGCCACTGTTTACACTGTTTCCCCATCTATTTGCCATGAAGTGATGGGACCAGATGCCATGATCTTCGTTTTCTGAATGTTGAGCTTTAAGCCAACTTTTTCACTCTCCTCTTTCACTTTCATCAAGAGGCTTTTTAGTTCCTCTTCACTTTCCGCCATAAGGGTGGTATCATCTGCATATCTGAGGTTATTGATACTTTCTCCTGGCAATCTTGATTCCAGCTTGTGCTTCCTCCAGCCCAGCATTTCTCATGATGTACTCTGCATATAAGTTGAATAAGCAGGGTGACAATATACAGCCTTGACATACTTCTTTTCCTATTTGGAACCAGTCTGTTGTTCCATGTCCAGTTCTAACTGTTGCTTCCTGACCTACATATAGGTTTCTCAAGAGGAGGTCAGGTGGTCTGTTCTCTTTCCCATCTCCTTCAGAATTTTCCACAGTTTATTGTGATCCACACAGTCAAAGGCTTTGGCATAGTCAATAAAGCAGAAATAGATGTTTTTCTGGAAAAAAACAAGAGTCATTAGAAAGTAGTAATGCAGTGTTTTTCTAAGAAAACTCAAACTGGGTAAGACTTAAAATGCGTGTCCTGGATCCTTTATATTGTGGCTGGGTAAGCACCATCCCCACCCCACCCCCCGACTCCAGCCCTGAATTTGTATTCTTCTCAGTAACTCCTATGGCAGTTGAGTATGAAATATTCCGTAGACTATCTTGGACTGTTGTTAGTTTTTAATATGAGTGTGAGCTGGTTTTCTAGGGCAGATATAAACCATAGCTTGTACTCTAATTCATATTCCAGTATTTGACATGTGCATTGGTTGACTTAATGACTAAATAAATGGAGTTTGTCTGGGAAAGGCACTGTTAGCAGTTTAAAGCCATTCTGACATGTGGCTTTAATGACCTTGGAATAATTTTATTAAAGCAAGAGTAAAATGCTGGCCTCTGACTGTGGGTCATAATTAAGCTACCAAATTGGAGTCTGTCACTTCCCAGGACTAGTGTGGATGAGACTGCTGCTGCTGCTGCTAAGTCGCTTCAGTCGTGTCCGACTCTGTGCAACCCCATAGACGGCAGCCCACCAGGCTCCCCTGTCCCTGGGATTCTCCAGGCAAGAACTGGTTGTCTGCAAAGAATAAAACTAACATCTTGAAAGTATATGCACTTAAGACTCCTTAGCATGTACCTGTGCCTCTTGCTTCCTCAGAACTAATGTTTCGTCTTGAACAGCCTTTCAAAAACCTGAATTACTTCATTTTCTCATTTTCCTTTTAATTCTTCTGTCTCTTGGGTCTTTGCACAAAACCTTCAGAAGCACTTTGAAGGGCAGCCCAGGCAGATGACAGACTGTCTGTCGCTGCCACCCCACCAAGTGAAGGCTGTGCCTGCTGCTCCCTCATCCCTGGAAGGATACAAAACTTTCATCTCTGATGTTTTCTGCCTACACGGTAAAATGGAAAATTAGAGATGTTATCTGAATAATTAATTCCAGCCTCAAAAGAAAAAAAAAAAGCTGAAATATCTAGATTGTTGAGACTTCTGAATTTCTATTTGTCTGAGTGTAGGAAGCTTTTCTTGTGAGTAATTGAAGCGGCAGTGAGGGCCGCCCTGAATATATTACTCTATCACTGAGACTCAAAACTTCTAGACATCAGCTTCAGAGTGAAAACTGTCTTAGCCAATTGATAATCATCTAGTTTGCTTCCTGGGGATGGCTACAGAGAGTCAAATTAACTTGTATTAAATTTTATGTAAATCCATACCGTACTATTGAGCAAAGATTTTCCCGTGGTCAGGAACCAGTGGGATAAGCCCTGGAATTTGTCATTTCACTGTGGCAGCTGTAGCTTTTGTGGATCACAGACAAGCACTGGTGACAGTCCCAGGCATACAAACAAAAAATGCAACTATGAAAAAACCATTCCCTTTTTCTACCCTGTAAAATGAAAAATGCTCTAAATCCCAGCAGACTGCAGCACTTCCCCATGTGTTCATAGAAGGCAATGGCACCCCACTCCAGTACTCTTGCCCGGAAAATCCCATGGACGGAGGAGCCTGGTAGGCTGCAGTCCATGGGGTCGCGAAGAGTCGGACGCGACTGAGCGACTTCACTTTCACTTTTCACTTTCATGCTTTGGAGAAAGAAATGGCAACCCACTCCAGTGTTCTCGCCTGGAGAATCCCAGGGACGGGGGAGCCTGGTGGGCTGCCGTCTATGGGGTCACACAGAGTCGGACACGACTGAAGCGACTTAGCAGCAGCAGCAGAACAATCAAACAAATTAATCAATGTGACCGATTAATGTCAGAAGGGACTTTTTCTGTAAAGTCTGTTAGAGAATTTCAGTAGCAAGTGTGATGTGAGTGTGTTTACATGGTAGTCGCTCTATTTCTTTTCTCCACTGGTTGATTTTCCTTCCTCTCACTTCAGCTGTCCCAATCATTTTATCCTAAATCACTGAAGATAGGCCTCATTCTTTTTTAATAGTCCTGGCTGTTTCTTATTTCGTTCTTCTTCCAAAGATAACTCTTAATTTAAACCATCTCTGCTGGCCTCCCTCTTATAGCCTGGGTGCTGAGATGGCGCAGTGTGCAGTGGGTAAGAGGATGAGTGACAGTTGAGGACCACAGGCGAGAAATATCACAGGAGCGACCACAAGGATGACAGGAAAGAAACTTGGGAAGGAACATATCACCCAGGGTGTGAGCTTGCCTCTGCCCCTGAAGGGAGGCAGAGGATGGATATGAAACAGAGAGAGAGAGACCAGATGTGTTTCACGTACATTGCAAAATCATAAATAGTTTACTGTTCATTTCTGCTCTAAGTTGTCTTCCGAAAGTGGTTTTATTGTTGTTGTTCAGTTGCTAAGTCATATCCAACTCTTTGCAACCCCATGAACTGTAATGTACCAGGCTTCCGTGGCCTTCACCATCTCCCAGAATTTGCTCAAACTCATGAGTCAGTGATGCTATCCAACCATCTCATCCTCTGCCATCCCCTTTTCCTCCTGCCCTCAATCTTTCCCAGCAACAGGGTTTTTTCCAATGTGTCAGTTCCTCACATCAGGTGGCCCAAGTATTAGAGCTTCAGCTTCAGCATCAGTCCTTCCAATGAATATTCAGGGTTAATTTCTTTTAGGATTGACTTATTTGATCTCCTTGCTCTCCAAGGGACTCTGAAGAGTCTTCTCCATCACCACGATTATTAACAATTGAATTTATATCAGCTCTGGATGTGTTCTTCCCAGGCATGTTGATAAGAGAAGGAAAATACTGCTTCTGGCTCTGTTCCTCTGTGTCCTGATGACAGGCGGCCATGACTAGGTTCACGGCCCTAGTGACTGGCTCCTTTGTTAGAGCTAAAGTCCAAGATGGTGCCTTCCTATCAGAGTCCCGACAGGTGATCTGAAAAAGCAGTGCGGACAATCTCCCACTCCTGAGGTGACAGCTGTACAATGTCCATCTGCCCTGCTGATAACTTCCCTTAATAGCTTGGCAGGGACTTCTGTCAAGTTACTCCTGAAGGAAGTTGTTCAGTAGCATTTCACAACATTTGTGAAAGCACAGTGGAGGTGAGCCCCCTACTGTATCTTCTCCTATCTCCAGAAGGGCTCACTCTCCCCAAAAGAAACACCCCTCTTCTTACCTTGGTGCATTTGGCCTTTAAGTCAGTCTTGTCTCTACTTTAGTTCCATCCTTCCCCACTGCTCCTGCCCCAGGCATCCTGCCTCTGACACACAGGTCTTCTTCCTGTCCCCTGAATATGTGTGGGCAGTCTTTAAAGCACTCATGCCTTTGTATATGTTTATTTTGCCTAAATTAAACTTTCTCCCCTTCTCCCTGAAGTCTTAATTTCCTTCCTCTTCAGACAAAACAAATAGTTCTCGTCCTGTCATTTGATCCTTCTAAATTTATTTGTCACCCTGTACTGAAATTATTGCTCATGCATCTTTCTTACCACAAGATAGTAGCCAGCCCAAAGATTACAAATACAGTATGTTCCAGAAAGTCTAATTTGCTCTGTATTGATGTGTTGGGCAAGCTTTGCAAATGAAGAGTGAAAAAAATCTTGAAATGTACTTCTCTTGATTAGTTCTGACGAGCAAATTATTCTGGAGCACATGCTGCTAAATGACGCAGAGTTTTCCAACAATAAAATTAGGCACAAGTACCATGCATCGTAGGATGCGCCACATGGTACGTGACACTCCTGTGCTCTGGGATGCATGTGAGATCCTAGTAGAAGCAGGCCACATGGGATACCTCTGTGGTCTCTGTAGCCGTGCCTTCAGATTGCTCTTTATTTACACTCCCCCTCGAGGACCCAGGATGTACCTTGTTCATTTCCCTCTCCTCCTCTCACAGTGAGATTCAGCACCTGCTTTGCAGATGTACCGAGGGTTTAGACTTCAGGGACCATCTAACTGGTGGAGCTTCTCCATCCCTGTGGACTTAACTTTCAGAGTTGCTGTAGCACAGGCTTCCCCAGACACAGCAGGTTTCTTGCTCTCCTCCTCATTGCTATAGAATGATGCTTCTAAGTTGAGCAAATTGTATTATTTCCTAGATCAAATCTCTCCTGTGGCTCACCATCCTCCAAGGGAGGAGGTTGTTTGTCTTGGTGTGGCATGGAGACCCTGCCTGCCGCTCTTCCAGCCATGCTGCCTGACTCTCTGGCCAGTGCCCGGGAGAAGCTCTGCTGAACCTAGAACCACACCAGGCTTTTCTGCAAAGCTGTGTCTTTACACACTGAGTTCCTTCTGCCTGGATTGCAGTTCTCTCCATCCTTGCCTGGCTGGTGACATTCCTACTGCTCCTTCCAAAGACAGCATCACTGTTCCCCCGCCTGGAAAGTCCTTCCCAGCATCCATCTCCCTTCCACAGGGGTCCCTGCCCACCTCTCCCTTGTCATTGTGTCATAGTTGACTGCTTAAATGTCTGCCTCCTGTGCAAAACTCTTGGAGGAGAGGAGTACTGTTTCATTTATCTCTCTCATCTCATCTCATCTCCATTCTCAATACTGAGCATGGCTTCTGATATACAGTAATGACTCAATAAACATGGAGTCTTTGGGATCAAGGAAAGGAGAAGAAAACCAAGAGCCAAGTTTACTGAAAAATCCACCCAACTGGCCAGGTCCAACCTTCCAGGGGTGGAAGATTTTAAAAGAGAGTATCTATACAGCACTCCGAAGCTTCACAGTAATCACTTACTTTGGAGTATTAACTCCAGTATGTGTGCAAACTTAGCCCCTCATTTGAAACCCTACTGAAATGTCCTTCTTACGTCTATATTTATTGCCTGGCTGTGTTGCCTATTAGCTGCCACATCTAATCAGGATCATGAAAATAAGAGGGAAACCTCCTCACATTTTCCACAAGCCTGGAGTGGCTGCTGCCCTTCTGGGGACCTCTGCTTCCTACTGGGGAGGACAGGACCTCCTACAACCCATTTTAGGGGTCTGGGTGACTCAATCCCATGGTCAGATTTGGGAGACAGGACTGTAGCCAAGCAGGGGCCCTGGGTACATGTGTGATGGAGAGACACCGTCACACACGTCATTGGCTCAGCTGCCCTGTGGAGTCAGGAGAAGAGATGCAGAGTCAGGATGTTCCTCGTGGCTGCCTAGCGCTGGATGCTGAGAAGATTGGACGTGCAGACATTCGGCTCCCCTCCACTTCCAGGGGCCTCCCGAGGGGTCAGCAGTGTCCCTGGGAACTTGGATGGCCCAGCCTGGCCTGACCACTGTGGTTCTGGGAGATGAAGTATTAGGTTTTCTCCTGCAAGCATCAATAGGTAAAGAAGGAGCTTTACCAACATCTGTTAGTATGGGACCCTCCTGAGGAAGAAAAAGCCCTATTTAGCATTGGAAAGAGAAGGACAGGAATGTTTTTCATATCTGGGCATGACCATTCATGTTCTGTCTCTGTCATTGTCTGTTCTGTCTCTTTCTGCTCACACACACACACATGCACACACATAGGAATACCACTTTCAATGACCTTTAATGTAGAACAAAATGAAGCACCAGAGATCAGGGATTTCTTGCAAACACCACAGGAAGCTTCCCCGCCCTTCCCCAAACTATCTCCTAACTGCCTTTCTCCCCATCCACTGTTTCACTCATACAAACCGCCCAGATTTTGACAGCTTGGTTCTTGAATGCCTCCAAACATAAACCTCCATAGAAACACAGAGCTTCATCAAGAAATTCCAGACTTGACGGAAACAGTGAAGGGCACACACCCAACAAAGCGTGGCAGGGTGTCCTGGTCACCCATCTTAGGTACAAGCAGAGAGAAGGTATCTGGCCCACAAACCCCTTCCTCCCCAGTCAGTGGGGCCCCAGAGAAGTGGGGATGGGACTGTTAACTCTAATCAATGTTTTGTTGGACTTCATTGTCAGTGATAAGGCTTTACGTGTTCCTAAAAGAATGGGTTGACTGTCATTTTAACCAGTTAAAATCCCAGCTTCCTATGTGGATATTCCCTGGCTTGGCTTGACTTGCTTGTTAAAATCTTCTCTGCCTTGTGTTCCCTTTCAGCCGACAACGTATGGGATTCTATTTCTTCTTTCAAGAAAAAGAGCCCACACAATTTAGTTTATGTAACTTTGTGATATTTTTCTGCACAACGGCCAGCACAAAAGATGGAGTTTTCAACACATGGCTTTGAGACTAAAAACATTTTGGAGGCACAGTTTCAGGGACGGGTGCCCAGCTGCTGAAGATGATGCTATTGCAGCCACCTCCCACTCTTCCTCCTCAGACAAGCCCAGCCATCTGGTGGGGTCAGGGCCACCTCAGCCCCTCACACCCACCTCTGTCCCACAGCCTCACTCACAACAGCACAGGTAGGAACGTACCGGCAGGGCTCAGGTCTAGGGATATGAAATGGGAGAAGGGACCTCCCTGGGGGCCATATTTTGTCTCATTCTCAAGCCTCACTTCTGACCAGTGTCATTTGAAAACCAATAATACGGGGGATTATGGGCACAAAGTTGTGTGTTTGAGATGAAAGAGGCACTGAGTTAAGTTCCTGAGGGCAGGGAAGAGAGCACACATCATGGACTCAAGACAGAGGAGGCAGGTGTGTCCCAGTCTTCGTCACCTACATGCCCGTTCATTCATTCATTCATTCATTCACTGCATCCTTACCCAGCACTACCTTAGTTGGAAATGCAGACCTAAAGGAACTGGGCAGGGACCGCACTGTCTTGGTGCCTACATCCTAGTGATTGAAGTGAAAGTAAAAGTTGCTCAGTCATGTCCAACTCTTTGAGACCCCATGGACCCAACAGTCCATGGAATTCTCCAGGCCAGTATACTGGAGTGGGTAGCCTTTCCCTTCTCCAGGGGATCTTCCCAACCCAGGGATCGAACTCAGGTCTCCCACATTGCAGGCGGATTCTTTACTAGCTGAGCCACAAGGAAAGCTTCTACATCCTAGTAGAGGGACACTAATAAGAAGTAAGTTAACAAGATAGTTACAGAGAGAACATGTCTGCAAGGCTCTGGTTTATTCGCATTATCAAGGAAAATAATAAACAGTCTATAATAGGAATGGAAAAGAGTTTTATTTGAGCCAAACTGAGGACAGTGTCTCAGACTAACTCTGAGGAACTGCTCCGGAGAAGCATAGCTTTAAGCATAATTTTCTGTGTCATCAGAACAAAGAACATCAAACAAGTCAGGGGTACATCCCTTCAAAGTGTTCAGAAAAATAGACCAGCACGTACATAGCCAGTCAGTATGACCTTAGCACCTGGGAAGGGAGTCTTATGATGGAAGGAGTACCAGCAATGGCATCCCAGGAAAGAAGGCATTTAATCTTTACTTTTAAGATAGACATTCTTTATTTCTGGTCAGTGAACATTTTTCTTTAATAATTAAAGCAGAAGTACAATGTATGTTTGATAGGCCACAAACTGGCTGTTCTAGTTAGCATGAAATTTAAGTTCACTCATGTACAAGCCAGAATGATTTCCTCATACCTCAATATGTGAAATTTTATTTTATCAGCATCAAGGCCAGAGAGTGAGATGGAGGATAAAGAACAGACACTGAGTTGAGAGCAAGAGGTTTGGGGCCTCAGGAGTGCAATAAGCGAAGGGGTCTTTTGAATGTGGTCAAAGCACATAGCAGAACCCATCCATTCAGCCCTTAATATACTCTGTATTATGACCTCAGCTTTCATCAAAGACTTGTCCAAGCAATCTGCCACTACATTTGTGATTTTAAGAAAAGATATTCATTTATGATATTGTTTACCACATCATGCAGTGTTTCCTACATAAAGTTGAATATGAAGCATCTTACAACTCAGAGGGAAAAAAATATTCTCATATTCTGATTGTGAGAATTACATTTTCCTTTATCATTTTGACTGCCAAGAATCTCAGAGGAGAATCTAAGTCTCAATTACCGCAACTATATCTTCCCATGTTATAATTTGAAGAGAGTGCATCCGAGTGATCAAAGTGCCGACTTATAATCACATTGTTGTTGTTCAGCTGCTAAGTCGTGTCTAATACTTTGTGACTCCATGGACTACATCTTGCGAGGCTCCTCTGTCCTCCACTATCTGCCAGAGTTTTCTCAAATTCATGTCCATTGTGTTGGTGTTGCTATCTAACCATCTCATCCTCTGCTGCCCCCCTCTTCTTTTGCCTTCGATCTTTCCCAGCACTGGGGCCTTTTCCAGTGAGTCGTCTCTTCACATCAGGTGGCCAAAGTATTGGAGCTTCAACTTCTGCAACAGTCCTTTCTGTGAATATTTAGGGTTGATTTCCTTCAGGTTTGGCCGTGGTTTGCCCTCCTCACAGTCACATAGACTAGCTCAAATCCCTACTTCCTGCTGCAAGAGGTGCGACTTTGACATTGTTTATTAACTATTAAATATCTGAGCTGGATTTCTCACCAACATGGAAAGAGTGATACTTACTAGGATTTTAATGAGATAATGTGCCAAGTTCCAACCATAGAGTAAATGCTCCTAATATTATTATCCTTTCTTATTGTTACTTCCCAATTGCTATCTGGCTTATATTTCCCTATTTCCATCTACATTTCTTTTGTTGTAAATTTTCTCAAATCCACTGCAGAAAGAAATATTATATAATTTTTTTGAGTTCCATTACCCGCCTGATGGCATAACAAGAGCTGAGGATAGGATAAAAAAGCTTCAGGCATCTACTTGCTCAAAATCAAATCTATTCATGAACTCGAAAAACTCTCATGTTCTTTCTTCCTGCTAAATAATGCCAGTTTCTATAACCTCAACTTGTATACTCTAATGAAGTTTCCTTCAGGGCCTGTGTTTTTCAGTCACAGTTTTTGACTTCTGAGTGTAGAGGCATTTATTAAGAATCACTTTCTCTCTTCTAGATGTCTTTTGTCCACTTTCTTTTCGTTTCTGAGACAGCACTCACTCACAGCTTTATATTCCAAAACAGAAAAGCTATTAATGACTCTGTCAGTTAGAAATTGACACAGCCAAATCTTTTGTCTCCCTATGTTCTTCAAAAAACCAAAAAAAAGATGTACATAGTAACTTGTTCCTTCCCTAGAAGTGATGTTTTTTGCTTCTAGGATTCTGTCTCCTCCTGGAAGGTTTTTTTTTTCCGCTATTGTTCTATAATGCATACTAAACAGATTAAACACACATGGCCTATTCCAAGATTTAAAAAAAAAAACTGAAGAATGCAGCTTAATTCAAAACATTTCAACAATGATGAATTATTTAAGTCAGAAAGCGAAACAAGTAAACATTATTGTTAGATCTTCTGTGACAAATGGGAAATAAGCCAACAGATGGAATCGCACTCCCTATGAAGCAGGACATGATATAATCAGATTGTTTTCAGTGCTCACTCATTGGACCTCTTTTACAAGGGTCAATTAAAATATATGCTTAGCATAGCCCATAACTAGGGCTATAATTAGAAAATTACAATGTTACTGAACCAATAATTAGAAAATTGCAATGTAACTGAAATTGTTACTAATATTTTGTGGTTTCCTTATCGGTGTTTACTGCCTATTAACAATGTAAGAGAAGATAAGTGACATTTGAATTACTTGATGGAATGGGAAAAAAAACTGGGATACAGTTAGTAATATGGTTAACTTCTCTGCATCTGTTGAGTGAAGGAACTAAGAGAAAGAAGGGGAAGATTTACCTTAGAGATGAGGAAGAATTGTGAGGTTATAAATATTGGGATTGCTGTTATGGAAAGAGTGGTCTTTTATCCAGGGCTATTTAAAACAGGACAGATGCTCATCTCTCTCCCACAGTTCAGATGTGAGCAGAGAGTGATTAAACTGCTTCTTCTAGCCGGATGTGTCTATAGTTTAAACTAGAACACGTATGAAAGTCTTGGGGGGACATGGCCACAAAGAAATGACATGTTGGAAATCAGCCATCCACCTGCTGTATTCCAGAGCAGCTGTGTGAGTCTTTAACAAAACACCTGTTTAGGAAATGATGGCATAGAGTCTGACATTAGCCTTCTTCCTACATAACTATTTGTCTCTATATTTTTCCTTCTCCGCACCATCTACTACTAACATCACATCTTTCTGTATTTTACATATTAGTAATTTTAAGCTCTTTATGGAATAAGAAGGGACTTCATTGAGTAAAATAAATTCTATTAAAGTTTTTAGCCCTTGTGTGTGTGTGTGTGTGTGTGCGCGCCAGATGTCATGCAAGTTCCAGGAGATATAAAGAGGGGTAAACACTGGCCTCAGGCACTTCATAGCTTAGGGCACCTAGAGATAACACAGTGAGTATCCTTGCAGGGAAAATGAGATTCCTGTGGGATCACAGAGTAGAAAGCCCCTTTCTCTTGGGAATGGGGAAGGCTGTAAGGAGAGGTTACAGCAGAGTGCTGGAGCATAACCTCAAAGCAGAATATAAATCCTTCCTACAAGTATGAGTGAGGGGGATGTGGACAGAGCTGGGGTGAGGTGAGGGGGTGCAGCCTTCAAAGAGCAGCGCCGAAGTTGTCCTTCTAATCCAAGGAAAATGCCATTAATTCCAATCTAGTAAATTAATGAGAAACATCTTCCTTGACTAACGTTTCTTTCTGTGCTTTTGTTCCCACCATGTGGATGGTGTTAACTGGTGTAATTTGACAGTGTCAGGAGACTTGCCTGGTTTCCAGGGAATTCTAATTAAAAATACCACAGCAGAAGTCTTCAATGAAAGCAAAGCACTCTGTAATCTTCCTTGAGCCCTGACAGGACATAGATAAAAATCTCTCAGCCTCAACATGAATGCAAAAAAAAAAAAAAAAATTCCATTCAAACAGTAACATGACAAATAAAGGGAAGTTTGTTTTTTTTTGTTTGTTTGTTTTTATTTTTACCCACAAAGCAAAAGGAAGATTTATCCAAACACTGGTAGATATGACACCTTTCCAAACATGCTGGCCTGTTCAGTGTTTGCAGTGTCAGTTTTTTAAGAGGAAACCTGGAAGGTCATAACTAGGAATGAGCTGAAGGTCTGCTGTTGAATGAATGTTAAGTGGGAGAATCTGAGGACATGTGTGAGGACCCTTGGCCAGTACGAGAGGCTCACTGACTACCCGGGACCTCTGTTTCAGTGGTGCTTTCTTACTAAAACAATGCTGGTAGTGTTTCAGTAGTAGATGCTTATTTATTGAGCACTTACTACAGTAAGAGCTTTATTTGCATTTATCTCATTAAATTTTGACAGCAACCCATTTATAGATGAGGAAACAGAGGACTAGAGAGATAAGTAAGTTGTCCAGGGATACACAGCTTAGAAAATGGAAGGTGATGCTCCAGAATTGCCCGTTGTTTGGTCTGACTCATAATTATATACTTGATTATCTCATTTAATTCCAAGTCATCTATTTCTGCTTTATTGACTATGCCAAAGCCTTTGACTGTGTGGATCATAATAAACTGTGGAAAATTCTGTAAGAGATGGGAATACCAGACCACCTGACCTGCCTCTTGAGAAATTTGTATGCAGGTCAGGAAGCAACAGTTAGAACTGGACATGGAACAGCAGACTGGTTCCAAATAGGAAAAGGAGTACGTCAAGGCTGTATATTGTCACCCTGCTTATTTAACTTTTATGCAGAGTACATCATGAGAAACACTGGACTGGAAGAAACACAAGCTGGAATCAAGATTGCCGGGAGAAATATCAATAACCTCAGATATGCAGATGACACCACCCTTATGGCAGAAAGTGAAAAAGAACTAAAAAGCCTCTTGATGAAAGTGAAAGTGGAGAATGAAAAAGTTGGCTTAAATCTCAACATTCAGGAAATGAAGATCATGGCATCTGGTCCCATCACTTCATGGGAAATAGATGGGGAAACAGTGGAAACAGTGTCAGACTTTATTTTGGGGGGTTCCAAAATCACTGCAGATGGTGACTGCAGCCATGAAACTAAAAGACACTTACTCCTTGGAAGAAAAGTTATGACCAACCTAGATAGCATATTCAAAAGCAGAGACATTACTTTGCCAACTAAGGTCCATCTAGTCAAAGCTATGGTTTTTCCTGTGGTCATGTATGGATGTGAGAGTTGGACTGTGAAGAATGCTGAGCACCGAAGAATTGATGCTTTTGAACTGTGGTGTTGGAGAAGACTCTTGAGAGTCCCTTGGACTGCAGGGAGATCCAACCAGTCCATTCTGAAGGAGATCAGCCCTGGGATTTCTTTGGAAGGAATGATGCTAAAGCTGAAACTCCAGTACTTTGGCCACCTCATGCGAAGAGTTGACTCATTGGAAAAGACTCTGATGCTGGGAGGGATTGGGGGCAGGAGGAGAAGGAGATGACAGAGGATGAGATGGCTGGATGGCATCACTGACTCGATGGATGTGAGTCTGAGTGAACTCCGGGAGATGGTGATGGACAGGGAGGCCTGGCGTGCTGCGATTCATGGAGTCGCAAAGAGTCAGACACGACTGAGCAACTGAGCTGAACTGAACTGAGTCATTTTGTGTGTGTGTGTGTTTTTTAATTAGACTGTAATTACTTTACAATGTTGTGTTAGTTTCTGCTGAACAACAGAGTGGACCAGCTGCTGTATACATATATCCCCTTCCTCTTGGACTTCCCTCCCAGCCCTCCATCCCCCGCCTCCAGGTCATCACAGAGCATCGAGCTGAGCTACCTCTGTTACACATCAGCTTCTCACTAGCTGCTTTACACGTGGCAGTGAATATGTCGGTGCTGCTCTCTCAATTTGTCTAAATCTCCATGATAACACTGTAAGATTCTATTGGTGCACATGAAGTACAGGTAAACTGAAGAAAGGTTACACACCAGAGCAACCTTCCTTATTTTGGAGGCTTTACAAAAGTCTCTGAGCAAAGTCCCCTGTACAATGATCAGGTTCCTGTGATCCTCCTGGAACTGTCTGGAAGAGCCAGGGTGCCTGTGAGGTGGGCTGTTCATGAGCTGTTCCTGAGCTCAAGGCTGTGCCTGTGTTCCTGAGAAGTGGACTGGTTTCCAGGCAACACCATGGTCCATCTATTTTCATACTGTTGCAGGGACAAACATTAGAAAGAAAAAAACAAAAAAGACATATGGTACCAATAGTGTGATAAGATGCTTTCTGAAGCCTGGCTTCTCTGCCAATAGTAATTCCATGGTTACCACCAGTGGGGCTAGAAAAAGTCCCAACAAGAGACTCAGATGATGAATAAATAGGCCTGACATATGGCCATTAAGGCCCAAGATTCCAAATACCAACACTGTCCTTAATCAGGTTAATAAACTTTTTACAAGTGCCCTGATCTTTGAAGATGGAAAAAATATGGACCCAAATTACTGCTAAATAGACTTATATCATCAAGAGTAGACTGGTGCTGAGTCTGGTCCTCCTGGCTGGTTAACAGAAACTCAGTAACTCGCATTTGATGGATGTGTATAATAAGTTACAGTCCTGGGATCTAAACTGCATGATGTAACACATTTTAAGACCTTAATCTTCTCTTCTTAAAAACAAAAGTGCTATTAGTTGTACAACAGCAGGTTCTTTTATGGGCAGGAACCCCCCAAATGTACATTTAAATCCCAATTGTAGTACACTTTGATGAAATAAAAATCACCCCTGCTTGTTTCAAAAAAGAATCCTTCATTCCAGTTCTACAGAATGCCCCTTCCCCCTGTTTTCGAAGCCATCTGTAGCAAAACAATCATGTTACTGGTCTGTATCAGCTCAGCTAGTTTGAAATGCTCCAAGTTGTAAACAATTAAAAAAACATGCATTTTTTTTTCTTATCAGATACAATATTTTCTACAGTATTCGCGCTGAGAGACATGGTCTTCTGAGGTTGGATTTTAGTGAAAACTGCAGTGTTTGAAGATTACTAGGATATCTGAGATCCTTAATAGGCATTTCAGGTGGTACAGTGACCTGCTGTAGAATGAGGGTTGTAAATGAAAGACAGTGACCGCCTCCTCCAGCAGAGACAGCCTCTGATTCTGGGTTGTGTGTAGGGTCTCAAATGCCAGAGAGATCACTAAAATGTGCCGTGATAATACCATCATTTACTGTAGAGAAAGGTAAAATTGGATCCAATTGAATTTAGCCAGAGAACTCAAGAGATGGCACTTTGGGGGCAGTCACACTGCAGGGTCATTCTGTAGACATTCCTGGCCTTCTGATACCAAGCAGGCTGGAGGGACCTGAGGGAGGCGGAGACCCCAGCAGAGCAAGGAAAGGCATGGCCCCTTGGTGAGTGTGTATTTCGTTCTTGCCTTCCCCACCTGAACCCAGAGCTACCACTTTGGCCCCCCAAAAAATGCTCTGTGTCTATTTCAAATCTTCCTAAAAGGGCTGCCCTCTCCCTGCTGGCGTCCCCCAACCCAGCCTCCCTTCCCTGTTAAGATGATGACTGACTGTGGAGCCAGCATCTCCCGCCCCTGCTGACTGTCTGTTTGCCCCCACAGAATCTGTACCAGAACAGGTTCTTAGGCCTGGCCGCCATGGCGTCTCCATCTAGAAACTCCCAGAATCGACGCCGGTGCAAGGAGCCACTCCGCCACAGCTACAATCCAGGCCAGTACCACAGTGTGGCCATCAGGACTGGCCCCCATGGTGCCGGCACCATCCCCCGCTCCACCAGCGACACTGACCTGGTCACCTCGGACAGCCGCTCCACACTCATGGTCAGCAGTTCCTACTACTCCATAGGGCACTCGCAGGACCTGGTGATCCACTGGGACATCAAGGAGGAAGTGGATGCTGGGGACTGGATCGGCATGTACCTCATTGGTGAGTAGAGCAGCGCTTAGTGCAGAAGTAGTGGTCGGAGCACGGTGGTTCAGGCGTTCAGCAAGTATGTAGTGCATATTTCACTTTAAAGGATGCTTTACTGTTTCAGTAAACGGGATCATTTCATTAAAGTGCACGATTCACAACTGAATGTGTTATATGCCAAGAAGACCGCACATGAAGGCATCACTTCCCACTTCTATTCAGTGGCAGAGAATTGGGAGATAGCAGGGCAGGATGTAGCTGGACACAAATGTCATCACCATTGCAACTATACATTTGCTCTTCTACTTATGAGTGAGTGAATATGAAAAGCTTGATTTTAAAGTGAGTGTCATTTCCTCAGTCGTGTCTGACTCTTTGTGACCCCATGGACTGTAACCTGCCAGGCTCCTTTGTCCATGGAATTCTCCAGGCAAGAATACTAGAGTGGAGAGTCATTTCCTTCTCCAGGGGATCTTCCTGATGCAGGGATGGTACCCAGGTTTCTTGCATTGCAGGCAGATTCTTTACCATCTGAGCTACTAGGGAAGCCCTGTTTTAAAATCCATATGGTTATAAGTCCAGATCAATACAATATATGCAACCAAGATATGCACATATATGTGGAGTAATTTCAGCTTAGTTTTCAACACTCAGTTTAGTTCAGTCACTCAGTCATGTCTGACTCTTTGTGACCCCATGGACTGCAGCATGCCAGGCTTCCCTGTCCATCACCAGCTCCTGGAGCTTGCTCAAACTCATGTCCATTGAGGCAGTGATTCCATCCAACCATCTCATCCTCTGTCGTCCCCTTCTCCTTCTGCCTTCAATCTTTCCCAGAGTCAAGGTCTTTTCCAATGAGTCAGGTCTTCATGTCATGTGGCCAAAGTACTGGAGCTTCAGCTTTAGTCCTTCCAATGAATATTCAGGGTTGATTTCCTTTAGGATTGACTGGTTGGATCTCCTTGCATTCCAAGGGACTCTCAAGAGTCTTCTCCAACACCACATTTCAAAGCATGAATTCTTCAGCACTCAACTTTCTTTATGGTCCAACTCTCAAATCCATACATGCCTATGGGAGAAACCATAGCTTTGACTATATGGACCTTTGTTGGCAAAGTGATGTCGCTGCTTTTTAATGTGCTGTCTAGGTTAGTCATAGCTTTTCTTCCAAGGAGCACGTGTCTTTTAATTTCATGGCTGCAGTCACCATCTGCAGCGATTTTGGAGCCCAAGAAAATAAAGTCTGTCACTGTTTCCATTGTTACCCCATCTATTTGACCAGAAGTGATGGGACTGGATGTCATGATCTTTTCTTTTTCTTTTTTTCTTTGAGTGTTTCCATGGGGCTCTAGTGAGCTGCAGTAAAGGATTTCCTTTTAGAGTAGCTTGTGCCCTTCGGTTTTGCCACATTCTCCTTTCTGCCCATCTCTACTTTAATTATGATGGTTACTTGTTTAACACCTTAGACAATTAGATTGTTGACCCCAGATCTGTTTTTTTCTTTTTCTTTTTTATTGTTCTTGAGTAACTGGTTTAGTCGCTAAGTCATGTCTGACACTTGCAACTTCATGGGCTAGGGCTTTCCAGGCTCCTCTGCCCATGGGATTTTTCAGGCAAGAATACTGGAGTGGGTTGCCATTCCCTTCTCCAGGGGATCTTCCTGACCCAGGAATCGAAGCTGGGTCTCCTGCATTGTAAGCAGATTCTTTACCAACTGTGCTATGAGGGAAGCCCTCTTGAGTAATAATTATCAAAGTTTATAACTGTAGAGTATTGAGAAGTATTAGAACAAAATCCAGTTATTGGAAGACAATTACTTTACAATATTGTGTTGGCCTCTGCCACACATGAACACAGATCAGCCACAGGTATACATATGTCCCATCCCTCCTGAACCCCCTCCCATCTCCCACCCTATCCCACCCCTCTGCTGCTGCTGCTGCTGCCAAGTCGCTTCAGTCGTGTCCGACTCTGTGCGACCCCATAGACGGCAGCCCACCAGGCTCCCCCGTCCCTGGGATTCTCCAGGCAAGAACACTGGAGTGGGTTGCCATTTCCTTCTCCAGTGCCTGAAAGTGAAAAGCGAAAGTGAAGTCTCTCAATCGTGTCCGACTCCCAGCAACCCCATGAACTGCAGCCTACCAGGCTCCTCTGTCCATGGGACCTTCCAGGCAAGAACACTGGAGTGGGTTGCCATTTCCTTCTCCAATGCATGAAAGTGAAAAGTGAAAGTGAAGTCTCTCAGTCATGTCCGACTCCCAGCGACTCCATGAACTGCAGCCTACCAGGCTCCTCTGTCCATGGGACCTTCCAGGCAAGAGTACTGGAGTGGGGTGCCATTGCTTCTCCGATCCCACCCCTCTAGGTTGTCACAAAACACTGGATTGAGCCCCCTGTTTATAAGCTGATATAGTCACTATGGAGAACAGTATGGAGATTTCTTAAAAAACTAGAAATAAAACTACCATGCATACGTGCATGCTAAGTCCTTTCAGTCATGTCCAATTCTTTGCAACCCTATGAGCTGTAGCCCACCAGGCTCCTCTGTCTGTTCTCCAGGCAAGAATACTGAACAGGTTGCCATGCCCTTCTCCAGGAAATCTTCCTGTCCCAGGGATCAAACCCACATCTCTTACATCTCCTGCATTGGCAAGTGGGCTCTCTACTCTTAACACCATCTGAGAAGCCCTAGAACTATTATATGACCCAACAATCCCACTGCTGGATATATACCCTGAGAAAACCATAATTGAAAGAGACACATGTACCCCAACGCTCACTACAGCACTACTTACAATAGCTCAGGCATGGAAGCAACCTAGATATCCATTGACAGATGAATGGATACAGAAATTGTGGTACAGATATCCAGTGGAATATTACTCAGCTATAAAAAAGAACACATTCGAGTCTGTCCTAATAAGGTGGATGAACCCAGATCTGGTTTTGAATCAGCTCTTTACAGCTGTACCTTCCTGCAGTGATGTCAATGGCATTTATTTCTCAAGTCAAGGAATAATTGGAGTAGGAGCATGGCAGAAGAGAGGTGGAAACCTTCACCCATGGGAAGAGATGAAAGAATCTGGAGCTCAGCCCTAAATCAAGGCTGAGGTGTAGACCTGGGGTAGTTGTCCCTGAGAGTGGAAGAATTCACTCAGGGACTGTATGTAGAAATAAAGCACCAGAAGGTCCCTATGAGAAAGAGAGAGAGGCAGAGGAGGAACTCAAAAAGAAGGTGGAGGTTCGATGGAGAGGTAGGACAAGGACTTGGCAACCACATCATAGAAGATGAGAGAGGGGGTGTTTGAGGAAGGGAGAGTCAGCAGTATCGAGTGTCCTGCAACTCCATGAATGAACAGAATCTGGTGTTAACATGACATTTCGACTGAGACAAAAGTAAACACAGCGCATCCTCTTGAGAATCTCAGTTTGACAGTTTGTTCTTCCCACAGTAGAACACATATATAACTGTGAAGCGATTTAATGCAAAATGCCAACACTTTCAGTGGCATAGCATTTCAAAAACAACTTCCACATCCAAAATTATCTGTGAATCTTAAAAGTTCATTATTTGTGAGTCCTTAGTAACTCATCTGCCAGATTCACGGTGCCTTGCCAAAGAGCAAATCATAGAGATCAAGTGATTTCATCTAATCTGTCATTCCACAATTGAAGAAATGCCAAGTTAGTGGTTCCCAAGGCCACACAGCTGCCTACCCTGGCGACAGACCCCACGCTGACCATGGAGACATCTTGGGACATTTGGGGGTAACTGCACTTATGGCCATTCCACATCAATGGGTAATCTAACTGTCCCTGTGAGGCCAGGTTTGTGATGCTCTCGACTCTGACCTCCAGAGCTCTCCAGACAAACGTGACTTTACTTCTGCCAAAGTAAGTGAGACATCTGGATTTGGAAGGGGACATGTGGCCCTGCTCACTGATGCTGTCACCAAGTCATCAATGCTGTCTTTAGCCAGGAGGCCAACCATAGCACAATAATAGAAGCATTACTCTTACTTTCACCGTGAAATCACATTTGGTTGCCCTCATTTATGGGGTAGTTCCTGAACTCAAGAGTGTAATGAAGGATTCTCTCCCCTATGACACAGAATGGGGAAAGATATGGAGTTTCAATGTCATCTTGACCTGGCTACGGAGAAAAAACATAACTTTGTTCTCAGGACCATTGAATGAAATTGATGAGATATTGTGCACTTACTGCCTGTTGATCATTAAATTGCATCTTGATTTAACTTGTCAGGTAGCTCTAGTCTCTGGATGCATCATGGCAAATTACTCTAATTCCCAGGATTCGTTGAGCCTAGCCATGGTTGTTAAACACGTGCTCAATTGTTTCAGTTGTACATTATAGAATGTAAAAATGTCTTACCAAACCCAGAAGAACCTGGAGAGAGACTTTCATTGTCGTTAAATGGGTAGAAGCTTATGATTTGGTCATAGAAGCAGATACCGTTTTAATCACTATTCCCAGGAAATAGTTTCACAATCATTCATTCAGTAATAACTTTGACAAGTGAAAGCTAATTGTTTGTGAGTCCTATACTTAGGGTTAAAGATTGAGCAATGCCCATGGCTTCCTCCCACTGAGAAAACAGTAGTATATATTTGGATTAGGATACATCAACTGAAGGATACTGTTAAAACCTCTAACCATTAGAATGCTAAGTTAATTAGAGTGGACCAGTTCAAGTATTTTCCACCTCTTCATTTTACATCCCAATATGTTAAAAAGTTGAATATCTTAAAACCCTCTTTAGGATGATCAATTTCTAAAAATAGCCATTCCTTTGACTCTGTTGGAAGGAACCCTTATTAAAACTGTTGAAATATGAAATAAGTATGCAATTACCATTATGAAAATATAATTGAATCGGTAAAGTAGGCATAATATGCTTATAATTTGCAAAACTAACCTTCTTATTAACTTGAGGCTTCCCTGGTGGCTCAGATGGTAAAGAATCTGCCTGCAATGCAGGAAACCCGGGTTTGATCCCTGAGTCGGGAAGATCCCCCAGAGAAGGGAATGGCTATCCACTCCAGTATTCTCGCCTGGAGAATTTTGTGGACAGAGGAGCCTGGTAGACTACAGTCCATGGGGTCGCAAAGAGTTGGACACGACTGAGTGATCTTATTAACTTAGCATTTTAATAAATCATATCATTATTATATCGTGTTATATACCATGCTATCCTTATACCATGCTAGAATCTGCTCAATACTTTAAATCATGATGAAACTAAAGTATATTCATGCATTTACATTTCAACAAATTAAGAGATGATAACTCAGATTGAAGGCAGGAGAAGGGGACGACAGAGGATGAGATGGTTGGATGGCATCACCAACTCGATGGACATGAGTTTGAGCAAACTCCAGGAGTTGGTGATGGACAGGAAAGCCTGGCTTGCTGCATGTAGTCTATGGTGTCGCAAAGAGTTGGACATGACTGAGTGACTGAACTGAACAGACTGAACTCAGAGTGCAATTAAGATTAAAAATTTCCTAAAGTAGCATGTTTGAAGCATCTCCATAGACTAGTGCCTGAGGACATATATTCTCTTCCATACCTTTTGGTTGCTTTATCTGTGAGAGGTTAGAGATTATGGCCTGGATCTAACTGATTTTTTTTCTAATTTTTGAGGGCTGCTTCTGTGACCTATCCATGCTCAATGTTTATAAATACCGTAAAACAAGGACACAGTACTTCTACATACATGTTTCAGTTCATAGGGTACCTCACCAAGCAAGGATTCTTCCTCTCTCCCATGTGTACATGTGTATATTTAACTTCAGTTACGTGAATTCAGTTGGGCTTCCCAGGTAGCATGTTGGTGAAGAAAACACCTGCTAATGCAGGAGACGCAAGAGACGTGGGTTTGACTCCTGGATTAGGAAGATCCCCTAGAGTAGGAAATGGCAACTTGCTCTAGTATAGTTGCCTGGAAAATTCCATGGACAGAGGAGCTGGGTGTGCTACAGTCAACAGGGTCGCAAAAAGTCAGACACAACTGAGCAAGTAAGCACACATGCACATAAATTCAATTACCTATTGTATATTCTATTTTCTCTCTTCCATATTTTGAGTGGAGTATGTCAATATTGGTAACAAAAATTTTGTTTTAATTTTGACTCCTGTATCTCTGCCTTTGCTTCTGTAAGTTTATACTTTGCAGATTTAATGCTGATTACTAAGTGCATGGATTTTCATGATATTTACATCTATTTCCTCTACAATTTCTTATAGGTTATTGTTACAGATCTGCCTCTGTCCACTGTGCTATTCCTTGTCTTGAATTTTGCTTTTTATTTTTTTTTAACTATTTAAGGCTGCTAGTCTCTCAGTTTTCTTCTGCTTCATATTTCTTTTATCTGTCTTTTGCTTTTCTTTATTTGCAATCTTTATCTTTTTTTTTTAAGTGTAGCTCTTTCTGTGTGCTTTTTTATTCTGAACTCAAGGTCTCTTGACCTTTAAGTTGCTAGAATAGCATACTTACATTACACTTACTGTTCTATTCGGACTTATTTTTGCCATCTTTCTTTAGGTACTTTATTGTATTTTCTGTTTCTTTGATTCTTCTTCCCATTAGATCTGCTGATTTTGAAGTTATGCATTTTTAGTGCTCTTATGGTGACTCCAGTACTCTTGCCTGGAAAATCCCACAGATGGAGGAGCCTGGGGGTCTGCGGTCCATGGGGTCGCGAAGAGTTGGGCACGACTGAGCGGCTTCACTTTCACTTTGCACTTTCATGCATTGGAGAAGGACATGGCAACCCACTCCAGTACTCTTGCCTGGAAAATCCCATGGACAGAGGAGCCTGGTGGGCTGCAGTCCACGGGGTCGTAAAGAGTTGGGCACGACTGAGCGACTTCACTTTCACTTTGCTCTTTCATGCATTGGAGAAGGACATGGCAACCCACTCCAGTACTCTTGCCTGGAAAATCCCATGGACAGAGGAGCCTGGTGAGCTGCAGTCCATGGGGTCGCAAAGAGTCGGGCACGACTGAGCGACTTCACTTACACTTTGCACTTTCATGCATTGGAGAAGGACATGGCAACCTACTCCAGTGTTCTTGCCTGGAGAATCCCAGGGATGGGGGAGCCTGGTGGGCTGCCATCTGTGGGGTCACACAGAGTCAGACACGACTGAAGCAACTTAGCAGCAGCAGCAGCAGCAGCAACATTTTTTATATTTCTTGAGTAAGAAACCCTTTCTTGTTTTCAATGTTTGTCTGTGAGATATTCCACTGTGGAAAACCAAACAATAGCAGTTATAGGAAGCTATAGAATAAATACGGAAACCCAGTCCTTGCCCTTAAGAAAAATTTAATGTGTTGAGCCTTAAAATGTAAAGTTTTAAGATGAAAGCCAAAATTGTCTTTTTGACTAGACGTCTGCACACAGAAACTCCCGGAATGCTTCCAATGGACATCAGCTCTTGAAGCACTTTTTCTTTTATAGAGTTTTATTTCTTAAGTTTTTCTTTCTATATTCTTTATATTTTAAGTTTTTTTATAGCAGGCAATCTATTAGAATATAGAAGAGCTAAAGGGGGGACTTCTCTGGTCAAGACTCTGTGCTTCCAATGCAGGGAGCATGGGTTCAATCCATGGTTGAGGAACTAAGATTCCACATACCAAAGGCACAGCCAAAAAAAAAAAAAAAAAAGAGTTGAAGCTATGTTTCCCAGTTTTGGTACAACCAGTTAGAATCCTGTTTTAAAGAAACAATCTGAGGGAAAAGCTATAGAAAAAATGAGTGGCATTTATTTTTAGGGCCTCCCCCATCCTTTATCCCCAGATTCCCTTCCTGGAACAAGAGAACGAGAGAACTACAATCTTCGCTTAGTAGCGCGGGAGGCAACTAGAGTCTCCCCAGATCTCCTGGCCAACTATTTAGTAAACCCATAGTCTAGTGATAGTGGGAGGACCTTGGAGACCTTTCCAAGGTTGGTTACCAGAAGGCGTGAGTTCTTCGGGGAAATGGAAGCTACTCTGTATTTTTTCTGGTAGACTTAGGTAGTGGATCAACTTCCCTTTATTCCGTGCTCTCTTGCCCATTCTGTTCTCAACAGCAATAATATACTCTTCTTTTATAGATTAGAATGTTGGGAGCATAGCTACAGTTTTCATTTGGAAGACAAAGCATTTTGAAGAGAAATGCAGTCCTTGTTTCTTTTTTTTTAAAATTTTTATTTTTACTTTATTTTGCTTTACAATACTGTATTGGTTTTGCCATACATTGACATGAATCAGCCACAGGTGTACAAGAGTTCCCAATCCTGAACCCCGCTCCTACCTCCCACCCCATATCATCTCTCTGGATCATCCCCATGCACCAGCCCCAAGCCTTCTTTCTGTGAGCTTCACTGGAACTTTCTGATTGAAAATTTTAATAACTTGCAAGGGTCTTTTTTCTGTAATAAATTGTGGAGCAGGAGGTATGATGCTTCATACTAGAAGAAATAAGTATCAACTAGCAAATGCAGTCTTTTTTTTTGAGAAACCTGATATACCTCTATATGTTTTGTACAAAATGAGTGATGAGAAAATTTTTAATAGAACTAGCCTAAGCTAATGTTTCAGACTATTATTAATGGTTTTGCTCATTAAGTATCATGGAACTTTGCCATAAAGGGCTTTTTTTTTAGCCCAGACTATAAATAAAAAAAGCTGCTTGGTAGATGCCTGACACTGTTCTTAGACCATTACCTCTGTTAGCTCATTTATTCCTCACAACGGATTTTGAGGTTGGAATTAATATTATCCCCCTTTTATAGTGAGGAAGCAAGGACACAGAGGGATTAAATATAATACCTAAGCTCACGTGATCCACAAAGTCAAAAGCTTTGGCATAGTCAATAAAGCAGAAATAGATGTTTTCCTGGAACTCTCTTGCTTTTTCGATGATCCAGTGGATGTTGGAAATTTGATCTCTGGTTTCTCTGCCTTTTCTAACCAGCTTGAACATCTGGAAGTTCATGGTTCACATATTGCTGAAGCCTAGCTTGGAGAATTTTGAGCATTGCTTTACTAGCGTGTGAGATGAGTGCAATTGTGCGGTAGTTTGAGCATTCTTTGGCATTGCCTTTCTTTGGGATTGGAATGAAAACTGACCTTTTCCAGTCCTGTGGCCACTGCTGAGTTTTCCAAATTTGCTGGGATATTGAGTGCAGCACTTTCACAGCATCATCTTTCAGGATTTGAAATAGCTCAACTGGAATTCCATCACCTCCACTAGCTTTGTTCACAGTGATGCTTTCTAAGGCCCACTTGACTTCACATTCCAGGATGTCTGACTCTAGGTGAGTGATCACACCATCATGATTATCTGGGTCGTGAAGATCTTTTTTGTAGAGTTCTCCTGTGTATTCTTGCCACCTCTTCTTAATATCTTCTGCTTCTGTTAGGTCCATACCATTTCTGTCCTTTATCAAGCCCATCTTTGCATGAAATGTCCCCTTGGTATCTCTAATTTTCTTGAAGAGATCTCTAGTCTTTTCCATTCTGTTGTTTTCCTCTATTTCTTTGCATTGATTGCTGAGGAAGACTTTCTTATCTCTCCTTGCTATTCTTCAGAACTCTGCATTCAGATGCTTATATCTTTCCTTTTCTCCTTTGCTTTTCACATCTCTTCTTTTCACAGCTATTTGTAAGGCCTCCCCAGACAGCCATTTTGCTTTTTTGCATTTCTTTTCCATGGGGATGGTCTTGATCCTTGCTCCTGTACAATGTCATGAACCTCCGTCCATAGTTCATCAGGCACTCTATCGGATCTAGTCCCTTAAATCTATTTCTCACTTCCACTGTATAATCATAAGGGATTTGATTTAGGTCATACCTGAATGGTCTAGCGGTTTTCTAAACTGTGGAAAATTCTGAAAGAGATGGGAATACCAGACCACATGACCTGCCTCCTGAGAAACCTATATGCAGGTCAGGAAGCAACAGTTAGAACTGGACATGGAACCACAGACTGGTTCCAAGTAGGAAAAGGAGTACATCAAGGCTGTATATTGTCACCCTGCTTATTTAACTTATATGCAGAGTACATCATGAGAAACGCAGGGCTGGAAGAAGCACAAGTTGGAATCAAGATTGCCAGGAGAAATATGAATAACCTCAGATATGCAGATGA
Source organism: Capra hircus (assembly GCF_001704415.2). Classification (NCBI taxonomy): domain Eukaryota; kingdom Metazoa; phylum Chordata; class Mammalia; order Artiodactyla; family Bovidae; genus Capra; species Capra hircus. The sequence continues at coordinate 42,405,101 of NC_030811.1, forward strand.
CACCACCCTTATGGCAGAAAGTGAAGAGGAACTAAAAAGCCTCTTGATGAAAGTGAAAGAGGAGAGTGAAAAAGTTGGCTTAAAGCTCAACATTCAGAAAACGAAGATCATGGCATCTGGTCCTATCACTTCATGGGAAGTAGATGGGGAAACAGTGGAAACAGTGTCAGACGTTATTTTGGGGGGCTCCAAAATCACTGTAGATGGTGATTTCAGCCATGAAATTAAAAGTTGCTTACTCCTTGGAAGGAAAGTTATGGCCTACCTAAATAGCCTATTCAAAAGCAGAGACATTACTTTGCCAACAAAGGTCCATCTAGTCAAGGCTATGGTTTTTCAGTGGTCATGTATGGATGTGAAAGTTGAACTGTGAAGAAAGCTGAGCATCGAAGAATTGATGCTTTTGAACTGTGGTGTTGGAGAAGACTCCTGAGAGTCCCTTGGACTGCAAGGAGATCCAACCAGTCCATTCTAAAGGAGATCAGTCCTGGGTGTCCATCAGGACTGATGTGAAGCTGAAACTCCAATACTTTGGCCACCCCATGTAAAGAGTTGACTCGTTGGAAAAGACCCAGATGCTGGGATGGATTGGGGGCAGGAGGAGAAGGGGACGACAGAGGATGAGATGGCTGGATGGCATCACCGACTTGATGGACATGAGCTTGAGTGAACTCCGGGAGATGGTGATGGACAGGGAGGCCTGGAGTGCTGCGATTCATGGGGTCGCAAAGAGTTGGACACAACTGAGCGACTGAACTGAACTGAAGCTCATGTAGCTAGTAATGGTCTAAATACTTGCCTCAAGGTGGCTGTAGATATCCCAGTAATCAAATAACCATCTGCAGTAATTTTGGAACCCCCAAAAATAAAGTCTGACACTGTTTCCACTGTTTCCCCATCTACTTCCCATGAAGTGATAGGACCAGATGCCATGATCTTCGTTTTCTGAATGTTGAGCTTTAAGCCAACTTTTTCACTCTCCTCTTTCACTTTCATCAAGAGGCTCTTCAACTCCTCTTCACTTTCTGTCATAAGGGTGGTGTCATCTGCATACCTGAAGTTATAGATATTTCTCCTGGCAATCTTGATTCCAACTTGTGCTTCTTCCACAAAGACTTGCACCCCAATGAAGGATGCAGAGAAAGAACCTGGGTTGGTTGCAGGAAACCAGGGGGCCTGCCATTCCTCAGTGTGGTGGAAGGCATGGCTTGGGCTCCACCTTCCCAGTCCTCTTCTCTTCTCCAGTGCCTTCCTGTAGTGTAGACTCTGGTCCCTAACAGTTACATTCCCCAGACTCCTGTGCAACCATTTTCCAGGTGCAAATTTCTCCCTTCATTTAGATGCACCTGTGCATCTTTGGGAAGGCAAAAGTGAGCTGGGTGGTTCCTCCTGATGTTAAGTCTGTGGCTGCCACAAGCATGGCTCTGAGAAATTAAGCTTTTCTGTCACAGTGCCCTAGCATCCCCACACTCACTTCCTGGGTGTCAGCAGGCAGCCATGTATTAGTGACAATAACCTACTCAGCTTGCCACTGGATGGTCACTCTCATTGCAGGTGGAGAGGCAGTTGCTGCGGCTGTGCCTTGAGTCCATCTTTCTAATACCTAATTCTCTGCATTAAATCCTTTACTGCATAAAACATCTGGTCTGATTCTGTTTTCCTGCATCTGATCCTGACAGTACACCTGGATTCCCAAGCAAAGACTAGTAACTTCTAACAGTTGGCAGTACATACCTCGGGGAAGGGAGCTGACCATTCAGCACAGATGGTCTGGAAAAGGATACAGACTATTCTGTTCTCTTGTGTAATACTTGCTATGAAGTGTTACAGTTACTGTAAGGGAATGGGATGCTCATCAGGATCAACTGGCAATCTCTTAATATGTGTTTAACCTGTACAATGGAATGTATCTTTGTCTCTTTAAAATGTGTGTTATCCTCTGCAGCCTTTTCTGATTTTCCCACCTACTCACCCGCATCCTTTTATCATTTGTTCGCTTGTGGTTCGATATTTAGCCCATTCTTATACCCACGGCCTTCTAAAGAAATTGCCTGTGTTCTTGAAAAAAAAAAAAATTCCTCAAATCTATTAGGAACTTCCTGAGAACATAGGCTCTGTCTTGTTCAGCAGTATATCCCCAGGGTGTAGCATGGTAAGTGGAGCAAATACTCAATACACATTTACCTACTGCATGAAGGAATACTCCCTTTCTAGGTGTTATTCTATGTGGATACCTGACCATGACTATTAAAGTGACTATTCTGGTGATCAGAGTGGATAAATTCAGGAAAATACCTCTCCTTGGAGAACTGCCACAATGAGGCAAATTCTTTTTTTTTTTTTTTTAATGAGGCAAATTCTGCCCAGGTACTGAAGACCCAGGGAACTAGGGAAATATTATGCCTTTTTTTTTTTTTTTGGCTGAAATGAGACAATTACCATAAAAGACATATTATGCAATCATCTTAGTAACCCAAACAGGGCTGTGAGCATACACTGTGATTACAAAGACAGACAAATTTTGCAAACAAGTGATTTTCCAAGAGATACAAACAGTTCCTGATATTAATGAGGCAGAGATGATGCTGCTCTTTCTGATTGTCTTTGCCAAGGAAGAGGCGGCTGAAAGTGTGCAGTCGACTTAGCAGGTCACAAGCATGTTTACTGGTGATCTCATGTAATCCTCCCCAGCGAGGCCCCGGTTATCACCTGCCCCCTGGTAGATGAGGACCTGCAGCTGTAGAAATGACACTATTGGTAAATGACACATAAGTCCTTGGAGCTGGGTCCCTTAGCCACAAGTTCTCTCTCTTTTCACTTCATCCCTGTTTCCCGATTCTGGCCAGATGCACAGAGTGAACCTCAGTTGCCAAAAGGACCACCATGACCTAGCTCCTCGCTGCAGAATCTGAGCTCTGGGTCTGCTCTCAGAAGCCCCCGAGTTCTCGTTGTTTCCCCAGCCACTGTGATGGATTTGGAGTCTCAAAACATGGATTTCTCACAGCTTCAGATGTATTTAGCTTGGATGGTTACTTTCCGGTAAAGTGGAAACTGCAAGGGCCCCATAGAAGATTAAGGTAAAATTCATATCACTGCTTTTGTGCTGAGAACATAATGTCTGGAACCAAGGAAGAAGCAGTTGGTTACGTCTTTATGGATCTGTCCTCTCCAAGGATGCTGCCTTGCTCTCTGGACACCAGCTTTAAGAAAGACATTGATGGGTTACAATATGACATCAGAGGAAGGGCAGGAGGAAAAAAGAGCACAGCCTCTGCCCCCACCCTCAGCTCCTCTCAGTGCTTCCACGAGCAGACTCTGCCCTGCTCCAGGCTTGGACACCACATGGAGACCTTACTCCATCCTCCATCTCTACCCTGGTGACTCTTTCTCATCCCTCATCTCTCCTTCAGCCTCCTGTTGCCCTCCCTTCCTGTAGCTTCTTGTCAGAGCACTCTGTTCTTTTCCTTCCCCTCCCCTGTTGCAAGTTGTAATAATGCATTTATTTCTTTGCTCAGTGTAAAATCTGTGTCTTCAATTGTTTGCAAGTTTTAGTTCAGAAAGGTTTTGCTCAACACCATGGCCCCTGCACTTTCCCAGCATGGCAGATGGGTGGATCTCAATAAGTATCTGTTGAATGAACAGATGAATACATGAGTGCATGAAGGATGGATGGATGGATGGATGGATAAATTCATGGGTGGGTCCCAAGTATTGGATGATGATGGGTATCCAGATTGGAGAAGAGATGATAAAAGGTTGAGCCCATGGGAACTGGGCCCCAGATAAAAAGTGTGCTCAGATGTCTTCTTTATGCCTCATTCTCAAACCCAAATGGGGCCAGTTAATGACAGCATTAGGAGGAAGATTTTTGCACTGAGATTCTACGCATGGAAGAGCTATTCAAAAGGGAAATGAACTGCCAGAGAAGCAATGATTTCTCTGTTTCTAGAGTGTTCAAGAACCAGCCAGATGTGACAAAGAACCTGCCTGCCAATGTCAGAGACACGGATTCGATCCTTGGGTCACAAAGATCCAAGAGGAAGTGGAGTAGGAAATGGCAACCCACTTCAGTATTTTCCACTTACCTGGAAAATACTGTGGACACAGGAGGCTGGTGGGCTATAGTCCATGCGGTCTCAAAGAATTGGACATGACTCAGCGACTGAGCAAGAGCACAGATGATCACTTGCTGGGAGTGCTGAGGGGTAGGAAGGAGATTTCTGGATTAAAAAGGGGCTGATCCAGATGGCACCTGAGAACACCTCTTACTCTCTGTTTCTGTAACTCCAGGTGCTTTTTCTTCTGTTGAGCTGGAGGTGGCATTAATATCTTTTGCTCTTTTATTTTTTTTATAAAAATTCTGTTAGCTAACATGTTTCTCTACTCTGCTTTCTCCCTTTCCTGGGAATATAGATGAGGTCTTGTCGGAAAACTTCCTGGACTATAAGAACCGTGGAGTCAATGGCTCTCATCGGGGCCAGATCATCTGGAAGATTGATGCCAGCTCTTACTTTGTAGAACGTGAGTACTTTTCCCATTCCTGTTGCTCGGGATGAAGCAGAAAGCAGCTGCTTTTGTTCTTTGCTGTGCTGCGTTGCCTTCTCTTAGAAATGTGTCATACAATAAATGTTAGACACAGTCACTGACTGTACGGTCCTAGTCTACACTGGAGGTTTGGTGGAAGAGTCCTTCCTTATGACACACCCATTTTCTTCTTTTGAATTTTAACTAAATGACAAATAAGACATAATTTAAGATCTAAATGTAGTATCAGACATGAACACAACTTGCAATTTGTTATCTTTTTAGAGTCAAGAAAATAAGTGTTAAGGATACATGAAATCTCAGGATACATGAAATCTCATGACTGTGTCTTCATTCTGCATGAACCAATGTGAAAAGGGGGGATTTGTGTGTGAATTAATTTAGTACAGTTGTCATTCCTTTCAAAGCAATTCTTCAAGATTTCTGTGACACAGAACATTTGCTCCATGTTCAGTTCAAATAACAAACTATTCAACATAATTGTCTTCATCAGTTGTACAAAGATACACTTTAAATAAAATCATCTCTATAAAATATATGAAATATTGTTATCACTGAGTGAAAGTGTATTCAAACTTGATGAAGTTGTAATGTCCTGGAATAAATATATGACTTACCATGTCATATTCAAAATAATTAAAAGTTGAGCACTTTAGAAAACTGACATTTTTTTCAAGTACAAACTTGGAAAGATCTCACTTCCCAGTATACCTCCTGGACTGACAATATCTCAGTCTTTTTGGAAAATGGATAAATTTCCATTTTGCAAATATATCATATGAATGAACAGTATACTAGGAATGTAGTTTTCTGCACAAGTATAGCATAATTTGTCAAAAAGTAAAAATTTATCAAGACAAAGCTTAATTGAGTTTGCAAATAATTGGAATATTGACTCAGGGCACACACATAAATCAGATAAATTAAAATGTAATAATAAATTATAGCTTTAGGAGTCAGTGCATTAAGACTCTGTAAAATATGCCATAAGAATTTATATTTTTAATGTAAAGTAATTTGCATTTTCAAAATTGTTTTATAGAACAAGTGCCAAATTAAGGAACAGGAAAGAGATTGGATGTACAAAATGTTCTAATATGGCTATCAAAGCATATGCAAGTCAAAAATCTTGCTATAATATAAAAATACAGAATCCAGGCCATATAAAAATGCAGAATCCCAAGCCATTATCCAGAAGGATAGAGAAGTTTTTGTTACAAATCAAAAATAAGACTCTTTGAAGTCTCTAAGTAGCAATAAACACATTAATCTCTTTGGCAAATTATTGCTTCCTAAAATAAAAATAATTTTATAAATTTGGAAATTGGCTAGATTTTAAATCTTGAAGTATAACAGAAGGGCATTTTACCTGAAATTAAATTAGAATAATGAAATAACAAAGCTTTGTTTTGTCCATTTTTCTCTTAATTTTTTTCTTTTATTGTTTACTTTTTTTTTTTTTTTTTTTGGATCCACAGTGTTTATTTTGTTTTGTTTTGTTTTGTCTTTTTACAATACTGTATTGGTTTTGTCATACATTGACATGAATCCACCATGGGTGTACATGCATTCCCAAACATGCACCCCCCTCCCACTTCCCTCCCCATAACATCTCTCTGGGTCATCCCCATGCACCAGCCCCAAGCATGCTGTATCCTGCATCAGACATAGACTGGTGATTTGATTCTTACATGATAGTATACATGTTACAATGCCATTCTCCCAAATCATCCCACCCTCTCCCTCTCCCTCTGAGTCCAAAAGTCCGTTATACACATCTGTGTCTTTTTTGCTGTCTTGCATACAGGGTCGTCATTGCCATCTTTCTAAATTCCATATATATGTGTTAGTATACTGTATTGGTATCTTTCTTTCTGGCTTACTTCACTCTGTATAATCGGCTCCAGTTTCATCCATCTCATCAGAACTGATTCAAATGAATTCTTTTTAACGGCTGAGTAATACTCCATTGTGTATATGTACCACAGCTTTCTTATCCATTCATCTGCTGATGGACATCTAGGTTGTTTCCATGTCCTGGCTATTATAAACAGTGCTGCGATGAACATTGGGGTACATGTGTCTCTTTCAATTCTGGTTTCCTCGGTGTGTATGCCCAACAGTGGGATTGCTGGGTCATAAGGTAGTTCTATTTGCAATTTTTTAAGGAATCTCCACACTGTTCTCCATAGTGGCTGTACTAGTTTGCATTCCCACCAACAGTGTAGGAGGGTTCCCTTTTCTCCACACCCTCTCCAGCATTTATTGCTTGCAGACTTTTGGATTGCAGCCATTCTGACTGCTGTGAAGTGGTACCTCATTGTGGTTTTGATTTGCATTTCTCTAATAATGAGTGATGTTGAGCATCTTTTCATGTGTTTGTTAGCCATCTGTATGTCTTCTTTGGAGAAATGTCTATTTACTTCTGGCCCATTTTTTGATTGGGTCGTTTATTTTTCTGGAATTGAGCTGCATAAGTTGCTTGTATGTTTTTGAGATTAGTTGTTTGTCAGTTGCTTCATTTGCTATTATTTTCTCCCATTCAGAAGGCTGTCTTTTCACCTTGCTCATATTTTCCTTTGTTGTGCAGAAGCTTTTAATTTTAATTAGATCCCATTTGTTTATTTTTGTTTTTATTTCCAGAATTCTGGGAGGTGGATCATAGAGGATCCTGCTGTGATTTATGTCGGAGAGTGTTTTGCCTATGTTCTCCTCTAGGAGTTTTATAGTTTCTGGTCTTACATTTAGATCTTTAATCCATTTTGAGTTTATTTTTGTGTATGGTGTTAGAAAGTGATCTAGTTTCATTCTTTTACAAGTGGTTGACCAGTTTTCCCAGCACCACTTGTTAAAGAGATTGTCTTTACTCCATTGTATATTCTTGTAGTGTTTACTTTTATGAGAGTGTAGGTATATCACTGATTACCTGGAATCTATTTTAATAATACGTCTTTTGGAGTTATGATTCAGTTTAAAAGTAGCTAATTGCTATTACATAGGGCTTCCCTGGTGGCTCAGTGGTAAAGAAAAGAATCTGCCTGCCATGAAGGAGACTTGGGTTTGACCCCTGGGTCAGGAAGATTTCCCTGGAGGAGGAAAGTGCAACCCATGCCAGTATTTTTGCCTGGGAAATCCCATGAAGTCTTGTGGGCTACAGTTCTTGGGTCACTAAAAAATCAAACATGGTTGACTGACTAAACAACAACATTGATTTATGTGGTTTTTTCTGAAGACCTGATTAAATCAGATTTTTAAAGTACTAATAAATTAGAAATGTTCAAAACACATATTTTCTGTACTCTCCAAGGAGTTAAATTCATGATAAAGTACAAAAGAAAATAACTCCTGACTTCTTTCCTAATCTGTGACATAATTTATTCCTAGAGGGCACCTAGCTGTGTGACGATAGTAATAGTTGTTGTATTATGAGAACTAAAAAGATGCAAATTTTAGCACTGACAGAGTTAGTGAAATTTTAGCTTTACCTATCCTATGGCTCAGATCATGAACTCCTTATTGCAAAAGTCAGGCTTAAATGGAAGAATTTAGGTAAGACCTAAATCAAATCACTTCCGAGTATACAGTAGAAGTGACAAATGGATTCAAGGGATTAGATCTGATAGACAGAGTGCCTGAAGAACTATGGACGGAGGTTCATAACATTGTACAGGAGGCAGTGATCAGAACCATCCGCAAGAAGAAGAAATGGAAAAAGGCAAAATGGCTGTCTGAGGAGGTCTTACAAATAGCTGAGAAAAGAAGAGAAGCAAAAGGCAAAGGAGAAAAGGAAAGACGCACCCATCTGAATGCAGAGTTCCAAAGAATAGCAAGGAGAGAAAAGAAAGCCTTCCTCACTGATCAGTGCAAAGAAATAGAGGAAAACAATAAAATGGGAAATACTAGAGATCTCTTCAAGAAAATTAGAAATACCAAGGGAATATTTCATGAAAGATGAGCTCAATGAAGGAGAGAAACAGTATGGACCTAAGAGAAGCAGAAGATATTAAGAAGAGGTGGCAAGAATACACAGAAGAACTATAAAAAAGTTATACTGTATATAATGATGATCTAAATCAAATCCCTTATGATTATACAGTGGAAGTGAGAAATAGATTTCAGGACCTAGATCTGATAGATAGAGTGCCTGATGAACTATGGAATGAGGTTTGTGACATTGTACAGGAGACAGGGATCAAGACCATCCCCATGGAAAAGAAATGCAAAAAAGCAAAATGGCTGTCTGGGGAAGCCTTACAAATAGCTGTGAAAAGAAGAGAAGCGAAAAGCAAAGGAGAAAAGGAAAGACATAAGTATCTGAATGCAGAGTTCCAAAGAATAGTAAGGAGAGATAAGAAAGCCTTCTTCAGCGATCAGTGCAAAGAAATAGAGGAAAACAACAGTATGGGAAAGAGTAGAGATCTCTTCAAGAAAATTAGAGATACCACCGGAACATTTCATGCAAAGATGAAGGCTCGATAAAGGACAGAAATGGTATGGACCTAACAGAAGCAGAAGATATTAAGAAGAGGTGGCAAGAATACACAGAAGAACTGTACAAAAAAGATCTTCATGACCCAGATAATCATGATGGTGTGATCACTCACCTAGAGCCAGACATCCTGGAATGTGAAGTCAAGTGGGCCTTAGAAAGCATCACTACGAACAAAGCTAGTGGAAGTGATGGAATTCCAGTTAAGCTATTTCAAATCCTGAAAGATGATGCTGTGAAAGTGCTACACTCAATATGCTAGCACATTTGGAAAACTCAGCAGTGGCCACAGGACTGGAAAAGGTCAGTGTTCATTCCAATCCCAAAGAAAGGCAATGCCAAAGAATGCTTAAACTACCACACAATTGCACTCATCTCACACGCTAATAAAGTAATGCTCAAAATTCTCCAAGCCAGGCTTCAGCAGTATGTGTACTGTGAACTTCCAGATGTTCAAGCTGGTTTTAGAAAAGGCAGAAAAACCAGAGATCAAATTGCCAACATCTGCTGGATCATGGAAAAAGCAAGAGAGTTCCAGAAAAACATCTATTTCTGCTTTATTGACTCTGCCAAAGCCTTTGACTGTGTGGATCACGAGAAACTGTGGAAAATTCTGAAAGAGATGGGAACACCAGACCACCTGACCTGCCTCTTGAGAAATCTGTATGCAGGTCAGGAAGCAACAGTTAGAACCGGACATGGAACAACAGACTGGTTCCAAATAGGAAAAGGAGGATGTCAAGGCTGTATATTGTCACCCTGCTTATTTAACTTATATGCAGAGTACATCATGCAAAATGCTGAGCTGGATGAAGCACAAGCTGGAATCAAGATTGCCAGGAGAAGTATCAATAGCCTCAGATATGCAGATGACACCACCCTTATGGCAGAAAGTGAAGAGGAACTAAAAAGCCTCTAGATGAAAGTAAAAGAGGAGAGTGAAAAAGTTGGCTTAAAACTCAACATTCAGGAAACGAAGATCATGGCATCTGGTCCCATCACTTCATGGGAAATAGATGGGGAAAGAGTGGAAACAGTGTCAGACTTTATTTTGGGGGGCTCCAAAATCACAGCAGATGGTGACTGCAGCCATGAAATTAAAAGACGCTTACTCCTTGGAAGGAAAGTTATGACCAACCTAGATAGCATATTCAAAAGCAGAGACATTACTTTGCCGACATAGGTCCGTCTAGTCAAGGCTATGGTTTTTCCACTGGTCATGTATGGATGTGAGTTGGACTGTGAAGAAGGCTGAGTGCCAAAGAATTGATGCTTTTGAACTGTGGTGTTGGAGAAGATTCTTGAGAGTCCCTTGGACTGCAAGGAGATCCAACCTGTCCGTTCTAAAGGAGATCAGTCCTGGGTGTTCTTTGGAAGGAATAATGCTGAAGCTGAAACTCCAGTACTTTGGCCACCTCATGTGAAGAGTTGACTCATTGGAAAAGACTCTGATGCTGGGAGGGATTGGGGGCAGGAGGAGAAGGGGACAACAGGGGATGAGATGGCTAGATGGCATCACTGACTTGATGGACGTGAGTCTGAGTGAACTCTGGGAGTTGGTGATGGACAGGGAGGCCTGGCGTGCTGCGATTCATGGGGTTGCAAAAAGTCATGACTGAGGGACTGAACTTACTTACTTACTTGAATAGCAGGAAGGGAACACAGCTCCACCCATCAACAGAAAATTGGATTAAAGATTTACTGACTATGGCCCTGCCCATCAGAACTGTCACATTCCATAAGCCTCTTATCCTTCATCAGACAGGGAACCACAATCACAGAAAACTAGCCAATTTAATCACATGGGCCACAACCTTGTCTAACTCAATATAATGACTCAGGTAACCACAATGATGTGATCACTCACCTAGAGCCAGACATCCTGGAGTGCAAAGTCAAGTGGGTCTTAGGAAGCTTCACTGTTAACAAAGCTAGTGGAGATGATGGAATTCCAACTGAGCTATTTCAAATCCTAAAAGATGATGGTGTGAAAGTGCTGCACTCAATATGCCAGGAAATTTGGAAAACTCAACAGTGACCATGGAACTGGAAAAGGTCAGTTTTAATTCCAGTCTCAAAGAAAGACAAGGCCAAAGAATGTTCAAACTACCACACAATTGCACTCATCTCACACACTAGCAAAGTAATGCTCAAAATTCTGCAAGCCAGGCTTCAACAGTACATGAATCGAAAACTTCCAGATGTTCAAGTTGAATTTAGAAGACGCAGAAGAACCAGAGTTCAAACTACCAGCATAAGTTGGGTCATAGAAGAAAGCAAGAGAATTCCAGAAAAATGTCTACTTCTTCTTTATTGATTATGCTTAAGCCTTTGACTGTTGGATCACAACAAACTGTGGAAAATTCTTAAAGAGACAGGAATACCAGACCACCTTACCTGCTTCCTGAGAAACCTGTATGCAGGTCAAGAAGCAACAGTTAGAACTGGACATGGAACAATGGATGGGTTCCAAATTGGGAAAGGAGCACGACAAGGTTGTATACTGTCACCCTGCTTATTTAACGTATACACAGAGTACATCATGCAAAATGCCAGGCTGGATGAAGCACAAGCTGGAATCAAGATTGCTGGAGAAATATCAGTAACTTCAGATATGCAGATGATACAACTCTCCCATCACTTCATGGCAAATAGATGGGGAAACACAGGAGACAGTGACAGACTTTATTTTTTTGAACTCCTAAATCACTTCAGATGGTGACTGCAGCCATGAAATTAAAAGATGCTTGCTCCTTGGAAGAAAAGCTATGACCAACCTAAACAGCATATTGAAAAGCAGAGACATTACTTTGCCAACAAAGGTCTATCTAGTCAAAGGTGTAGTTTTTCTGGTAGTCATGTATGGATGTGAGTGTTGGACTATAAAGAAGGCTGAGCACCAAAGGTTTGATGCTTTGAACTGTGGTGTTGGGGAAGGCTCTCGACAGTCCCTTGGATTACAAAGAGAAACCAGTCGAAAGTCGACCCTGAATATTCGTTGGAAGGACTGATGCAGAAGCTGAAGCTGAAACTCCAATACTTTGGCCACCTGATGTGAAGAGCTGACTCATTTGAAAAGACCCTGATGCTGGGAAAGATTGAGGGCAGGAGGAGAAAGGGATGACAGAGGAGGAGATGGTTGGATGGTATCACCAACTCAATGGACATGAATTTAAACAAGCTCCAGGAGATGATGAAGGACAGGGAAGTATGGTGTGCTGCAGAACATGGGGTCTCAAAGAGTCTGACACAACTGAACAACTGAACAACAAAAACTATCCTGACAAAATCTTACAATGTTGTATTATTCAGTTCAGTTCAGTTCAGTCGCCCAGTCGTGTCCAACTCTGCGACCCCATGAATTGCAGCACTCCAGGCCTCCCTGTCCATCACCAACTCCCGGAGTTCACTCAGACTCACGTCCATCAAGTCAGTGATGCCATCCAGCCATCTCATCCTCGGTCGTCCCCTTCTCCTCCTGCCCCCAATCCCTCCCAGCATCAGAGTCTTTTCCAATGAGTCAACTCTTCCAATGAGGTGGCCAAAGTACTGGAGTTTCAGCTTTAGCATCATTCCTTCCAAAGAAATCCCAGGGCTGATCTCCTTCAGAATGGACTGGTTGGATCTCCTTGCAGTCCAAGGGACTCTCATAGTAACTCAAATGTTGTTTTTAAATTATTTTTTAGTTATTTCGCCCTATTGAGTCTTAGTGGCGGTACTTGGGATCTTGGTTGCATCGTGCCGGATCCTTCATTAAGGCCTGCAGTCTCTAGTTGTAGCGATACCGGCTCAGGAGTGTGCAGGCTTCAGTAGCTGCATCAGATGTGCTTAGTTGCTCCACAGCATATGGGAACTTAGTTCCAGACCAGGCATGGAACCTGCATCCTCTTCACTGCAAAGAGGACCAAAGGGGAAGTCCCTCAAATGTTATTTTTTAATGTGTGCAATCTGGCTCAGCAGGCCAGTCCCAAGCCTTCAGGAGGAGCTCCCACAGTCCTTGTTGACCATGTGCTCCCAAAACAAATGTATGGTTACCAGGGGAGTAAGCAGGATGAGGGATAAATTGGGAGATTGGGACTGACTCGCTCACGTGTCTGACTCTTTGCGACCCTATGGACTATATACAGTCCATGGAATTCTCCTGGCCAGAGTACTGGAGTGGATAACCTTTTCCTTCTCCAGGAAATCTTCCCAACCAAGGGATCAAACCCAGGTCTCCCACATTGCCAGATTCTTTACCAGCTGAGCCACAAGTGAAACCCGACATATACACACTACTATATATAAAATAGACAACTAATAAGAACCTATTGTGTAATACAGGGAGCTCATCTCAATACTTTATAATGACCTATATGGGAAAAGAATCTTAAAAAGAGTGGACATATGTATATGTATAATTGATTCACCTTGCTGTGCAGCAGAAGCTAACACAACATTGTTAACCAACTATACTCCAATGAAAATTAATTTAAAAAAAAAAGAAGGCCTTCAGAAGTCCTTCTTGCCTTGCCAAGAGGAGGTGATTTCGCAGGGTAGGTATATTTGTTTTGATCTCTGGCCCAGACCAGTTATATGTAGCTCCCTGTTCATCATCGCTTCCCTTAGGTAGCAGGAAGAACAGCATAGTAGGCCTGGAAGGACCACTGATTATGGCCAAAAGAATTTTTCCCAAAGGGACTTCCTTTCTCCACCCATCCTTGGGTCAAGTAACATGATTATGGTCATGATCGCTGCCCTCTCACAGCTGTCCAGGCCTAAACCAGAAATCTGCAGTCATTTTTGACTGCTCTGTTTTACCTCAGTTTCCTGTTCCCCCTCAGTACCACCGATCAGCAGGTCCTGCCTTGCCTCCAGCTCACACCGTCACATTCAGCCTTCTCTGTCTCTGCACTCGCTTTCAGATTCACGTCCTGACTGCTGCTTGCTTTGATTTCATCACTCTCTGCATTTGTCAGAAGAGTGGATATCAAAACCCCTTTTCAGAACATCATTTCCAAATCCTCTTTCATAATTTCCTCCTCCCAAATTAAAGAAAAAACAACAACATAGTGTTCCTTGATTACATATAATAGAAATCTAAACACCTAGCCCTGCTCTGAGGTTTTCGGTTTTTGTTTTTTTTTTTTTTTTCAATTTTTTTGTATTTGAGTAGAGTTGATTAACAACGTTGTTAACAATACCCCTTAAGCATGGTGAGATGAAATTTACACAGGTCATGGGTGGAGTTTGCCTCCTCTCTCCACCCTTCAGCAGTTGGCTTCAAGTGAGAGGCTTGTGGGTTCAATGGCCCTTGTACTCAGAGGTTTTGATCCTTCTCCTATAAAATGAAGTTAATGCACAGTCTCCACAGTGACCTCATGAAGACTGAGAAAGCACACCTGAGAGGGGCCAGGCACATGTTTAGTATAGCCAGGTAGGGAATCTAATAAGAAAGCTTTGAATGAGAGGTTGTGGTGCTTTTCTCTTTTGGGAATGGACATGGTGGTGCTTGTTGACAACTGTGAATTGAGTGGCATATTTTGAAGATTTCCTCTGGGGAAATCCTTTGCAGCCAGAATTGGGGACTGAAGGACACCAAAGGAAGAGCAGGGCTCCAGGAGAACTAGCTGACTCCCCCTTGTTAGTATTTCTGGCTAGTGCTGGCAATACAGCAGAGCCAGAACAAGCCTGCTGGAGCCAGAAGTTTCCCTAGATCTGCCCAGTTTAGCCACAGGATCCCACCAGGTCAACAATCCAGATGGTTCAGATGACATGTTGTTATAGCTTTTTATTTGAATCTGGACGTATTTCCACCAGGACCGCTCTGTGTTTTAGAACTGATATGGCTAAGAACTGCACTGTGGGCTGCCATTTTCAGTCACTGTTTTCTTCTTTCCAAGGAGCTGTCTCCTTTCGTATTGCAATAAATATTTGAATCATAGGCTCTGAGAAAGTCTGCTTCTTTGTAGGCAGAACTAGAAAACATATCTACCTTTCTTCCTTTCTTTCTCCCTATCTATATAACCTTATGGTGATCATGCTGCTTCACAGATGTTCTTTTAGAAGCAGTGTGGCTCCATAAATATCTGCATGATACTGGGCATTTGATTATTATGCCACCTTATTTTGGGGCTTCCCAGGTGGCACAGTGGTTAAAAAATCTGCTGCCAGTGCAGGAGATGCAGGTTCCATCTCTGGGTCAGGAAGATCCCCTGGAGTAGGAAATGGCAACACACTCCAGTGTTCTTCCCTAGAAAATTCCATGAACAGAGGAGCATGGCAGGCTACAGTCCATGGGGTCACAAAGAGTCAAACACGACTGAGCATGCATGCATTAGATTTTTATTACATAATTCCATGGAAGTCATAACTACCCCCATCGCTCATCCAGGTTCACAGTATCCTAAAGGGAAACCATGCTCAAAATTGCACTTTATACAATCATAAAGTAATTTCAATATAGGTTATGACCTTACTTGTATTTCTTAAATCTTGAGAAAAGAATATGCAGTTCACAGCAACACTCCTAAAATGCATTTCCTCTTTCACCTGTGTCCTTTATCCACACAGTTCTGCTGGTGTTCCCTCCCCCACTGAACCTCTCTGAAAGCTTGGCTCACACTCATGCTGATTTTCTTTCCTTCCTTGTTTCTTGCATGTTTTGCTTTAAAAAGCTAAATGAAGTCATCTTACTAGAGAGAAGCCTCTGGAGTGGTAGAAAAGGAGCCCAGGCCACCAAAAACACAATCACTCACCCTTTAGCAGATCAGAGTGAAATGGTTGGAAATATTAATACACTAATAATGTCTGGGCTGCCAGAGGCCAACCTAAAGGTGCAGCAGTTCAGACTGAAAGGGGCCAATGAGGCAATGGAGTATGGCAGTGCAGGGGCAGGGATCCATGTGGGAAGATGGGACATAGGAGTGAGGGGACACGCATAGCAGGCTTATCCTCAGCCCACCCAAGGTGAGAAGCCAAACTGCGTGCAGCCATCTCTTACCACATCAAATAGTCCATTACACCCGCAGGCATCAAAATTCATCTTCCATCCATAGATTAAATATCAGACCATTAAAGAGTGACTAAGCATTGTTACAGGAAACAGCTACAAAAGATACAGTCAAATCATTCAATTCAGATTTGCAGCAACACAGATGGTTCTGACTTCTAACTGGTTAGGTGTCAGACTCTGCCAGTGAGATGAAAGCTCTTAAATAAATGGCCAGGGCCCTAGGAACCCAAAATGAGACTTTCCTAGATTAACTTGAGTTGCCATTTCAGTAAAAGCACATACAGCCTCACCCACCTCTCTGAATCCTACAGTGTTGGAGGCATGCTGTGGACTGGACTGGTACCAAGGGACTCCGATCTATAGTTGAAGGCTGGATCCCTGCCCTCCGAGGTGGGGACAAAAACATACTTCTTACTGTGTCCTATATCAGTGAAGGAGACCACCCAGCCTGGCTTTGGGGCCCCCAGAGATAAAAGGAGCCAGTGGGTGGACTTGGCCAGTGGAAAGGAAGGATTGGCTTTGGCGGCCAAGTGGTAGAGAGCTCATTCTAGCACCTGCAAAGGCATGAGGGCATGGGGAGGTGAAAGTTGAAGGTGAAGTTCTGAGAAAGAGGAGGAGGAGGAAGGAGTCGAAGGTGGAGCTGGAGGAAGAGAGATCATCAAGTCAGGAGGATTAAGTATGACCACAAATTCTTTGACATTTCTTTCATCAAGAGGCTAGGTCCATGTCCCCTTCCCTTGGGCCTGGAAGGCTCTATGACCCTGTGCTGGCTTCTATGTTGAAATGATGCTATGACCATTGGGATGCATGTATCTATTGAATTACTATCTATTTTTTTTTTCAATTCTTCTGCTCATTTTTTAAAAATTTTTATTTATTTTTAATTGAAGGATAATTGCTTTACAATATTGTGTGGGTTTCTGCCATACATCAACATGTATCAGCCATTGGTATATATATGTTCCCTCCCTCTCTTCTGCTCATTTTTAAAACAAGTTGTTTGGTTTTTTTTTTTTTTATGTTAAGTAGTATGAACTGTTTATATGTGTTAGATATTACCTTTTTCAGTCATATTATTTACAAATATTTTCCCCCATCTAGTAGGATGTCTTTTTGTTTTGTCAATGATTTCCTTTGCTGTGCAACCTAATTGTTTAATTAGGTCCCATTTGTTTATTTTTGCTTTTGTTTCCATTATTCTAGGAGATGGATCAAAAAAAATATTGCTGTGATTTTCATCAGTGTTCTGCCTATGTTTTCCTTTAGGGTGGTTTTATAGTATCTGATCTTCCATTTAGGTCTTTAATCCATTTTGAGTTTATTTATATATATTATGTTAGAGAATATTCTAATTTTATTATTTTACATGTAGTTGTTCAGTTATCCCAGCAACACTTATTGAAGAGACTGTCTTTCTCTAGTGTATATTCTCACCACCTTTGTCATAAATTAATTGACCATTGGAGCATGGGTTTATTTCTGGTTTTTCTATCCTATTCCATTGATCCATACGTCTGTTGTTGTGCCAGTACCGTACTGTTTTGATTATTGTAACCTTGTGGTATGATCTGAATATAGCCTTTTATTTTATGCTGCTAAGAGTACCATGAGGTGAGTGCTATCACCATTGCATTTGAGGACGAAACTTAGTCTGAGACATGGTAGCTAATGTGGCAAGTGGTGGAGCTGGGATTTGAACCAGCCTTATCTGCTTGTGCTCATCAGCTCTAGGGGAGGATCTATGGGGATACTGGAGATGCAGGACACAGAAGGGATGCTTGATGAACTGAGGTCCATGAGGAGTTGGAAGGAACAGGATGCAGAGAACTGTTAAGGAGTCCAGCCTTCCCTGGAAGCCCTTGACCTACTATGGACTTCCAGTCAGAAGTGTGGGTGGGCAGGCTGGGGACCTAAGAGAGGGAAGGAAAAAATGCTCTGTGTTGACCATTCTATAGTGACTCCTATTCTATAGTGACTCTTTTCTGAATCAGAAGGGAAATAAAGAGAAACAGGAAGAACCCAGGAGTGATTTTACCTAAACAGACATGGTAGGGTCAGATTAGAACTCTACAAAACATTCTTTCTGTCCCTCTCAAAGCCACTCTGTATACAGAATGTACCTCTAAATCACAGACACAAGGATCTAGAAACAACCAGGGCTGCAGAGGCCTCTCCACATCTCTGCCTCCAGAGAGGGTTTCAATAAGAGCATATTAGAGTGAAGTAGGCCAGAAAGAGAAAAATGAATATTGCACATTAATGCATATATGTGGAATCTAGAAAAATGGTAAAATGGAACCTATATTGTACACAAAGCAGAAGCAGACATGGATGTAGAGAGCAAACGTATGGACACCGAGGAGGCAGAAAAGGGGTGGGATGAACTGGGAGATTGGGATTGACATATCTACACTATTGACACTGCGTATAAAATAGACAACTAGTGAGAACCTAGTGCATAGCACAGGGAACTCTGCTCAATGCTCTGTGGTGGCCTAAATGGAAAGGCAATCTAAAAAAGAGTGGCTATATGTATATGTATGACTGATTCACCTTGCTGTACAGCAGAAACTAATACAATACTGTAAGGCAACTATAGTCCAATAAAAAATTTTAAAAATCTCCTTGAGACAGGAACAATAGCTTTATCATAAAGGCCTGTGTCAGATCAGGGCAGACAGAGGCCAAATTGGCAGGAGAGTATGTGGGGCAGACAGGAAACTGACCTAACTAAGACTCTGTGTCTGGACCTGCAGCCAGGTGTCTGAAGGACATGGCAAGCTCATTACCATAATGTCCAATTAGACACAGCAGATGGGCACAAGGTGACTCCAGCCATCCCAGAAAGGTGCCTGTACTTGTCCCTGGGGAATCTGTGCATGGCTCACAAGATCTCACCTCTGGGCTGTCATTTGGGTTAAGGCTATTGTCCTGAATAAAGGAATAAGAATAATGACAGCAGCGACTAAACATCTCTGAGCTTTCCCAGTGTGCATGGCACCATGCTGAGCGCCTCAGACATCTTGTTCCATTTATTCTTCATGAAAATCCTAGGTGGCAGATATTATTTTTCCCTTTTTTGATAAGGAATCTGAGGTACAGGAATATAATGCAGTTGATCGAAGAGTCACAAGTAACAAACAAGTAGTGGGGCCAGGACTTGAACCCAGATAGTCTGACCTCCAAACCTGCTCTTTAGCCACCATGATGTCCTGATAAGACTGAAGTTGCCCAGAAGGGCTCCCACCACTCAAGTGGAGGTTCAGTGTAGAGTTCAGGTCCTTTGGAGGGTAGGGTGTTGGGTAATACACTAGATAGAACTCTGAAGTTGGAGTCCATGCTGGGGCTTTACCTCCCAGAGTGATTGGCGGGGAAATTGTTTGGGCATCACAGTGGCAGCCAAGTTATCACTGGGCTGAGCAAGTCCTTGACTAGAGAAAGGAAAGTTGAGATGGTTAACATATGGCTTTCCTCCCCTCCAGATGATTCCAAGTGGGGAGCTCCATAGACCCCACCATAAAAGCTATAGAGAAAGTCAAACTAGAAGACAGAGACTATCCAAGATTTCAACCACTTCCTCCCACATAAATTCAGACTCTCCTCCATTTCAATGTATTTGTTATGTGCGTATGAATCCAATTTGTGTACTCATTTTTTTAAATATTACTTACTCCCTATAGAAACATGAGAAAACTATCAAATGTCATCCATAATTTTGGCAAAAATAACATTTTTAAAGATTTGTTTTTGCTGTTATTGCTGGTAGCATCTCCATTTGGAGGGGCTTAGTAAATATTTTTTTGTTTTTTTTATTGAAATAGCTTTACGATGTTCTATTTTTCTGCTGTATGATGAAGTAAATCAGCTATATGTGTACATATAGCTCCTTCCTCTTGAGCCTCCCTCCCACCCACACCCATCTCACCCATCTAGATCATCACAGAGTGCTGAGTTGAGCTTCCTGAGCTTTTATAGCAGGTCTCCACTAGCTATCTGTTTTACACTTGGTAGTGTATGTATAGGGCTTCCAATGGTAAAGAATGTGCCTGCTAAGTAGGAGACGGGGTTCGATCCCTGGGTTGGGAAAATCCCCCAGAGGAGGAAATGGCTACCCATTCCAGTATTCTTGCCTGGAGAATCCCATGGACAGAGGAGCCTGGTGGGCTATAGCCGTTGGGGTCGCAAAAGAGTTGGACGTGACTTAGCAACTAAACAGCAGCAGTGGCAGCAGTGTATGAAATCCTCATCTCCCAATTGGTCCTACTGCCCCCTCCCACACCCTGTGCCTACATGTCCGTTCTCTCTGTCTTTGTCTTTATTCCTGCCCTGCAAATTGGTCATCTGTACCGTTTTTCTAGATTCCACATACATGCATTAATATACAGTATTTGTTCAGTTAATGAATGAATGAAGGAAGCTAGTGCTCAAAATGTCTGTGCAGGAAGCAGGAGACTTGTGCTCAACGGTGACTGCCATCATGTCTTATCTTTCCTACTAAGGGCCCCTGAGCTGTCGAGATAGAGACAGGGAAACAGAGATGGAGAGTGGAAGCCAGGTGGCCCCTGGTCAGACACACAGCAGGAAGATACCACAAAGAGAACAGAGTTGACTGACCTACCCAGCTTCTTGGAATAGGGAGGCAGCAGAGAGGGTCCACCTTTCAAAGCAGAGAACTCCTCTCTCTAGTGAACACAGCCTGGTCCACACTAGAAATCTGACTAAACGCTGCAGCACCTCCTCCCTTGATTGAGGGTAGGGGAGTGGATGCTAGAAGAACAGTGGGAAGGGGAATTTCCCCCTTTTCCACATCATTCTGAGCTTATACCTCTCTCTTTTGACCCCCGAGCCTTTCAGCCAAGTCTATGGTCATGCACAGCTGTAGGGTTCTTTGTGAGGACGGAGACCCACAGAGGGCAGGGAGATCCTGCTCATATACCATGTGTGCCTTCCAAGACACTTATCACTGCCACCATGTACC
The DNA here is from genome assembly GCF_001704415.2 of Capra hircus. NCBI lineage: Eukaryota > Metazoa > Chordata > Mammalia > Artiodactyla > Bovidae > Capra > Capra hircus. The sequence continues at coordinate 42,426,107 of NC_030811.1, forward strand.
AGCCTGGGGCCGGTTCAGAGGTCACCCTTAGGACTTCTCTGACATTAGCCAAGATAAGTCTCTAGTCAACCCTAAGGCCGTTTTCAAATAATGCCAGCTATACTGTCCATTGGAGAAGGAAATGGCAACCCACTCCAGTATTCTTGCCTGGAGAATCCCAGGGACAGAGGAGCCTGGTGGGCTCCCATCTATGGGGTCGCACAGAGTCGGACACAACTGAAGCGACTTAGCAGCAGCAGCATACTGTCCATACCAGCTTTGGACAGCTAGGAAAGAGTACAGAATCCAAATAATATGTTAAAAGTACAGACTCCCTCACAAAATCTCAGGTATCACAATTGCCCCAAATTCCAGAGTTGACACAGTACTCAAGTACACTGCAACACCTGCCAAGTCTAGACGATGTGACCAGCGCCTCAATCCATAGCGGCAGCTGCTAGTCTGAGTCCTGTTTCCCTCTTTCCAAGCAAACCCAGCATCTGCAGCATCTGGCCCATTGCTAATGACAGCTGTTACCTGAGGCAGGAGGGCAGACAAAAAGGAAAAGGGAGCTAATTGTCTTTAACCTTTGCCAGAATGAATGCCAGTCTCTCCCAGGTTGCTCAAGGCCAACAAGCCTCAAATCCAAACCAGAGAACTTGTATTATAAGCAGAGAATTTTATCTTATGCCTTCCACCTCCTTGGGGAAAAGGACAGTACCCTCACCCTCTACCAGAGAAGGACATACAGGAAACACTCTTATTTTTATACAAAATCTATCCATTTGAGCCCATAGACTTAAAGCATTTTCATGGGACTCCTATTCCTTATATTTAAAATCTGTCAGTCTCTTTTTCTCTCTCTACATGAATAGTTAGCCCTGACAAAAAGAGACTTACTTTACACTATGAGTTTTCTGTAACAGAGAACACAAATTTCTAGTGAAAACTAAGCCTTTAAGGCCTGACTGAGCCTTTAACAAAGGAAAAGACAAGTAGTAAAAGGACAGAAAAAATATGAAATAATTTTCAGAAGGTCAAAAATAGATGATGTCAGACCTAAAAACAAAAACAAACAATATTAGAAGGGAAAAACAATAATAGAAACGGTAAAAAGAGTATAGGAACATGGAAAAAAATAATAGTAAAAATAGTCTACAATTAGACTTAACCTTTTTTAATAGCATAATCACTGTCAGTTCCCAAATTGGAGAAAAATATAGGCAAACTCAGAGTAAAAAATACATTAAAACATCAAGTCCAGTTAAATGGAAGTTCTGGGTATTTGGCACAGTGACCTTACGATAGTGCAAAGCAAATTCTTATAAGATTTGGACTCTTGAGAGAAGACCCAACCCGCCCTCCAGCATGGAGATGGGGAAGATTTCCTTCCTTCTCCATCTCCTAGCTCCAGCCGAGCTCTTGGCTAGGCCTCAGGTGGGGTTTCCAGCCACTCCAGCCAAGCTCTTTGCTGGGCCTCAGGTAGAGTTTCCAGCCAGGCGCCCCTGAGTGCCCTCTGTTGGCAGGTCCCCAGAGGCCATATGAAGGGTAACAAGAAGAACATCCTTAGAGCGCTGCTGACATCGGCTGAGGCTGGACAACAGGGAACCTGGTACTCAGCAAAGGGATCAGGAAAGGTATCCTAAGACCTCTCGTCTGAAGCATAGGTTAATGGGAAGCTTCCAGGATAGTCCAAGCTCTCAGTGGGCATGCAGCTAAACTGAGTACATGATGGAAAGAATTTCATAATGTTTGGTTCCTGCACCTAAAGAAGTATAGAAGTTAGTGAGTAGTATAGTAAGTACCACACAAACAAGAGCCTGAATTTGATGTGTGGAGGGTCTTCCATCACCTCTCCCACCTCCACATACTTTCCTCCAGGACAGTTCTTGGTGATCTGGTATAGACTCATCTCTGAACCTACCCAGAAAGACATGCTGAAATTTCCAGTTCAGGCAAGTCAAATGGATGTTAGACAAGTAGAGAGGGAGCCTCTGCCAGCTGAACAAAGGCAGCACTGTTAACCTGCCTTGATAGTACCCTGGTTTACAGGATGGCATCTGTGCCTCATCCATCACTTGCTTCTCTGACAGCCCTGACACTAACCTGCCCTGACAGAGCAGCTCATGTCTGCTGACGCTTCCCAGTTGACCTCTACAAATTGGCCAAATAGTCAAGATCAATGTCTTTACTCAGAAATGGATTTTTCCCAAGAGACAACAACCCCAGTAGCCGCCAAAGCTGCAAATTTCTTTTTCCATGAAACCCACACCAATGGAGTGCAGTGTTCCTTTTTCAGGAAAGGAACTTGCTTACTGTGAAGGCTGCTTTTTTGGTATCAAGGATCCCTTAGAGGGACCCAGCATCCAGGTACTATATCCCAGGTCAGAATTGTTGACCTGAAACAGACTGCCAGATGTTGGTCCAGCTAAGGTCATTTATTCAGGATTAGCAGAGAATTGCAACCATGGTTCAGGGTCTGCAGTCACGATGAGCCACTTGCAGGTCCTCTCACAAAAAGGGAAGGAGGCCACTTTTATAGAGAGGAGAAGGAAGTTGGGAGGGCTGTAGTAAACACAGAGTTCATGGCTTTTCATTGGCTGAATCCTTGCCAGAAAAGAAGGGGAGTCTTTCTTCCTCCTGCTGAGCTCTGCTATCACCACAGGGCATGAGTGCTCCCCCTTCTGGTCTCCCAACTCTATTTAATTTAGACTTCTGTTTCTTAATTTTTAGCAGAATCAACTGCAACTGAGAAACGCAGCAGCCAGTTCCATATGCAGCATGCCAGATGGCCTGGCATTTTCATATATGCTTTGAATTACCATGTCTGATGTGCCAGGAAGCCAGAATGGTGGGTGGACTCTCCTGGGGCCCAGAGCTGCAGCTTTGAGTGCTCCTAGGCTGTGAAATTCTCCCCGCAGAAAACCGTGGTCATTCAGCCCATCTGCAGCTGGCCAAGTTAGTCCCAACTGAGCAACCAGTTGGGAGAAACTTGAATGATGTATCCTAGATTCCAAGGGAAATGGGTAGGGCGTTGGTGGGGGTGGGGTGGGGAAGAGAGGTACCCTGAGAGGAAAGTGAGGAATTCAGGGAAGAAGAGCTGTTTCCACTAGGATGGTCTCCTGTATTTCTTGCCAAGGAAGCCCACCCCTGAGGATTTCACCTTGTTGTGCAGCTCATTCACAAGATTAAAAGATGGTTGTGTTACATAACTCCAAGAGAGCCATTTCCATAGACTTCTGTGTGAGCAGTGTCCCTGGATTTGGTAACACTTCAGACCTGTTATTAAGGTCATAGGAATATCTGGTGACCACATATCAGAAATTATATTCAGCCTCATAACTGCCATTGCTAAGATCTGTGCATGATCAAGGGTATACCCCTTTAGCCCAAAGGGTTACTGTACCCCTCCCAACCTCCAGAATAGCCATGGGCTTGAATTCTGCCCTGCTTCACCATGAAATTGCATTGTATCTCATACCGCAGTATCATAAAACCTGTACATCATTTAGATCTTCTAAAATACCCACTTGACATTCATCTGTGGCTCTCTCACATCTATCCAGTTTTGAAAGGTGATATTCAAAATCTTCTCCCTGACTATAGAGGATTCATTTGAAAGATTGCATCCCTCCCTCCCTCCTCCCTCCACCCCCATGCTTTCAAAAACCCTACCTTTCATACATCAGACCTATGCCTCTGAGGATATGAGGATACCAGTATATCCTCACTCTCCTTGGCACCACTAATCTGCATAAAGTACCTAAGAAAATGACATACTTCCCAGAAAGACCTCTGGAACACCTCTGGCAGTCCAAGACCTGACTCAAGACATATGTCATCACCATAGGATATGGGGAAGGGTCTCCACGTGCTTCTGGCCCATGCCCTCTCTGCCTTCTGGAGCTCTTCAGTATGTTGCCTGACATTCTACAGCCTTCTGGTTTGTGTCCTATCTCAATTTCAGGGAACTGCCACCATCTGACCAGCTATGACCCTCCCTTTCAGCTGGACTGAAATACAGAAACCCGCCCCAGTAATCCAGGATTAGGGACGAAAATATGTGACAGAGAAGGCGCTTGACTCTGTGGTCTGTACTTGGCCTTGGAGGATCTGTTGGGACCCCTACCTGACCCTGGATGCCCCAGGGAGGCTCAGAGCCTGCTCAGCCCACTCCATCTAGGACGGAAGACTCCTAAGAGTGCCTGCAGCTGTGTGATCCTCTTTTTCCATTTTACATGATCTCCTCAATACCAAGAGACAGAAGATTTTGGCTCACTCTTCCAATGTTTTCAGGATTCAGGATTCAGCAAATGTCTGAGGGGAAATCAGCTGGGCCACAGTCACTCTGCTGACCTCCCTGCCACCAGGGCAAAGGGACTGTAGGTAATCAGCTCATCTCACCGGTACTCTCCCATCTGGAATTTGTAGTCCTTGTTGCTTCCATTGTTCTTCAGTTCTTTGACTATTCTGTTTTAAAATCAGCTTATCTAGTTAGCAGCAGAAGCATTGATCTGCTACAATTACTGTATCCTAGCAGAGAAAGGAAGGCTGTAATTGCCTTTTAGCAAACACTCTTATGTGCAATGATCCCAGAGAACAGAAGCACTGTCTAGGGGGTGATAATAACCAGCTCTGAAATAGGAAACAAAAGGCATTTATTGGATGATTTCTTTTTTAGCTTGAATTTGGCCCTCTGGTACCCAAAATAAGGATTTCTTAACAGTATCATTTCACATAATGATTTATTTTGATCGTTCTCCCATATTTTCTGTGTCACCATATTTAAAGCATTAACGTAGGGTTTATGCTATTGTTCTAAGTAGGAAATTGGTCAAATAATATACAGTTCTTCCTATAAAAAGGATATAGCAGTTAACTCAAAAAAGTTGCAATTAATCATTTTTTCATTCAAATAATCATAATTTATCTATTAGAGAAACATGATTGTATCAGATGACAATTTTTATGTTAGGCAAATGTGGAGTGCTTAAAGATGCAAACATCTTCTGGGTTTAATAAAAATTTATGACTTTATTTTCCTCAGTTATTTTCAAAGTTTGTACAAAGGTAATACAATCAGTCCATAATATAGCATTCTAAATCATTTCTGGAAGTGCAAGCCCAGGTAAGATTGTATCTCTACCAAATTACAAAATTTTGACAAATCAATATATTCTCTAATACAATAAGATTATTTCTTTCTGTAAATGTCATATATTACTTTAATGAGAATTTTACTTAAAAAGTATCATCTGAGAACCAAATAAAAACACCATGTCTTTCGGAGCTGTTTATAGGAGAATGAAGTTTTTTCATACAATTTAATATGGCTTATACACTTATATAATATTCTTCTTTGGAATGAGTTCTTGGATGCAAGTTTCTGAGATTAGATGTAACAGGACAAGAGTGTGTAAAAGACAACTGCTTTATGTTGTTGTTAGTCTAAAATGAAGGGCCACTGCATGAGGGCTTTAAAATTCTTAGAGATCCAACAGGCAATATCAATTTTAAATTAAAATAACTTTTCCAGTGGTACATCTTTACACATGTAGTAGAATCTGCAATGCTAGATGCCTTGTCAGTGTATACTAATTCCATAGTATAGTACAGTATACTATACTGTATAGTATATTACATATTATATTGTATAGTATAGCCCTTCACCCTTCCTTTTATTTTAATAAAAAATAAGTTTTCTCTAAGCTGCTCATTTCTTAAAATGCATTTAATTCATATTTCAAAATAAAGCAAGTACAAGTGAACATATTGCCATGTAGGACAGATGGGGAAGACCTCAGGTTTTGTACCATTAATGTTGATTATTTCTTTGAAAGAACTGCTCTTCCTATTTCCTCTTACTGAAGCTAAATGTTCTTCAGACTCAAAATTTCATTTCTATCTCATTATTCCACTGATTTTTGATCTTTTTGAGCATTTGAAGATATTGTACTTTCTATTACTCCTTCTAGATAACTACAGAGACTGATTCTTTCCTGGCAATTATAGCTTAAGTTAAAATTGCCTTTCCTGGATTTTGAGGTGTGGTTTACATCTGTCTCATGTCTGTTTTGCGAATGAGACATTAGTAGATTTAAGTTCATTCTTCTCACTAAAGAATGTTACTGCATAGATAACTTGGTTCCTTCTGCACAAATAAGTGATTCACAATGGAAGAAATCCTGCTAATGCACTAATCCATATGTTTGTGTAGTTCATCAGCTGATCACACTTCCGTTCATGAGGGTTGGGCATTTCTGCACTGCAGATGTGGTGACATATGGATAGCTAAAACCTTGTAATGAAGTTCAGATATTTGTGGTGCTTCAACCTGTGCAATGTCTAGACAGCAATAGGAATGATCTCCTTATTCTTAAAGGACATTTTTACCAGCTGTAGAGTTCTCTACTGACAGTTATGTTGTTTCAGCACTTTGAAGCTGCCATTCCTCAGTCTCCCTTTATTTCAGTTTCTGTTGAGAAGTCAACTGTCAGTCTGATTGTTGCTCCTGTGAAGGTAATCTGCTTTCGTCATTGGCTGATGAAGTGGTCTTCTTTTCTTCTTTTTCGAACTTTTAGAGTGATATCTGGATGCTGTGGTCTTTCTGGATTCATAGGGCTTTTGTGTCTATGAAAAGTGAAAGTGAAGGTCGCTCAGTCATGTCCAACTTTTTATGACCCCATGGACTGTACTGTCCATGGAATTCTCCAGGCCAGAATATTGGAGTGGGTAGCCTTTCCCTTCTCCAGGGCATCTGCCCAACCCAGGGATTGAACCCAGGTCCCCAACATTGTAGGCAGATTCTTTACCAGCTGAGCCACCAGGGAAGCCCAAGAATACTGGAGTGGGTAGCCTATCCCTTCTCCAGCAGATCTTCCTGACCCAGGAATTGAACCAGGGTTTCTTGCATTGCAGGCAGATTCTTTACTAACTGAGCTATGAGGGAAGCTTTTGTATCTTTTTATTTCAATATCTGAAAACCCCATGAGTCTGTTTATGGTGCTCTCTGTTTTTATTGGTATTTTTTTACCAATAGAAAAATACTCATCATGTGCCTGATCAATTTTAGTTGAAAACTAGACAATAAACTAAAACTTATAGAGAGAATCTGAGGCTTAGGATGATTTGTTTTCCTCCTGTGAGGATTTGCATTTCCTTCTGGGCTGTATCTAGCAATTCAGAATAACCTCAATTGAATTTTAAGACCTGAAATGATTTGAGGGGCTAGGGCTGGTATATTTCTCAACAGTCTATCTGTTCTCCTGTTCAGGGTTCCAATTTGGATCATGAGGACTTACCAGAGTCCTCCTCTTTAACAGGCTCTGAACTCTAAAGTTTTTATTTCCTTTTAGCCCTGAAAGTCTGTCAGAAATTCTTTTCACCTTTCCAGCCTCTCATTGCGTTTTTCTGGAATCAACACAGCCCCCCACAGGGATACAGCAACCCCAAATCCTGGGCTTATCTCCAAATTTTCTTCTTCTGTATCTTATCTTCAATTTACCATTGTCTTGCTAGGTCTCTGATGTCCTCAGGTTAGGATTTCCCCTTTTAGGAGGAAAAAATTTATTGGACTCCCAATAAAATTTGAGTTTGAGGTAAAGAATGGATTACTTTTATAGTTTCTGTCCCACGTAATAATTGGAACAGACTTATACTGAGAACTTATTCTTTGTTTATCTAACACTCACACTTAGGTGGATATCCAGTGTTTTTTCTGACAACCCTAGTTCAGGCTGATTTATTTCCGTATTTTTCCAGCTTGTCTAGATGTTCTTTGAATTACCTAGAACATCATTGCTGAAAGTGAAATTTCACTTTTGCTAACTGGTCAACAATCTTATGTTATTAAAAACATTAAAGACAAATCACCAAATGAAAATTAACAGTTTCTTAAATCCTAGCTGCCATGAACTGCATGTGTGACCTTGTATAAGTGGCCTTACATTTTTGGCCTCATTTTCCTTAAATGTAAAATAGGAGTGATAGATAACATTTATTGAGGCCTTGTTATATGCCAAGCATTATGCTAAGCATGTTTTAAAAGGGTTAATAATAATTACCTCTACTTCATAGGGATTTTGTGAAAGCCAAATTAGAAAATAATTTTCTAATGAATGGTCTGGTGCATTTTAAAAGCTAATTAACTATTAAGACAAATTTGTTATGAATTTTAAACTAAATTGAACATTATAAAAATACTAGGGCTCCTTCTATCATTGCATGCTGATGTTTAAAGTGCTACAACAGGCCTGCATGTGTGCGCACTAAGTCACTTCAATGTCCAACTCTTTGTGACCTACGGACCGTAGCCTGTCAGGCTCCTCTCTCCAGGCTAGAATACTGGAGTGGGTTGCTTTGCCCTCCTCCAGGCCTACTAATCTCTAAAAAGTAGAGAGGAAGAAAAGCAATAGCTTTATTCTTTCTTGATACTATAGCAGATGGTAACTGCAGCCATGAAATCAAAAGATGCTTACTCCTTGGAAGAAAAGTTATGAGCAACCTAGATAGCATATTCAAAAGCAGAGACATTACTTTGCCAACAAAGATCCGTCTAGTCAAGGCTATGGTTTTTCCAGTGGTCATGTATGGATGTGGGAGTTGGACTGTGAAGAAAGCTGAGTGCTGAAGAATTGATGCTTTTAAACTGTGGTGTTGGAGAAGACTCTTGAGAGTCCCTTGGACTGCAAGGAGATCCAACCAGTCCATCCTACAGGAGATCAGCCCTGGGTGTTCTTTGGAAGGAATGATGCTAAAGCTGAAACTCCAGTACTTTGGCCACCTCATGTGAAGAGTAGACTAATTGGAAAAGACTCTGATGCTGGGAGGGATTGGGGGCAGGAGGAAAAGGGGATGACAGAGGATGAGATGGCTGGATGCCATCACCAACTCGATGGACGTGAGTTTGAGTGAACTCCAGGAGATGGTGATGGACGGGGAGGCCTGGCGTGCTGCAATTCATGGGGTCGCAAAGAGTCAGATACGACTGAGCGACTGAACTGAACTGATAAGTGAAAGTCTATACTTTCTAAATACATGCCTCCCAATAAAAACTATAGTTGTAAGCATCCATATTTGTAGAGGTAGAAAGTTCAGTTTTATTCCACTTTGTGATGAGCTAGTTACTCCTGCCCAACTCTGAAAGTAAATCATATGCCAGGCAAAAATAGCCAAAATGTTATAAGGTGATCCATTTCACATCCACCATTAACCTATAAGAGTTTAGGATGTCATATTCCTCTGAAAGGGTAAGAACTACACCCTTTGAAGTGGAGCATGGACTGGATTTTGTCTGCCTTCTCACTGCTTGATTAGATAGCTTTAGGCAGAATATGCCTGAACAGCTATACATGACAATCCTGTTGAACATAAGTCAATATACAGTGAAGAAGGGCAACGTGTATGTGTTGGCTACTTTGCACATACTAGGTTTCACACATTATTTCATCTGCTTTGTGCAACAGCCATATATAAAACAATGCATACAAAGCTGGCAATGGTCTCACCATTCTACATTAAGACTAAGGCTCAGAGAGAGGGCCTATATAACTCATTCTGTTAATGATGGGCAAGTCAAGAATTGGACTTGCATGTATTTGATCCACATTCCTACTCTTTCCTTAGATCACTTTTCCTTCCTAGACTTCTGTTACTCCATACATAATGAATCAAATAAACAACAAAATGGTTATAACAGAGATGCCTTGTGTTCAAACTTTGAGGGCATTTTAAAATTATTGTTATTTTTAACTAGAAAAGCAGAGAAAGATAGAACTTCATCCCCCTTAGATGAAGTATCTGAAAAACAACCAACAACCCTCTAATATTTCTTGGCCTTTGTGCCTTGATACTTTTGTCAGAGGCAGCAATAATAGCAACAGTGTAACAATGTCTTTATGCTTGAATCTGTTCTAAAAGTCATGTAATATTCAGTTTCAGTTCAGTTCAGTCCCTCAGTCATGTCTGACTCTTTGCAACCCCATGAACTGCAGCATGCCAGGCCTCCCTGTCCATCACCAACTCCCGGAGTTTGCCCAAACTCATGTCCTTTGAGTCAGTGATGCCATCCAACCATCTCCTCCTCTGTTGTCCCCTTCTCCTCCCGCCCTCAATCTTTCCCAGCATCAGGGTCTTTTCAAATGAGTCAGGTCTTCGCATGAGGTGGCCAAAGTATTGGACCTTCAGCTTCAACATCAGTCCTTCCAATGAACACCCAGGACTGATCTCCTTTAGGATGGACTGGTTGGATCTCCTTGCAGTCCAAGGGACTCTCAAGAGTCTTCTCCAACACCACAGTTCAAAAATTAGGCCATAGGAAATTATCTATGAAGCATTAGGACCACTAGAATGTAATAGAGCACAACTGCACACAGCCCTTAGCACATGGCTATTGCTGCCAGCGGTTACCCCCTCCACACATACCCTGTTATCAGGCAATAGTTAGTGCCGGACCACTGATGATCACTCAACCATTGCTCGGTGTCAGGCCCCTCCCCTAAGTGAGCAGCTCTCAATGTTGTTTACTTGCTTAGTCATGTCTGACTCTTCACGAGCCCATGAACTGGAGCCCACCAGGCTCCTCTGTCCATGGGACTGCCCAGGCAATAAAACTGGAGTGAGTTGGCATTTCCTTCTCTAGGGGATCTTCTGAACCCAGATATCAAACCCACGTCTCCTGCATTGCAGGCAGATTCTTTGCCATTGAACCACCTGGGAAGCCCCATTTGTCAGTGAGCAACCATTAATAGTCCTTCTCAGCCATTGGCTGGAACTGAAGTAGGCCCCTCCCCAAAGCAAGCTGCTGTCAGTGAGCAGCCATTAGTGGCTCACTTAGCCAACGGTCGGTGGAGTGGTGGTCATCAGGCAGAGAGTGAGGTAAGAGGTCAGGGGTGAGGTAAGAGATGGAGACTTGGATTAGCAGGTGAACTGAGGGGCCCAGGGAACAGGCTGGGGGCTGCTGCTAAGTCACTTCAGTCATGTCCGACTCTATGCGACCCCATAGACAGCAGCCCACCAGGCTCCCCCATCCCTGGGATTCTCCAGGCAAGAACACTGGAGTGGGTTGCCATTTCCTTCTCCAGTGCATCAAAGTGAAGAGTGAAAGTGAAGTCGCTCAGTCGTGTCTGACTCTTAGCGATCCCATGGACTGTAGCCTACCAGGCCCCTCTGTCCATGGGATTTTCCAGGGAAGACTACTGGAGTGGCTGGGGCTGTGTCCTGCAAAACTCCAGAGCCCTGGCCAAGGCCACCCACTGGCCTTGGTCCAAGCCTTGAGGCAGCACTGAACCTCTCCCTCATCCTTGTCTCTGTGACCTAATGCCAGCAGCAGTCTGCCTGTGAAGTCAGTGAGACTTGGCCCTGGCCATTTGGGCAGCCTGAGGAGCCTGAGGGCCAGATGAGTTCTGGGTGCCTGGCTCCCTCAGTGATGACAGCTGGCACAGTCTGGGGACCTGGCCCTAAGGGAGCCTCCAGCTGAGATCTGCCTCTTCTTAGCCAGGATCTGGACCTCAAAAGGTGAACGTTGTGCCTGGGGACCCTGACCTTTCTTGTCAGAACAGAGAATTTGTTTGGTGGAGGTTTGCAGGCACATTGTTATATGACCGTGACCTGATCTCAAGAGCAAAGGATCTGACACCAAGAAGTGTGCAACAACTCACCATGCCCCTCACTCACCTTTCCTAGAAAAGGGCTTTGCTGAAAGCTTTCAGGGAGTTTGGGGTTTTAAAGGCACAAGTCACAGTCTTCTTGCATGGCCCTCAATAAAGCCTTCTCTGCTCCAAACCCTGATGTTTTGGTGATGATTAGCTTCACTGTGCGTAGAAGGCAATGGCACCCCACTCCAGTACTCTTGCCTGGCAAGTCCCATGGACGGAGGAGCCTGGTAGGCTGCAGTCCATGGGGTCACTAGGAGTCAGACACAACTGAGCAACTTCACTTTCACTTTTCACTTTCATGCATTGGAGAAGGAAATGGCAACCCACTCCAGTGTTCTTGCCTGGAGAATCCCAGGGGCAGGGGAGCCTGGTGGGCTGCTGTCTATGGGGTCACATAGAGTCAGACACGACTGAAGCGACTTAGCAGCAGCAGCAGCAGCAGCTTCACTGTGTGTCAGGCACGTGGACTGGCATTTCGGTAATGAGGGCACTGTAGCTGCTCTTGGGTTAAGGAAGGCAGTGGAGTCAATCAAATGAAACCAGTAGTTCATCAGTCATTTTTCAATAGCCATTTCTTGAGAATCACTGCATTACATGTCGCTAGAAATATAAAGATAAATAGTGCCTAGTCTTCTGGAAAAATTCAGTGTGGGGCTAATCAAACAGACCAGTTGAGCATAACAGTCACCAAAGTAGCATGGAAGTTTGCAAGACAAAGTGATACTCTAAAATCCATACCATAAATCATCTGTATATGATATTGTTCATGTGTTTTAACAATTGTAGGTAACTTCTCTATAGAGCCCATCTCAAATTGTTATTCAGTCACTCAGTCGTGTCTGACTCTTTGAGATCCCATGGACTGCAGCACACCAGTGTCCTTCACTATCTCCCGCAGTTTGCTCAGACTCATGTCCATTGTGTTGATGATGCCATCCAACCATCTCATCCTCTGTCACCCGGCTCTTTGCATCAGGTGGCCAAAATATTAGAGCTTCAGCATCAGTCCTTCCAATGAGTATTCAGGGTTGATTCCCTTTAGGAGTGACTGTTTTGATCTCCTTGCTGTCCAAGGGACTCAAGAATCTTCTCCAGCACCACAGTTTGAAAGCATCAGTTCTTTGGTGCTCAGCCTTCTTTAAGGTCCAGCTCTCACATCCAAAAAACAATTGAGTATCTCTTTCAAGTTTGAATAGGAAATCGTTAAAACAGCAGAAGCTATTTAGGTTAAATAAAAGGAAAATCAATTAGTAAATTAAGTTGCTGAATACTGGAATCTTAAAATGCTTAAGAAAAAAAAATTTGCCAGTGGTTTTTCAGAAAACAATCATAACACTTTGAAGGTTTCCATGAATTCTTGGCTCTAAACATGCACTGACCCTCTCACCTAGCAATAGGATTCAATAAAAGATTGTATGTAATTTCCCTGACCTTTTTATGTGAAAGCATTGGAATAATTTACTTTGAAAGGAAAGCTAGTAGTGCCTTTCCAGGATACCTGCTATATAAAATTTTCTTCCACACAACTAAACTTGAAGTGAAGCCATTTGGCTCCTCCATGCCCATCTCTCTGGCATTTACAGGCAGAGTAACTCATATTCTGAACTATAGTGACTCAGTGTGGTTACCTGGTTCACTGCTCAGGGTGCCTCCATGATCCCTTGTCATTGTTGTTCAGTCACTCAGTCATGTTCCACTCTTTGCAACCCCATAGACTGCAGCACGCCAGGCTTCCCTGTCCTTCACCATCTCCTGCAGTTTGCTCAAACTCATGTCCATTGAGTCAGTGATGCCATCCAACCATCTCATCCTCTGTGGTCCCCTTTTCCTGCCTTCAATCTTTTCCAGCATTAGAGTCTTTTCCAAAGAGTTGGCTTTTCACATCAGGTGGCCAAAATATTGGAATTTCAGCATCAGTCCTTCCAGTGAATTTTTTTTTAATTTTTATTTTTACTTTATTTTACTTTACAATACTGTATTGGTTTTGCCATACATTGACATGAATCCACCACGGGGGTACATGAGCTCCCAATCCTGAACCCCCCTCCCGCCTCCCACTCCATATCATCTCTCTGGATCATCCCCATGTACCAGCCCCAAGCACCAGTGAATATTCAGGATTGATTTCCTTTAGGATTGACTGGTTTGATCTCCTTACAGTCCAAGGGACTCTCAGGAGTTTTCTCCAGCACCACAGTTCAAAGAGATCAATTCTTTGGTGCTCAGCCTTTTTTTTATTTTCCAGCTTTCACATCTGTCCATGATTACTGGAAAAACCATAGCTTTGACTATATGGACCTTTGTAGGCAAAGTAAAGTCTTTGTCATTGCTTTCCTTCCAAGGAGAAAGCATCATTTAATTTCATGGCTGCAGTTACCGTCTACAGTGATTTGGGAGCCCAAGAGAATACCTGCCTCTCAGGCTAAAACAGTAATATTGACTTAGCCAAAAAGTTTGTTCAGATTTTTCTGTAATTGGGATGTGTAGACCTATAGATCTCTGTGTGTAGACCTATGTGGGGTGCCTTGAAGAATATGGAACTAAGGTATAAGATTGTCCACCAAGAGCTTAAAAGGCAATCAACAGATATGCAAAATCACTGCACTACAAGGATGAAGAAGAAAGGAAATATAAAATATTGATATTTTAAAGTAAGAATATGTCTACAAAAGGTAAACTTTTGGCAGTGGAAACTCTTAACTGCAGTTCAATGGATCAAAAAAAAAAACTAAATACAATGGCTAATTAAAATTTGATTAAAAATCTTTTAGAATAAAAATGAGATGCTATTTTAAACTTACATTTAATTGATAATATTCAATGTTAACAAGGATTAAAGAGTTGATCAGAGTTACATTTTCTGGTGGAAGTATACAGTGCTTTGTAGAAAGCAATTTGGCCACAGAAAGGGAGAATTCTTAAATAGTCCTATCTTCTGAAGAAGAATATTGCAATTCTCATATGCTTTATATGATATATTGAAAGAAACTTTTCTAGAAACCCCCAAATAACAATGGCAAACAACATAAATGTGATCTGCAAGGGAGGCTACAAAACGTTCTTTAGCTGGGCGTTACTACCCAAAATAAAACTGAAATTTAATCATTAAGAATGAAAAGGAGAATGAGTGTTGGTAGATAAGTAGCAATTTTTGCTCCATTATCCTAGAGAACAAACTTGAACTTAAAAATAATTTTCAAAAAAGCATTAATTTTAAGGGAAAATCCTAAACTTCCAAGATGAGGAAAATATTTTCAAGTTGCAAATTGATTCAGATTCCATAGAACAAGGAATGTTGTCTACAAAGCTTTGAATTGATGGTTGATGTTCAATCGCTAAATCATGTCTGACTCCTTGAGACCTCATGGGCTGCTACACCCCAGGCTTCCCTGTCCTTTGCTATCTCCCAGAGTTTGCTCAAACTCATGTCCTTTGAGTGGGTGATGCCATCCAATTGTCTCATCCTCTGTCACCTCCTTCTTCTCTGGCCCTCGGTCTTTCCCAGCATCAGGGTCTTAGATGGTTGAATATGCTTTATTAACAATTTACTTTAAAAAGAGAAAGATGTTATTATATAAAGTTTTAAACATTCAAGTATGCAAAACACACTCCTAAAAGTGTTTTTTGTTTTTTGTTTTTACTTTACAACATGGAAGCAACCTAGACGTCCATCAGCAGATGAATGGATAAGAAAGCTGTGGTACATATACACAATGGAGTATTACTCAGCCATTAAAAAGTGTTTTTTATGCTTTGCTTCATTGTCCATATTTTCCATAATGAACATATTAAAATGAATGCTAAGAAAATGGTAGACATTATTTTTAAATACATTATAATTGAAGACAAATTCCCAGACTTGAGAAACAAGAACTCAAATTGGGAGAGTCCTCATGTTGTTCCAGACAAAATTAATATAAGGGACTAAGACAAAGCCCAATAAATTTTTCAAATTTAAAGAGAAAAAAACCCTATTAACAGTAAATTGGGAAAAGCAGGTCACCTTCCAATGTACCAAACTCAAGTTGGCCACAGATTTTGTCCTCTAAAACACAAAATGCAAAAAAGTTATGGTGTTTCCACATTATTATCTAGTCATCATCATCAGAAAATATGCCTCTCTTCTGTGTATTTCAATAATTTCTCAAAGTCTTCCTTCAAATTACCAAGATACTAATCACAATGAATTCAATAAGAGAAAATTATAGAAGAAACAGACTGGTAGTAATCACCAAATCACCTAAAATCTTAAAACTGAGGGTTTAAAAGCAATAGCTTCTAATGGGATAGGATGAATGCTGAGAAGTCTAAATGATAGATTTAACTTGGGTACAAAAACGCTAAGACCAAAACAAATTTTGATGATGCACATTCAGAAAAAAGTTGGACCATGAGGCCACAAGTGAAGCAAGGCTGTCAGGGGTGGCTGCTTGGGTGGGAGGAATTGGGTGGCAGTCCCTGGGGGTGTCCTCTCTGGCCCTGGCCTTTTCTTCCAGGGTTACACCCTACTTCTCAGTCCCATTTTATTTTTGTCTTTCAGCTGAAACTAAGATCTGCTTCAAATACTACCATGGAGTGAGTGGAGCCTTGCGAGCCACCACCCCCAGTGTCACCGTCAAAAACTCAGCAGCTCCTGTAAGTCCTGTGTTGTCCTCTTGTGTCCTCCTCTTAGAACTAACTCTGGTGCTTCTTTACTTTGTTATTCTGTTCTTATGTTTTAATGTATGTGTGCTGAGGGTGCGGAATCTCCACACAAATATGGAGATATATTGGTAGATTCTGAATATATCTATATTGACAGATATAATGATAGATTCAGACAGACAGAAACACATCTCAAAACGATGCAGTGAACTGAGATCCCAAATAAACTTATCAGAATGCATACATCCCACTTTTTGTTAGAGAAATGTCAGGCTTTATTAGATAACCAGATGTTTCTAATAGACTCACACGTAATTGGGCTTCTCAGGTGGCGTTAGTGGTAAAGAACCCACCTGCCAACAGAGGAGACATAAGAGATGGAGGTTCGATCCCTGGCTTGGGAAGGTCCCCTTTAGGAGGATGTGGCAGCACACTCCAGTATTCTTGCCTGGAGAATCCCATGGACAGAGGAGCCTGGTGGGCTACAGTCGGTAGGGTCATGAAGAGTCAGACACAACTGAAGTGATTTAGCACACACACGTAATTGCAATGAATAAAAGTCTCTCTTAGGAATACATTTTTAAAATTCCTTGATGTTAAATATGTAAATTACTGTATGTTTAAATTTTTTAGGCTTAAGGTAAATTTCTGGAATAGAATGTAAAGTTTAGACTGATTTTAGTCACAGAATTATAAAATGATAGGCCTAGAAAAGACTAGAATCTCTGGTCCTTTTCTTCTTTTCTTTATATAAATAAGGAAAGTGTAATTTCACTGAGGGATTTAAATAATATACCTAGGGTCACACAGTCAGCTAGCTGCAGATTGGAGATTTAAATCACACTGTTTCCTACTTGGTGGCTCTGTTGAGTACTATGGTGATAAATGCTATCTTTTCCTAAATTACAGTCTGGTTTTTTATCTTTGTGTTGCTTCTTACCTTAGTTCTCAATTCATCAGATGAGGCTAACTGAAATCTTACAAATGGCATTCCTTTTCCTTTCACGTAAATTAAAAATGACGGACTAGGGAAAGTTGAACAGAAACCACTGAGGACTTTGTAAGTAGTGTATCACTTTTACTTACTAGTGTAAGTAAAAAAAGATTTGAGGGGTTTTTTTCCCTATGTAAAAAGAAAGAAAGAGAAACTGAATGAGAAATGAAATAAGAATGATTAAGAAAGAACCTCAGCCCTAAAAGACATCATTTGCTGTTTCACAAATCATTTCTTCCACGTGCTAAAGATGATTGCGTTGAGTCCTCAGTGGGGGCAGTAAGACAAACAGGCTTGGGCACCGGGAGCCTGTCTGCCTCCATCCTGACAGGTGAAGCAGAGCTGGACTTGGGCTGGGGCAGAAGGAGGCTGAGGGTGGGCAGGGCTTTCCAGGGCTTCCC
Organism: Capra hircus; assembly: GCF_001704415.2. Taxonomy (NCBI): domain Eukaryota; kingdom Metazoa; phylum Chordata; class Mammalia; order Artiodactyla; family Bovidae; genus Capra; species Capra hircus. Next base: position 42,443,779 of record NC_030811.1, read on the forward strand.
ATGAGGGAACACACAGCAGGCAGGGCAGGGAGAAGAGAAGGAGGGACCAGCTACACTGTTCACTGGCTCCACCATTTCTCCCTACACTCACCCTGGCTACTTATATGTGATGTCTGTCGCTTTATGGGGTGGGTCAGAACTCTTCAGTGTGATAATCTGAGGACATATCCCCAGAGTGGTGAGCCCAACTTCCAGGTCCATTTGTAAGGACCATCCCCCAGAGAGGACAGCCAATTGTCCAGGCAGGAGGAGCGACAGGATAGAAGCAGTGAAACCGGAGCTGAATAAAGAGGTGGACAAAGCAAGACGGCTTTGAGCACACAACAGAAAAGGAGGAGGCTGAAGGCAGAGTCTAGCTGAGTCAGCAGGAGCCCTCCAGTCAGGCTTGGTCAGCTTTTGCCACAGCACAGCAAGTCAAGTGATGGGGCAACTTCTCCCAGATGCCTGAATTCCTCAGCCAAGATGGGCCTCGCCCAGGGATGGGACAGTCCTGCTGGGGCAAGGCTGGAATAGGACAGGGGAGCTCCACACCTTCTGCTCAGGTGGGCTGCTATGGATGTGTCCAGCCCTGGGATTCCAGTGAAAACGTCTTCTTCCGGGAAGTCCTTTTTGGAGGAAGCTCTCTGGGGCATTTGGCTTCTCTAAACTCAGCCTACTGGGAACTCCAGTTTTAACCTGCTCCTCAGTTCAGTTCAGTTCATTCACTCAGTCGTGTCTGACTCTTTGTGACCCCATGAATTGCAGCACGCCAGGCCTCCCTGTCCATCACCAACTCCCGGAGTTCACTCAAACTCACGTCCATCGAGTTGGTGATGCCATCCAGCCATCTCATCCTCTGTCGTCCCCTTTTCCTCCTGCCCCCAATCCCTCCCAGCATCAGAGTCTTTTCCAATGAGTCAACTCTTCGCATGAGGTGGCCAAAGTACTGGAGTTTCAGCTTTAGCATCAGTCCTTCCAAAGAACATCTAGGACTGATCTCGTTTAGGATGGACTGATTGGATTTCCTTGCAGTCCAAGGGACTCTCAAGAGTCTTCTCCAACACCACAGTTCAAAAGCATCAATTCTTCGGTGCTCAGCTTTCTTCACAGTCCAACTCTCACATCCATACATGACCACAGGAAAAACCATAGCCTTGACTGGACGGACGTATGTCGGCAAAGTAATGTCCCTGCTTTTGAATATGCTATCTACGTTGATCATAACTTTACTTCCAAATAGTAAGCGTCTTTTAATTTCATGGCTGCAATCACCATCTGCAGTGATTTTGGAGCCCCCAAAAATAGTCTGACACTGTTTCCACTGTTTCCCCATTTATTTCCCATGAAATGATAGGATCGGATGCCATGATCTTCGTTTTCTGAATGTTGAGCTTTAAGCCAACTTTTCCACTCTCCTCTTTCACTTTCATCAAGAGGCTTTTTAGTTCCTCTTCACTTTCTGCCATAGGGTGGTGTCATCTGCATAGCTGAGCTTATTAATATTTCTCCCGGCAATCTTGATTCCAGCTTGTGCTTCTTCCAGCCCAGTGTTTTTCATGATGTACTCTGCATAGAAGTTAAATAAGCAAGGTGAAAATATACAGCCTTGATGTACTCCTTTTCCTATTTGGAACCAGTCTGTTGTTCCATGTCCGGTTCTAACTGTTGCTTCCTGACCTGCATACAGGTTTCTCAAGAGGCTGGTCGGGTGGTCTGGTATTCCCATCTCTTTCAGAATTTTCCACAGTTTCTTGTGATCCACACAGTCAAAGGCTTTGGCACAGTCAATAAAGCAGAAATAGATGTTTTTCTGGTACTCTCTTGCTTTTTCCATGCTCCAGCAGGTGTTGGCAATTTGATCTCTGGTTCCTCTGCCTTTTCTAAAACCAGCTTGAACATTTGGAAATTCACGGTTCACATATTGCTGAAGCCTGGCTTGGAGAATTTTGAGCATTACTTTACTAGCATGTGAGATGAGTGCAATTGTGCGGTAGTTTGAGCATTCTTTTGCATTGCCTTTCTTTGGGATTGGAATGAAAACTGACCTTTTCCAGGCCTATGGCCACTGCGGAGTTTTCCAAATTTGCTGGCATATTGAGTGCAGCACTTTCACAGCATCTCAGTATGCCAGCAAGTTTGGAAAACTCAGCAGTGGCCGCAGGACTGGAAAAGGTCAGTTTTCATTCCAATCCCAAAGAAAGGCAATGCCAAATGCTCAGGATTTGAAATAGCTCGACTGGAATTCCATCATCTCCACTAGCTTTGTTCACAGTGATGCTTTCTAAGGCCCACTTGACTTCACATTCCAGGATGTCTGACTCTAGGTGAGTGATCACACCATCATGATTATCTGGGTCGTGAAGATCTTTTTTGTACAGTTCTTCTGTGTATTCTTGCCACCTCTTCTTAATATCTTCTGCTTCTGTTAGGTCCATACCATTTCTGTCCTTTATCAAGCCCATCTTTGCATGAAATATTCCCTTGGTATCTCTAATTTTCTTGAAGAGATCTCTAGTCTTTCCCATTCTGTTGTTTTCCTCTATTTCTTTGCGTTGATTGCTGAGGAAGGCTTTCTTATCTCTTCTTGCTATTCTTTGGAACTCTGCATTCAGATGCTTATATCGTTCCTTTTCTCCTTTGCTTTTCACTTCTCTTCTTTTCACAGGTATTTGTAAGGCCTCCCCAGACAACCATTTTGCTTTCTTGCATTTCTTTTCCATGGGGATGGTCTTGATCCCTGTCTCCTGTACAATGTCACGAACCTCAGTCCATAGTTCATCAGACACTCTATCAGACCTAGTCCCTTAAATCTATTTCTCACTTCCACTGTATAATCATAAGGGATTTTATTTCCCTTATAATCATATGGGGTTTGAATGGTCTAGTGGTTTTCCCTACTTTCTTCAATTTAATTCTGAATTTGGTAATAAGGAGTTCATGATCTGAGTCACAGTCAGCTCCCAGTCTTGTTTTTGTTGACTGTATAGAGCTTCTCCATCTCTGCCTGCAAAGAATATAATCAATCTGATTTCGGTGTTGACCATCTGGTGATGTCCATGTGTAGAGTCTTCTCTTGTGTTGTTGGAAGAGGGTGTTTGCTATGACCAGTGCGTTCTCTTGGCAAAATGCTATTAGCCTTTGCCCTGCTTCATTCTGTATTCCAAGGCCAAATTTGCCTGTTACCCCAGGTGTTTCTTGACTTCCTACTTTTGCATTCCAGTCCCCTATAATGAAAAGGACATCTTTTTGGGGTGTTAGTTCTAAAAGGCCCTGTAGGTCTTCATAGAACCGTTCAACTTCAGCTTCTTCAGCATTACTGGTTGGGGCATAGACTTGGATTACTGTGATATTCAATGGTTTGCCTTGGAAAGGAACAGAGATCATTCTGTCGTTTTTGAGATTGCATCCAAGTACTGCATTTCAGACTCTTTTGTTGACCATAATAGCTAGACCGCAGCCTGGTCCTAACTCAGTGAAACTAAGCCATGCTGTGTGGGGCCACCCAAGATGGACGGATCATGGTGGAGAGGTCTGACAGAATGTGGTCCACTGGAGAAGGGAATGGCAAACCACTTCAGTATTCTTGCTTTGAGAACCCCATGAACTGTATGAAAAGGCAAAATGATAGGATACTGAAAGAGGAACTCCCCAGGTCAGTAGGTGCCCAATATGCTACTGGAGATCAGTGGAGAAATAACTCCAGAAAGAATGAAGGGAGGGAGCCAAAGCAAAAACAATACCCAGCTGTGGATGTGACTGGTGATAGAAGCAAGGTCCAATGCTGTAAAGAGCAATATTGCATAGGGACCTGGAATGTTAGGTCCATGAATCAAGGCAAATTGGAAGTGGTCAAACAGGAGATGGCAAGAGTGAATGTTACTAAAATGGACTGGAATGGGTGAATTTAACCTGTTTCTCAGACTAATGCAAAATGTGATATACATCATCAGAGAGGTATACAACCTAAGCCTAAAAAATACAAGGTGCCAGGTACCCGGAAAACTGCCTAAGGTTACACTGAGGAAAAGCCCTCTTTGAGGGCTTTTCAGAGACAAGGGCTTAGGTGTGACTACAGGAAACATCAGGTTGTTTGACCGGCAGGTTAAGGAGCTGGCCTGCTTCTGAGTCAGCACTGGCCCCACCACGTTATTCCATGTGTGCTCCTGTGGCTTATGCTTAAAATGCAGACATCTGGAAACACTCTGACGTGTTACTGTTCTGTTATCTTCTCCAAGGTGACTTTCTTGTATAAATCAGTAGACACTTGGGTTGACACTTTAATGTACTTTCCATACACAACTTTTGTTTCTTTTCTTAATCCAAGAGCCTGACCTCCAAACCCATGTGATGCCAGGAGTGGAGACTAATCTTCCCACTGCCTCGTTAGTGAAGAGTCTTATGGCAGAAGGGAGGATGCACTTTCCTGCCAGACAGCCTTTTAATGTGCAGTTGGGTTTTGTGATAGTTAAACTGCTGGTGGCCTTTATTATTCTGTACCATGGTGCATTCTTCAAAGGCACTTTACTTATATTGTTCTAATTGATTCATGGCATATTGGTGAGACAGTTGGGAAGGGTCTTTTTGGTTAAGTGACCATTGGCTATGTGGTTGTGGAGATGAACTTAATCTAGCCTTTGCTTTCTGAAATCAGTTTAGTTTTTGAACTTTACCTTTGCATTTGGTCTGTGGACTTAAGTTCACTGTTTCTAAAGGGAAGTGCTATTCAATTTTTCCACAATCAGCTTGTCAGTAAACTCTGAGTATCCATTTTTAAACTGAGGATTGCTGGTGCTGCCCTTATCTCTTATGAAGAGTTGTTTCCTCTATGGCCATTCTATCACGTCCCAGTTTTGGCGGCTGGAAGTCCAAATCAAGGTGTTCACATGATTAGTTTCTTTTGATGCCTCTCTTCTTGGCTTGTAGACTACTGTCTTCTCATTGTGTACAAAAATGGCCTTTTCTCTATGTGCCTGAATCCTTGGCATCTCTTCTTGTTCTTATAAGGACACCAGTCCTATTGGATCAGGACCCAACTCTAAAGACATCATTTAACCTTAATTACCTCTCTAAAGGCATAGTTTCCAAATACAGGGAGTTAGGATTTAAACAAATGAATTTGGTGGGGGGACCCAAGTCAGTCCATAACAGAGACCCACTGTCTCCTTGGGCTGCCTTGACAGAGTCTACCCCTGCCCTCTGCTGCACAGTCCCTGTGCTCCAGCAATAATAGTCCATCTGTCTATCTGGTAACTGTGATTGTACACACACACACACACACACACACACACACACTCGCTTCCTAGGTGGCTCTAGTGCTAAAAAAAAAAAAAAAAAAAAAAAAAAACAGCTGCCAATGCAAGAGATATAAGAGATGCTGGTTCAGTCCCTGGTTCAGGAAGATCCCCGGGAGGAAGGCATGGCAACCCTCTCCAGTATTCTTGCCTGGAGAATCCCATGGACAGAGGAGCCTGGTAGGCTACAGTCCACAGGGTCACAAAGAATCAGACACAACTGAAGCAGCTTAGCACACATGCAGGCATATACACATTTATGTATACATTCAGTTATATATATTGTTTTTCTTTACATGAACTTGATTGTTTCTATACAATCCAATAAACCAACTTTACACTCATCCATTATAATACTAACCATGAAACACTAGAGATTTTTAGAACTACAATGAAGACCAAAATAAGTATAAAAGGTATCACCATTTTTAACATTTAAAAAATACACAAATAGTATATCCTCCTTGGAAATACTTATAAACAAAGAGGAAAATATCACTTGTAATTCTAGACTCAAAACAGCCTCAGGAACTTGTCAAAAGGAAGGGCTTTTGATTGCCTCTGGCCTTGGAGCCAGATTTTGGAGTAAGGTTAACAAGTGTCCTGGGGAGAGGGTGGCCAGCCAGCCCCTGGGCTCCATGGGCCTCAGAGCCAGTCTGCGGCTGTAAAAGCACTGCAGCTTTCACACACAAAGTGCCCGATAAATGGCTGTCAGGTTGACGAAAGTCTAGCCAAAACATCCTGGTTTTCAAATTCTAAGTGGCCTTTCCATAAAAAGTTTCAGAGAAGGCAACGGCAACCCACTCCAGTATCCTTGCCTGGAAAATCCCAGGGACAGAGGAGCCTAGTGGGCTGCCGTCTATGGGGTCGCACAGTCGGACTTTTTTTTTTTTTTTAACATTTCACTGAGGGATAAGAAATCTGAAATTATAAAGATGCTGACTCCAGATTTGCACCTTTCAACTCAAGTGTTCAACTCAGCGGTCACACTCTGGGAAAAGCACTCCTTCAGGGAAAGAGTCTGAGACAAAGTAAGTAAATTAAATCTGACCCACGAGCAGAGTGAATGAAGGCAGTGTGTTGAGCACCAGTAGGTCAGAGATACCTGGGATTGGCAAGGAGGGTCCAGGTTCTCCCCTACTTCAAGCAGGAAAATAACCCCCAGCCCACACTGGTTGAGACGCTGGCCAGAAAGAGAAGCACAGCCCAGGTGGTCTCCTCCCCACACCCAGAGGGCTGCCTTCCATTACACCGGCCACTTTTCAGACATAATTAAAAGTTCCATGGTTATCCTGTACTACAAACTGACATCAAGGCTTCTGCCCTTCTTGGTCTATGCAGAAAGCAAAGTTCAGGTTGATTAACAGGCAGATTAACTCTACTCTTTTAATTTCTTTGCTTCAAAATGCATGATCTGCAAGACTGACCTGAGGAGCCGAGCCTTCAAATGTGCTTACTCCAAGGTTTGTTGCTCCCCTTGCCCCTCGCAATAATTAATCTTGGGTCTAGTAGATCATTAGGTCTGACCCCTTCAACCATTTGAACTGAGCCCAGGATTTAAGGTTGCCCGTTGGGCTGCCTGGGGAGGGAGACACCCCACTTTTAGATTAGGATTCTTCTCCAGGGCTTTTTCACTAAGGAGTCCCAAAACACAGAAGCCAATCCTTGCATCTTAATCACAGAGATAAATCTTTTTTCTCCCTTGGAGTTTGCCTATGTTGCTCTTAACAGAGGTAGCAGAAGCCCTTAAGTGAGTAAAGTCCTTAGGCATGTGAGGGTGTAAAGGCTCTGTCTGTGCTCAGCCAAGGGTAAGTCAGAATTATCAGGCAGCGCTAGGATTGAGAGCAGAGTCTGACCCTTAGAGTTTTCTTACACCTCCCCCAGGGCTGTGGACAGTTTCCCTGCCCACGTTCTTGACCACAACTAACTTTGACGAAAATGGCTGCTCTGTCAGAACCTAAAGAGGACTGCATTTCGGAGGAGGTTAGTGTAATCTTAGCACTAATACTTCAGTTTATGGGTTCAGGTATTTGTGCCCCCAAATAGATGCATGTGCACATAGCCACTACCAGGTTATTTTAAAGAACTCCCTGAGTTTCATGGGAGCCTCTCTAATTTTTCAGCCAACCATGTAGTTTGTGTGTGTTACACTTTCAAATGATTAAAAAAAAATCTTGCTTGCTTAAAATTGTCAACATTAACCTAATTTTTTTTCTTAATCTATCTGAAACTATTATTCTTTTTTCTTTCTAGACCCTTTCTAGCAACTTGTAAGTTTCTTTAATTGCCTTTTTCTAAAGGCTTAGCCGAAATGAGGTGATTTTGCTTTCTTAGGCATAATGACTACTGGTAAGGAGAAATAAGGAGGTTTTCTCAACCAGGAGACTAACATTTCAAAGAGTTGTTTATAACCTGAAACAACCATGCGGTTTATGGATAGAGTTCTCTCAGATAACCTGCCTTGGGAAGATTCTGCATTGTGCACTCAGACATCCCAAGTTTGTCTTTTTGAAACACTTTGAACTGAAAAGAAAGGTATGGATAACCTCCATTCCAGATGTAGGACTTGGGGGTAATTATTGCTTATTTGGAGGGAGGGATGTGCATGCACAAATATGCTATCCACTTCATGGAACATTAGTTCACTTTGTTGAACTAATAGGAGCAAGAAGTGATGATCACACTGAAATCAAACAAAACTGGATTCAAATCTGCTGTCTGACTTACTAGCTGTGGGCATTTGAAGGGCAGAAAGGTGCTTTTTCAAGCCAATAGCATACCCAACCCCAACAGTTATTTGACATTTTTTCCTTATTCCTTTGTACACTTAATCCTCACTCTTAAAATCTTTTCTTGAATAATGTAGGGAAAGAATGGAATAAAGTAATGGATAATACCATTTTCTCATATTTTTTCTTCTTACTTGGGCTGCGCAAATTAAAATGGGACTAACGATTTCTCATTCATTTAACAAGAGTTTGTTTGCAAATATTAGAGAAAATACCCCGCTGCTCTGTATTTCCTAAACAGTAAAACAGAGATGCCAGGAAATGAATTTATACTCCTGACCATCAGAATTACTCATGTAGAATTAAGGTCCAGATGTGGTAGTTATGGGTCCTGAGTTTTGTCCTCTACAAGTTTAATCCTGAATAAAGGCATGAACAAAAATCAGTGACCACTGTTCTTATTATCCATAATTGTACTATAAAATGCAGCTAAGAGATAATTCTGTTGTATTTCTTGATGGCTTCCATATTCATACTAAAGAGACAATCTATCCCACATTCAGGCCTCTCAGTTCCTATGGCCAACCTTCCTCAGCCATTGACTCCCATGGTTCTAGTCTGGGTCTTCCCAACATGAGTGGTTGCATCACTTCCAAACTCTCAGATCCCAGTATACCACTCTTCGACCATCATCTCCCCACTTTGCAGCTCACTGGCCTGCCCCAAGTCTGTTGATCTTAACTACATGATCACACACATGTTTCACCTCCCTCTTTAGCCTTATAGCTGACCCATTCATCTCTTTATCACTCTCACCTGGCAAAGTCCAGCCATGGTTAAACCCAATTTTGCCCACCCTTGTTCTAGGAAGTAAAATAATTTTTATAACCGCAAATCTCAAGAGCCCTCTAGCACTCCCAAGGAGCACTCAACTTTTCCCACACTCAAAGAAGGCTATTTCATATTTTCTTCTTTTTCCTCAAATCTCTAGCACCTGTCCCCTCTCCACCATAATGACCTGCTTTCCTTTGTTGAGAAAATGGAGGCCATCAGACCCCAATCAGCTTGCTTTCACATGGCCCACTGCACTAGCCTGCCTGAACGTGGGCTCACAAGCTCTGTTCCTTCTCATTCCCACTGTCCTGGGTCAACTGTCAATTTATACATACGATCCTAGCTCATCTTGCCTTCTAAGAAACCCTGATCCTGAGATTGGTATCTGTCTCCTGCATAGTCAATTCTCCTCTCTGTTGGAACTTTCTCAGCTCATCACATAATGTTTCTGCTCAAAATTGGCTTTTCTGTTCAACATTCTTTCCATAACCTTCTAGTCCTAGGTGGCCTGCCTCTGCCTACTGCTGCCTGCTCCTTTTCCAGGTATTTCTAGTATCAATGGTTGTCTTTCCCACCCTTGAGTTCAGCAAGCCAGTCTGCTCTTGGGGCCTTTGCTTTTCATGTGAGGAACATTTCCCCCAGATACTGAAATGGCTTACTGCATCTTTTCATTTAGGATTTTTCTCAACATCACCTTCTCAGTGGTCTCTGTAAGCACGCAATGTAAAAGAGTCTCCACACACGTACAGACACTCTCCAGGCTCCATCATGCTTTGTTTTCACTCATGGTGCTCATGGTGCAATTTCAGTGTGTTTGGTCCCCCTATTAAAGTATAACCTCTAAGATCAAGGAGGCATTTGCCTGTCCTATTCAGAGCTGGTTCCCAGCATCAGCTAGAATAATACCTGGTATGTGGCAGGCCATCCATAAAACATTTGTACCCAATAGGTATGGTTCGAGGCCCTGGCTTGGCCTTTTAACTTGGTAGCCTTTAACTTCTCTGAGGGAGACTCCATTTCTGAATCTACAGCAGTATAGAGGGATGATAAAAATAGGATCTATTTCATTGGACTGTTAAAAGGTTGTCTGAGGATGAGAAGAAGTGATGCCAGGAATGTTCTCAGCACTGGCCCAGCATGTAGTGAGGATACAGTAAGAATTGATTGGTATTATGAGTCTTATGAGCAGATCCTGTTTCTCTGTGGGTCTCCTCCAGCTCTGGTTACAAAAATACATAGATTTCAGTATCAGTATCATATAGAGAAGCTGAATGCATATTTGGACAATATACAGGAAAATTAAAAGTGCCAAAAATAATGAGTTAGTACCTATAAGAATGGGTTTAATCCCTTCATTCAGGGTATTTTAAGAGGAAATCACTGTCCCCTAAACAGTACCTATGGGATGGATGGAGAATAGTTCAAAATGGTGGCTGAACTGTGGATTGTAGTTTAATGAATATTTGTGAGAGAAGAACTAGACCAGAAGTACTTCAGTTTACTTCTTGTGCCCAAATGAGTCTGTTGCTTAGAGACATTGTCTTAGAAGATCACAATGTAGGCAACCAGAGAGTGGGCCTGGGCTTCCCACACAGCCCCTGGAAAGGCAGAGAGGAGAGAGAACAGGTTCTTGATGCTGACCAGTATTTAATGAAAGAGTAAGAACTCTCCTCCAGATATGAGATAAAGGGAGGTACCCACTCATCACTTCATGCAGCAAGTTGTAGGGAGGAGGAACCTCCACGATGTATCTAGGGGAGGGCAGCTGCTGCTGCCATGGGGGTGTGAGGGCCCTGACGTGGCAGAGTACCTGGGCATCTGTGGACCTATGTGGGCTTTTCTTAGTTTTTCATGGAAGAGGAGTATCTGTGTGCCATGTCATGGGACATCAGACATTGCCCTAGAGAGAGATACACATTTTGCTTAGAACCTAAACACATTTTTATATTTTAAAATACACCTTAGAAAGTCTAAAGCTAGTCATTGAGGAGATAGTTTGTATGAAATTAAAATCAATTTATAGGCATCTTCTCAGGAGCATCATTCATTTTTCAAGGAGTAAATATTGTCGCAGTCTCACCACACACTCCTGTAGCTGAGCCATGCACATCCCTCCCCGGCTGAGCCCTCACATTGCCTATCTGTTTAGTCAGAGGGAGTGGGTGGCTGCAAAGAGCTCTGTGCAAAATTCAGCCCTTGTCTTCCACTGATCAGACTGTCTGACCCAGATGGAAAGGCAGCTGACATACTTCCTATGATCTAATTTACCCAAAGCTTTTCAGTACATTATTTTTTTTTAATTGGAGGATAATTGCTTTACAATGTTATGTTGGTTTCTGCTGTACAACAATATGAATCAGTCATAATTGTGCTTGTGTGTGCATATATATATATCCCCTCTGTCTCGCTTCTCTCTCCATCCATATCCCACCCCTCTAGGTCATCACAAATATCGTATATTAACACGTATATATGGAATCCAGAAAAATGGTACTGATGAACCTATTTACAGGGAAAAAATGGAGATGCAGATGTAGAGAATGCCCTTGCGGACACAGCAGAGGAAGGGGAGGGGAGGATAAATTGAAAATGTGGTATTGACATATATACACTATCATGTGCAATACATTAATTTAATAGCTATTTTTAATAAGTAGAATTAAAGCAGGGTTTTTTTTTTCCCTTCAACCACATAGATTTAGATACAAAGACCAAACTCTTTGTCATTCTTCCATCCTTAGCTGGGCTTACTGGTAGTAAATGACAAAACCTAGGTCTGAAGGACAGTGATTTTGAGGAATTTAATAGTCTGTAAGAAAGTGATTCTAAATTCAGAGTACAAAGAAAGAGATCAGCCAAAGGAACTCCTCTCTTTTCCTCAACAGCCTCTTCTAATCAGTCGCCAAGTTCTATCCCTTTCCTATCTCCTCTCCCCTCTGCCCTTCTAATCATGTTGTCAAAACTCTCATCGGCTGTCTCCAGATTAGTTCTCTGCCTCTGTCTTGTGCTTTCTAAATTCAGGCTTCTCAGCCTGGGGCCCACCATGGATTTGATGACAAAAACTTGGCCTCTGTGCACCAGTGACAAATCCAATCTCAGAGACAGAGTTTTGGATGAAGTAGAAAAGATTAGCTTTATTGCTTTGCCAGGCAGAGAAGATCACAGCAGGCTCATGCCCCTCGAAAACTGTGTATTCCAACCGAGGAGGATTTAGTGAGGAGTTTTAGAGTAATAGTTCAAGGGTGGGGTTGCTGTTAAGATTAGGGTATGTGCAGGGCCTGCACTCCTTTTATCTAGTACCAAGTAATCTCTTGATGAGCTTCTCTGGTTCCATTAGTCCGGCCTCAGGTAGTCTTTTCTAGAATGAAGAATGCTGACATCTTCCATTTGTTGAGGATTTTAATTCTGTAAAGAGCTCAAAGATCTTGTTATGAGTATCCCTTGAGGCAGAACCGGATCACGCTCTAAGGCTGCACTATTGTTTCATGCAGCCATGCATGAAATTGTTTCATGTTGTTTCATGAAACATGAAATAAGAATTCTTTCATGGCTGCATGAAACAATAGGGCTTCCCTAGTGGCTCAGCTGGTAAAGAATCCCCCTGCAATGTGGGAGACCTGGGTTCCATCCCTGGCTGTTCCTGTTCCTTGCTGAGCCTCATAGCCATCAAAAATTAATTAAAATATCCCAAACATGACATGAGCTGGACGAAGCTCAAGCTGGAATCAAGATTGCCAGGAAAAATATCAATAACCTCAGATATGCAGGGACTGCCCTCATGGCTCAGCTGGTAAAGAATCCACCTGCAATGTGGGAGACCTGGGCTTGATCCCTGGGTTGAGAAGATACCCTGGAGAAGGAAACAGCTACCCACTCCAGTATTCTGGCCTGGAGAATTCCATGGACTGTATAGTCTATGGGGTGGCAAAGAGTCGGACAGGACTGAGTGACTTTCACTTCACTTCACTTCAGATATGCAGATAACACCACCTTATGGCAGAAAATGAAGGGGAACTAAAGAGCATTTTGATGAAGGTGAAAAAAGAAAGTGGAAAGCTAGCTTAAAACTCAACATTCAGAAAACTAAGATCATGGCAATCAGTCCCATTACTTCATGGCAAATAGATGGAGAAACAATGGAAACAGTGACAGACTTTATTTTCTTGGGCTTCAAAATCACTGCCAATGGTGACTGCAGCCATGAAATTAAAAAATGCTTGCTCCTTGGAAGAAGAGCTGTGACAAACCTAGACAACATATTAAAAAACAGAATCATTTTGCCGACAAAGGTCTGTCTAGTCAAAGCTATGATTTTCCCAGTAGTCATGTATGGATGTGAGAGTTGGACTATAAAAAAGGCTGAGCACTGAAGAACTGATGCTTTTTAAATGTGGTGCTGAGAAGACTCTTGAGAGTCCCTTACAGCAAGGAGATCAAACCAGTCCATCCTAAAGGAGACCATTCCTGGGTGTTCATTGGAAGGACTGATGTTGAAGCTGAAACTCCAATATTTTGGCCACCTGATGAGAAGAGCCGACTCATTGGAAAAGACCCTGAGGCTGGGAAAGATTGAGGACAGGAGAAGGGGGTGACAGAGGATGAGATAGTTGGATGGATGGCATCATCGACTCAATGGACAAGAGTTTGAGCAAACTCCAAGAGATGGTGAAGGACAGAGAAGCCTGGTGTGCTGCAGTCCATGGAGTCACAAAGAGTCAGACACGACTGGGCAATTGAACAACAACAAAACATGACAAAACCAGCCCACATTTCTTGTCCCCTGCAGAGCCTCATGGCCACCTCAAATTCTAGCTCAGGGATGTGGCAGGACTTGTGGCTCCCCAAACATCAAGGTGCTGTTCTTCTCCTTGCCTTTGCTACTGCAGTTCCCTCTGCCTGTGGCATCCTTCCCCTCCTCCCCATCCACCCGCCCCCATCCTCCCCTGCCTCATTTCCTCCTGTCCAGAGATATCCTGTTCAAAGGCCTTCAGCTTCCAGAGAAAGCCTTGGTCGTGCCACCTCCTGTGAAGTATTGAATCAATCAGTTGTCAAAGATTAATTTGTTAACAGAGGATACCGAGTTCCCCCATGACTCTCCAGGGCCTTGGGAGTGATGATGGTGGGCAGACCTCTCCCTGTAACACTCACGTCAGCTGCTGACACCCTCTCTAACTGCACTTCTCCCCTTGTGCACTTTTGTGGCACCCTCTCCAACCTCCGTACCCCTGGCTTTTTTATTATATTCTGGAAAGGTTTGACTTTAGTAAAAGTATGACCTGTCAGTGCTTCAGCACACAAAACAGTTGCAGTTACAGAAGGAACACGGGGTCATAAAAGTATTGTTATTTAAAGGGAGGTTATCATTTCAAGAAGACTAGGGAGATAACTCTTACACATATAATACAACATAAATTATTCTGTGTGCTATATTATGAGGATTATCCACACGCGTATATACAAAAAGTTGGGAAACAGAATAAACTCATCTTTAGACAGGTTAGCTATATTTCCAAATAATTATATTATTTGGAATTATATATATTATATATATTTCCAGTTAATATATTTTTATTTACCTCCAAACACCTTTCCAAGTGTTTTAAATTTAACACAATGAATTCAATAACTCAATTAATCATGAGCTGCCAGTTTCTTGCCCCTACTAAGTGTCCTAAAAGTCTGTAAACACAAGGAATATTGTGCAATCTTGCCCATTTGAGGATATGTGTGTGTGTACACATGCACATGCCCCGGCTTGATCCAGAAGGGGGTTTTAGGCTTAGGAAACAGAGGAGCACGTACTTTCAGCCAGTGAAGGGTGGGACTCAGGTAAATGTGCCTATGACAATGGCAGGCACATGTTTTACAGGGGCTGTGGTAGGAACCGATCTCTAAGTGTTCAAATGGTTCTTGCTACAAAAGGAACAAGGCTGGCTGTATTGTTCACAGGTTCCAGGGTGATGAAAATTGAGCACAGTCACTCAGGAGATACGTAACTATTGTTAGTTCTAAGATCAGGCAGATGGTTCTCTCAAGGCAAAAGAATGTGTTGAAAATGAGCTCTGGATGACCAAGGAAACAAACTGAGGAAGGTTGTCTTAGTTTTCTATTCAGCTTAGTTCAGTTCAGATGCTCAATTGTTTCCGACTCTTTGCCACCCCATGGACTGCAGCACACCAGGCTTCCCTGTCCATCACCAACTCCCAGAGCTTACTCAAAGTCATGTCCAGCAAGTTGGTGATGCCCTCCAACCATCTCATCCTCTGTTGTCCCCTTCTTCAATCTTTCCCAGCATCAGGGTCTTTTCCAGTGAGTCACTTCTTCGCATCAGGTGGCCAAAGTATTGGAGTTTCAGCTTCATCAGTCCTCCCAATGAATATCCAGGACTGATTTCCTTTAGGATTGACTGGTTTGCTCTCCTTGCTATAAGGGACTCTCAAGAGTCTTGTCCAACACCACAGTTCAAAAGCATCAATTCTTCGGAGCTCAGCTTTCTTTATGATCCATATCTCACATCCATACATGACTACTTGAAAAACCATAGCTTTGACTAGACAGACCTTGGCCAGCAAAGTAATGTCTCTGCTTTTTAATATGCTGTCTAGGTTTGTCATAGCTCTTCTTCCAAGGAGCAAGCATCTTTTAATTTCATGGCTGCAGTCACCATCTGCAGTGATTTTGGAGCCCAAGAAAATAAAATCTTCCACTGTTTCCATTGTTTCCCCATCTATTTGCTATGAAGTGACAGAGCTTGATGCCATGATCTTAGTTTTCTGAATATTGAGTTTTAAGCCAGCTTTTCCACTCTTCTCTTTAACTTCCATCAAGAGGCTCTTTAGTTCCTCTTCACTTTCTGCCATAAGGGTGGTATCATCTGCATGTCTGAGGTTATTGATATTTCTTCCGGCAATCTTGATTCCAGCTTGTGCTTCATCCAGCCCAGTGTTTCTCATGATATACTCTCCATATAAGTTAAATAAGCAGGGTGACAATATACAGCCCTTCCCCAGGCTGGCACTGCTCAGTACCAAACTGTTTCAGCTGGAAAGAGTTCCCCTCACTAGGAAAGGGAAAGCAGGATGAACAGCTGCCTTCTCCCAGGCTTTGAGGGCACTACACACAAAGATCTCTGTTGGCTTTCACTGCACCCAAACCACCAATGTCAAGATGGCTAGGAACAAGGAAGAAAAGCAGGATCTACCAATAGCTGCCATAAGGTGGGAGTAATTATGGTTCACAATGACCAGCTCTATAAGCAAACCCAGTAGCTTTTCCCAGTGAAGAAGGAACCAATGACCAGCACAGCTGTGGTGGAATTCCTGCAAATTTTAGCAGCTTTTGCCCCACAGGTACTCTTGTTTGCTCATGCAAGCTACCTAAGTCCCCCGCCCCCCGCCACCCCCCCCCCCCCGCCGCCCCTGCCAGAGCCTGGGAACCACAACAAGAGCTAGCCCAGGCCTCTGAGGATGCACAGTGCAAGATGCCACCCTCCACACCCCATGGCTGACCATCATCACAACGCATACACCTGGGGCTGGCTCCTCCAGCTGTGCCCCTGCATGCTGCCAGCCCAGCCTTTGTCATGAGCCTGCACTGTGTACGCACACTCGGGGAGACTTTGGACACATGACACTCGGGGAGACACAGGACAGCATGACTAGCAGCCACAGCCTCCAGCACTGCAGCTGCCTGTGGGCCCAAATCAGGCTCTGTCTTCTGTTACTGGTGTGCACCAACTCTATCTGACATAGTCCTGGAAGTCCTAGCCAGGCGGAAAAGAGAAATTAGAAGCATACAAACTGGAAAGAAGTAAAATCATCTTGTTTGCGATGGTATGATCTTATAATATATAGAAAACCCTAAAGACTACACCAAGAAACTGTTCAGACTAACCAATTAATTCAGTAAAGTTGCAGGCTTTTGGAGTAAAACTTACACTATTAGCTCTCTTGGGTCTCCAGCTTGCTGACTGCAGATCTTGGGATTTGTCAGCCTCCCTAAATATGTGACCCAATTCCATGTATGTATATATATATATATATATATATATATATATATATATATATACACACACACACATAAATACACACGCACACATTATACAAAGTGAAAGAGCCCATCCACAAAAGGCCATATAGGATTTAATTTATATGAAATATCTGGAATATATAAATTCACAGAGACAGAAATAAACTTAGAGATTTCCTGGGGCTATGGGAGGAGAGGAGAGTGGGGTGAAACTGCTTGATGCATATAGGATATAGGGTCTTATTTTGAATTATTAAAATGCTTAGAAACTAGATAGTGAATGTGCTAAACACCACTGCATTGTTCATCAAATGATCAGTTTCATGTTATGTGGATTTTACCTCATAAACTATTTTTAATAAAACAGAAAAAAGTAAAAATTATTACATACATACATACATGCCAGAGCAAAGATTAAAAATTCAGAAGCCTCCAAAGAGCCAGGTCAGGTCAGTATCACATTTAATTTAAGGTGATTGCAGCCATGAAATTAAAAGGCGCTTACTCCTTGGAAGGAAAGTTGTGACCAACCTAGACAGCATATTGAAAAGGAGAGATATTACTTTGCCAGCAAAGGTCCGTCTAGTCAAGGCTATGGTTTTTCCAGTGGTCATGTATGGATGTGAGAGTTGGACTGTGAAGAAGGCTGAGCACCGAAGAATTGATGCTTTTGAACTGTGGTGTTGGAGAAGACTCTTGAGAGTCCCTTGGACTGCAAGGAGATCCAACCAGTCCATCCTAAAGGATGGGTGTTCATTGGAAGGACTGATGCTGAAGCTGAAACTCCAATACTTTGGCCGCCTCATGCGAAGAGTTGACTCATTGGAAAAGACCCTGATGCTGGGAGGGATTGGGGGCAGGAGAAGAAGGGGATGACAGAGGATGAGATGGCTGGATGGCATCACAGACTCGATGGACATGAGTTTGAGTAAACTCCAGGAGTTAGTAATAGACAGGGAAGCCTGGCGTGCTGTGATCCATGGGGTCACAAAGAGTCGGACGTGACTAAGTGACTGAACTGAACTGAACTGAACTGAAGGTGACTTTAAGGATTTTAAGGCCGATCATTGATTTTCACACTGCCAGGCTAGAAAAATCTTTCCAGTTACAAATAGGATGCTTTGGTGGATAGCCACAACCTGATTGCTGAGCCCTAAAAAGGAAAGCACTAGTGTGTTAGGATTGATGTATGCAGTACCAGAGAGGAGGGCCAGGAAGATGCTATGTTTCTCAACAGGGTGGCAGTTTCTCAGCTTTAGTTGCTCCCTGCTAGATACTCTGATACTTTAAAAATCTGAAACCCACATTTTGTGTAAACCTGATTTTTAAAAATATGTTGAAAACTAAGATTTTGAAAACCCAAATATAGTATGAGCCAAAGAAAATATGTCACCAGGCCATGTAGCCTGTAGACTCACTGGTGCCCCAGCAGATGCCTTTTGTCAGATTTGAATCACACAAGAGTGATAAGCCCACAGAGTAGAAGTGAAGGTGCCTCGCAGATTGAGGGACCAGCTGATTAGATGATGGTCCTCTAGGCAAGGAAGTAAGATCTGCAGAAAAGTGGATTGTTTCTCCTTAATAGAAGGTACAGGTTTGAATGCTGGAGGTGGGGCTCCAGGGGCTAAGGCATTACAGAACCCACTTCTGGGGCTTGGAACTGGAATCAAGTCAGTTTTTGAGATAAGAGTTAGAGACATCTTTCCTTTACCATTTGAAAGAGGAAGACTCTTGATACTGTTACTTCTCCAGGTGTGGTCCCCCAGCAGCAAAAGCCTTACCGGAAACTTGAAATACAGGCCCTCAGGCCTTCCCTAGGCCTACAGAATTAGACCTTCCATGGTGGGGCCCAGCAGTCTGTCTTGCATCAAGCCCTGACTCTGAAGCAGCTCGTGGCAGTGAACTTCTGCCCTAGAGCAAACAGAACGACTCAGTCATTTTTTAGAATTTGATAGCGCTTGTCATGTGCCCACTTTCAGAGTTGTCTGTAGATACAGAAACTGTCTTCAAAAGAATAGCTAAAGAATCTAAAAGTCATCAGGGAAAATCTGGCATCTGATTACTCCTAACTAGCATTCTCCTTCCCAGTATTTCATACCCTTTTTAGGAAGCCAAATGCCTCACCTCTCAAACATAGCAGTCCTTTGCCCCAATCAGATTTGCTCTTGGTGTTAGTATCTGTCCCCAAAAGTAGTCAGTATAAAGAAAATCATCTCTAATTAACACATTCTGTCCAATTCACACAATGAAAACTAGGAGAAATGCCTCATTTTTCCAACCCCTCTCTTTTTCCCCATTGTGATTGGCAGAAGAGCCCTGAAATTGGGAAGCCTGGATCTTGCCCTCAAGGCAATAAGGAAAGCAGAAGGGGTGAGGACTCTGGAAGCTGACTTGGTGACTGCAGGATCAGAAAGCAGAAATGAGCAGTAAGAATATGAACCAAATGTGAACAGAATATGAGCAAAAGAGAGCCAGTAGCCAGGCTGGGTCTGAAAAAATGACCTCAAGATTCCTCCCACTTGAATTTTGGGAAGTCGTTGATCTGAGCTCAGCTTTCAAGTTTGTAAACTGCAGTGAGGATCATGAAGAATGTCTGATTTGCAATCTGTTAAAAGAGTGTGTCCACAAGAACTGGCTTTGTGCTTGGCACACCATCAGCTCTCATCCCTGTCGCTTGTCTTCTTGCCCCTTGGAAGGGCCTTCTAAGTCTTTCATCACAGGTGTCCTGCAGGTTGGGGAAATTGCCTGAGGGTGCCGTTGACTGTTGGAATTTTATGTTTCATTCTTTTAGCCCCTAAAGATGGCTTTGTTCTTTGAGTTTACAGAACTTTCTGTGGGAGGACTTCAGATGAGCGAGGTCTAATCACCTAGTCATCATATTGTGAGGATTCCATGAAGGAGATGTTCTCAAAAGTGCTCTGTAAACATTTGTGAGGTGTGTTTGTTTATTGGTTGCTCATTGAACTATTTCAGAGATTTGGATGTAGAAATGGAACTTAGGCTTTTGATTGGATTGATTTTTGTTTTTTAAGGTGGCTTGGAGGCATATCAGCTTATTTCATAGACATTATCTTGGACACAAAGGAACCACTGATTTTTGATCTAAAATAGAATCCCTGATTCCATACTCTTGGTTACTGACATGCCATGGCTTGAAGATTTTATTAGTTATAATGTGATGCTATTTTGCACCTGATTTTTAGATCCATATTATCAACTATGGAGTCAGAGTTATCTTGGTCAGGTGAATATATAAAGGCTCAATGAAAGTCATGAATTTTATCCCCTGGTGTTACTGGTGGGTTCATTGTTCTGTAACTAAACATAAAGCTAATCAACAATTTGGGTTCATTTTCTGTAACTAAACATAAAGCTAATCAACAATTTGGGCTCAAAGAAGTCATTATATAATTAGTTTGAAATAATCGTGGCAATGTAAGTAGAGTTAACATGTTAGAATCAAGCGTAACGTGTTCACAACCCTTTGGAAATGCCATGTGTGCTACAGGGAGCTTCTCCCACTTTTACCAAAGGAAGTTAACCCACATCTGGGGCACCTGGAGAAGCAACTCAGAGTGGTCTTTCACATGCAAGAGAGTTCTTTGAAAACTCCTGTTTATCTTCAAAATGCATCTATATTTTGTATTCAACTTTAACTTTCCTCATGTTTGCTTTTAAAATAGATTTACCCAAAATTCTGAGTAAAAGTGGTGCTCCAGGACAGACACCCTTTCCCCCTGGTACACTTATCTCCCCCTGGGAATAAGATCACAACTGTCTGAGAAGCCTCTGTGTTCTTAGAGACTGGAAGATGGAGCATATAGGTTAAAGAGTACATGTGACGGGGTAATTGAGACACATGTGTGTTTTTAGCAAACAGCCTCATCTTCATGCAAAGGTTTTGTGAAAGAAAAGCTAGGATTTGAACGGTGTTGTAGGGATCTAATGAGAAGGGAGGCTGGTCAACTGAACCATGTGTCTTCATGCTTCTGAAATGGAAGTTCCCCTGCAAGGGTATGAAGACTTGATTGTCACTCTGTTTTTTACTGATTTTCACTTTTGGGCTTTACAACAGTATGTGCATTCATACTTATAACTTCAGAAAGCAGATGTAAGGCAAAACCAATACAATATTGTAAAGTAATTAACCTCCAATTAAAATAAATAAATTTATATTTTAAAAAAAGCAGATGTAAAGAGGACATGAGAATGGGAGTAGGAGAGATACATGTGAATTAATCCCACAGGTCTTAATTCAACTCCAGGAGCCTTCTTGATAAGCCTACACAATCTTCTGCTGGCCACTAACAGATTCGGCTTTTTTTTACCTAAAATTATGTTTATATATATTTTTAATTGCAGCAAAGTGTTTCACTAATGAATACATTGTAATTTATTTAGCATTCCCTTATCCATTAACTTTTCATTTCCCCTCCAATCTTTTGCTCTATATAAACAAAGCCACAATAAATTTCCTTTTATACATGGTTTTTAACACACGACTGAGTAATTTTGTGATAAATTCCTAGACATGAAATTAATGGCCATTTACCAGCTCTCTTGAGGATGTGTGTGTATCAATTAACACTCCCCTCAATAATGAGAGGGAGAAGGTAATGGCAACCCACTCCAGTACTCTTGCCTGGAAAATCCCATGGGCAGAGGAGCCTGGTAGGCTGCAGTCCATGGGGTCGCACAGAGTCGGACACGACTGAAGCGACTTAGCAGCAGCAGCAGCAATAATGAGTGAGACTGCCTGTGTCTCCACACTTTTGGCCACTGTATCAGTTAAGAGCAAATTGGATATCATACCAGTTACTTAGAGTTTCATATGAATAATTGTTAAACAGATAAAAAAATCTGTTAAGAGAATTAAAACAAGATCCCACTCCAGTATTCTTATGTAGAGAACTCCATGAACAGAGGAACCTGGTGGGCTACATACAGTCCATGTGGTTGCAAAGAGCTGGACATGACTGAGTGACTAACACTTTCACTTTCAAGGTATCGGTAAGGTGGTAAGTGCAAAAACAAAAAAAGCTGCCATCTCTAAGGCTGGAGAAGTGAAGAGATTGAAATAAAACTTAGAAGCTTAAAGAAAGGACCTTACAGTACTGAAATGCAGACCTGTTTGGAGGAGGATTTTATTCAACAGTGCTGCAACCTTAGAGGAGGGACCCCACGGACCCAGACTGGACTTCTGAGGTTACTGATGCTACTTCACTGGGACAGGAAAGGTCAGACTGACTTTTCAGTGTTGGAAGAGTATTGGGGAAAATCCACAAACTGGATTTAGCTGCTGCAATGGTGAAGCACTGAAGCCCCAGGTGAAAACAGTTGCTGGGGTAATGTGGACCAGAACAGGAAGCAGAGAGGGCAGAGCTAGTCTCTTTTCCTTCTTTCCATCTTCCTCTTCCCCTCTGGTACCTCCTGTTGGCAGAGCCTGTGCAGGCACCAGGTGGCAAAGCAGAGATGCTGTGAGCATTCTCCACTCTAGCATCACAGGGCTTAGAACGCTGGGACTTGAGTCAAAAGACAGCTCAAAACCTGGCAGATCACCCCTGTAAGTTCTCAAGCTTTTTGCTTATTAGCAATGTGACGGATGAAAACTCAGCTTGTAGGTTTGATTAGCATTTTTTCTTATTGTAGTCAAGGTCAAATACTTCTTAATTTTTAGAGTTGATTCTCCTTTCTATTAATATAAACTATCCTTTGATATGCTTTGTTCATACTTGTTTTCTTTTGGTTGTTGTTTTTGCTTCTTAGACAAGAAAGAAATTAGGCTTTTGAATATGTGAGTTGAAAATACTTATCCAGGTTTGTCATTTATCTTTTGATATATGGTGGCTTTTCCAAGTATGCGTTTTTATTTTTACAGAGTTGAGCTTTTCAGTGTTTTCTTTTGTGACTTCAGGGCTTTTCTTCACCGGCAGGAAAAACTCTTCAAGTTTGAGATCATAAAAATATTCTTCCATCTTTTCCCCCAATGCTTTTAGGATTTTGATTTTAGCATTTAAATATTTGATCAATTTGGAATTTTTTTTCTATTATATAAAATGAGGCATTCCTCCAAATGCATCTCCATCTTCCAGACTTACTATCCAGATGTCCCATTTTCTCCACTGATTTGAAAATTCACCTTTATTGTATTTCCTACTTTTTGGGTCTACTTCTGTACCTTCTATTTTGTTGCTATGACTATTCATGTACCAGCATCATACTGTTTTTATTACACTTGCTTTATAATATGGTTAAGTATCTTATACAGCATTTCTTCCTCATTATTTTCCCTTTTTATTATAGAATCTTGTTTGTTCTTGGTTTTCCTTTCTCACATAGGAAAATTTGAGTTAGCTTGTCCAATTTCAAATGCTATTGGTAGTTTCACTGCGATCACATAATGATATAGATTAACTAAGAACGTACTGAAATTGTTACCATTTTCGAGTTTTTCTATTTAAGAATATGGTATACCTTTTGGTTTGTTTTTCTTCTTTTGCATTTTTCTTCAATATATTCCAAGGTGCTTTCACTGCCTTTTTTTCTCCTTATTTGCGGTTGCGTGCATCTTGACTTGATGTCTTCCCATACCCCAGTTTTACCTCCAGTGCATACAGCAACCATACTTCATATATTATATCCAGAGATATCGATATCTTGTGGTTTTATTAAGGATGGAGTTTGCCTTTTGTTTTTCTTCTTGTTGCTTTTGCGTGATTGGTTCATGAGAGAATAGCAGGAACAGCTTTTTCCTCTTATTTAAACCTCAGATGCTGTTTCATTTACATTTTCAAGCACTCTGGGATTCTACCATGTTGACTGCAAGAAATCCAGCTTTTATCACTAAATATTTCTGGGCCTCTTTGGAATGCTGACCAGTTCACAGGCATACTCTGAATATCATTGCCACCGCATCTAGGCATGTCTTTCAAGTACTTCTCAACCACCTGCACTTAGCATCGCTCTATCCCAAGTCAGGCATCACCCTTTCATCCATCGCAACTGCTTTCAACAGGGGGTAAAGATTTCCCTGGGGGTACATGATGATATTCCCAGGGGTAATAAGAACAGTGATTTCAGGTTCTCAGTTTCCATATGTTTGAGTTGAGTTGAGTTGCTCAGTCATGTCCGACTCTTTGCGACCCATGAATCACAGCATGCCAGGCCTCCCTGTCCATCACCAATTCCCGGAGTTCACTCAAACTCATGTCCACTGAGTCGGTGATGCCATCCAGCCATCTCATCCTCTGTCATCCCCTTCTCCTCCTGCCCCCAATCCCTCCCAGCATCAGAGTATTTTCCAATGAGTCAACTCTTCGCATGAGGTGGCCAAAGTACTAGAGTTTCAGCTTTAGCATCAGTCCTTCCAATGAACACCCAGGACTGATCTCCTTTAGAATGGACTGGTTGAATCTCCTTGCAGTCAAAGGGACTCTCAAGAGTCTTCTCCAACACCACAGTTCAAAAGCATCAATTCTTCGGTGCTCAGCTTTCTTCACATATGTTTGCTTTCCTGAAATTGATCTGCCTGAGAATTGCCAGTGGTCTGTAGGTTCTTTCTTCCAATTCTCCTTCCACTCTTCCTCTTTCATACGTCCTTAAGAAAAGGCATATGTCTTGTCTCATCCATTCTAGATCATACTATGTATATTGGCTTGAGGATGGAAAAGCATCTAGGGAGCAACCAAGTGGGCACTTCAGAATACTACAGTAGTGCTGGTGTTGAGAAAGTGAATGGCTGCAGTGACTGGTCACAAAGGCTTTTTGCAACTTAGGTAGTTCCAGTTCTTGGCTTTCATTAATGCTGAAAGAAGATTTAGAGAGGTTGTGCATGGAGAGGCAATTTTAATTAATTTGAATTGATTTATTACTATGTTTTTGAGTTATATGTGGCTTATAAAGAATTAAAGTAAATAAAAGATATTACTATAATTGCACCTACTGTATAAACAGTTCTCTCAAACACTTATGTAACAAGGAAGAACTTGATAAATTCTCTCACTCTAGTAATGAAAAATGTTCATCTATGTAGATATAAACTAATTTATTTTATTGAAGTATATTTAATTTACAATATTGTGTAAGTTTCAGGTATACAGCAAAGTGATTCTTATTTTTTCAGATTATTTTCCATTGTAGGTTATTATATTGAATGTACTTCTCTGACCTAAATAATAAATCCTTATTGCTTGTATTTTATGTATAATAATTTCTATCTGTTAATCTTTACTCCTAATTCATTCCTTTCCTCCCTCTCTTTACCCTTTTTTAACCATAAATTTTCTGTGTCTGTGAGTCTTTCTATTTTGAATAAATACTGCTTTGTATTGTTTATTTTTCACATATAAGTGATATTATATAATGTTTGTCATTCTCTGCCTGACTTACTTCACTTAGTATGATATTCTTTGTTTTTCTTCTTGGTGCCCTTAGACTCTTCTCTTCATATTTAACTTTTGTCTTTTTGATTATGATGTGACTTTGTGTGGGTTTTTTAGGTTCCTGTCCCTGGATATCTGTTTCCTTCTTTAGGTTTGGGAAGTTTTCAGGCATAATTTCCTCGGGCACATTTTCTGTTCCCTCTCTCTTTCTTCTCCTTCTGGAACCCCTATTATCTGTAGGTTGGCCCCCTTCACATTATCCCATAGATCTTGCTTGTCACTTTCATTTTTTGGTTTGTCTTTCTGTCTGCTCTTCTGATTGGGTGATGTCCATTATTCTGTCTTCCTGTTCATTTTTCTGTATTATTTAGTGAACTACTCACTGCTTTTAGATCAGTTTTTATCTTGGCAGTTGAGCTATCTAATGTTGATTGGTTCCTCTTTATAGTTTCTGGTTCATTGTTACAGTGATCTGACAATAATAATGTTTATTAATTCCATCAGCATTTTAAGGACTTCCCTTGTGGCTCAGACAGTAAAAGCGTCTGCCTACAATGTGGGAGACCCGGATTCGATCCCTGGGTCGGGAAGATCCCCTGGAGAAGGAAATGGCAACCCACTCCAGTACTCTTGCCTGGAAAATCCCATGGACGGAGGAGCCTGGTAGGCTACAGTCCATGGGGTCACAAAGAGTCAGACACGACTGAGCAACTTCACATTTTTTCACTTTCAGTATTTTTATTACTTCCTTTTTGAAGTTGGGGTCTGGTAGCCTGAATAGGTATTTCATTTTTTTTGTTCTTCCAGGGGATTTTTCTTATTCTTTTAATTGGGAATTTTTAATTTCTCTGTCTCTATGAATTTAGGAGAAAGTTATATCTTGTGGTCTTGAAGGGCTCTTTTTATGTGGCAGCATCCTTGTGTAGATTGTGTGAGTCTAGTATTTCTGGTGCAGTGGGTGTGAGTGGTATGGTATCCAGAGCCTGAACTGGATGTTGGGCAGGGCCTCTTGTTGGCGCCATGGTTGTCACAGCCGTGTCAAAAGGCAAGGTCCTCTCCCCAGCTGTTGGAGTAGAAGGCCTACGGGTTGGGTTTCATAAGGTTCCATTTCTCTTGTGTCCTCATTCCCCAAGGAGCTGAACCCTGAATCCATGAGTCTTATGTGGTCACAGGGAACCTATGCACTGGCTCTGCAGGCATCCGCAGTTTTGCCCATAAGTAACCCAAGGTCACATACCTTTTTCTGTTGTGTTCATCACAGACCCTAGTGCTAGTCTGGTGGTGGGGGCCAGAGCACTGTGACTACAGGAATCAAGGTGCTTGTGGTGCTTCCTGGGACCTCGTCTGCCTCTTTGGTAGGGCTCTCCCCAGCCTTGTTCACTCCAGATATGGCTCCAAACTGCCATGTGAGGAGTGTTCCTGTCAGGAAAGGAGCTACTGCATACTCCTCCCCAGGGGCAGCCCCCCAGGAGCACTGAGCCCATTATCAGTCCTCCCATAATGCTGGAGTCGCCGTTTGCCGTGAGCACACTGACCATGGGTCTTCATCTGTTGACCTGTGCCCCACCTGTGCCCCGCCTGGCACCATGCTGAAAATGGTGGGCCCACATCATGCATCAAGCACACTAACAGTAGCAGCCTGGACCACACTCCAGGCTCTCCAGGCTGTCTCTGTGCCCCTAATCTGAGTCCTCTCCAGGGTCCCTCCTCCCAAGTTTAACTGCCTGGCCACTGTGTGTAGTAGCAGCCCTGCTGAGCATGCATTTTCTTCTTGGAGGTACAGAGATAATTTCTGTACAAAATAAACACTGATACCATGCACTGTATCTGAGAGGCGACATCACAACCATGTGCCTGGCAGGTGGAATAACAGATGGGGGTCAGACAGACTGAAAAGCCAAGGGTATGTGCAGACCAGAGAAGATAAGCAATTCCCTGATGTGCTCCCTCTGTCTCAGGTTGCTATAGGGTGAGATTGTTTTGGCTGAGTTTCCACATCATTTTCATAGTCAGTAAATGGTAGTGTCTCTTTGTGAGTGCAACAGATTTCTTAACTTCAGACAAGCCTCTGGAGCTCATCTTGAACAAAAAGTTGGAACACACAACTTTCCCAAACACCTTTGCTTCCTGGAAAATGTTTATCACAGCTACTACTGCCTCCCTCTTTGTATCATCAGTCTGGCACTTAGATGACTTGATAAATAATGTTAGCAAAAAGCCAAGAGTTAGGGAGAATTTTGCGGAGTTTAAAATGTGTTTCTCCCTTCTGAGCTTGGTAGTTTTTGAAAAATAAACATTATCTTTTTGTCTGCATACCTGTTTCAATGCAGTACACATGAAGAACCTTTTTGTAAATACCCTGAATACCCAACAGAAAAGTCTTTAGATATGAGGATCAAAATATGTATGCTGTAAGAAAGAACAAATACTATTCTTTTTTATCATTGCATGTTTAAGCTCATTTAGCCTAGGAAGACATATGCAGTTTAATCCTACACCTTGTAAAAAAATATAAATCAGAATGTATACACTCTAGACTTCT
This sequence comes from Capra hircus, assembly GCF_001704415.2. Lineage (NCBI taxonomy): Eukaryota > Metazoa > Chordata > Mammalia > Artiodactyla > Bovidae > Capra > Capra hircus. The sequence continues at coordinate 42,471,563 of NC_030811.1, forward strand.
ATCTACAAGGCTCCATTAAAAATAGATTTTCTATTGTGCTCTCAAGGAACTTATAGTCTGAGATGAAATAAGTTAGATGTTGACATCTTTAAGCTAGAATTAGGAGCAGTCAGTTGTAAATGTCCCACCTAGGCAAGTATAGCACCAGAAGGGAGTGTGGCCAGTCTACCCACATCGCCCTTGGCCTTTGTCCAGGTGTAGGTTTGAAAATGAAGAAAAGTCTTCAACATGAAAAAATTTCGAATCCTGATTAGACCCATGCATATTGGCTACTTTGAGAGCTAGAAGAGTGGTCCACCCTGAGGTTGCAGTCTCTGCTCTGTTTGCTGACCTCTGCTGCTCTGGGTCAGCCAGGCAAAGAGAAAGACAAACACAAACTGGGAAGGAGCAAGATGTGTGAAGAGGGCTTATACCTCAAACCAAGCAGTGTTCCAACTCACCCCGTTCAGTATGTCACCCACGTTGATTCCATCTGCTGGGCAGCCCAGAATCCCTGAGATGCATCTTGTACGTGGGCCTAACAGCAGACATGCTGGGAAGATTAGCATATGAGCTGCAGCCAAGCATAGAAGTCCACCAGGGGCACCTGCTTAACAAAGAGGTTTTCTAATAATCATTTTGGACTCTCCTTGGGCCGAAACTATGAGCCTTAGTGATGCCCAGTCATTACTCTTAGTCTCAAATAAAGTAAATTGACAGTCACATCCAATCACAGCTCTTTCAGCATCAAGAATACTGACAGGCAGAGAGAGATTAAGCCCACACAACCTAGAAACAAAGAGACTTTGAGTGAGAGGTCACTGAGTTTTCTGTTTTTCCCTTCTTCAGTATAGCTTATCTTCTAAAAAGTGGACCTGGTAGAGATTTGCTTTATATTCAGATTTTTTTTTTTGGTATTATTTTCTCCAAATATGTAACATATGCAAAGGTAACTCTGCCTTTGAATATATACTCAGAATCATTTCAGGGTAAAACTTGCCTAGAAGAGAATAGAAACAAGAACTCTAGCTGCTTTGAGTAATCCATTAACAGATCAATGTTGAGCAATGATGGAAAATAAAACATTTTAGCAACCTGATTTGCAAATACCTACTAGATGAAGATGAGCTTCCCTTGTGGCTCAGCTGGTAAAGAATCTGCCTGCAATGCGGAAGGCCTGGGTGTGATCCCTGGGTTGGGAAGATCCCCTGGAGAAGGGAAAGGCTACCCACTCCAGTATTCTGGCCTGGAGAATTCCATGGACTGTATAGTCCATGGGGTCCCAAAGAGTCAGACACAACTGAATGACTTTCACTAGATGAAGATAACCCATGTAACAGCTGTGTTCTGAAACTTCCCAGGAAGGCAGTTAAATAAAGAGACCTCAGAGTAGCTTCTTAATGTCATGCTCAGCTCCTCTCCAATAAACAAAATTTCCTGGGACTCTCTAGATAGTAGTACGGATCAGAAAAAATGGAGATACGGCAGTTTTAACTATACTTTGCTAATAGAAAGACTTTGTAATTACAACAGTAAACATCTATTGACCTCTCAATTTTACTGCCTCAGGGTCTGTATTAATAAATACCTTTTTGTAAATTTGAATATTAAAAGCATTATCTACGTAGGTAGTTAGAAAGGACCTCTGATATTACACTAATTATGTTTGCTGCTTTCCATTTCTCTGAGAAGTACCCCCTCATCCTCACTAGCATTTCCCATTCTATTATTGTAAAAGACATTAGGTTGCTAAAAGCTTATTCTAATCGATAGTCGCCTAATGAAATCATTATACTTCTGTGTTTGTATCTATAGTTACAGAAAGAACTGTGATTAAGCATGTTTGTATTGGAGTGTATCTATTTCAATGCTTCTTTTGCTTGTCTCCCATTTTCCTTCTTACAGATTTTTAAAAGCATTGGTTCTGATGAGACCGTGCAAGGGCAAGGAAGTCGGAGGCTGATCAGCTTTTCTCTCTCAGGTATGTTTTACTCATCTGAAGGCCTTTGTGTAAAAAATAAGAATTTCAGTCAGCAATCAGGAGACACCTTCAGTTTGACTCTTACCTACAAGTTACTCAACCTCTTGCCTCAATTTCTCCATCTGTAAAACAAAATTTTAAAATATATTTTAAAATTCCCCTTGACATCATAAATATTCTGGAGAGTTCGATAAGGAATAGGTGCATTCTTTAGATGAGAGGAAATGATGAGGAGCTACTGTTCTACTTTTCCTCCATTGCTAAATAGCAGTAATTGAGAACTTATATGGTGGAGGTAGGGAAAATCTGAGACAAGAAGCAACTAGCAGACCTTTATCTAAATAAAATCTCACATGAAGTCCAGTTGGCAAAACAGATAAAAACTGAACTGCTCAAAACAATGCATCTGTGGAAGGAACAGGGAAATCCAAATGAAGCCTGTAATTTTGTTAATCATATCTAGTTAATAGTTAAGAGTCATTTCATTTTTTTTTTTTTTTTTTTTTTTTTTAGTTTTTATCATGTACCATAGTTCTGGAACATGTTAGTAGGGAAATTGGCTAAATCTTTAAATCTAAAATAACTTCAAAATTAAAAATATAAAGAAAAACTGAGTTGCTCTAGCAAAAATGATATAGAAAGTTCAGAGCCCCATTCAGTTTTACTCAAAGTGGTCTTTGCAAAGACACAATGGCATGAAGGTTTAGAACTCTATCAAGCCCAGTTTGAAAACTATTGCTTTAGTTCATTGTCAAAACAACAAATGGTTTGCAGGCCATTAATGTCAGAGATCTGAGATCAAAGAAATGAATGAGTGTTCATGAGTGTCCTTGGAAGATGAACAGTCAATCAGGGCTTTCCATGTCTAAGTGAGCCCCCAGTAAAGCAAACATGTGTCTAAAAATCCACTGATAAGTGATAATAACAAGGTTAATGTACAAAAAGTCAGTCACTTTCCTATCTACCACAATGAACAAATGGAATTTAAATTAAAAGCACAAATCTATTTCTATTTAGCATCTTCCCAAATGAAGTACTTAGGTATAAATCTAATAAAATATGTATAAGCTGTTTATAAGGAAAACTGCAAAACTCTAATGAATTAAATCAAAGAGCTAAATAAATGGAGATATATTCCATGTTCATGGATAGGAAGACTTAATAGTGTAAGGATGTCAGTTCTTCCCAAACTGATCTGTAGAATCAGTGCAGTCCCAACCAAAACTCCATCAAGTCATTTTGTGAAAACTGACAAATTGATTTCTAAAATTTATAAGGAAAGACAAAAGACCCAGAACAAGCAACACAGTGTCAAAGGTAAATATCAAAGTTGGAGGATCGATGCTTCCCAACTTCAAGACTAACAATAAAACTGCAGTAATCAAGACAGTGTGGTACTTGTGAGAAAAAAAAGAAAAAGAAAAATAGATAAGTGGAATAGACTAGAGTACCCAGAAATAGTCCCCTATATAGTCAGCTGATCTTTGAAAGGTGAGCAAAGGCAATACAGTTGAGCAAAATAGTCCCTTCCACAAGTAGTACTGAAACAGCTGGACGTGCACATGCAAAAGAAAAAAAAAAAAAAAGAATCTAAACACAGACCTTTATGCCCTTTAAAAAATTAACTCAAAATGGATCACAGATCCAAATGTAAACCACAAAACTATATAACTCCTAGAAGAAAACATAGGAGAAAGCCTAAATGACCCTGGGTAGAGTAATGCTTTTTTAGATACAACACCAAAGGCATAATGCATGAAAGAAAAAATTGTAAGATGGACTTCATTAAAATTAAAAAGTGCTCTGCAAAAAACAATGTCGAGGACATGAGAAGACAAGCCACAGACTCAGAGAAAATATTTGAAAAAGACACATCTAATAAAAGTACAGTTAATCCAAAATATACAAAGAATTCTTAAAACTCAACAATATGAAAACAACCCAATTGAAAAATGGATCAGAGATCTTCTGATCTTATCAGATATCTCACCAAAGAAGCTATACTGATGGCAGATAATCATATGAAAAGGTGCTCCACATCGAATGTCATTCAGTTCAGTTCAGTCGCTCAGTTGTGTCCAACTCTTAGTGACCCCATGAACTGCAGCATGCCAGGCCTGCCTGTCCATCACCAACTCCCGGAGTCTACCCAAACTCATGTCCATTGAGTCGGTGATGCCATCCAACCATCTCATCTTCTGTCATCCCCTTCTCCTCCAGCCTCAATCTTTCCCAGCATCAGGGTCTTTTCAAATGAGTCAGCTGTTTGCATCAGGTGGCCAAAGTATTGGAGTTTCAGCTTCAGCATCAGTCCTTCCAATGAACACCCAGGACTGATCTCCTTTAGGATGGACTTTTTGGATCTCCTTGCAGTCCAAGGGATACACAGTTCCAAAGCATCAATTCTTCAGTGCTCAGCCTTCCTTATAGTCCAAGTCTCACATCCATACATGACCACTGGAAAAACCATAGACTTGACTAGACAGACCTTTGTTGGCAAAGTAATGTCTCTGCTTTTTAATATGCTGTCTAGGTTGGCCATAACTTTCCTTCCAAAGAGTAAGGGTCTTTTAATTTCATGGCTACAGTCACCATCTGCAGTGATTTTGGAGCCCAAAAAATAAAGTCCAGCCACTGTTTCCCATTCTATTTGCCATGAAGTGATGGGACCAGATGCCATGATCTTAGTTTTTGGATGCTGAGGTTTAAGCCAACTGCTTACTCTCCTCTTTAACTTTCATCGCGAGGCTCTATAGTTCTTCTTCACTTTCTGCCATAAGGGTGATGTCATCTGCATATCTGAGGTTATTGATATTTCTCCTGGCAATCTTGATTCCAGCTTGTGCTTCATTCAGCCCAGCATTTCTCTTTATATTTATTTATTTATTTATTTTAATTGGAGGCTAATTACTTTACAATATTGTATTGATTTTGCCATACATTGACATGAATCTGCCATGGGTGTGCATGTGTTCCCCATCGTGAACACCCCTCCCACCTCCCTCCCCATACCACCCCTCTGGGTCATCCCAGTGCACCAGCCCCGAGCACCCTGTATCATGCATCGAACCTGGACTGGCAATTCATTTCACATGTGATAATTTACATGTTTCAATGCCGTTCTCCCAAATCATCCTTCCCTCGCCCTCTCCCATAGAGTCCAAAAGACTATTCTATACATCTGTGTCTTTTTTGCTGTCTTGCATACAGGGTTATCATTACCATCTTTCTAAATTCCATATATATGCATTAGTATACTGTATTGGTGTTTTTCTTTCTGGCTTACTTCACTCTGTATAATCAGTTCCAGTTTCATCCACCTCATTAGAACTGATTTAAATGTATTCTTTTTAATGGCTGAGTAATATTCCATTGTGTATATGTACCACAGCTTTCTTATCCATTTGTCTGCTGATGGACATCTAGGTTGCTTCCATATCCTGGCTATTATCAACAGTGCTGCAATGAACACTGGGGTACACGTGTCTCTTTCAATTCTGGTTTCCTCGATGTGTATGCCCAGCAGTGGGATTACTGGGTCATATGGCAGTTCTATTTCCAGTTTTTTAAGGAATCTCCACACTGTTCTCTATAGTGGCTGTACTAGTTTGCATTCCCACCAACAGTGTAAGAGGGTTCCCTTTCCTCCACACCTTCTCTAGCATTTATTGCTTGTAGACTTTTGGATAGCAGACATTCTGACTGGCGTGAAATGGTACCTCATTGTAGTTTTGATTTGCATTTCTCTGATAATGAGTGATGTTGAGCATCTTTTCATGTGTTTGTTAGCCATCTGTATGTCTTCTTTGGAGAAATGTCTCTTTAGTTCTTTGGCCCATTTTTTGATTGGGTCTTTTATTTTTCTGGAATTGAGCTGCATAAGTTGCTTTTATATTTTTGAGATTAATTCTTTGTGCATTGCTTCATTTGCTATTATTTTCTCCCATTCTGAAGGCTGTCTTTTCACCCTGCTTATAGTTTCCTTTGTTGTGCAGAAGCTTTTAATTTTAATTAGGTCCCATTTGTTTATTTTTGCTTTTATTTCCAACATTTTGGGATGTGGGTCATAGAGGACCCTGCTGTGGTTTGTGTCAGAGAGTGTTTTGCCTATGTTCTCCTCTAGGAGTTTTATAGTTTCTAATCGTACATTTAGATCTTTCATCCATTTTGAGTTTATTTTTGTGTATGGTGTTAGAAAGTGTTCTAGTTTCGTTCTTTTACAAGTGGTTGACCAGTTTGCCCAGCACCACTTGTTAAAGAGATTGTCTTTTCTCCATTGTATATTCTTGCCTCCTTTGTTGAAGATAAGGTGTCCATAGATGCATGGATTTATCTCTGGGCTTTCTATTTTGTTCCATTGATCTATATTTCTGTCTTTGTGCCAGTACCATACTGTCTTGATGACTGTGGCTTTGTAGTAGAGCTTGAAATCAGGCAGGTTGATTCCTCCAGTTCCATTCTCCTTTCTCAAGATTTCTTTGGCTATTCGAGCTTTTTGGATTTCCATACAAATTGTGAAATTATTTGTTCTAGTTCTCTGAAAAATACCTTTGGTAGCTTGATAGGGATTGCATTGAATCTATAGATTGCTTTGGGCAGTATCCTCGTTTTCACTATATTGATTCTTCTGATCCATGAACATGGTATATTTCTCCATCTATTTGTGTCCTCTTTGATTTCTTGCACCAGTGTTTTATAGTTTTCTATATATGGGTCTTTTGTTTCTTTAGGTAGATATATTCCTAAGTATTTTATTCTTTTTGTTGCAATAGTGAATGGAATTGTTTCTTTAATTCCTCTTTCTGTTTTCTCATTATTATTGTATAGGAATACAAGAGACTTTTGTGTGTTAGTTTTATATCCTGTAACTTTACTATATTCATTGATTAGCTCTAGTAATTTTCTGGTGGAGTCTTTAGGGTTTTCTATGTAGAGGATCATGTCATCTGCAAACGGTGAGAGTTTTACTTCTTCTTTTCCAATCTGAATTCCTTTTATTTCTTTTTCTGCTCTGATTGCTGTGGCCAAAACGATGTTGAATAGTAGTGGTGAGAGTGGGCACCCTTGTCTTGTTCCTGACTTTAAGGGAAATGCTTTCAATTTTTCACCATTGAGGATAATGTTTGCTGTGGGTTTGTCATATATAGCTTTTATTATGTTGAGGCATGGTCCTTCTATTCCTACTTTCTGGAGGGTTTTTATCATAAATGGATGTTGAATTTTGTCAAAGGCTTTCTCTGCATCTATTGAGATAATCATATGGCTTTTATTTTTCAATTTGTTAATGTGGTGTATTACATTGATTGATTTGCAGATATTGAAGAATCCTTGCATCCCTGGGATAAAGCCCACTTGGTCATGATGTATGATCTTTATAATATGTTGTTGGATTCTGTTTGCTAGAGTTTTGTTAAAGATTTTTGCATCTGTGTTCATCAATGATATTGGCCTGTGGGTTTCTCTTTTTTGTGGCATCTTTTTCAGGTTTTGGTATTAGGGTGATGGTGGCCTCATAGAATGAGTTTGGAAGTTTGCCTTCCTCTTCAGTGTTCTGGAAGAGTTTGAGTAAGATAGGTGTTAGCTCTTCTCTAAAGTTTTGGTAGAACTCAGCTGTGAAGCCGTCTGGTCCTGCAGCCCAGCGTTTCTCATGATGTACTCTGCATATAAGTTAAAGCAGGCTCACAATATACAGCCTTGACGTACTCCTTTTCCTATTTGGAACCCGTCTATTGTTCCATGTCTAGTTCTAACCATTGCTTTCTGACCTGCATACAGATATCTCAAGAGGCAGGTCAGGTGGTCTGGTATTCCCATCTCTTTCAGAATTTTCCACAGTTTTTGTGATCCACACAGTCAAAGGCTCTGGCATAGTCAATAAAGTGGAAATAGATGTTTTTCTAAAACTCTTTTGCTTTTTTTATGATCCAGCGGATATCATTAGGGAAAGGCAAATTAAAACAAGATACTACTATGTACCTATTGGAATGACCAAAATCCAGAACACTGAAAACACTAAATGCTGGCAAAGATGTGGAGCAAAAGGAACTCACGTTTATTGCTGGTAGGAAAGCAAATGGTACAGACACTCTGAAATGCATTTTGGTAGTTTCTTTCAAAATTTCTTATTACATGACCCCATGATCACATTGCTTGGAAATTACCCCAAAAACCTGACACAGATGTCTATAGCAGCTTTGTTTATGATTGCCAAAACTTGGAAGCAATCAAGATGTCTTTCAGTAGGTGAATGGATAAATAAATTGTAGTACATTCAGATAGTGGAATATTATTCAGTGCTGAAAAGAAATGAAATGTCAAGCCATGAAAAGACATGAGGAATCTTGAATGTATATTACTCATTGAAAAAGGCCAATCTAGAAAGGCTTCATGCTCTGTGAATCCAACTATTGTCACATTCTGGAAAGGTAAAACTATGAAGATGATAGAAACATCAGTGGTTCTAGGGGATATGGGGAGGAGAGATGAACAGGTGGGGCACAGGATTTTTAGGGCAGTGAAAATACTCTGAGAGAGTAATGATGGGTACATGTGATAATGCATTTGCCAATGCCCATTGAATGTATAGTGCCAAGAGTGAATCCTAGTGTAAATTATGGATTTGGGGAAGAAAGGTAAAGTGTCTCTCATCAAAGTGACACTGTGATGATGATGTGTCAATCTAGGCTCATCACTTGTAACCAATGTACCAATCTGGTGGGAGATGTTGAGAATGGGGGTGGGGGGCTATGCATGTGTGGAGCAGGCAGCATATGGGAAAATCTGTGTATTTCCTTTTGATTTTGCTATTAATCTACAACTACTCTAAAAGAAAGTAAGTCTTTAAAAAAAGCACACATTCATCAATAGAATGTGTCTGTCTCAGTTTTTTTTTTTAAAGAAAAAACTCAATAATTTGTATTACTAGGACAGAAAACTAACAACTCCTGATTTGTTATTCTTATATTCCCATTGAAATGATTGATAACTAACATTTATTTATACAAGCCTTCAGAAACAGTAGAAGCCAGAAAAACTACTGTCTGTAAGAAATTGATAATTTCACCAACCAGAGCTCACTAAAATCCTAACGTCTACAAGGGATGCCATTCAGGATAGACAGCATGGAACTGAAGAAAGAGACAAAATCTCCATTCACTGGTTCCCATTTTTGGCTCTGCCATGCAAACGTGGACTCATAGACTGACCAGAGGAAAAGAAACCACCCCACTACCATCACCAGTTTGGTTCAAAAAGCTACTTTCTAAGGATTAGGATTGGTTCATTTCCTATGGTCCCCAATATATCATTTTTCTCACAGTTAATCTCAAGGCAAAAATTGCCAGCAATGAAATGTGGCTGGAGGTATAAAATGAGCAACTAAAGAAGCACGCCTGGAATGGTAGTGGAGATATAATACTTTGTAATTTTATATGTCTGTGTTTAACTCACTGTCAAGGAAAAGTAAATACTGCTTAAAGTATCATGATAAATGTCATGCCTCAAAGCTTAAAAGGTCATCAAATCTATAACTAAGCAAAACCTACAAATTATCAAAGAAGTTAACTACATGCTAGTCATCTCCAGGTATAAAAGTAGGGATGAGGATTCTAACAGCAGCCCATTGTACAACCAAACTATCTAAAGATGGACAATACCAGGGCTACACACAACCTACTCATGGACCTATCATGGGCCTAAAAAACGTGTGGAGAATGGGGGAAAAAAAGTTGAAGGACATAACACTCAAGAGGAAAAAGGATGTATTTTGTCACAAATATCTACTGAGGAGAAGTAAAGGATATGTCCTCATCTGCTTGTACACTCTATAAAACAAAGGAAAGTGCAAAATCTATCAGGTAAGAAATCTAGGATGAAGAAAAATGATAAGGGAGATCTTTGAAGCTAAAAGAAAGTCAAGTGTATTTGTTTCCTATTGCTGCTGTAACAAATTACCATAAAGTTAGTGGCTTGAAACAACACACGTGCATTCATACAGTTCTGGAGATCAGAAATCCAGAATTAATCTTAAGGGCTGATAATCAAGGTACCAACAGGCAGGGCTACTTCCCTTCTGAGATCTTCTAGGAAGAATATGCTCATCTCTTTGAGATTCTAAAGTCTGTTATGCATGTTTTTGGCTCACGGCTGTATCACTCCAGTCTCTGCTTCTGCTGTCACATCACTTTTCTCCTCATTTTGCTCCTCCTTCCTCCACTTTATAAGGACTCTTATCATCACACTGAATCTCTCCATCTCAGTCAAGATTCTTCAGCATGTCTGTAGAGTCCCTTCTACCGTGTAAGGTGACATATTCACAGGTTCCAGGAATTAGATCATGGTCATCTGTGTGAGACCATTTTTCTGTCTATTATAGTCAAGGAGAGATTTAAAATAAATTCTGAAAGGTACAGTCATTGAATTCAAAGTGAGCTTTGAGAGATTTCAGAAAGCAGTGAAGCGCATAATCACCACTACATTATTAGAATCGATGATGTGGTAGACCGACTTGAGATTCTCTCATCAAAAACATAGAAGAGTCAGACATTAAAAAGATAAGGAAGTAAAAAGATGGATGACAAATACAGAGCAATACATGGATAATTCTGATGGAGAGATCAGAACAAAAAATAATAGCAGAAAGGTTTTTTTGAGCTGGATATAATTTTGCATCCTTAAGTCTGACTATCGTGTACTAGGAAAAAAGTATGTGCAGAGAGCAACATCTAGACAAATGCTATTTTTAAAAGAAATTTTCAAATGCAAACAGAGTAGCCATCTGAGTGGAAAAAGCATGATACAAAAGAATAAACCTCATGTTAATTTCAGATTTGTCTTATAATACAGAACACTAAAATCATGAAGTAAAGGCTACAGAGCTTTAAGGGCAGCATATTTTAGCTGAAGATTTCTGTGCCTACCAGATTGTCATTTATGTGAGAAGGTAAGAGAAACACATCTTCAGATTTGCAAGGGCTCAAAGAATTTCACCCTTGCATCTTATCTGAGAATATATGTGAATATCCACTCCAGTATACAGAGACATTAAAAAAAAAAACAAAACCTCAAGAACTGGAGATACTGCATATAATTGGACTGCTTTTCTTTTTAGGATATAAAATGAGAAATAAGCAGAAAGATAGATCATGGAAAATTTCAAGAATACAGTAGACATGGCAAAGCAAGAATGTTGATGCAAATGTTTTACTTTTCAAATCTTGTTTATATATTCAGTTTTTACCACTTCTTGGTGGTAATAAATTTCCTACATAACTACTGTCCCTTTAATTTTCAAAGAATTAACACTGCAACCTCAACAAATTACAAATGCAAATAAAGGGTTTTTCCCCCACAGGTATTGGAGACAATTTAAACATTCAAAATTACCATAGAGTCAAATAATGAAATACCATATACTCTTAAGAATTATGTATCAAAATGTTCTAAAAGACATGGGACCAGACATTTTATTATATAATCCAGGCAAAAGAAAAAAAATTAGGACAAATGTTTATATATACAGTATGGTCTCAACTGAAAATTATGCAAATTACTGAAAGACAATAAAGAAAAAATCTAGTAATGGCTGCCACTAGGCAGTACAATTTGAAATAACTTTAAAATTCTGTTTCTTTTCCTTCTGTGTTTAAAAATGTTATAAAAAGTGTGTATCATGTTTATCATCAGAACAAAAAACTAATATAGGAAAAATGGAGGAAGATTAAATATTCTCCCATTAATGTATCATTTACTTTTGGAAAATCATAAAACTATATGTATTATTATACACATCCATTCCAACAATCTCAGAGTTGAAGAAATTGAGACCCAAAAAGTTACATCAATTTTCTAAAGTTATAAAATTCAACAGTGAGTATTCCAGACTAAAATCTGAATATACTGACTCCCAGCCAAGCACTCTTTAAACTCCTAATTGACTCCTTAATACAGCAGTTTTCAAACATTTTACTCTGGGAAACACATATTTTAATAAGTATACAAATTGAATTTAAACTATAAAAGCTCACTGGAGGACATGAAATGAGGCATGAAAATATGAAGAAATATATGCTCCTGAGTATAAAGTTCCCATTTCTTCTAAAATTAATCTATAAATTTAATATAATTCTGATCAAAATTCCAATTGTTTGGAGGCAGCCTTTTAAAAAAATAATAAGATTAATCTGGAAGAATAAATGTATGAATAGTAAAGAAAGATGCTTTCTTTTCGACAAAAAAACAAGAACAATGAAGCATGACTAGACTTATCATGTATCAAACATGTGATAAAGACATATTATGCAGATTTAGATAAGTTGTTTGATGGAAGAGAATTTTTTTAAAAGACCTGTTTATACATAAGGATTTGACCCATGCCAAAGTTGGAATTTTTATAAAAAGGTAGTATCACATATTGGTTAAAAACACAGACTTTGGAATCAAAGAGGCAGGTTCAAATTTCATTTCTGACATTGACCAAATATAAAAACCTGTTCAAGTTACTTAACTCAGAAGCATCTATATTTTCTTCCTCAAACCAGTAATATAATAACTACTTTATAGAGTTTGTAGTTAGGATTAAATCAGATTATGTATTTGAAGGGCATAGAATGGTTCGCAGAATTTAGTAACTAATCAATAAATGGCTGGCAGTAGTGGTGGAAGTGATGAAGGCAATGATAGTCATATTATTTTATGGTAAATAAATCTATATGTCTATCACATCCTCGGCCATTGTCCCCAGTACCACCTCCCAGAAATGATGATTCACTAGGAGAACTCATGAGTATTGTCGTACTCATGACTATAAAACATTGAAAAGAGAAAAAGCAAATTGCAAAGGAAAAAGGTACCTGGGATGAAATCTGGAAGAAACCAGGTGCAAATTTCCATGAGTGCTCTCCCACTGGAGTCGTACAGCTTGGGTTCATTTTCCCCAGCAACAAGTTATGATAAAAATATGAATTATTACCTATCAAAAATTTTTTTAGTCACTCAGTCATGTCTGACTTTTTGTGACCCCATGGACTGTAGCCCACCAGGGTCCTCTGTCTATGGAATTCTCTAGGCAACAATACTGAAGTGGGTTGCCATTCCCTTCTCTAGGGGATTGTCCTGATCCAGGGATCAAACCCAGGTCTCTCACACTACAGGCAGATTCTTTACCTTCTGAGCCACCAGGGAAACAAGGAAGCTCAATAAAGATTCAGAGTCCAAGGTTTTCACTGGAGGCTGCTCATGTGGCCAAATTCCTCCTAGGACCTACTAAAATTCCAGACTCCCAGAGGAAAGCAGGCGTTCAGTGTAAACAAGGTAGTTTGCACAAACACTTGGGGCACAGAGATGAGTTCTTATCAGTTCTGAGGTATGAGAACCACCCCCACCCCCGACACTAGCGAAAGATCAACCCTACAAACAGACCTTTCTAAGGAGAGAAGACTCAGGCTGTCACAGATTTCTATGGATGATACCTGAGTTTTGCAAATTTCTGTGATGTTTGTATTTTCTAACCTTTATTCCACCTCACAGCAGTATATTATAATGCAACAGTGGAAGAACAGTTTTGTTACGGAGATTGCTTTGAATCAATTCAAAGTATCGTTTAACTAAATTCACATGAAAGCTTCTGTACTTTTTTCCATCAGTGACAAATTCCTCCAAACACCTCACAACTTATACCATACTTGAGAATCAATCCGATGTATTTTTACCTTTTTCTTTCACTTCTATGGTTGAATGGCATCACCGACTCTATGGACATGAGTTTGAGCAAACTCCAGGAGCTAGTGATGGACAGGGAAGCCTGGCGTGCTGCAGTCCATGGGGTCACAAAGAGTTGAACATGACTGAGCTGAACTTCTGTACTTTTTTCCATCAGTGATAAATTCCTCCAAACATCTCACAACTTATACCATACTTGAGAATCAACCCAATGTATTTTTAACTGTGTCTTTTACTTACGTATAAGTAGGAACAATTTTTTTGAAAAGACTTTAATAATACAAAATTTTTAATTATGTTTTTGATATTATAAATTTATTTCCAATAAATATGATTTCAGATTGTCGGCAGAACAGCCATAAACCACTATCACCTCTCTCTCTCCCCCCTACACACAGCATGAAATTTTACATGATCAGATACTTTGAATTACAGGGAATGGCTCCGTTTTCCAAGGCTTTCCTCCTGACAGCATGATCTCTCCTCAGAACTCTCCTCACTGAAGTACATTAGCTCCATGGAGGCCATGATTTTCTTCTTTCCTCCAATGCCCCTGCTCTTCACTCTTTTAATCTTCATCTTTCTCTTTCTTCTCCTAATTCTCTCTTTCCTTACTCAGTAAAGATCCTATTTACTGTGAGACTAGAGCCCTTGTTTTTCTGTCTCCACTTGGAAGAATTTTCACCTAGACCCACTGAATTTTCCAAGATGGGTTTCCTCCCTCAGCGTGCACCCAGGTTTCCTGAGGTAACCCTCCGCCTCATCCCAACCAGCCTGAGGAGTGCCTGAAGTCCAAACCAGAAAAGGTCAACAGTCCTCTCTTGAAAAGCATAATGACCACAATGCCAGTATTGATTTATTACAGGCAGTTCTTACCAAACCAATTTAATATGCATCAGTAAATGTTCCATGTAATGGGTTCTGGAGACACATCAGTCCATATTTTGTAACGAGGTGAAAAATGGTGGTTCAAGATTGAACATTTTTTCCGTGTTTCAGATGGACTCTTCTCCTTGTATAAAACCTAATATAATCTTTTGGGCCTTCCCTGATGGCTCAGACAGTAAAGAATCTGCCTGCAATGCGGGAGACCCAGGTTTGATCCCTGAGTCAGGAAGATCCTCTGGAGAAAGGAATGGCTACCCACTCCAGGATTCTTGCCTGGAGAATTCCACGGACAGATAATCTTTAACCTTGCTAAAACACATAAAATTGAAATATCCTCTGTTTTATAGATTTCCAGGCCATGGGGTTGAAGAAAGGGATGTTTTTCAACCCAGACCCTTACCTGAAGATTTCTATTCAGCCTGGGAAGCACAGCATCTTTCCTGCCCTCCCCCACCACGGACAGGAGAGGCGATCCAAAATCATTGGCAACACTGTGAACCCCATCTGGCAGGCTGAGGTGAGTGCCCGGGCCCTGAAAAGGGGGCTTAAGTGACAAAGCGAAGTGACTGACCACGGAGCCCATGTGCTACGCCCTCCCTTCTTGGAGCCCCACACTCTTCTGCTAAGTTCATGGTTCTCTCGGTCCTAGAAGGGGGCCATCTTCTCTTTGGGTTGTAACTCCTAGGGATTTTTTTTTTAAGTGGGTGAAGTGAATTTTTTTTATATTTATTTTATTTTAATTTTTATCAGAGTATAGTTGATTTATAGTGTTGTGTTAGAGCAAAGTGAATCAAGCATATAGCAAGAATATAGCAAAGTGAATCAGTTATACATATATCCACTCTTTTTTAGATTCTTTTGCCCTACAGGCCATTAGAGTATTGAGTAGAGTTCCCTGTGGTAAACAGTAAGTCCTTATTAGTTATCTATCTTATGACTCAGACAGTAAAGTGTCTGCCTACAATGCGGGAGACCCAGGTTCTATCCCTCGGTCGGGAATATCCCCTGGAGAAGGAAATGGCAACCCACTCCAGTATTCATGCCTGAAAAATCCCATAGACTGAGGAGCCTGGTGGGCTACAGTCCATGGGGTCGCAAAGAGTGAGATAGGACTGAGCGACTTCACTTTCACTTTCAGTGTGTATATGTCAGTCCCAATCTCCCAGTTTATCCCTCTTCCCTTACCCCCTGGTAGCCATAAATTTGTTTTCTATGTCTATGACTCTGCTTCTGTTTTGTAGATAAGCTCATTCATCCACGTTGCTGCAAATGCCTTTCTTTCTTTCTTTTTTACGGCTGAGTAATACTATATTTTATGCATGTAACACATTTTCTTTATTCATTCCTCTGTTAATGGGCATTTAAGTTGTTTCCATGTCTTGGTGGGTACTGGAACCAGTCCCCAAACATACAAGGGGACAACTGTAATAGCCTCTTCATCTGATTCTGAGCCTGCACCTGCAAGCAGAACACTCTCTCTCTGCCTTTCTGTGGGAGCAGGAAGAAACACGTTCTCACACACTTCCCACACATGTGGCCCTTAAGTGAGAGTGACAAATTTAAACTGTCTATCTGGACCAGTTCCAGAGATTCTGACACTGTCAGGTTTCTGGGACAGGTGAAACAATAAGCCCTAGAATAACACTGGGGTTGCATACTATTTGATTTAAATAGGTATAAATTTAAATAGATTTAAATCATTCACACCATCTTCCTGGTTTGGTTGGTGCTAGGCAACTTGCTGGAGCTTTGAATAGTTTGATGAATAGTCTGATGAAGGTGATTTTCTTCTCCTACATGTGTCTCCTCCGCCAGCTGGGAACAAGGAGGTTCCTCAACAAAGCCTCATCTGGCTCAGTCTCACAGTAACTAAGTCTTGTCCGAGAGAACTAGCAGAAAGTCGTCACCCCCATTGACTGCCTAGCTCCCTTCTTAAGCTTGAGGGGATAATCTGCCAACTGCGTGGCTTAAGGAACAGGGAGGCTTAGGACATGAAAGTGCTGCAATATAATGTAGGAGTTAAAAGTATAGCTTTGCAGTGACACAGACCTTGGTTCAAATCCCAGCTTGGCCAGTTATTAGCTGTGTAACTTTGAGAAATTCATTATCCTCAATCTGAGCATCAGATTATCCTTATCAGGCTGGTGCTGATGGTCCTAGGCACTCACTTTGGGCAGTATTCTTTTATTCTTCAACATAGATCGTCTCTGATGCAGACCTTTCAAGCATCCTTGAACAAGAAAGTGTAGATATCTGGGGACAAAGATTTTTCATTTTCTGCTTCCTAGGCTTAATTAGGCTTTATAATTAGTGGCGCAGTGGTAAAGAATCCACCTGCCAACATAGGAGACGCAAGAGACTTGGGTTTGAGTCTGGGGTTGGGAAGATCCCCTGAAGCTGGAAATGGCAACCCACTCCAGTATTCTTGCCTGGAAAATTCCATGGACAGAGGAACCCGGTAGGCTACAATCCATGGGGTTGCAAAGAATAGGCCATGTCTGAGCACCACACATGCTTTGTAGAAGGTGACCATAAGGGAGACAAGAGTTGTATTTGAACTTCTTACTACTTTGGTTATCAATAGACTGAAAGCACTCATAGTGCCACTAGCATGGAGTCATGAATCTTAAATTATTTGTTCCTACATTCCTGGCTATTTTTGGCAGTTGTTTATGGACTTCTCACTGCATTCCTGGGAATACAAGATGCCACAGAAATTTATGGCACACGAAAAGAAAAAAGCCTCTTTCTTCCGAAGAACTTTAGAGAAGCTTGTACTAAGACCTTTAGTCATAAAGGTATTATCTCAAAGAGTATTTATAAAATCCAGCACCATCAGAATATGTTTTGGCTAAAAATGTCAATTAGATTCACTTTAGGTTCTGAAACAATTTCTGAATCTTTAGTTCAGATTTATTTTGCTCTGCAAGGACATAGCAAACTCTCTCTCTTCCTCTGCTCTTGACCTACTCAGGTCTTTCCAGCATGCTATGGTGAAGGTTTGCATCCCAAAATAAGTTCTACCACGTGTCTCCCTCACAAGGCTCAGACTGAGCTTGTTTCACTTGCTTTCTCAAGTTAACCAGAAGAGTAACTGGCTGAGCTGTGATTTAAAACAATGTGGTTTGTGTTACTGCAAAGCTGTATTTTCAAAGCCCCTAAATGATCCTAGAGTGCCCAATGCTCAAATGTGGATGTCTCAGCCCTAGTGGAGAACATTTGAGGCCTTCGATGACCCAGCATTTTTTACCACTTGTGTCAGTTAGGGATGCCTCTGGCTCTGAACTAGAGAAAGCCTGGCCAGCTGTGATATTTCTCACAAACAGGAAGTCCAGAGGGAGGTGTGCAGGCAGTGCAACTACTGAGCACAGCCCCCTGGGACCCGAGCTTCCTGGGTATTCCTACTATACCTCAGCAGATGGCTCTCCTCTTCCTGTCTGAGAACAAACCCAAGTTCCAGGTAGGAACAAAGCAAAAAGGAAGAAAGAAACTTTCTTCTTGAAAGGCTATTAACTGTCACAGTACCTCACGTGTTTGGGAAGATCTGATGTTTCACTTCCCCGACTCCAACAGGGAGGGCAGGGGAAGAGGCAGTGAACATGGGTGTTGAATAAATGGGTTTATAGTGTCCACAATGTGCTTCAGTGGTACTTCCACCACCTTTCACCTTCAACACTATACTGAAGTCGCTCTCAGTGGCTGCTTTCATGTGGCTGCATAAATTGTGTCTTTGCTTACATCTGCCTAAAATGTACATCCTCAACTAATGCAACCAGTGACTCCTGCTTATCCATAGATTCTCAGCTAAAATACCACCTCCTCCCTGGTACCCTCTCCTAGGCCTCAGAAAGAAAGTGCTCCATCCTCTGCTCCTTTATCCAGACTTCTACCAGAGTATCTTTTATTTGCACAGCTGTCTTCCTCATGAGACTTTGAGCTCCTCAAGGAAAGAAATCCTGTCCAATTTATCTTGATACCTCCAGTTCCCAGAGCCTAATCCTGGTAGTTTCTATAGGGCTCACTATGCCAAGTCCTTTTCTAAATGTTTTATACAATTAACTCATTTCATCCTCATAACAACCCTTTAAGATATGTACTATTGTTATCCCCATTGAAAGATGAAGAAACCAAGACACAGAGAAGTTAAGTGATTTTCCTAAGATCATACAGCTGGTAAATGACAGAACCAGAATTTGAACCAGTTCAGAGCCTGATATTGATCAGTCTTATGCATTGGTGGTTGTGAATAAATTCTGGAGAAAGTATCTATAGCTTGTATCAGATACTCAGAATGACCATTATACATCCTCTTATTTTAGGTGAAAAAAAATCAGTTGACATTGACAGCATTGAGTGATAAGGCCAAAGTCAATTATCAAAAGCTTAAATTGTTCTTTCCAGCTAATTGTATGAATGCCTACTTCTGGAGAATAAGTTTAAAGGATAAATGAATTTTTTAATATGGGGAAAGCAAGGTGAAGTTCTCATGGTTGATTATTGATTCATTTAAGAAATATTTATGGTGCATCTACTCTGTAATAGAAGTTGAAGTGGCAGGAAGGACACCAAAATGATTAATAGATAAGACCCCAAAGGCACATGGAAGGAAACAATACAGTGAAATAAATGTCCTAATCAAGGTGTGGACAGAATGCTGCAAAGCTCTGAGGGAAGACCTCACAGAGGGTGCACTCTTGGACTTGGGTCTTGACAAGTGGTAGGACATTTTGGGGGAGAGGGAGGGCATTCCAGGTGCATATGCAAAGGTACCAAGGCATCCACAGACATGTAGGGGACAGTTCAGAAATGTCTCATGGGTGTAGCTTGTGGTGTGCATGGACGTGAGATGGCAACTGAGCTGGATTTACATTAATCACATACGTTGCATGGTTTCCTGATTTCCTTACAAGTGAAAGCTAGTGCTAGCATCTGGGTCTTACATTGCAACCCATGGTGAGTGAAATGAAGATTCCTTGCTCCTACTGGATTTATGCAAGCCAGTAAATCTCTATGCAAGAAGGTAGATGAGGACCAAGTGTCCTACTTTCTGTATTTGCTGATTAACATTCCAGCGATGTTCAGTGAGAAATAATTGATGTTGTTTGCAGTTACGAGCAAGAATACCCTTTAACATGTAGTTTAAATGCTAAATTTATTTCTATGATTATGTGATTTTTTCAAATTTATGCAAGTTCAAACTTGAAACATATTTTTGCTGATTAAAACATGCTAGCTAAATCTTAGAAAAATTAAAGTTATAATCAGAATTTTTAAATGAGGGAAAATGGAAAGAAATAGATATTAAATGTAATACAGACTAAAAAAATTAAAAAGAAGACTTACAAGTTGATTGATTTATCTCTTTTTTTATTATTACTGTAATTAGAAACTTTTTTTCACCCTGGGAACACTCTTCTTGATTTTAGGTCTGTTTACTTTCCAGGATAGATATAATGAGCATTTATAAGATTATAACTTCACAGAGAAGTTAAACAGAAACAGCAGCAACTAATGAGTTTTGGGTTATCTGTTCAGCATGCTATATACAGAGTGTACTTCTACCTCTAAATAAAACAGGGAATTCCTAAAATTGGAGTCTCAGAAATACCAAGCAGGTTGAGCAGATATTAAAATTGGGCCTGGGGCCCTGGTATATATTCATCTCTACCCAGTCTCTCTGCTTCTGTCAGAGCTGGGTTAATTAATCCCCTTACTACTCCAGTCTGATCACAAGATTAGACGATTAGAAGCCAAGTAACCTGAAGGCTTCCCTGGTGGTTCAGATGGTAAAGTGTCTGCCTACAATGTGGGAGACCCGGGTTTGATCCCTGGGTCGGGAAGATCCTCTGGAGAAGGAAATGGCAACCCATACCAGTACTCTTGCCTGGAAAATCCCATGGACGGAGGAGCGTGGTAGGCTATAGTCCATGGGGTCACAAAGAGTCGGACACGACTGAGCTGCATCACTTTCACTTTCTTTCTTTTCAACCTGAAGGAAACACTGTCCTATAATATGATGTGTCTGATGGAGCAGAGCTGCCTTAGACTGCTGTGCTCCAGGAAGGCCTCTCTGAGTGCTGTCATGTGAACTGAGAAGCCAGACATACAAAGAACTGGTTGGATGTGCATCTCAGACAGAGGAAGCAGCCAATGTGAAGTCTTGGGTGTAACAAGCTTGCATGTCTAAACAGCAGAAAGGTCACTGTGGCAGGAGGATGTCAAGTATGGAAGGGATAGAGTCAGGTATAAGATAAAGTGTGAGAGAGAGGCAGGGAAGTGATTGGGATTTGATTGTAAATGTGGTAAGAAGCCATTGGAGGAGGGAAGCATCTGATTAAAATTTCATGAAAATTATCCTGCTTTTTATATGCAGAATGGATTATAAAGAGACTGAGATGAAAGCAGTTGATTTCGCTTCTGGCTCTCATGGAGCAGCATGTGACACAGTAACACAAAACAATGAGAAAACCCAGTTAAAAGACAAAAATTAAAAAAGTGGTGATGACCTATGAGAATGGTTAAAACAACTAGAACTCATATGGTTAAGATCCTGGAGAGAAAGGAATTGCAAGTGAGCCAACTTTCTGCCACTACTTTTTAAAAGAAGAGTAAGGAAGGCAAAAGGAGAAGGCAATGGCACCCCACTCCAGTACTCTTGTCTGGAAAACCCCATGGACAGAGGAGCCTGGTAGGCTGCAGCCCACGGGGTCGCTAAGAGTCAGACACGACTGAAGTGACTTAGCAGCAACAGCAAGGTAGGCAAAAAGCTACTGAAGGTTTAAGAGGAGTTTGATGTAATCTCATGGTACTGAAAAAACAAAGTAGGAGTTCTGGACCCTCCAAGGAGGAGGTGACCTAGAAAACCCCAGATTCTCAGGCAGACCTCTGGCTGGCTAAGTATATGATCTGTGTGTGCTCAATTGCTCAGTCGTGTCTGACTCTTTGCAACTGTATGGACTGGGACCCACTAGGCACCTCTGTCATGGAGATTCTCCAGGCAGGAATACTGGAGTGGGTTGCCATGCCTCCCTCCAAGGGATCTTCCCAAGCCAGGGATTGAACCCAGGTCCCCCGCATTACAGATGGATTCTTCACTGACTGGGCCACTAGTGAAGCCCAAGAATACTGGAGAGGGTTGCCTATCCTTTCTCCAGGGGATCTTTCCGACCCAGGAACTGAACTGGGGTCTCCGGCATTGCACACGTATTTTTTACCAGCTGAGCTACCAGGGAAGCCCATAAGTGTATGATCAGAGCCAAGCTATGGTAGAAAACTTGAAGACAGCTCAAACAACTCAATCAGTCTCTGTTAAAAAAAAAAAATCTGACCCCCAGTAATTGATAAAAACAGACACATGGAGGCTTATTATTGGAGTTTTTAAAATGTAGATTTTAAACACTTTGTATACGTTTTCAAACTTAAAATGCTAGAAAGTGAAGTCGCTCAGTCATGCCCAACTCTTTGCAACCCCATGGACTGTAGCCTATCAGGCTCCTCCGTCCGTGGGATTTTCAAGGCAAGAGTGCTGGAGTGGATTGCCATTTCCTTCTCCAGGGAATCTTCACGACCCAGGGATCGAACCCAGGGATCGAACCCAGGGATCGAACCCAGGGATCAAACCCAGGTCTCCCGCGTTGCAGGCAGACGCTTTACTGTCTGAGCTACCAGGGAAGCCCCTAAAAAGCTGCTGCTGCTGCTAAGTCGCTTCAGTCATGTCCAACTCTGTGCGACCCCACAGACAGCAGCCCACCAGGCTCCCCCATCTCTGGGATTCTCCAGGCAAGAACACTGGAGTGGGTTGCCATTTCCTTTTCCAACCTAAAAAGCTAGACATAGACAATAAAAAGATAAATGTAAAATGTCCACTACCTTGAAAATTAAGCAAAAAAAACTCCTTAAAAATCTATGAGTCAAAGAAGAAATCACAAAAAAACTATTTTAAAAAATATTTTGAACTTATTAAGTTATAATGAGCATATGACATATCTAAACTTGCAGGTTGCAGCTAAATTAGAAAAGAGCTAAATATCAGTGTTCTGAGTTCGCTTATGAATAAGCGACAAAATTAAGAGCAAATCAAACAAAAAGAGAGCAGAAGGAAGTATACTGTATAATGAAGATAAATGCAAAAATCACTGACTTAGAAGACAAATGCATAATATAGAAAATTAACAAAAATCAAAATGTAGTGTTCTTATATTTATTAAAAAATAAGTGTATATTATAGTGTTTATGCTAATAAATTTGAATAGAAAATTCCTAGAGCAACATATCTTACTAAATTTACATGACAATAAATGGAAATGCTGAATAGTCTATTAAGGAACTTGAGTATGTAATTTTAGAACCTTTCCACAAGGAAATTTCTAAGACCAGAATTGTCACTGTTGAAATCTCCCAGACACTTAATGAAATAACAATAATCTTGTACAAATTCTTGCAAAGAAAAGAAATTTGTTTTATGAGGCAAACTTGTTTTATACACGGAGAAGGCAATGGCACCCCACTCCAGTACTCTTGCCTGGAAAATCCCATGGACAGAGGAGCCTGGTGGGCTGCCGTCTATGGGGTCGCACAGAGTCGGACACGACTGAAGTGACTTAGCATAGCATGTTTTATACAACCAACAAAACTTTGATACCAAAATCTTACAAGGTCAATACAAGAAAGGCAAATTTCATTCCTCTCTCATGAAAATCTGTGCAATTTTCCTAAACAAAACATTGGCTAATTGAATCCAGAAACATAAAAAGGCTAATACTTTACCAAATTGTGTTTATTCTAAGAATACTAAAAGCTCAATTGATGTAGCAGTTTTTCTCTGGCACCAGTGTTGCCATCATTTGCTGAACTCCAGCTGAACAAGAAAGGGAGTAACTAGTTCTCTCTGTTATGATTTGTACTTGTTTCCTACAGGCTTCCTACAAATCTGACAATGGTAAAACTCCCAGGAAGCAATTAGACACAGAACTTGTTCACTGGAGTGTGCCACCATTACCAGAAGCTCACATAATTTGTTAGTTTATGAACTTCCCTCCAGTGTCTGGTATATATCTGCATAGGACTTCAAAAAGATCTGCAGTTCCTGATCACTGCTGTTGATTTCTTGTTCAGAGTCATGAAGCTGTATGCTCTCCACCATGTGTAACAGTTATGCCAAATGATATCTAGTTAGGAAAACTGAATACAGATAATGTGCTTAAAATCTCCCATAATGGTAAGTATTTCATTATCTAACAAAACAACAGAAATCTTCCTTTTACTGGTAATTGTGAGTATCAGAATTTTTTTTTGTGAAGTATCTAACTGCAAATAGAAAAGCAGTGCATAGATGCAGAGTTTGGCATTATAAGGGGTTTTTTTTTTGGTCTTATTTTTATCTTTATTAGGAAATAACTTTATACATAAATACAATTTATTACAAGCAAGTGAAAAAACTGCATTTATTTAAAACTGTTTAAGTTATGACAATTTTGTGTATTGGTAGATGCTCAATCATGTCCAACTCTTGTGACCCCATGGAGTGTAGCCCACCAGCCTCCTCTGTCCATGGGATTCTCCAGGCAAGAATACTGGAGTGGATAGCCATCCACTTCTTGAGGGAATCTTCCCAACCCAGGGATTGAACTCTGGTCTCCTGCATTGCAAGGCAGATTCTTTACCATCTGAGCCACCAAGGAAGCCCAGTGTGTTCTTTTTGCTGCAAATACCATTCAATTGTATGGCTGTGCCACATATTGTTTATACACTTACCTGCTAATAGACATTCAGATTGTTTCCAGATATTGACTATTGTGAACAAAGCTGCTATGGATATGCAGGTACAAGTCTTCTTTCTCTCAAGAAATACCTAGAAGTGGAATGGGTAGATCATTTTAGTGGGTGAAAACTGCCAAAAAGTTTTCAGTGCGGTTGCACCAGTTCATATTCCCACCAATATTGTTTGAGAGTTCCAGTTATTCTGTGTCCTCATAAACGCTTGGTATTCTTTCTTAATTTTAGCTATTCTAATAGATGATAAATCGTAATGCAATGTGATTTTGCTTTGCATTTCTGTGATGATTAATGGTATTGAGCATCTTTTCATCTGCTTATTGGCCATTTGTACATTTTCTTTTGAGAGATATTTGGAGATATCTAACTTAGGTTTGAGAGTTCTTTATATACTCTGATTCAAGTTCTTTGCCACATATCTATTTTACAAATATTTTCTCCCAGTCTGTGGCTTGCATTTTTATTAGTACTGTATTTTAAATATGAAATGTTTTATATTTTTATGATGCCCAGTTTATCAGGTAATTTTTTCTTGATTCATGCTTTCTGCATTCTATCTAAATCTACCCAAGTTAACAAAGATAACTATGAAGTTTTCCTCTAGGAGTTCTATAGTTTTCATTCAGTTCAGTCTCTCAGTTGTGTCCAACTCTTTGTGACCCCATGGACTGCAGCACAACAGGCTTCCCTGTCCAGCACCAACTCCCAGAGCTTGTTCAAACTCATGTCCATTGAGTCAGGGATGTCGTCTAACCATCTCATCATCTGTCATCCCCTTTTCCTCCTGCCTTCAATCTTTCCCAGCATCTCGGTCTTTTCCAGAGTCAGTTCTTCACATCAGGTGGTCAGAGCATTGGAGCTTCAGCCTGAGCATCAGTCACTCCAGTGAATATTCAGGACTGATTTCCTTTAGGGTTGACTGGTTGGATCTCCTTGCAGTCCAAGGGACTCTCAAGAGTCTTCTCCAACACCACAGTTCAAAAGCATCAATTCTTCAGCGCTCGGTTTCTTTATGGTCCAACTCTCACATCCATACATGACTACTGGAAAAACCATAGCTTTGACTAGATGGACTTTGGTCATTAAAGTAATGTCTCTGCTTTTTAATATGCTATCTAGGTTTGTCCTAGCTTTTCTTCCAAGGAGCAAGTGTCCTTTCATTTCATGGCTGCAGTGACCATCTGCAGTGATTTTGGAGCCCAAGAAAATAGTCTGTCACTGTTTCCATTGATTCCCCATCTATTTGCCATGAAGTGATAGGATGGGATGCCATGATCTTAGTTTTTTTAATGTTGAGTTTTAAGCCAGCTTTTTCACTGTCCTCTTTCACTTTCATCAAGAGGTTCTTCATTTTCTCTTTGCTTTCTGCCAAAAAGGTGGTGTCATCTGCATATTTTAGGTTATAGATATTTCTCCCTGCAATCTTGATTCCAGCTTGTGTTTCATCCAGCCCAGCATTATGCATGATGTACTCTGCATATAAGTTAAAAACAGCCTAAACATACTCCTTTCCCAATTTTGAATGAGGCCATTGTTCTAACTGCTGCTTCTTGACCTGCATACAGATTTCTCAGGAGGCAGGTTAGGTGGTCTGGTATTCCCATCTCTTTCAGAATTTTCCACAGTCAAAAGCTTTGGTGTGGTCAATAAAGCAGAAGTAGATGTTTTTCTGGAATTCTCTTGCTTTTTCTGTGATCCAATGGATGTTGGTTTTTTTGATCTCTGGTACTTTTGCCTTTTCTAACTCCAGCTTGAACATCTGGAAGTTCTCAGTTCACGTACTGTTAATGTCTAGCTTGGAGAATTTTGAGCATTCCTTTGTGTGTGAGATGAGTGCAATTGTGTAGTAGTTTGAATATCCTTTGGCATTTCCTTTCTTTGGGATTGGAATGAAAACTGACCTTTTCCAGTCCTGTGGCCATTGCTGAGTTTCCCAAATGTGCTGGCATATTGAGTGTAGCACTTTCACAGCATCATCTTTTAGGATTTGAAATAGCTCAACTGGAATTCTGTCACCTCTACTAGCTTTGTTCATAGTGATGCTTCCTACAACCCACTTGACTTTTCACTCTAGGATATCTGGCTCTAGGTAAGGATCACACCATCGTGGTTATCTAGGTCATTAAGATCTTTTTTGTAGAGTTGTTCTGTGTATTCTTGCCACCTCTTCTTAATATCTTCTGCTTCTGTTAGGTCCATACAATTTCTGTCCTTTATTGTGTCCATCTTTGCATGAAATGTTCCCTTGGTATCTCTAATTTTCTTGAAGAGATCTCTAGTCTTTCCCATTCTATTGATTTCTTCTAGTCTTTGCACTGATCACTGAGGAAGGCTTTCTTATCTCTCCTTGTATTCTTTGGAACTCTGCATTCAGATGAGTATATCTTTCCTTTTCTCCTTTGCTTCTCACTTCTCTTCCTTTCTCAGCTATTTGTAAGGCCTCCTCAGACAACCATTTTGCCTTTTTGCATTTCTTTTTCATGGGAATGCTTTTGGTTACTGCCTCCTGTACAGTGTTACGAACATCCATCCATAGTTCTTCAGGCACTATCAGATCTAATCCCTTGAATCTATCTGTCACCACTACTGTATAATCATAATGGATTTGATTTAGTTCATAACTGAATGATCTAGTGGTTTTCCCTACTTTCTTCAATTTAAGTCTGAATTTGGCAATAAGGAGATCATGATCTAAGCCACAGTCAGCTCCCAGTCTTATTTTTGCTGACTGTATAGAGATTCTCCATCTTTGGCTTCAAAGAATATAATAAATCTGATTTTGGTATTGACCATCTGGTGATGTCCATATGTAGAGTCTTGTCTTGTGTTGTTGGAAGAGGGTGCTTGCTATGACCAGTGTGTTCTCTTGGCAAAAGTCCATTAGCCTTTGCCCTGCTTCATTCTGTACTCCATGGTCAAACTTGCCTGTTATTCCAGTTATCTCTTGACTTCCTACTTTTGTATTCCAGTCTCCAATAACCTCAGATATGCAGATGACACCACCCTTATGGCAGAAAGTGAAGAGGAACTAAAAAGCCTCTTGATGAAAGTGAAAGAGGACAATGAAAATGTTGGCTTAAAGCTCAACATTCAGAAAACAAAGATCATGGCATCTGGTCCCATCACTTCATGGGAAATAGATGGGGAAACAGTAGAAACAGTGTCAGACTTTATTTTTTGGGGCTCCAAAATCACTGCAGATGGTAACTGCAGCCATGAAATTAAAAGACGCTTACTCCTTGAAAGAAAAGTTATGACCAACCTAGATAGCATATTCAAAAGCAGAGACATTACTTTGCTGACTAAGGTCCATCTAGTCAAGGCTATGGTTTTTCCAGTAGTCATGTATCAATGTGAGAGTTGGACTGTGAAGAAGGCTGAGTGCCAGAGAATTGATGCTTTTGAACTGTGGTGTTGGAGAAGACTCTTGAGGGTCCCTTGGACTGCAGGGAGATCCAACCAGTCCATTCTGAAGGAGATCAACCCTGGGATTTCTTTGGAAGGAATGATGCTAAAGCTGAAGCTCCAGTACTTTGGCCACCTCATGTGAAGAGCTGACTCATTGGAAAAGACTCTGATGCTGGGAGGGATTGGGGGCAGGAGGAGAAGGGGACGACGGAGGATGAGATGGCTGGATGGCATCACGGACTCAATAGACGTGAGTCTGAGTAAACTCCGGGAGATGGTTATGGACAGGGAGGCCTGGCGTGCTGTGATTCATGGGGTCGCAGAGTCGGAGACGACTGAGCAACTGAACTGAACTGAACTAATGACGGAAAGGACATCTTTTGGGTTGTTAGTTCTAGCAGGTCTTGTAGGTCATCACAGAACCATTCAACATCAACTTCTTTGTCATTATTGGTTAGGGCATAGACTTGGATTACTGTGATTTTGAATGGTTTGCCTTGGAAATGAACAAAGATCATTCTGTCATTTTTGAGATTGCACCCAAGTACTGCATTTTGTACTCTTTAGTTGACTCTAAGGGCTCTACCATTTCTTCCAAGGAATTCTTGCCCACAGTAGTAGATATAATGGTCATCTGAGTTAAATTTGTCCATTCTGGTCCATTTTAATTCACTGATTCCTAAAATGTCGATGTTCACTCGTCATCTCCTGTTTGACCACTTCTCTTTTGTCTTGATTCATGGACCTAACATTCCAGGTTCCTCTGTAATATTGTCCTTGAAAGCATTGGACTTTACTTCCATCACCAGTCACATCCACAGCTGGGCATTGTTTCTGCTTTTTCACAGCCTCTTCTTTCTTTCTGCAACTATTTCTTCACTTTCCTCCAGCAGAATATTGGGCACCTACCAATCTGGGGAGTTCATCTTTCAGTGTCCTATCTTTTTGCCTTTTCATACTGTTCCTGGGGTTCTCAAGGCAAGAATGCTGAAGTGGTCTGCTATTCCCTTCTCCAGTGGGCATGTTTTGTCAGAACTCTCCACCATTACCTGTCTGTCTTGGGTGGCCCGACACAGCATGGCTCATAGTTTCATTCAGTTAGACAAGGCTGTGATCCAAGTGATCAGTTTGGTTACTTTTCCGTTCTATAGTTTTAGCTTTTTAAAATATGCTTCTAGGATCCATTTCCAGTTAATTTTTGTATATAGTGTGAAGTAAAGATTGCTCTTCATTTCTTCCATATGGATGTTGAGTAGTCCAGTACCTTTTGCGGAAAAGACTTTCCTGCTTCCTGTACCGTGTTGGTACCCGTGTCACATTTCAGTTGAACAAATATGTATGGGTCTGTTTCTGGGCTGTCTATTTCATACCATTGAGGAATCTGTCTTTCTTTCATCTTTGTGACTCTATCTTGATTACTGTACCTTTCTGGTAAATCTTGAAACCAGTAGAAAAAGTCTTTCAACTTTGTTGTTTATTTTATATATATATATATATAATATATATATAATTTTATATTTATATAATTTTATATTATAAATTAATTTATAATTTAATTATAATTTTTTAAAATTTTAAACTATAAATTTTATATTATGTATATAATTTTATTTATTTTTGGCCCTTCTGGGTCTTTGCTGCTGTGCAGGCTTTTTCTCTAGTTGCAGCGAGCAGGGTTTACTCTCTAGTTGTCGCGTGAGGGCTTCTCATTGCGGTGGCTTCTCTTGTTGCAGAGCATGGGCTCTAGGGCATGTGGGCTTTAGTAGCTATGGCACATGGACTCTAGAACACAGGCCTAATAGTTGTGATGCACAGGCTGGGCTGCTTTGTGGCATGTGGGATATTCCAGGGCCAGGGATTGAAACCGTGTATACTGCATTGGCAGGTGTTTTCTTTATCACTGAGCCACCAGCGAAGCCCTTGTTCTTCGTTTTAAAAATTGTTTCAGCAACTTCCAGTTTCTGGTTCCACATGTAAGAAGCTTAGAAGTTGCCGGTCCATCCTAACAAGTGAAAATCTGAACAGACTGAAAAGTCAACCTAGATTTGAAAGAGAGGGGAGGACACAGAGCGAACTGTCATACCCAAGATCGGAGAGACAGAATGCCAAATACAGGCAGTCATGACTTACCAGAGCAGAGACTCTTGGCAGAAACCTTCCACATGAACCAATGATGAATTGTTGAAAGTCCAATATGCACAATTCTGACAGTTTAAAAATCCCAAAAGAATCCAACTGTAGGGTGGACCCCACAACATTGTAATATTTATCTCCAGGAACTTGACCAGTTTCTCACAGTAAATATCAGAGAAAAAAAATCCCCTCATGCTTTCAGCAAGGGGAGGGGACAAGGAAGCATTTTCAAAGTACATCAGAGCCCTCTGCTCTTAGCAAGGCCTGTACTCAGAAAATTATTTTACTAGAGCCTAACCTGCTTGAGTATCCTCAGAACCGAACTGACCTGGGAGAAGAAAAATACTCACCTTCAGCCCACTCCAGCCATCCCATCCCACCTAATGGGGGCAAATATAGAGAAACACTTAAGAAGTTCACATTGCAGAGGTGACAATTTTGCAGGGTACAAAATTTTAGATTATGTTTGTTTTGTTTTTTCTCTCAGCCACTTTTCACATTTCATTCCATTCTCTCCTTGTTTGCTTTGTTTGTGAAAGTGGAGTTGCTCAGTCATGCCCAACTCTTTGGAACCCCATGAACTGTAACCTACCAGGCTCCTCTGTCCATGGGATTTTCCAGGCAAGAGTGCTGGAGTGAGTTGCCATTTCCTTCTCCAGAAGTGGCAACCTTCTGTTTGTGAGGAGAAGATAAATATGATTGTAATCTTTGTCCCTCTGTAAGTAAGATGGTTTTTTCTTCTTGCTTCTTTCAGATCTTTTTGTATTTGATTTTCTGTAGTTTGAAAATAATATGTCTAGTGGTAACTTTCAGACATTTGTCTTGCTTGGTGTTCCCCAAGCTTCCTAAATTTACAAATTAGGAATGTTCAGTGTCTGACATTAATTTGGGCAAATTTTCATCACTATAATTTTCTATATTCTGTTCTTTTTTCTCTTTCTTCTCCTTCTGGTATTCCCATTATGTATATGTTATTCCTATTGTAGTTGCCCCACAGTCCTTGGATATTTCGTTTGTTCCTTTCAGCATTTGTTTTCCCAGGTTTTTATTTTGAGAATCAGAATTTTACTGATACATCTCTAGCTCATTTTTTTTTCTCAGCTGTGTCCAGTCCACAAATCAGCCCATCAAAAGTATTTTTCATTTTGGTAACAGTTTTTTTTTTTTTTAATCTCTAGCCTTTCTTTTTGGCTCTTTCTTAAGTTTTTCATCCCTCTGCTCACATTGCCCATTTGTTCTTGCATGTTGTCCATTAGAGCCCTTCCTATATTAATCACAGTTCTAAATTCTTGGTCTAGCACTTATGACATCCCTAAACTCCAACACTTTGGCCACCTGATGCAAAGAGCTGACTCATTTGAAAAGACTCTGATGCTGGGAAAGATTGAGGGCAGGAGAGAAGAGGACAACAGAGGATAAGATAGTTGGATGGCAACACCAACTCAATGGACATGGGTTTGGGTGGTCTCTGAGAGTTGGTGATGGACAGGGAGGCCTGGCATGCTGCGGTTCATGGGGTTGCAAAGAGTCAGACACAACTGAGCAACTGAACTGAACTGAACCATGTCTGGTTCTGATGCTTGGTGTGTAGCTTCTTCTTTTTTTTTTTTTTTTTGCTTTTTGATGTGGCTTATAGTTTTGTCTTAATAGCCAGATACAACATATTAAAGAAAAGAAACAGCAATAAATAGAACTTTAGTAATATGGTGGTAAGGTGTGAGAGGATGTTTACAATCCTATGAGTAGATCTCAGTTTTTTAGTGGGCACTATTTTTTAGTTTTTTAAGTATCTTTTTCAGCTTGATAGAGAATCTTTACAATTGTAAATTTCTACAGTTGACAACATACTAATGGTGATAATCTCAAAGGTTTCTCCCACTAAGGGCAGGAACAAGGCAACAATGTAACCTCTCACCTCTCTTTTTCAACATTATACTGGAAATCCTTGCTAATGGAATAAAGCAAGAAAAAGAAATAAAAGGAATATAGATTGGGAAGGAAGACTTAAAACTTTTCCACAGATTATATGATTGTCTATGTAGAAAATCCAAAAGAATTTAAAAAAAATTCTTATAGCTAATAACTGATTATAACATGACTGCAGGGTACAGAGCCAATATAGAAAGTCAGTTGCATTTATATATATGAACAAATGAAACTTGAAATTAGAAATACATGAAATACTTAGGTATGAACCTATCAAAATATGTACAAGATCTGTATAACCACAAAACTGAAGAATGAAATCAAAGAAGAGCTAAATAAATTGAGATATATTCCATGTTCATGGATAGGAAGGTATAGAGATGTCTGTTCTTCCCAATCTGATCTATAGATTCAATGCAATCCCAATCAAAATCCCAGCAAGTTATTTTTATGACTTGCTATGACTTGCTGACAAACTAATTCTAGAGTTTATATGGAGAGGCTAAAGACCCATAATAGCCAACACAGTATTGAAGGAGCAGAGCAAATTTTTAGGACTGATGCCACCCATCTTCAAACCTTACTGTAAAGCTACAGTTATCAATACAGTGTGGTATTGCCAATACATACGTGCATGCATACATACATACAAGTAAATCAATGGAACAGAATAGAGAGCCCAGAAATAGACTCCCATATGGTCAACTGGTCTTTGACAAAGGAGCAAAAGGCAATACAATGGAAAATAGAAAATCTCCTTAATAAATGGAGCCAAAACAACTTGACATTCAGATGCAAAAAAAAAAAAAAAGAAAAATGAATCTGGCTATAGACCTTACACTCTTCACAAAAATAAACTCAATATGGATCACAGACTTGAGTGTAAAATGAAAAGCTATTAAACTCCTAGCAAATAAAATAGGAGGAAACCTAGATGACCTTGGGTAGAATGATGCCTTTTTAGATACAACATCAGAAACACAATTTGTGAAAAAAATAACTTACAAGCTGGACTTCATTAAAATGAAAACTTCTGCTCTGTGAAAGACAATATCAATAGAATTAGAGGAAAAGCCACAAACTGGGAGACAGTGTTTACATGAGAATTATAAACATCTGATAAAGGCATGGTATCCAAAATATACAAAGAAGTGTTAAAATTCAACAATAAGAGACCAAAGGATTTGAAAACTTACATCCACACTAAAGCCTGCACATGAATATTTATAGAAGCTTTACTCTCATAATTGCCAAAATTTGGAAACAATCAATATGTCCTTCAGCAGTTGAATGGATAAATGTTATAAAACTGTTGTCCATTGTCCATCCAGACATTCAGTTCAGTTCAGTCACTCAGTCATGTCCAACTCTTTGTGACCCCATGAACCACAGCATGCCAGGCCTCCCTGTCCATCACCAATTCCCGGAGTCCACCCAAACCCATGTCCATTGAGTCAATGATGCCATCCAACCATCTCATCCTCTGTCGTCCCCTTCTCCTCCTGCCCTCAATCTTTCCCAGCATCAGGGTCTTTTCAACTGTGTCAGCTCTTCACATCAGGTGGCCAAAGTATTGGAGTTTCAGCTTCAACATCAGTCCTTCCAATGAACACTCAGGACTGATCTCCATTATGATGGACTGGTTGGATCTCCTTGCAGTCTAAGGGACCCTCAAGAGTCTTCCCCAACACCACAGTTCAAAAGCATCAATTCTTCGGCACTCAGCTTTCTTTATAGTCCAAGTCTCACATCCATACATGACCACTGGAAAAACCATAGCCTTGACTAGATGGACCTTTGTTGGCAAAGTAATGTCTCTGCTTTTTAATATGCTGTCTAAGTTGGTCATAACTTTCCTTCCAAGGAGTATGCGTCTTTTAATTTCATTGCTGCAATCACCATCTTTATTATGAGCTATCAAGCCATGAAAAGACATGGTGGAACCTTAAATGCATATTAAGTGAAGAAGCCAGTCTTAAAAGGCAGACTGTATAATTGCAACTATATGACATTCTAGACAGGACAAAACTATGGAGAGAGTGAAAAGATCAGTTGTTTCCAGGGCTTTATAGAGGAGAAAGATGAATAGGAAGAGCACAGAGGGCTTTTGGGAAAGTGGGAATTCTCTGTATGATATTATAATGATGGATGTAAGTCATCAAACATTTGTGTAAACTATTAAAATATACAGCAGCTAGAATTAACACTAAGATAAACTCTTGACTTTGAATAATTGTAATATAGATTACATATTATGATATGCTGTGTAATTCTGGATGATGCCTTGAATATTATAAATGTCATGTAGAAAACATTGTACATTTTGTTATGTTGCTTCAAAAAACATTGAATTCAGCTCGCACTGTCATGCATTTTGTTAAGCTCATGCACACTGGTTAAGCTCACACTGTCATGCATTTGATAAGCAGTACCCTTGGACTGCGAGGAGATCCAACCAGTCCATTCTGAAGGAGATCAACCCTGGGATTTCTTTGGAAGGAATGATGCTAAAGCTGAAACTCCAGTACTTTGGCCACCTCATGCAAAGAGGTGACTCATTGGAAAAGACTCTGATGCTGGGAGGGATTGGGGGCAGGAGGAGAAGGGGGCGACTGAGGATGAGATGGCTGGATGGCATCACTGAGTCGATGGACGTGAATCTGAGTGAACTCCTGGAGTTGGTGATGGACAGAGAGGCCTGGCGTGCTGCAATTCATGGGGTCGCAAAGAGTCGAAGACAACTGAGCAACTGAACTGAACTGAACTGACCTCAGATCAGAGTTTGGTTCTTTAAGCCCTAAACGCAAAGCTGAGTTCATTTGTCCTCTGCATTTATGATTCTGCGATTGACCAGAAACTTGGGCCAGGTTTATAAACAAAATTTGTCTCTCTTCTTTCTAGAGTTCCTGTTTATTCTCTGGTAATGCTGGTTGCCCCAGGCTCCTTTGCCTGGTTCTTCCAGCCAGAAAGATGGTAGAATTTTTATTGGAGTTTTACCTGCTCAGTACCACTGTTGAGTGACTATAGCTATTGATACATTCAGGTCAAAGACATCGAATAAGGAGAACTTATTCTATGCCAGTCTCTTGTTTCAGTGAACAGTGTCCATAATTCAACTATATAACAATTACAATTATTTCACATTTTTCTAGATCTTGTCAGTATTTGGATTATTATTATATTATTTTTATATTTTTATATTATTTTCCTGTATTCTGTTCTTTGTAAATGTTTTATTTAAGTATAAGCTTAAGTCCATATGAGCCACCACATTGACAACATAAGGAAAAATATGTTTATTATAGTAGATCCAGAAAAAGTCATTAATAAAATTTGATATTCCTTCCTGATTTTTAAAAACTCTTAGAAAACTAGAGAATAGAAGGGAACTTCTTCAATATGATTTTAAAAAGGAAGAATAATAATAAACTCTACAGCATACATCATACTTGATAAAATATTGAAATACATTTCCTTGAAATTGAGAACAAGACAAGGATGAACCCTTTAGCAACTTCTATTTAGTATTGTACTAGCAATCCCAGCCAATACAGTCAGGAAAAAGACCATCAGAATTAGAACGAAAGACTATGCTTATTCTCAAATAATGTTGTATAAGTAAACAGTGTGAAAGACTCAACAAACTATTCAAATTAATATATAAATTTAGTGAAGTCACTAAACAAATAAAAATCAATGTAAGGTATATTTCTATAGGCAAATAGAAATTTTTAAAAACTTAAAGATACCATTTAGAATTGCATCAAAAAACATTAAATACCTTGGACTAAATCTAACAAAAATGTGGACGATCTCTATATTGAACACTACAGCATTTCTAAGAGAAGTTAAATGCAGACTAAATAAAAGGAGAGATATTCTATGTTCAAGGCTTATAAAATTAAAGTGTTAAGGTGCTGGTTTTTCCTCAGGTCTGTAAATTCAATGACACATCAATCAAAATTGTAAAAGATATTTTTAATGTTAACTGGCAAGCTAATTCTAAAAATCTTTATAGAAATGAAGGAGACCAAGAAGAGGCAAGAGAATCTGGTAGAAGAAGATAAACAGAAGGACTTCTCTTACAAGATATCATGATAAATATGAAGCCATAGGAATTAAGATGGTATGGCATTCAGGGCTTTTGCGAAGGTGGTCCAAGGAAGATTCCATGCTTCCACTGCAGGGGGCATGGGTTCGATTCCTGGTTGGGGAACTAAGATCCCACATGCCTCATGGTGCCTCAAAAAAAAACAAACAAACAAAAAAAGACAGTATGACATTGGCACCAACAGACAAGCAGCTAACTGAATAGATTACAACCCAGAAGTAGAGGCACATGCATATTGTTATTGTTTTATGACAGTGATAATATTGCAATATAGTAAGGAAAGATGGCCTATTCAAAACTTGGTGTTGGGTCAGTTTGCTGACCATATAAAGAACAAATGAACCTTAAATACAGACTCACAAGATATACAAAAGTTCATTCCAAAGAGATTATAAATCTAGATATGAGATGATAACAATAAAGCTTCCAATTCATAACAAAATATGTGAGAATACTTCATGACCTTGTGGAAGCCAAAAAATTCTTAAGTTGGGCATGGAAAGCATTAACCATAAAATAAGATTGATCAGTTGGATGATATTAAAATTCAGAATGTTCATCAAAACTCTACATTGAAAGCAAACCTCGAAAAATATTGAACTATATCTCAATAGCAAAGAATTGGTATCTAAAATGCACAGACTGTCCCTACAAATCCAGAAGAAAAGGACCAAAATTAACAGAAAAATAGACCAAAGACTTGGACAGGCACTTCACAAAGGAGAATGTCCAAATGCCAATAAATACATTAAAAGGGTGCTCAACTTAAATAGTTATCCAGGGCTAAAAATTAAAAGTACTGTGTGATACCGCTGCAAATATACCCGAATGGCTAAAATGAAGCAGATCAATATCTAATGCTGGTGAGATGTTAAATAAGACTTTCACAGTACTGACAGATATGAGGGGTGTTGGGGTATGGGTAGAGAAAGGCATCAGTTAGGAAGCAACTGAAGAAGCTAAGTGGGAGACGCTATTCTTGGACCAGAATAGCGGTGGTGAACATGGAGAAGTATGCTGCTGCTGCTGCTAAGTCGCTTCAGTCGTGTCCGACTCTGTGCGACCCCACAGACGGCAGCCCACTGGGCTCTGCCGT
This sequence comes from Capra hircus, assembly GCF_001704415.2. Classification (NCBI taxonomy): domain Eukaryota; kingdom Metazoa; phylum Chordata; class Mammalia; order Artiodactyla; family Bovidae; genus Capra; species Capra hircus. Next base: position 42,508,577 of record NC_030811.1, read on the forward strand.
CCCTGGGATTCTCCAGGCAAGAACACTGGAGTGGGTTGCCATTTCCTTCTCCAGTGCATGAAAGTGAAAAGTGAAAGTGAAGTCGCTCAGTTGAGTCCAACTCTTAGCGACCCCATGGACTGCAGCCTACCAGGCTCCTCTGTCCATGGGATTTCCAGGCAAGAGTTCTGATGTAACTATAATTAGTTGTTGTGACCCACTCTTGTCCACTGGGTTCCTTCAATACCCCCAGCTACAGTGCGCTTAAAGGAGGGCTCTGTCATGTGAGAGGAACATCAAACAGTACAGGTGGAGCAGGGTAGCTTCTAGTGCTGGGGTTGACTGTGAGTCAGAAACCAACAACAGAGACATCCCCTACATTTAACCAAGCCACTGCCCTGACAACTTGAGTCATACATGAACATATACTCACAAGGGTCAGGCTTAAGAGGATTCTTTTATATATCATGTATTCTTTTATATATCATGATATCTATCATATACCTTTTATAGTTATCATGTTCAGTCAACCCCATATCATCATGAGTAAGTAAAAATGAGACCTACTGGGTGGGGAAATGACAAAAACCTGATTGAGCAGAGCAAGCAGGCCAGCTCAGGTTAAAAACACCCCCTCTAGAGATAAATACAGGGGCCTGGCTGAAGCCCTTGATCCCCACAAAGCACAATAGCTTAGTGATTATTGTAATAAGCCAGCCCTAATGAGTTTTAACCAAACTAATTGATTTTAAATAGATTAACTTTAGTCCTGATGGATTAAAGATTAAGAAATTTAATCAGAAATTAAATTGCACTTGACCTGGACAAGGTAAGCGAGATTATAAACCCAAAATTCACTTTTATGGAAGAAAAGCATTCTTCAAAATGCAAAGCTGGCACCAATGGCTAGAATGCAAGAAGCCCTAACTAGCAGTCCTGCCCAGGACAATAGTTTAAAAAGACAACTCTTGAAGTACCTTGATATAGACAACCATCATCTAAACACCAAATCAGTTCTTTCTTTAGCTAAACTCTAATAAAAGGGACTCATGAATGGAACACCAACTTAAAAACTCCAGTGGTACTGCCTGTAGTTCCCAGGTGATGCCCAAGGCTCATCCACTAAACCTAGGATTCAAAAAATTTGATGTCCACTGGCTAAAGTATTCCTTGTATTTGTCTGTTAACATCATTTTGCAGCCTCTGAAAAAAATAAGATGGAAGTGGAGGTTTTGAGAGGAGCTGTAAAACCAAATGCCTCATAATATCTCATGGAGAAATAGAGTGAACTGGATGAGGGGTTGGCTTAGGACACCCATCCATGGGACCAGTGGTGTGCTGGAGCCAGCACATGTGGGCTCCAAGGCGCTACCGTGCACATCTCTTCCTGACTACACATAATGAAGTGAGGTCAGCCATGGTGTACGTATTAACACCAAGAAAAACACAAACACTACAAATCAGAGCTGGAATTGGATAGTCTCTTTCATAGACTGAAATTTATTAAGCTAAAGACCAACACCAGCAGCAATGTCATATTTTGCCTGATATGAAAAAACAAAGGTAAGGCTAGAGTCAGGCAGAATCTATCAAAGTGGATTTCTGAGCATGTAGCCTTAAGAAAAATAGAAATCAACAACAGATGAGTCAAAGACATGGGTTTAGGAACTAGGATCAGGAAAAGCAGGCAAGTGGAAGAAAAACCCACGGAATTTCAGAGATGGTCTGCAGTCGTCCTTGGTATATCTGTACAAACTGGCCACATTTAAAAAATGAAAAAGAAATTGCCAGTAGGGACTAAGTCATATTAATAGAAATGGCCAAAATCTTTGGACTCTCTTTCCTTACTGGGCAGAAAGTCCACTTCAGCAAGGCCCATTTCTGACCGATTCCTTTCTTCTGGGGTTCTACTAGTAGGTCCCCATCTTTTTCTCCATCAGACTTGTATTGCAAGAAGTAATGCTGTGCCCAGTGAAAAATCTCAAGTCATAACAGGCTTTAATTTATTTTGCTTTCTCAGCCTTTTTTAAGTACTTTGGATAATTACCCTAGAATAAAGTTAATAAAGGAATACAAACAAAAGTCAATATAAACGACAGCATCTTAAGTTAAAAATATCAAAGGAAAATCAATAGAGTTCTTGTCATTTTATCAATGACTTTAATTTTAAATTTTGTAATGGCTGAATTACTGTGTTTAGGCTATTGATTTCATGTATTACAAAATTATTATTATAGTAATTCCATGATTAATTAGCTAACCTCACATTTTCTGAGATTTTATTTTTGTAAAAGCTTATGGTTAACATTTAGGCTGTATCCAACTTTGGCTAAAAGAATGTTTTATTTAAGGGAGGCACTTAGTGGGTATAAGTATCACATAGTATATCTATGAGAGAAACACACAGAAGAAATACAGTGCAAGTCCAGTGACTTACGGGGTAAGTGAAAGGGGTAATTATGCAGCCCACACATAATGTGGAACAGTAGATGGTAGATCCATAATGATGGAGTTAGCAGTAAGGTTTCAAACCCCGCTAAAATAACAAAGAAAATATTTGAAAAACAGATATTTTATATGCCTGCCAAACCACACACTGTAGATAGATAGATGGATAGATACACAGTCTGCTTAGTTAAGTTGCCTCAATTCAGTGGTGTGATACCATAATCACTTGTTAATTTCTTCCAGCCTCTGCATTCAGCCATGCTCAACTATCTCTTAAAGATGTCTTAGGCATATGCTATAACTTTCTGATCATTTTTAGTTGTAAATAATCCAATCAAGTCTAGTTTCATGCTCAGTTTAAATCTCTTTTACTGCTATCCACCATAGACCAGGATTGTGGTTTGAGGGTCTGGGACTGAAAGGAGACATACTCTGTTCTTTTCTCCCTTCCCCTCATTCCAACACCTTCAAGAGAAATGAAATCATGGTAGATGTCTGGGGATCCCTTCATCTTTTCCTACAGGGATAATGGCTCAATTGTTGGGAACTATGATTGGGAAAGCGGGAGATAGAGATTTTCTCAATTTATGGGCTGCTAGATGGTAGAGGGAAGAGTAGGGGTTCTGGCCTCAGCTGTTAGCCCATCTCTATAGGTGTGGATCACTTAGTGACCTCACATTTTCTATGAGCACAGAAATGCCAAATCTGAGGTCACATAGCATCCTGACAGTTCACTTCAGTCACTCAGGCATGTCCGACTCTCTGCAACCCCATGAACCACAGCATGCCAGGCCTCCCTGTCCATCACCAACTCCCGGAGTCTACCCAAACCCATGTCCATTGAGTCAGTGATACCATCCAACCATCTTATCCTCTGTCGTCCCCTTCTCCTCCCGCCCTCAATCTTTCCCAGCATCAGGGTCTTTTCAACTGTGTCAGCTCTTCGCATCAGGTGGCCAAAGTATTGGAGTTTCAGCTTCAACATCAGTCCTTCCAATGAACACCCAGGACTGATCTCCTTTAGGATGGACTGGTTGGATCTCCTTGCAGTCCAAGGGACTCTCAAGAGTTTTATCCAATACCACAGTTCAAAAGCATCAATTCTTCGGCACTCAGCTTTCTTTATAGTCCAACTTTCACATCCATTCATGACCACTGGAAAAACCATAGCCTTGACTAGACAGACCTTTGTTGACAAAGTAATGTCTCTGCTTTTCAATATGTTGTCTAGGTTGGTCATAACCTTCCTTCCAAGGAGCAAGCGTCTTTTAATTTCATGGCTGCAATCATCATCTGCAGTGATTTTGGAGCCCAAAAAAATAAAGTCAGTCACTGTTTCCACCGTTTCCCCATCTATTTCCCATGAAGTGATGGGACCGGATGCCATGATCTTCGTTTTCTGAATGTTGAGCTTTAAGCCAACTTTTTCACTCTCCTCTTTCACTTTCATCAAGAGGCTTTTTCACTTTCTGCCATAAGGGTGGTGTCATCTTCATATCTGAGGTTATTGATATTTCTCACAGCAATCTTGATTCCAGCTTGTGTTTCTTCCAGTCCAGCGTTTCTCATGATGTACTCTGCATATAAGTTAAATAAGCTGGGTGACAATATACAGCCTTGATGTACTCCTTTTCCTATTTGGAACCAGTCTGTTGTCCCATGTCCAGTTCTAACTGTTGCTTCCTGACCTGCATATAGGTTTCTTAAGAGGCAGGTCAGGTGCTCTGGTATTCCCATCTCTTGAAGAATTTTCCACAGTTTATTGTTTTCCACACAGTCAAAGGCTTTGGCATAGTCAATAAAGCAAAAATAGATGTTTTTATGGAACTCTCTTGCTTTTTCCATGATCCAGTGGATGTTGGCAATTTGATCTCTGGTTCTTCTACCTTTTCTAAAACCAGCTTGAACATCTGGAAGTTCACAGTTCATGTACTGCTGAAGGCTGGCTTGGAGAATTTTAAGCATTACTTTACTAGGGATGAGTGCAATTGTGTGGTAGTTTGAGCATTCTTTGGCATTGCCTTTCTTTGGGATTGGAATGAACACTGACCTTTTCCAGTTCTGTGACCACTGCTGAGTTTTCCAAGTTTGCTGGCATATTGAGTGCAGCACTTTCAGAGCATCATCTTTCAGGATTTGAAGTAGCTCAACTGGAATTGTATCACCTCCACTAGCTTTGTTCATAGTGATGCTTCCTAAGGCCAGCTTCACTTCACATAGCATCCTGTATACTCTTTTGGATATTTCTTTTACCTTTTTTTCAGTTAAAAATGCTTAAGTTTTATTCTCTTAGAAGGTTTCAGTTATACAAAAGTATTGCTAACTATGAGCATCATATTCTACATTAGATTCTAAGATTTAGTTATAACTAAAAGTTTGTACCCCAGCAGCCTCTCCCAACTTCCCCTCTCTCTCTCAGACCCTGGAGACTACCATTCAACTCTCTATGAGTTCAACTCTTGTTTTTTTTAATTCCGCATATGTCATGCGCTATTTGTCTTTGGCTCGTTTCTCTTGGATGAACCTCCAGGTTCATCCATGTTGTTGCAAATGGCAGGAGTTCCTTCTATTTTATGGCTGTATAATATTCTGCTGTATGCACACACACATGTATATATCATCTCCTTTGTCTATTTGTCAGTGGACACTTAGGTTGTTTCCATACATTGGCTATTATGAATAATGCTTCAGTGAACATGGTAATTTAGATATATCTTTGAGTTATTGATTTTCCTTTGGATATATACCCAGAAATAGGATTATTGAATCATATGAAAGTCCCACTTTTAGTTTCTTAAGGAACCTGTATGCTGTTTTCCACAGTGCTTGTACCAGTTTATGTACTCGCCAACAATGTACAAGGATAACATTTTCTCCATATCCTTACCAACATTTGTTATTGCTTTATCTTTTAATAGTAGACATCTTAACAGGCACAAGGTGATATCTACTTGTGCCTTTGCATTTCGTGATGATTAGTGATGTAGAATACCTTTTCATGCCCCTGTTAGTCATTTGTATGCCTTTGGAAAAATGTCTATTCGGGTCCTTTGGTCATTGGTTAATTGGTTGTTTTGAGGTTTATGAGTTCTTTATATATTTTGTATATTAACCGAAACGAAGAAGTAAAAGATCACAAATTTATAAAAGCAGCCTTTATGATTCAAAGCAATTAGATTTCCTGCAGATATAAGGCTCACTCCCCAGCAGGATTCTGGTACATCTTTCCAAGAATAGAGTCGGGCTGCACACTGCTTGGAGGCAGGTCTTCTATACCCAGAATCCAGGAGCATCACCTCATAATATGAAACCCTGTTGCTAGTGAGAGAGAGAAACAAATCGTTCTTGATTCAGTGATAGCTCTGCTAGTGAAGTTGTTTCTCCGTCTTTTGTTGACTTTAGGCAACACTATTTTTAAGTTCATTTTTTAAACTCAGTGAATAGTGGTGGCTGAACTGAAAGTCATATAGCATCAGTTCAGTTCAGTTCAGTTGCTCAGTCATATCCGACTCTTTGCGACCCCATGAATCACAGCACGCCAGGCCTCCCTGTCCATCACCAACTCCCAGAGTTCACTCAGACTCACGTCCATCGAGTCAGTGATGCCATCCAGCCATCTCATCCTCTGTCGTCCCCTTCTCCTCCTGCCCCCAATCCCTCCCAGCATCAGAGTCTTTTCCAATGAGTCAACTCTTCTCATGAGGTGGCCAAAGTACTGGAGTTTCAGCTTTAGCATCATCCCTTCCAAAGAACACCCAGGGCTAATCTCCTTTAGAATGGACTAGTTGGATCTCCTTGCAGTCCAAGGGACTCTCAAGAGTCTTCTCCAACACCACAGTTCAAATGCATCAATTCTTTGGTGCTCAGCCTTCTTCACAGTCCAACTCTCACATCCATACATGACCACAGGAAAAGCCATAGCCTTGACTAGACGGACCTTAGTCGGCAAAGTAATGTCTCTGCTGTTGAATATGCTGTCTAGGTTGGTCATAACTTTTCTTCCAAGGAGTAAGCGTCTTTTAATTTCAGGGCTGCAGTCACCATCTGCAGTGATTTTGGAGCCCAAAAAAATAAAGTCTGACACTGTTTCCACTGTTTCCCCATCTATTTCCCATGAAGTGATGGGACCAGATGCCATGATCTTCGTTTTCTGAATGTTGAGCTTTAAGCCAACTTTTTCACTCTCCTCTTTCACTTTCATCAAGAGGCTTTTTAGATCCTCTTCACTTTCTGCCATTAGGGTGGTGTCATCTGCATATCTGAGGTTATTAATATTTCTCACAGCAATCTTGATTCCAGCTTGTGTTTCTTCCAGTCCAGCGTTTCTCATGATGTACCCTGCATATAAGTTAAATAAGCAGGGTGACAATATACAGCCTTGATGTACTCCTTTTCCTAACTGGAACCAGTCTGTTGTCCCATGTCCAGTTCTAACTGTTGCTTCCTGACCTGCATACAGATTTCTCAAGAGGCAAGTCAGGTGCTCTGGTATTCCCATCTCTTTCAGAATTTTCCACAGTTTCTTGTGATCCACAGTCAAAGGCTTTGGCATAGTCAATAAAGCAGAAATAGATGTTTTTATGGAACTCTCTTGCTTTTTCCATGATCCAGTGGATGTTGGCAATTTGATCTCTGGTTCCTCTGCCTTTTCTAAAACCAGCTTGAACATCATATAGCATGCATACATCTAAAGAAGAGTAGCTGCACTTTGCATGCTCCATTTACTCCCTTCATGCTTTCCTTCTCCTTTGAAAACTTTTGCACAGGAAACACCAAGCCTAGTCCATTTAACTTTCATTAGTAATGAATAATAGTATTGACTGAATGGCACCAGGCAGCCTCTTGTGAATGGAGTTGGTATTTTATTTTCCCCTTACATCTACAAGAGAGGCAAAATTGGATGCCCCTTTCACTGCATATCATAACCCATTTCACACAACAGTTAGGACCATTCCTCCCCCGCATCACCAGACATCCAATCATGGCTTCAAGTTATTATTCCTGCCCTACTCCTGCCCACCCTCCTACCTCTTCAAATGTAACATGACCCAAAACAAGTTAGCCATTGCTACCGCTTTTCAATTCTCAACCTTTCCCAAATTCCATAAGTTTGTAAGTGGACATAAATGAATCAACTGTACTTCTGCTCTCTCAGACTGGGGTCTTCTTTTCTCATGAAGTGAAGTGAAGTGAAGTCACTCAGGTGTGTGCAGATGTAGAAAAGAAGCCAAGTCCACCTCACTCCACAAGTTCTTCAAGGGCTCAAAGAAGGAGCCAGGTCAGCAGCCAGACAGGAGACATCACCCTGGCCTCAGGCTCGTGGGCACAAGCAGTTTGCTCAGGAATAGACAGGTTTTTACATTTTTAGAGGTGCTCACTGGTTCTTAAAAGAACCTGGCCTGTTTGTGTGTGTATGTGTTAGTGACTCAGTCGTGTTCAACTCTTTGCGACCCCACGAACTGTAGCCCACCGGGCTTCTCTGTCCATGGAATTCTCCAGGCAAGAATACTGGAGTGGATTGCTATTCCCTTCTCCAGAGGATCTTCAGTGGTTAAAGGGAACAATCAAGAATGACCATTTATGGGGGGAGGGGAAGGCAGTTTTGCTGCATAAGTGTAGGTCAGAAGCAGGAGTCTCTAAAAACTCTGCAGCCATTTATTTACAGACGTTTAAACAGTTATATTTAAAATTTTTTAATCAGTTAATACACTAAAAATATAAAGTGACCTGTATAATGTTCTGTAATAACCCATATGGGGAAAGAATCTGAAAAAAGGATGGATATATGTATAACTGATTCACTTTTGCTGGACACTTGAAACTAACACAACATTGCATCTTAACTACACTCCAATAACAATTTAAAATAAAGACCTAACCTAGCTGACGGTTTATATAGACTCCAGTAAACCATGGCATGGAAGTAAGGGCATGGTGGGGAAGGTCTGATGCCACTGATGAAGGGGTGGATATGTGAAGAGAGGCTGAGAAGGAAGACTTTGTAAAGGGAGGAAAGAACTCAGGATTTGCTGCCAAGTTTCAGAGTATGTCTTGGTAAGCTGACTTCCATGTCCCATGTAGGCTACTAGAGGCAGAAATACTCTTGTTTTTAAAAAAGTGATTATGCTTTTCATTATAAAAATAATTCATGCTCATCAGAGAAAAAATGGTGGGGGGACAAAATCTTACTCAGTAAAGCAACTGCTATTAAAATTTGTTGTGATTCTTTCCAGTCTTTTTTCTATTCATTTCACTCACATTATTGTGATCATGAGTTATATGTTTCCTGCTTTTGTCACTTAGCATTGGAAAACAAACATTTTCTATCTTGTCATTTAACATGTTATAATTGTAATTGCATATTTAGTATAATCATATATTATTGTGATTTAGAAAATTATAAACTATTCTATATCTACATCTACTGCGATACACTTGAGTCTATGGTCAAGCATATAGTACACCTCAGAATAGAATTACCAAGCAGAAGATATGGAAGCTTTGGGACATAAGATAGTTGGGCACCGGGATGCTCATGCAGTCAGGCCTGCTTGGAGGAGAATCCAATTCCTGAGTTTCATCCTCAAGCTTAGCGTGTCTGTAAGTCCAGTTTTCTCAGTGCCATAAATGATTGATTCTTGGGAATTACATAGATGTTTTTGGTACTTTTTTTAGTTAATTTTTAAAAATTTTATTGGAGTATAGTTGATTTACAATGTTGTGTTAGTTTCAGGTATTCATTCTTTTTTATATTCTTTTCTCATATTGAGTAGAATTCCCACAGGTCCTTGTTGGTTATCTATCTTTTTGGGGGGGGCATGCTGCATGTGGGATCTTAGTTCCATGACCAGGGATTGAACCTGGAGCCCACAGAAATGAAAGTACCAAGTCCTTTCCACTGGACAACCAGGGAATTCCCTGGTTATCTGTCTTATGTATAGTAGTGTGTGTATGTTCATTCCAAGCTCCTGATACTTTCCTCCCTCCCCCATACATTTCCTATATGGTAACCATAAGTTTGTTTTTGATATCTGCAAGTCTGTTTCAGAATAGACTTATTTTGTAAATAAGTTCATTTTTATCACTTAAAAAAATTAGATTCCACATATGAGTGATATCATATGAATTATATAGATGTTAACTAAAACTAATTTGTAATGGAAATTAGAAGCACCACATGGTGGGCATGGAAGTCATTATTGCTGTTTGCCAAATATTTTTGTTCTGTATCTCCCAGACACTTGGTAACATCACACCTCCTGTTCTCTGTGGGTGGCTGGGGTGTGTGTCTAGCTGTGATGAAGACTTGGATTTGAAAGTGAGCACTTATTTGCAAGAGAAAGACCCTCCAGAGTTCTCTTTCCTTCTGTTACCATGGCTGGCAATGTTTGAGAGCATGTCCACTCCATCAGCCTAGCTCCCTGTGTGACTAATGAGCAGTTTCCTTTGCCAGCCACAGAGCCAGTGTGAGCAAAGAACAACGCTTTGTTGCTGTAAGTCACTGAGACTTGGAATTTGGTCATTACTGCACTGTGCCTCAGCCCATCCTGACTGATATTAACATTGGCATACCTGATATACTAATATTTAACCTCTGAAATTAAAAATGAACTAAAGTAAAAAAGATTGCTGTTAGGAATTAATCAGAATGGAAGAAAATAATTATATTTCAGCTGTTTCACAACCGTTGATCAAGGATACTGTAATGTGTCATCAAGACCTTCCCACCCCAGATAGTGTGAACTGGGCAATGGAAGCATTTACCTCTTTCTCCTTTTCTACATTTTCTGGCCAAGACATCCATCTTCTGATGATCACAGTCTTCCTTCAATTGTTGCTGCTCTTGTTTTAAAAAGTCCTACAGTATGCTGAATAAAAAATGAATAGTGTAGAATAGAATGAAAAAGATCTGCTTTCTCCCCCTCTCCCGTCCCCAGGAGGCCACATACCCTCAAGGCATTTTCTTTGCAATTCAAAGTACAAATGGGTTCCCACTCTTCACATTTTTATTCACATCTTGCCTTTTTCTACTTAATATGTCACATGTCATTTCATGTCAGAGCATATTTATTTACCTATTGCTTTTTAATGCCAGCAGAGTTCTGCATTTCAAAGATTTATGATCTTTCATTTAGCTGGCTTCCTATTGCTAGATACTTTTTACATTTTTCCAGCCTTTTATGATGGTTAATAATGCTCATTGAACGTCCTTATAAAAAACATAATTTTGAACACACATGCAAATTAATCCAGAAGGAAAAGTCCTAGAAGTATAATTCTGGGTTAAAGGGAATTTGTAATTTAAATGCCAATAAATATTACCACAAATTGCAGAACAATTATACCAAATAAATTTTCGCACTGTTAAGAAAGTTATAGGAACCGCAACAGATTTCCCAATGTGGGGATCTAGCAAAGGGACTGAGAACCCCCAGGGACTTTGACTTTGGAGGCCAGTGGGATTTGATTACAGAACTTCCACAGGACTGGGGAAACAGACTCTTGGAGGGCACAAACAAAACCTTGTGTGCACCAAGACCCAGGGGAAAGGAGCAGTGACCCCACAAGAGATTGATCCAGACTTACCTGTGAGTATCCAGGAGTCTCTAGCAGAGGTGTGGGTCATTGGTGGCCTGCTACAAGGTCAGGCGCCCTGAGTGCAGCAGTGCGTGAAGGCTACCTTTTGAAGGAGGTTGCCATTATCTTTATTACCTCCACCATAGTTTGGTCTCAGGTCAAACAACAGGGAGGGAACATAGCCCTGCCCATCGATAGAAAATTGGACTAGAGATTTACTGAGCATTTTCCCGTCCATCAGAACAAGACCCAGGTTCCCCCACAGTCAGTTTCTCCATCCAGGAAGCTTCCATAAGCCTCTTCTCCTTATCCATCAGAGGGCAGACAGAATGAAAACCACAGTCACAGAAAACTAGTCAAACTGATAACAGGGACCCATGAAACATGCCACGTAGGGCCACCCAAGATGGATGGGTCATGGTGGAGAGTTCTGACAAAATGTGGTCCACAGGAGAAGACAATGGCAGACTACTTCTGTATTCTTGCCTTGAGAACCCAATGAACAGTATGAAAAGGCAAAAAGACATGACACTGAAAGATGAACTCCTGGCCCAGGTCGGTAGGTGCCCAATATGCTACAGGAGAAGAGTGGAGAAATAACACCAGAAAGAATGAATAGACAGAGCCAAAGCAAAAACAATGCCCAGCTGTGGATGTGACTAGTGATGAAAGTAAAGTCCAATACTGTAAAGAACAATATTACATAGGAACCTGGAATGTTAGGTCCATGAATCAAGGTAATTTGGAAGCGGTCAAACAAGAGATGGCAAGAGTGAACACTGACATTTTAGGAATCATGAACTAAAATGGACTGGAATGGGCAAATTTAACTCAAGATGACCATTATATCTACTACTCTGGACAAGAATCCTTTAAGAGAAATGGAGTAGCCCTCATAATCAACAAAAGAGTCCAAAATGCAGTACTTGGGTGCAATCTCAAAAATTACAGAATGATCTCTGTTCGTTTCCAAGGCAAACCATTCAAAATCACAGTAATCCAAGTCTCTGCCCCAACCAGTAGTGCTGAAGAAGCTGAATAGTTCTATGAAGACCTACAAGACCTTCTAGAACTAACACCCAAGAAAAGGTGTCCTTTTCATCATAGGGGACTGGAATGCAAAAGTAGGGAGTTAAGAGATACCTGGAGTAACAGGCAAATTTGGCCTTGGAGAACAAAATGAAGCAGGGCAAAGCCTAAGAGTTTTGCCAAGAGAACGTACTTGTCATGTGCTGAAGAAGCTGAATAGTTCTATGAAGACCTACAAGACCTTCTAGAACTAACACCCAAGAAAAGGTGTCCTTCTCATCATAGGGGACTGGAATGCAAAAGTAGGGAGTTAAGAGATACCTGGAGTAACAGGCAAATTTGGCCTTGGAGAACAAAATGAAGCAGGGCAAAGCCTAAGAGTTTTGCCAAGAGAACGTACTTGTCATAGCAAACACCCTCTTCCAACAACACGAGAAGACTCTACATGTGGACATCACCAGATGGTCAACACCAAAATCAGATTGATTATATTCTTTGCAGCCAAAGATGAAGAAGCTCTATACAGTCAGCAAAATTAAGACCAGGAGCTGAATGTGGCTCAGATCATGAACTCCTTATTGCAAAAGTCAGACTTAAATTGAAGAAAGTAGGGAAAACCACTAGACCATTCAGGTGTTACCTAAATCAAATCCTTTACAATTATACAGTGAAAGTGACAAATAGATTCAAGGAATCAGATCTGATAGACAGAGTGCCTGAAGGACTATGGATGGAGGTTCATGACATGATACAGGAGGCAGTAATCAAGAACATCCCCAAGAAAAGGAAATGTAAAAAAAGCAAAATGGTTTTCTGAGAAGGTCTTACAAATAACTGAGAAAAGAAGAGAAGCTGAAGACAAAGGAGAAAAGGAAAGATAAAGCCATCTGAATGCAGAGTTCAGAAGAATCACACAGAGACATAAAAAAGCCTTCCTCAGTGATCAATGCTAAGAAATAAAGGAAAACAATAGAATGGGAAAGACTAGAGATCTCTTCAAGAAAATTAGAGATACCAAGGGAATATTTCATGCAAAGATGGGTACAATAAAGGACAGAGATGGCATGGACCTAACAGAAGCAGAAGATATTAAGAAGAGGTGGCAAGAATACACAGAGGAACTATACAAAAAAGATCTTCATGACCCAGATAACCACAATGGTGTGATCACTAATCTAGAGCCAGACATCCTGGAATGCAAAGTCAAGTGGGCCTTAGGAAGCATCACTACAAACAAAGCTAGTGGAGGTGGTGGAATTCCAGCTAAACTACTCCAAATCCTAAAAGATGATGCTATGAAAGTGCTGCACTCAATATGCCAGCACATTTGGAAAACTCAGCAGTGACCACAGGACTGGAAAAGGTCAGTTTTCATTCCAGTCCCAAAGAAAGGCAATGCCGAAGAATGTTCAAACTACCACACTATTGCACTAATCTCACACGCTAACAAACTAATGCCCAAAATTCTGCCATCCAGGCTTCAACAGTATATGAACCATGAACTTCCAGATGTTCAAGCTGGATTTAGAAAAGGCAGAGGAACCTTTTGTCACAGATAAAATTGCCAACATCGGTTGGATCATTGAAAAAGCAAGAGAGTTCTAGAAAAATATCTACTTCTGCTTTATTGACTACGCCTAAGCCTTTGACTGTGTGGATCACAACAGACTGTGGAAAATTCTTAAAGAGATGAGAATACCAGACCACCTTACCTGCCTCCTGAGAAATCCATGTATAGGTCAAGAAGCAACAGTTAGAACTGATCATGGAACGACAGACTGGTTTCAAATAGGAACAGGAGTACGTCAAGGCTGTATATTGTCACCCTGCTTATTTACCTTATATGCAGAGTACATCATGCAAAATGCTGAGCTGGATGAAGCACAAGCTGAAATCAAGATTGCCAGGAGAAATATAAATAACCTCAGATATGTAGATGATACCACCCTACAGCAGAAAGTGAAGAAGAACTAAAGAGCCTCTTGATGAAAGTGAAAGAGGTAAGTGAAAAAGTTGACTTAAAACTCAACATTCAGAAAACTAAGATCTTGGCATCCAGTTCAATCACTTCATGGCAGATACATGGGGAAACAACAGGAACAGTGGTAGACTTTATTTTGGGGGGCTCCAAAATCACTACAGATGGTGACTGCAGTCATGAAATTAAAAGTTGCCTGCTCCTTGGAAGAAAAGCTATAACCAGCCTAAACAATGTATTAAAAAAGCAGAGACATTACTTGGCCAATAAAGGTCTGTCTAGATTGGAGAAGGAAATGGCAACCGACTCCAGTGTTCTTGCCTGGAGAATCCCAGGGACAGAGGAGCCTGTTGGGCTGCTGTCTGTGGGGTCGCAGAGTCGGACACGACTGACGCAACTTAGCAGCAGCAGCAGTCGAAGCTATGGTTTTTCCAGTAGTCATGTATGGATGTGAAAGTTGGACCATAAAGAAAGCTGAGCACTGAACTGTGGTTGATAGAGTATCAAAACTGATACTTTTGAACCGTGGTGTTGGAGATGACTCACGAGAGTCCCTTGGACTGCAAGGAGATCCATCCAGTCCATCCTAAATGAAATCAATCTTGAATATTCATTGGAAGGACTGATGCTAAAGCTGAAACTCCAACACTTTGACCACCTGATGTGAAGAACTAACTCATTGGAAAAGAGGCTGATGCTGGGAAAGATTGAAGGCAACAGGAGAAGGGGACAACAGAGGATGAGATGGTTGGCTGGCATCAGCAACTTGATGGACATGAGTTCAAGCAAGCTTCAGGAGTTGGTGATGGACAGGGAAGCCTGGCATGCTGAAATCCATGGTATCGCAAAGAGTTAGACACACTGAGCAACTGAACTGAACTGAAATATTACCAATTCCCTTACCAAGGGTCAAATCAATGTGCATTTCCATCAATACAGAGTGAGAGTTCTTATCTCTTCCCACTGACCAGAAGGCACTGTATGATCAAACTTTAAAAAATCTCTGCCATTATAATCATGAAAAAAAAAATGTTGCGGTGTTGATTCCAAGTGCATTTCCCTAATTGTGAGTTTTGCTTGTTCTTTCTGAAGCTATATTGATAACTTCAGTCAAGTATGATGAGGCCTGGGTAGCATTCTTTCCCTTTATGATTAATTTTATTATCTGAACGTCAGAGAATAACCTTATTTTTAGGGAATTCCAATGTGGTCCAGTGATTAGGACTCAGAGATTCCATGGCCCTGGGCATAGGTTTGATTCCTGGTCAGAGAACTAATATCCCACAATCCAAATGGCCAAAAAAGAAAGAAAAGAACCTTATTCTTAAGCACTGAGGAGGTATCTCTCATTGTGGCCATTATTCACTTCTGGAATAAACAGAGTTCACAGCATTTCTAAAACCTTGAGATAGGTGGATATACTTAGGTTGGCAAGTAGAGAGAGAAAGATTGCTGTTGGGATGTTTGACAATGACATCATTCAAAGCAGATGGACTGGGGATTGGCCACCCCTCACACTTCACAGTTAATTGATGTCATGTGTTTTTTCATTGCAGCAATTCAGCTTTGTGTCCTTGCCCACGGATGTGCTGGAAATTGAGGTGAAGGACAAGTTTGCCAAGAGCCGCCCCATCATCAAGCGCTTTTTGGGAAAGCTGTCAATGCCTGTTCAGAGACTCCTGGAAAGACATGCCATAGGGTAAACTTTGACCAAGAGCTCTGTATCACTAGGCATCAGCCAGCAGGCCAGGCCCAAGAAAGGCAACAATACAGCCTCATAGAGACTCAAACTGAAATACTGGTGCTGTATTTCCTTGGCTTCTCCCATTACTATGTTGTTCAAGCTATGATATTTTATTAAACAGACCCTTCTTTTTCCCCTTGTTTGTTTACCTCTGGTTACTTATGCACAACAGTAAAAATTCCTAAGATCCTAGTGAAAGAAGGCCTTACTGCAGCATTTTTTTCTGTACAGATAGAAATTAAAATTCGTTTTACCACAAAGGATATCATTTCATTCACATGCCTGTCTTGTGTGTAGGATTTAATCATTTGTGACATTTCCATAAAAAGATGAAATACTGGGTTACTAGACTAGAGTGCCTTAAAAAACCCTAGTATTTATAGAAAATGCTAGATAAAATGTGTAAAATTTTAAAAGTGTGAATCCTTATGGAACAACCACAATTATGCTGCTCACATAGTTTAGTTGTATATGACCTGCAGTTTGTATCTTCTGTATTCATGTCCATTCAATGTTCCTGGGACTTTCCTGGTGATCCAGTGGTTTAGATTCCACACTCCCAATGCAGGGGGGCCCAGGTTTAATCCCTGATCAGGGAACTAAGATCCCGCATGCCATGCAATGCGGTCAAAAACTAAAATAAATAAATAATATTCAGGGTTCTCATTAACCTCTGACCAGATAAAAATCCTTGTACATAATATGCATTTCTATAGGTAATAGCAACTATATTTGAAAACATGTAAAGCTGTATGTGGTTCTCTGGGCATGAATATGCCTCAGTGTAATACCTAGAATGATACAAGGACATGTAATCAGAACCTTATAGCAGAGAGTCGACATTTACAAGGCTAAGTTGTGTGTCAAACAAGATTTTTGCATTTTCCACTAAAACAAGAATATACATAAGGAACATAAACTTGTCCATGGCACATAGGGACTAAATGATTGCAAACTCTTCATTTTTAAAATAGCAAACTGTATGCCTTTTAAAATAAAGGCTGCTCGGAAGGTGCCCTCGATTCCTTTCCCTATAACATCCCAGACCTCAGCCATCTGCCTTTTACTGTCCCTCTCCTTAAGTCCTCTACTCTCACCTGCCTCAACTTCATATTGGAAATATTACCGCTGCCTGGAACTCTTTGTGTAGTTAAGAACTCTTTACCAGTCTCATGCGCCTAGTTGGGTATAAGCTATTTAAAGGCAGGGTATGCATTACATGCTATGTATCACCTGCAGCACTTTTTACATTGCAGGGGCTCACAAAATATTTGTTGATAAAGTGGTCTCACTATCTGATATTGTTTTTAGGCCTCCTCTGATTCCAACTAGGTTTAGGGTTCAGGATCTCTTTCTCATGGTCATTGTAAACCTACCTCATAATATCGACCAAAGCCCTTGTCAATATTTTAGCTCATTCTAATTTTCCTGCATGTAATGCTTTATTTAATGGACTTCCTAGGAACTCCAAACATGAAACCAGCACTTACCAAAGAGAAATGCTAAGTCAGTGGACCCCTGGGATATATGTTGTTTCACAGTGCTGGTGTTTTCTAGGAAGAAACATTGAAACACTATTAGCCAGTGATTTACCTTTTTATTTGAATGTCACAAATGAATAAATGGGATGAATACGTAATTATCTAAGTAACAACTGGTTTTGGAATATGTCTTTGTTATTATTGCGTAGAGTGGCTTTGTTCATTTCTGAATATCCCAGAGTAGTCACTCTTCCTATTTAGGCCAAGGGAGGGTAACTTATATTCTGCTGAATCCGCATTGTTGATGAAACTATAATAGCAAACTATCAGACTGATTTCTCTCTGGATAATTGTCTTCCTAGTAATTAAAAATTGCCTTGGGTGAGCAGAGGGAATGGTGCCAGGGTCCAGGGTGGAGTTTCAGAGTCTCTCTGTGGGACCCTGGAGTTGGTGTAATTGGAAGTCACAGGCCAGTGGACCCAGCCCACAAGTCTTTTTTTGCTCTGCTCTACAGCAGGTCTCTTTCTGAAACATTCCACAGGGTCTCTGGGAATCAGGATTACATCCTTCTATAGATAGATAGATAGTGGTAAGTAGCTAGCTAGCTAGATTATTATAAGACAAGCATCTACTGCTGGCCCTGTCCATAATTAAGGGCTTATTTGGAAAATGTCAGCCTGCACAGGAAAAGCAAGCAAAGGATATCCATGTCTTTTTCTTCTTCTTTTTTTCTCTAAAACACAAATTGGCAAACTTTCTGTTAAGGGGCCAGATAGTAAATATTTCAGGCTGTGTCGGCCATATGGTTTCTGTCCCAACTATTCAGCTCTGCAACTGTAGCATGAAAGCAGCCCAGACAAGAAGTAAACTAACAAGCATGACTGCATTCCAATGAAACTTTTATTTGTGGAAACGAATTTGAATTTCATATCATTGTTACATGTCACAAAATGCTACTCTTCTACTGCTCTTTTTCTAACCATTTAAAAATGTAAAAAGCCCATAGCATTATGAAAACAAGTGATGGGCCAGATTTGGCCCATGGACTGTAGTTTACTGATCCCTGCCTTAGATTATTCGATAAGGACTTTATTGAAGTTTTCACTGCTATTGAGCAAAGGTACTTTCCCATCTTTTCCTTAGGACCATTTTGTGTGGTCTTGAGAAGACGTCACCTCCTAATATCAGGGCCTCCCTGGGCTTGGGTGCCTCACCTGCTGGCATAGTGTGTGGTCTTTAGGAGAACAGGTATTTACCAGATCTGTGATGGTGCTTATTCCCTTCTAGGGACAGGGTGGTCAGCTACACCCTTGGCCGTAGGCTTCCAACAGATCATGTGAGTGGACAGCTGCAGTTCCGGTTTGAGATCACTTCCTCCATCCACCCAGGTATTTCGGCATGCATTTCATGTGTTGTCCTAACCTAGTGTCATAGAGCAGTTCCTTTCTCCAAAATATAATATAATAACCATGGTTCTCTCCAGACATGTCCTAGGTTTTGTGGTTCTCTACCTGTCTTCTCCATTTGAGGCCCAGAAGCCAATGATCTGTTCTGCAAGCCAGGTTGCTATCCTCCTTTTTATTTTTATTTTTTGGTGGTGCCACATGACTCATGGGATCTTAGTTCCCTGACCAGGGATTGAACCCCGGCCCCTGCAGTGGAAGCACGGAGCCCTAACCACAGAACTGCCAGGGAAGTCCCTGTTGTCCCCTTGATTGATAGGCTCCTCTTCATTCCAGTGACCTAAAGGTAGGGGTTAGACAGTGGAGTGGGGATTGACAAAGAGGTCAACATGGGTATGGAGCCATGTCTAACTTAACATTTTACTCCCAATACCCTGGTGGCTCAGAGAGTAAAGAATCTGCCTGCAATGTGAGAGACCCAGGTTCAATCCCTGTGTCAGGAAGATCCCTTGGAGAAGGGAATGGCTACCCACTCCAGTATTCTTGCCTGGAGAATTCCATGGATAGAGGAGCCTGGTAGGCTAAACAGTCCATGGGGTCCCAAAGAGTCAGGCATGACTGAGCGACTAACACAACCCACACCCACACAGGTCTTAATCAATAGATGTTGAATCATTGCATACATGAATGAATGAACAAACGTGATACATGTCATACTGTCAAACTGTGATTACTCAGTGGATTTTTACAATCTCACAGGAAAAAATGAATATTGTAAATTGAACAGAAAACTTTTGAATCATCCTGTGTTCAGTTTTTCAAGCCAAAATGTATTTCCAAATAAGATTGACGAGATGCCTCATAATCCCACTCTGACTCTTCTCTGGCAGCCCCCTCACAGGTAGAGATCATGCCGAGAGTTGTGAGTTGTCACAACTTTATTGGCAAAACATTTATGAGTTGCCAGTAAAGCTGATAAGGCTTTTGAGAATCAGGGTCTGGAGTTTATCACTGCCCCCTCGTCAAACAAAGGTTGCACATTTCTGTGCCCAGTCTACAAAGCAGATTGTAAGGAAACACTTGCCTGTTTCATCCTTTCACATCCAGCCTTTCCTACATCCTGAAAATAAAATTGATTCTTCCTTCAGTGTAGCAGTAAGAATAGCTTTACAGTGCACCAGAGAGATTGCTTTTCTTCAATGAGTGGATAGCACAAGGGCTTGAATTGGGAATCCACATCTGGCAGGAATCCAGTAGAGCAACTGGGGGAAGGCAGAGGTGAGCCATGGTTGCTGCTCCGTGAATGGGCACTTGACATGGAGACCTGGTTTACTTTCCCACTTCAATATTCTCCAGATGTTGGGAGGCTTCTGGTCTGAGCCACTGAATGACTGTGGTTGCCCCCTTTCCTTCTCTGTGGTCACCTGAGAACCCCATTCTGCCACACTGGGGGACTCAGCCGTAGGAAGCACTCTGAGCTAGTATAATTAGCCCTGCCTGAAGCGAACAAGGAACTGTAAACTCTCATCTCTGAGGTCTTCCAAATAGCAGACATTACTGAGCACCTACTTTGTGCCCAGAATAGGGGTAGCACTAGGATTTGGGCATTTTTGACCAAAAAATGAAGTCCCGTGCAACAAAATTCTCAAATACATCGTGATTGCATAAGGAGAACCATTTCTTACAGAATGGGTTTTAGCAGAGCTTTGGTCCATGGGAAACACTCATCAACCCCTCCATGCAATATCCTAGGGCAGAAATCCCTAAGATGCTTACACATCCTCAGGAGTAGACTAACACTGCAGTGACATTTTCTTCTTGTCCACAGATGATGAGGAGATCTCCCTGAGTACCGAGCCTGAGTCTGCGGAAATTCAGGACAGCCCCATGAATAACCTGGTGGCAAGCAGCTGTGGGGAGCCCCCGTGTGATGCACCAGAGCCCTCAGGGACCCCAAAGCCTGAGCAGCCGAGCCAGGGCAGCACTGTGGGCCCTCCAGGGATCGAGGGCCCGGAGCTTACCAGCCTGGTTGAGGCAGCGGCAGGTACCACCGAGGCAGGAGATGATGATGGCACAGTCTCTGTGGGGCCTGAGGGGGCTGGGGAGCTGCTGGCCCCTGGGCCAGAGGACACAGAGCCCGCCCTAAGTGCAGAAGAACTGGCCGAGCGGCTGGACCTGGGAGGGGAGGCGGCCCTACCGGGGCTGCTGGAGGACGATCAAGCCCCGAGCAGCCCTGGGGAGCCGGTGGCTGAGGAAGGGTCCACAGAGAGCCGGGCTGGGGGGCAGGAGGAGGAGAAGGAGCAGGTGGAGGAGGAAGAGGGGGACGTGTCTGCCCTGGGGCAGGGGGAGGACAGGCTGCACCTGCGGGCCTCGGTGAAGAGGAAAACCAGGCCGTGCTCCCTGCCTGTGTCCGAGCTGGAGACGGTGATCGCGTCCGCCTGCGGTGAGCCTGAGACGCCGCGGACCCACTACATCCGCATCCACACGCTGCTGCACAGCCTGCCCTCGGCGCAGGGCGGCAGCGCGGACGACGACGACGGTGCCGAGGAGGAGGCCACCCTCAAGGATGCCTCGGAGAAGGATGTGCTCAGCGAGGTGGACACGGTCGCCGCGGAGCCTCCTCCGCTGGAAGAGGATGGAGAGGCCCCCGAGGGGGCCACTCCAGGCACGGCTTCCCTCGGCCACTCGGGCTTGGCCAACGGCTCAGCCCCGGATGGCGACGCGCTCCCCAGCACGGGAAGCGAGAGCGACTCCAGCCCGCGGCAGGGTGGGGACCACAGCTGCTGCGACGCGTCCTGCTGCAGCCCCTCCTGCTACAGCTCCTCGTGCTACAGCAGCTCCTGCTACAGCGCCTCCTGCTACAGCCCCTCCTGCTACAACGGCAGTAGGTTCGCCAGCCACACCCGCTTCTCCTCTGTGGACAGTGCCAAGATCTCCGAGAGCACGGTCTTCTCCTCGCAGGACGACGAGGAGGAGGAGAACAGCGCCTTCGAGTCAGTGCCCGACTCAGTGCAGAGCCCAGAGCTGGACCCGGAGTCGGCGAACGGCGCAGGGCCATGGCAAGACGAGCTGGCCGCCCCCGATGGGAGCATGGCCAGAACCGTGGAAGGTCTGGAGTCTCCCGTGGCAGGGCCGAGCAGTCGGAGAGAAGGTTAGACCTCACACCCCATCAGAGTGAGAATAGGACCACCACGAGGGGGACGCAGGTCTCACCAACAAGGTTTAAAACCAAGAGGGAGAGGATCAGTCCCAAATAAGGTTGCCGCGGTGGCCACGTGTGCCTGTCCTGTACTTACCTGTGTGCATGTGTATATGTGTATGTCAGTATTCCAGACTGTGGGTAGCTGACACCCCACCACCGCTCAGATACACCCCAGGAATGACAACTAGTTGGATGTGAGCGTGTACTTGTATGTGTGCGTCTCTGTTTTAACTAATCACTGATTACAGGGTACATATTACCCTCCAGTCTTGACAGCAGCAAGAGCATCAAAGCTAGTATCAAATGATATGAGCAGAAAATGATCAACATTAAGTGGGTAATACGTCAATATCTGCTGACTCCCCACAACTTACGAAGATTAGCAATAAATGTTAATATAAGTGGAAGAACATTGATATTACCTGTTTTAGAATTTAACCTGTATACATATGAATATGTATAGCCTACATATATGTGTCATGATTTCTGTCTCCTTGATTCTGTTATTGTTGTTGGTTTTGTTTTGTGTTGTTTTGTGGGATTGGGGAGCTATTTTGGCTAATGCAAAGGAAGGGTACCATGAATGTGTAAATCACTTTGTCTCAAGTAAGATTCTAATCCAACAGGTGCCCTTTTTAGTTTAAAAATGTATTCTGTGTCCTAACCAAAGACCTTTCTTCTTAGTCATGCCTGTGGAAGCATATATAAAGTTAACTTGCATTTCCTAATCCAGAATTGGGAACCACCTGCCAGTCAAGTGACAGTGACATTGAGGGAAATAACTTAAAAGTCACATGATAATATGAAAAAATTCAGCTGTTTTAAAAGCAAAAAATATAGATTCTGCTATTTTGCTGCTCTAATTTGTTTAAATTAGCCTCCAAACAACATGCAGTGGTATTGTCTCTAGATTGTAAGCTCATCAAGGGCCAGAATTCATATCTTCTTTATGTCTGCTAAGCAAATGCCTGGCACCTGCAATTTTTATAGGAACGTACATAAGTGTAAAAGAAATAATTTTAAGTACTTAAAAGTACTTAATTCTACATTTTGGAGAAAGAAAGGGTGAGGGAAAGTGACACATAGGGTAAGGAGAAGCCCAAGGAAACTGGTAACAAAGAAACACAGGAAGAAAACCAGAGTGCTATACAGTAAACCGTAGTGACATACTGTACAATATGGAAAAGCACCCATGAGTATGAAAATGGGGTGACAATCCCTTTCTTTAATAGGGGTGCTTTGAGTCTCTTCTTTGTTCTAGGTCAGATGCTATATGTGGAAGGTACTCAATAATTACAATAGAATTAAAAATAAGTATATCATAAGGCAATTTGGGGATATACCCATATGAGGGCACAACTGGGAGGTACCAGAGATGTTTCAGACCAAAGTTGGGAAAACTTTTTCCATAAAGGTCCATACACTACACATTTTAAGCTTTGTAGGTCAAGAGGCAAAACCAAAGCAACTCTTCTCATCAAAGGGGTGTTTTTTAAGAAAGAAAAAACATTTTTACCTTTAGAAGTATAATAACCATTTTTACCCCAGAGCCACATAGCTACAAGGCTGATTTATAGTCTGTCAATCTGTTGTAGCCAATGGGTATATTTGGACCCATGTCTCCAATGATAGGATACAGTCCACACATGGGTAATGGAAACTTGACTCAGTATACATTGATATTTTAAAAAAGATATTGCCCATGCCTTTGAGGGTCTAACAGTCCAGCAGTGGGAAACCCATCCCCTTTACCAAAAGGATGAAAAAGTTTTGGGGGGCCAGAGTGGAAGTCTATGTTTCTAAAGAAATTTCTAGATTCCTGAAATTTTTTGCAGATTGTAAACCCCCAAAAAGTTAAGAACATATGCTTCACTATAGTGATTACTAGGGGCAAAACGAGGATTCCTGGGAAGGACTGTTGATTTCCTGAAGGCTGTACCTATGCTGGCACGTGACTTCTACAGCCAGTTCTTCTCTCCCTTGGTAGGGAGTCCCCAGGCTAATGGAGTCCAAGTGGCGGATGTGTCCCCCGCTCAGCACCACGCTTCCAAGAGCGCCCGCTCAAAAGAAACACGAATGCCTGATTATATGCACATGTGCCCTCTTCTCCCCTCCCTGTGACTTTGCAGATTGTGAATTCTTTCCTGAGGTTAGCCGAGAAAGGTGTACTGTATTCACAGGCACGCAGGTGCGTCTGCAGCAGTTTGTAGAGGATGTCTTCTTCATCTACTTTGTGTTTCTTTTCCCTCCACATGTGCTTCTTTTTTTAACCTCAATATAAAATGGTTTTTAAAAACCTTCAGATCAAATGGAAAAAAAAAAAAAAAACTAAAATAATGCAATTATGGGCAGCTTCTCAGGTGGTGCAGGGTAAAGAATCTGCCTGCCAAGCAGGAGAGGTGGGTTCGATCCCTGGGTTGGGAACATCCCCTGGAGAAGGAAATGGCGATCCACTCCAGTATTCTTGCCTGGAAAATCCCATGGACTACAGCAGACTACAGTCGATGGTGTCACAAAGAGTCGGACACGACTGAGCGACTAAACAACAACAACAGTGTGATTATGAGCTCAACCCTGGCATCAGGCTCCCCTGGGTTTATCTTCAGTCTCCCCACTTCCCAGCCATGACACCTTAGCCAAGTTACCTAACTGCTCCAAACCTCACGTGTAAACTGGGTGCAAAGTGAACATACCCTAAAGGGTTTGGAAGAATTAACTGAGATGATTCCTATGATGTGCTCAGCCTCTGAGTGAAGGTTCTTCCAGGTAGATGAGCAGTAAGGCTCCCTTTTAAATTGGAATACATTTCCTTCTCAGAAGTTCTAGCAGGTCTGACCCTTGCTTTGTGTTTGAGGTGAGGGGGATGGTGCGGAGCTGCAGCCTCGTGCAGAACAGAAGTGGCTTGCTTCCTCTTGCTTCCATTCCGTTGGCTGAGATGCATCAGTCACATCATTGCATTTGCTTGGGGTTCACGGGAAGGTGGGGTCAGCTCCATTAACCCGGCGAGCAACACTATTATGTTTCCACTAGCTTGGAGGAGTAATTAACCTGATTGGTTGAATTAATTACAACAAGGTAAGTCTCTCTCTCTTTTTTTTTTAACAAACTAAATTTAAAACAGCAGCTGGTGACATAACAACTGTACCATTGTTTTTCTCTCTCTTTTTTTTTTTTTCAGTTTCTGACATTAAGCACATATAAATATGAACATGAGAGTTATATCCACTAAACACAAAGCCAGGCTTTGGAACAGGAGTCAGTTTGCAAGGAGCTATATGCTGGCATGAGGGAAGGGCACCTTCCTTGACTTTCCTTAGTCTCTGAGGACCCCAGGGTTGTGAATCACACACCAGAATTTGCACAAGAAATGATGTTATATATTTAATATTCAAAAGGACCCTTTGTTCCCGAATACATTCCTGTTCTTGCTTTCCAGTTAGCTCAAGGAGTTAAATGGCTAAATTCACTTAATTTCCTTTCTAATTAACTTCTGTTTATGTTTTTAAGTCAGTTCTGTAGATCTAGAGCAAAAAGAAAGAATCATCCTTTTGAGCTCCCATAAAGATCTTAACCACTGGTTTCCACAGTCCGTCTCTTTTGGGCCGCGGAATAATGGAACACTTGGTATTTGCATCAGCCATGGAAGGGCAAAAGAAGGAGAAGCCTGACCTTTGTCCTTTGGCCAATAGGGGCTATTGTGAGAAATCCAGGATGGGGTGCAATGGGGGTTACCAGTCTGAGGGCTGGCTCATGGCCTGAACTTTTCTAGCTCCTCACAGATCAAGAGCAATTGACTCTGATTATGTGACCCAAACTGCTGGTGCTGGAGGCCCCTCTACATGCAGTGTTACCAAGACCTGAAGTTCAATCATGAAATAAAAACTCCATTTTAAAACACTATTCAGTTCATCATAGGTCTGCCTGACAGTAATATTAGCTGTGTCTATCATAATTGGACCATGCATTCTGTGGATATGTTTATTTCTAAAATTTCTCCATGTCTGTCTTTCTGCTTCCTTCTATCCCACTTCCATGTTTCAAGTTCTCCTGTCTCAGTCTTCCTGCCTCTTACCTACTTCCTTCGTCTCTTGTCTTTTCTCTTTCCAGAACACCCTGGTTTGTCTGCTTCTTCCTCAGAATAACTTGAAACAATCACAAGATCCCATAGGTCCTTGGCTCCCCACCCCAGCCCCTAGGTTTCATACAATAAGAATTTACCTTCTTGGCCCATCAGTTCCTTAACCCCATCTTGAAATGACAGCAGCTAAGAGTCTCATTCCAAACACATAATCTGAAAGACGGCCTCTTGGCAGCCCTCAGATAAAATCTATCAGAAAAAGGAGCTGTCATTTTACACAGTCCCAAAAATTTATGGGACCTTATAAATGCTGTTTTTCCCTCCAACAGGCCTGTTTCTTTTCCTGGGCTAATCTCAGGCTCTGCTCATTTTCTTCTAGGTCTCTTTCTGATGCCACCTTCCCCTCAAGAAAATTTAGGTCCCCAATCCTACCTGTTGGTCTGTTATGGTACAAATCAGAACCATGAAATGTTTTGACTATTTGAGTTTAAAAAAAAATTGTTCCCTCTATTCACTCATTCATGAATGGTTCTGAATGTCACAAACTGACAAAGATCCAAAAAATTGATTGCCCACTCTTTGGGGTTTTTTCTTGCAATAATTTGTTTTACAGACATGCTTTTTTGATGACGTTGCCACAGCAATGAATGAATCTGAATATCTTGACTATCTTGTCCGTAGGTGAATGTCCTATACTCCATAGTTCCCAGCCAGTAAGCCAGCTTCCTTCCTTGAGGCCTGAACATCATCACTACCCAACAATCGATGAGCCTCTTCCACCAAGTAAGCTTTAGTTTTGAAAATCTATGTCTTAATTCTTCCTATCAAATCTAAGCAGGTCAGTATGAACTTTGTATATAAACATCCAAATTCTTCCCCCACTCTGTACCTTACAGCGTGATCAAAAACCATTTATGGTGCCTACCGTAAAAATTGTTTGGTTGGTTTTTTGTCAGATGGTTTCAGGATGTGATCTCAAATAGATAACCCAGTATTTTCAGTAGCCCTCAACTTCTGAAATGGAGATCATTTCTTCACAAGACTTGACTAGTCCTTGCGAACTGTTCATGACCCTTATTTCACAAATTTTACTATTTTATATTTTAAAGTTTTCAGTTCAAGATGGGGTAATCCTATTATTCTCCATGGGACCATTTATAGTTCAAGCATCTCCACATAATAAAACATTTCAACTTGCATTTTCCTTACTCTAAATTGTACCCATATGTGACAGATGCAAATTTTTTCCACAGTTCTTAGAGGTTTCCAAGCGAAACATCATCTTTAGGGGTAGAATTCAATCACATTCTCCTGGTAACTGTAATGTGTAATTAATAATTATCTAGCTGGTTATTTGAACTTAGGAAAATCACTTAATCTCTCAGAGACTCAGTTTTCTTATTTGTAAGATTTTAATCTTTTCATCTACTAAGTGCTAGATTTGGACTAGATAATCTCTAGATATTGTCCCAATGTAGTTTGCCCTTATAATATTCCATTATTATGTTTGTAAGAAGGAACTGACACCCCAGATATTATATATTCACTTAGCATCCTGTTTTGGTTTCAACTCATTTTTCAAGCAAAAGATAACCTTTAAAATTTGATAAATTTTACAACTGCAGAATCTTTCCAGGATGTAAGGAATCAGTGTTTCTTTACATTCTTTTGCCTGTGCTTACATTAACCCATTACAGTTTTGAAAGAAGAAAGACTTATTCTTTGATTAATCTATTCTTGACAATATGATATATTTAACATCCACACCAGTCTTCTCCTATTCAGTTGTAATTTATCAGTGATGAAACAGTGTTTTTAATATGTGGACCAATTTAAAGGAACACTATATTTGTTGGAAGAGACCAAGATAGGCATTATGTCCTTTAACTTTTGATGTCTGATTTCTTTCTTTATACATTGATTTATGGATATTCCATAAATGTCACTAGAGATACTTCTGACTTAGAAAAATACCTATAACATTTTCTCTCCAAGAAAGGATCATTTTCTCCACAGCAAAAAACCTATCAGTGAGTGTGCACATGAATTGACCTTCAATCCATCCAAGAGTAATAGCTAGTTATACATACAGATATTATAAATGAGTATAATATATTCTGTTTTAAAGAATTGCTTTATATAAGCTGCTTTTGATAGTGAAAATAAGTTTCTTCCAGACAGGTTTCAATTTTCTGTCCATGCAACACTGGAAAATATTAGAAAAGTTGATAGTGAAGCTAACAGCTAAATTTTCTTAAATAATTTCACGTTGTACATGGATGAATTCATCCCTGATAGTTTTTCATTGGATAAATATTTATTGAACACTTATCCTGTGTGAGGCACTGTTTTAGGTAAGGCAAACAGGTGAAGATCTCTGCCTTCAAGGACCTTACAATCTAGACTGGCAGAGGCAGATAATATAGAATAAAAAGAATAAATGGAGAAATAATGCAGCACATTAGAAGGTATTAAGTGCTGTGAAAAAGCAAAAGCAGAACGGGGAAGGAGAATCTGGAGTGTATATTGACGGCCAATTTGCCATTTTAAATAGGGTGGTCAGGTACACTTACAGACAAGGCAACATTTGAAGCTAGACTTAAAGGTGGTGAGAGAGTTATCCACCCAAGTATTGGGAAGGAAGAACTTTCTGAGCAAATGGAACAGCTTGCCTAGTGGGCTTGAGAAACAGCAAGAAGGTCAGTGTGTCTGGAGCAGATTTAGGAAGTGAGGAAGCAGCAGGTAAAGAGATCTATCGGGAGCCCAGATCACGCACATAGGACTTTGTAGACCACTTAAAGGTTTGGCTTTTAATCTGGATGAAAGGGGAACATTGTAGGTTTCTGAGCAGAGACTTGACATTGTCTGACTTAGGACTTAAAAGTTTTTCTGTATTGACATTAAATTGTGAGGAAAGAAAAACAGAAGCCTGAGACCCAGCATAATGTTCTTGCAGGTGAGAAACAGTGGAGGCTTGGGCCAGCAGGGAGCAGAGGAGGTGAAGAAGAGTGGTCAGATTCTGGACAGATATTTTGTGGGTAGATTTGCTGACAAATTGGACATCATGTGTGAAGTAAAGAGAAGGGTCAAGAATGACCTCAAGAGTTTTAACCTGGATTTAACTGAGACAAAAAGGGAAGGCTGCAGATAGAGCAGGTTTGGGTGGGAAAGAGCTGAAATTTGGTTTTGATTGTGATATATTTGAAATGTCATCCAGGTATGGATGTCAAGAAGGCAGTGATATGTGACAGAAGTTCAAGAGAAAGCCCCAGACTATAAACATGATATTGTACTTGTTAATGTGAAAGTAAAGTGTATAGGTTTTATGACTATAATAATTAGAGTAGGGTACATTATTAGGCTCTACATTGTTCTTAGACTTCATGGAAAATATATAGTATAATATATGACAGATCCCTCAGTCACGAATGAATGGATGCACATGAATGACTACTATCCCAAGGTCATCCGTTAAGGTATCCTTTTCAGAAGTCTGTTTTGGTATCACAAAGCCAAGTGCACTGAACATGCTGAGGCTGAAGTTCCATTCAGAAATTTTCTCTTAATGCAATATGGTTTATACAGTATTTTTACAAAGAAACCCAGAAAACCCACTTATAATCTCTAATTATGCTTAGCTATTATTTTCTGAATATTTATGAGAGGTTTAATTAACCCTCTGCCTTCCACATGTTTAATATATTAACAAGAGAGCCTGTCTGGCTTGACATTCTTTTCTGTGAAACTCATAGAAATGATCATTATCCTTGCACCACACTTCAGTTCTTTTCCTTGGAGAATCCATGAGACTGGAGTCTTGTCTTTGAAGGAATCCTCCCTTTACTACGGGGCACCTGGAGGACAGGGATGTGTGTTAGTCAGCAGTGGGTCCTCGGGATCTGGCCGGATCTCTAGTTCATAGTTCACAGTTCATAGTTCTAGTTCGTAGTAAAAGGAGGTGTGTGTTCAAGTGAATAAAGTACCATGATACTCTTCAAAGGTTAACACTTATTCTTTGTTGGATGACAGTCATGTTGGGTTTTAAAAAAAGCCTAATTGCTGCTAGTTTGGGAATCACTGAAATTTTTTAATGTTTGGCTTCAATTAATTACCCGATAGTTACACAAATACACAATTCCGTCAATGAGCTAATTAATATTTACGACTAACAGTTGACAGCTGAATCATCTAGTAGTCAAATTTAATCAAAACCTTCTAGAATATATTTATACAGCCTGACTATATATATTTTTCAATTTGTCTTATAAGCTGAATTTGGTATTTTCTGGTATTTTAGATTTCCTTGGGCCTTATTTGGCAGTCCCGCAGGTAAATGTCAAACATAAGCCATAATGTTCACAAACAGATAAACCATGCACACATCAAACCATAACTAAACCAAATGTATTTTTTCATTTTAAAAACAATTGAGAGTTGCTATGTCATTACCTGAATGATACTTTTCCAACAGAATTGCTAAATATCTGACCTACTCCCAAAAGCTATGGCTTTTCTCATTTAAAAGGCTGAATAGCTTTCCTCATTTGCAGTCATTTTTGCATTTTATTCTGTAGTGTAACTCATTTTTCAGCATAACTTTATCATGAAGCTGTTATTTCCACCATATTTTTACATGTGGACTCTAAAAGCTTTGCCCATCTCTGGTACAGCAGACATTAAGCTCATCTTCGTTAAGCTCAGGTGTGTACATGTGACTCCCAGCTCTCTCAGTTTTAAGGATTTTTTTCATCCTATCACCCCAGTCCGGCCCCTATGTATATCATGGACTGTGTCATCTGTGCTTCCACCTTTTAGTTGGCTGCTGTTGTTTAAATTTTAGAAGAATTTACCTTTATCTTGGGCTCCCTCTACTGTTTAGGATGGTTATTTATCAACAAAGAGATACTTAAAAAGCTTGATGCTAGTTAATAGTCATGATTGGTTTTGTTTTGGTCAAGAAATATTCGGCAGCCACAGATGGGTTGAACATAAACTATAAATTCACAACTTATCAAAGGATGGTTTGAATTTAGTTTCTAAGGGTCAAAACTTTCCATTCTTTCTCTCAAGAGGCAATCAATTAAAGGCTGTGACGTATTAGAGGTTATAGGAAGCTGCACCTACATGCAATATTTTAGAACTGTAGTCAAACCTGGGTTTAAGAGGAGCCATTATTCCCTCCTAACCAGCCATCCTCCATCAGATTTAACAAAGAAAGGACTTTTTTCAGCATCAGAGTGTCAGCTTTCGCTGGAGGACATTCCTATCTTCCAGCTGTAACTTGGTAGCCAAGAAATTTGACAAGATGGAATTTTTTAAAGAAGGAAATAAATATTTGACTTTGTCTTTAGAAATTGTTAGAATTTTAACATAAGTCATATTTGAGGAACCCCAGTTACTGTCTCAAATGGTCCAGCAGAGAATCGGAGTCCCGTGGGCTCTTTCCTGGCACACCAACTCCATGCCAATGCCTCAGAGGTCACACAGGTGCTCTGGGCAGTTCTTGGTCTTCAGCAAGTCACCAGCAGTGAGTTCTACCTGCAGAAGACCTGGAAGTGCTTGTCTGTTTCACATGGATCCGTAGTTTGTCCTTGATTTTTCTCTCTGCCTTTTTATCACGCACTAGACTGGGAAGCTCGCATTGACAGCCACGGGCGGGTCTTTTATGTGGACCACGTGAACCGCACAACCACCTGGCAGCGCCCCACAGCAGCAGCCACCCCCGATGGGATGCGGAGATCTGGATCCATCCAGCAGATGGAGCAGCTCAACAGGCGGTGGGTGACCAGCACGCAGTGAGCCCCTAGAAACCATGGAAGGGGAAGGGCAATTAATGAGATTCCCTCTAGACTTTTCTGCTCAGATTGTATGAGGAAACTGCAAAGTAATTAACCAACTCATAGTTAGTACTTGGAAAGCTGAATTTGTAATTCAGCAGCAGGACATCAGCTAAGCCTGAGTGTCATTTAAAGATGGGGAGTCCTCTGTACACCTTGAGGGCCCAGGCTCAAACACAGGTGTTCTTAGCCAGGGGCTCATGGACCAACCCCTTCCCCCCCACCCCGCCCCCGCCCCAGGTATTCACTGAGGGTGTCAATGTTCCGGGAACCATTCAGAAACTGTAAGTAAGTTATACATGGATGCACATTTTTCTGCCAGATATTCATATCTGTCATAAGAATCTCAAACAGGTCTGGAACACAAACAGTTTGGAAACAGTTTGAAAACATTCAAAGGATAGGTTTAACAGAATACTAAAAGCTGCCGGAGAAAAAGCTGTCTCATAAATTGCTATATTCATGCCTACTCCAGTCCCATAATTGCTACATACTCAGAAATATACATTCTTAAACAGCTTTCATCATAGAAAATGAAATATTTAAAAATACTTTTTGAGAATTGTTTTGTCTAAAACATAGGCCCTTTACTAGTTTTTAGTATGTAAAGATGTCATTTTGTTTTCAACATGCAAACGAAACCCTCAACAGCAACTGTCCCATGTGGTAAGCTAGTACGAGCATCACACTCAACATCTTGCTCCTTTAAGATCAGGACAATGGCTCTTAGATACTTTTAGTAGCCAGGAATGCAAACTGCAGGCTCAACTTCGTTTATAACCACCTGATGTCTTGCTAGTGTGAAGTAGAGGAAAAAGGTGGAGAGGGATGAGAAAGAATAAATAATTGGACTTGGGGGACACAGCTATGGATAACAAACATACCTTGAAAGTTAACTCTACACTACAGAAAAAAATGGACAATTTAATACTATTAAACAGAAAAAAAAGCTGAACTTCTAGTTACTGCTGTTGTAGACAGCATGCGTTAGTCGCTCAGTCGTGTCCGACTCTTCGTGACCCCATGGACTGCTCTGTCCATAGGATTCTCAAGGCAAGAATATTGGAGTGGGTTGCCATTTCCTTCTCCATGTTGTAGGCAGAGGAGGATGCTTTAGGTGAAAATCGCGAGGATTCTTTTATCACATGAGCATTTGGAAGATACTTGCTTTCCATTTTTCCCCATCAATATCTGAGTGTCATTATTAAGAACCATAAAGCATTTTCATTGGCAGCATATTTCTCTAGTTATTCCCACAGAAAGAAATCATATTACAAGGAAGAACATATTGTATATAAATGTACCAAAAGCCATGGGAGTGTCCTTTCATGGTGTTTGCAGCTAAAAATGCAGGGAACACAGCAAGCTCATTTTACATAGAGATCGTGTTCAGATGCCATACGCAGAAATAGCCCCAAGGTCTGTCTTGCCAGACAGATAAGTTGAAAGTGTTTATCAGACTAAGAAACAGGGAGAGCACTAAAACAAAACAGAAGCAGAAGTAAACACCTTGACTCATGACGTAAAAATACTTGGAAGTTTGTTCATGATGTTCAGATTGTATAATATAAAGTGAAAGTGAAGTCACTCAGTCGTGTCCGACTCTTTGCGACCCCGTGGACTGTAGCCCACCAGGCTCCTCCGTCCATGGGATTCTCCAGGCAAGAATACTGGAGTGGGTTGCCACTGAAGCCAAATCCATCCTTAACCAGGCCTCTAGAGAAGTGTGCAGGCTTTGGTGTATAAAGCCCTGTGCCCTCCAGTGGAGCTGAACATGCTGAGAAGGCCCAGACTTTGATGAACAGGAAGCTGTATTTGCTGCATCCATTTGGACAGATAAAGAAATTGAGCAATTTGAGAAAGTGCTTATTTCTTGTGAAAAATCCTACCTAGGGAAACTTAGATAACCTTGAGATAAGTATCCAGGCACTTCAGTGCTTATTTTAGCCTATTGCTTTCAAGCATTTAAAGTTTTTCAGTGATTTGGCCTGATAACAGCAGCCACACAAAGTATACTGTCAGTCTTTTATCCACAGTCTTATGTGTGGTGCAGATGTGACCACACATAGGGGGCATTTGTTTGATAAACTACAGTTATCAGGAGAAATTGACACCCATCACTGTCTCATAGCAAAATGGAAATACTTTTCAGTGTTGTAAGAAGGAGTTTCTTTTGACTTCTGGTAGGGTGATTGTGAAAGGCAAATGTTTTGTGCAAAGAGATATGCACTGCAAAATAAGGAGTTGACGAAGTAGCATGCGGTGACCACGTGCCCTCGGCCGCTTCCCAAGTGGCCTTGGTGGCTTTGCCACATGCTCCTACTGCAAGGGAGTCCCTCGTTACCTGCCTTCCACCTGGCACCTGTCTCCACCCTACAAAGATCCAAACCTAACGTTGTTTGGCCCTGAAACCTCCCCAGAGCCCTCCACACACAGCTGGTGGCTGCCTCCTCTGCAGCCCCGTTACTGATGGGGCACCGTGCCTGCCACTGGTACTGTCCTTACCTTCTTTCTCATTCTTCTGTGTCCCTCCTCCCAGTGGCTGGATGGGGCCAGAGTTTACCAGGACTCAGTACAAGACAATTTCCCAAGTTAATTCCTGCACTTTCAGAATATCCTGAATGAACTAACTCTACCTTCTTCACAAACACTTCTCAAACAAACCAAAAATATAAATACATAGTCTGATTTTAAATGGTCAGCTCAAGTTTGATGTTTTAGTTATCTGGATAAAATTATACTATGGAGAAATGAAAATCTTAAATATGAAAAAAAAAACAAAGAAGGATCTTATAATCCTATACCCCAAGGATTAGCTCTTCTAAAAGATTAAACTGTCTTCAAGTTTTCAAGTTCCATATGCACAGTCTTTGTATATTTAAAATGGTAATATAGTTTTATATTCATTTTTCACTTACTACATTATTAGCATTTTCATATTGCTACATAGTCTTAAAGTTATCACTTAAGTGATAGTGTTCCAATGAATGAATGTAATTTAGTTAATTTGTCATATTGTTGATATTTATTTTTATCATTATTTTGGGCAAGACCCAAGGGCATGTAAAATGCTAGGATTTTCTTAGCATGTTTCCTTTGGGTTATATTCCCAAAACAGCAGGCCAAGGGAGATCTATGTGGTGTCAGTATTTGATATCAGTGTTTGAGTATTTTTTAAAGTGATTCTGCAGATTCACTCTGCCAGCAATGGTACCCTCCCTTCCTTATCATCTTTTGGTGGGTTTTTACTGACTTAAGCAATTCTCCTGGTGTTTTGGTGCATCTTACATTTCACTTCTTAGAGGGAGGTCTACTTCTGCTTCATGAGCTCTTATTTTACCAATTTTAGCTCCTCCTGTGAGAATTGTCTATTCCTACAAGCTTAGTTTGCTTGGCTTTTGTTTAGTTTGTTTTGGCTTGGCTCCTGAAAGGTTTTGTTGTTTGTTTTTTTTTTTCCTTCTGGTTTGGTTTTGTGTGTGTTCCTCTGTGTGTCCATTTACAAATTAGACATAGCAGCTGACTTTCTTATCAGTTTCCATAAACTCTATGCAATATAAATATTTAACCTTTTACTGCAAAAAATAAAATGTGAGGGGGTTATTGAAGGACTCTTCTTGATGAAATAGAAGAGAACCAGCTCTCTGACCCCCTCTTTCATCTTCAGGTCAAAGAGGGCCTCTGAGGTTACAGCCCTGCCCTCGCTGGGTGATCTTCCATGAGTTGCTCTGTGGCCTGCTTCTCCAGGACTGTCCCTTCTCCAGCAAAGGCCAGGAGTGGGGTCTGGCACTTGGGTTTTGAGGCTGCTGACCTAGTAAGGTATGGGATACCACAGGTCCAACGAAGGACATATGGAGCAGGTTGTGAAATTTCAGACATTTTTATCAAATAAGGTTATATTAACTCATTAAAATTCTCTTCTGTGGTCACTGCACTTTGGGAAGGAAAAGAGAGGCCACAGCATGAAGTTTGTCTAAGCCCTGTTCCAGATGTCTGTTGCTGAGAAACAAACCACCCAGACTTAACGATGTAAACACCAGTATTGATGATTAACACCATTGTCGTCGTTGTCGCCATCCTCTCTCATGGTTATCGTGGTGGGCTGAGCTCAGCGAGGCCCTTCTCGGGGTGTCTCATGGCTGCAGTCAGAGGGTGGCTGGGCTGGAGAGGCACATATCTCGAGGTGGACACCGGCTGTTGGCTGGGGCCCCGGCTGTGACTGTCGCCCCAAGCACCTGCGTGTGGACTCTCCGTGTTGCCTGGGCGTCCTCACAGCATGGCTCCTGTATTCCATCACACTTGTCCCTTTCATTATTGTCTATTCATCCAGGAAGCCACAAGACCTTCCCAGCTTGAAGGGAAGGGGACACTGATTCAGCCTCTTAATGTTAACAGGAGAATGGTAAGATTCTAGAAGAGCTTGTGGACTAAAAAATATAGTTGAGTCACTTTTGGAAAATGCAGCCTGCCTTGAGCTGCTTAGGGGATCCTCTGACAGCAGGTCCTTTGGCCTTTGGCAGGCCTCACTCCTCCCCAGGTCAAGGTTACACCCTTGGGCAGCTTCTCATGGGCTCACTGAGTAACCCCCCACCCCCGCCCAAGGCCACACTACTTGAGTCCCAGCAAGAACTCAGGAACATCACGGACAAACAGCCTGCACCTTCCCTACATCCTCCCTGCCACAGACATGTGGGGGCTAAACACACATAAGCCTTTCTCTCTCTCTGCTGCTTTGCTCATTCCTGTCCTTCCACATTTTCTCGTAAGAGGCCTTCTCAGGAATGCCTCCCAGTAACTGCTGCAGGCAAAGCCATCATTCTGCCAGGTGTCAGGAAGGAGTGGCTAAGTCTCCTTAGATAAAATAAAACCTCAGACCAGTGCGTATGTAGATAATACCATCTGAATATAGATAATACCACCTGAAGATTTGTTACAAATGCAGATTTCAATTTTGCTCCAGTTTCTGTAATTATAATAATCACCCAAATTATCACTCTGGCAGGTAGTCTGGAAACCACAGTAGGAAACAAAACTCCTTTTTATTTAATTTATGTATTATTTTTGGCCAAGCAGCATGAAGGATCTTCGTTCCCCCAACAGGGATTAAACCTCTGCCCCCAGCAGTGGAAGCGTAGCATCTTAAGACCACTGGATCACCAGGCAAGTCCCCAGAACTCCTCTTTAAAGGTCAAAGGAAGGTCACTGATCTTCAGAATGCCACCACAGAAGACCCTGTCTGTGTGACAATATCTCCCATGACCTTGGATTGCACTGGCTACTCGCTGCTCCCCAGATGCTGGTCCCCCTTCTCTTCACACTTGTTCCTCCACTGCCACATCTCTTCTCTGAGCACATGACCCACATAGCAACGCTCCCCTGACTGTGGTCATTGGTGTGACCTCTGGAACCTCCAGATTAGCCTGTCCAAATCCACACCAAAGTCTTCCTGCCAACCTGCCCATCTCACCTGGTCTTCCTCATGGCTGGTGCCTCCACCCACCTGCACTAAGCGGAAGCCCTCCTTCCCTCTTCTCCTGCTTCCATATCCAGGCCCCCAATCCTGTTAAGTCTACATGTAAAGTTATTACAGTTTGGTTGCTAAAGATCTCTTAAGTTCAGTCCCTTCTCTCGTTCCTACTGTGCCAGGAGGAAAAGGGAGGCAGAATTCCTGTCCTGTGCACCAGTGGGCTGAGAGACATCAGGCAAAGTCAGGGTCCCACAGGACGGAGAAAGGAAGCAAAGCAAAGAGGAACAAGACAGCTGGACACCTGCATACGAAACACAGTGAGGCTTAGGCAGGCAGGTATACTTTCGGTGTAGTTTAGGCAGATATAGTTTAGGCAGGCAGGGAGGTTTAGGCAGGCAGGCGTAGGTGATCTTAGTATCCCTACAATATGTGGGTATTCCCCTTCCCCAGAAGCATCCTAAGAGACCAGCATGATACACCACGCCTGCCTGGGTCCAGGCTTCAGCATCTCCAGCCTAGACCGATGTGGTAGTTCTCAGCTGCTCTCCCTGACTCCAGGCTTTTCTCCTCCCATGCACTCCACATAGGTGGGGGTCAGTGTAAAGCTGAATATGCCTCTTTCCCAAGCAGCTGTCCAGTCCCTACAGCAGCAGTTCTCAAAGTCAATCCCTGGACCAGCAGCAGCGGCTGCATCACCTAGGAACTAGTTAGAAATGCACGTGCTTGCCTCCCATCACTCCATCCCCAGACCTATTGAGTCAGAGAGACTCTGGGAGTGGAGCCTGGCAGCCTGTTTTCACCAACCCTGTAAGTGATTCTGATGTAGCTCTGGGCCTAGAGAACAATGTTCCACCAGTGCTGGCACCTCCTAGGTGCTTTCTGCCACTGTGCTGATTCCCTGGCCCTGCCCAATGCCTACACATCCTGGTGCCACCACCAAGCTTCTCAGAGTTCTCTCAGGTGAAGTCTTTGGCGTGTTTTATTTCCTCCGTGTACCTTCCCTCCTAGCTCCCTGATACGTCCATACGCTGGCTTCAGAAGATACATGCCTTGGGTGTCTCCTTGTCCCTATTCATAACTCTAATACATGTAGGGCATCATGTTCACATCACCAGAGTCATGGTCTACATGCCTTTCCCTTTTTTGCTCTGTCCTGACTGTGAGTGTTCAGAGAGTGAGGTCATATTCCAGTCTTCTCTTTGGTCTGAAAGTCCAGCACAGAGCAGGCCTCATTGGAAGAGTCAGTGAATATTTAGTAAGGACCCAGTTAGGTGACTGATTGGCCTACTGACTCATTCTCCAACTTGGGAAGAAAACTCAAAGGAAACTTCATATAAGCTGAAAGCATTTATTTGTCTGCCAGTGTTTTTGTTTTTAATGTTTAAAATGTTATTTATTGAAGTATGGTTGATTTATGATATTCAGTTAATTTCTGCTGTACAGCAAAGTGATTCAGCTCTACGTGTGTGTGTGTGTGTGTGTGTGTGTGTGTGTGTGTGTGTGTATACTTTTTCATTATGGCTTATCACAGGATATTGAATATAGTTCCCCCTGCTACAGAGTAGGCCCTTGTTGTTCATCCATTCTATATATATTAGTTTGCATCTTTTAGTGTATAATCTTTGCACACTCCTTCCTAGTCATTCCTAGTCATACTTCTAGTCGCTCAGTCGTGTCCAACTCTGCGACCTGTGGACTGTAGCCCACCAAGCTCCTCCGTCCATGGGACTCTCCAGGCAAGAATACTGGAGTGGGTTGCCATTTCCTTCTCCAGGGGATCTTCCCAACCCAGGGATCGAACCCAGGTCTCCCACATTGCAGGCAGACGCTTTAACCTCTGCACCACCAGGGAAGCCCCTTTCACTTTCTTTCACTTTCCTAGTCATACCAGTTAACTGTCGAATAAAAACAAGTAGAACTTTTAGTCTGTAGACTTATCACAATCAAAGAGAGGTGATTTGATATCTTAGTTGTAATATTTTTAAGTTCCTTCCCACACCATTATTTTAGACTCAGTCCAATTTCGTTTAACGCAGGGCAGAGGCTGTTTTTTATAATGATTTTTTGTGTGTTGATTTTTTTTTTTAAGTCACCATACTTGAAACTCATCATAGTTTACAAAACAAAATGAAGTCAAATCACCTAGAGATACTTGTCTTGCAAATTAAGTATCTTGGGAAAATTTTGAGCACTTCTCTCCTGACATTTCTTGACATCCAAGACAATTCTTTACAAATTTTCCCACTTACCTGACTCAGAGCATCAGCCCCTCAACAAGCCAACAAACCAAAGTTAACTCCTTACTTTTCACTTTCTGATGCAAAGGTATCAAAATATTCAGCGAACCATTGCTACAGAGAGGCCTGAAGAAGATTCTGGTAGCCAAATTTGTGATCCAGTTCCAGCAGGAGGCGGTGGAGGAGGTGGGAGTGACTCAGAGGCTGAATCTTCGAGCTTAGGTATGGCCAGCGGATACCGATGGGATGGAAGATGGATAAGGGAAAGCAGGGAGGTGGGCAAAATCCAGGAGGAGAAAGATGCTTGGCCGCAGCAGGGTAAAAACAGACAGAAGTGTCTCACCAGAAATGTAATGGAAAAGTGGACTCACAGTGAAGAGAACTTGTACTTGTGCATCAAGGTGATTTTTTTTCAGTGTCTTAATCATTTCTTGTTGTGTAAATTTATTTATTGGTGTCCTAAGGATGTTTTCCACTTGAAAGTAAAAGATGCCAATAAGAATTCAAGGTCTCCTTCCAAGGAGCCACGTGACAACAATAGGAATAAGACTTGTTTGTATTTAGAATAAAATATCAATACAGTCCCCCGCTGAGAGAGGAACCTGGCAGTAAAGAGGTTTTCCATTGGCCTTATGATTTTAAATACACCACCACTCAGGAAAATTTTTTACCAAATACCATGAGCATCCACTAGGGGGCCTGGTGTTCATTTCTTTGAATGTGCCTGAGTGGAACTCAGATGTAAATATTCGAAAAGCCTGAGATTGGCTTCTTTTCTGTTTGTTTTTAACTGAAGTATGCTGCTGCTGCTAAGCCGCTTCAGTCTTGTCCGACTCTGTGTGACCCCATAGACGGCAGCCCACCAGGCTCCCCCATCCCTGGGATTCTCCAGGCAAGAACACTGGAGTGGGTTGCCATTTCCTTCTCCAGTGCATGAAAGTGAAAAGTGAAAGTGAAGTTGCTCAGTCGTGTCCGACCCTCAGCGACCCCATGGTCTGCAGCCTACCAGGCTCCTCTGTCCATGGGATTTTCCAGGCAAGAGTACTGGAGTGGGGTGCCATTGCCTTTGACTTACAATATTGTGTTAGTTTCAGGTGTACAGCAAAGTGATTCAGTTTTACACATATATATTCTTTTTCATTATTGACTGTTGTAAGATATTGAATATAATTCCCTCTACTATACAGTAGGTCCCTGTTATATATTATATTTTATTATATTATATATGGTTTAGTCGCTCAGTTGTGTCCAGCTCTTTGTGACCCTATGGACTGCAGCTGGCCAGGCTCTTCTGTCCATGGAATTCTCCAGGCAAGAATATTGGAGTGGGTTGCCATGCCCATCTCCAGGAGATCTTCCCAACCTAGGGATCGAACCCAGGTCTCCCACATTGCAGGCGGATTCTTTACTGTCTGAGCCACCAGGGAAGCATCTATATAGTGATTAACCCAAAACTCCTAATTTAGCCCTCCCCTGCTCCTTGCCCCTTTGATCACCATAAAGTTGTCTTCAATGAAAACATTGGTTTCTATTTTTTATACCTGTAATAGCGTAAGATTATCACAGCGACATCCTGATAATCCAAATCTCTTAAATTGGGTAAATGATGGCAGATGACATGTATAGAACAGTCTGAGCAAATAGCCACGTGTTTCGCGTCCTGCAGGTCTCCGCTCTCTGAAAAGCAGAAGAATGGATACTTTCATGGCCTCTTTTAAATACACATACATAGTTCCACCAACAATTTTAATTGCCTCCATTCTAATCATTTTATCAGATACATTAACTAAACTGACTAGTTAAGGTTTTTCTATTATTAATTCCTTTGACTGCTAAGAGAGATTTGGTAAGGTGGTGGAATAATTGGAAATATGAGGGAAAAGGAAGAGAAAATTCCTTTTGGAGTTTGGTATTGGATCTGTTGGCATTTGCTGTATAACAAATTATCCCAAAGCTTAGTATCTGAAGCTCACAGCCATGCGTTAACCTCCCCCCACCCCAGTTCTGCAGGTGGGCAGTTTGAGTTGAGCTCTGCCAGGTAATTCCTCAGGGCACTGGGCTCACATGTGCCTCCTTAGTCAGCTGTGGAATAGGCTGCAGGCTGGCTGGCCTGAAATGGCCTCAGCTAGGGTGGCTTGTCCCTGCTCCCCATGGCTTTTCATCTTGTACAGGCTGTTCTCATGATGAGGAAGAGAAAGTAAGTAGGGACCTACAGGCCTCACAAAACCCTGGCTCAGAACCTCTGGCAAATTTTGTTGGTTAAAGCAAAGCTCAAGGCCAGCTTGATTTAACTTGGGGAGAGGCTGCAAAGTCCCAGAGTGATGGGGATGAAGGGAGAGGAAGGATTGTGATCCTTTCTGCAAACAAACTGACATAGCTATGGTGAGCAACTTGTAAGGAAAATAAGAAAAATTCAGTGGGATAAAAGGGATGAGTTATTCGAGGACTTGATCCAGCTGAAGTTACACTTGAGTACTCTGGGAAATACTGAGTCTCAACTGAGACACAGTGATGGGACACCTGGCCGTCATTGTGACACTGGTTGGATCACCATTCGAAATAACAGTCCTCTCCAGCAGTGCTGGTGAAGGCTTGTAGACTGTCAGTGCCACAAAAGAGAAGTCCTCTAACTGAAACGATCTTTTTCCAATGCATTCAGTTGCTTTGTTTCACTTCTTCCAGATCTGAGAAGAGATGGGTCACTTTCTCCAGTGAATTCACAAAAAATCACCTTGCTGCTACAGTCTCCAGCGGTCAAATTCATCACCAACCCTGAGTTCTTCACTGTACTGCACGCCAATTATGTGAGTGTTCCCACACACAGAGGGGGCCTGGCCTGGCTTCTGGCAAGACCCGAAACACAACTTTGCAAAGTCATTGGACAGATTAAAGAGGATAGCATTCTCACTCAGGCAAGGGGGTGGGGTGGGTGGGGTGAGGGGTGGGAGCAGGGAACAGGAAGAGAAGAAAGATGGTTCCTTTTTGTTCTCTGTGAGTCTCCCCCAAAAGGAGAAAAGCTAGATTTAGGAATGCTATATCTTCTTTGGGTTTTTGTTAGATTCAAATGGGTTGATGTCAGTGAAAGTATTTGGAAACAAAGGTGCATTTTTATTATAGTTAAAATTTTTAAGGGACAAAATTATGGAATTGACAGATTCCCTTCAACCTGAATCATTTTATAAAATCACTTTCATTAAAGAAAGTTTAAAATAGATAAATAGGTTTCCTTTTCATATAATTAGTTTATCAAATAACGTGCTGCTGCTGCTGAGTCGCTTCAGTTGTGTCCGACTCCCTGCTTATGGTTAATTTAATGTGATTTTTATATATTTAGCTTTCTCTCTCTCTCTCTCTCTCTCTCTTTTTTTTTTTTTTTTTTTTTTTGGTATTGTCAAGAAAGCAATGACATGATATCAGCATGCATGCATGCTCGGTCGCTCAGTCGTGTCTGACTCTTTGTGACCCTGTAGACTGTAGCCTGCCAGGCTTCTCTGTCCATGGGATTTCTAAGCAAGAATACTGGAGTAGGTTGCCATGCCCTCTTCCAGGGGATCTTCCTAACTCAGGGATCGAACCCAAGTCTTAAGTCTCCTGTGTTGGCAGACCAGTTCTTTACCACTAGTGCCACCTGGGAGTGAAGTGAGGTCATTCAGTCGTATCCAACTCTTTGCGACCCCATGGACTGTAGCCTACCAGGCTCCTCTGTCCATGGGATTTTCCAGGCCAGAGTACTGGAGTGGGGTGCCATTTCCTTCTCCAGGGGATCTTCTCGACCCAGGGATTGAACCTGGGTCTCCCACATTGTAGTAGTAGCAGTGAAGTCGCTCAGTCATGTCCGACTCTTTGCTACCCTGTGGACTGTAGTCCACCAGGCTCCTCTGTCCATGGGATTTTCCAGGCAATAGGCAGACGCTTTTACCATCTGAGCCACCAGGGAAGTCCACCTGGGAAGTCCCCCTGATATCCTGATATTACTGTAGTCATTGCTTTTTTCATTTGACATGTGTTTCCTGAGGTTCAGGCACAGATCTAGGTGCTAGATGTAAAGACAGATTAGGGTGACACCTGATCAGCAGAAGCTCCCCATTTTGTTGGGCAGCAGACGTGCAAAGATGAGTCTAATGTGGGAAGGAGCAACATGCCCTGGAACACACGTGATGCTCTGGACACTCAGGGAGCAGTCCTGAGGAGATTGAGTCCTGAACGCTGAAAGTTGACAGGGCAGAGGCTCCAGGCAGTGGGAGAAAGGGCTCAGCCTGGGACTGGGTCCAGTGGAGCCGGAGCATGGCGACAGGCAGAGGTGGGAAGAGAGGGTGGAGAACAGCAGCAAATTACCTGGTACATCATGGAAAGGAGCCTGGATCTACCTCAGCAGGCAACCAGACCCAGCTGCAGTCTCAGACATTATCATCATTACACAGTCTGAGAGGTGATTTTCTCAGGTAGAATTGTGGGAGAGGGACTGAGAGGTTAAGACCAGAGCCTGGTTCCAGTGCTTAAGTGAGCAATAATCAAGGGCTTCCCTAAGAAAGGGTCTGGGAGCAGGGAAAGAACAACTCAGCTTAGGAGATATTTCTTCAGGGAATCAATCATGCTTGGGACCACCATGATTGAGGGGGATGGAGGGTGAGGACCCAAGAAAGTCTGAGTCCTTTCTGCTTTGTGCCCCTGAGTTAAGTGTCCCCATTTGACAGTAGTTTGATTAGGTGATGGGAGCTGTGGCAGGGGAGGAGGGTCTAGTTTTTGAGCAGGTTATATTTAGGAAACCTCTTGGACATCTAGTGATTAGATTAAGAGCTGCTGCCCAGTGAGACAGGGGTGAGTCACGAAGCAGGACAAAAATGCTAGACAGTGGTGCTCTCTGAGCTGTTCCCCAGCATGCTCTGGCTACTAACAGTCTTTCCTTGAACCACACACACCCACCAGCCCCAGGTGGCATAAAATGGTTATGTGGCACAACTAGAAACTCCTGAAGCTTTCTTCATCTCTTCTCATCTTCCAACCCCTACAAACAGTCACGTTTGTACATAGAAAGGAGTGGCAGACCGTTGAAGGTCAGCCCTAAAATTCACAGGGAACTTTAACTAATACACCCTGTT
Source organism: Capra hircus (assembly GCF_001704415.2). Taxonomy (NCBI): domain Eukaryota; kingdom Metazoa; phylum Chordata; class Mammalia; order Artiodactyla; family Bovidae; genus Capra; species Capra hircus. The sequence continues at coordinate 42,553,133 of NC_030811.1, forward strand.
ATATAGATGAATAGAGGAGAAATCCCCTGGAGAAAGGAAAGGCTACCCACTTCAGTATTCTGGCCTGGAGAATTCCATGGACTGTATAGTCCATGAGGTTATAAAGAGGTGGACACAACTGAGCAACTTTCACTTTCAACACTTTGAAGAAGACCAAGGATGAACCTGTGCTGTCAGAGGAGGAACCAGGGAGCAAAGGGAGGAAAGGGAGGAGATGCTCAGAGAGTCGGGAGGAGATGCCCAGAGGGTCAGAAGGAGATTCAGGGGAGCAGAACCAGGCTGGGGCAGAGTGGGTTGGGGAGGGCGGAGGGGAGGGGAACTTGAGATGCAGGGGAGTTGGACAGTGTCCTAGGATGCTGGAGCAGTGGTAGAGTCAGATTGCAAAGAGGTCCATGTGTGTTCGCAGTGGGCAGGTTACTTCTGGAGCAAGATCTCTGCTTCCAAGGCCTCCTCCTCAAGGCTCACAATAAATCCCTGTGTAGCAACCACATCGCATCCCATTAAGGTGCTCAAAGTATGCTTGGTCTGTGTTTCTCCTAATCCCCACTGCCTTCCCCATCTCCCTGGACCCCGTCTCAGAGTGCCTACCGAGTCTTCACCAGTAGCACCTGCTTGAAGCACATGATCCTCAAAGTCCGGCGGGATGCGCGTAACTTCGAACGCTACCAGCACAACCGAGACTTGGTGAATTTCATCAACATGTTTGCCGACACGCGGCTGGAATTGCCCCGGGGCTGGGAGATCAAAACGGACCAGCAGGGAAAGGTGAGCATGACTGCTGCTGGGGCCTTACATCAGACGGTGAAGACCCATGAGCAGGTGAGGAGGGAGGTTGATGAGGAGATCAAAGCCTGTTCCTGAGACGTGCTATTGGCCACCAGGCAGAAGGGAGGGTAATTATCGGCATTGGGATTTCTGTCTTTTGATGTTTAGAATGTTTCCAAACATCCCTGACTTCTGATGCTAATAGCACCTCCACCAAGTGGTGACGTTGCTATGTGTCCCCTGGGTGGGGAGGAGGGTTGGGGGACAGTATCACACCCAGTTGAGAACTACAGGCTCCATATTTCTTAATTTAGATTTGGAACGTGAAACCAGATTCTATTCAATGACCTTTCTATTGTTTTGCCTCCTTAGTTCCCTCTCAGAGGATTAAATTATTAGTTAAATGGGAGTGACATTATTAAATTATTCATTGTGATTTCCCTAATAAGCCTTCAGGTCTCATTAAAACAGGGTGAATTGAGCCAATGAAGTGTTACTGGCTTGCGTTTTGCTTTTGTGTGGCATTAACCAAAACTAGTCTTTCCCAGGGATGCTGTAGAAACCTAGCTGAGTCAGCTAAAGCAAGAATGCTGTTTCTTAATCACCATCAATCACTTTCATGTATTTATAGGACAGGTCAGACAGGCTACCGAGGAATCTTTTATAAACTGTGTAATCTTTTCTAAACTTTAGTAGAGAGACTCCTTCCCTCCTCTAGTGTCAAAAGAATCAGAAGTCTTCCCAGCAAACATGTGTCTCAACAGGAAACTGCATCATTCCACTCTCTTCGTCTGTGCTTATGGCCATGCAAAACCACAGTTCCCCAAAGTCGGCTGATGGGGCTTCACAGTGCCCTGGGAACCAGAAACCCCTTTCCCACACTTTGTCATGTCCCAGTACCTGAGCCCTCTGAAATATGGGAGGAAAGATTGTGCCCTCTAATTGATGCAAGTCCGTCAGTACAATGAATCTCTATGACCAGCTCTGCAGTCAGGGATGAACTTGTCAGGGGGTGGCTTGTGTAGTGGGAAAACCACTATAGACAGAATCTACTCTTATTTACCAGATGTGGCCTCCCCTGGGAGAATGACAGTGAAACATGGTGTGGGAAACATGCTTTCTATACAAAAGAAACAGAGCGAGTTCCAGAACACTAGACCATCTTGTGGTTTCTGACTCAGCCAACATGCTTCTCACTTTGGCAACACGTTCAGAGTCAACAGCCTTCACTTTCAGGGTGCACCATGTAGGAAGAGGAGGGCTGGTCTGTGCTCTTTGGTGCCTTTGAATGCACATCATCCCCGCAAGGAAGACCAAATGGCATCTGACTCACCTGTCATCTTGAAAACCTGGAGAAGGTGGACACAGCCTCTGCCCAACAGCAATAGAGATTGCGTGAAGCTCAAGCTGGCTCCAGGGTTGAGCTGTGGAGGACGGTCATCATCCAGGAGGAGCTGGGGCTCAGGCAGTAGGACAGGTGTGAGATGGAGGTGGCCTCTACTAAGGAATATACACATAACAACAAAGTAATAAGAGGCCTCTGAAGACCTGCTTCGTGAAGGAAACAGAATCTTTATCTCGAGAAAAAGCATATCTTTTAGTATAATTTTCTTCAGAAAATAGAAATAAGTATTTTAAAGATATCTGTTTATCATCTACGCAATGGCACAAGAACGCATGACTTATATTGAGCAAGAAGAACCCACACATAGCAAACAAGCCAGAGGAGAGCAGACACAAGAAAACAGAACCAGCGCGGGATCTAGCAATCCTACTCCGGGTATTGATTCAAAAGAGCTGAACTCAAAATCTCAGAAGTATCTGCACTACTGTGGGTTTTGCAGCATTAATCAAATAACAAAGATATGGAAGCAGCCTAAATGTCTCTTCATGGATGGGTGGATAAAGAAAATGCGGTATATACATATACAAGGGAGTATTATTTAGCCTTTAAAAAGAAGAGAATTCTGACATACTGCAACATGGATGAAGCTGAAAGACATTGTGTTAAATGAAATTAGCTAGTCACAGGACAAAGACTGCATTATTCCATTTATATGAGAGATCTGAAACAGTCAAACTCATAGAAACAGTAAAATGGTGGTTGCCGAGGGATGGGGGCAGGAGGAAGTAGGGAGTTTCTGTTCAACAGGAATAGAGTTTTAGTTATGCAAGATAAGTTCTAGAGATGAGCTATCCAATATTGTGCCTATAGTTAACAGTACTGTAGTTTATGCACTTTAAATTTTTTTCTTTTATTTTTTTGCACTTTACATACGTTAGAAAGGAAAACTCATGTTAAGTGTTCTTACTACAGTTAAAAACTAGAAAAGGATGTGGGCTAGATAAACGGTCCAAGGTTTCATGAAACAACAAAATGTAACAGCAGAAGGATAAAAGAGAAAAGAAATGACACTGTGTAAAATCGAATCCTGGGTATAGAATATGAACATGGAAGCAGCCCCCAAAGCACAGAGAAGGTACCCTTTTGCAACCAGTGAAGGATAAAGTGAAAAAAAAAATATGAAAACCAGAAAAAGAAAACAAATGTATCTCACTGTCTCAGCAAGAACCAATTAAATATCACAAACTCCCTCAATTTCCCTTGCCTGTGTGCGCCACTGTATAGCTTACATGTTTGTTCTATGTACTGTTTCTCCTGGCAGAATTTTAAGCTCTTTGAGAGCAGGGGTCTTTGTGTTGCTCATTGATGAAACTTCTAAGGGCCTAGAATAGTGTCTGGCACATTAGCTGGCCCTCACTAAGTCTCTGTTGGATGAAAGGCTTTTAGATATTCTTGAAGAAGAAATTAAATAATAGCGACCCCACGAACTGAAGCCTACCAGGCTCCTCCGTCCATGGGATTCCCCAGGCAAGAGTACTGGAGTGGGGTGCCACTGCCTTCTCCAATAGATACAGTAGCAATAAGTAAATATTAACTATAAATATTAAATTATTAATTAAATATTGAAAATAAAGCTTTGATCTACAACAGATTGTTCAGATGGGAAGATTAATTGGACTCACTGGGTTACAGTAAAATTAATTAAAATAAACGCTACTCTGGAATGTCTTTAAATCGAGACTTTAAAAATCTTATCAATATACAGCTATGATAATATGAAAGTCATTTACAAAAGAATTAAAAGTCAGACAAACCTCAAACTTCGCATCCATAAAACCAAAGTGTAGAAATCCACAGAACAATGACTACAGGTTATTGATGAGAAAGACTGCAGCTCAATAATCCTATTTCCAGAAAAAATTGTTATTGAAGTATGAAGACAGTAGGGAAAAAACCTCATGTGCAAGACTTCAGGGCTCACACTACTCTTTTGCCTGCCCTAAGGAAAAAGCAAAAGCCGTTCTCCAGATGGCTCACAAATGATACAGAAGAGAAAATCAATAATAGGAAAATCATAGCATTAAAAAACTTTGGTGATGGGTATTTAAATCAATCAAATGCACAAATATAAATGTAAATAATTGCTTTAAAATTATGATGCTTTGTATTGAAAAAGCTCAATAAAGTATGGGAAAATACGTATAATAAAAATGGAATACTTCTGTAAGAACAATTTGGATCAGTATCCCTGGACCAGAATTAAAAAGATGAGGAAACAGAGAGTTGACTGGCAACATAGCCCCCCAGGCTCTTACGGTGTCAGATGCAAGAGCCTATCCTTAAGTAAGAAATCAAGCCTTACTGGAGACATTCAAGCAAAAATTGGACGACTACTTTTCCAGAACAGAAAGGAAACTCATGCATCAAAAAATGTGACTAATAATGTACCAAAAAAATATGGCTGCACAAATACTAGAATCTAATCAGATAAAATATTTTAAGGAATTTCTTGGAACCTACAGTAAATGTATAGAAACCTGCTTTTTGGACTGTGTTAAAGACTTTACAAGAAAAGAAGTAAAACCTGAAGAGACCACCTGTTCAGAACATTGCTTACAGAAGTATTTAAAAATGACTCAACAAATATCTATGAGATTTCAGGAATATCATATTCAGCAGAATGGAGCCCTAGCTGCCAAAACAGGACTCCTTGGCCAGCCATGATAGAGAGATCCTAATGGATGGACTTTTGATGAAAGATTGCCAATAGCTATTGCAGTGGAAATGAGGATTCACCTGATAGAATCCCCTGAAAGTAGTAGCCACCATGTTAAACCTGGCAAATGGAAACCACTGGAGAAACAACATTGATATATACAGGAATAGTCAAAATACAAGGTCTTATTGTTCAATGGAAATAATAAGATGCAACACTTGTTGAGGCCTTAAGATTCAGCAGCTTGGTCACTTGATTAGAATAATAAACCATTGTTTCTTCAATAGTGACTGTTAATTTTAAAGCAAAATATGTGTTCGATCATGTATGAGATAGAAAAAAACTTTATTACTAAAAATAAAATAAATGAAAATCACTGGAAAAAAAAAAAGATGATGAAACAAAAAGTGGGTAGGTGAGCAGGGCAAGGAAAGTGGTACTAAGTTCCTAATGGGTGGAAGGGGAGGTCAAGTGGATAATTTGAAAAACAAAGGCTAAATATAGTTGCTTGACAAACTTAAAAGGCAATCATTGTACCATTTAAAGCAAGATTTTTCCCTCTTGAATTCCTACAAAAGATAAAATCAAACAAAATACAGTGTTTGTATCAAAAACACACAAAAGAATCCACAAGGAAGCAAAGAAAATTAGAATATTAAAAATAAAATGACAACAGTAAAGCCAAGCATAACAGTTGTGGCAGCAAGTGGAAATAGGATAAACTTGTTACTCCTTACAAACTTGGTACTCCGCATAGGGAATGGTATCTCCTTACCAAAAGGAGCTACTATCAGATTTGATACCAAACAAATACAGCTTTTAAAAAGACATACCCAAGAGATCATTTAGAATGTTTAAAAGTAAAAGAATAAATATTAATATAGTATGAAAACAATAACAGAAAAAACAGTGTTGGTATATTAATATCATACAAAGGAGAGTTGAAACCTAAATCCTTAAAATGAGGTCAAAGAAAGATTTTATATCCATCAATGGCACAGTTAAATTACAATAATCATGTATACATTATGAGCCAAAGAACGAGATACATATTATATAAAGAAAAATAAAAGAACTGCAAAGGAAATGAAGAAATGCAGAAAGTAGGAAAATATGTTTTATATCCATCAGTTCAATAGATTAAATAGACAAAATAAGATTTGAATACTTTCCTGTTAATGGAACGTATATTAATACTTTCATTTATAATAAAGCTTACATTGACCTTAATTACATACAGTTTTTATCTGAGATATCTAAAATAGTCATATTAATAGAGATAGAAAGTAGAATAGAGGTTACCAGGAACTTGGGGGCAAGGCAGAGGAGAGAGAGAATGAGGAGTCATTTCTTTTAATGAGACCATAGTTTCAGTTTTGGAAAGTGAAAAACTTTAGGAAATGAATAGTGGTGATGACCGCACAACGATGAGAATGCACTTAATGCCTCTAAATTGTGCATTTAAAAAATAATTAAGAAGGCAGATTTTATATGATTTTTAATAAAAATATACTTTTATTTATTTTTAATTGAAGTATAATTAAAATATAATATTAGTTTCAGGTATACAGCATAGTGATTCAGTATTTTTATAGATTTTACTCCATCTACCATTATCATAAAATAGCAGTTATATTTCTCTGTCATAATATATCCTTGTTGATTATTCATTTTATACATAGTAGATTATTTCTTTTAATCCCATTCCCCTATCTTGCCACTCCCCCCTTCCTTATCACCACTGGCAACCAAATAAAAGTATATTTGTTTTCTGTGTCTGAGAGTCTATTTCTGCTTATACTCATTAATTAGTTTTATTTTTTAGATTCCACATATAAGTAATAACATACATCACATATTTAACAGTATTTTTTTCCCTCTCTGACTTACCTCACTAAGAATAATAACCTCTATATCCATCCGTGTTGTTGCAAATGTCAGAATTTCTTTCTTTTTATGCCTGAGTAGTATTCCAGTGTATGGGATGTGTGTGTGAGTGTGTGCGTGTGTGCGTGTGTGTGTGTGCGCGCGAGCATGTATGTGTGTATACCACATCTCCATTATCTGTGTATCTGTTGACAGACATTTAGGTTGTTTCCATATCTTCAGTTGAGCTGAGATCAGTCGCTCAGTCGTGTCCGATTCTTTGCAACCCCATGAATCGCAGCACGCCAGGCCTCCCTGTCCATCACCAACTCCCAGAGTTCACTCGGACTCACGTCCATCGAGTCAGTGATGCCATCCAGCCATCTCATCCTCTGTCGTCCCTTTCTCCTCCTGCCCCCAATCCCTCCCAGCATCAGAGTCTTTTCCAATGAGTCAACTCTTCGCATGAGGTGGCCAAAGTACTGGAGTTTCAGCTTTAGCATCATTCCTTCCAAAGAAATCCCAGGGCTGATCTCCTTCAGAATGGACTGGTTGGATCTCCTTGCAGTCCAAGGGACTCTCAAGAGTCTTCTCCAACACCACAGTTCAAAAGCATCAATTCTTCGGTGCTGAGCTTTCTTCACAGTCCAACTCTCACATCCATACATGACCACAGGAAAAACCATAGCCTTGACTAGACAGACCTTAGTCAGCAAAGTAACATCTCTGCTTTTCAATATGCTGTCTAGGTTGATCATAACTTTTCTTCCAAGGAGTAAGCGTCTTTTAATTTCATGGCTGCAATCACCATCTGCAGTGATTTTGGAGCCCCCCCAAATAAAGTCTGACACTGTTTCCACTGTTTCCCCATCTATTTCCCATGAAGTGATGGGACCGGATGCCATGATCTTCGTTTTCTGAATGTTGAGCTTTAAGCCAACTTTTTCACTCTCCTCTTTCACTTTCATCAAGAGGCTTTTTAGTTCCTCTTCACTTTCTGCCATAGGGTGGTGTCATCTGCATATCTGAGGTTATTCATATTTCTCCCGGCAATCTTGATTCCAGCTTGTGTTTCTTCCAGTCCAGCGTTTCTCATAATGTACTCTGCATAGAAGTTAAATAAGCAGGGTGACAATATACAGCCTTGACGTACTCCTTTTCCTATTTGAAACCAGTCTGTTGTTCCATGTCTAGTTCTAACTGTTGCTTCCTGACCTGCATACAGATTTCTCAAGAGGCAGGTCAGGTGGTCTGGTATTCCCATCTCTTTCAGAATTTTCCACAGTTTATTGTGATCCACACAGTCAAAGGCTTTGGCATAGTCAATAAAGCAGAAATAGATGTTTTTCTGGAACTCTCTTGCTTTTTCCATGACCCAGCAGATGTTGGAAACTTGATCTCTGGTTCCTCTGCCTTTTCTAAAACCAGCTTGAACATCAGGAAGTTCACAGTTCACGTATTGCTGAAGGCTGGCTTGGAGAATTTTGAGCATTACTTTACTAGCATGTGAAATGAGTGCAATTGTGCGGTAGTTTGAGCATTCTTTTGCATTGCCTTTCTTTGGAATTGGAATGAAAACTGACCTTTTCCAGTCCTGTAGCCACTGCTGAGTTTCCCAAATTTGCTGGCATATTGAGTGCAGCACTTTCACAGCATCATTTTTCAGGATTTGAAATAGCTCAACTGGCATGCCATCACCTCCACTAACTTTGTTCATAGTGATGCTTTCTAAGGCCCACTTGACTTCACATTCCAGGATGTCTGGCTCTAGATGAGTGCTCACACCATCGTCATTATTTGGGTCATGAGGATCTTTTTTGTACAGTTCTTCTGTGTGTGCTTGCCATATACTGTGTTTTCACAGTAGTTGCACCAATTTATGTTCCTATCAACAATGTACTAGGGTCCTCTTTTCTCCATGTCCTCACCATAGTTTGTTGTTTGTAGACTTTTTGTGGAGAAGGAAATGGCAATCCACTCCAGTATTCTTGCCTGGGAAATCCCAAGGACAGAGAAGCCTGGTAGGCTACAATCCATGGGACTGCAAGAGTCCGAATTAACTAAAGCAACTTAGTACAGCACAGACTCTTTGACATTAGCCATTCTGACAGGAGTGAGATGACATGTCTCATTATGGTTTTGACTTGCACTTTTCTGGTGATTAACAGTGTTGAGCTTATTGACCATCTGTGTATCTTTTTTGGAAGAATATCTGCTCAGGTCTTACACCCATTTTTAAATCAGATTCTTCTTTTTTAACATTGAGCTGTATGAACTATTTATATATTTTGGATATTAAGCTCTTATCAGTCATATCATTTGCAAATGTTTTCTCCCATTCTGTAGGCTGTCTTTTATTTTATCAATGGTTTCCTTTGCTGTGCAGAATCTTTTAACTTTAATTAGGTCCCATTTATTTAGTTTTGCTTTTGTTTCTTCTGCCTTGGGAGACAGACCCCAAACAATATTTCTACAATTTATGTTAGCGTGCTCTGCCTATATTCTCTTCTAGAATTTTTGTTTGTTTGTTTTAGGTCTTACATTTAGGTCTTTAATCCATTTTAAGCTGATTTTTGTATACAATGTTAGTGAATGATCTAATTTCATTTTTTTTTTACAAGTAGCTATCCAGTTTTCCTAGCATCATTTGTTGAAAAGACTATCTTTCCTCTCCATTGTAAATTCTTGTCTTCTTTGTCATAGATGAATTGACCATAAGTGCATGAGTCCATTTCTGAGCTCTTACTTCTGTTCCATTGATCTGTGTGTCTGTTTTTGTGCCACTGCCATGCTATTTTGAGTAGCTTGTAGAATAGTCTGAAGTCAGAGAGCTTGAAACCTTTGTTCTTTTTTCAAGATTGTTTCAGTCTTTTGTGGTTCCGTGTACATTTTAGAATTATTTATTCTAGTTATGGGGAAAATGTCATGGGTATTTTGAAAGAGATTGCATTGACTCAGTATATTGCTTTGAGTAGTATGGAAATTTTAACAATATTAATTCTTCCAATCCATGAACATGGGATATCTTTCCATTTCTTTGTATCATCTTCATTTTCCTCCTTCAGTGTTTTATAGTTTTCAGAGTTATAGGTCTTTCACTTCGTTGGTTAAGTTTATTCCTAGGTATTTTATTCTAAAAATTTGAAGAGGCAGGAATACTCCCAAATTCATTCTGTAAGGTTACCATTACCCTGATACCAAAACCAAAGACACTACAGAAAGAAAAAAAGAAAATTACAAGCCAGTATCTCTGATGAATATAAATTTAAAATGCTCAATAAAATATTAACAAATAAACTTTAACAATAGCTTAAAAGGATCATATACCATGATCAAGGGCTTCCCTTGTGGCTCAGACGGTAAAGCGTCTGCCTACAATGCAGGAGACCCGGGTTTAATCCCTGGGTCGGGAAGTTCCCCTGGAGAAGGAAATGGCAACCCACTCTAGTATTCTTGCCTGGAAAATCCCATGGACAGAGGAGCCCGGTAGGCTACAGACCATGGGGTTGCAAAGAGTTGAACACGACTGAGCAACTTCACTTCACTTCACTTCACCATGATCAAGGGAGATACAGTCCAGAAATGCAAGGATGGTTGAAATATCCACAAATCAATCAATGTGATACACTGTATTAACAAAAGGAAGGAAAACAAGCACATGAGCATTTCCATAGATGCAGAGAAAGAACCTGACAAAATCTTTTTGTCAAGTCTTTTAAAAATCCATTTCTGATAAAAAAAAAAAACTCTTATCAGAGAGTTGGTGTAGAAGGAACATATCCCAACATAATAAAGGCCATTTATGACAAACCCATAGCCAACATCATACTCAGTGGTGAAGTGCTGAAAGATTTTCCTCTAAGACCAGAAACAACACACTAAGATGCCCACTCTTGCCACTTCTATTTACAATAGTCTTGTAAGTTCTAGCCACCACAAGCAGATAAGAAAAATAAATTTAAAAACATCAAAAATTGGAAGAAAAAAAAGTAGAACTCACTATTTTCAGATGGTATGATAGTAAATATAGGAAACTCTAAAAGCAAAGAAGAAAGGGAAAGATATAAGCATCTGAAACAAGTTCCAAAGAATAGCAAGGAGAGATAAGAAAGCCTTCCTCAGCAATCAATGCAAGAAATAGAGGAAAACAACAGAATGGGAAAGACTAGAGATACCTTTATGACAATTAGAGATACCAAGGGAACATTTCATGCAAAGATGGGCTCGATAAAGGACAGAAATGGTATGGACCTAACAGAAGCAGAAGATATTAAGAAGTGGCAAGAATACACAGAAGAACTGTACAAAAAAGATCTTCATGACCAAGATAATCACGATGGTGTGATCACTCACCTAGAGCCAGACATCCTGGAATGTGAAGTCAAGTGGGCCTTAGAAAGCATCACTATGAACAAAGCTAGTGGAGGTGATGGAATTCCAGTTGAGCTATTTCAAATCCTGAAAGATGATGCTGTGAAAGTGCTGCACTCAATATGCCAGCAATTTTGGAAAACTCAGCAGTGGCCACAGGACTGGAAAAGGTCAGTTTTCATTCCAATTCCAAAGAAAGGCAATGGCAAAGAATGCTCAAACTACCGCACAATTGCACTCATCTCACATGCTAGTAAAGTAATGCTCAAAATTCTCCAAGCCAGCCTTCAGCAATACGTGAACTGTGAACTTCCAAATGTTCAAGCTGGGCTTAGAAAAGGCAGAGGAACCAGAGATCAAATTGCCAACAACCACTGGATCATCGAAAAAGCAAGAGAGTTCCAGAAAAAACATCTATTTCTGCTTTATTGACTATGCCAAAGCCTTTAACTGTATGGATCACAATAAACTGTGGAAAATTCTGAAAGAGATGGGAATACCAGACCACCTGACCTGCCTCTTGAGAAACCTATATGCAGGTCAAGAAGCAACAGTTAGAACTAGACATGGAACAACAGACTGGTTTCAAATAGGAAAAGGAGTACGTCAAGGCTGTATATTGTCACCCTGCTTATTTAACTTATATGCAGAGTACGTCATGAAAATGCTGAGTTGGAAGAAGCACCAGCTGGAATCAAGATTGCCGGGAGAAATATGAATAACCTCAGATATGCAGATGACACCGCCCTTATGGCAAAAAGTGAAGAGGAACTAAAAAGCCTCTTGATGAAAGTGAAAGAGGAGAGTGAAAAAGTTGGCTTAAAGCTCAACATTCAGAAAACAAAGATCATGGCATCTGGTCCCATCACTCCATGGGAAACAGATGGGGAAACAGTAGAAACAGTGTCAGACTTTATTTTGGGGGGCTCCAGAATCTCTGTAGATGGTGACTGCAGCCATGAAATTACTCCTTACTCCTTGGAGGAAAAGTTATGACCAACCTAGATAGGATATTCAAAAGCAGAGACATTACTTTGCCAACAAAGGTCTGTCTAGTCAAGGCTATGATTTTTCCAGTAGTCGTGTATGGATGTGAAAGTTGGACTGTAAAGAAAGCTGGGTGCTGAAGAATTGATGGTTTTGAACTGTGGTGTTGGAGAAGACTCTTGGGAGTCCCTTGGACTCCAAGGAGGTCCAACCAGTCCATCCTTAAGGAGATCAGTCCTGAATATTCATTGAAAGGAATGATGCTGAAGTTGAAACTCCAATACTTTGGCCACCTCATGCAAAGAGTTGACTCATTGGAAAGTAAAAATAAAAATTAAAAAAAGAAAAGACCCTGATGCTGGGAGGGATTGGGGGCAGGTGGAGAAGGAGATGACAGAGGATGAGATGGCTGGATGTCATCACTGACTTGATGGACATGAGTTTGAGTAGACTCTGGGAGTTGGTGATGGACAGGAAGGCCTGGCTTGCTGCGATTCATGGGGTCACGAAGAGTTGGACAAGACTGAATGACTGAACTGAACTGAAACATACACAGATATGTACAAGTAAAACTAGCAAAATCTGAATTTTTCTTAAAATAAAAAACAAAACTATAGACAAATTCACTTGAGTTCCAAAAAATTCATATTAAAAATGAAGTTGAATTTGACATAATTTAAAAGAATGACCAAGCACAATTAAATAGATTTTTCTTCCAAAAATGTAAGAGTCATTTACTACTAGTAAATCTAGTATCTGTAGTATTTTAAACAATCGTTTATAGGGTGAATTACAGGCTATCATTTTAAGAAATGTTCAAAAAGTACTTGATGAAAAATAAATATGTGTTTAAATTTTAAAAATAAAACATGGTAAAGTAGGAAGGGAAATTGTTTCTTGACATGATAAAGACTCTTTAATGTAATGAACCACATTCCACTTTTCATTGGACCCTAGTAGTTTACCTGTCAAAATAAAGAACAAGAATATTGCAGCTTCCTTGTCTTATTTAACGTTGTTTTGGAAGTTCTCACTTATATTACAAAAAAAAAAGAGGTAAAAGATGAAAAAGCCTCTAAAGGAGACATAATTATTATTATTTGCATGTTAAAATCACAGATATATGCCTAAAAGGATAATTTATTCATTAGAAGCATTAAATATGGTGAAGAGACTCAAACTACCCCAATAGCAGCATGCACACACACATGCACGGGTACCAGCAATGATGGGTTACAAATATTGCAGGAAAAGAAGCACTCGATATTAATCTATAAACTACCTTAACAGAAACTACGTGTCTTTGAAGGAAGATAACTACAAAATTTTACTGAGAAAGAAAAATCTTGAATAGGCAGTCATCTTATATTCAGAACTGGGAAATGGATATGTTGACCATCATAATGAATTCTGTCTGAAATCACTGTAGTAGTCTTCGTTCAAAACAAAATCCCAATAGGACTATTTTGGAATTTGATAAGAAAATTAATATCAGTTCACCTGGGAAAGTAAAATAAGCAAGAATAACTAAGAATATTTTGGAGAAGATAAATAATGAGAGGAAATTTGCCCTACAGACATTAATAAGTGAAGCAGTGAAACTACCACAGACCATTAGGACAGATAAAATATTCCTGAAACCATAGTATTTATAAGAATTTATATATAATGAAATAATAGGGAATGAGTGATTTAAATAAATAAGCCCTTGGAGAAAAATGTCTAATTACAACTTCACATTGTACCAAAATAATTTTCAGAAACAATTCACCAAAAATAAAGCTAGTAAACTATAATTAAGCATTTAACTGATCTCTGCTGCTGCTGCTGTTGCTTCAGTCGTGTCCGACTCTGTGCGACCCCATAGATGGCAGCCCACCAGGCTTCCCCGCCCCTGGGATTCTCCAGGCAAGAACACTGGAGTGGGTTGCCATTTCCTTCTCTAATGCATGAAAGTGAAAAGTGAAAGTGAAGTCACTCAGTCGTGTCTGACTCTTAGCGACCTCATGGACTGCAGCCTACCAGGCTCCTCTGTCCATGGGATTTTCCAGGCAAGAGTACTGGAGTGGGGTGCCATTGCCTTCTCCTAACTGATCTATAACTAGAGACAAATAATTGAAAGATTTGTATACATAGGAGTATAAAAAAATGCTGTGTATAAGAAAACAAAGCAAATAAAAATCAAAAGCAATTTGAAGGCACATGACTAAGCACATTTAAAATAAAGAAAACCTTAACATCCCAACAACAAAAAAGGGAACAGGCAAAGTAGACAGTACTCCAGTGAAGAAATTGAACAGTAAACCTAGGAGAAAATCTTTGGCTTCCCTTATAATTTATCATTATTTACCATTCAGCATTTCTAAGAGTTCTTTCCAGTACTCAGCATTAGTAAAGTCCATAAAAAGAGGTCATGGACTTTTGGTAAGATGATAAATCTGTACTGTGCTCATGAAGATAGTTTGTTGACATGGATCAATAAATGTATAATGTTTTCCTGACTTTTAACCCAGTAATTAAGTCAACTTTTAGGAATTTATATTAAAAGTTACCACATATATATAACCCATTTAATTTTAATTTATAAACTTAAAAAGACATATAATTGAATAATAAAAATCTGCTTTTACTGTATATTAATTTAGCTTGTATTTGTGTGTTTAAAATCTCAGGTAAGCATGTTAATGTTGGGTTTTTTCACTCACATTTCATACTTATATGAATTCTTTACTAATATTTTTTATGTCATTGTAATCACTTTTTGAGAATCTAGCATAATGTTTCAGGGGCCATCATTTCAATTCCCTGCATGTTGTTGCACATACAGCCCTTTTTGAGTCTGTGTGGGATGCTATCCCGGGAAATTTTGTTACCAGCCACAGATAATAACTCACATGATACTCAGAAAGTTGTTATTTACCTCTGCCCTGTGGGGAGTATTTTGATCTCCATTATGAAACAACTCCCTGTATGACATTTTATAGAGATCTTTAAAAGATTCATATATAATAACATCTAATACTCAAAATTATAAGCTCATGTTCACCCAAGAATAATGTCTAAATCTGTATATAATTTCTTGGACTACTTATATCAGATGACACCTAAACATATCTAAAATGAACACTGGTTGAGGTAAATTAGGCAAAGATATTGATACCAAATATTACATTTTGTTCAAAAGAGAGTATTTGAAAGATTATTTTCTACTACAGAAGTTTTTATTTAAAAAAATAAGTATTCCTTTTTTGTGAAAGATAACTAATTTTGGATTTAAAGAATGACATTTGTTATGTATTGAAATATATACACTGTTCAGACATGCCTGAAGGCTTTGTGTACAGAAGCATTTATTGGAGCATTATTTTAAAACAGTTAAAAAAAAAATTAAATGTCCGATGATAGAGATTCCCAAAGCTAAATGTTATGTATCTTGTAAACAGCTGTGAATAGAAAAGAAGTGAAAGGCAAAGAAGTAAAGGAAAGATATACCCATTTGAATGCAGACTTCCAAAGAATATCAAGGAGAGATAATAAAGCCTTCCTCAGTTATGAATGCAAAGAAATAGAGGAAAACAATAGAATGGGAAAGACTCAAGGCTGTATATTGTCACCCTGCTTATTTAACTTCTATGCAGAGTACATCATGAGAAACGCTGGGCTGGAAGAAGCACAAGCTGGAATCAAGATTGCTAGAAGAAATATCAATAACCTCAGATATGCAGATGACACCACCCTTATGGCAGAAAGTGAAGAGGAACTAAAAAGCCTCTTGATGAAAGTGAAAGTGGAGAGTGAAAAAGTTGGCATAAAGCTCAACATTCAGAAAATGAAGATCATGGCATCATCTGGTCCCATCACTTCATGGGAAAGAGATGGGGAAACAGTGGAAACAGTGTCAGACTTTATTTTGGGGGGCTCCAAAATCACTGCAGATGGTGACTGCAGTCATGAAATTAAAAGACACTTACTCCTTGGAAGGAAAGTTATGAGCAACCTAGATAGCATATCCAAAAGCAGAGATATTACTTTGCAGCAAAGGTCCGTCTAGTCAAGACTATGGTTTTTCCAGTGGTCATGCATGGATATGAGAGTTGGACTGTGGAGAAAGCTGAGTGCCGAAGAATTGATGGTTTTGAACTGTGGTGTTGGAGAAGACTCTTGAGAGTCCCTTGGACTGCAAGGAAATCCAACCAAGTCCATTCTAAAGGAGATCAGCCCTGGGATTTCTTTGGAAGGAATGATGCTAAAGCTGAAACTCCAATATTCTGGCCACCTCATGCGAAGAGTTGACTCATTGGAAAAGACTCTGATGCTGGGAGGGATTGGGGGCAGGAGGAGAAGGGGACGACAGAGGATGAGATGGCTGGATGGCATCACTGACTCAATGGATGTGAGTCTGAGTGAACTCCGGGAGATGGTGATGGACAGGGAGGCCTGGCATGCTGCGAATCATGGGGTCGCAAAGAGTCGGACACAACTGAGCAACTGAATTGAACTGAACTGAGAGATCTCTTCAAGAAAATTAGAGATACCAAGGGAATATTTCATGCAAAGATGGGCGCAATAAAGGACAGAAATGGTATGGACCTAACAGAAGCAGAAGATATTAAGAAGAGGTAGCAAGAATACACAGAGGAACTATGCAAAAAAGTTCTTCACAATCCAGATAATCATGACGATGTGATCACCAGCCTAGAGCTAGACACCCTGGAATGCAAAGTCAAGTGGGCCTTAGGAAGCATCACTACAAACAAAGCTAGTGGAGGTGATGCAATTCCAGTTGAGCTATTTCAAGTCCTAAAAGATGATGCTGTGAAAGGGCTGCACTCAATATGCCAGCAAATTTGGAAAACTCAGCAGTGGCCACAGGACTGGAAAAGGTCAGTTTTCATTCCAATCCCAAAGAAAGGCAATGCCAAAAAAATGCTCAAACTACTGCACAATTGCACTCATCTCACATGCTAGTAAAGTAATGCTCAAAATTCTCCAAGCCAAGCTTCAACAGTATGTGAACCATGAACTTCCAGATGCTCAAGCTGGTTTTAGAAAAGGCAGAGGAACCAGAGATCAAATTGCAAACATCTGCTGGATCATGGAAAAAGCGAAAGAGTTCCAGAAAAACATCTCTTTCTGCTTTATTGACTATGCCAAAGCCTTTGACTGTGTGAATCACCACAAACTGTGGAAAATTCTAAAAGAGATGTGAATAGCAGACCACCTGACTTGCCTCTTGAGATATCTGTATGCAGGTCAGGAAGCAACAGATAGGACTGGACATGGAACAACAGACTGGTTTCAAATAAGAAAAGGAGTACATCAAGGCTGTATATTGTCACCCTGCTTATTTAACTTATATTCAGAGTACATATGAGAATCACTGGGCTGGAGGAAGCACAAGCTGGAATCAAGATTGCTAGAAGAAATATCAATAACCTCAGATATGCAGATAATACCACCCTTATGGCAAAAAGCAAAGAAGAACTAAAGAGCCTCTTGATGAAAATGAAAGAGGAGAGTGAAAAAGTTGGCTTAAAGCTCAGTGTTCAGAAAACAAAGATCATGGCGTCTGATCCCATCACTTCATGGCAAATAGATGGGGAAACTGTAGAAACAATGATAGACTATTTTTTTGAGCTCCAAAATCACTGCAGATGGTGATTGCAGCCATGAAATTAAAAGATGCTTTGCTCCTTGAACGAAAAGTTATGACCAACCTAGACAGCATTTTAAAAAGCAGAGACATTTCTTTGCCAACAAAGGTCTGTCTAATCAAAGCTATGGTTTTTCCAGTAGTCACTTATGGATGTGAGAGTTGGACTGTAAGGAAAGCTGAGTGCTGAAGAATTGATGCTTTTGAACTGTGGTATTGAAGACACTTGAGAGTCCCTTGGACTGCAAGGAGATCCAACCAGTCCATCCTAAAGGAAATCAGTCCTGAATATTCATTGGAAGGACTGATGCTGAGGCTGAAACTCCAATACTTTGGCCACCTGATGCGAAGAACTGACTCATTTAAAAAGACCCTGATGCTGGGAAAGATTGAAGGCAGGAGGAGAAGGGGACGACAGAGGATGAGATAGTTGGATGGCATCGCTGAGTCAATGGACATGAGTTTGAGTAAGCTCCAGGTGTTGGTGATGGACAGGGAGGCCTGGAGTGCTACAGCCCATGGGGTCGCAAAGAGTCAGACACGACTGAGCAACTGAACTAACTGAACCGATCCATCAAACTGTACACCATATACTCAATAAAATTCTGTGTTAAAAGAATATTTAATAACTTAGAGAAATGCTCATAAAATAATAGGTGAAAAAATCTTAGATAACAAAATTGTAGGTGCTGATGTTAGGAAAATAAATGTATATTTGCACAGAAGAGAAAACAAAAAAATTCACAAAAACATTTTGTTGATTACCTTTAGACTGTAACATTTGGGATGATTTTTAGTTATCTTCTTTGTACATTTTTATCCTTTTTAAGTTATTTCTCAATGAGACTATATTAATTCTATAATCAAAAAGGGGCATTATTTTAAAAACAAACTAAATGCTCTCCAAATGATTAATTACTAGAATGACTTATCCATCAAAAGATCTGTTTCTCTTATATTCCATGGTAAATAAGGTGTTACAATTGCTCCGCTGCAACTCACACCCGATAAAGTGTTTATCAGCGACTGGGGGCTTCACTGAACTCCTGAGCATGCAGCAGCAGAGGCATCTCCCATCTAGTTCTGAGTAGCTGAAAAGGAGGGGCAAACATAAACGTGATGGCTGCGCCCTGGAGTGCTCCTGGGTGCCACTCACTTCACTTGGCTGGTTCTCATGTGTGTGCTCTTTCCTGGTCTGTCTATAGTCTTTCTTCGTGGACCACAACAGTCGAGCTACCACTTTTATTGACCCCCGAATCCCTCTTCAGAACGGTCGTCTTCCCAACCATCTGACCCATCGACAGCATCTCCAGAGGCTCCGAAGTTACAGTGCTGGAGAGGTAACACCTCCTCTGCCCCTGCCCTACCATTCACAAGACAGGGGTCAGCCTGTCCTGGTGGGGCCAGGATCTAGAGTTGCCTTTACCCCCAGGGGCTGGGCCAAATCCGGATGATCTTTAGTAGGGAGGCTGATGACTCGAGGCACCCACTTCCTGTCCTGGACCCATCCTCAGATTGCTTTCCTTCTGCCTTTCCTTTTTTCCTACACAGTCACGTTACTGAAAAATCCGTCTAGTTTAAAGAAAACTGAAAGTACAGCATCAAGACATCCCTATACTTATGGCTGACGTGGTGTTTCCTCAGCCCACTGGTCGTGTGTGAATTCTTAAAACGATGGTAGAACCACTAGGCAGCTTATGACTGTTTTAAACTTCTCCCTCTCCCTAGATTTTGGACAAGACTTCATTCATGGACTGAAAACTGGGGGAAATGAACTGGGCCGCATGAATACTCTGTTCCCACCCTACCATCTGCCCTTCCCTGGTTTATATGTTCTTTCACTCAACATGATTGATTACCTTCTGCTGGGCCATGAAAGGCTGCCCCCTTTCTTAAGCATCAGGTTCCTTGCCTTTCTGAATTCCTTTTTCTATATCCCATATCCTTTCCTGTTCTCCCTTCTTGAACCAAAACTCAAAACATAGCTTTTTTTCTATTGCTAATTTGTTCCTGACAATAATATGAGCAAATCTCTTTTTTTATGTCCTGACTGACATTTCCCAAGTATCTATACCTTCTTTTCATAGAAACCACCAGGGTCTCAGATGATACAGGCTCTGAGAACCATTTCCAATAAAGCAGCTTATAGAGTTAGATTATAATGAGGTTAAAAAAAATGGAAAAAGTACTGTAGAAAGAGAAGAAACATATATATGGTCCCACAGAGAGTCATTCCAGGGAGAGCCACACTGGGCATCTCTAGAAGCAGAAAATAGCCATCTACCTGTCAGCCTCTAGAGAGCAGACATGAGTCTCAAAGGAAGAGCTTGTTTTAGTGAAAGCTTAGTATACAAGAAAAAAACCTTTACTAGTTTTTCAGGACACTCATCTGTATACACTGAGAAATGTAACTATTTCTAACCAGGGACACTCACAGTCTAAGGCCAGTGTGGTAAATTGAATTTTTCTTTCATGGAGTCATCTTAAGTATCATTTTTTTAGGGTACTATTGAAAGCATGTTAACTCTTACTGCATATACATAAAATGTGTATGTAACCATGCATGAGGGAGTATTATACACTCTCCAGGGGTTATGTGGGTGTCAGGACCCTCCAGATTCCAGGAACTCAGCAGTTGACACATTCACAGGCTACAGAAAGCCGTGCCCCAACTTCTCAGCTCAGCATATATAGTCCCCTCTCCCTTTTATAGCACTTCAGAAATCACAAGATGTATTGTCTTGATATGATAATGGGTAAATTAAGAACTCTGTATCAACTTGAATATGCCGTTTTAATCTATTTTAAATGTCCAAACTCTTTAATATTATTAAGGTGAATTTCAGTATTAACACACAGCATCATAGCATATGATAAAAGTAGCTCAGTACTGCCAGACAGATTCAGATTCACCACGGTCGATGAAAAAAAAAAGTCAATTACTCAATGAAACCCCTAAACATATAAATCTATCACATATATATGAAGTTAACCTGAAAATATAAATTTTAAAAGCTTCCTGTTGAAAGAACGAGATTAAGATCATGAGCATCAATTTCAGTTCAGTTCAGTTCAGTTCAGTCGCTCAGTCGTGTCCGACTCTTTGCGACCCCATGAATCGCAGCACGCCAGGCCTCCCTGTCCATCACCAACTCCCAGAGTTCACTCAGACTCACGTCCATCGAGTCCGTGATGCCATCCAGCCATTTCATCCTCTGTTGTCCCCTTCTCCTCCTGCCCCCAATCCCTCCCAGCATCAAAGTCTTTTCCAATGAGTCAACTCTTTGCATGAGGTGGCCAAAGTACTGGAGCTTCAGCTTTAGCATCATTCCTTCCAAAGAAATCCCAGGGCTAATCTCCTTCAGAATGGACTTGGTTGGATCTCCTTGCAGTCCAAGGGACTCTCAAGAGTCTTCTCCAACACCACAGTTCAAAAGCATCAATTCTTCGGTGCTCAGCTTTCTTCACAGTCCAACTCTCACATCCATACACAACTACTGGAAAAACCATAGCCTTGACTAGACGGACCTTAGTCGGCAAAGTAATGTCTCTGGTTTTGAATATGCTATCTAGGTTGGTCATAACTTTTCTTCCAAGGAGTAAGCGTCTTTTAATTTCATGGCTGCAATCACCATCTGCAGTGATTTTGGAGCCCCAAAATATAAAGTCTGACACTGTTTCCACTGTTTCCCCATCTATTTCCCACGAAGCGATGAGACTAGATGCCATGATCTTCGTTTTCTGAATGTTGAGCTTTAAACCAACTTTTTCCCTCTCCTCTTTCACTTTCATCAAGAGGCTTTTTAGTTCCTCTTCACTTTCTGCCATAAGGGTGGTGTCATCTGCATATCTGAGGTTTACCTGTTCCAAAACATTTCCTTGATGTTATTGACTAGCCCAAACACAGCCACACTGAATATCAATGTTAATAAGAAAGTGCCATCTGCATCAGCCAAGAAGGACTAACATGTGATGAGAAAAGGGTGTCAGCCATCTGTATACTTCCTAATTCATTCACTCTCCAATTAACTGTCCATCAGGTTTTTAAGCCACTGTCATCCCTCTGCCCAACCTCTCTCTGTTCGTAGCTTTGCAGTGACACAAGGGAAAACCAAGCAGGAAGCTGGGAGGCAGAGAATACCTGATCCAGAGGCAGCACACCAGGGAAAACAGGGACTCAGGCTCTATGAAAGCAAATACCTGGTTCCTCCTACTGTGAGAACACAGCCTACAGTGTGAGGAGTCAGGAAGACCTCAGTGTAAAAACAGAGAGGGGGGGTGGAAATGTTCCTTGTGTTTGCTCTAATATGATTTTGTTTCACAAATATTGATGAAGTACAGGGTTTCTGTGAACATTGTGAAATGCAAAGATGTGTGAGATATGACCCCTGCCCTGGAAAAATGTGATTCTATTTCTGAAGCCAGAAACATACACAGAGTTAAGTAACACAAGAAATTAGAATATGGTTGAGTGCCAAGAGAGCTGTTAGGACAAATGCCACAGAAGTTCAAAGGAGGCCAGGAAAAGGTTTCTTTTAAAAGAAGGTGCTTGACCTAGACCTGGAGAAATTGGTAAAACCTAGCAAGTACAGAGGCAGAGAAAGGGCAGCCCCCACAGAGAGCATAGCTGAAGGATAAGGAGCCGAGATGGGGTTGAGAAAGGTCTGAAGAAAGACAGGGAATAAATAGTTCAGTGTGAGCAGAATAGTAAGTTTCCACTTGGTTTTTGTTTCGAAATTTGGAAAGCTTTGAATGCCACATGAAAGAGTTAGGACTTTTTTAAAAAGTCCTTGGAATGAATTTGAGAAGAATAATATGATGATTTATATATTAAAATGGGCTTTTAGAGATCAGTTCACCCACTGTTTCACAAAAGGGGACGATTATTAGCAATTTGGGGTAACAGTTCTCTGAAGTGTAGAATCATTCCTTGTCATTGCAGGATCTTTTCTCCTGGTCCCATTCATTAAATTTCAGGAGTGTCAGTTACTATGACAACAGAAACAAAAACCAAAATACCCTTGTGCTTAGTTGCTCAGTTGTGTCCGACTCTTTGCGACCCCATGGACTGTAGCCCACCAGGCTCCTCTGTCCATGGGATTCTCCAGACAAGAATACTGGAGTGGGTTTCCATGTCCTTCTCCAGGAGATCTTCCTGACCCAGGGATTGAACCCTGGTCTCCTGCATTGCATGTGGATTCTTTACCTGCTGAGCCACAAGAGAAGCATCTCCATTAAGCGTCTCCAAACACTCCTAGGTGGTAATTTCACTCTGGTTAATCATCATATTTCACAATCAAGTGAACTGAAGTATCAAGGACTCAGATCACCCAGGGAGTTCAAGAACAGAAGTTCAGATTTCTCAACTCCCATTCCAGTATAAACTCATATTTTTAAAGGAGACAGTGACAGCCAAGAAGAGATGGGATTGTGGCACAGGAGAATGTGAGAAAGGCCATGAGAGGCCACTGCCACAGACCATATAGGTGATGAGGCCCTAAGTTGGTGACAAAGAAACAACACACCCTCAGGGAGTCAAGGGGTGTGGAGGAGGGAGACTTGAGACTTGGGTCACCAGATCAAAGTCCCATCTCTGGCCTCTCTGCAGAGGTGCTCTGGGTCATTGCACCTTCCTTCCCTTTCCATGGACTCAGTTTCCCCATCTGTAAGCAGAGAGAAGGGAACTGGGATGACCACTAAAGTCCCCTTCGGCTCTATGATTCTCAGCATCTGTGAGGCTAGACACACAGTCTCATGAATGGCTCCCAGAGAAGATAAGCAGGAAAGCCAGGTGGGGAGTCTGGCAGGTGTGCCTTTATATAAGTCAATGATGAAGATGGAAACAGCAGGAGAGCCAATTAGAAATGACAGCTAGCGGTCAGAAAGATGAGAGTTAGGAATATCAATAAAGTATTTCCATAATCCATGATTTTTCTGTGTCACCTCTCATGGGCAATAGGGAATTCACTCTAGATGTTTCTTAGACCTCAGCTTTGGGAATCAATATTTTCTGTTCACCTTCAGGAGCCATTTCTTCAGTGTTGTTCAGGAGTTGATTTTTTTTTTATCATTGTACTTAAGGACGGAATTAAAATCGGTTTACAAAGTCAAGATCCTAGATGGTAAAAATTCCCTTCAAACCCCCAACAATAGGTTATTAGTAGAAGCACTGCTCAACGTCTTTTTAGCCTTTACCTCACCTGAAAACTGTTGAGACAGTTTCCTGAAAGCAGTTAATATGAGGAATATAGGATTCTATGCATAAAAATATCATTCTTTGACTTTTTTTAAATTAATTTTTACTAAAGTATAGCTCATGATTTGACTCTTTCATGTGCTTTTTAATACAGTGGCACGTCCATCTGCAATATATTTAAGTGCCAACAAAACAGGTTTTATCACTTCCATAGTGTCCAGATGGAATTGAACATGGATAAGTGGAAAAGAGCAGATCAAGAGCCCATGTCTCTATCAATAAGGAAATCACTGGAGGTCAGCTTTGCTTGTTTATACTGCAGTTTGCAATGTAAATTACCAGTAAGGAAGGATAACAGACCACATAATGTTTGTTTCTTTCACCATCCTATCTTGGTCAAGTAAGAGAAGTCATAAGTCATAGAACATTTCTGGAAGGGTACATATAAAAATGTTTAACAGTAATTGCCTCAAGTAAAGGACAGGAGTCCGACAGGAAGGAGAAACTGACTTTTCACTCTCAAAGCAGAAGTCACGATGAATCATACTTTGCAGTGAGCTGCTTTTGTGACAAAAGTCATTGTATCAACTCTAATGACAGAGGCCATCATGCAGGAAGCTGGCCTTTGGGAAGGGTAACTTTACACAGCTTCTTAAAATTGGGAATTTTCCTCTTGATTCCATGTAACCTATACTTGACTACAAGTTTGTTTGGAAGTTTGTAAAATTCAGATAACCTATGAAAGTACACTTTTGAATTTAAAGTGGTATCTAACGAGTATAGAAAATATAGGCACAGATGGAAAAGATGTCAAAAGGCTGGTATAGCCCTCCATCTGGAGAAAATTCCTAGTACACAATGAAGTAAACAATTGAATTGTGTTGTCTATGCTTCTGTATCTTCCTTTACCATTATAGCACATTGTAGATAGTTTCCATGCCATTAAAATTCTTCTATACTTTATTCTATGGATTGCCATAATTTAATTCAAACCTTTCTCTTGTACATTATGTTTGTTGTCCAATTTTTGCCATTAGAAATATGTTGAAAAACCTCATAGATCGCTCTTACTTCTGTATAGTTCTGCAAACTTTGTTAATGATCTACTTTTAGAATACAAAAAGAATTTAGAGATGAACATAAATTCATCAATTGGGCTTTTCCTCTGAACTTGCACTGTTTATCACCAGGTCTCCAGCATTTTTGAGACAGCATTAGCTGATGATGAACCCAAATTCAGTCTAAAACCTGCAGTTTTCAATCACAGATTTTTTTAAAAAACACCAGTTTACATTCCCAAATTGTAACACAGAAGAGAAGCTTGTTTTCCAGTTGCTGGAAACTATTTTTTGAGCATATCTATTCTGTTTTGTCTGGAGAGCTAAATGTTTGAAGTTTGTATATTTGCAATTATGATTAAAGCTATCTCAACATCAAAAGGAAAAGAAATCTAAAACGCAGTCATGTGGGGCTCTCTTCTCCCTCCCTCCCCTGGCCATGTGACTCTCCTCGCCCCTCTTTCTCCTTCTCTCCCACCTTCTCCCCCTCCCTCCCCACCCTACCCCTCCCTCTTCCTCCTTTCTTCCCCCTTTCTTCCCTCCCCCCCCTCTTTCTATATCTCTCTCTTGTGTGCTTGCACACACATGCACACACATGCACCCCTTCCTGAGAAACTCAGTGACCCAAAAAGTGTCCAAAAGTGTCAAATTCTGGGAATTACAGGGAGTCATATAATCTTGGTTTTAAATGGAAAATTCATTCTTTTAGGTATTTTAAGTAGTTAGGAAAGCAAATGTTAGCATCATGTTTGCAGTGAAATCCAAATTAGTTACTCAGCTGATGGCAGGCTTCCCTCGATGGACCATTTATTACCACTTTGGGGCCACATTTGCGAAAGTGATAGTAAAGGAGAGGAGAGCCTAGGTCATGCTGCAGTCCATGGGGTCACAAAGAGTTGGACACACCTTAGCAACTGAACAACAACTGAACCACAAGGATCCCAGCACATACCAAGTTCTATGAAATCTTAGAATATTAGAGTCTTTTTTAGCTCTGCCTGAAATTGTTTCCATCCCTGTAAATTCCTGGCCCCTATTGGAGAAGCACATTTCTATTTAGTGCTATCATCCTCCAATTCTCTCATCTGGAGTCCATCCAGCACCGCTCTACAGTCACCTCCTTTTTCCTCGGCCAATGTTGCCATGGCTCAGGACTCCACAAGCCTCACCGCTCCCCGTATTGTTTCCTCTGTCTCGCTCATAGTCATGGTGATGCATAACCCTCAGCCAGTCATCTGCCTTCAGAGTAGCTGACCTTCCTCTGGTTCTGCAGTCTTTCAGTCTGGCTTGGTTTTGTAGTAAGCAGGTAACCTGAGAACCAGGAACCATTTTCCCCTAAAGCGTTTCTACAACACTTGCATTCCTTACGACCCCGGGAAGAGAAGTGAGCCTCTTCCTGCTTCAAAGCCTTGTTTTCCTCCAGGCAAAGTTCAGTGCACAGCCAGGCCTTCTGGAGTTCCATTCTCAGGTCCAGCTGCTTTCCCAGTTTCTTTCTGTAATTCATCTCTTACTTAGCCTTCAGCTGTTTTCAAGATTCCTGTCTTTATAGCATCGCAAATATTTTCAGCACACATTACAGCAGACTGACACAACCCCCTGGAAGGAAGAGAGCTATTTCAGTCCCAGGAAGCCTTTACATATTTATTAATTCATGGAAAGAGAAAAATATGAGACTAAATATGGCATATCAGCCATCAGCAAACCTTTCTTTCATTACTTTGCATTGTAACCGTTTAACCAGAAAGTGCTGTTACAGAAATTCCAGCATCTAAATCTTGGTAGCTGACTATACCCTCTGAAGAGAGCTGGGTGCCGATGGCATCAAAGTGAGAAGTCAGCCAGAGTGGCACAAAATCTATTCCCCTTGTCCCTCAAGTGAGACAAGGGCAAGAAGAAGGATCAGGAGAGAAAAAGGATGACTCTGCATCCCTCCTTATTCCAGAGGAGCAGTTCAAAGACTGCCACATACAGAGAGTGAACTGGTAGCACATCTTATCTGAGGGATGTTATTCTTGTCTGTGTGAAATATGAAAGTAGAACCTAAAGGAAAACCCCCAATTACCATTTCTGTAATTAGGAAGTCCTACATAATCTGCCTTGAAGAGTGTCACTTGCAGTATCACACAGGGCCTAGTCTTAAATGACCACTTTTAGATGGACCTGACCTTTCTGGGGTTTATGCTATAGGAACTCATCACCTCCCCTGAATTCTGTGTGTGTGAATTCTGGTCTTGGAAATTTTTCTTTCTTCCTTTTTGTCTGGATATTTGAGCTCTTTATGAATATCTTCCAATGTCATCTTTAAAATTCTTAAATATTTTGAAGCGTATTTTGACTTCTTTGTCACATACCATAGAGTGAGTCATCTACACCCATCGCCATATATCTGGTGAATGTACTCCAGTGTGGAAAATCTGTGATGCCTCCGTTCAGATAGCTTACCCTGCAAGGGTCCTTTTGGGATCAAAATATATATGGAATCATGGTAGAAACTCATTGTCATGCTCTAGAACCTAGGGAATTTATAAAAATTTAAAATCAAGCTAAATTAAAGTTAATCATCGCAAATATCAGTTTTAAACTAAGCAAATCCTGTGTCCCATGAAGTTTTGTCAAAATGTCCAACCCAAACCAAAATACTGGATGCAGGCTAGTAGTATGGGGAATCTAAAAGCAATTCTTGACAGTCAAGCATTAGTTAGTATTCTGGTTCTATCTCTTACAGTTTAAAAGTTTGGAAAAACTTATTTTCTCTGATCCTCAAGTTCCCCATTTGTAAACTGGGGTGAATAATGCTTACCTTGCCAAATTTTGTGAGGATATGAGACTGTGTAAAGAGTATAAAGACTGTATAAGGAGTAACCAGTCTAGTAAGTGAGAGAAAAGAATAAACAAAGAATGACCTTTCAAGTATAATAAATACTGTTTAAGACAGCCAGCCCAGTCCACATTTGGTTATGAAGTTCGGTGCTGCCCCTTAGAGATGAAGATGATAGACCTACTTTACTGACAATATTCCCTTTAAAATATTTCTGATGAGAAATATTTCATAGCCTATCACATGTATTAATGAGATGACCATTCATGGCATTTGACATAGGTCACTTTTAAAAACCACAACACCAACCATTCTACTGAGACTTTTTTTTTTTGAACATGTTAATTTTCCGTCACTTTTGGGATTATAACTTCATTCCTCCTTTCATTTAGGTGATGTCAGGGCCTTTTTGCCACTCATATTGAAAAATTAGTATCCAGAGATCATCTGAAATGGATGAGGTTTTTAACACTTACAATTTTATTTTGAAATTAGGCCTCTGAAGTCTCTAGAAACAGAGGAGCCTCTTTACTGGCCAGGCCAGGACACAGCCTAGTAGCTGCTATTCGAAGCCAGCACCAGCATGACTCCTTGCCACTGGGTATGTATCACGCTTGTAAACCCCTGGATAGCCAACACCTTGTTTTTCTTATTGTGACTCCTTTAATATTCAGGACTCTGTGCTTCCTTTCTGGTGTTGTCTACTCCCCTACCCCTGGTTCCCATCATCCTCTTGCCCCTCTTGCCTTTCCCTCCTCCTCACCATGTCCTTCTCTCTTCCCTTCTTTTTCTCTCCCCTCTTCCAGACCCTCATTCCCCTCCTTTTTTATTCTATTCAGTGGTTTGTTAGCTGGGTCCCCGGATAGCATAGTGTAGATAAGGTGACAGATGTGGTTGCTTTTAGATGCAGTTTCTAATTTAGACCTCTATTCCCGCGTGTGTATGAGGATAAGCTAGAAGAGCCTCCATGCCTAACTTCAGCTACCTCTTTCCAAAACACTTATATCAAGATGGTGAAAGAGTCTACATGGATTTGGATGTTTTCATTATCCCTATTGGGAAATTCAACCAATGGCAGAAGTCATAAGTGCAAGTGCTCAGAAAAGGATTTCTTTGAATTTGCCATAATAACTCTGGGAGAATTAGAAGTTGGAAGGAGCAGAGTAGAGCTCCACTCATGAAAGACCTATTTTATTCTCTTCCATCTGTTCACAAGGGGGGATGATTTAACACCGAGTTAAATTCCTCCAATATTAAAGATAATTAACTTGGATCTGGTTCGCTTTGGGTTTGATCATTTAAAAATAGCCAGGCTATTATGTCACAGAAAAAAAAGCCCAAGAGCTTACATTTTTTTGATGAGTATGCTCCCTGCCCTTCAGACTCTCCTCCATTAATCCTGGTATCAAGCTGCCATTTTCCAATCATTAGTGAAATCATCTCTGGGCTGGAGACTCAACCACAACTTGTGCTTTTGTCTGTTTCAGCATATAACGACAAGATTGTGGCATTTCTTCGCCAGCCAAACATTTTTGAAATGCTGCAAGAGCGCCAGCCAAGCTTGGCAAGAAACCACACACTCAGGTAGGGGCTTGTCTACCACTCTTTAATTCCAGGTCTCTCCCACTGGTTTTCCAGGTGGAACAACCTCTGTGGACAGACGGCAGATGCTTATGATGTGTTTTATTCGTGTATTTAAATTATAACCTAAATACTTAAAATGAAGGATCCAGGGGTTCTGTTGCATAGCTATCATGTCAGCTTACCAATTATTCACATGATGCTAAAATGCTTTCCATTGATTTGGAGGGAAGCACAGAAAAGGAGCAAAATAACTTTCATCAAAGATTATTTATGTAAAGCACCACATGAATTATTTTATTTAAAGAATATAATTATTTAAAAGTGTACCAGATATTAGATGACTATATTCATAAATGAACAAACAAAAAAGTTTCAAAAGTGTTTTAACTGCTTAAATCTTATTGTTCATTAGGGTCATTTTTGAATGAGTGTCTCTGAAACTGAATCACTTCATTTGGAAGGGAAAACTATCCAAAGTGATAAAAAGAAAAAATTATCCTCTGAAGTTAAATCCTACATTCTCACCAAGGTATTAGAGTATATCTCTCCTGCAGTTTACCACCCAACATTTCAAAAGCTAGAGATGCTCAGTGGTTAACTGTGTTCGCTTGAAGTTTGAATACTTGCTCTAGCGCACAGGGGCCAGTGATGGAGGCATGTCACTTAATCCTCTACCCTCAGTCTCTTCTCAACTGAAACCAGGTCACAATGTGGGCTCCACTGAGATGCTTCTCTGGACCAGGTAACATGGGCAGGGAGGCAGCTGGTGACCCCCTCTGACTCCAGCTCCTGTCTGGTGGTCTTTTGAGTCTGGTGGACAACTGTAATCCTCTACTTTGACCTCCTCAATGAGTCACCAACACCTCGAAATAATCTCTTTGCTATTCAAGTCTTTATTAATCCTGCCAGGATGGATCACTCACTGTTCTTTCCCATCCATCACCCATTGACACCTACTTTCCCTATGGTTTTACTCTACATAAGTTAGAGCCTCCATCCTCCCAAATGCCCATCTCAACTCCTCCCTCTTTCTTCAGCTTCACATCTAAACACTTACCTCCTCACTTTCTTCCAACCCTGCTTTTCTCTCCTCCCTGAATGGCCTATGCTTGGATCTTCACCATTTCTCTGCTAGACCTTGTAGGGATCTCTTAGCAGATACCCACTTTCACTCTACTATAAACAGCGTTACCTCCTTAGATCCCATGTCACCTATGCCCTTCAATAAAGCTTCCCATGGACTATCTTTAGGGCTAGCTGCCACAAGGGCACTCTTCCAGAGAACCTCAGAGCAGCTCAGTGTTAGCCACCTGAGTTCTTGGCCTTCCCCAGTCAATAGAAATTGACTAGAGGCCAGACAAGAAATTCAGGCAAGGTCGTATTGGTACCTGCTGCAGCAGAGGGGAGCAAAAAGGAACAGCAGGTCGCCTTGCTTGCTCACTCCCCCGGGTGTGGGGGGACTGGTTTCTTATGTAGGGGGAGGGGAGGGTGTATCCAGGGGTCAGCCCAGAGGGGTGGCTTGGATGTTTTGCACCTCCCTTTATTTGGTGCTGTGTGCAGAGGGCAATGCTTAGTTACCCAGCTTTTGTTTCCAGCCCTCTACTTTTGCTTCAGGCTCTTCAAAAGTGGCAGTTGGGTTTTTTGGTCTCTACATCTTTTGTCCAGAATTTGTCCCAACTGCCCACACACACAGTGATTTCTAGTCCCATACAGTTACATTCTATTCTGTTGTTCAAGGAGAGGTATGTCCAGGGGCAAGCATTGCAGCATGACCACAAAGGGATCAAGTCCCAGGCCTGTCTCACTGGAAGCCTCTCTGGAATTTAGTCCTCAAGGAAACAGGCCGCATAATAGCAGGTGGAGGGGCAGTGGTGGATATGTGACTCTACCCTTACTGTCATTAAGGGGGCCAGCTGGGATCTTGTTTCAGGCTCGCTGCTGCCCCTCACCCTCGCTGGGCCCTGATCGGCCCTGCGTTTTTCCTAATCCTGCCATGGCTGCCCTAGCCCGGCCACTGAGCAGTTCAGGCCAGATTTATGATTTGGGACTCATGCCCACTTTATGAGGGCTTGAGAGACAAGCGAAAGAGGCTGTCCATGTAGATCTTCTGCAGTTTTTTCTTCCTCCCAGTTACGATAAGACCTTAGTTTCATGGGGGAGGGGGTGGAAATCTGGGTATAGTTTGAGAACTTGTGAAAAATGCATCAACTAATAAAATTGGCTTATTTACATGGGGCCCTTGGGGGGAATTCTTTGTGGGAAGCACTTCAGTTCCTTGTGAAACTCTGAGCTCCTTGTCCAAAAAGGTTTTGACGGAACCTTTCTTATACCAGAGGTCATGCTAAGGCAAGATGTAAGCCCTCTCATAAGAGTGGAATTCTTTGCAATTCAAGAACCAGATGAACTGTGTTGAGACACTCCTGCATCTTTTCTCTCCAGAATTTCAAAATGCATTAACAAATGCTTCCATTTTCATCCCTCAATACAAACAAAATAATGCCAGAAACCAAAAACTTCTCATGGCTCCTGTTGTGTATATAGTAAAGTCAAAATTTCTAAGCACAATTGCCATAGTCCCCTAAGTCAGGCTCTAATCTAACTCTCCATCCTGGGCTGGTTTTTTCTTCCTTCTGGTGTCTTTCACCTCCCTCAAAGGGCCTGTATTTTATCCTACCCCTAGAATGGCTTTTCTCTTAAGGGCATTTCAGCCCATTTTAAAGGCTCAAATCAAATGCAAAGATTCAGTGATCTAGGAAGACTTTAGCATTTTTTTTGCCTTGCTTTACTAGCATTTGTTTTTGTACTTCTAAGGTAATTTTCCTTTATCCCTTGTATTCTACCACTACTGATGTCTGCCTACAATACCATAAGCTCCTTAGGGCAGGATCTATATCTTCTTTGTCTTTGTACCACTCTCCTGTCAGAGCCTGACCCTCTACTATGAAGACAGGAAACAATGATCACTTTCAGACTGAACTAAAGATCTTTATCTTGAATGAGTGTGACTTCCATTTATTTTCAACTCTGCCCAAGTTTTATTACTGTGCCATGGAAGGCAGGGCCATATTTGGTCAATTCATGGGCTTCTCTCTGACTTACACTGCATAATAATTTAAGAGAATCACCAAGGGATTTTCAGAGGCATTGTACTACCTGAAAACTTCCTGATACGTCATTGCTCTTGAACATTTTTTACCTTACTGACTCTACCACTAAGTAAGGAATTTGCTGCTTGCTTTTGGGAGAAATGTGAGCTCCCCAAAGGCACTAGAGTCTTATTTAAATCATTTTAAAAGCAATAAAAACAATCCTCTGTGAAAATAAAGACTGGAGTATATTTCCCAAGGGAAGTGAAGAGTTTCAGCATTTATATAGTAAACACAACGTGTCACATTATAACAAAATTTAAGAAACCTTGAAGGTTCTGTTGCAGTGTGGCATTGTACAATTATACTTTTCCAGATATGGGGGACATGAAATTAGGGAATGTTGGAATTAGAAAAAGCTTGGAAATTAATGTAGAAACAAATATCCTTCTGAGAATCTGAGGAAAACTCTTATAGACTCTTCCAAATATAGAAATGTGAATCTTTGCATACAATTTCAAACAGTTAATGGACCCTGAAGGACCTGTAGAGCCCAGATTGGAAACCCAAATAGCTCCTCAAAAACTGAAAACTCAAAGTGACGTCAGAAACTGGCCATGAAATCAAAAAGGCAGAAGGAGAGCAAACGCCCGCTCTTCAAGGGGTCAGGCTTCAAGGATCCAAAACACGGGGCTCTGCTCACCGTGACTGGGCCTTGGCCTGCCCCTAGCCGTGGTGTGAGGGTGAGTTAACTTGATTTTAAAGGTCCACGAGTTAAAAGGAAAACCTCCTCTCTTACTGCTTCCTCCATGGTCCTCACGAGGGGCCCATGATCCCTGTTTGGTCATTGCTATTCTCAGGGAGCCGTGGACCCACTGTTCTGGATTCACAAAGCCAGTTGCTGGGTTAGATGATAGAGGATGAGTTCTCAGAAAACTGAATTCAGCAGACAGAAGTGAATCATAAGGAAACCACACAGGAAGAGGGAAGATAGAGTGGTAGCTGTCCTCATTCTTTCTTTCTTTCTTCAACGAGTGCTTTTATTGGGCAGGTATTCTGAATCAAGATGGCACTAGGGCTTCATACCCAGTAGTGAAGCAAATCAAAAATTGATCTCATGGGACTTATAATCTATTGAGAAAGACAAATGATAGACAGTTGTGATATTTTTAAGCCAAATATATAGCTAAAGATTGTATTATGGGCCATGGAGGACATGATCAGAATTCAGAGATAATGAAAGAGGGGTGTCAAGGATCTCATTGTAGATATTGAGTTTTGAGACCTTTGAGGCCACAAATGAAGATGTCAGGATGTCAAAGAAGCAGGTGGCTCCACTGACCAGAGCTCTGATGGGAGCTTTGCACTGGAGTTTTCTTGATAGGAGGCAGGCAGGAGAGGCAGATGGCATTCTCACCCTCAGAGATCTCCCCACACCTCGGCCCCAGTGCCTTTGGGCTGGACCCAGGGGCATTTGGAGGCCCCTTAGACTAGTAGGTCTGCCTGGGATTTTCACAAACATGACAGAGGGTGTCCAAAACTCTCAGAAGACTCTGCTTGGGTTTCTGACATGTGGATGTGGTTTGAGTGTGGGGAGCAGTGGTAGAGCTACTACAGGGGGTCCCGCTTCCCCTGGCTGAGGAAGGCACCCTGCTGCCCTCATGGACTTGACTCTCTTTGGACTTCTTTTCCCCAGGAACCCTGGGAATAAAGAGTGACCCCTAAAATGTTCTCTCCTTTTTCCCCAGGCAGGGAGACCAGGGGCATACCCAGGTATGGGTCTGTTGGGGTGGCAGAGTGACTTGTCCCAGGGACATTGCCATTGGGAGAACGCATCAATTTGACAGTCCTTCATGGGACTGAAGTCAGTAAACCAGAGGAGCAGGGTCCACAAGAGTCCTCCAGAGAAGAGGGCTATTAGGCGGTATCAGGATTTGAGGACAGCACTCGGGCGCATGAAGTCATGGACACGGAGACACAGAAGGAGAAGCAGCTGCTGGAGGAGGCGTGGTTCTCACACCCCTGGCCGGGCTCTCACCTGGTCCAATTTCCAAATCCCCTGTCAGAGAAGCTACTAGGAGTACCCCTGGGTTTTGGAAATAACATTTACCACAACAGTACTCTATCTATACTAACAGGTTGGACCACAGTGTGTTTCTCTGTTTAATTCTATTTTATGTATCTTTGTTGAAGCCAAAAAGTTTCTCTTGTCTCCTTAAAAATACACACACCAAAAGGTCAATTTTATTATATTTTACCTGAAAGCAAGCAAATTATGATGAAGATTTGGATTCACATCATTATAATCAGAGAGAGAAAAAATATCTGCAGTATTTTTATTAATCTTTTTTTAATCATCCATTAGAGGAAACTGATTAAAAGGTATACCAGATCACTCTTTATTAATTTCTTACAAGTACATGTGACTCTAAAAGGATCTCCAAAATTTAAGCAAAAAAAGTGAAACTAATAAAATATCAGTCCTTAAGTCTTCCCAGATTTCTGCTGTATCTCTTCAAGAAAGAGAAAAAAACATCTAACTTCTTTGAAGCATGATTATAAGGGGTGATTTTTGGCCATAGTGTTTGAAATTTTTGAATATTTGAATGTTAGAAAAACACATTACAAAGTTTATTTGATCAAAAGGAAAAATCTTATTTATCTATAGACTTATTGGAATAACTGCTAGATTGGAGTTGAATGTTGTAAAAATGTCAGAATGCATGTGTTGTAATTAAACAGAGACAAACTGTTGCCTGTGCTTGGACTGACATGGGAGGTTCTCCTGTATTCTGGGGCTGGACCCTCTCTGGACTCAGTATGGACTTAATTCATTTTCCATCAGGCAGAAGGTTTCTCAAGAGACGTCCCAAAAAAAAAAAAAAAAGAGAGAGAGATGTCCCCTGCCTCTTTGCTCCCATGACTTCTAAAACACCATGAGCCCGCAGCAGCCCTTCCCAGCTCCACTTCCAACTGTGTGGCTCTCTAAGGACCTCAGCTTGTTTGTGCTCCTCAGCTTCTCCCCCAGTGCGAGTCTGAGAAAAACAGTTCCTAGACGAGCATCCTGGGAACCTATAATATGAACCTGCTGCTGCTGCTGCTCAGTCGCTTCAGTTGTGTCCGACTCTGTGCGACCCCATAGACGGCAGCCCACCAGGCTCCCCCGTCCCTGGGATTCTCCAGTCAAGAACACTGGAGTGGGTTGCCATTTCCTTCTCCAATGCATGAAAGTGAAGTCGCTCAGTCGTATCTGACTGTTAGCGACCCCATGGACTGCAGCCTACCAGGCTCCTCCGCCCATGGGATTTTCCAGGCAAGAGTACTGGAGTGGGGTGCCATTGCCTTCTCCAATAATACGAACCTAACCTACCTCAAAATACTCTGGACATTAGAACATCACTGTTCAGCCCTACTGAAGGTGAAAAGGGGGTTGGAAAGGGATTCATTCCTTAGCTCTTATGTCAGTGCGTAATTCTTTTCTTTCCCACATTTATCCTAGGGAGAAAATCCATTACATTCGGACTGAGGGTAATCATGGGCTTGAAAAGTTGTCCTGTGATGCAGATCTCGTCATTTTGCTGAGGTAAGGGGCTGAGCCTGAAACAATTCTGGAAAAGCAACTGGAGAAACTGCTCTGGGTGGTTCTCCCCGACAGCCTGGACTAAAACACCCATTGTTTGTTCTGGAGGATTCTAGTGGCTGTGACTGAAGTAGGGCATCCGCTCTTACACCTGCTCTTCATTTCCTTCTTTACATGTACGACTAGGGTATCATAAGCTACACGTGGTCCTTGATGGAGACCTTGTTGTAGGACTAATTGAGGTTTAAAATAATAGGGAGAGTTTGCATGCGAGGATGTGCCCATCTAAGTGAATCTAAGTGCTTTTACTGTCTCTTGAGAATTGTACCTGCTCTTACAGCAATTCGTGAACATTCTCTCATAGACAGAGAACTAACAATTTTTTTTTCTACTTTGCAGTCTCTTTGAGGAAGAGATTATGTCCTATGTCCCCCTCCAGGCCGCCTTCCACCCTGGGTACAGCTTCTCTCCCCGCTGCTCACCCTGCTCCTCACCTCAGAACTCCCCAGGTAACGTGAGGTTTTGGCTCTCTGCCTCCTGCTAGTGGCGTGTTTCCACTGGATGAAGCTGCCCCCTCTCCCGTATTTCATCTCAGTTTTCTGATCGTCCGCACACAAAGTTGGTTGTTGACACACTGCCACCTGTTTTAGTAATGCCCCCAAGCTATTACATGTTTGCATTTTTAAATGATTTGGAAACATCTATTGTAAAACTAATATTTCATGATGTGAAAATTGTAATGAAATTCATGTTTCATTGTCTATCAGTAAGATTTACTGGACCCCGGTGACACCTGTTTATATATTTTTTTCTTATTTAAATTAACTTATTTATTTTAATTGGAGGCCAATTACTTTACAGTATTGTGGTGGTTTTTGCCATACATTGACATGAATGTTTGTATATTTTTTGTGGCAACTTTCATGCTACAAACAGCAGAGCTGAGTAGTAGTGACAGACACCATAGGACCCCCAGCATCTAAAATATTTGCTGTCTGACTCTTTACCAACAAAGTCTGTGGGCCCCTGCTCTAAATTGCTGTATTTTTCTGAAGCATATTCTCAAAGCATTTAAAAGGGAAGAGCTCTTTCTAGGACATTCGGCCTTATGAGTCAGAATGTTATTAGCTACCAATTTGAGTATTTTTTTTGTTAAGTTGTAAAGGAGTTGCTAGGTTCCATACTAACTAGGGACCACCTTTATATCCCCATGAAGATGTCTAAGAATTTTTTAAAATGGTATGAAATCGTTCCCCTGAAGTTTTCTTAGAATGAATTTACTCATGATACTGTTTGTGGGTATTTTCCATTCCAAATGAGGAAGTGTATATTGAACTGTTTAGCAAAAAGAGAAACTATTATTTCCTGGGTTCATCAAGATAATTAGCTTAAGACAAATTAATACTCCCAAACAAGATCCAGATATTGAAAGATTTTCCCCTATTGTCTTGATTTGCAGTATCATGTTGTCATGGATGTTTGTGGTAAACTCAAATTTATTTTTATAACTTTAAAATTTAGTAAAGGACATTAGTTTCGAAAAATCTAGTAACATCCTATCTCATAACCTCTAAAGTCAGAGTTCAAACTTTGCTTTTGAAGCCAGTGGGGAAATGCAGAAGAGAAACCAAATTTAGCAATATGCTCTGTCCCCCAGAAGGGATGTCTCACTCAGCTGGTGTCACTCAATACTGCCATAGGTCTAGAATATCTCAGTTCAGTTCAATTGCTCAGTCAAGTCCGACTCTTTGTGAACCCAGGGACTGCAGCATGCCAGGCTTCCCTGTCCATCACCAACTCCTAGAGTTTACTCAGACTCACATCCATCAAGTCGGTGATGCCATCCAACCATCTCGTCCTCTGTCATCCCCTTCTCCTCCTGCTTCAATCTTTCCCAGCATCAGGGTCTTTTCCAAGGAGTCAGTTCTTAAAACTGGAATACCTTTTTGTTTGGTGCACCCCCATCGTGTCATTCAGAACTATCTCCCAGAGGTAGTTTTGCTAATCCTAAAATGTTTTTAAGTCAGTTTCTCTTTGTTATCCTTTCCTCCATAAGTGTATCAGTGGCATTGTTGAGGAAATGTTCTGTGAGTGCTTCCTCTGACATACAATATAACTAAGATGACATGCTTGGGAAAGGGAGGACCGGGAGCTTTGTCAGAGGCAGCATCAGCACAATCAGCTGTTTCTGGTGTGCACAGGATGACTTACTTCTGGAGAGCAGAGCATTCCCATTTAGGGGACTTGTGTGTCTGCATGATGTTTGGTCCCAGTCTGATAATGTGTCTATGTGCATGCATTCTAAGTCGTGTCTGACTTTGCAACCTCATGGACTGTAGCCAGCCAGTTTCCTCTGTCCATGAGATTCTCTAGATAAGAATACTGAAGTGGGTTGTCATGCCCTCCTTTAGGGGATCTTCCTGACCCAGGGATCAAACCCATGACTCTTAGGTCTCCTGCATTGGCAGGTGGATTCTTTACCACAAAGCCACCTGGCAAGCCCCAACATGTCTACACTTTGGTCCAAACTTCTGACACTAGAGTATGGTTTTGACATCATTACATGCTGAAGATACCATCTTGCAAATAGAAAAACTAAGGGAGTATAAAGAGTTATTCGCTAAATGAGAATTATTTGGGTAAGCTTTTTTTAAAAGGAATCAGCATTCCTAATAGCTGTCTGGTGTCAGACATTACTGACACCATGAATTCAAACAATCATCCAATTTATGTATCAAAGTCCTTAATTCTTTACTCTCCTAGCTTTGATCACAGGATCTCAGAGTGTGTAATCCAAATATTTGATGCTAACTTTTACAATTCCCACATTTCTAGACCTTTATGACTTTTACCTGAGGCAACAGAGATAGTGGCTCATGCATGCCAAAGCACCTCATGAAGCATAA
Organism: Capra hircus; assembly: GCF_001704415.2. Classification (NCBI taxonomy): domain Eukaryota; kingdom Metazoa; phylum Chordata; class Mammalia; order Artiodactyla; family Bovidae; genus Capra; species Capra hircus. The sequence continues at coordinate 42,592,064 of NC_030811.1, forward strand.
ATTATTAAAGAAATACATAGTAGTGACCACGGGCGTAGTGGTAGTACCAGCAGTGAGAAAGTCATCTTATAAAATACACTGACATCTGCTAGAAGAAAATTATACTTGCACCTACAGACTGGTATTCTAGTTTTACCTACATTCTGAAACCTGGCATTTCAGTAAAGACACTTTCCTCTTCAAATGGTGGCCTGGTTCCTTCTCATAAGTCACCTCTTCAGTTGGCTTTGGTGACACCACTGTAGGCATTTCATCTGTGTCTTTGGCCACCTCTGCAGACTCATCCTTCCCTTCCTACCATCCTCAAGACTCAGTGCCAGGTTTTATTCTCCTCTCTTTCAAACTATGTCTCTTTCCAATCAAATAGTCAAAGGTATCACCATCAAAGACCAAGCTTGTGATCTCCCCACAAATTTGTGCTTCTTCCATTTGTCCCCATCTCAGTGAAAGTCACCAAAGTCCATTTCATTATAATGTCTGAAACTCACCTTTACTTACTACCTATATCCAGTTCATTGCCTCCTAAACACATCTCCAATCTATCCTATTCTCATCTCCACTGACACCACCCTAGTCCAGTTTAGGTGGGCCAAATCCATTCTGGACCTCTCTGGTTTTCTCTCTCTGCTGCAGAAAGACTGAGGTTTCTATAACTCCAGATGCGTCATCTTGGCCCCTACACACTAACTTTCTGTTGTGTTTAACATTAAACAAAATCGTTTAATTATTTAAAAGAAAATACCTTATCCTGTTTGACCTGTCTCCTGCCCCCCTCCCAAGCTTTGTTTTACATCATTCTGGTCCTCACTCCCAGTGCTCCAGATAAACTGGAGCACCGCTCTCCACCCTGCCTCAGTACCTTTGCACATGCTGGTGCTCTACCTAGAATCTTCTCCCAGCTCATCTCTTCTCTTGGCTAAACAGAAGCCTTTCCTAACTCAGTCAGTCTAATTCATGCCTCCTCATTCTTCACATGTTTCCCAGGGAAGCCTTCCTGAACTTGGCTAGAGTGTCCTGTGATCTCAGAGAACTGAGTTCTCTTCCTTTATGGGTAGCAATTGTCTCAACCTGTAATTATATTCTCATTTCTGTGAGTTTGATGGTGTCAGTCTTCTCCAGATTATAAATTCAATATCTGGAACATAAACTAAACATTTGTTGTTGCAAGAGCAAACTGTGATGCTAGCCATCTGGGAAACTTGCAAAGGAATATTATCTTTTCCAGTCCTTTTTTCACTGAAAGGTGTATAAAGATAATAAAGCATTTACAAAGCATTCTAAGTGATACAAAAGTTCCTTCTATAAAGAGTAAGGAATTACTATTAATAATAATATTCTTAATAATTTTGCTTTTATGGTACATGATAATCTAATATAAACCCCTAGATACTCTGTGCTCTAGTGGACAGGTATGTTTATATAAGCATCAAGGTCAATATAGTTAGAGAAGTGCAATATACACATATATTACAGTCTTGGTTGCTCCATTGTAGTTACATTCACTTATAGCAACTTATAAGAGCCTAATTTGATTTATGTCATTTTCAAATATGTAAGTAAATTAAGCCAAGAAATATACTCATCCAGGTATTTTGAAGAGAGATACAATTTGAAATGCAGTGTAAGATATAAGTATTTATTGTCATCAGAATTTATTTTTCTCTGCATCGTATTATTTCTGGTATTATCAAAGTGACTGAGGGAGTGATAGGGAAACTTCCTGAAGGATTGTGCCTCTGGTGGGTCCTCCCACTACCACTGCTCTCTGCATATTTGTTCTTCAGTAAAAAGTGATGACCTTCAGCGTATGTGCTTCTCTCTGCAGGTTTACAGAGAGCCAGTGCAAGAGCCCCTTCACCCTACAGGAGAGACTTTGAGGCCAAGCTCCGCAATTTCTACCGGAAACTGGAAGCCAAAGGATTTGGTCAGGGACCAGGGAAAATTAAGTGAGTGATTTAATTGAGCTCCACTGAGCTTGGCACTGAATTCAGTTGCAAGATGTTTCTATCGTTTTCTCCTCTATAACTTGGTAATATTTGTCTGGACATCGGATACCATGGTATGACATCAGTCATGGTCATAGAATTGAGGAGAGAAAAAGTTAGGAAGTTGGAAAGAAGAAAGGAGGTTAAGAAATTGGAAGGGAGGCAGGAAGAGAAGGTAAGGAGAGAGAGGAAGAACAGTAGATTTCAGACAAAACCATGTATAAAATCAATGGCAGGCCTTCTCAGAAAAGAAGGAAACTTGAACTAAATAAAAACTCTTATGTTTCCCTTTACATATTTTTGGGACAAATTTAACTACTCATTAGTCAAAAAGCTTTGATTTGGGGATCTAAGTAAGAAATTGTTTCTCCCTGCTCTGTGATTACTATTTTCATCTTGAAAAGCAGAACCCAAATTTAAGAATTCAGCTTAAGAGATTCTTCTTAGAATTGATTATATATGTGTGTATGTGTGTGTGTATATATATATATATAATGACGATAGTATAATATGGATGGAATGTGTCCCATTATGAACTGGTATGTGTTGTCCTGGTGCTTTTATCATTTTGAAAAGAGTGTCAGAGTAAGTCCGTGGTTGAACTGATGGAATCTGTACCTTGATGAGGAGTCTAGGGAGTGAGACTCAACCTGGGCCCCCACATCTCACCTAGAACACTCCCCAACATTGGAGCCCAAGCACCAGCTGCCCGCCCACATGGCTTCTCATTTCTAGGCTCATCATTCGTCGAGACCACCTGTTGGAGGGAACCTTCAATCAGGTGATGGCCTATTCCCGGAAGGAGCTCCAGCGAAACAAGCTCTACATCACCTTTGTTGGAGAGGAGGGGTGAGTCGCCAGCACTTTCATGCAGACACCTCAGTGTGGGTAGACAGAGCCCCCAGGTCTTGAGCAATTTTCCTCAGGGAGCAGGGTGTCTCTAAGCCTTTGCCCCAAGGTGGTTCTGATCATGTCCTCCCAGGAGACCTTTCTCTCCAGGTGTTGCCAATCTTTGAATTTCATGTTCTCCAAAAGCCTAAGATGATTGGCATGTTCTAGAATCTGAGGTCACGTGGTCAAAGTATAAGCCCAAAATATAGACCAATCTACTAGATCTTTACCTTCTCAGTTTATACCCTGAAAGGTATCCCCTTGGTGTACCCACCCCTCTGAGTATCTGATCAAATGACTCTCCCCCAAGAGTGCACATGTATGGCTGGTGGTGGTGGTAGTGGTTGAGTTGCTAAGTCTTGCAACCCCATGGATGTAGCCAGCCAGGCTCCTCTAGCATGGGGTTTACCAAGCAAGAATATTAGAGTGGGTTGCCATTTCCTGCTCCAGGGGATTTTCCCAACCCAGGGGTCAAACCCAGGTCCTCTGGTCTGCAGCCTTGTGGGCAGATTCTTTAATGACTGAGCCTCCAGGGAAGCACATATATGACTGCTTACCAAATTCTTCATGTACTTTCAGTGATTTCATAGCAAACCATCTCAACTGTGGAAAGCAAGCCCACCCAGGAGGGCATAGCAGGATCAACTTAGCAGAAAGTATTTTCAATTCATGCACATGCACCATCGCAAGAAATTCTTTTCTGTCTCCCACGACAAAGTCCAGCTGTGGACCAGCTGTGTGTTTTATCCAGTAGGTGTGATATAATTGAGGAAGAAGTTTAAGGAACACTGCCATAAATGTTTAAGAACATCATCCTCAAACCAATCACTGCATCCTCATTTTCTTCAGCAAATTAGACTTCCCTTGGGATCCACTGTAAAGAGCAGAGGCTGCCCTCTACTTTCCTCTCACTGAGTCTGAAAGGGCAAGCCAGGTCCTGCATAGAGACAGGTCCCCCACCTCCCTCATGTAATGAGCTTCCTGGACCTCTGCTTCCTTTGCAGCCTGGACTACAGTGGTCCTTCGAGAGAATTCTTCTTCCTTCTGTCTCAGGAGCTCTTTAACCCCTACTACGGACTCTTCGAGTACTCTGCCAATGACACCTACACCGTGCAGATCAGCCCCATGTCTGCCTTTGTAGAAAACCATCTTGAATGGTAAGAGCTGGAATTTTCATTTTCTCATCTTGGAAAGTTCTGGTCTTTCTCAGTCAGAAGTCAGTGGTATTCCTTGAGGATCACTGTGTTTGAAGCAGTGGCCCGATGTCATGAGGGGTGATGAGAGTAAACGACAAAGCACTGGAAACAAAATTCTCTGCTAGGTTTCACCCAGAATACAAAATGAATCACTAAAGATGCTGCAAATTTCCTATCAACTGCACATTGATGTAAGATACTACAGTTTTTCTTCTGAAGAAACACTGAGGTGAGTAGATATAGGTCCTGAGTGTTGATAATTCTACTAAAATCCTAAGCGTTCCCAGGGAGGGGTTCTTGAAGGTATTCATGTGTTTGAGATTCTCTGATCTTGGACTGATGGCTTTTGCACTGTGGCCATCAGCTTCTGCATCTTGCTTTAAAATAACGCTATTAGGTTAGATGATCTCTTAGCATCCTTCTGACTTAAAAGTGCAACATGTCTTTGGTCCTCTCATCTTGAGGCAATTACCACTTACTGAAATGAGTAAAAAGATGAGTATTGGTCAATTCTGTGCACTTCTGTAGCTGAGATACCTCAGATATGGGTGGAAATCTCCAGAAAACTGCATGGGACAACTAGGATGCATGCACTCTCCTGTTTTGTCACCCCAACACATGACTTGAAAAGTACCCCTGATTTCACTGCAGGAGCTCCTGTAATCAGGAGGGAAATGAGTCCTGGAAACTGCTGACATGGTTCTTATCTGACATAACTTACTGGTGATGTGTCATGGGGCTGCTGGCGAAGGGAGCTTCTGGGGTAACACTTGGCCACTGGGCTTACAGCCCAAATCCCCATAATTTGATTTCATAGTATCAGAACAACCCACCTCTGCTAAGGCTGCCAGCTACAGCCCACAACTTCTCTCTCCACTCTCACCTCTGAGTTCTTCTTTTTCTTTAATTTTTTTAAAGTTTATTTTATTGAACTATAATTGATTTAGAATGTTGTGTTAATGTCTACTTTACAATAAAGTGATTCAGTTATACAAGTGTATATATATATATATATATATATATCTTTCATATTCTTTTCCATTATGGTTTATCTCAGGATATTGAATATAGTTCCCTGTGCAATATAATAAGACCTTGTTGTTTATCCATTCTATATATAATAGTTTGCATCTGCTAATCCCAGCTTCCCAACCCATCCCTCCTCCCCTACTCTCCCACTTGGCAACCATTAAGTCTGTTCTCTTATGTCTGAGTCTGTTTCTGTTTCAAAGATAAGTTCATCTGTGTTGTATTTTAGATTCTCCGTGTAAGTGATATCATATGGTATTTGTCTTTCTCTTTCTGACTTGCTTCATTTAGCGTGATACTCTCTAGGTCCATCCAGGTTGCTGCAAATGGCCTTCTTTCTTTCGTTTTGTGGCTGAGGAGTATTCCATTGTGTACGCACCCCATCTTCTTTATCCGTTCACCTCTTGATGGACATTTAGGTTGTTTCCACGTAATGGCGATTGTAAATAGTGTGGCTATGAACATAAGGATTCATGTATCTTTTCGAACATAAGGGTACATATATCTTTTTGAATTATTCTTTTGTCCGGATATATGCCCAGGCATGGGGTTGCTGGATCATATGGTAACTCTATTTTTAGTATTTTGAGGAACCTCCATACTGTTCTCCATAGTGGCTGCATCAATTTACATTCCCACCAACAGTGTAGGAGGATTCGCTTTTCACCATATTCCCTCCAGCATTTATTATTTGTAGACTTTAAAATGATGGCCATTCTGATCTGTGTAAGGTGGTACCTCATTGTAGTTTTGACTTGCATTTCTATAATACTAATCAATGTTGAGCATCCTTTCACGTGCTTACTGGCCATCTGTATGTCTTCTTTGGAGAAATGTCTCTCGAGATCTTCTGCCCATTTTTTTATTGCATTGTTTGCTTTTTGTTATTGAGTTGTATGAGCTATTTGTACATTTTGGAAATTAAGCCCTTATCAGCCGCATCATTTGCAAATATTTTCTCCTAATCCATAGATTGTCTTTTGTTTTGTTTATGGTTTCCTTTGCTGTGCAAAAGCTTGTAAGTTTGATTAGGTCCCATTTGTTTATTTTTCCTTTTATTTATCTTGCCTTGGGAGACTGACATAAGAAAACTTTGGCCAATTTATGTTAGAGAATGTTTTGCCTGTGTTCTCTTTTAGGAGTTTTATAGTGTCAAGTGTTATATTTGCATCTTCAAGCCATTTTGAGTTTGTTTTTGTGTGTGATGTGAAGGAGTGATCTAACTTCACTGATGTGTATGAGTCAGCTCTTGAGCTGAGCAAGGCATGTGCCTGCTCAGAGGATGTGTTTCAAGTGTTTGGCACAAGTGAAGAAGCAAATGTTGTTCCTTTTTTGTTGCTTTTTGCCTTTGTTGTTCCTTTTCATGTAACTTATCAAATAAGTGGATGATGTAGCTTGGGAGGCAGAAACACCCCTGGTGGTGTGGGCAGAGCAGCAAGTCACTACAGATAAGATTTAGGGCTAAGAATTGAAGACCAGCTCTAACTTAGTCACATTCCGGTAGGGTTCACTCGGACAGTGGAGAGTACCATACCCCCATGAAAAAAGAATATATGTGGGACTTCCCTGGGTCCAGTGGTTAAGAAGCCTCCTGCTCATGCAGGGTACACAGGTTTGATCCTTGGTCTGGGAAGATTCCACATGCCTCAGGGCAACTAAGCCTATTCACAAAACTACTGCAGCCCAAGAGCTGTAGAGCCCACAAACCGCAACTGCTGGGCCCATGTGCTGCAACTACTGCAGCCTGCGCACCCAGAGCTCATTGTTTTGCCACAAGAAAAGCCACCACAATGAGAAATGCGCACAGCACAACTAGAGAGCAGCCCCCACTCACAACTAGGAAAAGCCCACACGCATCAATGGAGACCCAGCACAGCCAAAAATAAATAAATCAATAAATAATATTTTAAAGACTATATAGGTACACAGATTATACTTCATATAATCCCCCAATTCTCTCAGTCTATGTGCATGAAATTTAAGATGGTGTCTTAGAGGTCATGAATTAGAGTTAGCAGTCACTGAGGAAATGCTTTCACAAACATTACAGCATATAGGACTTTGCTGGGTATTGTGGGGATACATTCGTTAACTGAACAATTGTAAATCAAGTACATGCTGTGTGTTGGGTGAATACAGAAGTAAAGTGAACGAGATTTCTTCCCTCAAAGGGAGAGAGCACATGAGTAAATCTGTAATTCCACTATAGTATCTTAAATGCCAAGTTATACGTATATAATACATGTGTGTGTGTAAGGCTGAGATACATATATAAGCCTGGAAATTGTATTAAATCATGAAGGAAAGTGTCTCACTCAGCCCAAGGTAGGGGATGGTGCAGTGGGGAGTAAAACCAGGGAATCTCATAAAAAGGGAATAATTGTGCTGTCTTTTTTTTCTTTCTTTTGCTTTTTTTTTTTTATGAAAAGTAGATATATGTGCCAATCTTTACTGATAGTTGAGTAGGAGAATCAACAGAGCAGAGGAGAAAAGTGTTTTGAGGAGCCAATATTGGAAACAAGAATTGAAAGGTGTGAGAGGAAATGGAGCCTTTGGCAAGCAGTGTAGACAGATCAGAACAGAAAATGGCTTTGGGGGTTGTGGGAATGAGGCTGGAGACGAAGAGAGAGGCAGATGGTCTCATCACATAAAGAGAATACTGTCACTGGGTTTGTGTTTTTAAAAAGTAAATCTTGTCATAGCGCAGGGAAAATTTAAAGGACAAAAGGCTGGAAAGAGCTGAGACCAGCTCCAGAGCGGTTGGTACGTCACAGGGAGAAACAGAATTCAAACTGAGGCAGAGGTGGGGTCTGAGAAAGGAGGGGACTAACCTTAAGAACGTCTCAGAGGCAGAAGAGACTCAGCTAGTTGTTTTACTGTTTGACTGTTGAGGTGAGAGGGAGAGAGAAATATAGAAAAAGTCCAAGGTTTCTGGTTGCATCATGGGACAGTTTGGGATGTTCACTGTGATGAGAATTACATGAAATAGACAATACTTAGAGGAAAGAGGAGGAATTCACTCTTTGACAGGTAGAAATTGCAGGTTCCATTATAAGCAGGTGGGTATATTAGTAAATACCTGGAATATTGCCCTGGAAATCTGGGCTGGAAACTGAGATTGGGAAATACTAACACGGTCATGAAATTAAAAGACGCTTGCTCCTTGGAAGAAAAGCTATGACAAACATAGACAGCATATTAAAAAGCAGAGACATTACATTGCTGACAAAGGTCTGTCTAGTCAAAGCTATGTTTTTACAGTTGTCAGCATGGATGTGAGAGTTGGATGTAAAGAAGGCTGAGCGTTGAAGAATTGATGTTTTTGAACTGTGGTGTTGGAGAAGACTCTTGAGTGTCCCCTGGACTGCAAGGAGATCAAACCAGTCCATCCTAAAGGAAATCAATCCTGAATATTCATTGGAAGGACTGATGCTAAAGCTGAAGCTCCAATGCTTTGGCCACCTGATGCTAAGATCTGACTCATTGGAAAAGACCTTGATGCTGGGGAAGATTGAAGGCAGGAGGAGAAGGGGACCACAGAGGATGAGATGGTTGGATGGCATCACTGACTCAACAGACATGAGTTTGAGCAAGCTCCAGGAGTTGGTGAAGGACCGGGAAGCCTGGTGTGCTGCAGTCCATGGTGCCACAAAGAGCTGGACATGACTGAGCAACTGAACAGCAACAACATCACAGGCAGACTGGCCCAGGAGGAGGGAGGAGAGGAGGAGATGGGAGCTCACAGAGGTGGAGGATACTGATGAGTCCAGGGTGGCCAGGGCCCCAGGTCCCTGGGGGAAGCTGAGAATGAGTGGCCAGAGTGCCCCAGCTTGGGAGGAGTAGGACAGGAATGGAGGTGCTCCAGTGAAGACCTGCTCGTGGGGAAGAAGGCAGTCCAAGAAGGCAGAAGCTGGATGGGGCATACAGACAATAGAAGGGGGTCCCCAGGGATCCAGAGCACAGGATTGGGAGGACAGAGCTTAGGACATCAGGGGATGATCACAGGAGCTGTGTTTGGATAGTGACAAAGGTTCATGAGGTTAAGTGCCCTAGTGGTGTAAAGGGGACCGAGTGTTCTGGAGGAAACCTTGGGGCCAAGCCCAGGAGTGACATAGGGAAGGCTACAGACAAAAAGTCCTGGGGGAATGCACAGGAGGCTCACTGGCCTTCTGGCCAACTCATTACCACTTAAGAGTGGCCTCAACAGATGCCTTGCCAGCTGCCTGGACCCTGTTCTCAGGCAGGCTCTGTTGTCTCTGAACATCTCCGGCTGGATGAGGCCGTGTCGATGTGTCAGTTACATCTGAGAACCTGGAGGAAGGAAACCTCAGAGATGTTGTAAGAATTAGCAAAGCTCTCTGGATGGATCCTTCATAAAAGTCAAAATGTGACAAAGTCTGGCCCGAAGTGCTAGTTACCTGCTGTCTTTGCAAAGGAAAGGACTTGAGGACTTTCACCCACTGCTGTTCCTACCTTGGAAATATTTGCTGTGTAGCCCAGAAGCAAAATGGCAGGGAACTTTCTGAGCAACTAGCAATCTGAACAGAGCTCAGGCAGGTGAGAGTTCACATTGAATGGTGAGTTGTTATGGAGCAATCTGGGACCTCCTCTCTGCCCTGAGGCTCTGACTCTGAACCTCAGTCTCCTAAGCCCCTGACTGACAGAAAAGCCCAAATGCAAAGCCAGAACTGGTCCCAGATTGAACCATGACCCTCACATAGGGTGGGGCTCGTGTTTCATTAGTGCCTCAGAGGTCCTAGGGGAGAGAGGCAGTCACAACCAGTGGACAGAACTTGAACCACTGGGGCCAAGTCTGCTTTAGCTTTGAAAAGGAAGCCCTGCTGGGCTGTGGGCATTTGAACCAGATGGTAGCGCTGCAGTTATTCCTTCTGGATGTTTTCCTGTGAGCCGTTCTGCACCCCAGGGCAAATGGTTTTACCAAGAAAAGTGAGGGCACCCAAGTGCTGGGCCATTTTGACAGTAGTGCACCCAGGAAGGTTCAACAGCCGCATGAAGTCACTCCAGGCCTTGCACAAAGTGTGGCAGCAAGTGGGTGCTGAGGCCCCTGCCTGAGGCTTTGTCACTGTGATTGTGGCAGTGAGGGAGGGGGCAGGACGGCGCCACTGAGGAAACCTGAACCCTGAGTTCTCAGGCATTGACCCAGCCAGGTGGCGCTGACCCATCGGCCGAGTGGGTGGGGCTGTGGCTGATCCCAGATGTCGGCGCCTGGCCCTCTTCCTTCCCTCACTCCCCAGGACACTTCGTCCCACAGTCCACATGGGCGGTGAGGAAGATGACACTTACTATGACCAACATATCACTCATGAGAAAACAGAGACCAAAAGATTACAGGGCTCCTCACAGTCAGAGCCTTGACTTTGTAAAGCTGGAAATTGTCCCTAACACAGGTTGGGCCAGGACAGGAGTCTGCCTGGAAGGGAAGTGACTCCCACCCCCTGCCCTCTCTTCCCTCCGCAGACAGGCCTGTAGGCCAGAAATAAACAGAGAGAAAATCGATCAGCTTTACAGGATTAAACATCACCCTGGATGGAAACGTTGCTCTGGTGTGGCTAGAAGAGGCCTCTTTGCACAGGTCATTTTCTAAATTATTATTCAAGTTCTTTATCTTTTCACTGGCCTTCCTCTGTGTCCCACACTCTGTTTTGTCTGTGTCCCCCTAGAGAGTAAGCTCCATGAAAGCAGAGATGGATCTGTCTTATTTTACTCTAGCACAGGCCTGGCACTTAAGGTGTTCAAAAGAACAGTTCATTTGGGTGCATGAATAAGGCTTGTTCCACAAGTCACATGAGCCACTTCCTTCTACCAGGGCCATTAAGACAGAGGGCTCCTATAATCCAGGGGCAGTAAATTGTTCAAAGGTCACACTTCCATTTGTCATCTGTGGTTGTAACTCCCTTACAATGCTGGCGACAAACACACATGTCCCTGGGAGCTTTGCACTGAGTTCTGCACGATGCCCGCACTCTGCTTATTATGACACAAGGTCGCCCTACACACACTGCGCCTGCACCATGGGCCTCAGTCAGTCACCTCCAGGCCAGGCAGTACCCCAGAGATGGGCAAAGAGGCCTCTGACCCCAGGTCCTTCCCCTGCTGGCTCCTCCCTGACTGTAGCTACTTGAAATTCTCTGCTTCCTGCTTGCTGTGTGTGGTCTTTGCATATGCTAAGATGCAGCCTGGAAATCAAGAGGAGGTTTCTACCTCCTTCCCTTTGTTCCTAGTGAAGTGCTGAGAGATACTATCATGAATAAATATGGTGAAGATTCTATACACACATAATAAGTAAACTGAAAAGAAAATCTATTTTTTTGAACTTCAGCCTAAAAGAACTTCCCATAATTGTTTCATCACTCATTTGTATTACCCAGTTAGGTTGTATGAACCCTGCTTTGGCCCTAGCTCCAGAGGCTCTCTGCAGTGGCACAGGAGGAGGGTTCTTTTTCCCCTTCCCTTTGGTCAGAGCAGCCAAATAACAAAACTGAAGCTGAGATTGATACAGCACAAGCTTTATTCAATAACCAAAGAATGGAGAAGCAAGGACTAAGTTCACGGATCAACATCTAACCCACCAGATGGGAGGGATTTAATTTTTAGGAGTAAAGACAAAAGGAGAAGAAATAAGGCTAATGATGAAGAGACCTATGCTTTAGTCTACTAGGGAAGGAGCAAGGCTTTTTCAAGGGAGTGTGATGCTACACCCCTAATCTTTTTTGATCCTTAATATCCAGTCATGGTCAAGGGTGAAAGTGAAAAGAAAGTGAAGTCACAGTCGTGTCCAGCTCTTTACGACCCCATGGACTGTAGCCTACCAGGTTCCTCTGTCCATGGGATTTTCCAGGCAATAGTACTGAAGTGGTAAGTGTATCTTTTAATATGCTAATATAGTAAATATCAGTGTCTGATGAGATTCAGGGTCTGTCGGAGGTCAGATTAATTGCCATCTTGTTCCCAACTGGTTCCTTCTGGTGTTTTGTAGCTATCTTTCTTATCTCTGGACCCTTTAACTTAAAGGTTTATGTTAATTCCTGCTAAAGGTGGGGATTGATGGGTTTTAAGCAGAAACCTGGAGCAACTCTAGCAACATTTGTACCACAGAATTTCCAAGTTGATAAGGACATTGTTAAAATGTGCAAGGCTAACACTCATGCCAAGTAAGAGAGAGGAGGTGGAGCTGGAACCCCATTGGGCCTCCCATAGGAACTGTGGTCACATATGGACACAGCCCTGCCCTCCCTAAGTCAGGTAGAGAAAGGCCAGGAAATAGCACAATGTCCTTCTTCCACCCACCAGTCCCACTGGCCAAGCCGACCATGGACCAGAGGGCAAGGAATCTCCAACTACTGCAACAATAATGGCCTATCCCCAGGGTCACAGAGTGGGGCAGAAAATGGTGGGAAACCCATGAGGGGTGTATGACAGGGATTAAAAATATCTAAAAGAACCTATACAATTCAGGACTTTCAGTTCATCCACTAAAAGTATTACCATTTCCTTAACTGTATGTGTCCATTGTATGTGTCTTTGATCTAGAAATCTTAAAGTAATATTCCAAATTCCTTATCTTTATTCTTTGATTATGATTTCTATTTGCATATTAATGAGGAGAAGGCAATGGCACCCCACTCCAGTGTTCTTGCCTGGAGAATCCCAGGGGAAGTCTGGTGGGCTGCCGTCTCTGGGGTCGCACAGAGTCGGACACGACTGAAGCGACTTAGCAGCAGCAGCAGCAGAGGTACTCATGCTGATCTTTTTACCCTTTTAATCATCACTGTATGCTGATTTTATGTCTCTCAAGATACAGAAGTGAATATAAAGCTAAACAATAAAACATTCATTGAAAATTTGTTAAACATGCCAAGCACTATTCTAGACACTTCCAACAGCCCTATAACCGAGAGCTATAGGAGAAACCCAGGCTATAGAAGAAAATAAGGTGCAAACATTAGCAAACTCAGAGAGATAATCACAGACCAAGCTGAGGTTGGAACCCGGAAAACCTGACTGCAGTAGGTTCTAGCCCCTTCTATTTCCCCTCTGGGCAAATTGCAATACAATGTGATAAATGCTCTCTTTACTTCTATTATAGCACTTAGCACTTTACATAGTTATCGGTATTAGGTATAAGGAGCTTTAAAAATGAGTGAGAATAGTTGGCTGGCAGAGATGGGGAAAGGAAACTTCCAGGGAGAGGGCCCGAAATTCACAGAAGGGTGACAGGTGAACAAACAGATGACAGCTGTGTTTGACTCCAAAACAGAGAAAAGAATAGCTGTAAAGCCTTCTTTCACTAGATAGGGAAGGGCATTTAATGGCATCTAGGGACTTTGGGCTTTAGCCAGGCTTCCTCAATACGTGAACCGTGAACTTCCAGATATTCAAGCTGCTTTTAGAAAAGGCAAAGGAACCAGAGATCAAATTGCCAACATCCACTGGATCATTGAAAAAGCAAGAGAGTTCCAGAGAAACATCTATTTCTGCTTTATTGACTATGCCAAAGCCTTTGACTGTGTGGATCACAATAAACTGTGGAAAATTCTGAAAGAGATGGGAATCCCAGACCACCTGACCTGCCTCTTGAGAAACCTACATGCAGGTCAGGAAGCAACAGTTAGAACTGGACATGGAACAACAGACTGGTTCCAAATAGGAAAAAGAGTATGTCAAGGCTGTCTGTTGTCAGCCTGCTTATTTAACTTCTATGCAGAGTACATCCTGAGAAACGCTGGGCTAGAAGAAACACGAGCTGGGATCAAGATTACCGGGAGAAATATCAATAACCTCAGATATGTAGATGACACCACCCTTATGGCAGAAAGTGAAGAGGAACTAAAAAGCCCTCTTGATGAAAGTGAAAGAGGAGAGTGAAAAAGTTGGCCTAAAGCTCAACATTCAGAAAATGAAGATCATGGCATCCGGTCCCATCACTTCATGGGAAATAGATGGGGAAACAGTGGAAACAGTGTCAGACTTTATTTTGGGGGGCTCCAGAATCACTGCAGATGGTGACTGCAGCCATGAAACTAAAAGACACTTACTCCTTGGAAGGAAAGTTATGACCAACCTAGAGAGCATATTCAAAAGCAGGCATTACTTTGCCAACAAAGGTCTGTTTAGTCAAGTCTATGGTTTTTCCAGTAGTCGTGTATGGATGTGAGAGTTGGACTGTGGAGAAAGCTGAGCGCCAAAGAATTGATGCTTTTGAACTGTGGTGTTGGAGAAGACTCTTGAGAGTCCCTCGGACAGCAAGGAGATCCAACCAGTCCACCCTAAAGGAGATCAGTCCTGGGTGTTCATTGGAAGGACTGATGTGAAGCTGAAACTCCAATACTTTGGCCACCTGATGCAAAGAGTTGACTAATTGGAAAAGACCCTGATGCTGGGAGGGATTGGGGGCAGGAAGAGAAGGAGACGACAGAGGATGAGATGGCTGGATGTCATCACTGACTCGATGGACATGAGTTTGGGTAAACTCCCGGAGTTGGTGATGGACAGGGAGGCCTGGCGTGCTGCGATTCATGGGGTCACAAAGAGTCAGACATGACTGAGTGACTGAACTGAACTGAACTGGACTATGGGTTTTATCATGAAAATGTCAGTGTATTTTTTTAGGGGAAAGAATGTCTTGAGTAGGTCTGTATTCTAGAAAGTCAACTCTGGTTATAAGTAGATGAATTGGAGTGGAAATTGGAGGTGTCAGATTTAAGTGGCAGTTCTTTGAAATAATTGTTTGAAAAGAGGATAAAGAATCAAACTCAGGTGAAAGCAGTGGGAATGAAGTTATTTCAGAAGAATGAAAAAATGAGCAAAATTTAGTAGGGGACTATAGACAGTGGGTTCGGAGAAGGTAATGGCAACCCACTCCAGTACTCTTGCCTGGAAAATCCCATGGATGGAGGAGCCTGGCAGGCTACAGTCCATAGGGTCACAAGAGTCTGACACAACTTAGCAACTACACCACCACCACCGCCACAGACAGTAAGGGTGTTCATTATATTAAATGTCCCACTTGCATAAAATGGTGCATACAAAAATGCCAGGTAAAAAGTTCTCATCTATTTTGAATGGAGGTATAAAAAATAAAACTATAAATGTGGAAAGCTCTAAACTTACTTTTATGTCTAATAAATTATGAATAGTACACAATGCATGTATTTTCAGATCTTTATGCCTGGATAGGAAAGATTCATGTTTCAGCTGAAACATCTCCTCTAAGTGCCTTTCCTGAGCACTCAATTTAAAACAGCCCAGCCAGTTATAACTCTCCATTTAACATCTTAACTCATTATATCGACAGAACTTACCACTCTCTAAAATAAAGTATATTTTAGATTTATATTGTACACTTGTAACTCCTTACTATTTGTCTCACTATTTATTACTTACTAACTCCTTACTATTTATTTGAGAGAACGAGGTCTTACTTTCCTAGTTACAGACTTTGCACTCAATAAATATGTGTGGAAGGAAGAAAAGAAACAAAGGACAGGAGGGAGAGAAGGAAGAAGGGAGGATGAATGGATGAGTAGATGAGTGGATGGGTGGGTAGATGGATGGATGGGTAGATGGATGGGTGGATGGATGATGGATGGGTGGATGGATAAGTGGATGGATAGATGGGTGGATAGATGGGTAGGTCGGTGAATGGATGGGTAGAGGGGTGGGTGGGTAGGTGGATCAATGGATGAATAGAAGGAATAATATTCAGTTCAAACTCCTTGGTTGTGAGAGTTTCACTCTCATTTCAATTTTTAGTTCACAATATTTGGGATTCAGAAAAATGGAGATCATTGTTGAGTGTCAGTTAAGTTTCTACTCATTGTTCTCTCTGAAATCACCACTGAAAATTCTTTATCTGTCTCAGTGATTCTGAATACCACTTTCCCCAGAGCAAATCTAAGATGCACTATAACAACTGAAAAAGGTGAACTCTTTTGAGTAAGAGCACCAGAGTGTCGACATGCACTGTTCGTTAATGTATCATTCTAAGAAGTCGTGATATGAGTCACTCTTTACGTAATTGTCAGTGTGAGAAGAACTTTCAGAAGCTAGAGTTAGAGATCTGATGTTGTTTAGTCAGTTTCTGTGCAACCACCAGAAGGTCCGAGTGTTCATTTCAAGTTTGTGATGGTGACAAATTTAACCTATTAGTATCATAACCAGAAATTCTGGGCCCTCTCAAGCCAGAATTTCTGAGAACCTCTGCTAACTGCAAAGCAGGCTCCTCCCTGTCCTTCTGCCCCTGCCATGCCCTCTCCCTTTCCAAGCAGACACAACCTGGGTGGCAGAAATCTGTTTTCAGCTCTTTAGCAAGAGGAGGTAGAGGTGGGAGGGAGGCCTCTTGGAGCATGTTTAGAGTTTGGCCAAGTGGGTATTAAGTGTAATTGTAGAGTTTTATGGAACTTAAGAAGTCCTGGATAACACACTTTAAATATCCCTTGCTACATCTGCAGAGTCTGAATTAGTAGGTAGGAACCACAGTATCATGAGATTCCATTGAATGTGTCCTGGCCCTTCAACCCTCAAAGGCCCCTCCTGAAAGAATAGCTCAGTGTGTCTTGCTCATTTGAGTCATGGGTCAGATAAGCTCCCCCACCCCCACACCATCCCAACAGCAGCCCCTGTCCTCCTTCTTAGGCACCTACAAGAGCTTCTCTGGTCCCATTCCTGGCTGAATCTGAGCAGCCTTCCGAGCATTGCCCTAGAGAAGCTCAGTGTACACATTAGTTGAGAAGTCCCCATAAAATATACATGTCTGATTGTGACTGTGTCTGCTTCCTAACCCAGTTTTCTTAAGAACTTGTGAGAAACCTCTAGTAAAGCTTTCAAAACTATTAAAGAGAACTCTTTTCCAACACTTGCATTATTCAGAAAAAGACCTAAGGTTGTGTGAGGTTTATATGACAAAGATGGCACTTTGACTCAGTTGGAAAAGAATGGACTACTCAGTTAATGATGCCAACACAGCTGACTGTGCAACCAAAAAAGGGGAAAAAATAGATTAAATTCCTCTATAGTATAAAGCGCATGTAAAAATATGACAGTAAAGTGTCTTCAAGAAACTCTAGAGGACTTTCTATATATTCTAGAACAAACATTTTTGGGAATAGAAAACAAACTTCAGAAACTTTGAATAGTAGAGACTTTTTCAGTCAAGATTTGAACCCTAGAATCTGTAAAAGAAAAGAAAGATATATTTAAATGTATAAAAATGAAAATAGCTTTTATGGCTAAAAAAAAACACCATAAAAGCAAAAGGTAAATTTTGATTTTGAAGAATAATCTTTGTAAATCAGAAAAATCAGAGATTGAAAATCTGTAAAATATAGATTTCAAAGAGCTCTTCTAATGTGAAAAGAAGAGAGAAACAATACTAGAAAAATCAGCAGAGTGAAAAAAAAACTGTTCAGAGAAGAAAAAAATCCAAATAATCAACAAACCCATAAAAAGAATTTCAGCTTTATCAATGGCCAAATGAAATGACAATGATGTATCACTTTATAACAAATTAGAAAAAATTAAAAAGAATTATATCTTTTCAAGGGGATATGGGTGAAAGTTATTCTCTTGCATTTCCAGTAGAAACATGACTTTGGGTAGCCTTTTTTTCAAAGCACAATCAATGATATATACTATAACTTTTAAACCCATATACCCTTTGGCCCATGATTCTATCTCATAGAAATAAAAGGACTCTTATAATAACAGTTAATATTTATTGAGCCCTCATTATGGACCAGGTTTCTTTGTAAAGGCTTTGCATGAGCTGCACATGCTGTTATGATCCCCCTATTTTATAAAAGAGAAAACTGATACCCATACAGGTTCAGTACTTGCCCAGGGTAACACAACTGGTAAATGGAAGAACCAGGAATCCAACCTAAGCATGTGGTTCTACAGTGCAAACTTCTAAAAGCTATCCTATCTTCCCTAAGACATACCAGGATGTTTATTTCAGCAGTGTTTGTGAAGACACGAATGTAAAAGCATCCCAAGTATCTATCAGCAGAGACCAGTTAACTTCATCACAGCAGTTCTACACTCCACAGTGACATGAGGTGTTAACGGGCTGAGTCAGATCTTACCAGATGATGAAGGGGGATTTCTTTAAGATATTGTTGAGGGAAGAAAAGCAAAAAAGTATGAACAACACAATTTAAAAACTGAAAAATAATGATACAAAACCTGTATGTATATAAATATAGATAGATATGTAAGTACAAATAAATTAGTATGTGATCCATTGGATCGCAGAAAAAGCAAGAGAATTCCAGAAAAACATGTACTTCTGCTTCATTGACTACACTAAAGTCTTTGACTGTGTGGATCACAATAAACTGGAAATTCTTCAAGAGATGGAAATACCAGACCACCTTACCTGCCTCCTAAGAAACCTATATGGAGGTCAAGAAGCAACAATTAGAACCAGACATGGAACAACAGACTGGTTCCCAATTGGGAAAGGAGTATGTCAAGGCTGTATATTGTCACCCTGATTATTTAACTTATATACATAGTACATTATGTGAAAGGCTGGGCTGGATGGAGCACAAGCTGGAATCAAGATTGCTGAGAGAAATATCAGTAACCTCAATATGCAGATGACACCACCCTTATTCAGAAAGCAAAGAGGAACTAAAGAGCCTCTTGATGAAAATGAAAGAGGAAGATGAAAAAGCTGGCTTAAAACTCATCATTCAAAAAATGAAAATCATGGCATCCAGTCTCAACACTTCATGGCAAATAGATGGGGAAACAATGGAAACAGTGACAGACTTTTTTTCTTGAGCCCCAAAATCACTGAAAATGGTGACTGCAGCCATGAAATTAAAAGACACTTGCTCCTTGGAAGAAAAGCTATGACAAACCTAGACAGCATATTAAAAAACAGAGACGTTACTTTACTGACCAAAGTCCATATAATCAAAGCTATGGTTTCTCCTGTAGTCATGTGAGAGTTGGACCATGAAGAAGACTGAGAATCGAAGAATTGGTACTTTTCAACTGTGGTGTTGGAGAAGACTCTTGAGTGGTTCCTTGGAATGCAAGGAGATCAAACTAGTCAATCCTAAAGGAAATCTATCCTGAATATTCATTGAAAGGACTGATGCTGAAACTTCAATACTTTGGCCACCCAATGTGAAGAGCTAACTCAGAAAAGACCCTGATTCTGGCGAAGATTGAAGGCAGGAGGAGAAGGGGACAACAGAGTATGAGATGGTTGGATGGCATCACCGACTCGATGGACATGAGTTTGAGCAAGCTCCAGGAGATGGTGAAGGACAGGGAAGCCTGGCGTGCTACAGCCCATTGGGTCACAACAGTTGGACAGAGTGACTGAACAGCAACAAAGAATATGATTAAATGATTTAGATGAAAAATATGGAAGCATACATTTTAGTCAACATGGGTCCCAGGAGATGAGATGAGGAGAGAGCCGCCAACAGAGCTGGCTGCTCCAGAAGACAAAATCAATGACAATTTTTAAAAGCATCCATGAGCATATTAATGAATTGATACAAAAATTATAAGTATGTGTAAACTTTTAAAAATCCTTAGCAATTAAAATTGCATTTTGTTCAAATGGCTTAGCTAAGTTTTAGAGAGAAACAGTTGTCTTAGACATTAATTCCTAAATGCTCCCTCCTATTTCTGAGGACCCAGTGCTGGATGGTGAGCCTCTGGCGTATTAGAAATGCCACATGACTATGCTGCCACCTCACTCACTCCACCTCTGGTGTCTTCCATTCTCCCTCCCATTTTGCCAGCCCCCTCCCTTTACTCGATCTTCCCTGGTAGCTAGGACAATAAAGGATCCACCTGCAATGCAGGAGACAAGGTTCGACCCCTGGGTCAGGAAGATCCCCTGGAGAAGGAAATGGCAACCCACTCCAGTATTCTTGCCTGGAGAATTCTATGGACAGAGGAGCCTGGTGGGCTACAGTCCATGGGGCTGCAGAGTCAGACACAACTTAGTGACTAAACAACAACATATACATTTGTATCCTGCACCTCTGTAAAGATAAAGAATTTTTCTGTCCCCTCAGAAATCTTCTTGTGGTCCTTCCCAGTCTATCCTTGACCCTTCTCAACTCTGTGAAACCTCTGAATAAATCTCTTCAGCACCTGTTTTCTTTGTATGTTCTAGAAATTCATAGAGATGAAATTATCTATTAGTACTCTTTAGGAGTGATTCTCCCACTTGCTTTCATCATTTGCCTCCTGGACTCAATCAGGAGCAAAACTTGGCGCCAAGTCGCACCCCTCAGGAATCAGGATTCCCATGGCTTTTCTGGGTGGTTGGAGGTGAGGAGTGTTCAGGCAGGTGGTTCTGTCACCTGCCCAGCAGCAGGCCACCCCGCCTCTCCCTGCAGGCCTGCATGTGCGGGAGGACAGATACCACGCCTCAGTCTTCCCACAGATGAGGAGGGGACAATTACAGAGCACACCACTGGCAGGAATGCCAGGACAAAGCCGAACCCACTATTAGCTGTGGAGATGGGAGACTAGCTTAGGGCCAAACCCTGAACTCAGCCGGCAGGAATGTGCACCCAGCAGAGGGAATGCAGACCACGACGGGTGTGGCGTGGGAGCAGGGAGATGTCGTTCTACAAGTACGGGGGACTGCAGAGAATCAACACCCCACTTCCCAAAGGCTAACTCCAGAGCAGCTCCACAGCAAGGACGAACGTACTGTTCCCACCTGCACCCCCACCCCCACCCCGTTTGTCCTGTGCTCACATCCTAAAGGGAGCTCTGCATGGTTTCATTTGTCTTAGCCATCCATAGCCTGGTCACTGCTCTTTCTGGAAGCTCAGCTGGGTGGGGCAGCTCGAAGGGTGCAAGGTTTTGAGGAAACAATGTAAGAAGAGAGGGAAAGACTTGAATTATAAAAGAGGACAGAAATTGATGGGACAGGAGCCCCGGGGAGGCAGGAGGGAAGGTACTTGTCTTTAGTCATTCAGTCCTGTCCGACTCATTGTGACCGCATGGACTATAGCCCCCCAGGCTCCTCTGTCCATGGGATTTTTCAGGCAAGAAATACTGGAGTGGGTTGCCATTTCCTTCTCCAAGAGGGAAGGAGGTCTATGGCAAAAGTGAAAAGAGAAACCCCAGCACCTGAGCAGCCCTTCTTCCTCTAGACTGGAGGGAAGCCCCTGGCAAGTGTCACTGCTGACAGGCTGGTGACACAAGAAGGAAATTAGCTTAGGAAAAAAGGAAGAACCCCTCTTCTATGTAATGGAGCAGGAGAAGGCATGGATGCAGGTCGTTGGGCTGAGAGGAGGACAAGCAGGGCTGCTTTTGGAAGAGATAGGTGTTTGAACTCCGTCCTCCTGTGGTACCCGTGCATAGAATGCATTGACTGATGCCTAAGGCAAAACTTCACTTCTGACTCTGAGACCTTTTTTTGCTCATGGGATCTTAGTTCTCCTACCAGGGACTGAACCATGCCCTCAGCAGTGAAAGTGTGAAATCCTAAACACTGGAGCACCAAGGAGTTCCCCAGAACTTCTTTTTTTTCCTGTCTTTAAAAAAAAAAGGTGGGAGGATGAGGGACTTGGAGTCTGTGGTTCTCAAACTTTAGTCAGTAACCGCAGAACTTGTTTTAAAAGCAGATTCCCAGAACCCACCCCACAAAGAGTCTATTCTCTGGGCACTTGTATTTGAACAAGCATCTCAGAGACCCTGATGCCAAAGGAAGGGTCGCCACCCTTGGGAAAACATTGCCACAGATGCCGGCAGCTTCATGTGCGCCCCCCCGACCCTGCCCCCGACCCCTCGCCCCACCCAGAAAGTGTCAGAAAAAGAAAGCTAGATATTTGTGCAGTTTTCACACAAAGACATGAAATCACCCCAGGCAGAAATGACAGATTTTCACTTCATTTACCAGTATGTGAGATGTTAGAAAACATGAAAATCCAAAAAGGAAGGCAGTAATATGGGTAAAGCGAGGAAACAGGCATGGTGTGGGAACCTCATATTTAATGCACTCAAATAATGAGGTTGAGAAAGGATAATTATTTTTAATTAATCAAAGTTATGAGCATAAGGAAAGAGGAATATCTTTGAGATGGGTTTTTAAAATATAATAGAACTTAGCAATTATGAAGTGCTTTTTCATCTTCAAAGAACCTATTAACATTAAATTACTCTTTTCTAAAATTCTCCCTCAAGGTAGGTAAGTGAAATTATTATCCCTTATTTGAAGATGGGAAGAGAAAAGTGGAGAGGCCAGGACATGCTATGTAGACCTAACATTTAAAGGATTTCAAAAAAAAGAAAAAAAAAAAAAAAAAGTTCCCACTGCAGAGACTGTGGAGATCTGGGTTTTCAGGCTGTGATTTCCCCATTAGCTCTCCTGTATGCTTACATTTTTGGAAAAGAAGTCACAGCTCATTTTGTGTAAGTGACCACTGGTGAAGGCATGGGAGAAGCTTCCGTGCTGTGCTAAGATGGGAGATGTCATTTCCTATTTTTCTAATGTCCCTGGTTTATTAGGATTTAAACTGAGGAAAGCTTTCAAGAGATCAAAGTTCATTATTATTTGACCAGACTGTTTACATTACCTTACTTTAGCATCCTAACATGTAGCATGGGGATTAAAAATTATGCTTTGATTACATGACTCAGACTGTTTTATGAATACATTATGACCTTATTAAATAAATGGAAATGGATGATACCCATCTTAAAAATTTGCTTTGAGGACAAAGGAAATGAAAGTAGTCTCTAGTAACAATACAGCCCTGAGGCTAGATACAATATGTGGTCAATATCAGGGCTGAAAAATTCTTAGACTTGACTCTAAGTATAAAAATTTAAAATATTGATTTGGGAACGCATGTAAGAATTAAAGATTTTAAAATTTTAAAAATAAAAAACTGGAAAAAAATAAAGCAATGATTAATACACATTAAAAAAAAATAAAATATTGGAAGTATTGGATAAGTCACTGACTTGTTTAAATAGAATTAACAGAGTCAGCAACATCTCATCTTCAAAAGACTTTCTATCAGAAGAGGTTTTTAAAATATAAGTTATATAAAGGTTTATTTTCTGTTTAACCTCAATTTCATTAAAGGATATATATGTTCAGAGCAGTGGGAAGGGTGACGAGTTGGATTGCAACAGAAACTGGGATGACTAGAGAGCCAGGGCCAGTGCCAACCACCTGGAAAGGATTTCCTAAACTGAGAATAGTAAAGCTGTCTAGGAAAAGTGTTGAAAGGAACATTTCAGGTGGACCAGAGACAAAAGTTCAACCATAATCAAGTTGAGAACAGGAACAAAGTCCCCAAATGGACACAGGGTCTGAGAAGGGTCAGAATTGGTGGAGACATGTAAATCTCACGATCAGTCATATGCATGTGAAAGACACGTGGAAATCATTCTAGATTTCTAAGAAAGTGTGTGACATAATCCAGGAGACAAACCCTCAGGCACAGGCTGGGAACAGATCAGACGGATGCCTTGGGACCTCTGTGGGCACAGACAGACAAGAAGGGCTTCCAGTTTTCAGATGATGAGTAGCAAACGTGGACTCCAAGATTGGCTTTCCCTATCATCCAGTCTTCTAGGGACTTTCTCCTTATATTCTAATCTCAAAGAATATCAATTAATTCTATTATACAAAGAAAATACAATCAGTTGATAAATCTTCAAAACCGCAAAGCTGAAGAGAACATAGTTGCAAGCTCCGACATCATGTTGATTTATCACGTTGTGTGTGCTTCCCATCCTTCTCCTTCACCAATACAGTTAATTCAGAACCAATTACATAAATAGCTTCAAGTATTCCTGGTATCTGGTTATACCAGTACTTCCAGTATAGGATGAGAACGTGATTTGTCAGAGCCATTACTATTTCACCATCATGCAGAAAGTACAAAATGTCACTGTAGCTGAGACTTAGGTAGTCGTTCAGGAATTCTAATAATTTCCTGAACCATAATGTCACTAGGCTATATGCTCTTGTCTGTTGTGCTCTAAGGACCCCAGCAACTAGACAGTGCCTCACAAATGGCTTATTGAAACCATTTTCATGGATTTGTTAAAAGATTGAATGGATGGATGGATGAAAAACCTAAAAGTTGCTTAAGTTATATCCAGTAGATTATTTTTTTTAACCTGCTTCAGTTTTCATGAATACTGTGCTTTATATAATGAAGCATAGACAAGGGAATGGTATGGCAGTTAAGGGGTCAATAGGGCACTGTGAGTTTTGCCTGGAGCACAGCGACACCACTATTCCTTTATTCTCTGGGCTGTGCAGCTCAGATAATCAAGGCCTTTTAAACCTTTACCTGCCTATTTTACCCAGTTGGATGAGGATATAGCAGATCTCAGAATATTTTAGTTATCCAGGCAAGCAGCATGTTTTGTTCAATTTTTCTATATAATTCTGGGCATGGACGCAAACTCTCTGTCTCATTAAAAATCAGAGTCTCCTCTTGCATGAAATTAAATATATGACTTTAGGGATTCAGCTTACAAACTCCACAATAATATGTTTAATAATCATTCCAGAAGACTAAGGAAGAGGGTTATCCTCTTTATAGTACCCTGCACTGGGTACTATATTGCCTTCCCAGACTTGCCGCAGCAAATTTTCACAAACTGAGTATTCTCCATTCTGGAAGTCCAAAATCAAAATGTCAGCAAGGGGCTTCCCTAGTGACCCAGTGGCAAAGAATCCACCTGCCAATGCAGGAGACACGGGTTCGATCCCTGGTCCAGGAAGATCCCACATGCTGGGGAGCAACAAGGCCCGCATGCTACAACTATTGAGCCTATGCCCTGGAGCCCGGGATCCACAACTACTGAGGCCATGTGCCGCAGACACTGAAGCCCACATGCCCTGCAGCCCATGCTCCGCAACAAGAGAAGCCACCACAGCTAGAGAACAGCTCTCATAGCAACAAAGACCCAGCACAGCCAAAAATAAATGTAAAATTTTGTCAAGATGTCACCAGGGACTTGTTCCCTCTCAAGACTCTTGGGGAGAATGCTCCCTGACTTCACTCAGCTTCTGCTGGCTCCAAGAGTTCCTTGACTTACAGGAGCACCATTTTAGTCTCTGCCTCTATATCTTCTCTTCTGTCTCTTATAAGGACCTTTGTCAGTGGACTTAGGGCCCACCTGGACAATCTAAGATGACCTCAGCTTGAGATCCTTAATTATATCTGCAAGGACCCTTTTTCCAAATAAGGTCATGTTCACAGGGTTCAGGGTTGAGGAAATGGATGCATCTTTGGGGGCACATTCAACCCACTACAGATAATCAGCACAGTCTACTTCTGGAAGAACGTTCTCTGAGAGGGAGTCACCCATTTGGCCCACCATATTGCCACACTGAGGAGCAAGCAGCTCTGGTCTTACTCCTTTGCCTTCCCACAGGACTGATACTAATGGGGGCACTTGGCAGGGACCAAGGCTAGACATTCATTTCAGTTGCTAATTAGCAATCAGAAGGTCATATCCTGTCATTATCTTATGTTGGCATCTTTTTCATGACAGATGAAGAAAACTTCAGATTTTCTCAGCTAATTTGCAATGCTGTTTCCACACACAGCGAAGCTAGGAAAGCCAAACATAAATCAAGCAATATTTAAACAGTTTGAGAGGGCATGAGGGAGGCAATTCATCATCCATTCCTTGAAATAGCATCTGAATTAAAGGTATAAAGAATAGACCTAACTTCCTGCTGTATAGCACAGGGAACTATATTCAATATTATGTAATAACCTATAGGGAAAAAGAATCTAGAAAAGAATATATGCATACATACATATATATGTATAACTGAATCAATGTGCTGTACACCTGAAACTTACACAATATTGTAAATCAACTATACGTCAATTAAAGTTAAAAAAAAAGACAAAACAAATATATACTAGTTTGGATTTAACAACAACAGAAAAAATAATAGACCTAACTTTCCTAACCCCAGTGGCCTTGACCTACATTCCACTCCAGCCACCTGCTCCCACAATGGCCTTCCCAAGCTCATTATCACCCAGAACTGGGCCATATCTGAAACTGAAACTATAAAATCCCTACATCAATCATTCCACAGCCAGCGCTCCCACCTCCTCCCCTTACCGCAGCTGCTCACCAAGCTCATTTGCACCTCAGATTCACCATCCGCTGCCCATATGGCATGGCTTCCTTCACCCCAGGCCTCCCGCAGGCCTCCTGTCCCTGAACGCAATTCCCTCTCCCCTCCGTGCTTGCACTCCCTCTGATGGGCCAAACGCCACCTTGGATCAATACATAACTCACTCTTCCATGTTCAGGGCCGGAGCTGTTTCCTGCGCCTCTAGTATCGGATCAAATGAGATGATCCTGAGAGACAATACGATCCTAAATCATACTCTCTGACCTCAGCAGGTTCGACAGCAAAGCTCACCAGTCCTTTGGTGCATCTTTCATTCCCTGTCTTGAAAGCCTCAACCAACCAGATTCCTTCACTTTGAGAAGATAACTTCAGATCTTGCAGACATGGAAGCACTGAGGAGGACCACCTCAATTTCCCACCACAATTACAAATACCCCCCAACCCTAGCACTGTCCCTACATTGCCCTCCTCCAGTTCCAGGCAGATCCCTCCACTGAGCCTCTGGACCCATCTGTTCCCAATTCCTCCACACCCTGCTGCAGGAGTTTTATCCTTCTCCTCAATCTTTATACTTTACCCTCTCCCCCTGCCTATAGCTCCTTTCCCTCATCCTCTACTTCACCTACTAAAATCTGACTTAAGTATTCAGCATTGAAATTGCTCTTTCTTTGAGCAGTAGACACCCACTGGTCACAAACTTAGAGGACTATTATCCCTCCCTACCTTAATGGAAACATCACTGCAGTAGATATGAACTCCTACCTGGAAGTCTCTGGAAGTCTGCTCCCTTAGATCCTGAGACACCAAGATCTTCTAGTTTTCCTTTTATTGCTATTATATGTAAATATTTATAACTTTATCAGTAGTCAACATCCACTGTAAAAAACTTAATGCACATGAGGAAATATTCCACACAGAAATAAGTGCTATTAATATTTTGACTTAAGTCCTTCCATGCTATTTTATTAGATGGATGTATGGATAGTTGAATGGATAGATGAATGCATAGATGGATAGACAAGTGAACAGACAGACACATAGATGGAAAGACATAATTTTATATAATATACTACAGAGTACATCATGCAAAATGCCAAGCTGGATGAATCACAAGCTGGAATCAAGATTTCCAGAACAACAACCTCAGATATAGAATAGCATATAGCATTATGAGAATAGCAACCTCAGATATGCAAATGATATCATTCTAATGGCATAAAGTGAAGAGGAACTAAGAGCCTCTTGATGAAGGTGAAAGAGAAGAGTGAAGAAGTAGGCTTAAAACTCAGCATTCAAAAAACAAAGATCATGGCATCTGGTCCCATCACTTTATGGCGAATAGAAGGGGAAAAAGTGGAAACAGTGACAGATTTTATTTTCTTGGGCTCCAAAATCACTGTGGACAGTGATTGCAGCCATGAAGTTAAAAGATGCTTGTTCCTTGGAAGGAAAGCTATGACAAACCTCGACAGCATATTAAAAATCAGAGATATTATTTTGCCAACAAAGATTTATATAGTCAAAGTTACAATTTTTCCAGTAGCCATGTACAGATGTGAGAGTTGGACCATAAAGAAGGCTGAGGCCCAAAGAATTGATGCTTTTGAATTGTGGTGCTGGAGAAGACTCTAGAGAGTCCCTTGGACTACATAGAGATCAAACCAGTCAATCCTAAAGAAAATCAACCCTGAATATTAATTGGAAGGGCTGATGCTGAAGCTGAAGTTCCAACATTTTGACCACCTGATATAAAGAACTGACTCATTGAAAAGACCCTGATGCTGGGAAATATTAAAGGCAAAAGGAGAAGAGGACAGCAGAGAATGAGATGGTTAGATAGCTTCACTGACTCAGTGGACTTGAATCTGAGCAAACTCTGGGAGATAGCGTGAACAGGGGAGCCTGGTGTGCTTCATTCCAAGGGGTCACAAAGAGTCAAACATCACTTAGCAACTGAACAACAGCAGCTACGAACAGCAGTTGAATCAAAGTTTGCTGTTTAATAAACTTTTCTGTGTTCAAACTTTTCTGTGTCCAAACTATGAATTTTAAATCTGTGTTTTTATCCTGATTTAGCTGTTGAGTTTCAAACTCTTACTTAACATCGTCACTTGATCCTCCTCCAAGTTAACATCTAATCTCTCCCAGGAGCCACTTCCTGTCATCCTGCTCTTTCTGCTCAAATAAAGCTTCTTGTCTTATCAATTTTCCCTTCAAGATGTTCCTCACAATTACCTGGACGTACTGTAATGCCCTCCAATGTGTCCCATTTTCAGATCTATCCCTCACATGGCTGCAGGTAGATTTCTCTAAAATGCCAAACCCTTGCTTAAGCCCTTCAGCAGGTCCCCATTCTCTAACAGTTTAAAAGCTGAACTGGTTGGCCTTTCAGGATCTCCTGCTTCCTCTTTCTTCAGCATAATCTTGCCCCTTCTTCCTCTGTCTGTGTCATCGTGAATTTCTTGCTGTCCTAAACACATTCTGTTCTGTGCCTGCCTCTTTCTTTGTACGATCTTATTTTCTTGGAAAGCCCTTCTCTGCCTTCTGAAGCAGACTAACTTCTACTCATTCTTCAAAGTTCACCTCAGTCATCACCTCCTCTGGGAAGCCTGCCTGGATTTAATCCCTCCCAAGTCAGCTAAGTCTCTCTTCTCTGGGTTTACACACATTCTGTGCACTCTTCTAGAGCACATGTTAGTTACATGGTAATGAAATGCTGCATTGCTAGCTCTCTCCACCTTCCTGACATGTACATTTTTTGGAATGAATGTTTGCCTTCATATCTTTGCATGCACCTGGCACATAGGAGGCACTCAGTAAATTTGTTGAAATTAAAAATGCATTTAAAAGCAATCCAAGCCTCCTTTGATGTCACACCCTCCTCGTATCACTTTGGTTCACTGCTCCGCTTTAAAGAAGCATTCCTACAAAGAGTTTTCTGTGCTGACTTGCTCTGCTTTCTCTTCTGCTGTTCTGTCCGGCTTTTCTTCCCTTTTCCTGCTCTCATGGAGGCTGCCTAATCCAGTGGTCAACTCTCAGACCTATTGTGTGATCTCAGAGGCATTTGACAGTCAGTCTCTGCCTCCTTCCTGAACAAGCTCCACACTGCTAGGTTCTTCTCGTTACTCAGCGCCTGTTCCTGCTCAGTTTACTTTATCCTCACTCCTCATCTTACAGATCCCTGGATGTTTCAGCCCTTGGTCCACCGCTCCATCTGCATGCACTTCCAAGGTGATCTCATCCAACTTCATGAATTCATGTAGCTCCATCCATCTCTACCCTGACTACTCCACGTTAACATCCACAGCCTGGCCCTGCTCCTAGAAATCCTGACTAATTGGTAAAACTGCCCACTCAACAGCTCCACCCCAATATTTAATAGGCATCACAAACTTAATAAGTCTAAGTTTAGACCCATTAAAGAACTCTCCAGTTTCTCTTCTAAACCTTCTCTTCTCTGCACAATTGCTCTGGCCCGACACCATGGACTGTCTTTGATGCCTGTCTTTTTCTCACATCTCTCATCCAGGCCATCAGCACATCCTCTTGGCCCTGTCGTGAAAATATATCCCCAAAGTGACCTCATCACCTCCACCCCCACCACCCCAGTGTACACTGCCATCACCTCCCACCTGGATGACTGCAGGAGCCTCCAGACTGGCCTCTCTTCTCCCACGCTAGACAGCCTCACCTCTCTTCATGCAATATCTAGAGGGGTTATTCCCAATGTCAGTCAGTTCATCCTGTGGACCCTATGGGAAACCTGTGGTGGATTCCCATCACTCTCTGGATGGATTCCACAGTCCTTCCCATGCCTGCCCAAACCTGCATGGTCTGCGGCCTGGGAAATCTCTCCAGACACGTGTTCTCCCATCCTCTCTCTCTCTCTCTGGCATCCAGTCCTTGTGCCCTCTTTACAGTTATTCAGGCAAACCACACATGTTCCCACCCCAGGCATTGTTTCCCCCTAGCTTGTACTGCTCCTTCTCCTGGAGGCTCACTCAGGTCAGACATCATTGCCTCAGAAAGGATGACGTAATCTGGTACATTTGGGAGGAGTTATCCTCCCCTCCTGTCCTTTTCCCAAGAGAGTCATAGACCTAGAACCCAAGTTCTAGGTGGGAGTCTAAAATGATGTTTGGAGGACTTCCCTGCAGGTGCAGCAGTTAGGACTCCATGCTTCCGCTGCAGAGGGCATTGCTTCCATCCCTGGTTGGGGAACTAAGATCCCTCAAGCTGTGCAGTATATCCAAAAATAAAAATATCAAAAAAAAGAAAACATCAATAAAATGATGTTTAGTGGAGTAGGAAGGCACACTTAAGAGATCCAGGGAGTGACGAAAACCGCTCAGAGTGGAACACAAAACCTGGGGATTAAGACCTTCATTGCCTCAGAGAGCCCAGGAGAGGCAAGCTATGCCCGTGTGTCACAAAGGGGACTGTGATCACCTATTAGGATATCCTGCCCTGAAGAGAGTGGTTTTGTCCCATACCCCTCAGCGGACATCTGGCAACATCTGGAGGCAGTTTTGGTGATCACAACTTCAAGGGGACAGATGGCACTGGAATCTAGTGGCAGAGGCCAGGGGCTGTGTGAAACACCCTGCAGGGCCCCGGGCAGTAAGTGTCAACTGTGCTACAGTTGAGGAACCGGCTCTGTTCTTTTGAGAACCCCTGGGATCTCTTAAAGGACTTTAACCCCTGCAAATCTTGGTCCGTTGCCAGGGAGCAGTGATGGGGAAAGAACCCAAAAGGAGCAGGGATGGAAAACATGACTGCTGTGGAGAGAACCTTCTAGAACTCAGCCATCAGTCTGCAGGAGGTAGACCATGCACACAGTGGGTGTAGTTGCAGAGTCATAGCTTGGGAGGCAGGCTGTTGTGATGGTGCCTAGGGGGCATTCAGGCCCAGGGCAGTTTTAGCAGCCCTCGGGTTTCATACAGTGACAACAAAATGCTTTTGAGCCCCTGGGATTTGCCAGTGCAGTGCTGGTTCTGACAGTTGTTTGCGCTCCAGAAGATGCTGTGGTGTTTGGAAGAGACCATCAGAGTCTGCAAACTGTGTGCCGGCTTTTGAGCAGACCTCAGAGTCCTGCCAGCTGTCCTGGTATCTGCCCCAGCCCCTCACCCCTTCCTCAAGGGAAGCAAGAACCAAGCATGCTATCACCACATGTTCAGCTCTTTACAGTTCCCTAATACATTGATTGGGTTGGTCAAAAAATTCATTCAGGTTTTCCATAAGACCTTATGGAAAAACCTGAACAAACCCTTTGGCCAACCCAACACTATCTGATGCCCTTTCCAGGCAGGAAGGCCAGGAGATGGGGCCAACTTTGGGCCTTTCAAGGCCTGAAGCTGGTACAGGAAGTATCTCTGATGCTGAGTCATGCAGAAAGAGATTGATAGCTTACAGGTCAAGAAAACCCTAAAAGGGTCACCGGAACCTAGAGACACTGTGGCATAATTGTTATAGGGCCAAGATTAATGCCAGAGGTTCAAACCAGAAAGACCACAGCAGAACCTTTCAGACTTGAATCGTTGCCTGGGTGCTGCTTTGAGGGTGTTATTCCATTTTTATATCGCTTTCATATAAGAGGATTAACAAGAAGCCTTTTAAAAGGGTTTTGCTGCACTATCTAAAATGTCCTTCCAGAGGAATTTGGTATTTCTATAAAATTTTATTGACGTATAGTTGATTTATACTGTTGTGTAATTAGGCCCTTTATTTTCTTCACTTGGCAAACCATCCTACTTCCCCTTCCATAAATCTGATCTGTGAACAAGAAATTCCTCTCCCAAACATCCTGAATTCTTTGCCATTATGCAAACTGCTTTTGTTTAAACAATCAGTTGAAAAGTACACCGTGAAATCATTACATCCTACCTCCTGCTAAAACATGTTTCCATACAAAGTTTTGTTAGAGAGACGGATGAAGGAGAGAGAAAGGGAAGGAGAGATCTACTAGTTCAGCTTCCGGGGGTAAAGCTACTCATCACATCTATCCATTGACTCAGTGACCTCAGATCTCTGCAGTTCGATCTTTCCGTACATCTTTCTGAATAGAGACCTGCTCTAGATATTAGAAATGTGAACAGTTAGCTTCGTTGAGCAGACTTCAAATGGTGCTTCAAAGATTTTCAGTAGGTTTGTACTGAAAAGTACAAAACAAAAGTTTGCGGTTCTGCAACAGCAGGAATGTACAGGCTAGTCCTCTGGTCCAATCCATATTCTCGTCCTTCAGTCAGGCCTGGATGTGTAGTCTAGAGTCCTGAGCCTGGGAAAGGGATCAGACAAGCCGCCTCTGAATGAACACCCTGGTAGGCTGACTGTACTAGTGCGAAGTCTTTCAGCAGTTGCCCTATATGGTCCCATATGCAGATGAGTAAACTGAGGCTCTGGGATGGTAAGCAGCTTCCCCAAAGTCACACAGGTCAGAAGTGTTAAACCGAGACAGCCTGATATCAGAACTTTCAACTTTGTCCTCATCACCACACTGCCTTTCTTGGATTATTGGCAAACTGCCCAAAGAGTAATGAATCAACATTAATTCACTCAAGGGGAGAGTCATGTCTTTGCTGGACCTTTCAAGCCATGTGAGAAGATGTGCTAGAAATGTGTGAAACTCCATTGCCTTTGAACGCTCACTACAGTGTACAAAACTCAGATGGAAGTGAGATAAACCCTTGCCAGTAACATTGGTTGCTTTCAGATCTCCTGCCATGATCTCCCTCAGTATTGTTAGGAAGGCTCAGAGTCGCTGCAGTTGCTTATCAGAGGTAATTCAAGTTCATCTCCCAGACGTCTGGTGAGGTATTGATGAGGCTGCTTAAAGAGTGACATCTGCCCATTTTAAAGTTTCTCCCGTGGTCCGAGAGTTGACTGGCTGTATGCTGTCCCTGCTTCAATACCTGTGAGCAGATGGCTAAAGATGAAAACCAGTTAGGTGTCCATCCAAATGGGAGGGGCTAAACCAAGCACAGGACATTCATAAAAATGAAATACTTTGGAGTTCATTTAAATTGGATGATGAAAACCTGTGTTTGCAGATATGTGAAGATCTCTAGGCTGGGCTGTGGTGTGAAATGAAGCTTTAGAGAAACAAGAATGGGAAGGAGAGTCCATTTTCAAAAGCATGTGGGTGGTCACCACTGATACTCTGGAGGAAGGACCCACCAGGGTCAAGGATGTTGCTTCAGGAGATGGAGTTGATGCATTTTTATTGATATTGTCTATGTTGCTTATATTTTTCTTTGTACCAAAAAATACCCAATTGTATTATTTTTCTTTGACAAGAGGGTAAGGACTGGTGATATCAAAAATGAAAACTTGCAGTGTATTGAAAATCAAGGATTTGAAAAGAACTTCATGTTTCTGCAAACCACAGAGTGGGTGGGGTTGGGTTTAGAAATCAAGCTGTGAGCTGCCCATGTTCCTGCCCTGAAGAAAGACAGACCAGGCCTTCTCACAAGACCTGTGTTTGACTGACTATCAGTAGGGGAGTTTTTTCCTATTAAACATGGGGTTCATGGTATTTTGCTATACGATCATCTAATTGTGATGTCTTAGGTCCAAATGGGTTTCTGTGAAATCATCTCTGATCAGTAAATAAATAGAAAAAAATGGCTCGTATATTTTTTAAAGTCAGTAACACACCTTAGTGAGTGAATTCGCTCAGTCATGTCCAACTCTTTGCGACCCCATGGACTGTAGCCTACCAGGCTCCTCCATCCACGGGATTTTCCAGACAAGAATACTGGAGTGGGTTGCCATTTCCGGTGATGGCAAATCAGAATGTCCTATGGAGTTTTCATGTGACACCAAGAGGGAGCTAGAGGAAAACACTCTCTCCCTCCATCCCCCGCCTTGAGGATTACTGATTGGAGAGAGCCCTGTTTCTGACCCTCCAGGGTGTCGTATTCTTCAGGCAGTTAGGATGAAGGAAAGGCTGAGCCCCACCATCTAGTACCAGGGGACGGTCGCAGTGAGACCCAGCCTGGTGTAGCTAGCATGTGGATTTAGACATGCCTGGGATGTGCAGTTGGGGGACAGCCTTGTCTCCTCATGTCCTCCACATCATATGTGCATGTATCCGCTGATTTACCTGATAGCTGAGGCCTGTCCAGTGAAGAGAAGTGGTATAGTGCCCATCACTGGAATCAGACCCTGTGGGCACATCCCGCATGCTTAGGAAGGAGTGGGGAGGGCAATAGGAGGCACACTGCCTGCAGGGCATCTGGGGTTTCAGAAGTGATGTGATCCAAGAGAAGCAGAAGAGCCACCCAACAAGTGGCCAGCAGCACTGAGGTTCAGATGTGAATGCGTGGGCTTAGGTGCCCCTTAGCCATCCATGACTTTATCAGCCTCAGGATGAAAGGAGAGGGAGTGGCCCTGTGAAACCCTCAGGGGCCCAGCAACTCTGCCGTGAGGCCCCTCTGACCCGAGCAGGTTGACACAGTGGGGCTGTTTCCCTACCAGCCCCACGGAAATCAGCCCACGCCACTCGGAAGAGCATGTCTTGGGCAGCAGCCTGGGGGCTGGTGGCAGAGGTGCCAGAGCCTGCAGCTCAGTAACCATCCTTGGGGGTGTGCTGAGCCCAGTGTGCCTTCAGGAATGGCAGCCCATGACAAAGGAGGAGCGGTACCACACCAGGAGCAGGACTGGCCTGCAGCCTCAGAGAAGACCCCTCATGGGTCTCCTGAGAGGAAGGGGTGCCTACAGCCCTGCAGGTTCACATGGATGGCGGAAGAGGGCTCTTAAACTGGAGACCCTGGGGCCTGGACAAATAAAGTAACACATGCCCCCCATGCACTGGGGAGGAGGAGGCTGCTCCTTCTGTAGGGACTCACTTTTATTGATCCTTAGAACTCTTTATTTGTGCCTAGTAACTTAGATCAAAACAGAAACTTTGGGGGTATTTTTTGCTTAAATTATCTGGATGCTGCTGCTGCTGCTAAGTCGCTTCAGTCGTGTCCAACTCTGTGCGACCCCACAGACGGCAGCCCACCAGGCTCCCCCATCCCTGGGATTCTCCACGCAAGAACACTGGAGTGGGTTGCCATTTCCTTCTCCAATGCATGAAAGTGAAAAGTGAAAGGGAAGTCGCTCAGTCGTGTCCGACCCTCAGCGACCCCATGGACTGCAGCCTACCAGGCTCCTCCACCCATGGGATTTTCCAGGCAAGAGTACTGGAGTGGGGTGCCATTGCCTGCTCTGAAATTATCTGGATAGTTTCTCTAATAATCAATCTAAAGTCTAAAGAAAAGGACTTTCTTTCCATCTCCTAATTCCTACACATTACCATCCTGTGTTGACGCCAGACACAATCAGTTTCCCGGCAAGTAGTTGTCCAGGCTGGGTGAGACAAAGGAGATGTACAAGCCCTGGAAGATGTTTTCTTGTTCGTGAGATTGTCAAGGCAATTCATCAGCCTAGAATGGTTTGCCATTCCAATCTCTGCCTTCTAAGCTGTTGTTTGGATTTGAATTGTACAGTCTCTGCAGTGTGCTTATACAAACACATCCCAGATCATAGTTCATCGCTCTGGAATATATTTTACTGTATGTACTTGACTGGCTGCAAGCCATCCTGTCTGTGTTTATATAAAGCCAAACCACATTATCATAGATTGCTTGCACAGCTATGGAAAAATATCAAGGACCTACTAGTTGCCCCCATCAGCCTGTGAAACCAATATAATTTTGTCTTTAGAAATTCCATCTATGCCCAACCCCATTCAAAGCAGATAAACAGTTCTCAGTGGGTGGTCTGCGTTGCAGCCCCCTTTGCTAAAAACAGCCCCGTCTGCCTCCCTCCATCTTATCGCAGCCCCTGGTTGAGAGGCGTGTCATGGTGATCCTGGCTGTAAAGTGCTGAACAAGACACCCAGCTCTGAGCCCTCCTCACCAGACCCTACTTTCAGGTTTGGCCCAGGGTGGGCATCCAGCCTGAGTTGGACAATCAGGGAATCATGCTGGAAATCTGAACCTAGATCAATGAAAGTCAAGTTGGTCACTCTAGAGGCTTGAACTCCAAGCTGAAAAACATTAGCAGTGTTGGCAGCGGGAGAGAAGAAAGAAGCAGACGTCCACAGAAAGGAACAAAAGGGAGACTTCAGATGAGGGTGGAGTCACCCCAGTATCTGAGCTCAACTGCATTCCTGATGCTGGATTTCTTGAGACACCACCAGAACTTTGTAACAAATTCCCCCTTCTAATGATCACACAACATAAAATAATAATAGCTATCACTTGAAGAATGCTGTTTTCCAGAAAAGGAAATGAAGAATAGGTGGGTGACTGCTGGCACAAGGTCACACAGTGGGCAGCCCAGCCCCTGGACCAGAGGATGAATTTTGCTGCTCTGTGGCTTCTCAAAATGGGCACAAAGGAAAAGACTTGGTCTGGCATCAGGCAGACACGGGTCAGTGTCCTGGCTGTGCCACTTCCCCAGTGCTAATTATTGACCTGTGATTCTGGTGGAATGAAGATAGCCACAGTCGTAAATACAGCTGTTGCAAGAATCAGTGAGATAATATGATCTGTGTTGGTCTGATAGGCATTCCATAAAAGTTATTTTTAATCTGTTTCCCATTTTTCACTTGTAGCGAACTACAGGGACTAGAACTGATAGAACATTGTGAAGGACGGTGATAACCAACATTCCTTCTATATCGTTATTGGCTTTTTATGTCTTTATCTATATGATGCTGGGATCAATATCCTTTATAATGTAAGGAAACACTCTCCTGCTCTTGGTTTACTATGAAATTTTTATTTTTCTTCAAGGCAATTAATGGTGGATCTTTTCAAGACATTTTTAGCTTCTAACCAAAAAAAAAGAAAGCAAAGAAAAAGCCGTATGATTTTTGTCTTCTGATATTAAAATTAATTTCAATGATGGAATGCCTAATAATAAACTGTCCTTAATTTCCTAGAATCAAGCATCCTAAATCATTTGGCATTATTCAGGGAATGGACTGGTACTTTCTCTTGTGTTTTACTTATGACTTTTTAGCGTGTGAGTTCATCATCTTTAGTTTTCTTTCCTTTGCTCTTTTCCAGATTGTATTTTGTGATTATGGCAGTTCATAATGATGAATTAAGTTTTCTACCATTTTCTGGTTTCTGAAGCTATTCAAATATTTGGGGTGAAAATACCCCAACTATAAGGATATCCTATAAGGACTATATCCTTATAACCTCAAAATTTTGAGACATAGTTTATACTATGGTTATTTGTCTATTTAAGTTCTTACTTTTTCTTAAATAGATTAGAATAATGTATATTTTGCTGAAGAATTTACAGTTTATTGAGGTAGTCCATTTCTTAACATTGAGTTGAAAGTATTTCCATATAATATTTTTATCTGCTCCATTTCTGTGGACACTTTCTGCCCGCTGAGATTACCATTTCTCTTTATTAGACCTCCTGGAGCCAACTCTAAGGGAGGCAGGTTGTTGGCAGGCATTTGCTCTCTTCCCACATTGGGCGGTGTTGCCATCTCCCACGCATGGCCGCAGCCCCATGTCATGTTAGGAACATCAGTTGTGATGCCTCAGAGTCCATTAGAGTGGATAAGCCTGCATGGGATAGGAGTGAACAGTGCTTTTAGACGCAGGACTGTAGCTCCCAGGTTGGAGATCTGTCAGTTACTGGGATATCAGTAGAGACCATCAGGGGATGCAATACTGATGGCACAATCTGGCCTCAAGGACTATAAGCTGTTCATCTGGTCCATGGGCCTCCTCGTCCACAGTGCCCCTATAGCACCTGTACTGAGGTTCTGCTCACCTCTTGTCTCTCCAGAGCCAATAATATTTGCATGTTATTTCATGCAAAAAGAATGGAGGAGCCTGGTGGGCTATAGTCCATAAGGTTGCAAAGAGTTAGACACGACTGAGCAACTTCACTTTCATGCAAAAAGAATAGACTACTTTAAAGATGGCTGTTTGAAGTGTTTTTTATGATTGCATTTATTACAGGATCTTATAATCTATTCATTTAAACCATTTTCATAGCAGTTACAGAGTACAAAGTCTTTTTAGTCTAAGAAGAGCCTCATGAAAGGTTGTGGAGATGGGTTAGTTGGAAATTCCAACAGGGGATCTGAGAAAAGTCACAGCTAAGACTATGTTTAGGTGAAAATCTAGTTAGATAGGAAGAGACAGAAAAGACCCCCTTAGGTCTCTGGACATAGGTACCAGAGATCAGCAGTACCCAGGGTGAGGGAGCCAGTGGGCTTGACCAGACAGAGGGAAGCTGATTTAGGAACAGGGCAACAATGGGACCAAGCTCTTAGGAGCTGCAGCATGCAGCTAGGCAGGTTGCCAGCAAAAAATGCCAGAAAACTATTTGCTCCAACAAGGATTTAGATCAGTGAAGGCCCTTACATCGGGAGGTGGCCAGGTCTATACAACCAGTTCCTCCCAGCAGAGACCTTGCTCTTCCTGTATGGCCATGTAGGCTCCATGTAGGTCCTGTGGCCATGACCACTTACCACACTGGGATTCCACATAGCTCACCTCTCTGACCACGAGCATGATCGCCATCTGTGAGTCATGTTCAAGTTCCCCCACCTTCCAGCATAGGGTCAGGCACACATGAGACCTTCGGGTGCAATCTATGGAATGCTTGAATGGGTAAGGATGCATGGTCCAAAAAACTTTCCATATCCTTGGGTTCAGATCCTCAGGTTCAATGCTGGCTGTTTGTCTGGGTCCCAGAATTCCCCTTCACCAGCCCTTTTTCTTCTCTTGGGTCCTTATACAGTCAGGTCTGAGAAGAAGATTCCAGTAAAATGGCTCTATTTGGTTGCTTGAGGAGGTGTGTTCATTTAGTACATACCAAGTTCATAGCCATTGTTCATGGTAAAGAATAAAAAGAATGGGTGCCTCTCTTGTGTCATCGCTTGGCAAGTTTTTGAAGTGGCTTAAGATAAATATGACAAAGAAACACATCAACTAACAATACATGGCTCTGCCTTATCTGTGTTCTAGGTTCAGGTTCAGTGGTAGAATCCTAGGCCTGGCTCTGATCCATCAGTACCTTCTGGATGCTTTCTTCACAAGACCCTTCTATAAGGCGCTCCTGAGACTGTAAGTGTCCCCCCAGCCCTGCCCGCAGGACCAGAGGCACTGACCCCCCTGACTCCTCTGGCCCTTTGGTCACTGTTTGCCCTACTCATTCCTGTTAGGTTTATGGTGCTTTGCTTTTCTGAGTGCTTAAGCTATCACATAAACTGTTTAGTCCAATAAAAAGACATTTGGAGATTTTATATAAGCATAACAGAATATCATATACCAGATATAAATCAGTTTATATAAATAATTATAGTAGCATTGCAAGCATTATATGAAATTACTAAGTAGAACTGATCTGTCCCAGTATATAAATCATTATGCTGTACACTCTAAACTTATACAGTGCTGTATGTCAATTATATCTCAATAAAGGTGGAATAAGATTAAAAAATTGATGTATAACTTGGTTATTTTTAAATGATGCTTTTCTCCAATGGCCATGGAGAGTCCTTGAGTCAATAATTGTTTTGTGTTTGCTATTTTAAACATTTTAATACTTTCTTTTCCAATTACTGAATAAACTAAATGTTCATCGATGTATTCAAAAGTATCAAATCACTAAAATACACCTGTGTTGCTTTAGCCTAGAGTGGTATAACCATATTTTGGCATGAGGTCTGAGTAGGTGTTTACTGAAACAATCTGTTTGCCTTTCTTTCTCCCTTTGAATGGACCCAGACCCTGTGATTTGAGTGACCTGGAATATCTAGATGAGGAATTCCACCAGAGCTTGCAATGGATGAAGGACAACAATATCACAGACATCCTCGACCTCACGTTCACGGTTAATGAAGAGGTTTTTGGCCAGGTTTGTGAGATGTGGGGCTTGGAAAAGACATTTTGAGTCTTATTATGGAAAAATTGCATGATATGAAATTTACCATCCTAACCAGGTTTACAGTTCATTCAGTGTTGTTAAGTAGATTCATGTGTTATACAACCCATCTCCAGAATGTCTTCATCATACAAAACTGAAACCATGTCCATTAAATAATAGCTCCCTATTTTCCCCTCTCCCCAGTCCCTGGAACCACCCCACTTTTCCTTTCCAAGAACTTGTCTACTCTAAGTATCTCATATTCAGTGGACTCATACAGTGTTTGTCTTTTTGTGATCAGCTTATTTCACTTGGCATAGTATCTTCAAGGTTCATCCATGTTTTAGCATGTGACAGGATTGCCTTCTTTTCTAGGGCTGAATAATATTCCATAGCATGTAAATACCATATTTTGTTTAGCCATTCATCAGTTGATGGACACCTAGGTTGCCTCTACCTTTTGAGTATTGTGGATAATGCTGGTATGAACACAGGTATGCAAATCTCTTTTCAAGTCCCTGCTTTAAATTCTTTGGGATATATACTCAGAAGTGGGATTGTTGGATCATATAGTAGTGGGATTTTGTGTTTAAAAACAAGGACTGTCATCCATTCAAAATATAATTATTTGAGGACTACTGCCTTTATTAAAGTTACTCATGTCTTCTTTGTCTTGTTTTCACATGGATCTAGTTTATAGAGTTTTTTGAAAATGAAATGTGACAGTGGATCAGGAAGTATTTTTGTAAAGTATGCAATGATCTGTAAGATATTTCTCTTATCTGTGCAGCTACAACAATACTTTTTATCACTAGCATCCAGATATTTACTCCTCCAAAATGTATGTATCACAGTAGTATTTAACAAGAGAAGCGTCCCATTTTTTTTCTTCCAGTGTTTATATAACATTGAATCATCTGGCTTATAGTTTTATCAGACCAGCCTGATAGCCTGAGCAGATTTAACAATTCAGGTTTTTTGAACATCATTTACAAGAGATTCAAAAGCCTATGACATAAGTAATTTTTGTAATGGAATGTTATAAGAAGTAAGCTGGGATACTTTATAAGTACCTTCATGACTGTGGGCAGTGTGCTGAGTCTATGGGTGATAGTTACCCACTGAACCTTGCAGACCACCCAACACCCACATCTCAGTCAAGAATCTTGTTCAGGTCCTGGAAAATGTTAGTGTTTTGATGCATTGTCTTTGCATAAAAATACCTCCAAAGAATACACTTTTCCACATTTGAGAAAAAAAATTATTTTTTCTTACATCTTTAGAGAGTGTATTTAAATATGTTCAAGACTATGTGATTCACTTAACTGTCCTCCCCCATGTACTAGATGAACGTGTAAGATACACTATTTTTTCTGCATGACTACTTTTAGCCCATCCTTTACATTTGCCCTATAGTAGGGTTAATTTGTAAAACAAACAAACAAAGAAAACACAATTATTTAGCAAAATAGATTAAGACAAATGGGTACCCGTCTTAAAAAACTTAAGTTAGATCACAAACCTAACTCATAATGCTTAAATTAATTCCACATGGGTGAAAAAGCTGAGTGCTTAAAAGAAGAATAAAAAGATGAAAATGAAAGAACTTTTCTTTTTAACTTGCAGTAAGAAATGCTGTTGTAGATGTGACAAAGTCATGAAAGAAAAGACATAGTCAACTAAAATTACTTTTTTAATACCTCATATCAAACTACACCATAAACAAAGTGAAAATGGCATAATATTTGCTACATTATAACATATAGCACCAGGGAAGGCAATGGCACCCCACTCCGGTACTCTTGCCTGGAAAATCCCGTGGACAGAGGAGCCTGGTAGGCTGCAGTCCATGGGGTCACTAAGAATCGGGCATGACTGAGCAACTTCCCTTTCACTTTTCACTGTCATGCATTGGAGAAGGAAATGGCAATCCACTCCAGTATTCTTGCCTGGAGAATCCCAGGGACAGAGGAGCCTAGTGGGCTGACGTCTCTGGGGTCGCACAGAGTCGGACACGACTGAAGCGACTTGGCAGCAGCAGCAGCAGCAACATATAGCACAGACAAAAGTCTGTGTCTTTCAATATAAGAAGAGATCCTGCAGATCAATAAGAAATGATCAAAAACACAATAGAAAATTAGCAAAGAATATAAATGGATAATTCCCAGGAAAGGAAATATTCAACATCATTCACAATTTTTTTTAAATATAAATTTAAACAGAATGAAATACCATTTTCCCTCATGAGAACATCAAGAATCAGAAAGCTTCAGTTCAGTTCAGTTCAGTTGCTCAGTTGTGTCAGACTCTTTGTGACAGCATGAATCACATCACGCCAGGCCTCCGTGTCCATCACCAACTCCCGGAGTTCACCCAAACTCATGTCCATCGAGTCGGTAATGCCATCCAGCCATCTCATCCTCTGTTGTCCCCTTCTCCTCCTGCCCCCAATCCCTCCCAGCATCAGGGTCTTTTCCAATGAGTCAACTCTTCATATGAGGTGGCCAAAGTATTGGAGTTTCAGCTTCACATCAGTCCTTCCAATGATCTCCTTTAGAATGGACTGGTTGGATCTCCTTGCAGTCCGAGGGACTCTCAAGAGTCTTCTCCAACAACACAGTTCAAAAGCATCAATTCTTTGGCACTCAGCTTTCTTCACAGTCCAACTCTCACTTCCATACATGACCACTGGAAAAACCATAGACTTGACTAGATGGACCTTTGTTGGCAAAGTAATATTTCTGCTTTTGAATATGCACTCTAGGTTGGTCATAACTTTCCTTCCAAGGAGTAAGTGTCTTTTAGTTTCATGGCTGCAGTCACCATCTGCAGTGATTCTGGAGCCCAAAAATAAAGTCTGACACTGTTTCCACTGTTTCCCCATCTCTTTCCCATGAAGTGATGGGACCAGATGCCATGATCTTCGTTTTCT
This sequence comes from Capra hircus, assembly GCF_001704415.2. Taxonomy (NCBI): domain Eukaryota; kingdom Metazoa; phylum Chordata; class Mammalia; order Artiodactyla; family Bovidae; genus Capra; species Capra hircus. The sequence continues at coordinate 42,635,132 of NC_030811.1, forward strand.
GAATGTTGAGCTTTAAGCCAACTTTTTCACTCTCCTCTTTCACTTTCATCAAAAGGCTTTTTAGTTCCTCTTCACTTTCTGCCATAAGGGTGGTGTCATCTTCATATCTGAGGTTATTGATATTTCTCCTAGCAATCTTGATTCCAGCTTGTGCTTCTTCCAGCCCAGCATTTCTCATAATGTACTCTGCATATAAGTTAAATAAGCAGGGTGGCAATAGACAGCCTTGACATACTCCTTTTCTTATTTAGAACCAGTCTGTTTTTCCATGTCCAGTTCTAACCATGTTCCATGTCCAGTTCCTGACCTCCATATAGGTCTCAAGAGGCAAGTCAGGTGGTCTGGTATTCCCATCTCTTTCAGAATTTTCCACAGTTTATTGTGACCCACACAGTCAAGGCTGTGCCACAGTCAAAGGCTTTGGCTTCTTCAATAAAGCAGAAATAGATGTTTTTCTGGAACTCTTCCTTTTTCGATGATCCAGCGGATGTTGGCAATTTGATCTCTGATTCCTCTGCCTTTTCTAAAACGAGCTTGAACATCTGGAAGTTCACGGTTCAGAAAGCTTAGAAGTATTCTATTTTGGAGATGGTGGAGAGAAATAGGTACTCTGTACAAGAGTGTAGGTGGAAGGAAGTAGAAGTGAAAGGCACCCTGTGATACGTATCCTCATTCTAAATGCACCTGCCTTTGACTCAGCATCTCTGTCTGGAAATTTGACCTACAAATATGTTCACATCTAATTGAAAAGACTAATGGATAGCAATCTTCATTGCAGCATTGTTGATCACCACAAAAAAAAACAACAATCTGAACCAATATAAATGTTCAGCAGTAGAACACTGATGAAATAAATTATAATTCATTCACACAATGAAATAGTAGACTAGTAAGATATGTGGTCTGATACCCCAGCCCATCCATTTACATATACATCATAAACAATAAGACAGGTGGTATAACAATAACAAAGAAAGAATAAGACAGGTCTAAACTGGTATAATCCTGAAGGAAATCAACCCTGAGTATTCGTTGGAAAGACTGATGCTGAAGCTGAAGCTCCAATACTTTGGCCACCTGATGTGGAAAGCTGACCATTGGAAAAAAACTCCGATGCTGGGAAAAAAGAAGAGGGCAGCAGAGGATGAGATGGTTAGATAACATCACTGATTCAATGGACATGAATCTGAGCAAACTCCGGGAGATGGTGGAGGACAGAGGAGCCTGTCGTGTTGTAGTTCACGGAGTTGCAAAAAAGTCAGACACAACTTAGTGAGTGAATAACAACAACAAACCACTATAAAACAATGGCCAATGTGTATCTTTAACTAAAAAAGGAAAAAAGCTTTGGTGTGTATGTGACCACGATAATGAACAGTGTATATAATATGCTACTGTTTGGGGAGAGAAACCTGTTTTTCACTGTATGGCTTTTTATAGCACTTGAATTTTTTTTCCATGGACACATGTTATCTACTCAAAAGAAATCAAGTAAACTACAAATGACTAAATACATTAAAATTAGAGGAAAAAATAAGATTGAAAATAAAAAGAGCAATCCTTCATGTCTGTATAAGGAAGAAACTTAACAACTTAGAGAGAGTTGAAAACATTCCCAGTGATAAAAATAAGAATGTGTTATAGATCTAGAATAACGCGTTTCTGTTTAAGCTTAAGCTGATCCTGTTTCTTTTCACATGAGGTTGCCAAGAGTGTTGATTCTGGTTTTAGAAAGCTGAGTCACAGCCCTTCTGTCGGCAAGTTAGAGTGAAGAGCAGACAGACAGATGGACCTGAAAGACACCACCGGCTTTTCCTCGGTGTGTTAGTTAGGATTCAGTTCAACTGCTAATGAAGAAACTCAATGACCCTGCTTAAATTAACAGTTTATTTTTCTCGTACATGAAAATGTGGAGGCAGGCAGCCCAAGGCTTCAGTTCCTACAGTGGCCCCCTTCACCCACAACCTGATGAATATGGCGCCCCCAACCAGCACATCCGTGTCTGAAGTAGCAGGACCAAGGAAGAACAGCCCTGCTCTTTAAAGAGGCCTCATGAAAGTGCCATACAACACCCCTGCTTGTACGTTATTGGCCAGAATTTAGTTATGCCACATACTTAGAGTCAGGAAATAGTCTCTAACTGGGCAGGTAAAAACCAGAGGCTCCAAAGGAAATGGATCTTGGGTGGTATCTATTATGTTATAATTGACCAATATTTCATATTTACCAAAGTCACCCATGTGATCAAATAAAGTAATCAGCAGACTTCTATAAACTATTTTGTTTGGGTACTTTGCCCATGAGTGCCAAATAGATACATATATTTTTAATCTATAATTAAGTACATCTATGGGCTTCCCTAGTGGCTCTTTGTGGCCTGTCAATGCAGGAGACACAGGTTTGATACCTGGGTCAGGAATATCCCCTGGAGAAGGAAATGGCAACCCACTCCAGTATTCTTGCCTGGAGAATCCCATGGACAGAGGAGCCTAGAGGGGTAGAGTCCACGGGGTTGCAAAAGAGTTGGACATGACTTAGCAACTAAACAATAGCAGGCATAGTTATGCCTCATTTTTCTTATATTAATCACACTGAGCAGTGAGGCGAACCCCTTAAGCAAATTTAAGATAACTGATGCTTCCCCCTTCAAACACCAACACATTTTGATAACAGTGTCTAATATGTTACCTGCCCTCTTGCCTTTCAAAACAGTAAAGCACAGATCATAACTTTTCTTGTTAGCTTGTCCTAACAAACATGCATCTCCATACTATGTGACAACATCATTCTCTCCTTTCTCAAGGTCGAGGTGTCACCCTTCAGCCACTGTTGTACCTACTGCAGAAACACTCTCCCATCCTCCATTTCTTTTTTGCCAATGATCTGCTGTTGATAGGGAAGATTTGTTTGTTAAGAATGTGATGTAATTGGGACTTGGGTATAGTTAAGGACATTCTAGTCCATTTAGGGGTAACCAAGGCTATGGTTTTCCCAGTGGTCATGTATGGATGTGAGAGTTGGACTGTGAAGAAAGCTGAGCACCGAAGAATTGTGCTTTTGAGCTGTGGTGTTAGGGAAGACTCTTGAGAGTCCCATGAACTGCAGGGAGATCCAACCAGTCCATTCTAAAGGAGATCAGTCCTGGGTGTTCTTTGGAAGGAATGATGCTAAAGCTGAAACTCCAGTACTTTGGCCACCTCATGCAAAGAGTTAACTCATTGAAAAAGACTCTGATGCTGGGAGGGATTGGGGGCAGGAGGAGAAGGGGACGACAGAGGATGAGATGGCTGGATGGCATCACCGACTCGATGGACATGGGTTTGGGTGAACTCCAGGAGTTGGTGATGGACAGGGAGGCCTGGCATGCTGCAATTTATGGGGTCACAAAGAGTCGGACACAGCTAAGCGACTGAACTGAACTGAGGAGCATTTTTCTTTTATTTCCGTTAGACCTCTCAAGTTTAAGAAACATGCTTCCTCTTTATGTAACAAAACTGTAGCTTTTCTAAGGTACTGATGTATCTACTTTAGAACAACCAGAGCCTTTCCAGTGACTTCCAGGAAAGGAGAAAGAATCAAGGAGGTAAAGATGCTGAACTCATGTTAAGAGAACTTTTTACAAATAGTTCATCCTCTTAAAGCTGATCTGTTTCACTACAAGGTAGAGCAAGTCAACAATCATCATGATCTTTGTTTCCCCGCAAGGTAACGGAGAGGGAGTTAAAATCTGGAGGTGCCAACACGCAGGTCACAGAGAAGAACAAGAAGGAGTACATCGAGAGGATGGTGAGGTGGCGGGTGGAGCGCGGCGTGGTGCAGCAGACCGAGGCACTGGTGCGGGGCTTCTACGAGGTGAGACCCGGCCCGGCAGGGTCTTGTTGGGAGAAGGGAGAGGAAGAACGAGGCAGGAAGAGGGCTCAGCTTTACTCACCAGCATGCAGGGAGGACCCCCTGAGGGTGTTGGGAGAGAGTCAGAGTTCTCTGGGAAACCCAGCTCTTGTGGTCTCACAAAACCCACGTCAGTGTGGCCCTGCTGAGCCATACGTGCAAACACGTGGCCCATCCTGCCAAGACGTGTGTTTGTTGCATCCCCTTTTATTCAGTGAGATAAAAATGAGTGAAGTGAAGGCACTGGGCGGAATTATCCACTCTGGCTAGATTTTTTATTTTCTTACAGGTAGAACTCTGAGTTATTGCAGGTTTAGTTCCAGACCTCAGCAATAAAGCCGTTAGCGCAATAAAGCAAGTCACATCAGTTGTTTAGATTCTCAATGTAATAAAACTTGTGCTCATACTATACTGTAGGCTATTAAGTGTGCCACAGTATTATGTCTAAAAAGCCAATGTACATACCTTATTTTAAAAATACTTTATTACCAAAAAAACTACCCATCATCTCATGACCTCGGGTTGCTGCAAACCTCCAATTTGTGAAAAATGACATATCTGCAGAGTGCGATAAAGCAGAACACAATCAAAGGAGATATGCCTGTGGTGTCACTTTGTGCCACATAATCCATGCAGAGGTGCTAAATCAGGACAGTGACTTATGAAATAAGCTGCGTGAAATCACATGTGAAACTTTTGAAAATTATAAAGCACTATAGAATTTAAATAATCTGTCATTCAATAAAAAAGTTTTTTTAAAAAGCATCAGAGATCAACAATAATTTTTTAAAAAAGAGGACACCGACAGCTGCTAGGCTTCCTGTTTATCAAAACTTGACATAGTTAGATTTTTCCAGTTTAGAAACAAGGGCTTGGGTGTTTGAAGGTGTTCTTTGCTGCTCTGGTGGAGATCAAAGTGGGTGACTGGCTCGTCCACCAGTGTGATTAAAGGAAGTGTCTGCTGCAGGTTTTCAGTGGTACCACATACATTCAGCAGCAAGATGTAAAGCCAGAGCTCAGAACCCTCTGATCAAGCAGGTTCTTAACCCGGATCTTTGAAGGAGGGAGGGAAGAAGTGACAGGTAGAAGGGAAGAAAAAGACAATTGTTTTAATATATAAAGTCCATTCCCAGGAAATAAGTCCTAGTTTGTATGTGGAAGAGAGTATTCCTTTTAAGTGAAGTGATAGCACTAATAGCTACTGAATCACTTCAAAGCAAATTGGACTTTTTGCCTTTAAAATGTAGTGTTACTGGGAAACTTAAATGTGACTACAGAAAGCCAAGTCAGTCTGTTTCATAACATCATTCCAAGAGGGAATATCAGAGGTAACGAAAAGCAGGGGACCTTTTTTGAGTTCCCGGTTCATTAAGGCATTGTGCTTCAGAATGTCATGATTTTGAACTTAAACGTGATAACACGTTGGGAGAGGGGGAAAAGGTTGTGAACAGTGGTGAGTTCCCAGCTTAGCCCACAGAAGTGGTAATGATGAAAGTAACTCTCAATAACATTGGGTCTGTAGGCTAAAGCTTAATTTGGATTCCAGGTGGTGGACTCAAGGCTGGTCTCCGTGTTTGATGCCAGGGAGCTGGAGCTGGTGATCGCTGGCACGGCAGAGATCGACCTGGCCGACTGGCGGAACAACGCCGAATACCGGGGAGGTGAGCGAGCGGGGCTTGTGATGGCTCAGCTCCCACAGACACGATCTATAACTTCTTAAAAAACATTATTGATTTGAAATTGACATAACAACATTCACCATTTCCTTTCTATGTTACATTTTATCATTTTATTTTTTGTTTTTATTGAAATATAGTTGGTCTGCAATGCTCTGTTAGTTTCAGGCATGCAGCAGAGTGTTTCAGTCATATGTATATAAATTATATATTCTTTTTTCACATCCTCCTCCAGTACAGGTTATTATAAGATATTGAGTATACAGTTAAAAACAACCACTTTAAATCCACAAACAATAAATGCTAGAGAGGGTAGGGAGATAAGGGGACCCTCCTACACTGTTGGTGGGAATCCAACTTGGTATAGCCACTATGGTGAACAGTATGGAGGTTCCCTAAAAGAGCTAAAAAATAGAGTTACCATATAATCCTACAATTCTACTCTGGTCGTATATCCAGAGAAAAACATGGTCCAAAAAGATACAAGCACCTCAGTGTTCATTGTAGTACTGCTTACAATAGCCAAGACATGGAAGCCACCTAGATGTCCATCAAGAGTGAAATGAATAAAGAAGATGTGTTACATAGAGACAATGGAATATTACTCAGCCATTGAAAAGAATGAAATAATGCCATTTGCAGCAACATGGATGGACCTAGAGACTGTTGTGCTGAGTGAAGTAAGTCAGACAGAGAAGGAGAAATATCATATAGCATCCCTTATATGCGGAACCTAAAAAGAAATACAAATTAACTTATTTATAAAAAAGAAACAGACTTACAGACTTAGAGGACGGATTTATGGTTGTCGGGAGATGGTTAGAAAGTGTGGGATCAACATGTACACTCTGCTATATTCAAAATGGGTAACCGACAAGGACCTACTATACAGCCCAGGGAACTCTGCTCAGAGTGGCAGAGTGGCGGCCTGGACGGGAAGGGAGTTTGAGTGAGAATGTATACATGTATATGTTTGGCTGAGTCCCTTACTTATCTACCTGAAACTATCACAATATTGTTAATCGGCTACGCCCCATATAAAGTAAAAAGTTAAAAAAAATAACCATTTTAAAGGGAACCGTGCAGCAGCATTTTGTGCATTGTAGATGTGGTACAACCATCCCCTCTCAGTGGTTTCCAATCATTTTCTTTGTTCTGAAGGGAAACCCAGGACCTGTGAAGCAGTTGCTCCCCGTTCCTCTCCCCACTCCCCATCCCCAGCAGCCACCAGTCTATGAGGATATACCCGTGCTGGATATTTCATATAAATAGAATTATACTGTTTGGCCTTTGGGGTCTGGCTTCTTTCACTTAGTAAGGTTTGTTTGTGTTATAGTATGACTCAGTGTTTCATTCCTTTTTATGGCTGCATAATATTCATATATATATATATATATATATATATTCGTATGTTCAGTTCATTTCAGTCCCTCAGTCATGCCCGACTCTTCGTGACCCCATGGACCACAGCACCCCAGGCCTCCCTGTCCATCACCAACTCCTGGAGTTCACCCAAACTCATGTCCATTGAGTCGGTGATCCCATCCAATCATCTCATCCTCTGTCATCCCCGTCTCCTCCTGCCTTCAATCCCTCCCAGCATCAGGGTCTTTTCAAATGAGTCAGCTCTTCGCATCAGGTGGCCAAAGTATTGGAGTTTCAGCTTTAACATCAGTCCTTCCAGTGAACACTCAGAACTGATCTCCTTTAGGATGGACTGGATGGATCTCCTTGCAGTGCAAGGGACTCTCTCTCAAAAGTCTTCTCCAACACCACAGTTCAAAAGCACTAATTATTCGACGCTCAGCTTTCTTTATAGTCCAACTCTCACATCCATACATGACTACTGGAAAAACCATAGCCTTGACTAGATGGTCCTTTGTTGGCAAAGTAATGTCTCTGCTTTTGAATATGCTCTCTAGGTTGGTCATAACTTTCCTTCCAAGGAGTAAGCATCTTTTAATTTCATGGCTGCAATCACCATCTGCAGTGATTTGGGAGGCCCCGAAAATAAAGTCAGCCACTGTTTCCTCATCTATTTGCCATGAAGTGGTGGGACTGGATGCTATGATCTTTGTTTTCTGAATGTTGAGCTTTAAGCCAACTTTTTCACTCTCCTCTTCCACTTTCATCAAGAGGCTCTTTAGTTCCTCTTCACTCTCTGCCATAAAGGTGGTGTCATCTGCGTATCTGAGGTTATTGATATTTCTCCCAGCAATCTTGATTCCAGCTTGTGCTTCATCCAGCCCAGCATTTCTTATGATGTACTTTGCATAGAAGTTAAATAAGCAGGGTGACAATACACAGCCTTGATGTACTCCTTTTCCTATTTGGAACCAGTCTGTTGTTCCATGTCCAGTTCTAACTGTTGCTTCCTGACCTGCATACAGATTTCTCAAGAGGCAGGTCAGGTGGTCTTTCCCGTCTCTTTCAGAATTTTTCACAGTTTATTGTGACCCACACAATCAAAGGCTTTGGCATCTTCAATAAAGCAGAAATAGATGTTTTTATGGAACTCTCTTGTTTTTTCGATGATCCAACCGATGTTGGCAATTTGATCTCTGGTTCCTCTGCCTTTTCTAAAACCAGCTTGAACATCTGGAAGTTCACGGTTTGTGTATTGCTGAAGCCTGTCTTGGAGAATTTTGAGCATTACTTTACTAGCATTTGAGATGAGTATGTAGTGACAATATAAATATAAAATAATATCACTTTTGAAAACTACAAAAAGTGGCCTTATTTCAGTACACGTGCAGAGTAGGTTCTAGTCCATGCTTTCTCCCCTCCACGCCCCGCCCTCCGTTTCCAACCTGGACTTTCCTTCAGGCGACAGTAACCCCCAGGTCATCCTTGGCGTAACTCGGTATAGGTGTGTATCAGACAACACCGCCGACCACGGGCCAGCTCTGGAGCTGGGTCACGTGCTGCCGGGAAAGTGTGTTCTGCCTCCTGTAGAACTGAAGCCCTCCTTGCCTCCATCCTGATTTGTTGTAACAATTCTGTCATCTCTCCAAATCCCATGTCTAATTCCTCCTCACTCTTCACCTTCACACTGCCAAATGTCTTCCTGAAACATTCTTTTCATCAGGCCATTTACCAACCCACAAAACAAGCAAGCTCCTTATCACTTAGAGAAGTGGTCTTTGAAAGATTTTTTTATGCTCAAAACCCTTTCCTCACATAAAATATTGCAGAGAAATTCCTATCAAAATGATAGAGGGTGAGCCAGGAGCCCACCATCTCAGCCCCTCTGGTCTCCCCGATACACTCAGCCATGTAGGAGGAAACCTCTGTGGAACTTCCTGGCTTGGAAGGAAAGCCACCAACCTAAGGTGTCAGGTAACAGTGTCTCTGCCTAGCTCTCAAGGCCTCTAAGCCCCCAGTAAGGTCCCTTCAGTGCTCACCAGCAACCGCTCTCTGCTGGTCTAGTCAGCTTGCTGTTCCCTGCATGTTTATTCTTCATTATCATTATAGCCCCTCCTCCACTCACACAAGCTTTCACATGCTTAACTCACACCTCTGAGGTGAGTTACACCTTCCGTTTGATGGAGCTTTCCTTCTTTCTGCCCCAGCCCAGCGTCTTTCTTCATCTTTGAGTCCTTCGTGCACTTGCAGTCTATCGTTTTCCTTCAGCGACTGCCCCAAGCCTGGTTTCCATACTGTGCTGTGAGGCCCCATACTCCTTCCATGGGCCCAGCTCCTCTCGGGCCAGGGCTGGCCAGAGCACAGCAGCTCTAAGGGCACCAGGGCTGCGGGGAGAGCCCAGCATCTTCCGTTCACCAGGATTGACGTTCACCTTTCTTAAGTCCTAGATGCTCCCCACAGTACGTGGTTACCAAGAGCTAAGATATCAGAACAAAGACAATAGGAGGAAATATCCTATCCGGAGAGGGTTTTGTCTCTTCACAACCCCAAAGATCTCTGCCAGGCCTCACCACTCATTGTGTACATTTATCCCAGGCAGGAAAGTGACTCCTAGGGGCCCAGTTGTTTACATAGAAAGCAGACATCTCTGAGGACATCCCTCAGAACAGAAAACCTTTTTGTAAAAATGCCTCTTTTCTCAATTGGCTTTTGTTTTTGAACTTGACTCAGTTACACAAATTGTCTTAAATCTACCTGAAGGCCACCACTAGAGAAATGAGCAGACCTAGAGCAGCTGTTGAGTTCTTAGCACGTCTGATGTGTATTTCATCTCCCCCCACCCCTCCTCCCCTCTCCGCATCCTCTCTGTCTCCCTCCTGCTTCCGCTCAGGTTATCATGATGGGCATCTTGTGATCCGCTGGTTCTGGGCTGCGGTGGAACGTTTCAACAATGAGCAGAGACTCAGATTACTGCAGTTCGTCACAGGAACATCAAGTGTGCCCTACGAAGGCTTTGCAGCCCTGCGAGGAAGCAACGGGCTTCGGCGTTTCTGCATAGAGAAATGGGGGAAAATTACATCTCTTCCCAGGTATGGAGCTCCCACCCTACTTCAGGAAACCTGCTGAAGAAGGCCAAGTACACTGTGTTATTTGAGCTTGAGCGATCATCCGTTGGGATGGAATTCTCTCCTACTGCCCAATGTATTGTTCTGAGTCATCAGTGAAAGGTGTGGGGGAGAAGTGTCAGGGAAGTGCATTCAGGTCATACTCCTAGTCATTTTTTGATGATTGATGGTACTGGGGCTATTGGTTTCATGATCCATGGGTCAGTCGTATGTGGCCCAATTTAATTTAAAGAGGAATGTCTTGCCTGGGGGAAGGGGGATGCCCAGAGGCTGGAAGCCCAAAGTGGCCCTTCCAGCACTGAGTCTGCAGTTCTGTTGTTGCTGACCAAGGTTCTTGGACTCTTTAATCTATAGAAATTATAGAAAGAGACTAGAAATCTATAGAAAGAGGCTAGATGAGAAATTCAGGCAGAGGCTTCTCCGACTGCAGCCTGAGGAAGGGAGAACAAGCAACAGGTCCCTTTGCTCACTCCACCAGGGGAGTGAGCTGGTCGCTTAAATGCTGTGGGGTGGGGGCTGATGGGTGGGTCAGGCTGGAGCAATGGCTTAGGTGGTCTGCCCACCCCCTTGGTAGCGCTGTGTGCTGTCCCCCACTTTTGCTCTCAGCACCTCAGACATGGTGATTCGGTTTTGGCCTTTTTGTATCTTATTGTTCATATTAACCCGCTGGCTGCGCATTATGTGGAGTTATTTTTAGTTTCTTTGTGTTCTGTTGCTGGAGAAGATGTTCATCCAGGTGCAAGTATTGAAGTAAATGGTCCCAGGTCCTAGCCTGTCTCACTAGGGCATATCACTTGATACACAGGGAATTATGTACATATTGTGTTTTTCTACTATTTTAAAACATGTGCAGACAAAACCATATGTATCTTGGGTCTCTACAGTGGCTTCTATACAGTAATCTATCAAGAAAATTATTGTGTGATAATGCAGAAAAGGAGGCACTGGAGCTCCAGGAAGTTTAGCAGAATCTTTTCCCTCCGCCATGAGTTTTCATCCCAACACTTCCTCTGTGCTTTCTGTGCCACTTTGGATGGCATATTCTCCTGCTCAGTGAAATAAGGAGCACTAAAGAGAGGCTTCTGTGTAGCTACTAAAGTCATAAATCCCGCTCAGCAAATAGAAGAAAAGATCGATCCACATTATTCTCTTCTGCTGTGATATTTTCTAACTGTAAGAGAAGATTCATATTTAATTCAGCTCTGTTTCTACATGGCCTCTGAGATGCTTTGCTAATCCCTTTTGTGGCAGGATTTATTGAACTATAATTTTTATCTAGCTTTCCTAGTCTTTATAGCATCCTGGAGATAATTCATGGTGAGCATAGGAGGCCCAGGAAACAGAGCACGAGCCTCGCTGGTTAATAACAGCCTGAAGCCTTGGGCGCTTTTCAGCCCTGTCTTCACCCAGTTAGATCAGCAGACCCTCAGTGCTCATTTGCATGGTTCTGCTGACAGCTGAGCCTCCTGAATGAATACTGGCAAGAAAATCAGGCTCAAAGGCAATATTTCCATTTGTTGAGTTTAATGATAGGTTTGAAGGATGAGGTTGTTTGGAAACATTTTGTTCTTACTTCAAAGACTTGAGTTTGAGTCACATTTGGTGATATCCTACTTCCAGAGTGAGCACCTCAGTGTGCCTGTGGACTGGGATAAGGGGGTGTGGCTGAGCTACACAATGCACCTGCCCAGAGGGGCTGAGTCTAGGGAGGAACAGAACCAGATGGTGCGTAGTTACAACCCCAGTTGCAATCAGAGGAGAGCAAAGAAGAGACAGTAAAAGCAGGGATGCTATGAGGTTGTAGGACGGAGGCCTAATCCTGACTGAATTTGACAGGAGAAGATGTCACAGAGAAGCTGGCATTCAGGTGAGTCATGAGGGACAAGGAAGGGCAGAGGGAATTCCAGGCTGGAGCAACAGCAAGAGCAAGGCCTGGAGGTGGAAAGGTCAGCTGTGTTCAGGAAGGAGCGCCAAGCAGGCATGGAGGACAAGATGTCTAACGTGACGTTTGCAGGGGACATCGTTGAGAGAGCAAGTTTGGTGGGCCACACAGAGAAGACCCCATTGAGGAGTCTGTACAATTATTTAGGAAACAGAAGTCGTTGCTTTTGTCACTGAGGTCAGAAATGGAGTCTAATTACATACATGGTCTGGGAAGCCTTGAAATTTGTATTAATCCTATTAACCCACACAGAGAACTAATAGAGGGGGCATCAGCTTATGAAAAGGAAATGGCTGCCCACTCTAGTACTCTTGCTTGGAAAATCCCAGCGACAGAGGAGTCTGACAGACTACAGTCTGTGGGGTCTCAAAAGAGTCAGACATGACTGTGCAACAAGAACAACACTGACCTTCTGAACAGGCTCTGCACATCTGGGCTAAGGCATCCCTAAAAATGTTGCTGTGCTTCGAGCCCCAGAGAGGGTTCCTGGGGGAAGCAGGTACTTCATTCTGAGCCAGAAGAGCCCCAGGAAGTGCTGAGAGGCCTCCAAGAGGACAGTGAAAATGACCCTCTGAGTATGAACCCCCAACTAGTCTCCCTTGTATCTTCTGAAGATTCAAGAACCTGGAAAGTGTCACCTAGGGTGGAGAGAAAGAAACAGCCTCTGAATTCCGAGAATGGTAGTTCGGAAAGACCTGGCCAGGCCACGTGGCAGGTGGCAAAAGCCCAGGCAAGCAGGAGAGCCAAGCACCCATGGGGTGGTCCGAGGCTCTCCAGAGACTGTGAGCCTTGCGTGCACTGCCCACACTCTGAGGAGAGGTGTTCTAGGCTGACTTCCCCTCAGATCTTCCCTCTAGAAAGACAGCTGGCCTCCTAGGTGAGGGAGCCAAACAGCATCACACAAAGCCGTGCATCAGTCCAAGTCCTTGCCTTCCAGAGTGTGTGGGGGTTAGAACAAAGACTCTGGGGCAGGGTTTATAGTTTTACAGAGCCTGGTGAAAAAGCTTCATAAATCACCATCGCTAGAGCATAGCAGGGGTGGGATGGTCACTGGGGCTAAGGTCAAGGAGCTGGCAGGCCAGGGCTCTGAACAGTCAGCCATGTGGACTCAGAAGCTACACAGTATGGTGGGGAGACCTGAAGTGGAAAACATTTAAGCCAATTACCAGAAATGTTAACCAATGTGTTCCTTAGGCGGTCAGAAGGCATGGAAGGTAGATCTAGATCACTGTGGTCAAACATGTTTAATGCAGAGAGAGGGTCCCTTTACACCCCAACCTAGTTTAAGCAGGCATACTCCTGAGTATGTATCTGAAATACTAGTTCTTCAAAACAGTTGGTGTTGAGTCGCTAAGTCGTGTCTGACTCTTTTGCAAACCCTTGGACTGTAGCCCGCCAGGCTCCTCTGTCCATGGGGTTTTCCAGGCAAGAATACTGGAGTGGGGTGCCATTTCCCTCTGCAAGGGATCTTCCTGACCCAGGGATCGAGCCCATGTCTTCTGCACTGGCAGGCGGATTCTTAACCATGACCCACTATACCTCATCCTTATTATCTATAGGTAGTACTCTCTATTTTCTACCCTGTCCTATTTGTTAAAATAAAATGCCAAACAAAACTTGTAGTTTGAAGAAAAAAGTCTACCTAAATGGCATGAGATTCAGGGGAGCAGAAATTTTTGATCAAAAAATTGAAAAGTAATGATTTAGAATTGGCAATGGTGAGTGAAAAAAGTATTCATCCATCCACAGCCCAGAATGCAGCCAGGTGAACAATGGCTGTCTCCACTCATGAGGGCTGAGAATGCTAGGGCTTGTAGGCCAGACCAAAAGATGGGAGAGTTTCCTTACTGTGAAACTTGGTAAGGAAAAACTTGGAAGGAAAGAAGGAAAACTTGGGAGCTGGTCAGGGTAGACACAGCACAGGCAGTGTGGAAATAGAGTAAAGGAGAGGAGGAAAGCTTAGGGGGTTACATTTCAAGTATCAATGAGAAAAACAGAATTATGAGTCAGGAGCAGGTGAACTGGACTAAAATTCTAATGTGAACATGTTTCACTGCAGAGGTAACCTGAGCCCAAGCCCAGGATGGAGGTGGAGGCCTGGTTAAGTTAGTATTGGCTATAGTGATGGTTTGTGAGGGTGGAGGCAGGTAAGATTTTGTCCCCTCGGGGACATTTAGCAATGTCTGGAGACACTTTTGGTTGTTGGGTAGGGGTTCTCCTGGCCTCTATCAGGGAGAGGCCAAGGATGCTGCTGAACACCTACAAGACACAGGACAGCCCCTCCTGGTGAAAAATCATCAAGCTTCAAGTATCAGTGGTGCCTGAAGCCCTGCTCTCTAGGCTGACTGGCTACAAAGGAGGCATGAGGGAGCCATTGGGAGTCCCAGGGAGAAACTGACAGCCACTGAGAAATTGTCCAGAAGTGAAGGGAGAGAGATGTTCATAGGAAGAGCTGTCAACTGTTTCAACAAGCTAGGGGAGGTGGGCATAGAGAATGCACCTCTGGATGAGGGAATCAAGAGGTTATTGACAAATTTGGAAGAGAGTAGATTCAGCAGTGATAGAGTGAGAACCTGCCTGGTGACTGAAGCTGCAGTTGGGAAGTGGGAGAAGACGACATGAAAAGGAGACACAAGGACTCCCCTGGCAGCCTAGTGGTTAAGACTCCACACTTTCACTGCAGGGGACATGAGTTCGATCCCTGGTCAGGGAACTAAGGTCCCGAAAGCCAGGTGGTGTGGCCAGAAAAGGAAAAAAAAAAAAAAAGACACAACTTAAGTAACTGACCTCACAACTGGCTATACAGCCAGCTACAGTGAGTTTTGATGCTGCCCCTTTTTGTTATAATATTTACTCTAAACCAACCTTAAAGTGGTCTCTACTGCAGAGAAGCAAGACTGACTTCGGCCCTATCTTGGTTCACATATTGATCAAAAACTTAGAATACATTGAGGAGACAGGGAGATGAATTGTGTAGATGACATGGATTAGAAGTATCACAGATAATACTGTGATGGATTTCAATCCAAATCCAGCATGATCTCAAAATGCTGGAACCCCAGAATAATACTGACAGAGTGCAGTTTGACCCAGCACAACTGATCAGATCCAGTGGCGTTCCAAAATGTCAACTGCACAAATACGAGATGAGGACAGTTCATTTGCCAGCAGGCAGGTGGAAAAAGCCAAGAGTCTGAAGTCCTCACAACGGGGACACAGTTCCTAAAATCATGATTGCAACTGTGTTTGCATTATTAAGAAACTCTGATGCTTAAATGATGATTCATGGTTTACGAAAGGCACTTGTGGGTACTCTATTCTCACACCAACCCTCTAATGTGCACAAAGCATGTATTATTACCCCATTTTACAAGTGAGGAAACTGAGGCCCACAAAGACTCACTGACTTTCCCAAGGTTGTAAAACTAGTCAGTGACTGGACTGCAATCAGAATAGAGGCCTTCCAAAGTCTGGTTCTGTGCTGTCTCCATGCCCCACCTCACCTGAGAGCACATTCCCAGTGCCCAGGGAATGATGTACTCAGGTCCTTGGTGCTGTCAGACGACATGGAGGGGAACGAGGACTTAGGAACGCAGAATCCAATCGTGATTTGATAATGTTTATTCATTCTAGATTACTGACTAAGATGTATCAATATTTAAGAGCTAACCAAGGCTATAGATGAATGCAGTAAGAGCAGCTCTTGTTCACACTAGGTCTTGAAGCAGTGCCATTTGCTAAAGTTTCCGTTTATTTCCAGAAATTAACTTCTATAGAATCAGTCTGATCCAAACTGTTTTGTAAATAGATGATTTTTTTTCTGTATTATTTCCACTCATGAGTGATAGTGAAAATGACCAGATAAAGAAAACCAAGAAGATGCAGTCTGCATGTATCCTGCCCCTGACCTTTGGAATTCAGCCAGTTCCAAAAGTACACTTGGCATTTTTCTGTCCCTCTTAACTCAGTTGGGCTTCCCTGGTGGCTCAGTTGGTAAAGAATCTGCCTATAATGTTGGAGACCGAGGTTCAAGCCCTGGGTTGGGAAGATCCCCTGGAGAAGGGAATGGCTACCCACTCCAGTATTCTTGCCTACGAAATCCCATGGACAATGGAGCCTGGGCAGAGGGCTACAGTCCATGAGTCACAAGAATCAGATCTGACTTAGAGACTAAAGCACCACCACCACAACCAATTAAGTTGGTTAGCAGGGTGTAGTCCTGGTCCACACATTGGCACATGGCAGGGGAAGCCATTCTTCATCTAGGCCAGACACTGGCCCACAGAAATGGGCCTGTAGGATGAAGAACATGACGAAATAAGCAGAAGCCAGGGCAGGTGGCACTGGGATGCTGCTGGCCCCCAGGAAGGATTATCCCACAAATGCAGCTGTTCTTGGAAATGTAGCATCTTTGCTCCAGGTTACACAAGCCCCACTATGAACTGTAAAGGAGTCAGACCATCTCCAGGACACACCTGCCTTGATGGAGCATTGGATCTCAGAGTTCCAGGGTGTCCATTGGCACCTCTAAATCAATACACAGGGTTTACAGAAGCCCAGAAATCAAAGTTGGGAAGGGAGACTTGGGAATATGACTCTGATACTAATTATGTTTTCTGCCTCCTTCACCGACCACATCCAGCTTCATCTCTTAATTGTAGAATGTCACTGGTTTGCTAGTACAGTGCTAGTATAGTGTGGTTTGCTTCCAAATGCAGACTCCCCCAGTTCTAGGTATTCTAACTGTTCTGTTCACATCTGGAAGGCTGTGGTTCTTTGCAGTGTGTGCATGGTGGGGCTAAAACACAGTTCCACCCCCCTTTGATTCGCTTTTTGATTCACAGATTCAGACTGATCACAGAACTAGCCAAGCCAGTTGTATCACTGAAACAAACACTTTGACCAGCCTTTTCTCCCCCATTCAGGGCACACACGTGCTTCAATCGATTGGATCTTCCACCTTATCCCTCGTACTCCATGTTGTATGAAAAGCTGTTAACGGCAGTAGAAGAAACCAGCACCTTTGGACTTGAATGAGAAACTGGCAACTTCCCTGACATTTTCCTGGCCAGTGACATCATCCTTTCCCTTTCCCTGAATCAACTCTCCTTTGATTTTGGTATTCTGTGATTTTCATTTTCAAACCAAATCAGGATTGACGAGCTGTGCATGAAGAATTGCCTTCTTCTAAGATCTAACCTTCAGGCTTATCTCCTCTACTTTCAATGAACTGCTAGCCTGTATGCAATATTTAAAAAAACAGCTGTCTCAAGGTCTGTGTATATCTCCGCATACCTCCATTACTAACAATGAAATATGAATGCAAGTTATGCTACACTTGACCAAATGGTAATAAATGTTTACTTCCATTTCTATGATTTAAGGGGAAATTTGAGCATTAAGCATTCCAAGCTTTTCTACACCCATGTCTTCTGAGCAGAACCACCATTTGTTTTTATAATTTCTAACAACCAACTTCAGAATAGGAGCTGATCAACTCTTTCTTTTCTTCCCATTCTACTTTTCCCTGGGCATCCAATCCATCCAAAAACAGCAGTGGCTAAACCGAAATTTTGATATATTCAACTCATGATTTGTATGTGGCATCGGCCCCATCAGCTGGAACTAGCCTAGACATATGGTGCAAATATCACACTTTCCAACCAATAATAACAGCAAGAAAAACACCTCCTGCTGATGCAATGCAGGGCATCCCAGTGGTTGTGGGGATTATGGTTCGACTTGAGTTCAGAGAAGTCTGGGGGTGGGGACACACCCCCTGTGAACACCCACCACCCAAGAAGCACAAACTTGTGCACGCGTCCAAGAAGGAGATTGCATTATGTAGCATAAACAACGAGGCTTCTGCCCTCATGATGTTGTGTAGAAATGCTGAAGCAAATGGGAGAAAGGGGAAAAGGACATCAGGATGATTCGGAAGGACATGCTCAGTTGCTCTGAATGCTTGGGGTCTGAACTGTTTTATTTCGCTTTGTTTGATCACAGGTCTCTTTCCCAGAGGGGGAAAAAAATGTCCTGATAATCTCATGACTTCCGTGCAAGCCAAGTAATTACTTGTTTGGCAAACAAACTTTTGTTTCAACTTTGATGGCATTTTTATTTTTCATGTTTACTTTTCGGTTTTTCTTCACCATGGTGTTCAAATTCCTTCACATCTGATTGTCCACAGGGACCATGCTAAATCAGAAGCTGCAGAGAGCGATGGTGCTTGTTAGGGATCAAGGGCAAAATAATACATCTCCTTCCTCCATAGCAATCCTCCTGGAGCAGAGACCTAACCCCCCCCCCCCCCAAGGCACACCAATTTCTGTCAAAGAGGGATCCAGTTTCTTTTAGCATTCAGCAAAGAGATGTCTCAGTAAATGTAGTGTTTCAGAGTAATAGTTGCAGGCTCCAGAGACAGCCTGACCTCTTGATTACATTTGGAAGAAACCCAAACATGATGGTCATTTGCTATTTTTCTAATGTTGTTATCCATGTCGTCTTAAATATGTTGTAAATGAAAGTGTTTTGCTTCACTGGGAAAAGAAATGTTGAAATGTTACATTGTTGTCCTTCAATATATATTAAACAAAGGGAAAATGTGAGAAACGTGGGCAAGTTAATTTCATCTGGAACCATGTCTTGTATTCATGTTGGTTTGTGTCCAGACAATGCATCAGTTGTGTTCCCTGCCCTCCATAAGGAAACATTCCTTTAGTAGGAATTCGAATGCCCAGCACTCCTTGCTGCTGTGTACCTGTGGTCCATCAAGGAATATGTATGTTACAGAAATCTGGCCTTCTGTTGTTGTCTACAAAGAATATTTACTGACATAGGATGATGGAATGTGTAAGTTCCATAATGCAGAATCTGAGGGATCTGTATCATTCAGGACATGTCTCAGCATCTGGAAAGTCATGGATTCCAGTAGAGCTATTATTTATGAAATCAGGACATAAGGATGTTGCAAATTATTTCACCATCCTATATAGAAGAGCATCTTTAGTAAAGGGAGCATCTTTCATTTTTAGAACTTGGTGTTAGATATATGTAAATACTGTTAATTCAAGCATTCAGTTCTTTTTTTTAGGACTCGTATGTTAGGCTTTGGCAAGAGAGAAAGCTGTTCCAAAATGGAGCCTGTTCCCAGGAATCTTCACAATTAACACAAATATCTAATTAAGCTGTTAATAGATTAACTGATGTGTATTCTCCCCAATACAGAAGGAACAAGGTATCCTAGAAGATATGTATACATAGAAAACTTAGACATGAATGGTTTTCAACTAATATCTCCTTATTCCTACTGCCCTACCCAATGCCATGGTTCAGATATATCCCAGAAGCATTACAGGAACAGTATTTCATAAGAGTATGAAATTCCAGAAAGAAACACTCATGTCAGAGTCCCTGAAAAATGTGAAGTGTGCTTAATAGGGTCCCAGTTTCCCTTACAGCCTTGCACAGACTCCCTGAGGAATGAAGACAAAGACGACAGATAGTTGTTATTGAAAGATCTTTATTTCCCTTTGTTCCAGATTATGTTTTGTTACTTAATATATGTATAACATTATATATATATATATGTAATTACATGTAAACAAAACAGCTATATGACTCAATTATGCTCTTAATGTTACCATATGGAGGTGCAAACCACTCCAAATCATATAATTCATAATGAGCAAGATAGATCTCACTCATTTGTTACCATGTATAACTTATTTTTAAAGTATTTGTTTTCTCCATGGAGGCACATTATAAAATTAACTTTTAAACCACGCTTTCCCTAAAACAAGATCTTTTAAAGCTATTTTTAGTAAGAGTATATTACCTTTAATTGGGGGACAAAAAAAAAGCAAATGAGAGAACACTTATGTGTCAATTTGAAAAATGCTTCAAAAATAATATGAAGTATTATAATAATTTTGTGTATGTTCCATTTTATTCTATTATATGAAAATGATAATCTAAAAATAGAAATGGACTCTGCAGATTCAAGAGAAGTGCTATAAAGCTACTGATTTCTTTGTAATTCCTATGTCTGTAAGTTGACCGTGGTTGTGAAAATTTTTTACTACCATCACAACTGTCATTCAAAGAGAAAATTAAGAAAAAGAGGTATACGGTTTGTTGGCAGGCTTTAAATATACAGAATCTCTATCTTTTTCTCTTCTAACACATGATCATATGTCATTTAACAGTAAGTGCATTTGTATGACCAGCCCACAAGCTGGACCTTCCAGAACAGTTCTAATGTTAGATCTGTGGCACCATCAGTCCACGTGTCAAACCACATGTCCCAAATTTGGGTTCAGAAAATTTCTCAGTTGCCACAGATGTTTTCCCAGTCAAGGTAAAACACTTTCAAATGAAAATAGTTAGAACTTTACATAACAAATGTGGTGCTTTATTATTATTATTATTATTATTATGTACTTCAGTGTTCATTCTTAAAACTACTGCAATACTATATCATCAAAGTCTGGGATGGATGTTCCAACCATCATAAGGTCCAAAAGAGAACGTGTTATTTTCCTGTTAGTGACATGTAGTCCCTTTGTTCTAGTAGAAAAAAAAAAAAAGGTGCCTAGAGGTAGTATTTAGAGTAAATATTGTTCCATTAGCCTACTTCTTGCAGCTTCCAATTTACCTAAAGAAATGTCTATAATGATTTTGTTCAAGTCTTTGTTCTAGACAATAGCAGGAGAAGTCCTTGTTCTTGGGCTGATTTTGCTTCCATCGACAAGAGAAATGTCACGTAATACTCAGGCCAAGCTTTCTCTTCCATCCTACCACCTTCAAGGAATGTCAATAAACACTTTGGTATGGCATTGTGTGTGCTCCTTATTGCAAACAGAAGGCTAGGGTCATGCACAACAATTTGTATCATGCCTCTGCTCTTACTGAGTATAGGCAATAAAACAACACAGAAGACTACCAGCTGCTATGGTAAGTACTCCCCTGGGAAAATTATTTATCAAAAAGGCATAATAATGTGCTCACAAGCCGTGAATAAAGGGACAGGTTTTGTAACAAATTCCTGGTATAGGCCATTTAGAATGGCACACAAAGTGTGAAATTAAGGCGTGACCTTTCTGTTGAACCAGGCATCCTCTGGCTTATTGATTCCCTACCTGTTGAGATGCTTCTACCAAAGCTTCAGGCCAGAGCCTGATACCTGATGCGACCCCAGGACGAAGCTTAGCTACAGACAAAGATGTTGTGGCTGGTGGCATATACCATGACTCCCAATGCCTCAGTGATGTTCTCTTATCTCCTTCCAGATTTCTAAAAGAAAACCATGTGACTCTCACTGGGTGGCCAGCAGTTGATTTATTCTTTGAGGAAAATATATTTTATTCTCAGAAAAAAGTATGGGTAGAATTAAGGAAAAACCTGAGAGATCTCATATTGTTTTTATACCCATGCTGGGTTTATGTTAGACTCATTCAATCTGAAAGTAATTTTTCTCTTAAGAAAAAAAATTAGCCTAGACTATCACTGACAAAGAGGGGTAGATGATATTATTTTGTGTTTCAATCTTATCATTATTCTGAAATCAAGATTAAATTTCAGATCTCCTGATTTCTATGACCATACCTTCCCAGTACACTGTGCTGATAATTCATTAATTATATACTATTAAAAAAAAAACGACACACAAAGCTTGTACTCAAGATGTGGTTTAAATATAGAGGACTCTTCTCTAACAGAATAAATGGAGTTACAGAAAGTTAGGATCACCTTTATCAGTGAGGTAGGAATCACGTTTTGGAGAAGACAGTGGCATCCCACTCCAGTACTCTTGCCTGGAAAATCCCACGGACAGAGGAGCCTGGTGGGCTGCAGTCCATGGGATCGCTAAGAGTCGGACATGACTGACTGTCTTCACTTTCACTTTTCATTTTCATATATTGGAGAAGGAAATGGCAACCCACTCCAGTGTTCTTGCCTGGAGAATCCCAGGGACGGGGGAGCCTGGTGGGCTACTGTCTATGGGGTCGCACAGAGTCAGACACGACTGAAGCGACTTAGTAGCAGCAGCAGCAGCAGCAGCAGGAATCACGTTTATAGCTGAGAACAGACACTTAGATACTTTTCTCTGTCTAGTTTATCTTGGAAACAGGAATAGGAGACCAGGAGAGGTGATCTGCTCAAGCCACTAAGCTCTATCTTGGGAACAAAAGTTATGCCCTGTCGCAAAATATCCCTTGGGGTCCTGTGCTCCTGAAGCTAACATAACTCTTCAGAAATTTGCCAGGAAAAAAGAAGAAACAGAACCAAAATCTACCATAGTGGATGTCAGGAATCCACAGCCAATGAGTATTCACCTGCCATATGAGTTTGCTGGGGCTGCTATAACAAAGGATTACAATCGAGTGGCTTAAACAGGGTTAGAAGTCCAAGAGCAAGGTGATGATGGGGTGGTTCCTTCTGAGGCTGAGAGAGAGATTCTGTCCCACCCCTCTCTTCCAGATTCCAGTGGTTTGCTGGCAATCTTTGTGTTCCTTGGCCTGGAGATCTCTGCCTTCATCCTTGGGTGATGTTCTCCCCTTCTGTGTGTCTGTGTGTGTCTGTGTTTTAATTTCCCTTTTATATAAGGACAGCCGCCATATTGGCTTACAACCCACCCTGTGGTCTCATTTTTTAAACTTGATTACTTTTATAAAGACCCTAACTCCAAATAAGGTCACATTCTGAGGTACCAGAAGTTAGGACCCCAGTCAGCTCCTTTGGAGGACACAATTCAATCTAATCATCCGCCTACCTGTCACATTGCTGTCATCAGTCCCAACAGTAATAGTAATAATAAATAAAGGCTAGCATATTTAGAACCACGTGATTCACCATCAATTTACCAAAGGCTTTTTAATTGCAATGATAATCATGGAAGAAACAAAACTGTTACCTATAAATTTCTGCTATTTAAAATAATTTAATATCAGCTATATTTCAATTTTTATTAAGTTATTTTAAAATTTTTTCATAAAAATGAATGATTAAATTCTATTGGTCCCTTTCAGCTAAATACTTATTGTGTTTGCTTTTCACAGAAGTAAACATTAAAACATTTTAATGGTCCTTTTGCAGTATTTAAATAGGAGTACCTTATCTATAGTATATAATAAAATAGCTTAATATAGTAAATCAGTGATTAATATTACAGAAAATTCCCTGGTGGTCCAGTGGTTAGGACTCTGAACTTTCACTGCTGAGGGCCTGGATTCAATCCCTGGTTGGGGAACTAAGATCCTGCAAGCTGCAAGATGTGGCCAATAATTAAATAAACATCAAATATCCACTTTTTTTGAAAGAAAATTAATATCATAGTATTTGTTTAATCAAAGGATTATGAAGATGACTGGGATCATAATAAATTTTTCACTACTTAAAAAAAAACCCAACTGGTATTTTCCATGTATTATCCTAGCTATAGTATAGGATCCTATACTATCCTAGCTTTTCATATTATTATCCTAGTAAATGTATAGCCAATATTTGAACAAGGAGCCTGACTTCTGAGTCTAAGTAGTCAGCCACCAGTACCCATTGCTTTCATTCCTTTAAGCATTTTTTGAATACTTTTTACACCCTGAGCCCTGTTCTCAGGAGTCTTTGCCCTCAGGGAGTCCATGGTCCAGCCTATGACACTATTCTTCCCCTTTGAAATTCAGCCCCTGTTTTTAATATGCACAGCCCCTCTCCCACTCACCACTCCAGCTCTTGTGTAAGATGTAATGTCATTGTAAAATAATAATAATAAATAAGCAAAATGCTATAAGGAAAGTGAACAGGAGCCATTGGCTGTTTTCTGCTAGAGAGAAAAGACAGACAAAGATGTGTTTATAATTGAGACAAGATTTGAGCATGTATAAAATTGGGGAAAGTGACAAATTTATCACCAAGAGGGAAACATGTTTTTACTGAAACAGTAAACAGAGAAGGACCTAGAAGTGAGTAAATCAGCCTTAAATCCTTCTCATCTTGAAGACCTAGGAGAACATAGCTACAAAGAAATTTTTTTAAGTGTCTAGAACCTCTGAATGTCAAAACTTGTTTCATTAGGCATCTCCCAGAATGTCCAAGAACTTGCAGTTCTTTTCATTTTATTCCAAAGAGTGTACATTACAGTTTTCTTTTTGCCATTATAGTTATGTAGTTTCTATTTTCTTTTTGTGTTTAAGTATAGTTAATTTACAATATTGTGCTGCCTATTACTTTTTAAGTGTAATAAAATTTAGCTGGGTCATGACTTTTACCCAAACTTTTATATTTGTCCATCTTCTTTCAAGCTTATTCAGAACAATAAGGAGTATCTCTTCTCTAAGATTATAGTAGATATCATAAAATGGCCCCAATTCCTCACTTACAGCCACACCCTGTGAACTCTGGGAGTTGGTGATGGACAGGGAGGCCTGGTGTGCTGCAATTCATGGGGTCGCAAAGAGTTGGACACGACTGAGCGACTGAAATGAACTGAACTTACTACACCTATAACTCTGCTATCACCTCCTACAGGAGCCGAGCATTCTAAACTCTAACCCACCTGTTTTGGCCAGCTTACTGCAAGCAGAGGCTTATAAAGCATTTGGAAAATTGAGCTTGACCTCTCTTTTTCTCTCTTGTTACTCTCCTGTCCTGAAGAGTGTATGCCTGGTATAAGAGGAGGATGAGAGACACAGGGAGCACAGCTGAGACCAGGCTAGACAACCAACAGCCAGTCAATCCCCAAGTATTTGGGCAAACTCAGCCAAGATCGTGAAAGCCACCCAGCCAAACTCCAGCTGAGACATGATTATATGACAGTGGTATTTTGTGATTGTTGTACATCATTATGATGGCAACAGATAACTAACTCAAAGATCATTAGGCATCCTTTCTTTACTGGGATAACTTGAAACCAAGTACTGAAAGTTTAGTTTAACCTTTCGAGTGAGTCCACTATGCCTGGTGGCCACTGTTTAGTTCGAATGAATGATAATGCTGAAGCAAGAAGAGAAATCAGCATATTTATATGAGCTCATCAACAAAAACATATTAAAAATGTGAGCCAGATAGAACAAACAAGGAGAACTTGAAATGATACTGCAGTCTAAAAGGTGTTAAGTAATTACTTCTAAATGTTCAGACAGACTGAGAAAGTATAGAATATATAAATCAAGGACAGAAAATCATAAACTTTGAGAAGCCAGGTAAGAAAAGAATAATACTGTGCCTTTGTCTGTTGCTTTTTTTTTTAATTCTTTAAACATTTACCTTGTAGGAAAATGTGTATCACCTCACAATATTTGACAGATATTGCTTCTAAACTAAGTGAATCTATATTCTTCATATGTTTATCAAATGTAGTTTTGTCATAATTGTATGATAAAAGCAAATATTGCTCAGTTGATGTTTTAAAAATATTTATTTGGTTGCGCTGGGTGTTAGTTGCAGCTCGTGGGATCTAGTTCTCTGATCAGGGGTTGAACCTGGGCCCCCTGCATTGAGAGTGAGGAGTCTTAGCCGCTGGACCACCAGGGAAATCCCTGTTGATTTTTATTTTGTAGATTAAACTATTAGGTTGAGATAAGAACTCTGAACTTCTACCCTGAGAATGCTGAGCCCCCAAAAGTTCATGTGTAAGTGCTTATCCAATGTCATTCAAATCTGTTTTTGTTGTAAGAAGTAGAGTTTATTTTCTTGGTATAGAAACACACACATAAACGTGATTTGATTTGTTAATTATTGTTATTTGTTTTGGTCCATTTTAAAAATAATTTATAAATCAAAATTCTTTGAATTTGTAACTCAGTAAGCTTCATTTATTTTGAGTCTGTGTATCATGCATGTGTAAGTTAATGACAGTAGGGTCTCCTTGGTGGCTTATTTATTTTACAAATATGTAATGACCGTCTTACTCCCCAACAATATTTACCTGCAATTTTGTTCTCTTCATTTTTAAGAGTTCTTAAGGATTTTATGGATAATCCATATCCTACCTATTGTATGGATGCCCATAAAATCTTTTATCCAGAAAATATGTGTTCTTCCCAAGTACTAAAGACTGTTCCTAGATAAAGACTACAAACAACTCAATGAATGCCAAAGAAGTCATACTCCTACATTCCTTGAACACAATGCAATGCAATTAGAAGACAATAGTTTTAAAAGTTATTTATTATAGGATAATAAAAAAAGACTAGCCACAAATCATGGGTATCACTAAAATATCTCTTACATTTTATATCCAACTGGTTCATGAGTATCTCTATTCAGTGGGCTGATAAACAGATCAAACTGTATCAGTTAACGTTTTAATCAGGAAAGTAGTCACTCTGAGTGATACAGAATAAGGACTTTATTATCGGGATGGACCTTACACAGCTCTTGGAGCTGGTAAATAAATCTCTGAAAGCTTTTACAGCCAATGGTTGGTCTGAATCAGGAAGAGAAGCCAGATCTGCAGCAGGGGAGGAAAAGGAAGCTCACAGGGATAAACTGAAACCCGTGATAACAAACTGGAAGCCACATCAAGAACACTGGTCCTTGGCAAAAGTATTAGTCCCTCTCTTGATGGAATTACACACAGACCTGACCCAAGACTCAGAGAAACGGCAGAAAGATTCCTTCTCTCAAGCTCTTCATCTAATCCACCAGCAGTTCCATTCCTTTTCACCAGTTCCGTTGCCACCTCCCTTAGTCCAGCCCACAGTGATTTCCCGTTTGTATTAATGTCATAGTCTCCTTTCAGGATCCGATTAGCACCCTACAGTCTGTTCTCCACCCTGTAGCCAGAATGAGCCTTATAAAACATGTGTTAAATCACGTCACTCTCCAGTGCAAGCCCTCCAATGGTCTCTCATCAGTATATAAATCCCTACATGATATGCCTCGGGCTACCTTGCTTACCTCTTACCTCTCTCTCCCAGCCACACACCCAAACACGTTTTCACCTGAGAGCCTTTGCAGTTATGATTTGCTCTGCTTGAAATGCTCTTCTCCTTCATGTCTGCAAGGTACTCTTTCTCTCTCCATTAGGTCTCTCCACATCTGTCATCTTCTCAGAGAGACTTTTATACGCAACATTTCTGAAGCATAGTCCCCAATCCCTCCCAATCTCATTTTCCTGTTTCATGTTTTTTCAAACTTCTCTCAACCTTCTATCTCTGTTTATTGTATCTCCTACATAAGAATGGAAGCTCCAGGAAAACTTGTTTTGCTTACCCTTATAGCACCAAAGCCTGAAACAGTTCTGGCTAAATATCAATGTAATGAATTCATTTAGTTCATTAATTAATTAATCACTGGCTATTTTCTTGAATAAATGACTGAATTTATACAGGGAGTGAAAAATTAATAAGACCTTCAGTTTCCAGTTCCTCATGTAAGGAGCTTATAAGTCATCACTTCGTCCTGATGACTCAGAAAAAACAAAGACAGGCTGAAAATTCAACACTTCTTGGATCCATGAGAGAGAGAAAGACACGAAGCCAGCTGTGGCCTCAAGATTGGAAAGACAGTCGGGCAAATATCGGGATTAGTGATTGATCAGAGCAAAGACTCAAATTGCCACAGGAGCCAGTGCTGAAGGAGGAAACTCAATGTGAACAAGTCTGAGAGTTAAAACTTCAGGAGGATTTAGTCATAGGGAGGTCCCCACCGTCTTGTGAGACTTCCTTCCAGGAGTTTAACCAGGTTCCCACAGTAATTACCAGAGAAAAATACCCTCAAGCTTCTGGCAGGGGGAGGGGGAAAAGCAACCATTTTGAAACATGCCAGAACACTGTTCTTTTTAACAAGTCCAGCCTACAGGGGAAACTAGCCAAACAGACCCTAACCAGTTGGGGTATTACCAGAGCCGAACTGACTTCAGAAAAGGGAAATACCAAACTCCAGCACACTCTGGTAATACTCTCCCACTTCAGGAGGGAGGGAAAAACTGAGCGACACTTGTGAAGTTCACAGTCCAGAGGCAAAGGCTCAATAAAAGACTGAGACCTGATCCTGGGCCTGTAGAATGCTTCCCCTCCCCCACACCATCATGTGACTGAAGGCCCATTTACAGCGCTTCCTTCTACACAGCACCTCATTTCTTGTTGCTAAGAGAAACACTACTAGGCTTACCAAAAGGAAAACAACAGCAACACTATTTGAAGAGACACAGCAAGCATTAGAGCCAGACATAGCAAGGGTGTTGAAATGACCAGAATGGGAATTAAAAAAAAAACTATGAGTATTATACTAAGGGTCTAATGGCTAAAGTAGACAACACACAAGAACAGATGGGCAATGTGAGAAGAGAGTAGAATTCCTAAGAATGAGAAAGAAATGCTGAGAAAGATAAAACGCAATGTAACAGAAACGAGGAATGCCTTTTTATGGGCTTATTAGACTAGACATGGCTGAGGAAAGAATCTCTGAAATTGAGGATCTCTCAGTAGTAACCCTGAAAACTGAAAAACAAAGAGAACAAAGGCCAAAAAATGCTAAACAATATCCAAGATCTTTGGGACAACTCAAAAAGATGTAATGTATATATAATGGGAATATGAGAAAGAGAAGGGGAAAAGCAACAGAAGACATTCATGAAACAGTGATGACTGAAAATTTCCCCCAATTTCATCTCAGTCCAAATCACAGATCCAAGAGGTTCAGAGAACCAAAGCAGGGGAAATGCAAAAAAAAAAAAAAAAAAAAAAAGCTTTGGCATATCATTTTGAAATTACAGAAAATCAAAGATAAAAGATCCTGAAAGAAGCCTAGAAGAGGTGGGAGGACACCTTACCTATAGAGGAACAAAGATAGTAATTATGTCCAACTTCTCAGAAATTAAGAGAGTGGAGTGAAATGTCTGAAATGTTGAGAGGAAAAAAATCCACTAACCTAGGATTCTGTACACTGCAAATTATCCTTCAAAAGTGAGAGGGGAGTGGTCCAGTGGTTAAGACTCCACTTTCCAATGAAGGAGGTGTGGATTCAGTCCCTCGCTGCGGAATTAAGATCCCTCATGCCACAGGGTGAGGTCAAAGGAAAAGAAAAAAATGAAGGAGGAAAAAAAATTCTCAGAGAAAACAGGGAATTTATCACCAGTAGACTGCCGTGAAAGAAACGTTAAATGAAATACTTTAGGTGAAAGGAAAATAATATAGGTCAGGAACTCAGAACTATTTAAGATAGGACAAATAAGTGAATGAATGAAGGGTGAATAAGTGAAGCTAAAGCCAAGTCCTCAGAGGAACCCGGCTGCTTCTGCTTCACAGCTGGGACCACAGTCACCAGGCCTGCCAGCGTGCACCAGCCTGCCTTCTCAAGGTTGTCCTCCTTAGTCTTGAGCTGCACTGAGGTTTCACAGCCTCCCTCCTAGATCCTGGGAAATGTGGGCTGGGAACCATCTACTCCACCATATTGCTAATATCACCAATACCACACTATCTTGATTGTTGTCACTTTATATTAACAGTTTAAGTCTTAAACTCGGGTAGTGTCAGTCCTCTGACTTTGTTGCTTTCCTGCAATATTGTGTTAGCTGTTCTCAGTCTTTCGTATCTCCATATGAACTTTAAATATGTTAGTTTGTCGATATCCACAAGATAATTCATTAGGATTTTTACTGGGATTATGTTTTTATCTACAGATCAAGACAATGTATTTTGAGGCCTCAAGAAAGTACAGGTAAATTTTTTTAAACACTGCCTAGAATACCTTAGGGATTTAATAAATGTAATTTCTGGCTAAACAAACTTATCTGCATAGGAAACAGAATTTAGGAATGAAAGCATTCCTATGTTGGGCCATTTCACAACAATTACTTCTATGTTTCCAGAGTCTTTGCAGACTATAAAAGGCTGACCTTGACTTTCATTTCCCAAAAGGAGAGCATCAGAAATTATTTTGTAAGCATAATAATTAATCTAATTAATCTTGTTTTCTAGTCTGTGTCCTCAGACCTCAGAACTGTAAATCATAGAAACTAATCCTGGAGTCCATTATATGATTGGGTTTTTTTTTTGCTTTTATTTTCTAGAGCTCATGTGGTTATTTCCTCTAGGCATCTTCTTCATGAGTATTTAAAGGAGAAGTTAGGAGACAGGATCTAGGCTCCTATGCTGCTGATTCTTCCTGAGACATGGAGGTTCTTTTGATGATGCTGTTGCCTCTTGCTCAAAGCTTTCCATCAATCTATTATGTATTTTGCAGAATAATAATAATTCAAAACTTTTGAATTGAATTCAAAAATTCAATTACAGTCAGTAAAATACCAGTTATATTACATTTTCAACCAATCTGAAGTGGACCCACATCTGCTGTCTTGATCTGACATGTTCCTTTTAGAGTTTATGCTATAAAACATAGAATTACAGACAATTTCATTCAGTTCATGAACATATTTCTTTTGCTTTTCATTAGCTTATCTACATGTATTAAGATGTTTAATTTTCTTTCTTTTTAATTGGTCAACTATTTTATTTTTCAGAGGTTAATTTTATTTTACTTTATTGAAATATAGTTGATTGACACTGTGTTAATTTCTGCTATACAGCAAAATGATTCAGTTACACATATGTTCTTCTTCATATTCTTAGGTGTTTAATTTTCTTAATCAATGAACACCTCAGAAGTCATATAGAAAGTTTTCATCTGGGAATTGATTTGCCCCTTTACCAATATTCAAAGCATGTTCAATTCGGTTCAGTTCAGTCACTCAGTTGTGTCTGCCTCTTTGTGACCCCATGGACTGCAGCACATTAGGCTTCCCTGTCCATCAACAACTCCCAGAGCTTGCTCAAACTCAGGTCCATCGAGTCGGTGATGCCATCCAACTATCTCATCCTCCGTCTTCCCCTTCTCCTCCCGCCTTCAATCTTTCCCAGCATCAGGGTCTTTTCCAAAGAGTCAGTTCTTAGCATCAGATGGTCAAAGTATCGGAGTCTCAGCTTCAGCATCAGTCCTTCCAGGACTGATCAGGACTGATTTCCTTTGGGATGGACTGGGTGGATATCCTTGCAGTCCAAGGGACTCTCAAGAGTCTTCTCCAGCACCACAGTTCAAAAGCATGAATTCTTCGGAGCTCAGCTTTCTTTATAGTCCAAATCTACATGACTACTGGAAAACCCATAGCTTTGACTAGATGGACCTTTGTTGGTAAAGTAATGTCTCTGCTTTTTAATATGCTATCTAGGTTGGTCATAGCTTTTCTTCCAAGGAACAAGCATCTTTTAATTTCATGGCTGCAGTCACCATCTGCAGTGATTTTGGAGCCCCCCCAAAAATAAAGTCTGTCACTATTTCCATTGTTTCCCCCTCTATTTGCCATGAAGTGATGGGGCCGGATGCCATGATCTTCGTTATTTGAATGCTGAGTTTTAAGTCAGCTTTTTCACTCTCCTCTTTTACCTTCATCAAGACACTCTTCCGTGCCTCTTGGCTTTCTGCCATAGGGTGATGTTATCTGCATATCTGAGGTTATCGCTATTTCTCCCTGCAATCTTGCAACTTCTGCTTCATTCAGCCTGGCATTTTGCATGATGTACTCTGCATATAAGTTAAAAAAGCAGGGTTACAATATACAGCCTTGACTGTATATACTTAACAATATACTCCTTTCCCAATTTGGTTATTCCATGTCCAGTTCTAACTGTTGCTTCTTGACCTGCATACAGATTTCTCAGGAGGCAAGTAAGATGGTCTGGTATTCCCATCTCTTGAAGAATTCTCCACAGTTTGTTGTGATCTACACAGTTAAAGGCTTTGTCATAGCCAATAAAGCAGAAGTAGATGTTTTTCTAGAACTCTTGCTTTTTCTATGATCCAGTGGATGTTGGCAGTTTGGTTCCCCTGCCTTTTCTAAATCCAGCTTGAACATCTGGAATTTCTCAATTCACGTATTGCTGAAGCCTGGTTGGAGAATTTTGAGCATTACTTTGCTAGTGTGTAAGATGAGTGCAATTTGTGCAATAGTTTGAGTATTCTTTGGCATTGCCTTTCTTTGGGATTGAAATGAAAACTGACCTTTTCCTGTTCTGTGGACAAGAAAACTGCTGAGTTTTCCAAATTTGCTGGCATATTGCATGCAGCACTTTAACTGCATCATCTTTCAGAACTTGAACTAGCTCAGCTGGAATTTTGCTAGCTGATGATTTCATTAGATTCCACAACATTGACCAAACAGCTGTTGAATGACATTGTGACATTGTGCTTCATTTCTGTTCTCTCAGATCCATGAGCTTTCAAATCTCTCAGATCCTCAAATGTGTGTGAGTTTATCTGCTCTCCAAAGTTATCTTATATAATTTATCTTATAATTTATATGTTATCTTATATAATTTATATCTGGAGAAGGAAATGGCAACCCACTCCAGTATTCTTGCCTGGAAAATCCCATGGATGGAGGAGCCTGGTAGGCTACAGTCCATGGGGTCGCAAAGAGTCGGACACGACTGAGTAACTTCACTTTCACTTTCATATAATTTATATAATTCTTATCTCATATAATTTATATAACAACTGTGATTCTCTCAAATGTAGACTTTATTTAGAAAGGCTAAATGGCCAAGGAAAAGAGAGAAGAGATGATCCTATGAGGTGATTCTTCCTAAGCTAAATATTGAAAAATGGTCATACATTTGACCTAAATGCTATATAAT
The DNA here is from genome assembly GCF_001704415.2 of Capra hircus. Lineage (NCBI taxonomy): Eukaryota > Metazoa > Chordata > Mammalia > Artiodactyla > Bovidae > Capra > Capra hircus. The sequence continues at coordinate 42,667,761 of NC_030811.1, forward strand.
TTTGGCACCCATATGAGAAGTACAAGTCAATCTTTCTTTGATAGGAGGTGTCAAAGGTTACTTATTTGAAATGCTGATCTCAAAGGCATCTGCATCCTCAAAGAGCTTAGATCTATATAACCTACATGTAATTCCCCAGACAGTGCTATGGTATTTTAAAAATAACCAAAGTTTAGACATACAACAAACCCTAATTTGAAGTAGAAGATAGAGAATGTGACTTAATCCCCCATCAGTAGATGGAAAGACAGGGAGCATCCAGGTACGTATGAACTCTGTTTAAAATAACCATATTTCATGCCTGGATGGCTCAACTATGGAATATTTATTTTAAAAACAAAGCCTAAAATTTTTCACTTAAGTATAGAATCAATATATAATCAACCAAAGTCATTTGGAAAATACAGAATATGAAAGAAAATTACTCAATGATAGATAAAAAGAATCACTATTTGAGTGTAATAACATCACCTGTTTTCAATGCACTTTAAAAATATATACTATACAATAGAAACAATTTTGAATCATTCTTTTTTTATAGCTGTCATTGCAAGACAGCTTTATTAATTTGCATTCTAAGTGTATAATTTTCTATTTTCCTAGAGAGGACAGAGACCATTTATTTCTGTATCTCAGTATGTGTACAGAGAAGGCAATGGCACCCCACTCCAGTACTCTTGCCTGGAAAATCCCATGGACAGAGGAGCATGGTGGACTGCAGTCCATGGGGTTGCTAAGAGTCAGATACGACTGAGTGACTTCACTTTCACTTTTCACTTTCATGCATTGAAGAAGGAAATGGCAACCCACTCCAGTGTTCTTGCGTGGAGAATCCCAGGGACAGGGGAGCCTGGTGGGCTGCTGTCTAGGGGGTTGCACAGAGTTGGACACGACTGAAGCAACTTAGTGGCAGCAGCAGTATGTGTAAAGTGGGCTTCCATAAATATTGGTAAATAAATGTGATTGAATTGAATATACAACACTCTGAATGTTTCCCTGTAGGAAATAATTAATGAATTGTCATTACAAGGAGGAGAAGGGGACGACAGAAGATGAGATGGCTGGATGGCATCACCAACTTGATCGACATGAGTTTGAGCAAGCTCCAGGCTTTGATGATAGACAGGGAAGCCTGGTGTGCGGCAGTCCATAGGGTTGTTGCAAAGAGTTGGACACGACTGAATGACTGAACTGAACTGACTTGCAAGACAATAGTGCAGTATTAGTCTAGTCAAGGCTATGGCTTTTCCCAGTAGTCATGTATGGATGTGAGAGTTGGACTGTGAAGAAGGCTGAATGCTGAAGAATTGATGCTTTTGAACTCTGGTGTTGGAGAAGTCTCTTGAGAGTCCCTTGGACTGCAAGGAGATCCAACCAGTCCATTCTGAAGGAGATCAGTCCTGGGATTTCTTTGGAAGGAATGATGCTAAAGCTGAAACTCCAGTACTTTGGCCACCTTATGCGAAGAGTTGACTCATTGGAAAAGACTCTGATGCTGAGAGGGATTGGGGGCAGGAGGAAAAGGGGACGACAGAGGATGAGATGGCTGGATGGCATCACTGAGTCAATGGACGTGTGTCTGAGTGAACTCCGGGAGTTGGTGATGGACAGGGAGGGAGGCCTGGCGTGCTGCAATTCATGGGGTCGCAAAGTCAGACACGACTGAGCGACTGAACTGAGCTGAACAGTTCAGTTCAGTCAGTCAGTCGTGTCTGACTCTTTTCGACCCCGTGGACTGCAGCACGTCAGGCTTCCTTGTCTATCATCAACACCCGGAGCTTGCTTAAACTCAGGCCCATCAAGTCGGTAATGCCATCAACCATCTTATCCTCTGTATTCCCCTTCTCCTCCAACCTTCAATCTTTCCCAGCATCAGGGTCTTTTCGAAGGAGTCAGTTCTTAGCATCAGGTGGTCAAGGTATTGGAGTTTCAGCTTCAGCATCAGTCCTTCCAATGAACACCCAGGACTGATTTCCTTTGGGATGGACTGGTTGGATCTCCTTGCAGTCCAAGGGACTCTCAATAGTCTTCTCCAACACCACAGTTCAAAAGCATCAATTCTTCGGCACTCAGCTTTCTTCACAGTCCAGCTCTCACATCCATACATGACCACAGGAAAAACCATATGCTTGACTAGATGGACCTTTGTTGGCAAAGAAATGTCTCTGCTTTTGAATGTGCTGTCTAGGTTGGTCATAACTTTTCTTCCAAGGAACAAGCATCTTTTAATTTCATGGCTGCAGTCACCATCTGCAGTGATTTTGGAGCCCCAAAAAATAAAGTCTGACACTGTTTCCACTGTTTCTCATCTATTTCCGATGAAGTGATGGGACCAGATGCCATGATCTTTGTTTTCTGAATTTTGAGCTTTAAGCCAGCTTTTTCACTCTCCTCTTTCACTTTCATCAAGAGGCTCTTTAGTTCCTCTTCACTTTCTGCCATAAGGGTGGTGTCATCTTCATATCTGAGGTTACTGATATTTCCCCCAGCAATCTTGATTCCAGCTTGTGCTTCTTCCAGCCCAGTGTTTCTCATGATGTATTCTGCATATAAGTTAAATAAGCAGGGTGACAATATACAGTCTTGATGTGCTCCTTTTCCTATTTGGAACCAGTCTGTTGTTCCATGTCGAATTATGTTAAAATTTTTTCCTAATTTACTGGCAAAAATTGAGCCCCAATTGTTAATTTATATTTCTTTGATTTCTAGCAAATTTGAACATTTAATATGAGTTTACTGTATTTATCCCTTTAAAAATTACTTTTCATTTTCTTGGACCTCTTTCTAACATAGTGTTGCCATACTGCTTATTGGTTTATATGTTCTTTATATCAGTTCAGTTCAGTTGCTCAGTCGTGTCCGACTCTTTGCCCATGAATCGCAGCACGCCAGGCCTCCCTGTCCATCACCAACTCCCGGAGGTCACTCAGACTCGCATCCATCGAGTCGGTGATGCCATCCAGCCATCTCATCCTCTGTTGTCCCCTTCTCCTCCTGTCCCCAATCCCTCCCACCATCAGAGTCTTTTCCAATGAGTCAACTCTTTGCATGAGGTGGCCAAAGTATTGGAGTTTCAGCTTTAGCATCATTCCTTCCAAAGAAATCCCAGGACTGATCTCCTTCAGAATGGACTGGTTGGATCTCCTTGCAGTCCAAGGGACTCTCAAGAGTCTTCTCCAACACCACAGTTCAAAAGCATCAATTTTTCGGCGCTCAGCCTTCTTCCCAGTCCAACTAGGGTGTAATTTTTGTTTTAAGTGGATAAATTTAATAAACTCATATGAAATGTTCAAATTTGCTAGAAATCAAAGAAATATAAATTGACTAGTTGGGTTCCACTTTTGCCAGGAAAACTTTTCCCAGTTTGTCTGCCTTTTTATTTGTATATATATTTTAAAGTATATGCAAGAATTTTGAATTTTTAGATAGTCAAATAGTTTCCTTTGAGTTTTTTTCCATGGCTTTAGAAATTATTTCTCCTATAGAAATCAGTTAATCATTATATACAATTTATTTCCAGATTTTAGTCCTTTTATATATAAGTAATTTATTTTATAACCAATTTAATTAATGAACTAGAAGATTTTGGACCTGTTTCATTTTTGTATATAGAAAAACTCAAAACTATGCATCTATTATACTGAGCTGTCTTATTTCATAATATATTTTAGTGTCTATTAGAACCATTCTTATCTTACAAATCTTCTTTTCCAAAGTTTTCCTAGCTATTCACATTTGAAAATTCTTCATGATAAACTTTAGGATAATTTTAATAAATTCCAAAATAAATCATTTGGTGATTTATTAGAATTTTGTTAAATATGTTGATTGATTAACAAAGAATTACAGAATCTAAACTCTTCATTGAAAAACATGCTATATATTTCTATTTGTCTCCTTTCATCCGTCCTAGAATAATTATGTTCTATATAGCTATAAAGTAAAATGTATGCTTTATGCTTTTTTGTTAGGGTTGTTTCTGCATGTTTTATTTTTCCTTCTATTGCAGATAGAAAATTCCTTTTATTCTCATTCTTTATATTGTTTTTATTTATGAAAGCTGGTATTTATTTTTATTTTATTTAATCACCTTTTTCTAATTTTTAATTTTCATATTTTCCAGATTCTTCTGGGTAGTCTAGAAATGTCCTGGAACTATCTATATTCAACAATGTTACCTGTTCCTTTGGACCATTGTCGCTCTTCCTTTCCAGCAGGAACCAGTCTGGTCTTCCTGCAACATTAAGTAGGAGTCCCAAGAGCAGGTGTCATCACTGTACCCCTGACTTCAGTTATGATGCTCCTGCAAGTTTTAGACATGTCTCATTAAGTTTAGGATATTCCTTTTTATTTCAGGTTGTTCAATTTTTAAAAAATTAACCATGAATGGGTATTGAATATTACAAAATATTTTCCAGTATTTATTAAGTTGATGGAATTTCTTTCCTCCACTAATCTGAACAGGGAGTGAAGCACCCTGAATTGTCCTGGGATAAAATCTACTCTGATATGATGTATATTTTCATATACTGCTTAAATGAATTTTGTTTAATATTTTTGAGGCCATGTTTTTCCATCGGTTTGAAAATTTCTGTAAAACAGAAGTTTTTATAAAAAATGAAGTGTAATGTAAATAATGCATATATCCATGCAAGCCAGAGTAAAACTAGGCTATTTCATCACCCCAGAAAATCTCATTTTGCTCCTTTTCAATCTCCTCCACCCTGAAATCAACCCCTCTTCTGATGTCTATCACCATAAATGAGATTTCCAAGCATTTGTGATTTTATAGAGCTTTCAGTTGTGGTCTTAGTTGTACGCCAAATCAGTAGGTAATGTTTGGTTTCTTGCTTAATTCCACTATGATCACAGAACATAGTACTCTGTAGAACTTCAGTTCTTCGAAACTGTTGAAATGTGCTTTATGATCCAGTACATAATAAATATTCTTGCACCAAAAGGATGTATAGCCTGCAGTGTTTTATTTACATAGATTATGTTGTTTGTTCATTGTGTTGTTCAAACTGCTAAAAATGTTTCTTTGTTTTTTTATGTGCTTGTCCAATCACATAGAGGAGTGTTAAAAATCTCAGGTTCTGATTATATTTATTTCTCCTTTTAGTTCTGTCATTTTGCTTTGTATATTTCAATGCTATATTTTTAAGACCATACAAATTTAGAATTTTTATAACTTACTTACAGATTGATCCTTTTGTCATTAAGAAATGTTGCCCTTTATCTCTAGTAATGCCTCTTGCCTTAAAAATCTACTTTGTCTAATATATGCATAACTACACCAGTTTTTCTGTTAGCTACTATTTATATGGCATAAATCTTGCTATCCTTTTAATTTCAGCCTTTCTGTAACTTTCTATTTAAGGTGTCTTATTGAAGTACAAACAACTATATCCTGTCTACAACCTTTGCCTTTTAATCTAGGGTATATCAAATTCCATTCAAGTTTGCAGTAACTGCAGTTTTAAAAAAAACAACTTCAGTTTGCTTAAACATATCATCTTACTATGTGTTTTCTACTTGTCTATTCTTACTTTATGACCCTTTGCTTTCTGTTCTTACTTCTTTTGAGTTTTTTTATTATCCCATTCCCTCCTCGCCATGAATTTGTTATTCATTCTTTTTCTATTATTTTCATTGCTAATCTAGAGATTATAATATTAATTCTTGATTTATTAAAGCCAGGTACTTTTACGAATTCCCACTCAGTGCTAGAACTTTAGCGTATTTTCATTCCATCTCTTTTTCTGTGCTATTTACTCCCTCTCTTCTTTTGTGCTATTATCGTATATATTTTAATTCTATATCTATAAATATTTAAATTCAGAAGGCATCATTTTTATTATTATATACAGTTCCTATTTCTTTATATTTAGCCACATATTAATCCCTTTATTCTTCTGCATCCCTTCAGACATTCTCACAATTTTATTTGGGATTACTTTTCCAGCTACGTAAAGAACTCTTTTTCAAATTTCCTTTAATGTAAGTCAGCTGATGATCTTAGTGTTTGTTATAAGAATGGCTGTATTTTACTTTCAATTTTGGAGAACATTTTTACCGGATAGTATATAATCTAGATTGGCCGCTAATTTCTTTTAGCATTTTGAAGATATCTGAAGATAGTTATTCTGCATTGTTTGAGAATAAGCTCTTGATCTTCTGTTGCTCTTTTGCAGATAATATATATCTCCTATATATATATTATATATATATATAATATATATCTCCTTTCTATAATATATAATATATATCTCCTTTCTCTATTTTTTCAAGATTTTTGTCTTCAGTTCTTAGTAGTTGACTATGATCTGCTTAGGTATGATTTTCTTTTCTTGAAACCCTGCTTAATATTTATAAAGTTTCTTGATTCTATGAGTTGTTGTCTTTCATTAAGTTTGAAGAATTCCTGGCCGCTATATTTTAAAATATTGCTTCTTTTTTCTCTTCCCTCTCTGTCTGATACTTCAGTTATATGTATGTTAGAACATTTTAACACATAGTACCTTATGTGCTTTAGTCTCTTTTCTGAACATTATTTCCTCTTATCTCTTGCATTTCATTTTGCAAATTTTTTTATCTATTAAGATCCCTAATCAGGTTCACTAACTCTTTCTTAAGCTTCATAGAATCTGTTATTAAACCCATCTATTCAGTCATAGTTTTAGTTTGTGGGTTTTTCCCCCAGTTCTAAAAAGCCCATTTTATTCTTTGGATTTCTCAGTTCTGTGCTGAAATTCCCTATCTTATAATTTAATTTCTTGAAGATATTAAACACAATTATTTAAAATATGTCTTTAAAATTCATTATCTGCATCTTCTTCCTGTTTATTACTTTTTCTATTTTCTATCTTTTTCTCTCAGTTTCTAAGATAATTCTTCTTGTGTGCCCCCCTTTTAAATTAAGTGCCCGACATTGTGTATGAAATATTGTAGAGATAATGTTGACCTTGGATGATGGTGTTTTCCTCCAGAGGGGATTTTCTATTGCGTTTTGAAGCTGTTCTTCAGTCCTTGAGAGAGCTTGTCTATTTCCCTTTACCAGTACTCCTAAGATGTAGCACTTTGGGGTGTCAACTACAAGTCTAGAGTGTCTACCAGCTCCTTCTTCTTAGCAGATCCCTAAACTCCAATTCTTTGTCTCTCCAGCCTGATGAGACACCTAAAAGCCCTGCTTATTTTCTCACCCTTTCAGTCATTGCTTTGGAATTACCAAATGCTTCACGGGAAAGGGGTGCCATTCTGGGCTGCCCTTCTTGTCTGGATCTCGGTGGTTCAAGTTCTTGCTGCTTTTGAAACTCTCTGATGTTTCAAGTAGAGGACTATCTAATTTGAAAAAATTTGCCAACTTTCTCAGTGAGAGTATTGATCACACATAGACTAACTCATCATTGCCAGAAGCAAAACTCTGAGGAATGACATGATCTAATTTAGATTTTTTAAAAGATCACTCTGGTGGCCTCAAAAATAAGTGATATGGAATTGAGGAGGAAGAGGGATGGTAGCAGATAGCCTAGTTAGGGAGCTATCACAATAATCCAGACCAGAGAGAATGGTAGTTGTGGTCATGGGGAAATGGAGAGGAGTGATCAGATTCTGGATATGTTTTGAAGGTAAAGCCAAGAGGATTTCTTACAAAATGGATGAGGGGTATGAGAGAAAGAGAGGAGTCAATGTTGACCCCAAGGTTTTTGGCTTGAACCACTGGAAGGATGGAAATGGCATTTACTGAGGTGGGGAAACTTGGTGGGACTGCATTTATGAAGGATGATGAGGAGATGACTTCTGCTCGTTAAATTTGAAATGCTAATTTGTTATCCAACTGGTGATGCCAAGTGTATACTTCAATATATGAGTGTGAAGTTCAGAGAATGGTTGGAAACTAGAGATAAAAATTTTGTAGTCGTGAGCATACGGATGTAATTAAAACCTCAAGACCGGATGAGAGCACCTTGAAAGTTAAATATAGAGAAGACTGTAGGGCTGGTATGCGGGTTTAAAAATATTTATCCATCTCTTGCCTTCATGTCCTCCTCTCATTGTGGGAATGTACCAGATGCCCCAGGCAACTTCCACGTGCTGTACAGCAGCCCTGATCGGCCCTGATCATCACCTCTCCTGACCCGCCCAAGGGAAGGGATCGTGAAGCTCTGGCTGGTAGCTCCTACGCATTTTCATTAATGTAGGGCTCAGATTTGCAACACTCAGATGCTTAGCAGGTGCGTAACTGGCTGACGCAGCGGGTCCTCCAGTCAGAAGGGTGGTGCTGTGAGTCGCCTGCAGATTGTCGGGGCCTGCCGCCGGGCCCCCCGCCAGGCTGCACCTTCTCCCCCTCAGCTGCAGAGGGCGCGCGCGAGGCACGCGGCCCTCAGGAACCCAAGGGAGCTCCCCGGGGGGCAGGGGAGAGGCGGGGCCGGACGTGGGGCGGGGCCAGGCGGCCTGGAGGCAGCCGGCCGCAGTCTGTGCGCAGCTCCGGGCAGAGCGGGTGGCATCCTCGCGCCGGCTCGGGGCAGCTGGAGGCGGGGCCGTTACCCGCCGGGAGCTCCGAGCGAGCCGGGTGGCAGGCAAGAAAAGCACGCCCGAGCGCCATGATTCCTCTCGAGAAGCCGGGCAGCGGCGGCTCTTCCCCGGCCGCCGCCTCCGGCTCGGGTCGGGCTGGCCGGGGTCTGGGCGCGCCGCGGCGGCCGCCGCCCCCGACCCAGGCCCGCGGGCTGCTGACGGAGATCCGCACCGCTGTGCGCACCGAGCCCTTTCAGGACGCCTACACCCTGACCCCGGGCCGGGAGTTGGGCAGGTGAGGCCGGCGGGCGCGCGCAGATAAGTGCGGGAGGCCGGCCGGCGCGGGGGCAGATAGCGCGTCGGGACCGGGTACAGACGTGGGTGCGGGCGGCGATTAGGGCGGCGGGGCCCCCCGGCCACGAGTCCACGCGCGGCTTCCCCCAAAGCCGTGGTAGCGGCCATGAGAAAGGCTGCCGCCAGAAGCTAGACCCCTTCCTCTTTTTGCTGCGGGCGTTTCAGCCTCTGTGGTCCCCTGTACGGTAACTTAACGAGGTGGCGTGGGAACCACGCTGCGAATCTTTCCCCGCGGCAGCGAGTCTGAAGTCAGCACAGGTGTGGAGTCAGCTTTGGTTTTGCCTGCGGACTTGTGGGTTCCTGCTTCTGTCTTTGTGGCTGTGATAGAGGAGCGCAGAACCCCGAGCGTAACAGCTTCTTTCGCACCAGCCCTGGGCTAGTTTCCGTCAGCCGCTTTCTGCTGACTTCAGTTGCGATTTCTTGGGTTTGTGGTGTTTGCGTTCTGAAATATTTAGGTCCGTGTGCTTTTTTAAGTTCAGATCGGTTTCACTTGTGGACTCTGGGCCCTTGTCTGACTCTTTCTACGCAGTGATACAGCCCTTGCCTTTTCTTCCCCATCTCGTTGTTGTTTTGTAGGGGTAGGGAGAGCTTAGAATTTGGTCTGTTTTTAAAATCGCAAAAGGTGAAGGCTGTTGGGATACTTTACGTCTTGTACGTTGAAGAGGGGTCACAGAGTGATAGGTTTTGTTGTTTAGTCGTAAATCATGTCCGACTCTCTTGCGACCCCATGGACTGTAGCCCACCAGGCTCCTCTTGTCCATGAGATTTCCCAGGCAAGAAAAGTGGAGTGGGGTATTGCCATTTCCTTCTGCAGGGAATCTTCCCGACCAGGGATTGAACCAGCATCTCCGTGCAAGCGGATTTTTCTTTCTATCTTTCTTTTTTACTGCTGACCGACGGGGGAACAGTAGAGGTTTGGGGACCGACTTTTTCTCTGAGAACAGTTTGAAGAAATTGTCAGAAGCACTGGCTTTGGGGTCAGACCCGAGCTCAGATCCCCACTCTGCTTGCTCTGTGTGCCTTTGGATGGTGACTTAGTCTCCCCAGCTTCACGTTTCCCACCCATAATATCAATATAGTGACAGTACCTCCCTCATGGGGGTGTTGAGAAGGTGCAGGGGCTGTATAGGTCAAACCACTGGTCCTGGCACACAGCATTTGATAAGTGTTAGCAGGTGCTGCAGACATCTATCAAGTTGGCAAAATCTCACCATATTGTAATGGGGAATGGGCCTGACAGTTATAACAGCCTTCATTTGAGGGTCTTGGAAAAAAGTCTTATAACAGTGATTACAACGTTAAAAACAAGCCGCCTTACGAATGTTAAGGTAACCTTTAGAAATCGTTTTTTGGCAAAGAAACTGACCTTAAAAGTGTCTTATTTATTCCACATGGGAAAAGGAAAAACGTCTTCCAGGGCCAAGCTTTACTTCCCTCTGCTAGGCACTAATTAACTGGATCTTTGTGCACTCTATGACAAAAGAAGACAGCTCCTGACTCATCTAGGTATTCTAATTGGTGAAAATTCCAGACATTCTGAAGTAACTGATTTCTCAAGGAAGGAAAACTAGGACTCCCCATTGTTTGGTTGTCTGGCTTCATTCCACAGAAGGGAAAACACATTACACAACTGAAAAATGTCTTCAGGTGGCAAGCACTGTCTTGTAGGCTCGTAATAGATGATTTAATCGGAAAACAATTGATTTGCTCCCTACCAGATGTTGTGACAATCCCTCCAGGAACCAGGGAGGTTAAATCAACTTTCATTTTAACCTCTATTATAAAATTAGTTTGTCTGTAAAGTTGTGTTCGTTTGCTTGAAGGTTATGACATCTTTTACATATCTTATATGAATTTCTTTACATAAGCAAAAACTCCAGAAGCACAGAATACAGTTAGATAGGTACTTGATATAAGAGCCCAAAACTGAAAAAGAAAATGAATGTATTTGTTTCTTTTTGGTTCCCTTTTCTTCACGGAGAAGTGTAACACAGTGGTTAAGAACATGGACTTAGCAGTTAGTCAGTCTGTGATTGAGTCTTCACTCTTTACTTACTGGATTCCGTGGTAGCTCAGACAGTAAAGCCTTTATCCGCAGTGAGGGAGACCTGGGTTCTGTCTCTGTGTGGGGAAGATCCCCTGGAGAAGAAAATGGCAACCCACTCCAGTATTCTTCGCTAGAAAATTCCATGGATGGAGGAGCCTGGTGGGCTGCAGTCCATGGGGTCGCAGAGTCGGACACCACTGAGCTACTTCACTTTATATGTACTTGACTGAGTTACCAAATCTCTGATTACCTCACAGAGTTGTTGAGAGAATTAAATAAATTAACAGCACATCTGTAGCATAAAAGCTGCGCTTGACTTAGGGCATGCATTGAGAAACTGTAATGCGTTGGGTAGCTAAGTGAATGGCATTTTACGTGTAACCAAAACGCAAAAACAGGAAAACCTGCACAACCTCAAAATGTGTTTCTATCTGTTGCGGAAGTAGAAAACCTCATTGCAAAAGACCAGGGAACTGTTTAGACGTCTCAGGAAGTGAAAGCTCTGTTTTGTATTAGAAGCAGTTTCTGTTTAAGGTTTATCAATTTTGCCTGAATGTTGCAGTTTTGACAGAATGAAGTGTGTTTTTGTGTAATTCAGTAGTAAGAAAAGTAGCCTCTTTTCCTAGGTGTTGACTCTGATATAGGGAATTGATATCATGCTGATGTAGAACTTTAAAATTACTTGTTATCCTTTAATGATGTGGTATGAAAAACAAAGGTCTATTCATTTTGTTCTCTGGCCTTTCATTTAGTGAAAATGTTGAAGAGGTGTGAAGAGCTAACTGTTCAAAGAAATCAAGTTTTTGCAGGCATTCCCATTATTTTATAGAAATATAAAACTTTCAGTGAAGTGGTTGTTTGGAGAAGACATTTTAAATGATCAGTATTGATTCCCTGCTAATGAGAGGATGTAATGTTGATTATTTTAAGAAATACCGCATTCTTTCATGTCTCCAACAGAGTCCATAGTAGCCTAAATGTGGGTAAATATATGATGTAAAATTTTCTTTTATTGCTTGAAACTTGACTTGTTATTCCTGAGGCTTGTTACCTTTCTTTTGAGTCAGGACATGTGCCAATGTAAACCACAGTAACGATTCGAGGTACAGGAACCATGACCTTGGGTTCCAAGAATTTTTTCAAAGAGTTGACTTCCATGGAGCTTTTATTGATAGTGTAGGAACAAAAAAATCTGGAAATTTATTATACTAATTTCACATCAAATGATTTGCCTAGTCTTCAACTTTAACTTTTTTTATATATTCATAAATTTTGTCTTAAGAAAAAAGATATTTTTAAAGCCAAAAGAATATCTTGTTTTTTATACTATTACATACTGATAGTTGAATTTCCCTGTGAGCAGAAAAGGTATAAGTAAATCCGAGTTCTCTGTTGAAATGGGTACTTCATACATGGGGGCTTTACAGTTTTATAGGGGCTTTCACATACATTATCTCATTTACTTCTTATCACAAGCAGATTTGGGAAGTCCTGTTTTTCAGATGAGAAAATCAAGGTACCAGTAGATTGAGTCATATGAGAAACAGTGAGCTGGGACTCCTTGCAATCACTTCCATTATGCCGCAGATGTTTCTCAAAAAAAAAAAAACACTGTAGTCTAATCTTGTGGCTAAAGCAATTTGCCGTCGTTTTTGTGAGAGGACATGTTAATGGGTTCCAAATTGGAGCAAGCACTGCCAAGCTTCAGTGTCATGTGGTTGGCCCTCCCCGGTTGTGTTACCCACCTGGGTCCCTGGACTCTTTAATCAATAGAAATTGATAAGAGGCCAGATGAGAATTCCGGGAGAGCCTTTTCTGGGACTTGGGCTGTAGCGCACAGGAGTGAAAACAAGAACCAGACGCCCTTGCTGATGCCCCTGGGTGGGAGGGGAAGGGGGCGGCAAGCTGGTCCTTTGGATGGGGTAAGGTTAGGGGTCGATGGGTGGGTTTGGCTGGAGGGGGGCTTCAGTGGTGCGCCCACCCCCTTGGTGTGCAGGCCCCTGCTTTTTCTCCCAGCACCTCAGAAATGGCTGTCGGTTTGTGGCCTTTTTCTAGCTTATTGTTCATAACTGACCCCACCTGCACACGCATGAAGTTATTTTTGAGTCCCTTATAGTTCCCTTATATTCTGTTGCTTGAGGAGATGTTTGTACAGGTACAGGCACTCAGGTGAAGGGTCCTAGATCCCAGCCTGTCTCAGCTGGGCCTCATAGTGGGTAGGGACATCCTATCTCATTCTCCTCAAAGCGGTTGGGAGTAATGGGAACAAGGAAGGATTTTTATCAGGAAATAAGAGGATGTGCAAGCTGAAGAGGATGCACAGGTGGAGGTGTTTCAGCAAGTGGATGCCCTTTACCTGGGTTCCTGTCTGTAGGTAACGGCTTCGGGTTGAGGACCTTACAACTACTTGAGCATGTGGCGTAGACTGCAAATCATAATTTCTTTAGAAATAAAGACCCTTGTTAAATAATACTATCCATGTAAAAATTGTGCCTTGTTTTAGGAAAACTATTAAGATTTCTTGGCAGTTTATCATCAGTTTGAAAGATATTTACAGTTTCAGGTAATCTGGTATTTTGGGATGGATAAAGACAACTAGCCGTGTTTGCGGTTCAGCATCAGACATTGTTAGGAAGTACGGCTCCTTCTCTAAGGCACATGCTTTGTTAGGTCAGCTGTTTTAATTTTGAAAAGTTGGAGCTTATGTTAAAAGTAAAAACTTAATTTAAATATATAAACCTTGCAATATAAAATCAAAGTTTTAAAATATATAAACTTAAGGATTTAGTGAATTTCCGCCACTTTGCAAACCTAACAAAATTTTATAAAAGCCGATTATTGAACCAAATGCATTAGAAAGTTAGGTAGCTATAATCATTGGTTTGCCTGTTCAGGAAAGGAAGGAGGAACTCAATTTGTATAGTAAATTTATGCATCAAGTAGAGAGTTTAAGTCGCCTCCAAAACTCTTCAGTTCTGTATGATTTTTTTAATAAATTATCATAGATCTGAAATTACTGCCCCAGACAATAAAAATAGCTGCTGTTCCTGATTGCAGAGCATTTCCTGAATGGCCACTTTGGAAATGTCATTTTCTTTCGTCTTTGCTACCCTACAGGGTTAGTGCCATCAACCCCACTTTGTAGGTGAGGAATCTTAAGACTCAGAAAAGTTGAACAAATTGCCCAAATTTCAAACCAAATCTGGCTTTTGGCTCTAGCTGTTCTTGTCACTCATGCTGACTGATCTGATGGACTCGGCTGATTTTTACACTTAGGATCAGCAGATGGTTTGGTTTTAGTTCTTTCAGAGGTAAGGAAGACAGATCTGATCTAGGTCATTGTTGAACAGAACTTCTTTGCGCCTAAGGCTGTACCCCAGTGCTATTAAGCAAATATTGGACTTGGCATGTTGAGCACACAAGGCTCTTTGGTAGGCTCTGGAAAGTGTTCCCAAATCTAACAAATCAGTCACTACTCCTTTTATGGGCAAAGTGACATGCCACATGGGAAAATCTTGTGGGGAAAACAGCATTTGAGCTGAGCCTGAAAGAATGGATGGAATTTCAGTAACAGTAGCAATGCAAGACACTCCAGCCATTGGCAATAAAACAAGCACAGTGCAGAAAAATTCAGTGAAAGAGAGAACAGCAAGTAGCCCTATGTGGCTAAAATATTAAACCTTATGAGGCTTATACAAGAACAGTGTATGTATCTAGGGTGTTATCTGGTATTGTATTTGTGCTCCTGCCATAGGCCAGGCACTAAACATGGAGTTGCAAAGATGAAGAGGCCAGGTCTCTGAAACTCATAGTAGGGCCAGGAAGACAGGCATAGCCAAAAAATTGTAACGTGTTGGAAGAACTTAAATAATAGGATACACATGGAAACAAAGCCCTTTACTGTAATCTAGAATCAAACCTAGAACCTTGAAACTCACTTTTATTTTTCTTCCTCTATATACACTCAAATCAGCACTTCCAATTTTTTATCTTTGCCTGAGCCTTTATGTGTGTTCATCTTTGTGTGGTAGCCCAAAACTGGTTATATTTGGAATCCATCTATTAGTAAATAAAATTCTCTTTACAGAGAAAGGCACCTCAAACTTCTCCCATCTGAAGCCTAACACATACTCCTCTCCCTCCACCCTCTGCACATCTGTTACCATTCTGATTTTTCCTCTCAGTGGATGGTACCACATCACCCAGGACCCAGGACAGAGATCTCCAAGTCCTCTTCCGCCTTTCCCTCTGCCCTCATTTCTGCTGAAGCTCAGTCTGTCTTGACCTTGAATGCCTTGTAAATACTTCTATCTTCCCAGCCTCTGCTGTGCTACTTTAGTTCAGACCTCTTAACTTTGAGCTATTTTCTTGGCTTCCCTAGTTTCCAGTTAACACTTGGCAATACACTCAGAATTAGCTTTTTAAAACATTTATCTTAGCTTTTTAAAACTCACTAAGGTAAAAGTCTCATAGGTGCCCATTCTTACCTTGAGAAATGAAGCACCAGCTACTTAGCCTGTCATACCTAAATCTACCTACCTGTGTTCACTGAGCCTTCCTAAGCTTTTCCAGTTGCGCACTGGTAATACAGAGATCAGTAAAAACCCAGTCCTTGTTCTGAGGAAGCTTAGACTGGTGGGTCTGACTCAAATGTCTCTTCCTGTTGTTATCTTTGTTTATCCTTCCTGTCGTACTACCCTAGAGTGTGTTATCATTGTTATTTTGAAACATACTCATTCCTAATATCTCCCCCCGCCAAATGATTAATGAAAATCAGAGTTTTCAGTTTAGTGTGTAATAGTGAACTATAGATGTTTGTGAAATGGGTGAAGAGCTCCGGAAACTGAAACATCCTGATAATCTAGGAAGAATTTTGGCTATGCAGCTAAGGAAGTAAACGTGAAACAGACATCTTACATCCTTTGAACCTCATCAGCCTCAAGTCCTTGCATATAACTATGGCCCCGAGAGTCAGAGAAACATTTGTTTCGTGCTTTGGAGAGGCCTCAGTAACTTAAAGGGTTGAGATACAATCACAGTTTTTAGCATGAAGTTGCGGTAAAGCAGGCATACCAGAGCACTGCAGGGTGTGGAATTTAGGGAAACCGTGACATTCTTCGTGTGTTCACTCGACCCCCGTACCTTGAAGACTGAGTCTCACACTTCCGTGTGCCTGGTGGCTCTAGAGAAAGAACAGTTGCCAGAACCTGGCTTCATCTTCTGACTCCCTGAGTGGTTTTGAGGGTTCCCCTCCATCGCCCCAGTCATCCTGAGAGGAGGCAGGGCCGGTTTCCTGGGATCTGCTGTCCTGCTGTCTGCTTCAGTGGGGTGCAGTATCAGAACGGTGGAAGAGTTTTCTTCAGCATGGATTAGGGCACAAGTTGGTCACCCACTGCTGGCTGCCTGTTTTGATGAGGCTTACTAGCTGTATCGAATGATCTGTACATTTTTAAATGATTGAAAAGTCAAAAGAGTCATTTAATGACATGGAAACTATGCGAAATTCACATTTCAGTGCTGGTAAAGTTGTGTTTTGTTTTTTGTTTTTTTTAAAACCCTGCCTCCCCTATTCATTGACCTGTTGTCTGCAGCTGCTTTCACCATACAGCAGACTTGAATGGTAGTGATCAAATCAGCTGGCCAGCAAAACCGAAAGTATTTGCTATCTGGCCCTTTACAGAAAGGTTGGCTGACTCCCAGGATAGTGCATGATATGGGGGAGAGAAAGGGTAAACCTACAGCTGAATGCTTCCTCAAAAACAAGGGTGGTGTCAAGATTAGTGATTGGTGTGCAAACTACTGTGGGGACCCAAAGAAATGGATGCCTAGCAGGAGACCCAGGGTAAGTATAGGTCTCTCCTCTGGTTGCTTCTGGCCTCTGAATTAAGCAATGGCTCTTTTATAACAAGGGTTCCCAGAGTTTATAGGTTAGGGATCCATTCATCTGTTGCGTCTTCAGTTGGTCTTCGGAAATATAGCAATACATTCAGGACAGGTATGTGAGCAGCAGTATTTTACTATAATTTTACACAGAGCTGTATTGCCTAGAGTGTTAGGTGTGGTAACAGTAAATACCTATGTGTTTGCTGTGGGAGTTCTTTGAGGGCAGTCCAACCCAGGCATTTCTAATTTAATAGCAACATGTTTGTTGTCAATTGTATGTTGGTCAGTTTTTTACAAATTAGACTTTCTCTTTTTCCTCTTTTGAAACTTTAGAAATATAGGTATAAAAAAAAACAAATGATTAATGATTTTTTTTCCTCTTCCTTAAAGAAATCCAAAGATGATTAGGAACCTTTTAAAACTCAGTGGAGATGTTATTAGCCTAATGATTTTGTGGGGCCAAAGAAAAAGAAGCATTAGCCTGTGATGCGTAGTTTATTGTTGAATCTTTCTAGTGACCTGAAGAAGTGTGTCATCTCAATTCCTGTTGAGCACAGAGAGCCTTGTTCTAAATTAGGGTGCTGTTAGGTAGATTGCCACCTAATTGATCAGCTGTAGGGCTGTGCCTAAGGATTTTTCATGTAACATTTTTATTGCTGATGGTAACAGAAATTCAGAGGGGATGCACATCATATTTGTGGTTAACAGTAGCAAAGAAGGAAGGATCAGTCCTCAAAATAACATTGGTAGTCTAGAATGCTGGGCCAAACCTAGAAAGTAGAATTTAACAGCAAATTAAAGCCTTGCATTGAAATTTTTTAAGTATATTTCTAAAACATAGTATCAAGACCCTGGCTTGAAAGAATCCAAGAGGAGAAGGTTTTATTTATGAAATATGAAAAACCTGTCAAGTTTTTTTCAAAAGGCATATTAATTTGTATTGGGCCAACCTCAGCAAAATAATAATCATGAAGCTCTTGGAGCTTATACTTGGAGCAGTTGCATCAGATTTAGTTGACACATTTTACCAGCAAAGACCCTAAGGGGATGAGGAATGATTGAAAATTGGAAAAGGGAGTAGCAATTAACAGATCACGTCAGCTGTGCCCAGTACCTGATAGACTGTCAGGTTGGTCCTTCTGTATCGCTCAGCAAAAGATATGGACACCAGCCCTTCTCTTGAAGCCAGGTTTAGGCTTGTAATGAAAACCTTACTAAAATAGTGTGTGCCCACGAGAGGAAAAGACTGCCTCACAGTTTGAAAGAAAGACACTGGCTTTGGCATTTGGCGGTAGATTAAAAGAAAAAAAACTGTTTGATTTCTAAGTTGCCTTCCAGCTTGAGTATTGGGTGTTTATGGGTGATAATTATTACAGCTCAGTGATTTGTTTGTTTCATGATATTTTATTGAGTATGTGGCAAGTGCCATGCTAAGCAGTTAACATGTATTCTTTAATTCTCACAACAACCCTGGGAAATAGATCCTGTTGGTGTTCTCCTTTATAGATTAAGAAAATGAGATTTTTTTTCTTAAGTTAGAGCTTAAATTGCCCAAGGATATGCATTGAGTGAGTGGATGGAGCCATTCTTTGGAATTCATTCCCAAATCTAATTGCAGACCTTATTCCATAATCAGTATGCTGTGCTGATCCCATGTGTGACTTATTAGTGTAATAACATGGCAGTAGAGTGTATCAAAGAAGGCTTGTTATATCTGTCTTTATAGAAAAGCTAGACATTTCCAGCTGATGCTATAGTTGAAATGATCTCATACAAATGAGATCCCTACCTTAAAATAACTTTGGAAGGTGATTGGGCCTTTTTAGAGTCAGTTAGTGACAATGAAATCCATTATTTCAGGAATTTTGATAACCAGTTTCTTTTTTAAGATTCAAAGTATTTTATGTATAAATGTATAAAAATTAAGTTTTATATATATATATAAAGCTGCAAAGAAATATTGGCTTAAATATTTGGTTATCCTCTATTTAGAAGAATGAATCTGCAGATTTTCCATTACATTTTATTTATAGAGAGGTGTTTCCCAAGTTATATTACTACTTGAGTGTTTGCATATGACCGAAATTTAAATATCCACTGATGACTGTTTGGAAATTTCATTAAAAATCACCTCTGAAAAGTCAGCTTTAACAGTGACTGTTGTTTTGCTTAATTCTAGGGGGAAATTTGCAGTGGTGAGGAAATGCATAAAGAAAGATTCTGGAAAAGAATTTGCCGCCAAGTTCATGAGAAAAAGAAGAAAAGGCCAAGATTGTCGGATGGAAATAGTTCATGAAATCGCTGTACTCGAGCTAGCCCAGGACAATCCATGGGTCATTAATTTACACGAGGTCTACGAGACACCATCGGAAATGATCTTAGTTCTGGAATAGTAAGTATTGTCCTCC
Source organism: Capra hircus (assembly GCF_001704415.2). Lineage (NCBI taxonomy): Eukaryota > Metazoa > Chordata > Mammalia > Artiodactyla > Bovidae > Capra > Capra hircus. The sequence goes on from NC_030811.1 coordinate 42,686,967, forward strand.
TCACTGAGTTTGTTTGCGAGTCCACACTCCTTTATACATGCCACTCGTCTGTGGTAACCTGGCAAGCCCTGGTTCTCCGGAAATCTGAAGATTTTCCAAAACTTTTTCATGTATTTATTGACATATCCCAGACCTTCATTCTTTAGTGAAATCCTTTTGAAAATAAAGTTCTCTTATGTTCTTATTAGAGGCCTTCTTAAGGAGGTAACCGGTACAATATTAAAACAAAAGGCATTTGATATAATTTCTTATATGTTCATATGGTCTAAGTTAATAATCCTTCTTTCAGAAATAATTGTTGGGATTCATACTGTGCTTTCAGTTTGGGTAAGTAGGTGGGACAGCAGAGAAAACAGCTTTGGAATATGAAGGACAATTTTTTCTTCTTAAGAAATCCTGTCAGACATAGAGAACAAACAGACGGACTCCAGCGGGGAAAGAATGGAGTGGGCGGAACTGGGCGATTGGGATTGACATAAATACAGTACTGTGTATAAAATAGGGATCTGTATCAACCTAGGGGGTGGGATGGGGAGGGAGATGGAAGGGCGTTTCAAAAGGGAAGGGATATATGTATACCTATGGCTGATTCATGTTGAGGTTTGACAGGAAACAGCAAAACTCTGTAAAGCAATACTTCTCCCTCTATAAACTTTTAGACATAAATAAGTTTATAGAGGGAGAAGTCTGGATGGCTTCTAGAAAAGTCTAAAATAGTGTCATCCTCTTGATAATATAATTCAAGAGCATTGTGTTTATATATTTCTTTAATTCAATAATTTCACTTGCAGGAATCCTTTCAAAGAAAAGAAGTTAAAATGTGAACAACAAAAAGCATGAACATGTTTTCCACTGTGAATTTTTCATTGTAATAGAAATAGCCACAAATGCTTGGATGGTTAAGAAATGTAGTCTGTGTGGATTACATCTCAATGAAGTTGTTTTTCATTTTCAAAAAACCTTGGTTTAGAGGTTTCTGGTCTTCAGTTTGCTCTGGAAAGGGTTGGTTAGAATTGGAAATTGATCCGTAAGGGACTGTCTGAAATGTGATGCTCTGATCATCCTCTTGTCTCTCTCCCGATCTCACAGAACCTGCTCTTGACCTTCCCTCCTGTCCCCCCTTGGTCCTCCATCATCTCCTGCCTTCACTTCCCTTCACATTCCCTTCACTTCTGGGGTAGTTCCTGCAGCTGATCCCTCACCAGTGCCTCATATTATGCTTTTCTTCTTCTTGCTGTTCCTCTGCAATCCATTCTGCCGGTTTAAAACACAGGGCCTAAGCTGTTGTCCCTCCTCCTGCCCATTCTTGGGAGCATTTCCATCTGCTAATTACACAAGGAAGAGTTCCAGCCTCAGCTGGGCTCTTGGTGTAGTTTTGTAATTCTTTACCTAATCTCTCATCCCCTTCTTTTGACATCCCCAGCAGGAGGGCAGGAGCTTATGAAATCCTTGATCACATGTGCTGCCACCCACTTCCCACTTGTTAGATAGCAAGCCTTCTCTTCCTTTACTGAGAAGATAAAGGCCATCAGATGTGCACTGCTCAGCATCACCCACTCTATACTCTCACCGCCTGTCCTCTGTTCCCAGGAAGAGAGTCCATTCCTTAACGCCAAGGCTAAAACTTTGACTTCTGCTCTTTAATCCTCTTCCTGCCTTTTCTAGGACCTTTGTTGTGTGTTTTTTTCGCTTTTCTAACCTCCCTGAGAGTCCCTCCCACCTCAAGTGATTCTTTTCCATCCCTCTTCCAATGATTCAGTCACTTCTCTCCTTTAATTCCTGGTCCTCAACTTGAACTATTGTCTTGCCCTTCTCTTCTGAATGTACAGCTTTCCTCACCTTCTAGTCAGTTCTGTTCTACTTCACTGAACCATCCGTTTGTTTGGCTGCCAATACTCCATCGCTTTTCAATCTGATGCCACCTGCTCCTCTGAAACTTGCATGAGGTCATCAGCCCTGTTTGCGGGAATCGATCTCCTCGTTTAAGTGTTCATTCTGCTTCTTAGGCTCTTTAAACACTCGATGTTATACCATCTTCACTTGAAATTATGTTCTTCCTTAGCTTTCATGGCTCCTTTTTTTTTCTTTTAAATCTTAGAGCCTTTCCCCCTTCTTCTACTATATAAGTGCTCGCCACAGTTCATTAGTCTTACTCTTGTCAAGCGTTTATGACCTGCACATTTGCCCTGGATGATAACTCTCTGTGGCTTCAGCTGTTATTTACATGCTGGGTGTTTCCAAATCTTTGTCTCCAACATGAGACCGTTCCCTCAGCTCCAGCTGCCTGGTGCGTATCCCTTAATCCACCTGCACATTGTGCCAGTGCAGGATCCGTGTGTGTGCGCCCCCGCATTGCTGTGCTTCTAATGCCTGTGTTTTGCTCCCCGTTTCCATTGATGTCCCTGTTTATTTCATCACTCAAATGTAAACCTTGGCTCTGTCCTTGATTGCTTTATCTCCTCTAATGCGCTTGTGTAATGAATCACCAAGGCTTCCACTTAACCCTCTCCCCTGCTGGTGCCTGCTCCTTTGTGCTTGCTGTTCTTCCCCTGTGTTGGGTCCTCACTGCCTCTTCTGTGGACGTTCCCTGTAGCTGCTGAGCTGATTCCCCTGGCTTCAATCCTGGAGCATCCCTCAGGCTCCCACTGGGCAGGTAACCAGCACGTAGATGTGGGGACACTGTTCCCTTGCTTAGACGCTTGATGGCTTCTGTTGCTTTTGTGGTCATGATTCTAGAACCACAAAACCATGTGGTTCGGCCAGAATTTTGTGTGTTATGCATTTTGCTTGAAGAGGAAGTCTTAGAATTAGACTTTAGACACTGAGGTATTGTTGCTGTGGAAACAGGTTTATGATTACTGTATTACTCATTCCACTAGCCCTGTGCACTGGACACTAACGGGTGCTGGTGATAGGAAAGTGAAAACAGCATAACCCCTTCACTCCAAAAGATGTTTAGTGAAAGAGATAGTTTTTTAAATTTTCTCAAGCTTTACAAGATTTGATTGAGATAAAACATGTTGTAAGTTTGAGGTCTGCAGTGTTTTGATATACTTGTATCTTGCAATGTTAGAGCATTAGCTAACACCTGCATCACATAATTACTATTTCTTTTTTGTGGTGAGAAACATTTAAGATCTATTCTCTTAGCAACTTTTAGGTATATAATACAGTATTATTAACTATAATAATTATAGTTACATTAGATCCCCAGAACCTACCTTCTGACTAGAAGTTTATACTCTGACCAACAGCTCCCCTAGTCCCTGGTAACCACCATTCTAATCTCTGTTTCTGTGAGTTTGACTTTTTTAGATTTCACATATAAGTGATATACAGTATCTGTCCTTCTCTGTGTGCCTTGTTTCACTTAGCATAATGCCCCAAGTCCCATCCACATTGTTGGGAATGTAGAATGTCTTTCTTTCTCGCGGCTGAATAATAGTCCATTGTATATATACTGCATCTTCTTTATCCATTCATGTCTTGACAGACACTTAGGTTGTTTCTGTATCTTGGCTATTGTCAATAAGGCACGGGAGTGTAGATATCTCTTTGAGCTCCTGCTTTCGTTTCTTTTGGATGCATTTCATTTCTTTTTGGATGCATACCCAAAAGTGGAATTGCTGGATCACATGGCAGTCCTACTTGTAATTTTTGGAGGAACCTTCATACTGTTTTCCAGAGTGGCTGCACCAATTTATGCTCCCATCAGCAGTGCACAAGGGCTCGCTTTCTTCCACATCCTTGCCAACACTTGTTGTTTCTGTCTTTTTGATGATAGCCATCTTAACAGGTGTGAGTTGATAGCTCACGGTGGTTTTGATTTGCATTTCCCCAGCTGTCAGTGATGTTGCGGACCTTTGCATGTGTCTGTTGGCCATTTGTACATCTTCTTTGTGAGCATGTCAGTTGTTCCTCTGCCAATTTCTTAAAAATTGGAGTATTTGGTTTTTTGCTGTTCAGTCGTATGAGATCTTTATATATTTTGGATACTAACCCCTTATCAGATATATGATTTGCAAATATTTTCCCCCACTTCATAGTTGCCTTTTCATTATGTGATTATTTTCTAAGCTCTGCAGAAGCTTTCTAATTTGATGTCGTCCCAGTTGTTTATTTTTGATTTTGTTGTCAAATCCAAAAATATCATTGCCAAGACTGATTTTAAGGAACTTAAGGTCCATCTAGTCAAGGCTATGGTTTTTCCAGTGGTCATGTATGGATGCGAGAGTTGGACTTTGAAGAGGGCTGAGTACCGAAGAACTGATGCTTTTGAACTGTGGTGTTGGAGAAGACTCTTGAGAGTGCCTTGGACTGCAAGGAGATCCAACCAGTCCATTCTGAAGGAGATCAGCCCTGGGATTTCTTTGGAAGGAATGATGCTAAAGCTGAAACTCCAGTACTTTGGCCACCTCATGCGAAGAGTTGACTTGTTGGAAAAGACTTTGATGCTGGGAGGGATTGAGGGCAGGAGGAGAAGGGGACGACAGAGGATGAGATGGCTGGATGGCATCACGGACTCGATGGACATGAGTCTGAGTGAACTCCGCGAGTTGGTGATGGACAGGGAGGCCTGGTGTGCTGCGATTCATGGGGTCACAGAGTCGGACACGACTGAGCGACTGAACTGAACTGAACTGACCTCCCAATGTTTAGGAGTTTTATGGTTTCAGGTCTTACATTCAAGTCTTTGATCCTCTTTGAGTTGACTTTTGTGTATGTGTAAGATTCATTCATTTGCATGTGAATATTGAGTTTTCCAAACACCATTCATTGAAGAGACTGTTCTTTCCCTGTTTTGTACTCTTGGCTCCTTCATCATAAATAAAGTTATATGTGAATATTTTTATTTCTTGGCACTCTGTTCTGTTCCATTGATCTGTATATCTATTTCTGTGCCAATACCATACTGTTTTGATTACTGTAGTTTTGTAATACATTTTGAAACTGGGAAGATGCCTCCAGATTTGTTCTTTCTCAAGATTGTTTTGGCTTTTTGGAGTCTTGTGGTTCCACACAAATTTTTTTCTGTTTTTAAAATGCCATTGAAATTTTGATAGGAATTGCATTGAATCTGTAGATCATTTTGGGTAGCATAGATATTTAATATTAATTCTTCCAGATCATGGACAGACTATCCTTCCATTTATTTGTGTCTTCTTTAGTTTTTTTCACCAGCGTTTTAGTTTTCCATGTACAGATGTTTGATTTCTTGATTAAAAATAATCCTAAGAATTATTCTTTTTGATGTTACTGAAAGTGGGATTGTTTTGTTGATTTCTCTTTCTGATAGTTCATTGTTATTATATAAAAGGAACACATTGACTTCAGTATACTGATTTTGAATGCTGCAACTGGATTTATTTACAAATTTTAAAACAAGATTTTATATGTGAGAAAAATATCAGAATAATAATTCAGCCTAAGATCACATAACAAGTAGTAGAGCCAAGATTTAGCACAAGAGTGTGTGAGTCCAAAGCCTTTAGCCATGAGCTGTGCACCTTTACTCCAAGGGAGAGGCTCAGGAGTGCCCTTGGAGGAGACATTTAGCATTATATACTAGCCATCATTGCCTTGCTCAGGACTTTTCAGGTTGTTTGGACCACATCCCATGCTTTTCTGTCTGACTTCTATCTCATCTACTGCTAGCACTTCTCCAACCTCACCTTCCATTCCGGGCACACTTTTTTCTCAGTTCTTTAAGATGTCATTGTACCGTCACCTGCCTTACATTGCTTATGATGAAGTCAGCGTTAATTCTTAATTCCCCTGTACATGTGCCTTTTTAAAGATTTTTCTCTTTCACACTGGTTCTTAGCAATTTGTGCAAAATGTGCCTTGATTTTCTTTGTTTATCTTGCTTGGGGTTTATTGAGCTATGTGGATCTTACAGTTTTTAACAGATTTGGGCATTTTTCAGCCATTATTTTTTCAGAGATTTTTCTGCCCCCACTTATCTTGTTCCTTCAATTACAGTGTGTTAAACTGTTTGATCCCTGGGTTCAGAAGATCTCCTGGAGGAGGGCATGGCACCCCACTCCAGTATTCTTGCCTGGAGAAGCCCCATGGACAGAGGTACCTGGCAGGCTACAGTCCATGGGAGGTCGCAAAGAGTCAGACACAACTGAGTGACTAAGCACAAACTTCCATATTGTCACTCAAATCCCTTTGTTATTGATTTCCTTTAGGATTGACTGGGTTGATCTCCTTGCAGTCCAAGGGACTCCCAAGAGTCTTCTCCAGCACCACAGTTCGAAAGCATCAGTTCCTTGGTGCTCAGCGTTCTTTGTGATCCAACTCTCACATCTGCACGTGACTACTGGAAAAACCATAGCTTTGACTATATAGACCTTTGTCTGCAAAGTAATGCTCTTTAATATTCTGTCTAGGTTTCTCATAACTCAGATCCGTAGGTCTCGTTTATTATTTTCTCCACCCCACCACCCATACTTTAGACAGATGGCTTCCATTTCTGTCTCCAGATTTGCTGGTTCTTCTGTAGGGTCTGATCGTCTCTAAAGCCGGGTGAAATCACTATAAGTGTTTTTGTTTTTGTTTAAATCTCTAGCAGTTCCATTTGGTTCTTTTCATACTTTCTATCTCCTTGTTATTTTCATATTTTACTTTAAATCCCTGGGTGTATTTATAATACCTGTTTTAAAGTCCTTACCTAGCAATTCCATCATCTCTGGATCTGTTTTTATTTTCCTGCTAGTTGTAAGTTGTGGCATTTTCAGATGTCTAGTAATTTTTGGAAGAATGCCAGACGTTTAGAATGGCATAGTGCTTGGGTGGATTTTATGATCTTCCACTAAAAGAATGGTGGTGTTTATTTTGGCAGGCAGTTAAATTACTTGTGGATCAGCCTTATTAGTGCAGGTCTAGGAGTACTTTAGCCTTTAATAAGACTATAATATGGCATCCTGGGGGGTCTGCTGAATGCCCAGGTGCTTGGCATGGTTTTTCTACTCAAAATGGGCAACATTCAAATATCCTCTGTGAATGCTAAGAATTGTTCAGCTTATGATTTCCTGGCAGTTTTTTGCCTGACCTCACAGTTTTACCCAGTGAATGTGCATATAAGTATCTTATCTAAGACTCTGGGATATGACTGAATAGATGTCTACAGATCTCTCTCTGTGTAGAACCCTCCTCCCTGGTACTCTGCTTATGAGATCCAGCTGCCTTAGCCTTGCCCAGCTCTCTACCTTCTCAGTTTAGCAAGGCTGCCTGCCATATTCTGCTTGGGTTCCTCCCTTTCCCTGTACCACATTCCATAGATTACCTCCAAGTAGGAAGTGAAATGAAAGTAGCTCAGTCGAGTCTAACTCTTTGTGACCCCATGGACTATACAGTCCATAGAATTCTCTAGGCCAGAATACTAGAGTGGGTAGCCTATCCCTTCTCCAGGGGATCTTCCCAATCCAGGTCTCCCACATTGCAGGCGGATTCTTTACCAACTGAGCTATAAACTTAGCATAGAGCTCAGCTTGTTTGTGCCCCCACCTCAGGGATAATGGACTTAACTGCCTGTTGTTCTTATGTCTGAAAATAGTTGATTCATATACTTGGCTCATTGTTTATGGCTAGAGGGCAAGTTCCATAGCATTTGGCTGCAAGGGGAAGTAGCTACTTATCCTTCTGGAGTAGATCCTGTATTTTCACACCACCCTTATACGTGTCCACGCTTCCTAGTATGGACTCTTTGGGGTTTGGTTTGTTTGTTTTTTTGAGTCTTTATTGAGTTGTTGCAGTATTGCTTCTGTTTTAAGTTTTGGGTTTTTGGCGTTGAGACATATGGGATGTTAGCTCCCCAACCAGGGATCCAACCCACATCCCCTGCATTGGAAAGGGAGGTCTCAACAAGTGGATCACCAGGGAAGTCCCCTCACTCTTGGCCATTTCATCTAGTAGATTCCTGTTCATTCCTGAAGACTGAGGATAAGTATCATCTTTCTAATATTTTTTTCCTTCCAATTAATTTCTCACTTGCTAAATTATCAATAACTTGATGTGTGATTTCATACCTATATATATTTATGCATTTGTTGTTTTAGTCTATAAGTTGTATCCAACTCTTTGTAACCCCATGGACTGTAGCCCCCCAGGCTGCTCTGTTCATGGGACTTCCCAGGCAAGAATACTGGAGTAGGTTGTCATTTCCTCCTCCAGGGGATCTTCCATATTCTTAAAAATATCTTTCTTTTTTTTCTTCCCCACTAGTACAAGAAATCTCATACATGCTTTTTCATAATTTATGTCTTTATCCCTAGCACATAGCACAGGGCCTCTAATATATTTGAATGACATTTGTTAAATTTGAGTAGTGAGGGAGTAAAGATGCATACTGGGCCTCTAAGCAGGATAGAAATGGAAATGCTAGTTTAGATAGAAAAAGGAGTGTTTGCTGTGAGGTTGGGAGCTATGAGCTCGCTAAGGTGTAGGCCACCAGGGGAACTGGGTTACTCTTACCTTCTAAACATCATTTATATGACTCTGAATAGTGTAAACAAAGAGATACTTATTTTCTGAGAACCACTAGAAAGTTGAAACTCATAGTTCTTAATGTTTTCTATAAAAAGTTTTAGTAAAATTTTTTGAAAACTCCTTGTTAATCATTCTGCGAAAAATATTTGGATAAAAAGTTATATGAATTAAACTTAGTTTCTGAATAATTTAAAGTCATGGAAAATAAGCACTACTAAGCTAAGCTAAGTCACTTCAGTCGTGTCCGACTCTGTGAGACCCCATAGACGGCAGCCCACCAGGCTCCCCCGTCCCTGGGATTCTCCAGGCAAGAACACTGGAGTGGGTTGCCATTTCCTTCTCCAATGCATGAAAGTGAAAAGTGAAAGGGAAGTCGCTCAGTCGTGTCCGACTCTTCGAGACCCCATGGACTGCAGCCTGCCAGACTCCTCCCTCCATGGGATTTTCCAGGCAAGAGTAGAGTACTACAATAAAACTGAAAATTTTGCTGTAGTGAAAGGTGGGCCCAGCAAAATTCTTCCTGCTGTTCTAGCTTCTGTGTGAATGAAAGTGCTTTGTGCAAAGCAGTTGTTCCTATTTTGGTATTTTCTGTTGCCACACTCGACAGATGCTTTCACCATCTCAGGTTGTTCCATAGTAAAACTTCACTTGGTTCCATTAGTTAAAATGACAGTTGGTTAATGGGTCAGGCTTAAATATAAACAGGGTAAAATGACTCGGTGATTGTACATTGTACCTAGAGGGGTACGTAAGCCATACTGATCACTGAAGGCTGGCTTATATAGCTTCTTTACAGTAGTCTCTGTTTGAAGTGTTGGATTGGCCAAAAAGTTCTTTCAAGTCTTTTTTGTTTGTTTGTTTTTGTTTTCCCTTTTTCCCCATAAGATCTTGTGGCAAAACCCACCGGCCAACCCAATATAGCCTTCAGAATTTTTAGAAAACTAGTTTTGCCCTTCATATCTTGTGTTTGGGAAAACAGAAGAAACCCTTTTGTTAAAAAGCAAGAATGAGTGAATAGCTAGTGGAAAAGACTAATAATAAATTGTTCTTAATCTTAGGTAAAGAGATCCTTGAATTTATGTAAATCAAGCTCTATTCAGTTTTATTGTTGATGGTAGAGTTGAGCTGAGGGGCCCAGAGGACAGAAAATTGAGGTTGAAAAACTTTCTGGCAACCAAAAGACAGTTCTCTGTCTCCGCTGAGAAGCATAGGCCATCCTGAGTGTACTCTGCAGATTGTAGCCTGTATGTGCAGAGAGTCTGTGCCCTGACTGTACATCGCGCCCTGGTGCATCTGTAGCTGCTGGGGACCGAGTGGGCTCAGCTCATCTTATCTCCCTGTTCACAGCAGACAGCACTGTCAGGCTGTCATGAATTTACTTTTTTTTTTTTTGCTGTAAATGCTCACTATTTCCTTTCTTTCAAATTAAATAGTACTTTTAACTTTGCCTGAATATGTCATGGCCATTTAACAGTTAATTACATAAAAATTGTTTTGATGCTTTCACGTATGGTTTTCTCATACTGTAATTAAAATCTAACAAAAGAGTCAGTTGTATAGGTTTAACCAAAATGAAAATCTAAACCAGTCAATGAATTATTTTCTTTCACTCTTATCACCTGCAGTTCTTTAACTAAACTTAAATAGGTTCTTATATGATTTTTGTTGAAAGTTTTTGTTTGCTTATCTAGACACAATTTGGAGAATAGGTTGCCCTAACAAAAAAGAAAGAAAAAAACTAAGTTACCTTATGAGAAGGAAATGAATGAGTAGCTTTTGTTTGACAGAAGCATGGCTGCCTGGTGTTATATATTTCACATTAGTTCTGTAGCAACTTCATGGAAGCAACCCAGTCTTTTTTTGTTTTTAACACAGAAAGGAAAATTTGAAGTATGACATGAGTTGTCATTTATGGTAAGGAAAAATTGTTTAAATATGGGACTTCTGCTGAAAGGAAGGGAAAAATTATAAATGATATTTTTTATTAGCAAAATTATTCAGAGGGAAAAAACAGAGAGTGAGTTGCTTTGGCCAGAGGGTGGAAGAAACTAGAAGTCCCTTCTGCTCTTTTGTGAGCCTAAGACATAGCTACCGAAGTTTGAGAAGCACAGTCCCTTCACTCCAGCACTTTCCTCCCAGTACCTAAGATGAAGACTGCAGGCACAGGAGCAGACCAGAACATTCATGCACCTTCTCATCATAACGTTGTCTATAATCATGAATAATTAGACCAAAAAAAAACCCTAAATGTCCTTCAGAGGGCAATAGCTAAGTAAATTATGAGGTTTTAAAAATTATTTTATTGAGGCATACTTTACATAGTATATAATTCACAGGTTTCAAGTGTGTAATTCAGTGGGTTTTAGTAAGTTTACCAAGTTGTACAACGATCACAATAAACCCGTTTTGAAACATTTGTATGCTTTCAGTAACATCCTTATGCACATTACACCCCCTGCCCAGGCAGCTACTTACTGTGCTCTCTTTCTCTATAAATTTGCCTTTTGGGACGTTTCATATGTAAACTATGGTTTATCTATTCACAAGGTTGCAGGAATGAAAAATCATGAGGTAGACAGATAAAAAAACCATCATGGAAAAAACACATAAGCCATGTTTAATTTTAAAAAAGTAGTAGTACAGAATCAGTAGAATGTCCTGTGTTACCATTTATGTGTTCTTTAAAAATCCACGAAACTAATATTCTTGTATGCATTTTAAGTGTGGTTTTTAAAAACAAAACTGGAAGGATGGAGCATGCCCAAGTGCTAAGAGCTTACCTCTGAGTGTGGCTCTTGGATTGGGGAATGGGTTGTCATGGAGGTTATTTGCCTTATTTTCATTATTTGCATTTTTTGCAAAAATAATGTTTTTATGTATTCTGTAACCAAAAATTCTTGAAATTTTTTTTACTTGAAACTTTGTTAATATATTTTACCACTTAGGTTTAGTTCTTAAAAGTTCTTAATTAGCTGTTCTTATTTAGCTCTGGAAATGCTAAATGAGCTCATATTAAAGATTTTACTTTTTATTTTAAAAAGTGGATTTCAGCATGTAAATAGACAAAAGTGTACACACATTCAAATTAATAGTCTATCTAAATAAGAATTCCTAATGTGTATAAACATTAGAAACAAAACAACTTAACTATTTTCAATTTTAACTATTTTCTTTACTTAAATTGTGCTTCTTCTCTTTCCTAGTGCGGCTGGAGGTGAAATCTTTGACCAGTGTGTTGCAGACAGAGATGAAGCCTTCACGGAAAAAGATGTTCAGAGACTCATGAGGCAGATTTTAGAAGGTGTTTGCTTCTTACACGCTCATGATGTCGTTCATCTTGATTTGAAGGTAAAAAAACTGAGTCACTTTCCAGTTTTAAGGTTGCTGGAGAATCATACCCCAGATGTGAAATGTTTCACAGTGATTTATTCAAACATTTGTCAGGTCTATGTGTGTCATTGGGTAACAAGGCAGTAAGAGTTGAATCTTTATTCTTATCCTCTAGCCAGTTTTTCAGGGAGAGAATGCACACGTGTGTACCTGGGAAGATAAATAGTGACATGTTGCCCTAGAAATGGAGCTTCAGCAATATTTCTGGGTGGGTGCAGGCTTCCTGGTGGAGACAGGGCTTGAAATGCTGGTGGTGGTGGTGTAGTTGCTCAGTCATGTCTGACTCTGTGGACTTCTGGTCATGCCAATCCTGGGGATCCAGGCGCCACCCACAATTGCTACTGGGTTGCATGCCCTGACACCTTACACACGATGCCATACTGCGGGAGTGTCAAAAGTGGGCGGTTACACCGCAGGAGACCGTGGGAGTGCTTGGGGGACATTTTTTGAAGGCAGTTGTGGACATGTGTGCACCCACATGTAGTCCCAGGAGGCTAATGCTGCAGTGGCCTTAGAGATCACCTGGTGAAACCCTAAGAGCATGCACCAGGCAGCTGGAGCTCTTGTTTTTTCCCTTGAATGTATCATATACATTAGAAATTCAAAAATCCTTGCTGCAAGACATAGCTACCCATGCTTCCCTAGGGAACACTTGCCAGGAAGGGATGGTCTTTGCAGTCCAGGCTTCAGTGAACTCAGACTTTTAAGAAGCCTCAGTATCAGACATGCAAAAAAAATTCCCCAAAGTCGTGTTTGTGCTGAGCCTTCTCTCATGTTTGGTTTTACACACTCAACTTTGTAAAAGCATACATTTAATTTTATGACATTTTGCTAGTTTTATGATGTAGAAAGGACCTCCACGAACAGAACCCCAATTTAAATAATATCACACCTTTAGGAAATGAGCTCTCAATTTATGACAGCTCCACCTGTGACATTATCCAGACTAGAAACTAATTAAGTAGCGAGTCAGACAGGTTGCCGACACCGTGTGTCATGCATCTTTGATGTTACTTGAAAGCAGTCAAGGGTGAATATTAAGTTCTTGACTACCAGGTTTGACTGTGTATTTACACAAGGAAATTACATCCCTTTCTCCCCAATACACTCAGTATAAATTGTGTTCCTTTCTCCCCAGTATACTCGGTGTAAAGTACTTCCCAGATTTAATAGAGGCTTTGATGATGGGCCTTTGATGTTGGAAACAGGACTCTTCCATGTTTCCCAGACCCAGAGGAGCTTGAAGACAAGGTGGCCCGGAGGGTTCTCAGCCTCTCTCCTGCCGTCTTGCTCCTCACACGTAGTCTAGCTCGGCTGTTAGTGAACTGTGGAGGGAAAGGTCAGAGGTGGGCTTGGAAAGGCAGCCACGCAGACGGAAATGATTTCTACCAAAAGGTCATTCCCAAGTTGGCTTGCATGACCCTTTTGAGTTTGGACAAAGAGTGTCTACTGTCCTTTTAACAGCCATCTGACCAGTGACAGTGTGTTTATAATGTTGACTCTCAGTTAATTGCTAAGAGCTTGAAAGACTAAGCTACAGAGCTAAATGTCTATTAGGTGTGTGCTAAGTTACCTCAGTCACATCGGACTCTTTGTAACCCCACGACTGTAGCCCGCCAGGCTCCTCTGTCCATGGGATTCTCCAGGCAAGAATACTGGAGGGTTGCCATCTCCTTCTTCCTGACACAGGGATCAAACCCTCATCTCTTATGTTTCCTGCATTGGCAGGTGGGTGCTTTACCACTTGCGCCACCTGGGAAGCCCTGTTAAAAACGATAACCCCAATATATATGGTAACTTTGAGTCATTAGACCATTTTTATATTCCCTGTGATGATGAAAATGGGCAATTCTTGTCCCAGAGGCAGAAGTTAGTTAGGCAACTGTTAAGAGTTGCCCCTGTGAAAAGAGACAATTGCAAGAATGGGAAATACACCCTTCAGTAAGTAAGAACCTGGGCAGTCAGTTTGCGCAAAGACTGACTGATTCACTGAAGACCCTCAGCCAGATGCAGACAGGCCTCAGAGAAGTCGCAGGTTTGCTTCCAGACACCACAGTAAAGTGAATATCTCAATAAAGAAAGTTTCACTGTCTTTCCCAGTGCCAAGGTTATTGATCACAGATCAGCACGACTAATATAATGAAAATGTTTGAGGTATCTCAAGGATTACGAAAATGTTCAGAGTCGGGACAAAGCTCAAGTCTCAAAATCATCTCAGTAATGTGAGCTGGTCCTGGGCGTAGTGGCCTGCTTTTACATCAGCCAGGAGGAGGACTGACCAAAAGGTGCACAAATATCAGTCTTAAAACCCAAGGTTGGGGCTTCCCTGGTGGTCCAATACAGGGGACGCAGGCTCGAGGCTCGATCCTTGGTCAGGGCACTGAGATCCCACATATTTCCAAAAAATAAAAATCAAAAGATAACCAAGGCTGTTTGTGTTCCAGTGGTCTTATACTGGTCAGATCTTTCACCGTTCTGTACTAGGCGTTCAGTCATTAAACCTTCCCCCACTGCCACGTGTATGATGGGAAGGAGAGGAGCAGCCTCGGCATTGGAAGCTGGAACTTTTCCAGTTGAGATTTAAATAAACAGTTCCTCCAATTTATTTAGGCAGGATTATTAACCTGTTTCTGTATTTGACCTGGGTTTTAGTGCATAAAAAGTCAATTTAACTTAGACTTTCATTGCCTGATAAAATGTTGCTCAAAATTTTGTCCATGGTACCTTAAACTTTATTGAGCAGATTAGCCTCAACTTTACAATGGTCTTATCCAGTGGTGACTCTCAGTAAATGATAAATAGACGATGTGCAGAGGTGAAGATACCCAGGTAAAGAAAAGGATTCCTCCTTGAAGCTGAGAAATAAGATTTTGGGAAGATGTCTCTATTCCCGTTGTCTGAGGATGGTTTGTGTGTTTCTGTGTATTCCACCCCCATTACCCCTCAATGGACCTTCTTTCTTTCTTTCTTTCTTTCTACTTGGGATGCATGCATCTTAAATTAGAATTAAGTGTTGTGAGCCACAGCCTTGATCGTGAGCTGGATTCTACAAAAAGGAGGACTGCCTGAGCTGTGAATTTTAAGGTTCTTACCTTTGTTTTTAGCACTTATTTTCACTTATGGAAGTGGATTTATTTCTCCATCAGAGACTGATGGAGACTATAGTCTTTTATTTAGAGGAGTAAGTTCTACTTTAAAAATGTACTGGTGGTCAAACCAGGGCACAGTTGGTCGAGAGGACACAAAAAAACGTAACTCTGAAATTCCAGGAAACGGCTGTGATTTTATTATGAGATGTGTGTTTTCTCTAGAAATCTCTTTCAAGGGTTTAAGGTCTCTGACTTTGGCAGATCATGGACACTTGTGACTAAGCCTGGATTTCAACTACTACAGTCACATTCTAATAATTTGATCACACAAACACAGAATTTACTGCACTACCACTCGACCAGCAAGCTTTTGAATAACAACTAAAGAAAGCGTTTCCCAGGGAATATAAAGGGTAAACCAAATGTAAGGGAAAAACATTTAAGGGAATAAATGGCATTTACAGACATCCCCAGAATGAGCATGTCTTATTAATCACAAGTGACCCTTCAGATCCAGTGATGAGCAGTACTTCTCTCAACGTTTTTGGTGTACTGGGAAGGGTGAAGCATGCGTAGTGATGAACGTATATTCAGAGCCAAACGCCTCTCATCTGATTTGCCTGAAAAATGACATTTGATTGTAACTAGTATTTCTTTATTGTAATAAAATTACAGTTGCTTTGAGAAGTCAGGGACTTACAATCACAGTGCTGTATAGGACTTTTTCCCCTGAAAAATTAGCTAGAAGCTAAGTAACAAAGAGCACGTGGCTTTATAAGGAGGTTTATGTTACCAAAACCTCATTGAAAAGAGAAATTGATTCTAACACTGGTCCGTTAAGCTGCTCAATCTTTGGGGGCAGGAGAGTGCTTTACCGGGTTTGGGTATTTTAACTGTCGAGCACGCCTCTGCAATGGAGACTTCTGTAGTGACAGCAGTTTGTTGTTTTAGTTTTTTATTCAGTTTCAAGTGTTTACTGTAGCCAAACTTTTTGTAATTTAAAAAACAAAACAGGTTTTTATACAAAATTAGAGATAATACTGGCCACGGTACAGTTTTTTCACTATAGGCAGAAAAGCCTTAGTTATTCTATTGCATAGTGGTAATAATTAGCACATTGAGTAAGAGACACTCAGAATTCTTTGACCATTTCTTGGGGTGTCATTTAAATCTTTTTCCCCCTCTTAAGGAGTTTATGGCTGCACCATCAATCCAGTGCCACTAGCTGCGTGGTGCTGAACTGAAATGGGCTCCAAGTGTGAAGTCCACACCAGAGCTCTGAGACTTGGTGTCAAAAAAAGTAAAATATTTCAGTAATTTTGCATATTAGTTACCTGTTGAAGGTATGAACTTTTAGATAAATTGAATTAAATGAATATATTTAATTTCACCTGTTTCATTTTACTTTTTGTAATATGGGTGCTAGGTAATTTTAAGCTGTGTTCTGGGACTCATATGACCTTTCTGTATCAGGACAGCACTGGTTTCAAGGGGATCAGGAGATGTTTAAGCCAAAACAACCGGTCCTGTATCTCTTAGCCTCTCCATTCATTTTTCCGCCTACTGTAAGCTAGTTTTTTCTTCCACAACTTTGCCGAAAGTTACCTTCTCCAAGTTCCTTCACCGTCCTCGTTCTTCCTTTTGTCCTGTTTGATGGAGCGGTTCTTCATGGCTCCCCTCCTCTGATGTTACACCTGGGTTCTCACTCTCAGACCAGCTTCTCCTCCTCCTTGATTCTCGTTGTGTCCCCTAAACGTAGTTATCAGCAAGCCTTCATCCTGGCCACATACACACTTCCTCTTGTTTGTGTCATGCTTAATCTTTCCCTGCTCGCTCAGACGGTAAAGCGTCTGCCTGCAATGCGGGAAACCCGGGTTCGATTCCTGGGTCGGGAGATCCCCTGGAGAAGGAAATGGCAATCCACTCCAGCACTCTTGCCTGGAAAATCCCATGGACGGAGAAGCCTGATAGGCTACAGTCCATGGGGTCGCCAAGAGTCGGACACGACTGAGCGACTTCACTAATCTTTCCCATGTGCTCTTGGCCCCAAAGCCCTGTCCTCGGCCTTGCTCTCTCTCCAGATCGACTTTCCAGCTGTCCTGGGTGGTCCTGAGAAAACTGAAGAGACGGTCCTCTCTGTGGACCTGGCGGATCAGTCCGCGAATGACAGGAGCTCCCTCTTCGTGTTCCTGCCTGTCATCACTCACAATGGGCTGTGCATTTTGCCTCTAACGTGTGAGATGTCTTCTCTTTTCTTTCATTCCATGTTTCATCACACCTGCCTCAGTCTCTCTCCCTCTGCTGCTGCTGCTGCTCAGTCGCTTCAGTCGTGTCCGACTCTGTGCGACCCCATAGATGGCAGCTCACCGGGCTCCCCCGTCCCTGGGAGTCTCCACGCAAGAACACTGGAGTGGGTTGCCATTTCCTTCTCCAATGCATGAAAGAGAAAAGTGAAAGGGAAGTCGCTCAGTCGTGTCCAACTCTTCGCGACCCCATGGACTGCAGCCTAGCAGGCTCCTCCGTCCGTGGGATTTTCCAGGCAAGAGTACCGGAGTAGGGTGCCATTGCCTTCTCCATCTCTCCCTCTGGGGGCCTTTAAAAACAGGCCAAGGCACGTGTTTTAGAAGGTTGTTCCCAGCCGCAGGCGTGCATCTGGCAGCCGCTGCACACGCCGTGCTGTGGGATGGCTCCCTGTTGCCCTTGGGCCTGTGGTCTGTCTTCCCTGGATGCCCTCTTGTCCCTCCCCTCCCTCTGCCTCCTGCCAGGTGCTTCTGAATGGCCTGCAGAGCCCTGCAGGTCCTCCCCCCGACCACATTTCCTGCCAGCCTCACACTTGCCTCTCACCTCTGTGTTTGTCTGCAGCTTGCAGTTCTTCCTTTTGCCTCCCCCAACCCCGAGTCATGGTGGCTCCTTCTTAACATTTGTCTCCCTTCAAATACTGCTTCCTCCAGGAAGCCTTCCCTGACTGTCCTAGAAATAGCATCCATACTCAAACATACTTGCGAGGCATGCTGTCACCCTTTACCCACTCTGGGTTCTCTGTAGAGCTAAAAATTACCTGGAGTTGTACTATCTATTGCTACTTATTTGACCCTGTTGGAACGGGGAACACATCTTGTTTTCTGCCATTTCCCCTGGTCACAGCTCACTAGGCAGTCCATGAAACTTGGCTGAGTCAGTGGTGAAGTCCTTTTTCCCCTTCAGGGTCTGCTCCCTGGCCTCCTCTGGAACTCTCCAAGGTAGAATCCCTTCCTCTTGTTCATTTAGTGCCCATACGCTCTGTGGACTGCAGTACTTAATGAAGCACAGCAGAGTCAGTTGAGCCTGACAGGCCCATCTGTTTCTCTTCTGATTATGAACTCAGGACAGTAAGGGCTTATTGTTCGTAGCCATGTTACCACCTGTCCTGACACAAAGTAGAGACCCTCTCAGGGCTTTTTTGTAGAGTTCCCTTTCTTCTTTTCATTTACTCAGTCAGTACCAGTGCCTGTCTGCCGAGGGTGGGGCCCTGAGCCTGGTGATGCCACCAAGCTGTAGACTACCAAGCTGTAGTCTACAGATGCCATTAAGCTGTAGACTCTTCCCACTCACCGCTTCTGAATCCAAACTGTGATAGACCTAAAGCACTTTCATAGTAGAGAAGGGTAGGCAGGATGGTTGGGTCAACAGTAAGATACCTTTTCCTTAAATTGTTGTTGTTGTTGTTTGTTTTTAAATGCCTTTTAAGAGGTTTTTTTTTTGGCCATGGGGCACATGGAATCTTAGTTCCCTGACCAGCGCTCAAACCTGCACCGCTTGCATTGGAAACACGGAGTCTTAACCACTGGCCTGCCAGAGAAGCCCTACGACCCCTTTTAAAGAGAGGGCCCATCTGACCTCAGCTTCCTGTGTCGTAGCACAGCCCTTCATGACACTGCTTCCCTCCCGTGCTAGGTCCTCTCACCAAGTTGACAGGAGGCAAAGCAGAACAAGAAGAGTGCTCTGGGTGGAGGATGGGCGGTGTACAGAGATGCTGTTGTGAGAGAGAGCAGGCGCAGGTGTGAGGGGCTGGCAGTGTCCCAGAGCCTGACTTTGCCTAATCACGGGAAGCAGATGCGTGAGGAGTCTGGGGAGCCGGGCCGGAGCTCGCCCTGCCAGGGGCTTCTGGACCCCAGTGAGTAGTGGGGAGGTTATTGTAGGAGCTGGGGACAGCTACTGAAAGGGTGTAGGCATGGCACAGAGGACAAGGACCCCGCTGGCTGCAGTCCGGGCAGTTTTCTGTTGCAACTAAGCAAACGGTGATGGTAGCTGGAGTTAACAACCTGTGGTGGGAGAGAAGACAAAGTCTGGACATGCCTGCATCTAGGATTTAAAGTCAGTAGAATATGGTGACAGAATAGCTAGAAGGCAGAGCAGGGGAGGGAGGAAAGACGGAGATGCTTCTCAGTGTTGTGTCCTGGCGGCTTCGAAGAGCATCAACTGAGATGCCCACAGAGGGGTAGGAGAGTCTGACTTGGGAGGAAGATAGGGGTGGGTCTGATTGGAGCTTGCAGAATTTGAGGTGCCTCTGAGACATCAGAGGGGAGAGGTTAGGTAGGAGTTGGGTGAAGAGATCTGAGCCAGAGATGAGGATGGTGACTCCTGAGCTGCGGGTGACAGTTCCGCCTGTGATGCGGGTGGGTGCTGTGTGGCGGGAGTGGGGTGACGGGACGAAGGCGCCGCCAGGTCAGGCTCTGGGGACCCGGCGATTAGCGGGCGGCTAACGGGAGACCAACGACAGAGGAGATGGCAGCAGCCGAGAGTTGGGAGGAGAGCCAGGAGAAAAGGAGTTCACAAACAGGGAAGGAGCAATAGTGTCGGGTGCCACTGAGACGGTGCGCAGAAGAGCGCCCCAGCCCTCTAGTGACCCGGGCCGCAGACGAGAAGATGGAAGTCGGGTGGAGCAGCCAGGTGTGAGTGGAAGGGAAGGCGGATGACCATCAGTACCGCCCTCGAGAGCACAGGTGTGACGGGGGAAATAGGAAATTACTGTAGAGCAGTTTGTCTTGTATAAGCCTTTGCAGAGGAGACCCACGCGCTGTGCCTGGAGTGAGAGGTGAGGATAAATTTGTCAGGCAGTGCAGAAAGGGGCTTCCCAAGCAGAGGTGAGGCCAGAGGTGTGTACCATGTGTGTTGTTTAGGGGACTACAGCCCGATCTGTTGGGAACAGATTCCCCACAGAAGCCCCTGGAAGGTGGGGGGCAACTCACTCCATTATTCTTGCCTGGAGAATCCCGTGGACAGAGGAGCCTGGCAGGTACAGCCCATGGGGTCGCCAAGAGTCAGACATGACTAAGTATGCATGCTTCTCAGTTTATCTTTGGAAATATTCTTAGTAACGAAAGACAGTAAATGCAGACCCTTTATGAAGCAAATATAAACTCTTTCACATCTCATGCTTTATTTAAAAAAATTCTGATGAATCTTACATTCTAGTCCATAATATATCTGCTTGACTTTTCACGCCGAAGTGTCGTCTTCAAATGAGTGAAAATGGCTCCAGGAATATGAAGCTTATTGATCCTGTGGATTTGGGTAGTGCTCACCATCACCATGTGCATCCACCCCCTACCCCCACTCCATTGGAGTTTTGTGTGTTGCTGAAGAACAGCAGCTGGACAACAGGGAGAATATCGTGATCAGACTTGCATTATGGGAAGATTATTGTATGGAAAGGATGGGCTGAAGGTAGGGAAAACTAGAGACGCAGGGTTGTGTCCAAGTAGGAAATAATGAAATCCCAGACTTTAAGCGGAGGAGATGCTGAGGTCTAGGAACTAGAATGAGCGTGACTGGTGGCTTCATTCGATCTGACAGTGGTAGAAAATGGAGACAGAATTTTATGATGATTCCTGCTGCTTGACTTGGGCATTGAGACAGGAATCTGTAACCAGAAGTGTTTACTGCATTGAAGGCCTTGCCCCGAGGCAGAACCCGAAGGTGTGGCACACTTCAGCCAGCTGAGAAGATCTGATTTTAATTGGTGCTGTGAGTCCGGAGAGGACTGAAGCTTCGCTGGTAGACAAAACTGCTCAGAAATAGAATGCAGAGTGTCAGGAGAATGTCGGTCAGCAAGAGATCTTGAGCAACACCAATACTTGAAAGGAGGACAAAGAAATCCCAAGAAAAGGATTTATAGACAGGGATCCATAGAAGGAGGGGTATATCCAAGAGGGATTGTAAGGATGTCCACATGTTCTGATTGTCCAGCGGTGAGTGCCTGCAGGACACCAGGGTGTGGTGGGCCTTCAGCCTTTAAATATAATGTGCCCTTAGTGAGACCAGACCAACTGAGGGGGCAAATCCCGATTCACCTGGGTTGAGAAGTGGTCGAAGTGACCTTGCTTTCAACAGCCGAGCTTTGAGGGAGGGAGTAGATTGGGTAGAAAGAGATTCAAGGTCATAGGGGAGGGTTTTTTCTTTTAATAAGTGGTTTGGTTTTTAAGATAGGAATAGATGCATATTTATGTACTGAGGAGAAGCTAGCATCAGAGAAGAGACAGTACGAAGCCGCCTGCCTTACTGTGCTGTAAGCAGAGCTGTTTAATGAATGACTGTCCACTGGTAAATTTCTCACTCTCAGTTCCACAGGTAAAATCTGTATGCTTTACAGGCTACCTGTTCTTTTTCCTCTTCATACACAATCATGATTTATTAATTTGGGGGTGTCATTTTTTAGCCTCAGAATATTCTGCTGACAAGTGAATCTCCACTGGGTGACATTAAGATAGTGGATTTTGGCCTTTCGAGAATAATGAAGAAGAGCGAAGAACTCCGAGAGATCATGGGCACCCCTGAGTATGTGGGTGAGTATCTGTCAGAGCGGGGTGTGCCTTCTGTTTAGGGACAGGCGTCGCCTTCGCTGAGGATCTCACGTGTGGTGTGATTAGTGGTGGGGCCAGCCATCCACTGTGTTGGAATTCTGCTGTCAGAGAGCCCTTCCTTTGAGTTAAAAAACAAAACTTTAAAGAGTAAGGTACCAAATTGGTGCTTCATTCTAAGTGGAGTGGGCTTCCCTTGTGGCTCAGCTGGTAAAGAATCTACCTGCAATGAAGGAGACCTGGGTTCGATCCCTGGGTTTGGAAGATCCCCTGGAGAAGGGAACAGCAATCCACTCCAGTGTTCTGGCCTGGAGAATTCCGTGGAATGTATAGTCAGTCCCTGGGGTCGAAGAGAGATACGACTGAGTGACTTGCACTTCACTTAGCAGTATAGGGTATCAGGTTATCTGAGGGTGGAAGGATACTGAACAAGTAAAGGACCTGTTAGGAACTTCAAGTTGGTAATAAACATCGTGAAAGTCATTGCAAGGCCTGTGATTGCACGTGTGTGGGAAATACTGGGTATTCTGCTACGTTGATACAGAGCTGAAAGCTGTTGGCAGAAGGAAAGCGGAGAGAGCCGTTCAGGTCATGAACCCTGGCTTCTAGGTTGGTAGATAAAGTAAACTGTGACCTTTTTTGATAGACAAGAAGAAAGGTGGAGCACAGAAGGATTAGTGGTTTGAATGAGGTTTAAAGAAGAGATTTCTATAGAAGAGCAAAGCAGTGAAATAATTTAAAGATTGTGACTGGGGATTACAGTTTTATTTAAAATCTGAGTAGAAACGGTTCTTTGTGATGACAAGACCTTGGATATAGCTCTGGAAGTTCAGCTTCTTTAGACCAGGGGTCAGGTCCCACAGGTCGTTGTGGAAGCTGCCTGGGATGACGGCAGCCCTGGGAGGATGAGGATGGCTTTTGTGGCCACGGGTGAGAGCTGAAAATGAGAGAGAAGACTGTGGCCCTGTGGCGGGGGCGGGGAGGGAAGGTTTGCCTGCAGGCAGAGGTGTGAAGAGGATGGGAGTCTCCTCCTAGAAGACCTGGAGGCTTGGCAAAAAATAGAATGAGAAAAGAGAGTGGTATGTAGAAAGGGAAAAAGGATTCCAGAGCATCCAGAAGCCCCAGGGCACAGTTAGGGTTGAGAAAAACAAAGCTAATAGGGCTTTTTTTTTTTTTTTAATAGATAGCATAAAAAATAATTTGAAATTTTAAATTGCTTTCTAAAGTCCTGCGATTTGAAACAGCAGACTCTTTATTAAGTAATAAAAGATATCACAGGCAGGAAAACACCATTCAAATATTGGTTTTTTGGGTTTTTTTGATGGACTAGAACACTTAATTTCCTGTATGCTGACTGATAACGCCTCATGACCACAGTGTAAAGGTTAGGAATGTGGCTTAATGTGCTGCTTCAGGGCAAGTAGCCGGATGTGTTAGCCAGCAATTAGTGGGTGGCCTTGTAAAGCAGAAGACAGACAGATGACTGCAGACTAAAGGGCTATGGACTAAGATACCAGCAGGGATTACTGCACTGAGTTTTGGGCTTTGTTTGCTTGTTTTCCAATGTTTTCTGCTCTGTGGTAAATTCTCAATTTTCTATCAAGAGCTTTTTTCCCTCCAAAAAATAAAACTTTATTATAAAAAAACAGTATGAGCCCAGTTGGGAAAAAACTGAAATGATTCAGGATATAGTACAGAGAAACGTGAGGGCTCTCCTGCCTGCCTTCCGCTGGCCTGCCCTTTAAAGGGGAGTTGGAGCCGCCACTGCTGGTGAGCCGTGTGACCTTGGTACCCAAGCCACTTTGTGCCACACGCCTCTCTGTCCATGAAACAAGGCTGTGCAAGTCCTGCCTCATTGATCTGCCCAGTGATGGTCTTCTGTCAGTGTTGAGCACATCAGAAACACTCAGAAAAGTAACCGATGTTATCGCCTCCCCGTCTACCCACCATCTGCTGCTCTCTTGGCTGTTTTACTTTTTCCCATCCAGTAATTTGGATTTTATGCATTTGATTTTAAATTTCCTGGTAGTTTCTTTTGAAACTTTTAAGTAATATTCATAATCTGTTTCTCAGCTTTGCGTCTTCAGATAGGAGTTGAGGAAATCAGCCCTCCCCACTTCTCCTCATATCCTCCCCCTCCCCCACTTCCTCCCCTCGTATTCAAGGGCAGGTTTGACCCCAGCTACTAATGCTTGTGCGACTTTGAGTGTTTTGGTTTTCCCTGAAACATTTCATTCCCTTTCTTATTGTAATTACCACGGTTTTTTAAGTCTTTGATCTGTTTTTAAATGGATTCAGTTCTTAATTGTCTTTGCATAGCCTGGCCTTCCTATCTGTATACTCATGAAAAAGAAATCATCTTTGGGTTGACTGGCATGTATCAGTGAGTAGTTTCCAAGGAGGATTTTCCTGAATTTCCCCTGTGGCCTCGCACACTTGGGGCTGCCCTTCTGTTGCCTTGTCTGGGTGGCAGCGGTCTAGTTGGACGGCAGCAAAGCAGACTGCTTTCTCAACCCCGCGGAGCTGTCCTTGTTTTCTGTGCCTGATGCATGTCATCCGAAGATGCCCAGGGTGTTTTCTACCCTTGTTAACTTTGAGTTACGGGCATTTTAAAGGCTCACTCCAGCCACGGCTTAGAGTAGATCAGAGGCAGGTCCAAAAGGGGTCTGGGGGGAGGTACTACAGACTCAAGGCAAGATTTAAAAGCAGGAACCTGTTAGAGCTGATGCTTGATTAGATAGAGGGGGTGGGGGAGTAAAAGTTATCACTTTATATGGTAGTATTTATGTATTCAAGTTTTTTTTTTTTAATTGCTAGGATCCAGCATTGGAGGTTAGAAGTACAAAAGGGAATTAAGCAAGTTAATTACGAATATCTAATTAGACTTTACACTAATTCATATTAATTTGATTTATACTGTGAACTTACCTCATTTTAGCCCAAACCTTGATAATGTCATACAGTTTTGAGTATTTAAATTTTTATCTCTAACAGCAAATTTGACATTTTTCCACAAAACTAAATATTTTCTTTTGTTTCTGCTACTAGCTCCTGAAGTTCTCAGTTATGATCCTATCAGCACGGCAACAGATATGTGGTAAGAATCACTGATGAAAAATTGATCAGTTTTAAGAAATGAATCTGATACTGATTTTTCTTACCTCTTCACTCTGATTTAGGAGCATTGGAGTGTTAGCATATGTCATGCTGACAGGAATATCGCCTTTCCTGGGCGATGATAAACAGGAAACTTTCCTCAACATCTCACAGATGAATTTAAGTTATTCTGAGGAAGAATTTAATGTTGTGTCTGAGTCAGCTATTGATTTCATCAAGACACTTGTAGTTAAGAAACCTGAGTAAGTATTAGTCAATACTGATCTTTATCAATTTTTGAGCCATCTACTCTGAACAAAAGCAGATTAACAACTGAAACCCCAAAATGAAGACATGAAAACATAGACATAAAACTAGATTAAAATCTTTGGCTTTTTATGTCTGTTGAAAGAAAAGTGGCAGAAATTAAAATGTTTTCAGAAAATGTGAAAAGCACCTCAGTGTAACAGACATTTTCCATCTGTTCTTCGTCTTTCAAGGGAGCTTTTCAGAGATAACTTGCTTAAAATACTATTTTTCAACATTGTAGAGAATGGTTTTTGCAAGCAAATGCTAAAACTTCGTTTAATTCAGGAACTACAGTAAGATTTTTGCCAGCTCTTCATATGTCCCCAAATATAATCCCTTAGGCCTGACTTATGATTGAAGTTTTAAGCCATCTTGTCTTAAGTGTAAACTGTGTATCCCTATCCAGAGATCGCGCCACTGCAGAGGAGTGTCTGAAACACCCATGGCTGACTCAGAGCGGTGTTGACGAGCCTGCTTTCAAGGTCAAAGGGGCCTTAGAAGAAGGACATGCCCTCCAGGAAGCAGATCCTGTGTCTGAAAGTAATTCAGATACTCAGAAGCCAGAAACCGAGGAATCCATCGTAACAGAGGAGCTAATTGTAGTTACTTCATATACTTTAGGACAGTGCAGACAGTCTGAAAAAGAGAAAATGGAGCAGAAGGCCATTTCCAAACGATTTAAATTTGAGGAACCTTTGCTACAAGACATTCCAGGAGATTTTATCTACTGAGCAGTATTTCCCTTTAGAACTTTAACATTTCTACATTGGAAACATTATTTATGGACTTCTGACCAAATGGTACATGGACTGAAAATGGATGACCAGGTATCAGTGATAGAAACTTAAAGTAACTTTGTCAAACTTGTGGAGTAAGAGAAATCAAGCCAGATTTATCAAGTGGCCGAGGAGGCTTCACGGGTGAAGTTACCTTTTTCAATGTTCTTTTTAAGAAGGGAGATGTTTGAACCTTTTATTTCTGCATCCTGCTTCTCCAGAATGAGAATTTATATGCAAAGACATCTGTATTCACTTTCTGTAAAAATCCAAGTAAAAGTGCCAAAATTAACACCTGTGTAAATCTGTTTTGCATTATTCATATGTATATCTGCATATATATATATGTTGATACCTTTACTAAAATTGATACTTTTTCACTTTGGGTTTTTTTAGAGGGAGTAAGATTTTAAGTATTTTCCAAATTTTTGAGACCTAGAACAAATCCACTAGTTTAAAAATGTCTTATTTATATATTACTGCTTTATGTTGATTTAATTTGGCTTCTGTTGTCTGTTTTTTTCTCTAATGCTTGTCACCCCATCAATGAAAAACCTTGGCTAATTTGTTTTTCCTCAACATCACTAGCAAGAGTGGTGTGATTTCTCACCTCTGAAATGGTTCTGGTTTTCAAGGCCAAGGTTAAGTCATCCTGTCATATTCCACCAGTGTCAGCCTGCGTCTCCTTCGTCACGCCTTCCTTCATAGGCGCATCCCTGCACAGGACTGTCACTTTGGTCTCCTAGGAGAGTCACCGCTTACATGATCGGATCAACACAATGGTGCTTTGGTCAGTGAGAAGATGGTATAATGCTGTTTTTGTTAATAAAATCCCTAGGTGTCGGGAGAAGAAATAACAAAGCATATTCATGCTGACCATTGAGCCTCTACTTCTGCTGAGTTGTATTAGCCCCCAAGCTATATTGGGAAAACTTACAAAAAGCCAGAATATTTATAAACCTTTACTTTGTTCATAAGCAATTTGACTTTGGAGACTTGGTCATTAGGGAGATACCCTTCCTTGTCCCCAAAAGACTTTGAATATACTCAGTAGCATTTATTTAGGGTTGAATACTTCAATTGTATCTGGGCCCCACAGTGAACAGTAAATTCCTATTGCATTAAAAAATGCAAATGTAAAAGTGGATGCTGTATAACTTAAAGCAACTAAATATCCTTCTTACATGGAACAGTCTGAGGGTCTTTATTTATCTTGTATTAGGTCCTAGTATCAGATGAATACAACCTGTCTGTGACCCGTATGCCGTGTGTACACGTGTGCTCTGTACTGTGAACTGCTCAGGCCAGTCCCTCACAGTCTGCCAGGGAATCCTACAATGCTCTCTTCCCAGCCTGGTTGCTCAGTTGTCAGCATCCAGATGAAGGGGGCACCAAGCCATCTGTTCTAGGTCTGTGCAGGGGACCAGGTGGGACTTGGACATGCCTGGTCCCCACGGGCTCCCAGTCCTGCCATGTGAGCATCGCAGCCTCTGTTGTTCCAATACCATCTGATGAAACTGATTAGATACTTCGCACCCTTGGGTTGCACTGTTTTCTCACCAAATTGGTATATTGATTTGTACAGTTTCCTAGAAACAAGCATTTCTAAACAAGCTCTAGAAAGAGGAAGAGGAAATTCTGCTGCAGTGGCAGTTTTTAGTGAAAACACACAGCTGCAACGCTAAGTCTCAGGTAAGTCTTGAGGTAAAATATAATTTTAGTCAAATTTTTATAAGTATCTCTGAAAAAAAATAGGTGAGAAAAAAAATACCCAGTATTTGAACAATGCGGTTTTATACTTGATGGATTTGTTCAGGTTTAAAATCAGAATCATGTGGACCACAGTTTATAGACTTTTTCCAAACAGTTTTAAAATTGTATCCATAATGAATACATTTAATTGCTGAATTTGTAAAAGAGAAAAGATGTATTTTCTTTTAGCTGGACACTTTGTCACTTGTAGTACACTACTATCCTTAGCTGCTTTTGTGCTTTTTTTTTTTTAATTTGCATATTTTTACTTTAGCATATAAGGGTAAGTTTCTTTGATCTTTCTGATAGGTCTGATGCATTTAAAAGGTCAGGTTTATACAATGCTTTATTATTTTTAAAGCCCAGTACCAATTACTTTATTGGGTCACAGAAACCTGAATGGCTCTGAATGTATGTCAAGCTTCATTCAGTTCAACAAGAATATCCGTAACCCCCTCCAGCTGCCTAGATCACGCCTGCCTGTGATGGAAGCAATAGTGTCAAGTCAACCGTTTGAATTCGTAGGGCATTTTGCTAATATTTTTCTTAAATATTTGCTTTTGTGTCTTGAAGTGAGAAATTGTACAGCTTCTTTAGAAGCACACTGGTAAAGGATATATCGACACTTTCTGGTTTCTGTAATATAAGTAGAGCATTCAGAGTCTTCACAATTTTGGACCAAACCTTTCCATTACTTTATTTACCAAATAGCTCTGCACTTATCTAAAGCTGTTCATGTTAATTATTTCTTTTCACTAGTTTACAAAGGACTAAACTAAACTATTGAGTTGTCCATGCAGTTTAGAAATCCAGTTTTAATTATAGTAAAATTCAACATTATATTTTAGCTTGATGAGTCGCTTATGAATTATGCAAAATGTACAAGTGGTTTGTCAATTGGGAAATTGTGTCCTAATGTTCCATTTTGTCTTCACCTGAATAGTAGAATATGGCTTTCTCCAGTAGTTACAGAGAGAGGTCAGATGCTAATTGTGGTATATCTTAAGCTTTTCCTATGGACTTCAGTTTGGAAGAAAGCGTAGAAGAGAAGAGGTCACTACGAGAAGCTGGACAAGAGGTGGGTGCTGTGTGGCTCTGTCCACGGAGGACTGAGCCAGCAGTGCTCCCTGGATACCAATGTGGGTCATCCCAAGGTACCAACAAACCAATCCTGAGTACGTTTTAAGCTCACACTTGGAGGGTTTTGAATTAGACTGATAAAAATAAGATAGCCAAAACTGTTAAAGATCACCTAGCGCTTGACCTTCAATTTGTTACAAAACTAAAAGAGCCAGATTAAAAATGTTAATCTCAAGAGCCTTAGCTATTTTATTGTAGGAAGGGGGATATAATCTACAGGTAATGCAAATGGACAGCTCTAAATCCATAGCAGCCTCTCTTGAGCCTGACAAATGAATATATTCACATAGAGGGAAATGATATGGCATGTCCCCCGGTGTGGCTTTGACTCTGGTGACTGAGACTCATCCACACAGGCAGCTGTATCAGCCATGTGCTGCGTGTCGCCATGTGGTGCTGTTTGCACACACCACAGTTTATGTGAAACCATATTTCTGTTCATGGACCCCAGGTCTGTTTCAGGTTCTGTCTAATATGAATAAAACTGCTATAGATATTCTTGCCTAGGAATTTTTTATGGACACATTTTCATTCTTTTTAGATTAAATAGAATTTCTAGGCCACAGGATAGATGGCTGTGTATCCATCTTTTTGAGAAAATGACCATTTCCAAAGTGATTGTTCATTTCCATTCCTGCCAACAAAATATGAGAGTTCCCGTTGCTTCAATTTAGTGATGGCCATCTTTTATTTTAGCCGTTCTCATGGGTATGTAGTGGTGTCTCAAGGTGGTCTAATTTGCATTTCCGTGATGACTACTGAACGAATATTTCACGTGTTTGATTGAACCAGGTTTTTGCGCTTTTTAATTGGATAGTGACTTGTGATAATCTTTTAAGATATGAGTCCTGGATATAAGTCCTTTGTAAGATTTATGGTAGACATTTTTTCCTGCCATAATTTGTCTGTTTTCTCACGTCTTGTGATGAGAAGGTGCTTTTCACTTCAGTGAAGTCCAATTCATCAATTTTTGTTTTAGGGTTAATACTTTGTGTCCTCTGTAAGAAGTCTGTACCAACCCCAAAGTCAGGAATATTTTTTTAAGCTTTACAGTTTTAACTTTTTTGTTCAGGTCCATGATCCACTTTGAATTAAAAAAATTTCCCCTTTGTTATTAGGTAGGGGTCAGAAATGGCAATCCACTCCAATATTCTTGCCTGGAGGATTCCATGGACAGAGGAGCCTGGCGGGCTACAGTCCATGAGGTCACAAAGAGTCAGACACAATTGAGCAACTAACATACACAGAGGGGTCAAGTGTCTTTGTTTTCCATATGAATATTTAGTTTGTTCCGGCACCACTTGTCACAGCAATTTTCCTTTACTCACTGTTTTGGTGTCTCAGTCTAAAACCATCTGACCACAATGTCTGTGGACCTACTGATGCACACTCTTCTGTTTCATTAATCTATTTGCTTATCTTTTTGTCAGAACTTTGTAAGTCCTGATGTCAAGTACAACAGGACTTCCAGTTCCTTCTAAGATTGTTCAAAAATGCAAAGAAACTAGAAAAAACAACATGGTGTGCATTCCTACTTACTTCACTTCACTTTTTCTCAACATGGTTTAATATTTTCCAGTGTAGAGGCCTTGTGCATCCTTTGCTAACTTCATTCCTGGGTTTGCTGTAATTTGAAGATCTTGGCAGTTTTGGTTTTTGATGCTCCTAATCCTCCAGTGGTAAGTTTTACCTCATTGTGCTTAATCAGACCTACGTTATAAGTTATTCAAATAAAATTGAGTGTACCTTTCCCGAAACTCTTCATTTAAAGTCTCAGCCTAAAGTTTTGTTCCTAAGACTGGAAGGAATTCTGCCAACATTCATAATACCAAAATTAGGAAGGAATAACACTCCCTCCTCTAATTCTCTCAGAGTAGAAATGAAGTGATAGAATCTCAGAATGTGTGATCTGCCCGAGATCTTACAGCTGCTGACAAAACAAGGATAGAATCATTGTGCTTTCTAGGGCTTTTACTGCATTTTAGATAATGTTCACAAAATAATGATATCTAAAAATTGTTTCAGTATAGCTAGATTGTGGATGGATCTTTTTTTAATAACTGGAGGATAAGTATCCTGAGATTAGGCAGTACAGAGGTTGGCGCCTTATGCCATGTGGCGTGTTTGATAAATGAAGTTTCTTGGAACACAGCCCATTCGTTTACATTTTCTGCAGCTGCTTTCACAGGGTTGAGTAGCTGCAACAGATATCCTAAGGCCTAATCAACCTAAAATAGATAGTATCTGGCCTCTTTCCGAATAAGTCTGCCAACCCCCGGGCTATTGTCATCTAAACATATTTTAAACAGGAGATTTTCCTGTTTCAAACCAGTACTGACACAGTCCTTTGGGGAGCAGTTTATTTTACATGACAGAAGAATCTTAGTACTTTGCATTCCTTCTTACCAGTTTTATTAAAATAAGTGAGTTTTTATCTCCTAAAACTATTTTACTAAATATGTTACCAGCAATAGTATGACTTTTTACATAAAAATGCTTACTGTTGATACACTGTGATGGGTTTTCATGAGAATTAGTATCATGTTAGTTCTCTAACATGATATTTATATTATAAAGTGACCAGCTTTCTAATAAATTGTGAGAGAAATATACCTAGAAGAAAAAAATCAAGATACTTAGGAAGAGATATGTTTAATCCTCAGAGAGTGGAAATCACTCAGGAGGGAAGGATTATCCATCATCCGTGCCCCCTTCAAAGCAACATATTCTGTGTCCTCGTCCTACATCTTTAAAAACTTTGTGTTTTGAAATAATTACAGACTTACAGGGAGTTGGCAAGATAGTACAGACACATCTTATGTAGCTGTAGTTCAATAACAAAACCCTTTTATCACATGTAGTTTCCTGTAACCACAATTTATATACATAACTGTTCAATCTCAACAAAAATGGGTTGGTATCAACATTTTACCAGTTTGGGTAAAGTATTATATCAATGTTATATGTTTTGTTTCCACTATCAAACAATTGAGAAAACTCAAAGAGAAGGACAGTTTATCATATTTACCTGTTCAGTTCAGTCACTCAGTCGTGTTCAACTCTTTGTGACCCCATGAACCGCAGCACACCGGGCCTCCCTGTCCATCACCAACTCCCGAAGTCCGCCCAAACCCATGTCCACTGAGTCGGTGATGCCATCCAACCGTCTCATCCTCTGTAGTCCCCTTCTCCTCCTGCCCTCAATCTTTCCCAGCATGAGGATCTTTTCAAATGAGTCAGTTCTTTGCATCAGGTGGCCAAAGTATTGGAGTTTCAGCTTCAACAGTCCTTCCAATGAACACCCAGGACTGATTTCTTTTAGGATGGACTGGTTGGATCTCCTTCCAGTCCAAGGGACTCTCAAGAGTCTTCAACAACACAGTTAAAAGGATCAATTCTTCTACATTTTTGCTCTATTCTTCCTTCCTGATGTTCTAAGACTTTTTTATTTTAAGCATTTCCTTTCTATTTCAAGAACTTCCCTTAGTCACTCTTTTAAGGTAGCTCTAATCCCATGGACGGAAGAGCCTGGTGGGCCACAGTCCATGGGGTCGCTAAGAGTCAGACACGACTGAGTGACTTCACTTTCACTTTTCACTTTCATGCATTGGAGAAGGAAATGGCAACCCACTCCAGTGTTCTTGCCTGGAGAATCCCAGGGACGGGGGAGCCTCATGGGCTGCCGTCTATGGGGTCGCAGAGTCAGACACAACTGAAGCGACTTAGCAGCAGCAGCAGATCTGTTTTTGCTTTCCATCATCTGGAATGTTTTTATTCTTCCTTCATTCCTGAAGGATAATTATATCAGATACAGAATTCATAGTTGACAGTTCTTTTAGCATTTGAAGAATTCTGTGCTGTTTTTCTGCCCTCCACGGTTTCTGAGGAGACATCTTTCACCTGGATTATCTTTCCAGAGTAGGCAAGGTGGTATTTCTGTCTTGCTACTCTCAAGCTTTTTTCTTTGCCTTTATTTTTCAGAAGTTTGTTTTATCATAGATTTCATAGGTTTATGTTTGGGTTTCACCCATTTTCTTAAATGTATAGGTTTATGTCTTTTGCCACATTTGGAAACATGTCAGCCATTAATTCTTTCAAATGCTTTTTCAGCCCCACCCTTACCTTCTCTCCTGAGATTCCAGTGACATGAATGCTGGATTTTTTTATTATAGACTCCCATGTACTATTTTTGGACTGTTCTCTTGGTTCAGATTGGGTAATTTCTAAGTTCCTGATCCTTCCCTTCTTTTTAAGCTGAGATTTTCCTGGTTCTTGGTATACAAAAATACAATTTTCTCTTTATACTGGACACTTGGTTTTATGTTAAAAGACTCTGGATCTTATTTAAATCTTGTTTCAGCACATCTTCTCTGACACCATGCTGGTGGGCAAAGTGGGGGTATGCACGCTGCCTCCTCGCTGCTGCCCATTGTAGGGTGAAGGTCCAGGTTCAC
The DNA here is from genome assembly GCF_001704415.2 of Capra hircus. Taxonomy (NCBI): domain Eukaryota; kingdom Metazoa; phylum Chordata; class Mammalia; order Artiodactyla; family Bovidae; genus Capra; species Capra hircus. The sequence goes on from NC_030811.1 coordinate 42,720,305, forward strand.
CACTTGGCCTCCTCTGACACCCTGGCAGGGGTTAAGGGTACCTCTTTACTGTCTGAAGAACATGGGGCTCATTGACACCATGAGAATGGTGGGTAGGTGTAGAAGTGTGGGCTGGCTCCCTGTGTGGCCTCCACTGATGCCACGGGGTGGGGAGAGGATATCACAGGGCAGGGATGGAGTCCTAGCTCCCCACTGAGACTTCTCTGCCACCATCCCTGCAGAGGACCAGGGGCAGCCTCATGAGAGCTGAGTAACGGAGAAAGTCTGGGCTCTCCACCTGATGCCAACTGACAGGGGAAGGCTGGGGCCCTGTTTTTATCCATGGTGTCTGACAGTTACCATGTGGAAGTTCTTTGGCTTGAGAAAGCCAGCTTTTCTTGGCTTCAGTTATCTCTGCCATCGGTGTTTTGAGGCTGCTGGTTTTACCAGCACCTAGTCTGGGGAAAATGAGGTAAAAGAAAACACAGGAACTCACTGCTGTGTTACTATTTGGGTCCAAAGTCCTTAGCTAGTCTGCGGCCTTTTCATTTTTCAGGTTGTTTCTGCTGCTTTGATAAATAGCCCAGGTTTTAGCTGTGCTTAATGGGAAGAACAGAGAAAAGGTCTTTATCTTGTCCCTCCTGGGGGTTTTGCTTCTTAGAGTTGACAGTGGTTCTGTGTATTTTAGGTCTGAGAAAATTAGTAAATACACCTCAAATTATGAGAGCCAGGTTTGTGGAAGGAGAAGTCTCCAGTGAATGCGTATGAGTGTGTACACACACACAGACAGTAACACTAGACCAGTGGTAGTTTAAAATTTCTTGGGATTCCTTTTTTGCCAGGAGGATATATCCCACTAGGGATGTTGAGGCAGAAAGTCACTAAATATAGTTTAACAAATGAGTCATATAGAGAAGAAATATTTCTTTAAAAAGTATTTTAAAGGTTTTTTTTTCTTTGCAGTTTTATTTTTTAATTATGTAAAAACAAAACAGCATGGTTTCAAAGTCTCAACTATAAGACAAGGTACTTTGTGGAAATCACAGCTTCCATCCCTGTTTCCTGCTTACATCCCCTTGCTGTTTACTTCCCCAAAGGTAACTACTGGTACTGACTTCAGTTATTCTCCCATTGTTCCTCTTTGAAAGTAGAAGCTAATATGTACATACATATAAACATGCATATGTAGAATTCCTTTTCAGGAGTACAGACTCCTCAATTATAAGGAAATCCCAAAACTGGTGTAACCCATTCTCTACTGATGAATAGTTGGGTTACATTCAGGTTGTTTACAGTTTTTTGCTGTTACAAGCAATGTTGCATTAAATAATCTATACATTGATGGCATTTTTGTATTTTTTTGCCAGCATTTCTTTGGGATAGAATCTTAGTGCAGTGGGATTGCTGCATAGAATAGTAAGTGTACATGACATTATTGTAGATATCATCAAATTCCCTTCTACAGGTGTTGCATTTTTGTCTTCAAACCAGCAATTTAAATACGCCTGTTTACCCACAGTCTTTTGAGAAAACAGTTTCTCAGATTTGAGGATTATTGCCCATTTGCTAGAAGAAAAATGGTATCTTCCTATAATTTGAAATTGTAGTCTTTTTAATAGTGAGGCTGACCATTTTTTTAAATGTTTGAGTCACCTGAATTTCTTTTCTGCGAATTTGTAGTATCTTTTGCCTATTTTTCTCGTGGGTTACTGTTTTCTCAACTTTCACTCTAGAAATTAGGGATATTGAACTTTTGTAATTTAAATTGGAAGTATTTTCCCATTTATCATTTGCTTTTTCCTTGTCTCTTGGTGTTTTTAGACATGCAGCAATTTGTTTTTATATAGTCAATTTCCCTTATTTTACAATGAATCATTGTAAGTTAAGTAAGTTTCTCCACTTGTAGGTTATAAAAGAATTCACCTATATTTTTTTGCTAGTGCCTAGATGGTTTCATTTTTACATTTAGATCTTTGTTCCAATTAGAATCTGTATGATGAGAAATGGATTCCATTTCATCTTTGCTGTGTGTGGCTATCAGGTTGTTCCAGCATCATTTTTCAAGCATCTTCCTCCCCGTCTCTGCCTTAGAGCTGCTTTATCGTAACCAGGTTTCCCCTGCATTGTCTCTTCACGTGCCAGCACACCATCATTTTATTCACAGATACGTTTGAATGGACGTGACACTACCTTCCCTCCTTGCTCTTCCTTTGCAGGGATTTCCTGGCTATCTTTGCTTATTTCTACTTCCAAATGGATTTATAATTAATTAGCCTGTCTAAATTTTTAAAAGTGGCCAATAAAAATATTAGGGACTTTTAAAAGTTAGACACGCTAATTAATTAATAAAGATGTCAGGGAGAACATCTCTATGGAGAGGAATCTTGCCATCCAAGAACACCATATGTCTTGTCTTTTGTTCAGTTCTACATTTGGACCTCAGGGAGTGTCTTTTAGCACATCTAAGTTTTGCAAATTTCTTGATAAGTTTTTTCCTAAGTAGTTTTTGCTATTCTAAATATTGTCTGCTCCCCTTTATTTCTTTTATTTATGTGTCTTCACATATTTATTATTATGTGAAGAATATTGGTTTTATAATTTACTAAGTACACAGTACTGATCCATGGATTGCCTTGGGTTTTACAGATATATTAAATCATCTACCTAAACAGTAACTGTGTTACTCTTTTCTCATGTTTTAGGCCTTTTTAAAAATATCTAATTGTACTGGATATAATACAGTGTTAAATAATAGTCAATATAATGCCTCCTTAACTTGTAAAAACCTCTACCAGTTTCCCAATTAAGATGTTGGCTTTGAGAATATAATGTATACACACACACACCCCTTAAGAAAGGAATTATCCATTAATTCTCTTGTTTTTAATATGAATACTTAATTTTAGTCAAATGCCTTTTTGTGTCTTTTAAAATTAGCATATATACTTTCCTCCTTAGCCTTTTATTAATGTGATGAACTATACTAGTGGTTCTCCTAACATGAAACCACTCTTCCATTTCTGAAATAGACTGCTCAGTCACTGTAAAAAGTCCAGTTAAGCTGGAGTGAAAATGTCCCCAGTTTTAAGGACTTAGAAGGGTTTATTTCTCGCTCAGGCTACCTGTCTCATTTTGGGTCATCTTTATTCTAGCACCCAGGTCCTGGGAATAGCTGCCATCTGGAACATTACTGACTTTAGGGCAGACAGACAAAGAAACATGGTGAACCGAGGGCTGGCAGGGAAGTATACTCTCCCTGAAGAGAAGGGCCCTGCATGGGAGGCACCGGAACACTTAGTGAGAAATACAATATACCACTTACTGTATGTCACTGGACTCCGTTTGCAAACATTGTCTTTAGAATTTTACTACAGTCATGAGAGATTGGCCTATAGTTTTCGTGAAAGTCACTCAGTCATGTCCGACTCTTTGTGAACCCATGGACTATACCGTCCATGGAATTCTCCAGGCCAGAATACTGGAGTGGGTAGCCTTTCCCTTCTCCAGGGGATCTTACCAACCCAGGAATCAAACCTGGGTCTCCCGAATTGGAGGTGGATTCTTTACCAACTGAGCTATCAGGGAAGCCCATAGTTTTATAATTTCTTACTTTATTAAAAAAAAAAATTTGTAAGTAAAAAATTACTTTCATATTAAGACTGCAAGGTAGCCAAATTTAAAAGTATGATGGTTATGTGGTGGCAGAAAAATAACTTCTGCCTTGGAGGATCATTCTTTAATAATGAAAGGTGTTTAGCGTGCCACATGTGGTCTGTGATACATACGTGTGGCTGAGATATGTTTCTAACATTTCATCTCCCACTTTTGAACCCTGGATCATAAAACGTCAGTTTCTCTTTACACATTCCTGACAGGACTTTTAACGGAACAGGTTCCTGAAGAGTCAAGTCTTCCTGTGGGTGGAGCCTGGAGGTTTCCCTCACCTCTCTCCACCTCCTTGATGCCCTGCCGCCATCATCAGGGCTCCTTTGGCCAAGCCTCCCAACAAGAAGTAGGAACACTGCCTCACCTGTAAGACTGGTAACCGACAGGTATTTATTCATATCTATTCATATCTTTAATATGGACAAGCTGAGAACACCAGAGTCCACAGTCTAGGTTGCTTGCCTTTAGAAAGCCCTAAAGCTGCTGTTGAGAGAGCATTTCTCTGGCCTTTCCACTGGGAAGAGGAGAGAGGCCACTGTTTGCCAAGTGCTGGTAGCTTCATGTGGATGTAATTTAGTTTCATCTTTGCTGAATACAACTTTACCAAAATTGGGAGTGATAGAACCTTGTCTCAGCGGGTATTATTAAATCCCTGGATTGTGAATGGTTGGAAGACAAGTAGGGGGAAGCCAAAACCAGAAAAATGGGATAAATGACAGTAAAATCTGTGACTTCTGAAAGTCATACAGGTCTTATCAGTATAATCTGGCACAGTCTCTTAACAGTGGAATCATATACTTACTCCAAAATCTGATGGCTATAACCTGCATGTAAAATGCCAGCACTGGCCGCCTTTCCAGAGCTTGCTTTTACTATAACTTCAGTTAACCAGCCAAAGGGCAGATCATCTTTCTGGAGTATAGCTCACTTTCCCTGCTGTGACCTTTTTTCATGTTCTTTCTGTCTGTGAGGCAGTCTCCATCATATCTGAAATCTTAGACCTCAAGGCCCATAGAGTCACCAGTCCACCAAGAGGGAGGAGTGACTCAGCTGGCCTCTTGGATTCCTAACTGGTCTCTCTCTTCTACTACGTCATTTTCGCACTACTGCTTGGAACTCAGCTGGTCCAGTATCATGGAAACTGCTGTGACCAGAGGCCAGGCAGCGTCTTATTTAGTAAATGCCAGTGGTAGTCCTCCTGCCACTTGTTGGCTGTGATTGCTCATCTGCTGTTTTCAGAAGTATATGATTCTTACAATGCTAGTGAAGCCCTTTCTCCAGGGGTGGCTTCGAGCATTTGCTCAGATGGTAAAAAGTTACCTTTGCCTCTGATGATGTATATTATCCAAGATGTTTTCAAGGTCATTCCTGGGAGACCGAGGCTGAGGCACAGTGATTGCTAGATACACAAGAAGTGGGCTGCACATACACAGCACCAATTCAAGAGAAGAAAGGACAGTGTCTGCTTCAGTGACTGCATTCTGGCCTGTTCAGAATCAGCCATGAAGGCATTAAGAAGTAAATACACTGAAATACGCTTAACTGGAAAAAGTACCCCAGATGGTGACTCAAATAGAAATTAAGGATCTTTTCACTACATAATACTAGAGGAAAGCCTCTTAATCCAAATTTTACACAAAAATTGTAACTTGCTTTTCCTTCAGAACAGATGATCCACTTGGGTTTTCTATGGTTTGGCCATAGCAAGAAAAAAAATCCAGCAAACACTGAAAGGAAGTAAAAGCTGTTAGAGAATAGAACGGCACATAATTGTTAAAGAACAGAGCAGCACAAAAAAGATTCCACAGATTGTAATATCAATCAACACACACACTGGAAAAAGTGCCCTCAGGGAACGACTTCTCCACTTAATATTCTATTCAAAAAACAAACTACAGAACAATGGTGAAAGGCCTCATACTCTAGCACATTTGCGCATAACCTTTTTGAAGTTTCCCTTCAATGAATATTAAGAGTGCAGGAAAAGAGCTGATGAACATCCTTGATTATAACGGCATTAAGCTTAATAATACTGAGGGGGTTAAACTGGCCTTTCCAAAGCAAAAGTGGCAGATTTCTGGGATTTATAGGCTCTGGTGCTCAGAAGATCTTGTCCCCCTGCAAGACTATAAAAACCTACAGGTAAGATTCTCTAAAATGTGGTGGTTTTAAGCTTTTGAAATGTTTGGGTTAAAGCAGTTGTTTTATGAATCTTCAAGTAGGCAGACAGTTGGTGACTAAAACAAGAAAATAAAACAAGAAGAAAAATTCTAAGTACTTGAGAATGACCGACAAGCTACTTAACATAAATTTAGGGGAGAGCGACCAGACAGAAGTGCTTGTCTGTCTCCCTTGGCATTCTGATGTTAACAATTAAAAACATTGTCAGTGCTAGAAAACTTCATTGAAAACTTTTTTTTTGCCGGAGGGTGGGTTGGTGAGAGATGAGAAATCAACATTATTAATACTGATTCCCTTTATTCTATACTTCTTTACAGAGAACTTTCAAATTCTTGTAAATTACAGTAAGTTTCTGATTAAACTAAAAACTTCAGTAGGGTTCACTGCGGTTAAATTAGAATGATACAGAGATCACATATGGCCGCACTTGCAGCCCCGGGGGACGCATGGTGACCAGGGCGGCCAGGAGCAGAGGGAGCTGATCATCTTCACTCCTTTTTCACCTCGTCATTGTCCCTGCTGGGCTTGAACAGGGGAATCTGCTGACCATCCTTGAGCTCTAAGAAGACCTCCTGAAGGTTCCACCTGAGAAAAACCAAAAGTATAGTCTCTCATCAATGAAACACTGAGGCAAAAGACATGGTTTAAAAGGAAACAGTTGTTTGCGATATCTTAAATTTTTTAAACTATTTTATGTTAGTATGTTAACAATGTTTTAACCTTTTATTCCAGGCTATCTTTATTAAAATCACCATCAAGGCAAGTTTCACAATGAATGGCTGGCATCAGAGAAGGAGCACCTCATTCCTGGTTTCCTAACTCCCCTCGACCTTCAGCTCCTCCTCTAATCCCAGGCTCAGGGGTCAGCGAGGCCAGGCAGGGACCGCCTGCTCCTTTTGTCCCCAGGAATTAAAATACATCCTGGCTAAAGAGCAGACATCTCAGAGAGAGGCTTCCCGTGGGGGAAGTGAGTGACTTAGCTCCTGGCAACCAGACAAGAAAAGCCAATTAATGGGGTGGAGGGGGAGCTTACATAAAGAATGTGATGAATAACTCTGGAACAGGAACCCAGGCCTTCATGCACTTGTAATGACAGAGGCAGCAGTGTTGGAAACTGTGACACAGCATGGCAGACCTAGACCACACCAACTAAAGCTCCTCAGATCCAGTAGTCAGCACTGGAGAAAACGTCCGGACTGAGCTAAGAGCAAAAGCATGGGCATGCGTGTTGTCCTGGCTGTGAAACTTCTGAAGCTTTGTAAAACTAATCCTTAGTGCCGCAATCATATAGCTGCAGTTGAAAAGGGAAATCAAGATTGTTTCCAGAAGAAGGTTCTCCTCCTGCTCCCCACCCACTTTCCCATCATACCTCTTAAAGGGGGCATCTCTAGATGAGCTGACATAGAGATGGCCCTCTGACTTTGGTCCAGAGACAGGGATCTTCAGCTGGGGGGTATAAAGAGACATAAGTGGATACAACGCTGTCCTCTCAAAGATGGCTATAACGTGAGAAAAGCATGAGGCCACTCTCAGCTGATGGGAACAGTCCGTATCTAGGTAGGGGCTTGAGTTGCATAGGGGGATGCATTTGTTAAAATTCATCAGATAGGAGACTTAGGTCACAGGGAGTAAATTTTACCTCAAAAAAAGCAACCATAAACTCTAGTTAATGATATATAGCTTATGAATTTAAAGGTGAAGTGTACGGCTATTTGGAAATTAGAGGTTCATGAACAAATAGAGGTAGGCAAATAGGTACGGGATAAAGCACACTGAGCAAGAGAGTACCGAATCCAGGCAGCAGATACGTCGGTGCCACAGCACAGACTCTCATCTTTTCCATATACTTGAAACTTTTCATAATAGAAAAACAAAAAACAAGCCCACTGTTTGTTTAAAAAGGGTAACTATTAGTAGCAAATTGGTCCATACTCTGATCTGGACCATAAAGGAGTTAGAAATCAGAGGAAATTAATAGATTATAGAGCTGGGAAAAGATAAAATCAATAAACCTCTAGCCAGACTCAAAAAAAAAAGGAGTGGACCCGAATGAGAAATGAAAGAGGAAGAGCCACAACTCTTAGTACAGACAGATGGAGAATCATAGGAGAAGACTATGAAGAGTTACGTGCCAACAAACTGGACTAATCCTATAAATTCAACTAGACATCAATTGAAAGTTTTTCTAAACCACTGACTATTTTTAGCAGAATACTTGAGCACAAATTGCTTTTGCAGTTAGGAGAATTCCAGTAAAACTGTTCCTGTTAAAGTTAATAAAACAACAAGAACAAAAATAAACTAGGTCAGATCAGCTCACTCTTATCCTCCAAATACTCCAGGCTGCCTGCTTGTCGCAGAATCGAGCACACAGCTCACAGGATGACATCACAGCCCTTTCACTGCCTCACTCAGCCCATTCTCCCAGCCACACCTCCGCTGAGAACACACTGGCAGAGGGAACCACAGCCAGAAACTCCCTCAAAGTCGTCTCTGTATTCCCCACACAACTTAGAATCATTCCTCTAACATATTAGACAGAAGGAAAAAAATGCTTTTTATATTCAGTTGAGTTTTATCAGTTGAACTATAAAAGTGAGATAGCTGAAAAAATTTACTGGCATTGCATGGAAGCTTTTACATTTAAAACTGGAGTTTTTCAAGTGCAAAACTGAAATACTGGCAAACCACCACTGATCATTTCTCGACAACCTTCAGTTCAAGATGGTGACCTGAGCACAAATAGGTTTTTCCTTGCCACATCAATTCCCCGGAAATGAAGAAAACTTATGTGCAATTAATCCACAATGCTTTTTTTTTTTTAAGGTGCTAAGTAACACCTAGTGGCAGTTTTACATAGTGGATTTTCCCATCTCACACCTTTTTCTCCAGCTTGTTCCAAGACCCTTCCAAGATTACAGCAGGCCTTCCTCAACCCAGTAGGCACCCAGCCTACAGTTTGCAGTGGGAGCAGGTTACCTTTGCATCGGCGATGTCCACAAAGTTGTACTTGTCGGTGAGTCGGAGGTAGTGAACATTGAGAGGGGTGCCCAGAGCTTTCAGTGCCTCAGGGTGGCTGTGCAGCTGCTCCAGGGCCAGCTGGTAATAAGAAGCTCTGGAAAACATTTCTAAGTGGAAAACAGAGGGGTTACATGTATTTCCTTTACTGAACTTGTAGAAAGTTAAATGACACAATTCATGTACAGCATGGAAAACAGAAACAAACATGAAATCAACAGGTGGAATTATTATTAAGGTCTATCTAATCCATCCATTTTAGAGACACTAAAACATAGGAAGTCAGCATCTGTAGAGGCATGGCAGGTGACCTTGAGCATGGTATTTGATCTTTCTGTGTCAACTTCATTTCTTATTTCCTCACCTCATTCACTGCCTGTCTTCTTCACATAAGGCATCTGCTCAGACCTTCTCTAACTTTCTTTCTATTTCTATGTCCCGTGATTCCATGACTTGCTCGGTGACACGGCTAATCTGAAGCAGAGCTGGGGCCAGAATCTAACTTGACTTCTGAACATTACTCCTTCCACTAAGAGGAAGGTTCTGATAAACCAGCAAAATACAGAGAGACTGCACCACCAAAAACAAAACCCTTAGGTCAATAGGACATGAAAATGCTAACTTGTCAAGTTTACAGATTTATGCCAACATTTCATGTAGATAAACTGCTCTCAGCCTCAGGTATCCTTGGCCCAAAGGCTACTGGGAATTCCAGGAAGCACTTCCCTGAAAGCATCAGGTACGACAAGCCTCCTCAGGGAGAGACCAAAGGAAGCTAAGCTTCTCCAGTATGGTTGTCAGTGTGGCTACAAGAAAGACTTGTAGGCCAGATCACAGTAATGGACGGGAAAGGCAGCTTGAGCCTAGAGAGGTCGAGGAGAATGCCCTTCCAGGATGGCCTTCCAGGAGAGGGCTGCAGGCCTGAACCAAGGTCTCAGCCATGACAAACGGAGGAGCAGAGGTGGTAATCCAGACCACCTTCCCTGAGCAATTACTCCGTATCTCACAAGCTGTGAGATTGATTTAATTTTTACAACAACCTCACATGGAGGCCCTAAATATTATCCCTCATCACATAGATAACTCAGGTCCAGGAAGAAAACCAACTCCCCCATAAGGTCACACAGCTAGGCCAGAGTTGGGAGTTGTGATTCAACCCAGGCAGTTGGTCACAGTGCCCACTGGACTATCACTATCAGCTGACCCCAGCTCGCTCAGAAGGAAAGGCTGCCAGGCCCTCAACCTGAAAATGTATTCATTCCTGTCACGTTCTGCCTCCGTTGCTCTGGCAGAGGGGCAGGGGTGCTGAGCCATTCCAGTCTGAATTATCCCTGGGAATGCTCATCCCTGGCCACCTCTAGACCCAGGGGTCAGCCCTGAAGGAAGGTGGGGAGGAGCGAGTAGAGGGGCTGAGGCTATCTGCCTGGCTGTGGGTGATGCTCATGTCAGGGCAGGAAGTAACAGGGTGAGGAGCCAAGCTGGGCAGGCATAAAAGACCTTCAAAGAAAGTCAGTCTTTGCCTGCTGCTGCTTCGCAACCAGTAGCACTGAAATGCCCTTAAATGTCTCGGCTGCTCACAATAATCGTGGTCTAGCTTTACAAATTCAAATTTAGGTGCAGTGGGGCTGGAAGTCGCATCTGTCAGGATTTTGCCAGCCTGGACTCTGCTTTTATCTTCTGCTCCTGCCCCAGTCCCCAGCTCAAGGTGTCCCGTCAGCCACTAAATGAACAGCAGAGAATGACAGGGTGAACAGGCTGAGGACACTGGAGAAAGCCAGTTTTCCACACCTGGGAACCATCTGGTAGCCCCCTTTCCTTTGTTCTTTACATAATCTCAGAAATCTTGATGGATCCCCTGCGTGTGCACAGGGGTGAAAGCCCATCTTGCTTTTATAAGGCTTCTTATGCAAATGAGTCCTGTTCCTTTTATTTGTTCTTGTGGCTCCTGGGAAAACTGGGATTATAGGATGAGAAGGAAGCTATAGCCAGTGGAATGGTGTACTGGCTGCTCAAAATAGCCCTTTCCTTCTTTCTCTAATCTACTGAAAGCATCTGAAGTATTTCCTTTGATGAAGGAAGGGGCCAAGAGAACTAAGAGGCGGCCTTGCCGTGGGCGCTTCACCAGATACTTACTCTGGACCAGGTAGTACAGAATGGCGCAGCCCCCACTAGCTGCCACTCCAGCGAAAAAGATCTGTTTCCCCAGAGGCATTGGCATCCTGCTTCCTAGAGACTTAGGAACAAAAGATGTGAATTTATGGTGAGATTCAGGTTCGTGCCAAGGTTTCTGCCTGGATTGGGCCCCATGGGGAAGGGAAAGCTAAGGAGGAAGCCAGAAAGGAGGCAAGGCCGCCTTCCCTTTCAGAAGGCCGGGGCCAGTTCTGGAGCCCAAGTGAAAGTGCCCTCCGGAGGGTGGCCTGCATTCAGGACCAGGGCCACAGGGGCAAGGGCTGAGCACAGAGCAGGCATTCAGCCCTGCCGTCCTGATGGACAGAATGTGGCCCACGTGCCAAGTCCCACACAGCCAGGAAGCACAACCACTTTGTCTCACGCCGGCTGGTAAACAGGAAGCTTCTCCCTTTGTGGCAATAGCTGGTCCTGTAAGGCTACAAGCGGGCCAGAGCAGTCACTGGCTGCTTTCTTTCATATTTTGAGAAATGCCCCACCCCCTGGATAAGGAAACTGGCCGTGACTTTCAGGCTGAATGAAGAGATGGAGAGGAGCCAGCTCTGCAAGTTCAGTGCACCAAACCCACTGCACAGGACTCAGATCAGCGAGTGTCTCCGCTAACCAACCTGAGTCAAGGTGAACACATTCCCACCGTCTGCTCCTCCACCTTCCAGGGGATGGAGAGTAAGAACAGCTGCCTGCCTATCATTTCTGCAACCTGAAGGTAAATGAATCCTGAAGGTTCAGAAGAAGGCCTATTGGAGAAAGTTCCTCATGTAGATACTCTTTCTGGGAACTGGTCATTAAACACACCCCCTGACAGCACTGAAGTTGACCAGTTCTACACAGAAATATCAAACTCAGGGTTTAGATAAATTGAATTTAAAAAGATGAAGTTTCAGATCATCCCTATATTGTTTACTCATATACTGTTTTGTTCAACTAAGGAAAGGGTACCAAAACTCCAAATCAGTGTCCTTCAATGCCGTGGGAGTCTCTGCTGTGCTCTCTGGTAGGGTAAGGATATTTCTCAAAGTGGAGGGTAAACTCAATTACAGTAGTGTGATCCAGGGAAATAAAAATACATTTAGTCTCATGATGAAAACAGGCAGAGCATCTCCAAAGAATGCATTAGTCAGATCTTGCTTAACGCGAAGGAGAGCTCAACAGGGTGTGGCGGTGAGCAGGAGTCATGCACAGCTTCCTACACAGCTGTCGTTTCTCAAGCGAGCCCGAGACAGGAGGAAAAGTCCAAAGCAATTCAGAGAAGTCCCACCACACCCCTGACGTGGTCTTGCAGCCAGCCACAAGTGAACAGTGAGGACCCGGGGAACCCGGGGAGAGACATCCATCTACTGTCTAACTTGAGGACACCAGGAGGCATCAGATGGGGAGCTAGGCCCCAGAACAGTCATTACCTTTGCCACTTCGTAGCCCAGTTTCCTTGAAAACCATCTAAGGAAGGTTGCCCTGCAATCAGACAAAAACTTTACATTAGAATAACTTTCTCAGGGAATTCCCTGGTGGTCCAGTGGGTAAGCCTCCGGGCTCTCACTGCCAAGAACCTGAGTTCAATCTCTGGTCAGGGAACTAAAATCCGACAAGCTGCTTAGTGCAGTGAATGAATTAATGGATACATAATCACTTTCTCAAATACAATTTTCTTTGGTGGATAGTTTTACATAGCTAAGACTTATTACCAGTCTAAGCTTTGGAGAAGTTAAGTTCTAAAATGAGCCTTATCTGGTTTTCCCCTCTTTCTCTTTCGCTATATTAAGAAGAAAAAACAAAGCCTGCTGGTTTCCTGTCAGCATACTGTGCATACTCTCTGGCAGCAAACCAGAAACTGGTGTGGGCAAGAGAGGGTTCAACCTCAGCACACACAACGCGGCCAGTCCGCAGCTACTGACAGGGCATGTTTATCCATGTAAGCTGTGCTCCATGGATTAAAACAGCTTTTCGGGGTTAAAAGGAAACAGCAATATAGTGAGTGTCTATGTTGCCTTTAATGGTGCTGCTAACAGCTACTACTCATATCTCTTACTATTTACTATCTGCCTGGTGATATTCTAAAGTGAAAGGAAAGTGAAGTCACTCAGTCTTGTCTGACTCTTTGCGACCCCATGGACTGTAGCCTACCAGGCTCCTCTGTCCACGGAATTTTCCAGACAAGAATACTGGAGTGGGTTGCAATTTCCTTCTCCAGGGGATCTTCCCGACCCAGGGATCGAATCCGGGTCTCCCGCATTGTAGACAGACGCCTTACTGTCTGAGCCAGCACTGCACATATATTAATCCATTGAACTCTCACTACAACCCCAGGAAGTAGAGGAACAAACTATTGTTAAAACTGAGGCATAAAAAGATTAAGTAAAATGCCCAGAATCTCACAAATAAGTGTGTGAGTGGTAGCCCTGGGATTCAGACCCAAGTAGTCCAGCTCCAGGGGCTGTGTCTTCACCTACCACAGTCCACTGACTAAGGTATCTGTCATTTCAGAAATACTGAGATGGGGGGGGGGAAATACGTCTCAGCATTATAACATATTCGTCACATTCAGTGCAAAAGCCTTGTCAAGTGTGCTTTCCCTGCTATTTTTCAGATAACAGCATGGCATGAATTCACACTTTTGTTCTTCCTTTAGCTTAGCAAACAGGTGTTGAGGGCCTGCCCTGGCCAGACTGATGGTGCTGGGGGTGGACAGTTCCCACCAGTTACAACACGGGGCCTGCATAGGCAGGCACACCCCTCTACCCACCACCCCCGCACACTCAGGGCGCCTCTCACAGAGTAAGCAGCCTGCACGCCTACATTTATCAGATAGGTGTCCAGTAGTAGGAAGTCCTAGGCAGTACCTTGTTCTAATTTGCACAAAGGCCCCTGTGGGTGAGCAACCCAGTTACTGTGACCCAACACATGCAGCAGGAGAGGAAGTAGCACCCAGGAAGTGGTCTGCCCTGCTTTCACAGAGGAAACCGACACAGAGCGGAGAGAGATGAAGGGGTGGGAAGAGGGCTTCAGGTTCACAGAAATGACAAGCAGAGGGAGGGCGGAGTGGCAGAAGCAGAGCTGCAGAAGTACAGAAGGGGAACCATGAGAAATGGGTCTAGAAATGGAGGCATTTGCTCAGAGAGGCGTCTACCCTGTGTGGCTGGGTTGACTCTGCAGGAAAGGGCTGCAGAAAGAAGGAGAGGGATGGGATAGGGCATGACCAGACAGGTGACTTCTGCAACAGCCCAGCCTACAGCTCAGACCAGAGTGGTAAGAGTCCATCAAAAGGACGGTTTCTTAAAATATTTAGGACAGTTCTTATATATTTGCTAATTTATATACCAACTTCTAAAAAGAATGATGGGGCTACCAAGGATATTACATGTCAGAAGAGAAGTAAATAGATGGATAAGGAAATGAAGACAAATGGAAAACAATTTTAAGAAGAAAAAGCTGGGGTAAAGTTAGTACCCCAAACCACACACTGTCATGCACTAGCCGTTTCCTCAAGGTGGCCACAGTCGTGACACCAAGCATCCTATCTGCTCAGCAGAAAAGGGAGCCTAAGTAGCTACAAGGTCCAGAGTGTCCATGGAGGAACACCACCCTCCTGATACCATACCTGCTATTTCTCCCACACGTGTTCAGAAAGGCAATCTCTCAAGTGGGTGGTGTTACAAACAGCACCCCTAGATCTTTTTATAAAATATCATAATCAAAACCACAATTGCAGTCCAAGAAAAAAAAAGCATAAATAGAATCTCACAAGTGACCCAAATAGTAAGGACTTAGTCGGTAGCTCAACTGGGCTACTCTGACTCCGTGGGGCGCTAAGGCAGTCATGATCCACCTGGTCTCCAGGGAGCCACTGACTGTGTCCAAGCAAGGAGAAGGGGTTGGGATGGGAGAAAGGGGGGCTCAGTCTCTGCTCCTTTTTACCCAGCTTCAGTTTCCCTGCCCCATTGGCTAACTTTTGAATAAAGTATTCAGCAGCCCTTAATCTCACAAGAAAATTCCAAAAAGCTCTGTAAAACTAGAGACAGACTTTAGGCTACCTCCAAGAAGGTGACATTTTATATCTAAGTGTTTGATAAGAATTGAAGATTTTTTAACGAAGTGAAAATCTCCCAAGAAACTCAAATTCAATTACTCTTCTTATTGGTTAGTCACCAAGTTGTGTCTGACTCTGCAACTGCAGGACTGTAGCCCGTCACACTCCTCTCTGTCCATGGGGATTCTCTAGGCAGGAATACTGGAGTGGGTTGCCATTTCCTTCTCCAGGGGATCTTCTCGATTTTTTTTTTTTTTTTTTTTTTTTTTTTTTCCGCTTTACAATTAACCAAGAGGAAAGGGTTGCAACTCATTTTGAAAACTAAGGGATGGTTAGTCACAGGAAGGTGGAACTAACCTAATAGCTCTGCTCTGACGCACAAAGAGTACTTGGGCCCCAGTGGTTTCAAAGTACTGACCCCCTTTCTAGAATCAAAAGGCGATCTGTCAGACAGCTGCGAGAGCCAGCAGAGGGTTCGAAACTACCTCCTGGCTGCTCCCCTCAAGCCCCTGCAGATGAAGGAGGTCTGCAGAAGTCTCACCAGCGGGGTGGACAGAAGAACTCCTGAGGGTTTGAGCCACAGAAAAACACCTGAGCTGGAAGGAGGGAAGCAGTCTCATGCTGCAATCTCAACCTCTGCACATCAGAATCCCTTGAGGACAGCTTAAGGTCATGTAGCTCTTCCAGAGAAGGGCTATAACATCCATCTGTCCAACCCTGCAAGCCATGGTCTTTCCACTGAGTGACAAAACACACATTACAGATCATAGATTTCAGAATAATCAGATGCTCACACAGGTGGTATGTGCCGTCCAAAAACCACTCTAAAGGTCACATGTCAATATATCCCCAAGTCATCATTTTCAGGGGTCAAGACAGAGAGAGAACACTGACTCAGAAAATACTGGAAGGAGGAGAGGCAGGTCTTCCCATCTGCTGAATGACACTGCCTACAATACTGCCACTCTTGGAGGACTACACATCCTTCCAGCCTTTAGAAAATCAAACCATGAGGGGAAGAGAGGGCAGAGGAGGGGAGGACATTGACTTAAGAAAATAGACATGAAAAAATTAAGACAGTAAGAAATAGAGTGAAAGAACAAGGAAGGACTAGACCAAAAAAGACCAAAAATAGACAAAAAATAAAATATAAGAAAAGAAGTGTGACTAGCAAAAAAGAAAACTGGGGCCAAACTTCAAAAGAATGAAATGTAGCATATTTGAGATGAGGGAGACAAAAGAGGCTAAAAACCCAAAAATATAGCAGCATGCAAATAAATGTGATTAAAAGATGTTTTTAAATTAAAAGACAATAAATATTCTCACCAAAAATAAATAAAAGTGATGGATTTGTTAGAGGGAACCACTTATAGTGTTTACATTATGTATATTAGAGCATCACAGTTGTATATTATAAATATCTGACAATTTTATTTGTCAATTACACCTCAATAAAAATGAGAAAGGGAAAAAAAAAAGGTGATCATGTTAAAATGAGACCAGGAAGGTGGAGCTCTAGTCCATTATGACTAATATCCTCATAAGAAGAGGAAGAGACACCAGGGATGCAGGTGTGCAGAGCAAACCATGTGAAGAGGCAGCAAGGGGAGCACCTGCAAGCCAAGGAGAGAGGCCTCAGAAGGAGGCCCACCTACACCTTGGCCTTGGGCCTCCCAGCCTCCAGAACTCTGACAATATGAATTTCTGTTGTTTAAACCCCTTCCCTGAATTAAAAGACTAAGAAGGTAAGCATTTTAAAAATTAAGCTTTCTAACCAGTTTTGACTGTGGAGTCTTAGAATAACCAAGTGCTTCTAGAAGAAAACTTTCTGTTCTGAACTCAGGATAATCATGAGGAACGCACCTGGCAGGAGGCAACTTTCCCCCGGGTTAAGGTGAGTTAGGAATGCTGATAAAAGGCTGTCCAATGTTGATAAGAGATCCAAGTACCTGGTAGTGATTCCAGGGAAACAGTTACTACCTGGAAGAGATCCTGGTGCCAATAAAAAGGACTGTGCTCAGTCGCTCAGTTGTTTCTGTGACCCCATGGACTACAGCCCGCCAGGCTCCTCTGTCCATGGAGTTTTCCAGGCAAGGATACTGGAGTGGGTTGCCATTTGCTACTCCAAGGGATCTTCTTGACCCAGGGATTGAACCTGCGTCTCCTGCACTGGCAGGCGGATTCTTTACCACTGAGCCACCTAGAAAGCTCCTTCACATTTTTTTAAACAATAATGAAATATAGGATGAAAAAAAAAAACAGCTTAAGAGGGCACCAGGCGACTTGACATGAATTTTTAAATCCCATTTAAAACACCTATAAAGACACACACAAGAAAAGACAAAGCAGAGCCTACTTCAGACAGTAACATATTACTAAAATCTGGGAGAAAGTTCCACTAACTAGTGTGAAGAAAGACACAGTTCAATGGCCAACCGCAGCTCCACCTACCTCTGAAGGGTAAGAACACAGCTGCCAGGAAGTGCATGGGAAGAAGGTGTAGCCCTTCACCCCTCTCCACCCTCAGCCCAGGGTTCCTGGGTTTGCAGCAATCAGGAAACAGGCAGCCAGCCTCACACTGGGTGAGCCCTGACAGCCACGATTCCCTCCCTATCCAGAAGTTCTTCTGTATCCATTCAGAGGCTACAATCCTAGTCAGTAAAATTTCACAGCAAGTAGAGACACGACTGGCACTGGCAACAATTTACTCCAAGAAATAAAATAATATGAAGACATTGATTTGGACACATCCTTAGTTATTGAAAGAACCAAGCAAGACGGGCTTCCCTAGTGGCTCAAACAGTAAAGAATCCGCGTGCAATATAGGAGACCTGGGTTCAGACCCTGGGTTGGGAAGATCCCCTGGAGGAGGGCAAGGCAACCTATTCTGATATTCTTGCCTGGAGAATCCCCAGGGGCAGAGGAGCCTGGTAGGCTATAGTTCATGGGGTCACAAAGAGTCAGACACGACTGAGTGACTAAGAACACACTAAAGAGACATCATGCTAAGAAGGAAACAGAAGAAACTCAGGTAAGAGCCCAAGGAAACTCAAAAATGCAACAGCACACCTGACATTGAAGTGAAGTCGCTCAGTTGTGTCCGACTCTCTGTGACCCCATGGACTGTAGCCCACCAGGCTCCTCAATCCATGGAATTTTCCAGGCAAGAATACTGGAGTGGGTTGCCATTTCCTTCTCCAGGGGATCTTCCCGACCCTGGGATTGAACCCAGGTTTCCCGCATTGCAGGTAGACGCTTTACCATCTGAGCCACCCTGACATTAGCGCTGGAGAAAAACAACAGAACTAACATGACCAGAAAAGCTGACTTCATAATGAGGAAGTTACATCAAGTCTTCCCAGGGGCTGGCCCGGGGCCCAGTGCTTAAGACTCCATCTTCCAATGCATGGGCTGCATGTTTGATCCTTGGTTGATCACGGAACCAAGATCTCACATGTTGGGTGGTGTGGCCAAAAGTCCACAAAAGTTTTCCCATAATGTACAATAAAAGAGCAAAAATAGAGTATATGACAAATGCCAGTTTCAGAACTAAGATCTAACAAGCCTGATCATCATAACTGCTATTAAACTGAAGATGAGACAAAACAGAATTATACTAGAAGAAAACAAAACTGAAAAAAGACAAAAATGTACACCATCTTCCAGATCTATTCACCAACCCTCACTGGCAAAAACTTTACATTACAGGGGGAGAAAAAAAATCCCAGTACCCTAAAACAGTGTACCCATAAATGACAATAAATTTCCCAAGACAAAAGAATAATAACAATAAACTCCTGGGAAGCACTGAGTGTGATCCAAGACCTCTAAAACCAGGAGTTCCCCGGCAATTCAGTGATTAGGACTCAGCGCTTTCACTGCTAGGGGCCCCGGTCAAGGAACTAAGATCCCACAAGTCAGTGGTATGGCCAAAAACAAACAAACAAAAACTTTAGAGCCAATCAAACTGTGTGAAGACAGAGGAAGTCATTATATATTTGGAAAGAATCCAGATGTTACATAACCTACATAGCCTTCCTGAAACATTAGTTAAAGATATATTACATTTTATCAAAAAATAAACCCAAATTATCTAGGAAAAAAGTGTATTAGGAAAGACAGCATGCAATTAATTAGATCTAATTAGATCTAGATTTAATTAGATCCAATTAATTAGATCTAAAAGATTATTGTTTATGCAGTTACAAAATGAATGAAAACATCTAAAACTTTTAAAAAGATATATACAATATACAAATTTACAACATGGCCTAAAATTCCACATAATACGTATAAAACATACGTAATATTATGCTGAAGCCCCCAATCATCATAACTGATTCCATGGTGCAGCTTGCAAGGCTCCTCTGTCCATAGAATTCTCCAGGCAAAAATACTAGAGTGGGTTGCCTTTCCCTTCTCCAGGGGATCTTCCCAATCCAGAGACAGAACCTAGGTCTCCTACATTACAGGCAGATTCTTTATCATCTGAGCCAAATTGGAATACAAGTACTATTATTCTTCTTGATGTTGATACAGACGTTAATAGAATTAAAAGCATATGCAAATTCACTAAAGGAAGTAAAAGTCTGAGCCCTAAGAACAATATCATGTCAATTAAAATAATAAATGTGAAGGGTTTAGACTATCATATTGTGGTAAATAGGCTCCCAGGATGCCCTCAGTGAGCCACACCTCCTGGTATTCACACCTTGACATGAATCTGGGCTGGCTCTAGGACTCCTTCAGCCAACAGAATGAGGCCGAACTGACCCTGTGGCAGTTCTATGCCTCAGCTTTAAGGAGGCCTGGCAGCTTTCACTTCAGCACTGTTGGGAGTTCCAAGCCATCATATAAAAAGTACAGTTACTCTGCCCTGCTGTAGAGATCACATAAAAAGAATAAGTGAAGACGCCACTGGTAAGGGAGAGGACTGAGACGAGATAGTAGGCAGACAGATAAACAGACAGTATGCCCCACTGTCCTAAGAACTATCCCTGCACCAAGGCACCAACAACCACGTGAATGAGCCTTCATGGACATTCTAGTCCTAGTGAGCCACCAGATGACTGCAGTACCAGCTGAATAACCATGGAACAGAAGAGCTATCCAGCTATCCCAACTATAAGTCATGAGAGTTAACAAAATAGTTCTAGCTTAAAGCCACTAAGTTTCGAGATGGTTTGTTATGCACAAAAACATCGTTTAAAAGCTTTTCTAAAAGGATTTTTAAAAAATCAACTCTTTCAAATTTACATTATTTTTAAGAGCAACAATCTAAAATATAATGAAAGGCTTAAAAACAGAAGACTTGGCATATTCATACAAAAACAAAGCAGAGTGGAAACAGAGAGTCAGTTCAAGGCAAAAAGCACTACTTGGGATAAAAATAGACAAAACTATAATAGTTATAAAAATTAGTGGCAAAGGACACTAAAATATACAGCCAAAAACAACTAGAGATAAAATTTTAAAAACTGAAAATCACCATAGTAGGAGACCAACATGTCATTTCCCATCTTTAACAAATCCAATTAACAAAAAAGCAATTGAGAACAGGGAATTTGAATAATTTTTTTGAACCTTGCAAGCTCAATGTGTGTATGTATAGATACATATTTGAACATACTGAGACTCTGCAGTGTCTTAACAGGCGGCATTCCTTCCATAAGGCTTTGTGGGACTGAGGCAAACATTCTCCTGTTTTCACTGCCCAACCCTGTGACAACTTCTTGGAGAATAAATCTGTATAGCTCCTGAGAGGGCAAAACAAGTATAGATCAGTAATTAGATGTCTTAAACCAATTAATCTGAGTCATTGTGGAAATTCATCTCATACTATTACAAGTGGCTATTATCCTTAATTTTGAAGATAAAATGGTAAAATTTTGAAACTGAGTTTTAAATAAGATGATGGAAGAACATAAATCAGCTTAATACCATTTTCATTAAGAATAAAACAAACTAAAAATGTTAACAGTGGTTATCCATTCAATCAACAAATATTTGTCATCCAAAATACCCAGCACCATATTGTGCACTGGAAATATAGTAGAAAGCAAGACAGTTGTTTGTGGATTTTACACTGTAGTGGAAGGAGATATACAATAAACAATAAGACTATTTTAGTTAATGATGAATACTTTTGTAAAAAATAGTGTGTCAAGAGAACGAGAAGACAAGCCACAGACTAGGAGGAAATATTTGCAAAAGATATATCTGATAAAAGACTTTTATCTAAAATATACAAAGAACTCATAAAACTCATTAAGAAGATGAATTAATTAAAAATGGGCAAAAGTTTTGAACAGTTCAACAAAAATAAATACAGATGACATAAGCATTCAAAAGACACTCAATGTTAAATGTTACTAGGAAGTTACAAATTAAAATGACAATGAGATACCACTATGTATCTATTAGGACTACTAAAATCCAAAACACTGACAACACTAAATCCTGGATGTGGATCAACCATTGCTGGTGGGAGTGTGCATCTACTTTGGAGGACAGTTTGACAGTTCCTTACAAAACTATGCTACTCACTTACTTACATACATAAAACATAAACGTGACATGCTAGAGTATGAAAACGGGAAAAGAGCAAGTTTAGCTGTGGAGTGAGGGAAGGCCTCCCTCCCAAGTTCTGCGTTGCGAGTGAAGGAGTAATCTGAAAACCAAGGGAAGGGCTAAGGCCCTAGAGCACCCATCAGCTTGGTTTGTTCAAAGCAGCAGGAAGCAAACGAGTGTGGTAAACAAGGGTGGGCAGGGTCTTTACCACACAAAGCTTTGTAGGGTATGGTAATGAGTTTGAATTTTATTCCAGGTATAATGAGAAACTGCTGAAGATTTCTATCAGGTCTTGTTTTGGGGGGTACTTTTTAGACTTCTCTAGAAGGGAAAGAAGGAATGAGAAAGTCTAATTACACGTCTATTGCAGCAGTCCACACTGAAGATGACGGCAATTGGTAGAAGCCGAGCTGGTAGTAGTGGAGAAGCAAAGAAGGCAACAGATGTCTGATAGGAAGCAAAATAACAAGGGTGAAGGACAAGGCACGCAGCAGACTGACTTCACAGAATTTATCATTACCCGTAAACCTCTTCACAAATACTTTCAGCATTCAAAACTACCATGCAGTTAGAATTTAGAAAAGATAAAAAAGAGTCTTGGGAGAAAGCTTTAAACAGTAAACTAGGATTCCTAAAATGTGAACATCGACATTTTAAGAATCTGTGAACGAAAATGGACAGGAATGGGTGAATTTAATTCAGATGACCATTATATCTACTACTGTGGGCAAGAATCCCTTAGAAGAAATAGAGTAGCTTTCACAGAAAACACAGAGAAGGCAATGGCACCCCACTCCAGTACTCTCGCCTGGAAAATCCCATGGACGGAGGAGCCTGCTAGGCTGCAGTCCATGGGTCACTGAGGGTCGGACACAACTGAGTGACTTCACTTTCATTTTTCACTTTCATGCATTGGAGAAGGAAATGGCAACCCACTCCAGTGTTCTTGCCTGGAGAATCCCAGGGACGGGGGAGCCTGGTGGGCTGCCGTCTATGGGGTCGCACAGAGTTGGATACGACTGAAGTGACTTAGCAGCAGCACAGAAAACAAGAGTCTGAAATGCAGTACTTGGATGCAATCTCAAAAATGACAATGATCTTGGTTCGTTTCTAAGGCAAACCATTAACATCACAGTAATCCAAGGCTATGTCCCAACCTCTAATGCTGAAGAAGCTGATTCTATGAAGGCCTACAAGACTTCCTAGAACTAACACCAAAAAAAGATGTCCATTTCATCATAAGGGACTGGAATGCAAAAGTAGGAAGTCAAGAGATAACTGGAATAACAGGCAAGTTTGGCCTTGGAGTACAAAATGAAGTAGTACAAAGGTTAACAGAGTTTTGCCAAGAGAACACACTGGTCATAGCAAATACCCTCTTTCAACAAGACAAGAGACAACTTTACACATGGACACCACCAGACAGTCAGTACCAAAATCAGACTGATTATATTCTTTGCAGTCAAAGATGGAGAAGCTCTATACAGTCAGCAAAATTAAAAAAAATAATCTGGAGCTGACTGTGGCTCAGATCACTAGCTCCTTACTGAAAAATTCAGGCTCAAAATGAAGAAAGTATGGAAAACCACTAGGCCATTCATGTATGGCCTAAATCAAATCCCTTATGATTATATAAGGGCTTCCCTTGTAGCTCAGCCAGTAAAGAATCCGCCTGCAGTGCAGGAGACCGGGTTCAATCCATGGGTTGGGAAGATACCCTGGAGAAGGAAATGGCAACCCACTCCAGTATCCTTGCCTGGAAAATCTCATGGACACCAGAGCCTGGTGGGCTGCAGTCCATGGGGTGGTAAAGAGTTGGGCATGACTGAGCAACTAACACTTACTTACAATTATACAGTGGAGGTGACAAATAGATTCAAGGGACTAGATCTGGTACACAGAGTGCCTGAAGAACTATGAGCAGAGGTTTGCAATACTGTACAGGAGGTAATGACCAAAACCATACCCAAGAAAAGGAAATGCAAGAAGGCAAGGTGGTTGTCTGAGGAGGCCTTACAAATAGCTAAGAAAAGAGAAGCAAAAAGCAAAGGAGAAAGGGAAAGATATAACCAACTGAATGCAAAGTTACAAAAAATAGCAAGGAGAGATAAGAAAGCCTTCTTAAGTGACCAATGCAAAGAAAAAGAGGAAAACAACAGAATGGGAAAGACTAGATCTCTTCAAGAAAATTGGAGATATCAAGGGAACATTTCAAACAAAGATGGGCACAATAAAGGACAAAAACAGCAAGAACCTAACAGAAGCAGAGGATATTAAAAAGAAGCGGTAAGAATACACAGAAGAACTGTATAAAGCTCTTAATGATCTAAATAACCAAGATGGTGTTGTCACTCACCTAGAGCCAGACATCCTGGAGTGTGAAGTCAAGTGCGCCTTAAGAAGCACTACTACAAACAAAGCTAATGGAGGTGATGGAATTCCGGCTGAGCTATTTCAAATCTTAAAAGATGATGCTGTTAAAAGATGATGCTGCACTCATTATGCCAGCAAATTTGGAAAACTCAGTGGTGCCCACAATCCCAAAGAAAGGCAATGCCAAAGAAAGTTCAAATTACTGTACAATTCCACTCATTTCACATGCCAGCATGATTATGCTCAAAATTCTCCAAGCTAGGCTTCAACATGAACCAAGAACTTCCAGATGTACACGCTGGATTTAGAAAAGGCAGAAGAACCAGAGATGAAATTGCCAACATATGCTGGATCATAGAAAAAGCAAGGGAATTCCAAAAAAACATCTACTTCTGCTTCACTGACTATGCTGAAGCCTTTGATGGTGTGGATCACAACAAACTGTGGACTATTTTTAAGGAGATGGAAATACCAGGCCACCTTTCCTGCCTCCAGAGAAACCTGTATGCAGGACAAGAGGCAACAGTTAGAACCAGATATTGAACAATGGACTGCTTCAAAATTGAGAAAGGAGTTCATCAAGGGTGTATATTGTCACCCTGCTTATTTACCTTATATA
This sequence comes from Capra hircus, assembly GCF_001704415.2. Lineage (NCBI taxonomy): Eukaryota > Metazoa > Chordata > Mammalia > Artiodactyla > Bovidae > Capra > Capra hircus. The sequence goes on from NC_030811.1 coordinate 42,744,922, forward strand.
TAGAGTATACCACATGAAATGTTGGGCTGGACCAATCATAAGCGGGAATCAAGACTTCAGGGAGAAATATCAACAACCTCAGATATGCAGATGATACCACTTTAAAGATAGAAAATGAAGAGGAACTAAAGAACTCTGTGATGAAGGTGAAAGAGGAGAGTGAAAAAGCTGGCTTAAAACTCAACATTCAAAAAACTAACATCGTGGCATCTGGTCCTATCACTTCATGGCAAATAGATGGGGAAAATGTAGAAACAGTGTCAGACTTCCTTTTCTTGGGCTCCAAAATCACTGTGGATGGTGACTGTAGCCACAAAATTAAAAGACGCTTGCTCCTTGGAAGAATAGTTATGAAAAACCTAGACAGTGTATTAAAAACCAGACACATCACTTTGCCAACAAAGGTCCATATAACCAAAGCTAAAGTTTTTTCAGTAGTCATGTATGGATATGAGAGTTGGGCCATAAAGAAGGGTGACTGCCCAAGATTTGACGCTTTCAATCTGTGGTGCTGGAGAAGACTCTTAAGAGTTCCTTGGACAACAAGGAGATCAAACCAGTTAATCCTAAAGGAAATCAACCCTGAGTATTCATTGGAAGGACTGACACTGAAGCTGAAGCTCCAATACTTTGGCCACCTGATGTAAACAGCCAACTCACTGGAAAAGCCCTGATGCCAGGAAAGATAGAGAGCAAGAGGAGAAGGGGGTGACAGAGGATGAGATGGTTGGATGGCATCACTGACTCAATGGACATGTGTTTGAACAAACTCAGGGAGATGGTGAAGGACAGAGAAGCCTGGCGTGCTGCAGTTCATGGGGTCACAGAGTCGTACACAACTTAGCAACTGAACAACAAGGATTCCTAAATCTGACTACTTGTGGTGTCTCATCTGTGTGAACAAAATACATTTCAAGACCATTCTTCCAAAGATTTGAAAACACAGAAAGAAGGTAACTATTTTCCAGCATCCAAAACCTCAAATAATAGACTGATTCATAACTATTTTGCAACCCTATAAAACATTTACTTCAGCATTTCTATTAAAAGCTCCCATTTTATAAAAAGAAAGTAAAATAATTTGTTATGGGGGATTAGATGATTTCAAATCTGGGAGGCGTTGGTCTCCTCTATTATCCCTGAAATCCTCCACTTACTTGCACAAACTCAGTTCTCTACCTGCTTTCCTGTTACCTCTCTGGCCAGTCCCCTTCAGTTTCTCACGTCAATCTTTCATCCTCTAGCCATCCTACATTCTCCTTTATTCTGTGTTATGGACAGAACTTGCCCTCCCACGGCCCACCCACCACACTCTTATATTGAAGACCTAATACTCAGAATGTAATTGTATTTGAAAATAAGGTCTTTAAAGAGGTAATTAGGGCTTCCCTGATAGCTCAGTTGGTAAAGAATCCACTTGCAATGCAGGAGACCCCGGTTCGATTCCTGGGTCAGGAATATCAGCTGGAGAAGGGATAGGCTACCCACTCCAGTACTTTGGGGCTTCCCTTGTGGCTCAGCTGGTAAAGAATCTGCCTACAATGCAGACCTGAGTTTGATCGCTGGGTTGGGAAGATCCCCTGGAGAAGGGAAAGGCTACCCACTCCATTATTCTGGCCTGGAGAATTCCATGGACCTGGAGAAGTCCATGGGACCACAAAGAGTCGGACACAACTGAGCGACTTTCACTTTCTTTTTCACTTCAAAGAGGTAATTAAGTTAAAATGAGGTCTTTAGGGTAAGCCCTAATCCAATAATGACTGGTGTTCTTATAAGATGAAATTTGTACAGGGACACGTAGGCAAACAGAGGAAGGACCAAGTGAAGACAAATGGAGAAGGTGGCCATCTACAAGCAAAGGAGAGAGGCCTCAGAAGAAACCAAAACTGGTTACACCTCTAGAACTGTGAGGAAATCAATTTCTATTGTTCAAGCCACCCAGGCTGTTGTGTTTTGTCATGATGGTCATAACCAACTAACATACACCATTTCCCCTCTTTCACCAAATTCCATTCCCATCAAAATCTTCACCTAAGACGTTATTCAGTGACTTGAGTCTGGTCTACTAAGATTCCTAAACTTCTATCTCTAGGCCAGGCATCCCTGGGGGCTTAAACTAAATCTCTCTTAAACACTTATCCATATCCCCAAGTGAGCTCCTTTCCCTACCTCTCCTCCCCATGCCAGCTCTCCCTTACCTGAATTCCCTACTGCAGTGGATGGAACCAACACAGGCAGTTCCTGCAGATAAGTAAGGCATCCAGGAGTCATCCTCATAAAAACAAAAATAGCTACCACATATTTACTAAACATGTGAAAGCTTTACACATATCTCCTCAAAGAAACCAGAACACTCATACACTGCTGCTAGAGTATAACCACCATGGACAACTATCTGACAGTATCTATTAGAGTGTACAGGTACATACCCAATAACTCAGAAGTCCCACTCCAAGATACACAGAAAAACATACACACATACATCAAAAAGCACACACAAGAATGTTCATAGCCATATTATTTATAACAGGCCCCAAATAAGAATGGAGAATAAGACAGCAATGAAAATGAACAAGTGAGAATAAACCTTCAGTTCAGTCGCTCAGTCGTGTCCAACTCTTTGTGACCCCATGAATTGCAGCATGCCAGGCCTCCCTGTCCATCACCATCTCCTGGAGTTCACTCAGACTCACGTCCATCGAGTCAGTGATGTCATCCAGCCATCTCATCCTCTGTTGTCCCCTTCTCCTCCTGCCCCCAATCCCTCCCAGCATCAGAGTCTTTTCCAATGAGTCAACTCTTCCAATGAGGTGGCCAAAGTACTGGAGTTTCAGCTTTAGCATCATTCCTTCCAAAGAAATCCCAGGGTTGATCTCCTTCAGAATGGACTGGTTATATCTCCTTGCAGTCCAAGGGACTCTCAAGAGTCTTCTCCAACACCACAGTTCAAAAGCATCAATTCTTTGGCGCTCAGCCTTCTTCACAGTCCAACTCTCACATCCATACATGACCACTGGAAAAACCATAGCCTTGACTAGACGGACCTTAGTCGGCAAAGTAATGTCTCTGCTTTTGAATATGCTATCTAGGTTGGTCATAACTTTTCTTCCCAAGGAGTAAGCATCTTTTAATTTCATGGCTGCAGTCACCATCTGCAGTGATTTTGGAGCCCCCCAAATAAAGTCTGACACTGTTTCCCCATCAATTTCCCATGAAGTGATGGGACCAGATGCCATGATCTTCGTTTTCTGAATGTTGAGCTTTAAGCCAACTATTTCACTCTCCTCTTTCACTTTCATCAAGAGGCTTTTTAGTTCCTCTTCACTTTCTGCCATAAGGGTGGTGTTATCTGCATATCTGAGGTTATTGATATTTCTCCCAGCAATCTTGATTCCAGCTTGTGTTTCTTCCAGTCCAGCGTTTCTCATGACGTACTCTTAGAAACACTATATTGAGCAAGAGAAGTCTGGATCCTAAATATTGCACACTGAATAATTCTCGGCACATAAAATGTTTTCCTCCCCAAACAGTGCATGCGTGTGCGTGTGTACACACACGCATGCATGGTAAAAAAAAACACACAACATACGATGACATCAACAATAAGGCACAGTAACAGACCTCAGCCTCCATCTCCCAACAAAGAACAATTAGCCAGCTATCCATAAAAGAAAATAGCTCCTGGGGAGTTCATGGAGTCACCTAAGAACCATCAGCAACATAGTAGAAGAAAAAGCCTGAGAATAACTGCACAAAAAAGGTAAAAAGATTGATTTGCCTTTACCAGCCCATCCCCAGGCCTGCACTGCTCAGTGCCAAGAGGGAAGAACTTCCCCATGGGAGAGAGTTCTCCTTACCAGGAAAAGGGAAGCAGGTGAGTGACCAGATTTCCCAGCCTTCCAGGGCACTGCACATAGGACCTGGTACAGTTTCAGCCCACCAGAGACTAGCAAAGCTGGCCTGTATAGAGAGGGCTCAGAAAGGGAGGAAGGGCCAGGGCTTTAGTCGTGTGGCAGGAGTAACACAGTTCCCAGGGGCCTGATCTGCAGAGGATCCCAGCAGCCTTCATCTCTGAGGACAATAACAGGCCTTGTAGACACTGCAGATCTGGCATCCTCATCCCTGAGGACCTCACTGTGGACCCCAGCAGATGGCTCCAGGCAGGACCCCGGTAGCTTTAACAGCTAACAAAACCAGTAGCCAGTACAGCCACTGTGGACCCCCTGCAGGCTTCACCACTGAGATTCTCACCCATAGGTTTTTTCATATTTACAGTCAGCAGAGCCCATGTCCTTCCCTATTCCTTACCCCAACCTGCTTGAGCCCAGGATCCTCACCAGCAGCCAACTCTGGCTGCTACTGCTGCATGAAAGCAAGGCACCAGCCTGCCCCATGGCTAGTCCTGGCAGCCACACACATGCACATCAACAGGTAAGGCCCACATAAGACTGTGACTCCTGTCACTGGTCTGCACAGCTTCACATGCTGGCAGCTAGCCCCTGCAGGCCACTGGCCCCAGTTCCTGTCACAAGCCTCCAAGGCCACACACATGCCTGTGGCAAGGCCCTGAAGCCACACAAGTGTATGCTGACAGCCCGGGTCCCCACAGCTGCTCAGGCACCCAGAGCAGGCCCAACTCCTGCCACTGGCCTGCAGTCACATGTGCCCAAGATTGTCCCAGAAGCCACACCCCTATACCCAACCACTTTGATTTCAGATGTTGTCGTTTAGTCCAACACTTGTCCAACTCTCTGCCACCACATGAACTGTAGCCCGCCAGGCTCCGCTGTCCACAGGATTTCCCAGGCAAGAATACTAGAGTAGGTTGCCATTTCCTTCTTCGGGGATCTTCCTAACCCAGGGATCAAACCCACATCTCCTCCATTGGCAGGAGGATTCTTTACCACTGAGCCACCAGGGAAGCCCAGATTCCAGATATCAGCTCCCAAAGTTATGCATGCCCCTGTATCTAGGTCCTACAGATTTACAAGTAAACTCTAACAGCCAGGTCTCCTAGAGCTGACCCCAGATCCTGATACTCTGGCCTTGCCATTGCACATCTACAGCCAATCCTGCCCATACAGGCACCTTCAGCAGCCCTCACACTCAAGCATGTACATCCCGCCAACTCTGGCCACACCAGGCCACCATCACCACCACCTGTCCTGGTGCCTAACTGCTGGACCTACAGGCACTGCTGAGGACCTCAGGAGCCTTTGCAACCACAGTGGACTGCCTCTGCCTCTCAGCAAGGGTCACACAGTTATCAGTGCAGCAGACCGACTGCTTGAACTAACAAGATACCATATACCATGGGGCCTAGAGATGCCATATATTTGGCACCTTGCACCACTGGACCCAAGTTTACAGTGCAGTCCAGTAGGCCCCTACCTGGAGGTGAAGGTCTTTCTTTAGTGAAGTCAGTCCATAAAGTCTATGAATACGGAGATTCACAGACTTTGAATACAGAGATACCTATTCAAGGCTACAACTGTCAGAAAGAAACAAGGAAAAATGAACCAAACACACACACACACAAGCAGTAAAATTCCAGTAACTGACCTCCCCCCAAAATGTAGATAGATAAATTACTTGACAAAGAATTCAGAAGACTATTATAAAGATTGTCAGAGAACTACAAGAGATCACACATAAACAATTTAATGCAATCAGGAAAATCATACAAGAACAAAATGAGATGTATAACAAAGAGATAGAAAACCTTAAAAAGTACCAAACAAATTTTCAAGCTGATGAATACAATCACTGAACTAAAGAATTCAACAAAAGCTTCAACAGCAGACTAGATCAAACAGAAAAAACAATCAATTAACTCAAAGACAGGTCATTTGAAAGTATCCAGTGAGAGGCATGAAAATAAAAAAGAAGAAAAAGAAAGAAGAAAGCCTATAGAACTTATGGGATAGCATGACAAGAAATAAACAATGTATTATGGGAGTCCCAAGAGAAGAGACAGAGAAAGGGCTGAAAGCTTGTTTAAAGATACAATGGTAGAGAACTTTCCAAATGTGGACATCTGAGTTCTTGAAGCTCATAGATCTCTAAACAATTCAATCAAAAGATACCTTCTCCATGATACATTATAATAAAGTGTTAAAAAAGTCAGAATTACCAAAATATCCAGTAACTCCAATTCTGGGTATATATCCAAAGAAATGAAAATTTAAGAGATATACGTACACCCATGTTTGAAAGTGAAAGTGAAGTCACTCAGTCATGTCCGACTCTTTGCGACCCCGTGGACTGTAGCCTACCAGGCTTCTCCGTCCATGGGATTCTCCAGGCAAGAGTACTGGAGTGGGGTGCCACTGCCTTCTCCAGGGGAATCTTCCCGACCCAGGGATCGAACCCAGGTCTCCTGCACTGGAGGCAGAGGCTTTAACCTCTGGGCCACCAGGGACGATCTGTTCGCATCCTTATCACTAAAGCCAAGACAGGAAAACAACCTAAGTTCTTGTCCCCAGATGAATGGATAAAGAAGATATGGTAGGCATGCATGTATGTATATATACCATAAACACACAGTGGAATATATTTAGGCCTGAGAAAGGAAACCTAACCGTTTGTGACAACATGGATGGACCTTGAGGACATTATGCTAAGTGAGATAAAGGATGGACCTTGAGGACATTATGCTAAGTGAGATAAACCAAAGACAAAGGCTAATACAATATGTCATCACTTACATCTGGAATCTAAAAAAGCCAAACTCTAAACAACAGAGAGGAAATTGGTAGTTACCAGGGAATTTAGGATGGCAGAATAGGACAGACTACATTGCTTAAGGGCACAAACATACAACAAGTAGCAAAAAGTCCTAGATATCTAATGAATAGTATAGTAAATATAGTTAACACTATTGTATCATAATCAAATTGGCTAAGAGGCTAGATCTTAATTATCTAACTACTTAAAGAAATGATAATTATGTGATTGACAAAGGTGCTAAACAGTGCTATCATTACAGTATAAAAACAAATCCAATCAATATGCTATATACCTTAAATTTACAGAATGTTGTATATTAAGTATACTTAAAAAAAAGGTAACAACAACTGTTGGTAAGGGTGTAGAAAAACTGAAACTTTTATGTACTGCTTATGAAAATATAAAAAGTAAAGTTGTTGGGGAAAATAGTTTGGAAGTTCCTCCAAATGTTAAACATAGAATTACCAAATAACCCAGCAACTACTCTCCTAGGTATATACCCAAAAGAACTGAAAACAGGCATTCAAACAAAACTTACACAAGTTTAAACTGGGAAAAAATAATTCCTATACCCTAACTACCCAAGAAATAGTATCCAGAAAATAAATCTTACAAACCAATTAAAAAAAAAAAAGGAAACGACCCAAAAGAAAAAATGAGCAAAAAACACAGACAGACATCTCACAGAGGACTTAAGGAGAGTTAACAGTTGAAAAAGTATTTAATCTCATTAGTTTTCAGAAAATGTAAATTAAGACCACAGACTAATACTGTATATCTATTAGAAATGCAAAAATCAAGAAACAAGAAATGTCAAGTGTTAGCAAGGATTCAGATTATGGGAATACTCATATCCTGCTGATGGAATGTAAACTGGTACAACCACTTTGAATCACAACTTTGGATATCATATAAAATTCAGCATGCACATATGCTAAAACTCAATAATAGCAGCATTGCTCACAATAGCAAAACACTGGAAACAATTCAAATGTTCATAGCAAGACAAATAAACATATGGTGTATTAGCAGAAACTCATATTAAACAATAATAAAAATGAATGACTTACCATTAAAGGCAACAGTAGAAACAAGAGTATCAAAAAAAAAAAAAAGCAAAAATACTTAACATTTTTGTAAGGCCTCAAAAATAAGCGAAACTAGACTATACATGCGTGCATGCATGTGCACTCCGTCGTGTCCGACTCTGCAACCTCATGGACTGTAGCCGCCAGGCTGCTCTGTCCATGGGATTTCCCAGGCAAGATACTGAAGTGGGCTGCTATCTCCTCCTCCAAGGATCTTCCCGACCCAAGGACCAAACCCAGACCTCTTGTGTCTCCCGCATTGGCAGGTGGATTCTTTACCACTGGTGCCACCTGGGAAGCCAAACTATACATTTGTAATATATATAATATATAGCTCACAAATTTGTAATTCTAAAACCCTATTTTAAAAAGGCAAAGAAATTATAAACAAAATTGAAGACAGTAATATTTCTGGTGGGAAGGTTAGAGAGTAGAATGGTAGTGGAGTTTTGTAAAAATGGACCTCAAGACCTCTAGTTGGACCTGAGAATCAAACTGACTTCAGACAGATTAAAAGAAGAAAAAATTATATTAGAACTGTGACACTATAAAAGAAGAAAACACATTATTTTTTCATGTACATGTAAGCGTCCACAAGAAAATGAAGACTCCTCAAATTGGCAAAACCTAAGTGCTTATATATTAGGTGAACAAAGAGAAGCAACCGTGAGAAAAGAGTAGAGACAGGAGTTATTTTTACAAGGTTTGTTTGTACAGAATACTCAGTCTCAACCCCTGGCTCCACTGATAAAAATGTTTCCTCTTCGTATGGTATGGAAGGCATCTTTGACTTGAAAAGAGTTTTATCTTCTGCTTTCAGGAAGAATGGGGCGGGGCAGGGCAGGGGGAGGGGGCTGTGGTCAGAGCATTCTTCTTCCACCTGCCATTTTTTAAGTGCATTTAGCTCAAAACAATCCTTATGCCCAAGTGGTATATTTTGCCATCCCTTCAATAGTATTGGTTCTCACACTGTTCTTACTCTGGGTCACAAAATCCGTAACTTATATATGTAGATTCTTTGCCATGTCTTGAGTGATACATATTTTTAAAATACAAAAAATTTTAATATAAAATAATTATATACTAGCTCTGCCAAAAATATAGTAAATGCCCAAGAAATATTAATTATTTTTATTGTGAGGGGAAAGTATTTAAATAAAAGTATAATAGAATTCAATCATATATATGCTGCATGGTCTCAATAAAACAGGACTTATTTTTATGGATAAAGAATAACTTGAGGAAATAAATCAAAATGCTCACAATGACTCCTTCTAGAAAAGGAGAGGCAGAGTAAACAAATAACTTCTTTCTGGATCTTTATGCTTAATAGCATTTACAAATCTTCTCCATTAAGCATGCTGAAATTACCAAGGGTGACAGCAGAACCAAATAGAACAGTCAATGAATATAATGTCTGACACATATTATGCAATTAATCTGTCACAATGATAAATTTAAATATCTCATGTATTCAGTATTATCCAAATACTAAATGGTTTTGCTTTGCCATTTTATTCTAGCAACGTGATGAAACACCAACACAGGATATATTCTAAAGGTCCCACACAGTTCCACGTGCTACTCTACAAAGCTTATTTAATCTTCACTCAGTATCTCAAAAGACATTGCAGAAACACAGAAGCAGGGCTAAATACCCACTCCATTCTTCATTTGGTCTTTGTGGGCCTTTATTACCCCAGTTGTAAGCCCAAACAGTACTGTTATGAAGAATAATGGAGCTTATACCGTAAAAGCAATTGTGCACTCTATAAAGGGCAAGACAGCTTTGAGGTAACTCTTAGCCTCCTACATTTTACATATCTTGGGGGCATAATCAGGTCTTTGTAATCCCAGTAACTATCAAGAGTTTTTAAAATAAAAAAAGAGGATCAATAATGTCTTCTTAAATAGAATTTTTAAATGTCTTCCTCTTCCTCCATCCAATAATAGTTCTGACATTTCTGTTTTATAGATTATAAATCTTCAATGATTAAGATGGTCTTTGATAAAAACCAAAACTATTCTTAAAATTCAGCTGAGTGAAACTTTCTTCTGCTTTATGTGTTGTACTTTCCTAGAAAATTGTTAACCTGCAAGGAGAAACTGTGTTACTTGTCTTGGATTCTATTGAATTCTATTGAACGTGTGGCAAGTGGTAAGCATTTAATATATAACCAAAATTCTTTCTTTCTTGTTCCAAAAAGTGAAAGGGCTTCATAAAGCTCGATAGCTTTAAGGAAATGTTGGAGTAATCACCCTAAATATATAAAATTGCTGATGATCAAATTGGATAAGCCACTCCTTGTGTTATAAAAGAAAGAATGAACACAGCAACATGCTTTGTCCATGATTTCAGCCTGACGTAATCCTAAAATTGGAGAGTGTGATTTGTGACACATGGACCTGAGTCAAGGACAAGTTTTCCTTAATGAATAGGCTTTATTGAATTAGTCATTGAGGGAGTAAATAAGCACAGCCCAGTATCAGGGCTTATCTTCAAGACTTATAAGGGCAGACTTCCCGTGACCACTCTAACGCTCTGCTCTTCAGCCCACACTACGCTCTCTCCATAGCTGAACCACAGCACAAGTATCAGGTACGTTAAAACTGTTGACAAACTGATAAAAGTGTCTTAGTTGAAAGCAATTTTAAAAGTTAAAGGTCATTAGTCAATATTTTTTCCAACAAATATTACACAGATATTTTTTCACAGATACTCTGTATACTAGAATAGCCCTTCATGTTTTTCTCGTCTCCAACACACATAATATATGACATTTACAACTACCCTACCAGGCTATAGAATAAATAAGTATATTCACTATATTTTAACACCATCTCTTTCTCCCCTCTCAAGGAAGCAAGAAACAATAAGATTACGTGTAAATCCACCCTAATTCATATTGTAAAAGTAGTTACAAATTTTAATTCAATTCTTATATCTAACAAATTACCTGCTAAATACCTGACAACCAATACTATTGTGAATTAAAGAGAATAATGGGATTCCCTGGTAGTCCAGCTGGTAAAGAATCTGCCTGCAAAGCAGGAGACCCCCGTTGGATTCCTGGGTTGGGAAGATCCCATGGAGGAGAGTATGACAATCCACTTCTGTATTCTTCCCTGGAGAATCCCCATGGACAGAGGAGCCTGGCGGGCCACAGTCCATGGAGTCGCAAAGAGTCAGACACTAAGCACACACATATGCAATGTCACACAGAAGGGGTATACTTTGGGGGTGAAAAGTGCTACTGATACATAGTTCAAGAGGATTCACAGGGGAAAAAAAATGTTATCAAGGAATCCTATAATGAATTTGAACAAAGTCAAATGTTATAAACATCTGAATAAAATCATTAATGCACTGCTCAACAGATCTCTGAAAATTACTACCAATGAATACTGACTGATTCTAGCTCTCACTTCTGGGAATCCCATCCTTGCCTATTCATGTACAAAGAAGAAATTTCTAAAAGAAATAAAACATCAGCAGTAAAAGGAATGCTCTTGCACTGTTGGTGGGAAGGTAAATTGATACAGCCACTATGGAAGACAGTATGGAGAGTCCTTAAAAAACTAGGAATAAAACCACCATATGACCCAGCAATCCCACTGCTAGGCATATACCCTGAGGAAACCAAAATTGGAAAAGGCACATGTATTCCATTGTTCACTGAAGCACTGTTTACAACAGCTAGAACATGGAAGCAACCTAGATGTCCATCGACAGATGAGTGGATAAAGAAGTCGTGGTTCACATGCACAATGGAATATTACTCAGCCATAAAAAGCAATGCATTTGAGTCAGTTCTGATGAGGTGGATGAACCTAGAACCTATTATACAGAGTGAAGTGAGTCAGAAAGAGAAAGATAAATATCATATTCTAACAATGGCACCCCACTCCAGTACTCTTGCCTGGAAAGTCCCATGGACTGAGGAGCCTGGTAGGCTACAGTCCATGGGGTTGCTAAGAGTTGGACACAACTGAGCGACTTCACTTTCACTTTTCACTTTCATGCATTGGAGAAGGAAATGGCAACCCTCTTCAGTATTCTTGCCTGGAGAATCCCAGGGACGGGAGAGCCTGGTGGGCTGCCGTCTATGGGGTCACACAGAGTCGGACACAACTGAAGCGACTTAGCAGCAGTAGCAGCAGCACATATATACAGAATCTAGAAGGGTGGTACTGAAGAACTTATTTACAGGGCAGCAATGGAGAAACAGACATAGAGAACAGACTTATGAACATGGGGAGAGGGTGAGAAGTATGGAAAGAGTAACATGGAAGCTTACATTACCATATGTAAAATAGATAGCCAATGAGAATTTGCTGTATGGCTCAGGAAACTCAAACAGGGGCTCTGTATCAATCTAGAGGGGTGGGATGGGGAGGGAGGTGGGAGGGAGGTTCAAGAGGGAGAGGACATATGTATACTTATGGCTGATTCATGTTGAGGTTTGACAGAAAACAAAATTCTGTAAAGCAATTGTCCTTCAATAAAAAACAAATTAAAAAAAACATTAGCAGTGTATCATTTGAAGATGGTATGATTAATATTTACTTTGTTGCTGAAATTTTTTAAACAGAGAGGTTGCTCCTCCATCTACCTAATTAAAGATGATTATTTAAATGACAGATTAAAATTCTGGATCTAATCCTTACTCATTCACTATTGTGGGGAAAACTTAAAACCACTAAAAAGAGATGAGAATACTTTCATGATTATCAAATTCTTGGTAGTAAATTATGTCTTTGTTTCTTTCATTAGTAGTTCAATCCTAAGTAAGACTTATAACCTAGGAAAATAAGATTTAGAATAAAGAATTATTTGGTTATTTAAAAAACACATATGGTGATAAGCTGTACTTTTTTCCCATGAAAAGTGAAAAACTGCAACCAAATAGTATTAAAAGCTAAGGATAGGAGCCATCTATGCCCCACCACATGTTTTACAGGATTTAGGCTACCACTTGTACTCTCATTCAAACTGATTTAAAACATTAATGAATTTTCCTATTTTCAGTACAATGGTGAACTAGGTTTTGCACATCAAGCTTCCTATTACAAACAACTTAATGACCTGTAAAAAGTATTTAAAAACATTTTTTGAAAGCACTGAAAAATAATAAGACAGTAAAAAAATTATCAAGTCAGAAAAGTAAGAGGGGATTTCAAAAAATAGCGCTGGAAAAACTAAATATTTACATTCGAAGAAAAAAAAATAAAGGTGGACACTTACCTTACAAAAACTAACTCAAAATGGATCAAAGACCTAAATGTAAAAGCTAAAAGTATAAAACTCTTCATAGACAACATAGAGAGAAAGTTCCATGACAATGAATTTGACAATGATTTCTTGGATATGACACTAAAAACATAGGCAACAAAAGGAAAAAAAAATAGATAAACTGGATTAAATCAAAATTTTAAAGTTTTGTGGATAAAAGAATACTATCAACAGAATAAAAAGGCAACCCACAGAACTGAAAAAATATTTGCAAATTATATACTGATAAAGAATTCATATCTGGAAGCAACTCCTAATACTAAATTAAAATTGGGCAAATTAAAAAATGGGCTAAGGCACTTCCCTGGTGGTCCAGTGGTTGGGAGTCTGCCTGTCAATGCAGAGGACATGAGCTTAATCCCTGGTCCAGGAAGATTTCACTTGCCATGGAGCAACTGAGTCTGTTGCTACTGAAGCCCATGCACCCTAGAGACCATGCTCTGCAGTAACAAAAGCCACGGCAATAAGAAGCTCGTGCACTGCAACTAGAGAGAATCTCTGCTCACCACAAATAGACAAAGGCCATGCAGCAACAAAGACCCCACATGGCCAAAAACAAACAAAAAAAATTTAACGGACTAAGGACTTGAATAGACACTTCTCCAAAGAAGATACACAACTAGACAATGAGCATATGAGAAGATGCTCAACATCACTAATCACTGGGGAAATGCAAATTAAAATCACAATAAGACACCACTTCACACCTATTAAAAGTTATTAAAGAGAAAACAAAACAGGAAACGACAAGTATTGATGAGGATGTGGAGAAACTGGAACCCTTGTGTGCCAATGAAAATGTAAAATGGTGCAGCTGTTGTGGAAAATAGTACATTGATTCCTCAAAAAATTAAAAATAGAATTACTATATGATCCAGCAAGTCCACTCATGGGTATATACCCAAAAGAAATGAGATTAAGGATTCAAACAGATACTTGTATACCCATATTCATAGCAACATTATAAACAACAGCCAAAAAGTAGAAATAAGTAAAGTTTCCAATCAGTAGATGAGTTGATACTCAAAATGTGGTATGAGTACACACAAACATACACATAGAGAGAGGAAGATTATTCAGCCTTAAAAAGGAGTGACATTCTGGTACATGTTACGACATGAACCTTAATGACATTATGCTAAGTGAAACAAGCCAGACACAAAAATACAACTACTATATGATTCTACTCATATGAGGTACTTAGAATAGTCAAACTCATACAAAGTAGACCACCAGTTACCAGGGGCTGAGGTGAGTGAGATAGGGAGAATATTGTGTAATGGGTTCAGTATGAGATGATGAAAAAGTTCAGAAGACGGATAGTGCTAATGTTTGTACAACAATGGGAATATATTATACTTAATGCCACTCAACTATACACTTAAAAACAGTTAAAATGGTAAATTTTATGTTATATATTTTACATTATGTATATTTTACCACAATTTTCCTTTAAGTGAAATGGGAATGAAAATTCAGCATGGAAACCAAATTCTAAAGCCACATTTCCTCTAAAGGGTCCTTGCTGATCTTGAAAAATTAGAACCTTTGTTTTTATTGATTCTCAGGGTGACTGATAGAGAAATAAAACTGAGGGCCCAAGCCCCTCTCATAAGAAGTCGGAATTCCAAAGAGATACAACCTTAAGTGAGAATAAGCCGAAGCAGATTACAAGTCTGGATCAAACTGCTTTTCTCAAACTGTAAACCTGGGTTATAATGTATCCTGGATTGCAATACTCCCAAAGTGTCTGTCAAAAGTAAATGTAAATTTCCTAAGTATATACTCTATGGCCCCAAAAATATTCTTAACTTTCAAATGTAGTATCCAAGGCCCAGATAAGGATAATGGAATACACAGGAAACTAAAAAGGAATAAGAATTATCTGAAACAAGAGAAAGGAAAAGGGGGTCAGGAAATGACAAGAAATCAGAATTATCAGGTGTAGACCAAAAAACAATTTTGTTTTCTGTGATAGGATAAGTAAAAGACAACTCTGAACTTTTAGCAGAGAACTGAAAAGTAACAGTGAAAGTCACTCAGTCGTGTCCGACTCTTTGCAACCCCATGGACTGCAGCCTGCCAGGCTCCTCTGTCCATGGAATTCTCCAGGCCAGAATACTGGAGTGGGTAGCTGTTCCCTTCTCCAGGGAATCTTCCCAACACAGGGATCGAACCCAGGTCTCCCACACTGCAGTGGATTCTTTACCATCTGAGCCACCAGGGAAGCCCAGCAGAGAAGTGAAAACCATAAATGGTGACATAGATTTGAAAAAACAAAAACTCAGGAATCAAAACTCAAATAACCCCAATTAAGAACTGAATGGAGAGGTTTAAAAGCAGATTGCTGTATGCTCAGTCACGTCCAACTCTTTACAGCCCTTTGGACTGTAGCCTGCCAGGCTTCTCTTCCATGTGATTTGTCAGGCAAGAAGACCAAAGAGGGTTGCCATCTCCTCCGCCAGAGGATCTTCCCGACCAAGAGATCAAACCCACATCTCCTGTGTCTCCTACACTGCAGGCGGATACTTTACTGCTGAGCCACTGGGGAAGCCAAAAGCAGATTAGATGCAGCTTAAAAGATACTTAATAAATGGAAAGATAGGACAAAAGCCTAGAGGTATGCAAGACCTGGCCTGAACCAGCTTGTGAAAGTCAACTACATGCAGGTCCTTCTAACTCTGCATCAGTGAAGTCATGTTGGTTGTCTGAAACTTCCATGTTTATACTGCAAAAATCAACAAATGCTACAAATCAGGGCTTTATTTTCCTCTGGAGAACCAGTTCACCAGGATATCACTGGAAGCAACCATACAAGATTCAACAAAAGAGACAAAAAGATCACAAATGCATGAGAGAGGTTGAGATATGTGAAGAATATATGAGAAACTCTAATATATATTTAACTGGAGTTTCAAAAGAAACTGAAGAAATTAAAGAACAAGAGAATGGCAAAAGTAACATCTGATGAGAAAATGGGTACAATAGTTCCAGAACTAATGAAATCATAGATTTAAAGAAGCCCAAAAAGAAATCTGCAGTGAAGACTGACCACTATAACCATTTACTTTTGAATCTATGAGTTCTTCTCTTCAAAAATTATAAATGTCATCAGAATTCAAACAGGTGGGGATTTATTTTCATTAATTTTACCTAGAACACAATGAAGCCTACACTTTGGACCTGCAGATTCAGAAACCTGTCAGCCCACGGAAGTTTTCTTCTACTTTTATTTTTTGCTTTTGTTACATTTATTCTGATTTCTCCCTTAGAAATACCACACTCATCAGTTATTTCTCCTCTCTCTGCCCTCGGTATTTATCATCTTTACCCTCATCACCTCACTTCCTGTCACCATTTTCTCCTTATTCTGGACAATCTCAAATACTCATTATAGGATTGATTCTGTTTTCTGCAGCATCAGCTCTGCTACTTACAACTGCCATTGCAGATTTTTATCCTGCTACTGCATTTTCAGGCTTTTTGGTTTATATTTAATCTTCTTTCCAGTACCTCCTAAAATCTTATTTTTTCTTATGACTTTTTGTTTTGATTTTATAGAGGTCATATTTTTGTTTCCTTGCTGAGAATAAAATCTTACATTTCCACACATATCTTCTGTATATCATCATAAATCATATTCATAATTATTAAGTCTTTACTCATCATCTTTGGGCAATGGTTCCCTTCTTTGATGCTATATATTTCTTTCATAATTTCCATAAAGATTATTATCTTTGCAAAAAGAATATACACAATTTTTAAAATGGCAGAGTATGTAGATCATCCTTGATTCTCGCCATTCCTGCCACTATCCACTGGATGGTGAAATTTTGCTCACATCTTAACTTGGTCACATTGCGTATATACAGGCTGAAGTACACAGGCCATGGTTCAGTTCAGCAAGCAATGCAACTAACTATCTCAACTGATTTAGATCTTCTATCATTCTCTCTTCTCATATTACGAGGAGACTTTATTACTATTACATCAGGAATGTGCTGTAGTTCGTCTTTTAACAGAAAAAAATAAATGCTAATCTGAAATCCTAAGAGCACAACTGTTGCAGGGTTCCTCTTAACAGCACTTCTACAGCTGCACTGCATCCCTGGGATGGAATATCCTAACAGTCTCCTTTCATTCTCTTCCATACTGCATGCTGGAATTTTTAGCCTATGAACAGATGCACGGAGAACAGTGTTAAAGGTAGGGGTGGAGGTGCTAAGAGTCAGGGGAAATAGAGCAAATCTCTAGTCAAGTTAACTTTGGCTTGTAATACATCATGAAATACAAAATGTGAAGAAAACAGTGTAGGCTTCAGTCATTCATGGTCTCATTAGCGTGGATAAACAATGGGAACAGATTAAAGCCCTTGTCTAACTTCTTCCCCTCATCTAATTTTATTCTCCAGTATTAGAAGTCAAAGCATAAATATACCACTCAGGCTTTCTCAGTCTACTCCAACTTCAATGTAGTAAGTAGTTAGGGGAAATGCCTCTAAAACTAAGTGGTTTACTGCTACTTAACTTTTTGGTGCTCTTCTGGAACTATCTGAGTATTTTAATGGGAAGCTGGAAGAAAACATATGATGCATAGCTAGCCTAAAGTCAATATTTTAAATAAGTACATTTTTAAAAACAAAAAGAAACTGGTAATCTCTGTGTTTCAACATATAGTCAACTAAAATATCATGGTGACAGATGCTGACTGATAGAGAAGGAGTGAAATAACTAGAATTCCTTAACAACAAGATGAGGATCAAGACTTAAAAGGACTGTATACATTTTTAATGATCCGTGATTTTACACATGGTGATGTAAACACTGACATCTTCTCCATATCACTTAAAAGTGTGACAATCTTCTCTTTATCCCTTTTTACATATCATGATGAACATTTCATTAATGAAGTCAAGCTGAGCTATTTCCTACATGAGAGTGCTCCCACAAACACTTAGTGTCTAATGGATTTCCCCCAGTTAACAGCCAGCTTTTAATGAACCCTTCTTATGTGCCAGGTACTTCACTAAATGCTTTACATAATTAACTCATTTTTGTCTAGGTATACTATTATTACCATGAACATTTTAAAGATAGGAAACACAAAAGGGACGCAAAAGTCAAATAATTTGCCAAGATTTTCATTCCACTCACTACTGCTACATCACACAATTACACCAAATGTACTAGCTTGAAAAATGGTTTTATCACAAATGAAGTCTGTAGATCAGAGGTTTGGACCGAGCACAAAAGTAATGTACAATGTCTGAGGCTTCAACTAGGGAGTCTCAACAACTAGGGATGCTTCAGTGGCTGGGGGTGGGAGTCATATGGGAAATTTTCACTTGTGTATATGACTGTTGCTGCTACTGTGGTCTAGTATCTTAGCTAGAGCTGTCACCTAGAGCACGTACATATGGCCCCTCTGTGTCCTGTGCCTTCTTTACAGCACGGCAGCTTCAGCATAGTAGGACACTTTGCATGGCAGCACTGGGATCCAAGGGCAAGCGTCCTGGAAACAAGGCAGAGAATCAACTGTCTTTTCTGACCAAGCTTCAGACATCACTCAGCACTTCTGCAACATTCCATTAGTCATAGGTAAATCTCAAGCCTGTGCAGATTCAAGAGGAGAGGCTAGAGACCCCTCCTCTCAAGGGAGGAGTATCAGGGTCACAGACTAGAAAGAGCAGGGGGCTGGAAGTGCAGCCGTCTTTGGAAAATACAATATACCACCATCTTAGAGTAGAGATTCCCAGTGTATGTTCTTAATGACCACACTCGACTGCAAGATTACAAGCTGGCACTCTTTATGGCATTAACAATCACGCTCTTGACCCAGTCCAAAGGATTGTGTATATGCAATGCCAGAATTAAAGAAAAACATCTACTTCTGCTTCACTGACTACACTAAGGCCTTTACTGTGTGGGTAAAAACTAATTGTGGAAAATTCTTAAAAGAAATGGGCATACCAGACCACCTTACCTACCTCCTCAGAAATCTGTATGCAGGTCAAGGAGCAACAGTTAGAACCGGACATGGAACAACAGACTGGTTCAAAATTGAGAAAGGAGTTCATCAAGGCTGTATATTGTCACTCTGCTTATTTAACTTACATGCAGGGTATGTCATGAGAAATGCCAGGCTGGATGACTCACAAGCTGGAATCAACATTGCAGGGAGAAACATCAAGAACCTAAAACACGCAGATGATACCCCTCTAATGGCAAAAAGCAAAGAGGAACTAAAGAGCTTCTTAATGAGGGTGGAAAGGGAGCGTAGAAAAGCTGGCTTAAAACTCAACATTCAAAAAACTAAGATCATAGCATCCGGTCCCATCACTTCATAGCAAACAGATGAGGAAAAACTGAAAACAATAGCAGATTTTATTTTCCTGGGTTCCAAAATCATTGTGGATGGTGACTGCAGCCATGCAGCCATGAAATTAAAAGATGCTTGCTTCTTGGAAGGAGAGCTATGACAAACCTAGACAGCATATTACAAAGCAGAGACATTACTTTGCCAACAAAGGTCCATAAAATTAAAGCTATGGTTTTTCCAGTAAACCGTATCACATCATCCACAGATGTGAGAGTTGGACCATAAAGAAGCCTGAGCACCAAAGAATTGATGCTTTCAATTTATGGTACTGGAGAAGACTCTTGAGAGTCCCTTGAACTTCAAGGAGAACAAACCAGTCAATCTTATATTAAATCAATCCTGAATATTCACTGGAAGGACTGATGCTAAAGTTTCAATACTTTGGCTACCTGATGCTAAAAGCCCACACATTGGAGAAGATTTTGATACTAGGAAAGATGGAGGGCAGGAGGAGAAGGGGGTGAAAGAGGAGGATGAGATGGTTGGATGGCATCATTGACACAATGGACATGAGTCTGAGCAAAGTCCGGGGGATAGTAAAGGACGGGGAAGCCTGGCATGCTGCTGCTCGTGGGATTGCAAAGAGCTGGACATGACTTAGTGACTAAACAACAACAATGCCATTCACAATTTGGAATGGGCAAAGGGACCAAGAGGAGAATGAGTTTGAAGAGGGTTCTTTAGGCTACATTCCCTTCAAGTCCATCCCCCTCTGGAAGCCATCAGTAAAGACAGGATTCTCTACACCACCAAGAAAACAAAGTGTCTCTTATAATCTCTCCACCGTGATAGTATTTTATGGTACTCAATTCCATTATAAAAATCATTTTAACTGTTTCTGAAAGGTGAAAAGGGATGCCCCATGGATATCCTACCGTCATAGACTCGACTTTTGGTCTGCACACCATCTCTGATGTCGAATATTACAAATCTAACCCAAATCACACCTTGATTTCTGAGGTCACAGTAAAATTTCCACAAGATCCACACTATTTACAAATAAATCAATAAATATTTCATATTCAGATGGGAATCTGCATGTCTAAGAGTAAGTTTCCAGACCCTCTTTTGGGAAGTAGAGGAACTAGAGGAGCTATTCAAAGCAAATAATCTTCTTCTTAATCTTACCACTGATTCCTCTGACAATTTCAAGGGGTTTGGAAAAACGAGAGCAGAATTGCGAGACTGGAGAATCAGACTATTCAGAGACTCTCCAATGTTAAATCTTTCAGGATCAGATCCCTGGCCCAAAGCCAGGTGAACAAAATGTGCAAACTGCCTCAGTGGACTAAAATCCCACCCTTCAATAGCTGCCAAGGAAGAATATTGTTTTAAAATGGCATGGTTATTATTTGGGTTGTGAACAAACACCTTCCTATTAAGAGTCCCTCAGAATATTATTCTGCAAAACCTTGGTGTTACCAAGGAATTTCGTGAAATCTGTTGGGGTTTCTTTTTTGTTGTTGTTAAAAATAATAAAATCATTGTCTCCAATAAACTGAGTTGCTACAAAGGGAAAAACCAAGAATGCCTTCTACCTCGTCTGGTTTACACACTAGGTCAAAGCATGAAAACACTGTGGCAACATCAGCATAACTAGTTAAGTGTTACTGATTTGAAAATACCGTATAGTAGTAATTTAAAAAAAAAAAAACTGGTTTACTCATTTAAACTTTCATTTTGAATAAAATTTCAATTAACACAAACAACTTGAGCTGGCCTATTAAAACAACCAAAGAGCAGAGGAGACATTTAATGAATAAACTCGCCAGTAAACACTTTGTCTACATGGATTTTTCCAGAGGTACTGTGTTCTGGCTACGTGAGGCTGCCTTTGTTTCTTTCAGTAAATCAGAGAAAGGAAAAAGGTGGGAAGGGGAAAGTGACAATCACACTTAATCCACACCAGGCTGCCATATGTCACTTTTTGTCCTTTGCTGGTTCATTGATTATTCATGAATTCACTACCTGAAAAGTGCTATATTTATCTTTACAGCCACAAAGCTGTCAATTCAGTTCCAAGTATGCCTGCCTTTGTTTTCAATGAAATGCACAGTCTGGGTGAAGGTCTTTTGTACATGACACTGCCCTAGGCCATAAAACAAGTATTAAAAAATTGACATAGGTGAAATTTCAGCATTGATACTGGCCTGAGCTTTAGTATTATTTTGTAATGACTGTTTTATCAAAAGAAACATGAAGTAGTCTTGGCTTTTAAAGCCTTTGGCCTCTAAGGATTTCCAGAGAGGCCCTAAACCCTACTCCCTCCTCTATTTTGTTATCAATGGTCTTACTGTTCCCATTTCTTTTATTCTTTTATACCTGCTTGTTTCTGGTATAGCAGAGGTATAGTATCCTCTGCTATTAAGTTACCTGCTCAAAGCTACCTAAATTCCAACCACTGCTTTCCGGGGATGCATTACATCATTCTAGTTCAGAATCTGCCTCAAGGTTTCCTTTTCCCACATCCAGTCACTGCCTTGAAGAATCCCACAGGTCATTTAAATTTCAACTTGTTTGCCAGCACCTAGAGAAGACATACTTTTAGAAAAGCAAAGAGACATTCAGCTTTCAACTCTAACTACCAGGCAAGAAGACAGGGAAAACAAGCTTGCCTGAAGACATTTTAAATGTTTCCCTGGTGGCTTCAAGCTTAAAACTACCACCACAAATCTATCATCTTTGTCCTGGAGAAGAAAGGTCAGAGGGAGAAAATATACTACAAATAAACCTGCATCTTAAAATTTCTGTGATTGGCTTAAAGGATAAAAAAGCGAACTGAAATCTCCACCAAATTACTGTCATTTCAGAGTTTTATGATAATAAAGCCAAAAAGGTAAACTCAATCTATTTTTCCCTAGGTGTGCTCAACAACAATTTTGACATGAAAGTTCAAACATGTGATAAAGGTTAACAGTAAGTGACAGGGCAAAGACCTTATCCAAAGAGAAAAAAGCCCTTCATAAATAGTTTCAATGTATCATGCATTCTTTCATGTTTTATTTCAATTAATCTTTTGAGGATCCCCAAACCTAAAAGTCTCTAATTCAAGAATGTGATTAAGACCTGTAACTCCATTAACAGGAAAATGAGGCAGAGGGAGACTTAATATTTTAGAACTCCATTATGATGTAAGACTAAGTCATCAAATTCCTACCATGATTAACATATGAGATCAATGTTCAAGTCTAAGAAAGCAAAAGGAAAAAAGATTCAAGTTAAAAACAAGCTTTAGTCTATTCATGTTTTAAAAAATAGTTTAACTGCTGAGATTTATTCATATCGGTGCCTAACTGCTTTATAGGATTATCTACCTTTAGAAGCCCCTAACCTGTTTGCTCTTTACCAAATGCATTACTACTTGTTCAGTCATCCAGGATTCAAACCTGGGCCTCCTCTGTCACCTGGCTTTCATTAGTCAGGATTAAGTTCGACCACATACAACAAGAGCAAAAACAGACAACAGATAAAGCCAATGGCTTACACAAGATAAAAGGTAATTGGATTCTCACGAAAAAAGGAGCCCAGATGCAGTTGGGCCAGTGTGTACAGGTTCACAGTGCCAGGCTTTTTCCCTTTTGATGCTATGTCATTCTCAACACATGTCCCCACCTTCAAGGTCCAGGGTAGCTGCTTGGGCGCCTGCTATCACATGCCTATAACAGCCAGTAGGAAAGAGTGGAAGCAGGGTTCAATCCTTCTAATAACACTTTCTAGAAGTTCCACACAGCACTTCTTTCATCGCACAAAACTGAATTTAGTGATATGGTCACATCTAGCTACAAAAAGAACTTGATTTTCAATCTTTTCATTGGGCAACAACAGTATATCGAACTGAAAATCTGGCTTCTATTTACAAAGCAAATGTTTTCCAGGATGAGCACAGTCAGTCTTCGGGATCCTTCTTACTCCACACATTCAGTCCTCTCAGCTCATCATCACTATTTAGCTAAGTCAATCCTATCAGCACGGTTGTAATTCATTTCATCATCATCTCTGCCTGAATGATAACATCTTGACTGAGTTCCTTGAGCCAAATGAAAATGAGGGGAAAACAGAGAGATTGGCTGCAATCTGGTGTCTGTGCGTTTGTGGATAGTCTTGCTGAGGTTTAGTGGTCAGAGATGAAGAGATGAGGGTCCCGAGAAGCAAATCTGTCCATATGTCAGGAAACACTTCTCAGTGGAAAGAATTAAAAAAAATCAACAGAGAAAAAATATTAACAACATTCTCTACTCAACACAAATATCTTTCCCAAATGAAAGCAAAATAAAAACTTTTACAGATAAATAAAAGCTGATAGAATTCACTGAAAACAGACATGCACTATGAGAAATTTTTTAATTGAAATATTTGAAATATACTGATGAGGTCAGCTTTCATTCCAATCTCAAAGAGAGGCAATGCCAAAGAATGCTCAAACTACCACACAATTGCACTCATCTCACACGCCAGTAAAGTAATGCTCAAAATTCTCCAAGCCAGCCTTCAGCAATACGTGAACCATGAACTTCCTGATGTTCAAGCTGGTTTTAGAAAAGGCAGAGGAACCAGAGATCAAATTGCCAATATCCGCTGGATCATCAAAAAACCAAGAAAATTCCAGAAAAACATCTATTTCTGCTTTATTTACTATGCCAAAGCCTTTGACTGTGTGGATCACAATAAACTGTGGAGAATTCTTCAAGAGATGGGAATACCAGACCACCTTACCTGCCTCTTGAGAAACCTATATGCAGGTCAGGAAGCAACAGTTAGAACTGGTCATGGAATAACAGACTGGATTCAAATAGGAAAAGGAGTACATCAAGGCTGTATACTGTCACCCTGCTTATTTAACTTCTATGCAGAGTACATCATGAGGAATGCTGGGCTGGAAGAAGCACAAGCTGGAATCAAGATTGCCAGGAGAAATATCAATAACCTCAGATATGCAGTTGACACCACCCTTATGGCAGAAAGTGAAAAGGAACTAAAAAGCCTCTTCATGGGAACTGAATTGAATCTGTAGATTGCTTTGGGTAGTATACTCATTTTCACTATATTGAATCTTCTGATCCATGAACATGGTATATTTCTCCATCTATTAGTGTCCTCTTTGATTTCTTTCACCAGTGTTTTATAGTTTTCTATATATAGGTCTTTAGTTTCTTTAGGTAGATATACTCCTAAGTATTTTATTCTTTTTGTTGCAACGGTGAATGGAATTGTTTCCTTAATTTCTTTTTCTACTTTCTCATTATTAGTGTATAGGAATGCAAGGGATTTCTGTGTGTTGATTTTATATCCTGCAACTTTACTATATTCACTGATTAGCTATAGTAATTTTCTGGTGGAGTCTTTAGGGTTTTCTATGTAGAGGATCATGTCATCTGCAAACAGTGAGAGTTTTACTTCTTCTTTTCCAATTTGGATTCCTTTTATTTCTTTTTCTGCTCTGATTGCTGTGGCCAAAACTTCCAGAACTATGTTGAATACTAGTGGTGAAAGTGGGCACCCTTGTCTTGTTCCTGACTTTAGGGGAAATGCTTTCAATTTTTCACCACTGAGGATAATGTTTGCTGAGGGTTTGTCATATATAGCTTTTATTATGTTGAGGTATCTTCCTTCTATTCCTGCTTTCTGGAGAGATTTTATCATAAATGGATGTTGAATTTTGTCAAAGGCTTTCTCTGCATCTATTGAGATAATCATATGGCTTTTATTTTTCAATTTGTTAATGTGGTGAATTACATTGATTGATTTGCAGATATTGAAGAATCCTTGCATCCCTGGGATAAAGCCCACTTGGCCATGGTGTATGATCTTTTTAATGTGTTGTTGGATTCTGATTACTAGAATTTTGTTAAAGATTTTTGCATCTATGTTCATCAGTGATATCGGCCTGTAGTTTTCTTTTTTTGTGACATCTTTATCAGGTTTTGGTATTAGGGTGATGGTGACCCCATAGAATGAGTTTGGAAGTTTACCTTCCTCTGCAATTTTCTGGAAGAGTTTGAGTAGGATAGGTGTACGCTCTTCTTTAAATTTTTGGTAGAATTCAGCTGTGAAGCCATCTGGACCTGGGCCTGTGTTTGCTGGAAGATTTATGATTACAGTTTCAATTTCCGTGCTTGTGATGGGTCTGTTAAGATTTTCTATTACTTCCTGGTTCAGTTTTGGAAAGTTGTACTTTTCTAAGAATTTGTCCATTTCTTCGACGTTGTCCATTTTATTGGCACATAATTGCTGATAGTAGTCTCTTATGATCTTCGTATTTCTGTGTTGTCTGTTGTGATCTCTCCATTTTCATTTCTAATTTTATTGATTTGATTTTTCTCCCTTTGTTTCTTGATGAGTCTGGCTAATGGTTTCTCAATTTTATTTATCCTTTCAAAGAACCAGCTTTTGGCTTTGTTGAATAATTTCACAATTTGTATGGAAATACAAAAAACCTCGAATAGCCAAAGCAATCTTGAGAAACTGGAGGAATCAACCTGCCTGACTTCAGGCTCTACTACAAAGCCACAGTCATCAAGACAGTATGGTACTGGCACAAAGACAGAAATACAGATCAATGGAACAAAACAGAAAGCCCAGAGAGAAATCCACGCACCTATGGACACTTTATCTTCGACAAAGGAGACAAGAATATACAATGGATTAAAGACAATCTCTTTAACAAGTGGTGCTGGGGGAATTGGTCAACCCCTTGTAAAAGAATGAAACTAGAACACTTTCTAACACCATACACAAAAATAAACTCCAAATGGATTAAAGATCTAAACGTAAGACCAGAAACTATAAAACTCCTAGAGGAGAACATAGGCAAAACACTCTCCAACATAAATCACAGCAGGATCCTCTATGACCCATCTCCCAGAATTCTGGAAATAAAAGCAAAAATAAACAAATGGGACCTAATTAAAATTAAAAGCTTCTGCACAACAAAGGAAACTATAAGGTGAAAACACAGCCTTCGGAATGGGAGAAAATAATAGCAAATGAAGCAACTGACAAACAACTAATC
The DNA here is from genome assembly GCF_001704415.2 of Capra hircus. NCBI lineage: Eukaryota > Metazoa > Chordata > Mammalia > Artiodactyla > Bovidae > Capra > Capra hircus. The sequence continues at coordinate 42,771,419 of NC_030811.1, forward strand.
TCAAAAATATACAAGTAACTTATGCAGCTCAATTCCAGAAATATAAATGACCCAATCAAAAAATGGGCCAAAGAACTAAATAGACATTTCTCCAAAGAAGACATACAGATGGCTAACAAACACATGAAAAGATGCTCAACATCACTCATTTTCAGAGAAATGCAAATCAAAACCACAATGAGGTACCATTTCACACCAGTCAGAATGGCTGCGATCCAAAAATCTGCAAGCAATAAATGCTGGAGAGGGTGTGGAGAAAAGGGAACCCTCCTACACTGTTGGGAATGCAAACTAGTACAGCCACTATGGAGAACAGTGTGGAGACTCATTAAACTGGAAATAGAACTGCCTTATGACCCAGCAATCCCACTGCTGGGCATACACACCAAGGAAACCAGAATGGAAAGAGACACGTGTACCCCAATGTTCATCGCAGAACTTTTATAATAGCCAGGACGTGGAAGCAACCTAGATGTCCATCAGCAGATGAATGGATAAGAAAGCTGTGGTACATATACACAACGGAGTACTACTCAGCCATTAAAAAGAATACATTTCAATCAGTTCTAATGAGGTGGATGAAACTGGAGCTGATTATACAGAGTGAAGTAAGCCAGAAAGAAAAACACCGATACAGTATGCTAATGCATATATATGGAATTTAGAAAGATGGTAATGATAACCTTGTATGTGAGACAGCAAAAGAGACACAGATGTATAGAACAGTCTTTTGGACTCTGCGGGAGAGGGAGAGGGTAGGATGATTTGGGAGAACGGCATTGAAACATGTATAATATCATATAAGAAACGAACTGCCAGTCTAGGTTCGATGCAGGATACAGGATGCTTGGGGCTGGTGCACTGGGATGACCCAGAGAGATGGTATGGGGAGGGAGGTGGGAGGGTTGTTCAGGATTGGGAACACATATACACCCGTGGCAGATTCATGTTGATGTATGGCAAAACTAATACAGTATTGTAAAGTAAAACAAAATTTTAAAAAGCCTCTTGATGAAAGTGAAAGAGGAGAGTGAAAAAGTTGGCTTAAAGCTCAACATTCAGAAAATGAAGATCATGGCATCTGGTCCCATCACATCATGGGAAATAGATGGGGAAACAGTGGAAACAGTGTCAGACTTTATTTCGGGGGGCTCCAAAATCACTGCAGATGGTGACTGCAGCCATGAAATTAAAAGACACTTACTCCTTGGAAGAAAAGTTATGACCAACCTAGAGAGCATGTTGAAAAGCAGAGACATTACTTTGCCAACAAAGGTCCGTCTAGTCAAGGCTATGGTTTTTCCAGTGGTCATGTATGGGTGTGAGAGTTGGACTGTGAAGAAAGCTGAGTGCCGAAGAATTGATGGTTTTGAACTGTGGTGTTGGAGAAGACTCTTGCGAGTCCCTTGGGCTGCAAGGAGATCCAAGCAGTCCACTCTAAAGGAGATCAGCCCTGGGATTTCTTTCGAAGGGATGATGCTAAAGCTGAAACTCCAATACTTTGGCCACCTCATGCAAAGAATTGCCTCATTGGAAAAGATTCTGATGCTGGGAAGGATTGGGGGAAGGAGGAAAAGGGGACGACTGAGGATGAGATGGCTGGATGGCATCACTGACTCGATGGACGTGAGTTTGAGTGAACTCTGGGAGTTGGTAACAGACAGGGAAGCCTGGCGTGCTGCAATTCATAGGGTGGCAAAGAGTCGGACATGACTGAGCGACTGAACTGAACTAAACTGAACTGATGAAAGTAATCGAAGATAACAGATGGAAATATGTATCACGTTCTTGGATTGGAAGAATCAATACTGTGAAAATGACCATACTACCCAAAGCATTTTACAGATTCAGTGCAATCTCTATCTAACTACTAATGCCATTTTCCACAGAATTAGAACAAAAAATTTTACAATTTGTATGGAAACACAAAAGACCCTCTAGAGCCAAAACAATCTTGAGAAAGAAAAATAGAGCTGGCGGAATCAGGCTCCCAGACTTTGAGCTGTACTACAGAGCTATAGTAATCAAGATAGTATGGTACTGACACAAAAACAGAAATATAGATCAATGGAATAGGATAGAAAGCCTACAGATAAACCCACATATCTGTGGTTACCTAATCTTTGACAAAAGAGACAAGAATATACAATGGAGAAAAGACAGTCTCTTCAATAAGTGGAGCTAGAAATACAGGAGAGCTACAGGTAAAAAGAATGAAATTAGAACACTCCCTAAAACCATACACACTCCAGTATTCTTGCCTGGAGAATTCCATGGACAGAGGAGCCTGGTGGGCTACAGTCCACAGGGTCACAAAGAGGCAGACATGATTAAGTGACTAGCATTTAAACCTGCCATCTCCTGCATTAGGAGGCAAATTCCTTACCACTGAGCCACCAAGGAAGCCCAAAGGAAGCCATAAGTAAGACAAAAGACATCCTTCAGAATGCAAGAAAATATTTGCAAATAAAGCAACTGACAAGGAATTAATCTCCAAAATATACAAACAGCTCATATAGATCAATATCAAAAAACAAACAACCCAATCAAAAAAATGAGCAGAAGACTAAACTGACATTTTTCCAAAGAAGACTTCCATACAGCAAACAAGCACATGAAAAAATGCTCAACATCACTGTTGAAAGTGAAAGTCGCTCAGTCATGTCCGACTCTTTGCGACACCGTGGACTATACAGTTCATGGAATTCTCCAGGCCAGAATACTGAAGTGCGTAGCCTTTCCCCTCTCCAGGGAATCTTCCCAACCCAGGGATAGAACCCAGGTCTCCTGCATTGCAGGCAGATTCTTTACAGCTGAGCCACCAGGGAAGCCCAAGATGCTGGAGTGGGTAGCCTATCCCTTCATCAGTGGATCTTTCTGACCAGGGTCTCCTGCATTACAGGCAGATTCTTCACCAGCTGAGCTACCATGGAAGCCCAACATCACTATTAGAGAAATGCAAATGAAATGAAATGAGGTATCACTTCACACAGTTCAGAATGGTCATCATCAAAAATTTCATACACAATAAATGTTGGAGAGGGTGTGGAGAAAATGGAACTCTCTTACACTGTTGGTGGGAATGTAAACTGGTACAACCACTATGGACAACAGTATGGAGGTTCCTCGAAAAACTAAACACAGAACTACCATATGACCCAGCAATTCCACTCCTGGGCATCCTCCTGGAGAAAAATATAATTAAAAAAGATACATGATGTACCCCGACCCCCAGTACACACTGCAGCACAGTTTACAACAGCCAGGATATGGAAGTAACCTAAATGTCCATCAAGAGCGGAATGGATAAAGAAAATGTGGTACATTTATACAGTGGAATAAAAAAACGAACGAATGGTGCCATCAGACGTGCATGGACCTAGAAATAGTCATACAGAATGAAGAAAGTCAGAAAGAGAAAAACAAATATTGTATATTAATGCATACTTGTGGAATCTAGTAAAATGGCATAGATGACCTTATTTGCAAAGCAGAAATAGAGACACAGAGAACAAATGTATGACTACCAAGAGGGGAAGTGGGGGCTGGTAAGGATTGGGAGATTGGGATATATACATTACTAATGAAATAACTTTAGTCAGTTTTCATTCCAATCGCAAAGAAAGGCAATGGCAAAGAATGCTCAAACTACTACACAATTGCACTCATCTCACACGCTGGTAAAGTAATGCTCAAAATTCTCCAAGCCAGCCTTCAGCAATATATGAACTGTGAACTTCCAGATGTTCAAGCTGGTTTTAGAAAAGGCAGAGGAACCAGAGATCAAATTGCCAACATCCGCTGGATCATCAAAAAACCAAGAAAATTCCAGAAAAACATCTATTTCTGCTTTATTGACTATGCCAAAGCTTCTGACTGTGTGGATCACAATAAACTGTGGAAAATTCTTCAAGAGATGGGAATACCAGACCACCTGACCTGCCTCTTGAGAAACCTATATGCAGGTCAGGAAGCAACAGTTAGAACTGGACATGGAACAACAGACTGGTTCCAAATAGGAAAAGGAGTACGTCAAGGCTGTATATTGTCACCCTGCTTATTGAACTTTTATGCGAGTACCTCATGAGAAATGCTGGGCTGGAAGAAGCACAAGCTGGAATCAAAATTGCCGGGAGAAATATCAATAACCTCAGATATGCAGATGACACCACCCTTATGGCAGAAAGTGAAGAGGAACTAAAAAGCCTCTTGATGAAAGTGAAAGAGGAGGGTGAAAAAGTTGGCTTAAAGCTCAACATTCAGAACGAAGATCATGGCATCTGGTCCCATCACTTCATGGGAAATTGATGGGGAAACGGTGGAAACAGTGTCAGACTTTATTTTGGGGGGCTCCAAAATCACTGCAGATGGTGACTGCAGCCATGAAATTAAAAGATGTTTACTCCTTGGAAGGAAAGTTATGACCAACCTAGATAGCATATTCAAAAGCAGAGACATTACTTTGCCAACAAAGGTCCGTCTAGTCAAAGCTATGGTTTTTCCAGTGGTCATGTATGGGTGTGAAAGTTGGACTGTGAAGAAAGCTGAGTGCCGAAGAATTGATGCTTTTGAGCTGTGGTGTTGGAGAAGACTCTTGAGAGTCCCTTGGGCTGCAAGGAGATCCAACCAGTCCATCCTAAAGGACATCAGTCCTGGAAGTTCGTTGGAAGGACTGATGCTGAAGCTGAAACTCCAATACTCTGGCCACTTCATGTGAAGAGTTGACTCATTGGAAAAGACCCTGATGCTGGGAGGGATTGGGGCCAGGAGGAGAAGGGGACGACAGAGGATGAGATGGCTGGATGGCATCACTGACTCGATGGACTTGAGTTTGGGTGAACTCCAGGAGTTGGTGATGGACAGGGAGGCCTGGCATGCTGCGATTCTTGGGGTCACAAAGAATTGGACACGACTCAGAGACTGAACTTAACTAATAAGAACGAACTGTATAGCACAGGGAACTCTACTCAAAGCTCCGTGGTGACCTAAATGGGAAGGAAATCCAAGGAAGAGAGGATATATGAATACATGTGGCTGATTCAGTTTGCTGTACAGCAGAAACTAACGACATAAAGCAACTATAGAATGCTCAAACTACCGCACAATTGCACTCATCTCACACACTAGTAAAGTAATGCTCTAAATTCTCCAAGCCAGTCTTCAGCAATACGTGAACTGTGAACTTCCTGATGTTCAAGCTGGTTTTAGAAAAGGCAGAGGAACCAGAGATCAAATTGCCAACATCCAATGGATCATGGAAAAAGCAAGAGAGTTCCAGAAAAACATCTATTTCTGCTTTATTGACTATGCCAAAGCTTCTGTCTGTGTGGATCACAATAAACTGTGGAAAATTCTTCAAGAGATGGGAATACCAGACCACCTGACCTGCCTCTTGAGAAACCTATATGCAGGTCAGGAAGCAACAGTTAGAACTGGACATGGAACAACAGACTGGTTCCAAATAGGAAAAGGAGTACGTCAAGGCTGTATATTGTCACCCTGCTTATTGAACTTTTATGCAAGTACCTCATGAGAAATGCTGGGCTGGAAGAAGCACAAGCTGGAATCCAGATTGCCAGCAGAAATATCAATAACCTCAGATATGCAGATGACACCACCCTTATGGCAGAAAGTGAAGAGGAACTAAAAAGCCTCTTGATGAAAGTGAAAGAGGAGGGTGAAAAAGTTGGCTTAAAGCTCAACATTCAGAAAACAAAGATCATGGCATCTGGTCCCATCACTTCATGGGAAATTGATGGGGAAACAGTGGAAACAGTGTCAGACTTTATTTTGGGGGGCTCCAAAATCACTGCAGATGGTGACTGCAGCCATGAAATTAAAAGATGCTTACTCCTTGGAAGGAAAGTTATGACCAACCTAGATAGCATATTCAAAAGCAGAGACATTACTTTGCCAACAAAGGTCCGTCTAGTCAAAGCTATGGTTTTTCCAGTGGTCATGTATGGATGTGAGAGTTGGACTGTGAAGAAAGCTGAGTGCCAAAGAATTGATGCTTTTGAGCTGTGGTGTTAGAGAAGACTCTTGAGAGTCCCTTGGACTGCAAGGAGATCCAACCAGTCCATTCTGAAGGAGATCAACCCTGGGATTTCTTTGGAAGGAATGATGCTAAAGCTGAAACTGCAGTACTTTGGCCACCTCATGGGAAGAGTTGACTCATTGGAGAAGACTTTGATGCTGGGAAGGATTGGGGGCAGGAGGAGAAGGGGACAACAGAGGATGAGATAGCTGGATGGCATCACTGAATCGATGGACGCGAGTCTGAGTGAACTCCGGGAGATGGTGATGGACAGGGAGGCCTGGCGTGCTGCGATTCATGGGGTCTCAAAGAGTCGGACACGACGGAGTGACTTAACTGAACTGATACTTCAGCAAAAATATATTTGACATATAACATCGTGTAAATTTAAGGTGTGCAATTTATATTGTAATACAGTTGCCTTTGTAGCAATAATCACCTTTATCACATTATATAACTATTTTCTTTTTAGTGGTTGGAATAATTGAGCTTGTTTCTTAGCAAGTTTGATGATTTTAACAATATTATCTATAGTCTCAGTACTAAGCATTAATTCTCTACGACTTATTTAACTACTTGGTAGCAAGTGTGTCCTCTTAAACATCTTTCCTATCCATCCACCTATGATCCTCTGGTAACCAAGATTTTACTCTGTTTCTATGAATTTGGTTTACTCCGATTCTTCTTATAAGTGATATCACACAGTATTTGTCTTTCTCTGACTTATCTCATGAGAAATATTAAAGTTCTTCCAGGAGAAGAAAAACATCAAATGGAAATTTGTAACTACAAAAAGCCATAGAGGCCTACAATGTAAAACACATGGCTAAATGTTAAGGACATTTTTCTCTCAATTTTAATCTTTTTAAAGGTTAATTGAAATGACATCAGCAAGATGGCAGAAGAGTTTTCTACTGCCATTTCTCCAAAGACCAACTGACTAGGACAATCACCTACCGAGAAGAAGGCTTTTGTAAAACTCCAGAGTCCAGCAGAGAAGCTCCAGTACGCTACGGGGGCAAAATAAAACAGGGATTAGATGTAGAAGTAAAAGGACCACATTACCCCCTCCCCCAAGGTGGTATAGCTTAGGATCTCTCGCCAGCAATTTCTCCCACCACGGAATGTTTGAGTGCACGCGAGTGAGTACTCAGCTTCCCCAGCTGGATAGTATACTGCGAAAAGGACCCACTTCTTTCCTGCTCCATCTAGGGGTACTGAGATGAATGTACAACTGAGGGGCAGGGAGAGGCTGCCAGAGCCAGAGACGTGTCAAAGTAACATGGATCCAACTAACCATTTTGAGGACAGCATCAAGTCCACACCTGAACTGCTAAGGAGGCCTCACCTTCAATAACCTCAACACTCTGTGCACCTCACTCACACACACTCTCCCACCCAGTGGCAGGCTACCCCCTGCTCCACACTTTCATGAGGGATGTGTTCAACACTCTGCCTGCAAGTAAAATTGTGTATAAAAAGATGTAAATACAATGGAATAATATTAAGCCATTTAAAAAAACACACACACACAAGGAAATCCTATCATTTGCAACAACCTGGATGAAACTGCAGGACATTATGCTAAGTGAGATAACTCAGAGAAATAAAAAGAAACATTGCATAATCTCAAATACTGGAGAATCTTAAAAGAAAGCTGAACTCACAGAAACGTAGTAGTAGGGTGGTTGCCGGAGACTGGGGAAATGAAGAGAGGTTAGTTAAAGGGTATAAACTTTCACTTATTAGATGAAAAAGTTCTCAGAATCTAAGTACAGCATGACTACAGCAAAAACAGCACAATGAAAGTACAGAATGGTGATTATATTCTGTATTATATAACTGAAATTTACTAAGAGAGTAGATATTAAAGGCTGTCACACACACACACACAAAATCACTAAGGTAATAGTTAACTTGATTCTGGAAATACTTTCACAATCTATACCAATATCAAATCATCATGTTGCATACTTTAATATTGTTTTGTCAATTATACCTCAAAAGCTGGAAAAAACTAACTGGCTCTTTAAAGAAAGTTCAATAATTAAGTATGTGGTTTATAACAGGTAGAAGTAAAATGTGATAAAAATAACATAAGATGAGGATGTAGAATGGGAGTATACTGTGTAAGATTCCTGTGTGAAATGGTATATTACTTAAAGATAAATAAATAGTTAGATACATAAACTCTAGAGTAACTACTAAAAAGTAAAACAAAAGGTACAGCTAATAAGCCAATAACGGAGATAAAATGGAATCACACAAAAATACTGTTAATCCAAAAGAAACAAGGAAAACATGAAGAAAGAGGAATAAAGATGAGACATATAGAAAACAGAGAGCAAGATGCAAAATTTTAAATTAATCATGTTGATAATAAATGGAAATTGTCTAAACATTATGCTTAAATGGCAGAGGTCACCATAATGGAAAAAAGAAAAAAAGCAAGGCTCAACAACATACCATCTGCAGAATTAGCTGATCAATAACACTTACCAAAGTCTCTAAGGCCTATAAAAATTTAAAATATCTTCCTTATACCTGGGAAATTACTTGATGGAGAAGGAAGGAGGGCCCAGAATGGGCTCAGAAATCTTCACAGTGAGTCAAGAAATTTTGTATCAATAAAAAATTTCCCTTCAAGGCAAAGAACAAGACCATCAGATATGACCTAAATCAAATCCCTTACGATTATACAGTGGAAGTGACAAATAGATTCAAGGGATTAGCTCTGATAGAGTGCATGTAGAACTGTGGACGAGGGTTCATGACATTGTGCAGGAGGCAGTGATCAAGACCATCCCCAAGAAAAAGAAATGCAAAAAGGCCAAATGGTTGTCTGAGGAGGCCTTACAAATACCTGAGAAAAGAAGAGAAGCAAAAGAAAAATGAGAAAAGGAAAGATATACACATCTGAATGCAGAGTTCCAAAGGAATAGAAATGAGAGATAAGAAAGCCCTCCTCAGTGATCAATGCAAAGAAATAGAGGAAAACAATAAAATGGAAAAGCCTAGAGATCTCCTCAAGAAAACTAGAGGTACCAAGGGAACATTTCATGCAAAGATGGGCTCAATAAAGGACAGAAATGGTATGGACCTAACAGAAGCAGAAGATATTAAGAGATGGCAAGAATACACAGAAGAACTATAAAAAAAATGATCTTAATGACCCAGATAACAACAATGGTGTGATCACTCACCTAGGGCCAGACATCCTGGAATACAAAGTCAAGTGGGCCTTAGGAAGCATCACTATGAACAAAGCTAGTGGAGGTGATGGAATTCCAGTTGAGCTATTTCAAATCTAAAAGATGATGCTGTGAAAGTGCTGCACTCAATATGCCAGCAAATGTGGAAAACTCAGCAGTGGTCACAGGACTGGAAAAAGTCGGTTTTCATGCCAATCCCAAAGAAAGGCAATGCCAAAGACTGTTCAAACTACTACACAATTTCACTCATCTCACATGCTAGTAATGTTCAAAATTTATGAAGCCAGGCTTTAACAGTACATGAACTGTGAACTTCCAGATGTTCAAGCTGGATTTATAAAAATCAGAGAAACCAGAGACCAAATTCCCAACATCTGCTGGATCATCGAAAAAGCGAGAGAGTTCCAGAAAAACATCTACTTCTGCTTTATTGACTACGTGGAAGCCTTTGACTATGCGGATCACAACAAACTGGAAAATTCTTCAAGAAATGGGAATAACAGACCACCTTACCTGCCTCCTGAGAAATCCGTGTGTAGGTCAAGAAGCAACAGTTAAAACTGGATAAGGAACAATGGACTGGTTCCAAATTGGGAAAGGAGTATGTCAAGGCTGTATATTGTCATCCTGCTTATTTAACTTCTATGCAGAGTCAGTAAGTCAGTCCAGTCGCGTCTGACTCTTTGGACCCTATAGAGTGCAGCACTCCAGGCCTTCCTGTCCATCACCAACTCCCAGAGCTTGCTCAAACTCATGGCCATCTAGTCGGTGATGCCATGCAACCATCTCATCCTCTGTCGTCCCCTTCTCCCCCTGCCTCCAATCTTTCTCAGTATTGGGGTCTTTTCCAGTGAGTCAGTTCTTTTCATCAGGTGGCCAAAGTATTGGAGTTTCAGTTTCAGCATCAGTCCTTCCAATGAATATTCAGGACTGACTTCCTTTAGGATGAACTGGTTGGATCTCCTTGCAGTCCAAGGGACTCTCAAGAGTCTTCTCAACACCACAGTTCAAAAGCATCAATTCTTTGGGGCTCAGCTTTCTTTATAATCCAACTCTGACATTCATACAAGACTATGGGAAAAACCATAGCTTTGACTAGACAGACTTTTGGAGGCAAAGGAATGTCTCTGCTTTTGAATATGCTGTCTAGGTTGGTCATAACTTTTCTTCCAAGGAGTAAGCATCTTTTAATGTCATCGCTGCAGTCACCATCTGCAGTGATTTTGGAGCCCAAGAAAAGAAAGTCTCTGTTTCCTTTGTTTCCCCATCTATTTGCCATGAAGTGATGGGATCAGATGCCCTGATCTTAATTTTCTGAATGCTGAGTTTTAACCCAACTTTCCCACTGTCCTCTTTCACTTTTGTCAAGAGGCTATTTAGTTCTTCCTTGCTTTCTGCCATAAGGGTGGTATCATCTGCATATCTGAGGTTATTGATATTTCCACCCAGCAATCTTGATTCCAGCTTCTCCTTCATCCAGCCCAGCATTTATCATGATGTACTCTGCATATAAGTTAAATAAGCAGGGTGACAATATACAGCCTTGCTACTGCTGCTGCTAAGTCACTTCAGTCATGTTCAACTCTGTACAATCCCATAATGACAGCCCACCAGGCTCCCCCATCCCTGGGATTCTCCAGGCAAGAACACTGGAGTGGATTGCCATTTCCTTCTCCATTGCATGAAAGTGAAAAATGAAAGTGAAGTCGCTCAGTCGTGTCTGACTCTTCGCGACCCCATGGACTGTAGCCTACCAGGCTCCTCCGTCCAGGGGATTTTCCAGGCAAGAGTACTGGAGTGGGTGGCCACAGCTTTCACGTACTCATTTTCCTATTTGGAACCAGTCTACTGTTCCATGCCCAGTTCTAACTGTTGCTTCCTAACCTGCATACAGGTTTCTCAAGAGGCAGGTCAGGTGGTCTGGGATTCCCATCACTTTCAGAATTTTCCAGTTTGTGGTGATTCACATAGTCAAAGCCTTTGACATAGTCAATAAAGTAGACATAGATGTTTTTCTGGAACTCTCTTGCTTTTCTGATGATCCACGGACGTTGGCAATTTGATCTGTTTCCTCAGCGTTTTCTAAAACCAGCTTGAACATCAGGAAGTTCACAGTTCACGTATTGCTGAAGCCTGGCTTGGAGAATTTTGAGCATTACTTTACTAGCATGTGAGATGAGTGCAACTGTGCAATAGTTTGAGCATTCTTTGGCATTACCTTTCTTTGGGATTGGAATGAAAACTGACCTTTTCCAGTCCTGTGGCCACTATCGAGTTTTCCAAATGTGCTGGCATATTGAGTGCAGCACTTTCACAGCATCATCTTTTAGGATTTGAAATAGCTCAACTGGAATTCCATCACCTCCACTAGCTTTGTTCGTAGTGATGCTTCCAAGGCACACTTGACTTCACATTCTTGGATGTCTGGCTCTTGGTGAGTGATCACACCATCGTGATTATCTGGGTCGTGAAGATCTTTTTTGTACAGTTCTTCTGTGTATTCTTGCCACCTCTTCTTAATATCTTCTGCTTCTGTTAGGTCCATACCATTTCTGTCCTTTATTGAGCCCATCTTTGCATGAAATGTTCCCTTGGTATCTGTAATTTTCTTGAAGAGATCTCTATTCTTTCCCATTAAATCCATTTCCTCTATTTCTTTGCACTGATCACTAAGGAAGGTTTTCTTATCTCTCCTTGCTATTCTTTGGAACTCTGAATTCAAAAGAGTGTATCCTTCCTTTTCTCCTTTGCTTTTAGCTTCTCTTCTTTTCACAGCTATTTGTAAGGCCTCCTCAGACAGCCATTTTGCTTTTTTGCAACTCTTTTTCTTGATCCTTGTCTCCTGTACAATGTCACAAACCTCCATCCATAGTTTTTCAGGCACTCTGTCTATCAGATCTAATCCCTCGAATCTATTTGTCACTTTCACTATATAATCATAAGGGATTTGATGTAGATCATACCTGAATGGTCTATTGGTTCTTCCCTACTTTCTTCAATATAAGTCTGAATTTGGCAATAAGGAGTTCATGATCTGAACCACAGTTGGCTCCCAGTCTTGTTTTTGCTGACTGTATAGAGCTTCACCATCTTTGGCTGCAAAGAATATAATCAATCTGATTTTGGTATTGACCATCTGGTGATGTCCATGTGTAGAGTCTTCTCTTGTGTTGGCTGGAGCGGCAGCTGCGCAGCACTGGAGCAGCTGTGAGGAAAAACCCCAAGTCCAAGGACAGAGAGGCCCCAGCAAGAGGGTAGGAGGGGCAAACTCATGTTTAGAATCAAACCCCATTTCTTCCAGAGATACTCAGAGGGCTCAAACAAACCTTGTGCACACCAGTAGCCAGGGACCCCACAGAGACTGAGATAGAACTGTGTTTCAGTATCTTCTGTGGAGGGGCAAGGCTCTGAGTGCAGCAGACTTGGGTACGGCATGAGCCCTCTTAGAGGGGGTTGCCATTAACCCCACCACAGAGCTGCCAGAACTTACGCAGGACTGGGAAATAGACTCGTGGAGGGCACAAACAACCCTGTGCACCAGGACCCAAGAGAAACGAGCAGTGACCCCAAAAAAGACTGACCCAGACTTGCCTATGCAGAGTACATCATGCAAAATGCCGGTCTAGATGAAGGATAAGCTGGAATCAAGACTGCTAGGAGAAATATCAATAACCCCAGATATGCAGATGACACCACCCTTTTGGCAGAAAGCGAAGAACTAAACAGCCTCTTGATGAGAGTGAAACAGGACAGTGAAAAAGTTGACTTAAAACTCAACATTCAAAAAACTAAGATCATGGCATCCAGTCCCATCGCTTCATGGCAAATAAATGGGGAAACAATGCAAACAGTGAGCGACTTTCTTTCCTCGGGCTCCAAAATCACTGCAGATGGTAACTGCAGCCATCAAATTAAAAGACATTTGCTCCTTAGAAGAAAAGTTATGACCAACTTGGACAGCATATTAAAAAGCAGAGACATTACTTTGCCACCAAAGGTCCATCTAGTCAGAGCTATGGTTTTTCCAGTAGTCATGTAGAGATGTGAGAGTTGGACTATAAAGAAAGCTGAATGCCGAAGAATTGATGCTTTTGAACTGTGGTGTTGGAGAAGATTCTGGAGAGTCCCTTGGACTGCAAGGAGATCCAACCAGTTCATCCTAAAGGAAGTCAGTCTTGAATATTCATTGGAAGGACTGATGCTGAAGCTGAAACTCCAATACTTCGGCCACCTGATGAAAAGAACTGACTCACTGGAAAAGACCCTGACACTGAGAAAGATTGAAGGCAGGGGGAGAAGGGGACGACAGAGGATGAGATGGTTGCATGGCATCACCAACTAGATGGACATGAGCTTGAGCAAGCTCTGGGAGTTGGTGATGGACAGGGAAGCCTGGCGTGCTGCAGTCCATGAGGTCACAAAGAGTTAGACATGACTGAGCAACTGAACTGAACTGAACAAATTTCTCTGCCAGGCAATGAACAAATGCAAGTGTCAGAATTATTCATTCTGCCTTTCCCTAACACAGAATGGAATGTGCCGAGAAGACAGACATTTTGGGTGAATTCAAGCCTCCCGGCCACATGGAGAATAAGATTAATATGAAAAGGCCAGGAGAGTTAGTTGTCCTAACTAATTCATATCACACTGACCCACTAAGGCTCCTGCAAAATTAAGCCCCCAACACCAATTAATTCTACAACAGTCACCGGGCAATAAGAAAGAAGTTTGTGCTGTATCAAGTCAAGGATTAAATCATTTGTAGGAGCCAGTAAATGTGTTGGCATCTATTAGCCAACATCTTGACAAGTTACGCTATCAAACATGCACTTTAGCCTGCTGAGGAAGTCAGCCCAATAAAACAGGTAACCAGGCAATGACCCAGAATTTTCCTCCTCTATCAAGTAGAAGCAAAATATAGATTTCATTGTCTCTTTCATAAATAGGAAGCTATAAGCAAGTACATGTGTAGCCATATACATAATTTCCCCGATAAGCATTACAAGGTAACAAAGAAAAAAAATTCTTAAGAGTTAGAATAGGGCAGTTAGAAACACTGGGTCAGCATCTGACTTTGAATTCCTGGAAAGTAGCAAACAATAGCAGAACACTTTCAAAATTTTATGTAGCCTCTTAATACAGATTGTCGTTTGTAAAGCCAATGAACAAATATTGGGAAGGTGTGTCTGAAGGACAGCCAGAGCTGAGTGGGAGTAGACAGTCTTATAGTGGGTTGTTTTATCCAAGGATCTAGGCCAGCACTCTTGCCTGGAAAGTCCCATGAACGGAAGAGCCTGGTGGGCCGCAGTCCATGGGGTTGCTACGAGTCGGACACGACTGAGCGACTTCACTTTCACTTTTCTCTTTCATGCATTGGAGAAGGAAATGGCAACCCACTCCAGTGTTCTTGCCTGGAGAATCCCAGGGATGGGGGAGCCTGGTGGGCTGCTGTCTATGGGGTTGCACAGAGTCGGACACGACTGAAGCGACTTAGCAGCAGCAGCAGATAAGAAACATGGAGCCAGGATTCATAAGGGAAATCAAGGCAGCCAATGAAATAATCAGGTCATGAAGAAAGTGGGAAAACCAAGTGGATGACTTTTTCTGAGGAGCAGTACAAATGCTTGTATGAGTTTTCTATGGCTATTGTAACAAATTACCACAAACTCAGCAGCTTTAAACAACACAGATTTGGACTTCACTGGTGGTCCAGTGGTTAAAAATTTGCCTGCCAATACAGAGAACATGGATCCAATCCCTGCTCTGGGAAGATCTCATATGCCTCAGGGCAGCCAGAACCATGCACCCCAGCCCAGGAGTGCAGAGCCTGTGCTTGCCAACTAGAGAAGCCACAGCAACAAGAAGCCCGTGCACCACCACCAAGAGTAGCCCCAGCTCCCCGTAACTAGAGAGTGCCTATGTGTAGCAACAAAGACCCAGTGCAGCCAAAAAATCAAACACATAAACATTTAAAAAAATAAAACACAGATTTATTATCTTACGTTCTGCTCATTAAAAGTCTAACACAGACCTCACCAGGCTACAATCAGGGTGTCAGCAGGATGTACATTTTCTGGGGGCTTTACAGAAGAATTTGTTTCTTTGACTTTCCATCTTGTAGATGTCATCCACCTTCCTTGACTCATGTTCCCTTCCTCCATCTTCAAAGGGGGCCTGGTCCTCTTCACGTGGCTCTTTCTTTGGTCCTTTCTTTTGATTCCCCTCTTCCACTTTTAGGGACCTGTGATTACACTGGAATCACCAAATTAATCCAGGATAATCTCCATGTTTTGAGGTCAGCTGAACAGTAATTTTAACTCCCCTTACCATGTAACTCAGATGGTAAAGAGTCTGCCTGCAATGCAGGAGACTGGGGTTTGATCCCTGGGTTGGGAAGATCCCCTGGAGAAGAAAATGGCAACCCACTCCAGTATTCTTGCCTGGGAAATTCCATGGATGGAGGAGGCTGGTGGGCTACAGTCCATGGGGTCACAAAGAGTAGGACACGACTGAGCGACTAACACTTTCACTTCGCTTTACCACATAATGTAATATAATCAACAGTTCCAAGGTTTGAATGTGAACACACTGGGGGAGGGTGGGTAACGGAGGGGACAGTGACGACAGTATTCTGCCTACCACAGTGCTGCTAGCAGCTCTCCATAGGGATTCCTCCACTGATTTCCACGAATTAAGCAAGTCTACGCTATTGTAGATCTCCAGGAAGGTGTGGACAAGGTGGCCAAGAAAGCATTAATAGCACAGCAGGCTGGACTGGACCAGAATAGAGTAGCTGGGAAGCTTGGTGCCACTAAGAAGCACAAAGACACGAAAAACAGCGGGTGGAGGTGGGAGAAGGATCAGGGTTCAAGCCAAAGACATGGCACTGGCTGTAAGATCTTACTTGGGCAAGTCACTTAACTTCAGCGTCCTACTTTCCTCATCCATAAAATGAAAAAGTTGATCTAAATAAATAATCCTCTAAACTCTCTTCAAAGTGCTACAATGCCATGTAATAGGGAAGAAAAGAAAAAAGACCAAAAGTTTGCTCTCTTTAAATTTAAAGGCAGGGCTTAGTATTTCATCTTCCCATGGAAATGGAGAGTAGAAAAGTAGACTTTTTTATTTTGAGGACAAATAAATAACATCTTGATAACACTAAGTATGTGGGAAAATCTGACTCTCTAAACTTTTATTAAACTTTTGACTAATCCATGTAAATTTTAAAAATCAACAGATGACATATTCTAATGATCCTAATCACTTTGTCGACAAAGGTCCATCTAGTCAAAGCTATGGTTTTCCCAGTAGTCATGTAGAGATGTGAGAGATAGACCATAAAGGCTGAGCGCTGAAGAATGGATACTTTCAAACTGTGGTGCTGGAGAAGACTCTTGAGAGTCCCTTGGAGAGCAAGGAGATCAAATCAGTCAATCCTTAAAGGAAATAAACCCTGAATATTCATTGGAAGGATGGATGCTGAAGCTGAGGCTCCAATACTTGGCCACCTGATGGGAAGAGCTGACTCATTAGAAAAGACCTTGATGTTAAGAAAGACTGAAGGCAGGAGAAGGAGATGACAAGAGGATGAGATGGTTGGATGGCATCACTGACTCAATGGACATGAGTTTGAGCAAACTCCAGGAGATGATGAAGGACAGCAAAGCCTGGCACGCTGCAGTCCAGGGGGCTGCAAAGAGTCGAACCTGACTGAGCAACTGAACAACGACAATAATTAAAATACATAAAATGATAATATTATACAATTAGGAAAAGAAAGAAAATTTTAGAAGGTTTACCAATCTTTAGTTTTGGGGAAGAAGGATTGGGAACCATGTAGGAACCAGTTCCTAGGAAGTAGAAAGTGTCATTCAGGACAAATCATGAGTTATGAAACTGGTAACCAATAGATTAATAAATACCAAGAACAACAAACACTTAAATGAAAAAACATGAATTAAATGTCCATGACTTCAGAATACTAATTTTAAAAAGATAAAGTATGAAATATACTATGTAATTAATCCTTAATACACAAGAATATTGCTCATGGTATTTGAATATTTATTGACTGTAGCAATTCTCAGCTATCCAATATAACTCAATCTCCAGAAACAGTACCTAGGCTTCTTACCAGAAAGAACTGATTATAATCATTAACATCCTACACAAATGTACCAGAGGAACACAGGAAAGTATCAAGAATTATAGCCAACCTAAAAGTTAAGGAGTATCTCCTCTAAGATAATAATCCAGATACACACTTTTTGGTCTCAATTAACTTTTACATAAATATTAGAAAGGTGGGCTTTGGGAATTCAGAAATAAATATCTGGGTAATTTACACAGAAAGAAGAGAGCTACAGGTTTTGTAAATGATTGCCTATTCTAAATGACAACTATGTTTTAAAAAAATGTATATGCAACCAACATTTTAAGGGCATCACAGCTGAAATCAGGAAGAATATTCACATTCATGGAAGGAAAGCTGTGGTTCTGGGGATAATGAAGTAAACATGTGGAAGCCTAAGCCCTAGTCTCCGTATCTCTAAAGGCCCAGGTTGCTCACTTGTAAAATAAAAAGATTCTAGTATTTGAGAGGATAACAGCTAGTTATTTTTCACATTTACTGATGACAAAATTAAGAAGCAGGTACATACTGTCAAATGAAAGCCTTATGATAGATAAGGGAATAACTTCACATTAGAAAGCATCGTTAAATATTACAACTTGCTATCAAAAAAAGCCTATAAATTACCTTTTAGTTTAGTAGCAAACTTGGTTTTTAGAACAGTTTTAGGTTCACAGGAAAACTGAGCAGAAGAGAGCTCCCATCTATCCCCAGTCCCATACACATAGCCTCTCCTACTATCAAATCCTGAGCCAGAGTGTCACATTTATTACAATCAATAAGCCTTCAGTGACACAGCATCTAAAGTCCATAGTTTACATTAGGGTTCACTCTTGGAGTTAACATTCTATGGGTTTTGACAAATGTATAACCACATGTTGCCACAATTATAGTATCATATAGAACAGCATCACTGCCCTAAAAGTCCTCTTGACTTTGCCCCTTCATCCCTCCCTTGCTACCAACCCATGGCAACCACTGATCTTTCTACTCATTACCCTTTTTAAAGGTCAAAGGTTCACCTAGGACAATGCTTCCCTAGGAAGAGGAACTAAAGACCCTCTTGATGAAGGTGAAGAGAAGACTAAAAAAGCTGCCTTTAAACGCATCATTCAAAACACTAAGATCATGGCATCCAGTCTCAACACTTCATGGCAAACAGATGGGGGAAAAGTGGAAACAGTAGCAGATTTTATTTTCTTGGGCTCCAAAAATCACTGCAGACAGTGACCGCAGCCATGAAATTAAAAGATGCTTGCTCCTCGGAAGAAAAGCTAAGACAAAACTAAACAGCGTATTAAAAAGCAGACACATCACTTTGTTGACAAAGGTCCATATAGTCAAAGCTATGGTTTTTCCAGTAGTCATGTATGGATATGAGAGTTGGAATATAAAGAAGGCTGAGTGCTGAAGAATTGATGCTTTTGAATTGTGGTGCTGAGGAAGACTCTTGAGAGTCCCTTAGACTGCAAGGAGATCCAACCAGTACATCCTAAAGGACATCAGTCCTGAATATTCATTGAAAGGACTGATGCTGAAGCTGAAACTCCAATACTTTGGCCACCTGATGCAAAGAAATGACTCATCTGAAAAACCCTGATGCTGGGAAAGATTGACAGCAGGAGGAGAAAGGGGCAACAGAGATGGTTGGATGGCATCCCTGACTCAATGGACATGAGTTTGAGCAAACTCCAGGAGATGATGAAGGACAGGGAAGCTTGGCGTGCTGCAGCCCACAGGGTCACAAAGAGTCAGATGTGACTTAGCAACTGAACATCAGGACAATGCAACCTAAAGGAGGAACAACTCCTTATATGGCCATTCAACATCCTAACCTATCTTTATTCATTCTGATACATCACTGAGCAACTGACAAGAGAATGAAAATATTTCCCTCAAGAAATGTAATATCAGTAAGTTATTGGTACATTAATTATAACAAACTCTGATATTATACTCATCTAAACTTCAAAGAATTTTAGAGAATGTGGTACAACGTGACTATCTGAAAGCAAGCAAGCAGTATTTCGTCCTTACCATTTTTTCCTAATAATCTTTAATATTTATGCTATTTTTGATTACCTTTATTTTTCAACAGATGCTATAGCTATAGCTAAAATAAAAGAAACTGGTACTTCCTGCTCCTGATAGTATAATAAAAAGCCTTCATCATAATGCTCTATGAGCATTTGCTTCCCTGCTTTTTGTCAAGAAATTCATAGGCCAAAACTCCAGCTTTTACATTTTTTTTAATAGCAGTGGTCAAAATACTGGAAATTAACAGCTATCAAAAAGCAGAATCTGGCAATGTACACTTATGAGACATATTTTACAGTTAAGAAAAACCATAGTGGCCATTCCTCAGAGCTCTTCCCTGACTCAAGCCTGGCTTCCAGCTGTTTCACAAGCCCTACCCCTAGACTCCGAACCACAGTCAGGCAGGTGTGGGAGACCCAAACCATCCTGGCTAACTGGGTGAGGCCCCTTGTCACCTAGAGCACATTTTCGCTTGCCAAAACAGCTTGTTTCCAGTCAGACAGGAGTAGAGCTGATGAGCGAGAAGGCGGAAAAGATCATCATCTCTCGTGCATATCCAACTACAGTGCCCTGCCAAGAGGCCAGTTTTCAGATGAAAAATTGTTATTGTGGGTTTTCAAGCCATTTTCTGTGTATCATGCACCATGGCTAGGATCATTTTTGGCTTCTCATATTACCTCCCCCAGTACACTTTAATATGAAATTTTGTTGTTCAAGGTAAGCAACATAAGATCCTTTTAAAAATCGAACCCAGGAAATGGGATAGTGACTAGAAAGGGCGGGGCTCAAATGTGGCTTCTGGGTGCTAGTAACATTCTACTTCCTGATTTGGGTGCTCATTACACAATGTGTAGAGGTGCATATCATTTTCAGTATTAATGAAGTACTTCAATAAACAAGCTCAAACCAAAATCAAACGTTCACCAATAGAAAACTAGAGTAATGGCTATGAAACAGGTAATTCACAAAAACTCAAAAGGGCAATAAACTTTGAAAAGATATCCCATCCCCTTGAACTTCAGAACCTTTTCCCTACTGCCCTCAGACACACCTCTATCATCCTCAATTACTCAACCTCTTCTCAGACGTTCCTGCTTGGGACACAACCCTGGCTGCACATACAATCACCTGGGAGTTTCAAAAAATTACCCAAGCCTGAGCTCCACCTCAGACTATTTGAGTCAGAATCTCCGGGGGCTGGGACCCAGGAAATGGTATGTTGACAAGCCCTCCCTGGTGATTTAGGTGTGCAGCCAGGGTTGAAAGTCACTGCCAACTGAAACCTGGCTCTCCCTGCAGCCCTCTGCAGTCCAGCTGCCTTAATGCTCATAATCCTCTTCCCATTAAGCTGGAGACAGGGTCGGTGCCCTTATTTCTCATTGCCACTTCCAAACTCCTATCTCACTGGTCTCTAAAAGCTTCCAGCTTTCAACCTCACATTATCAAACCACACCATTCCTAATTCTGTTGTGGTCATCAGCATGACACCCCCAACCTCACTTCTGAACAATTTTAGCTCGTGGCTGTGATACTCTCTCCAAAACTGTTGTTATCAAACTGCATGATAAAAGAAATCAACAAATACCTCGAGACAAAAGAAAATGGAGAAATAACATACCAAAACTTATGGGATACAGCAAAAGCAATTCTAACAGGGAAATTCATCATAAGGATAAATGCCTACATGAAGAAACACGATAAATCTCAAATAAACAAGCTTATTTACACCTCAAGGAACTAAAAAGAAAAGAACAAATGAAACCCATACTTTATAGAAGGGAAGAAATAGAGATCACAGTAAAACAAAATAAATGAAATAAAGACTAAAAAGACTAGGAAAAGATCAATGAACTAAGAGCTGGTTCTCTGAAAAGATAAACAAAATGGACAAACCTTTAGCTAGACTTATCAAGAAAAAAAAGGACTCAAAGTCCAAAACGAAAGAAGAAATATGATCGATACCACAGAAATACAAAGGATCATAAGAGACTACTATGAACAATGTATATGCCAAGAAATCTGACAACCTAGAAGAAACGGATAAATTCCTAGAAATAAAATGCGTGATGATTTAAATATCTGCACAGATGATCCCTGACGGTCTCCTCTCCGCTCAGAATCTGGTCCTCACTTGACCGTAGCGACTCATTCCCATAGTCATACCCGAGAACCTGTCATTACCAATAATTTGACCCCCTCCATCATCTCAATTTCTAGCATCCTACTCTTCAGCCACCCCTTATTTTTTCAATTCACCTCCTCGAAAATCTTTTTTAAAACTCCAATTCTACAATCCATTGATCCTACCACCTTTTCACTGTTCTTCACCAACCTAGAGTCCGTGGCCCATCACTATACCCCGCTCTTTTGAACACACCCTCGACTACCTTGTCCCCTCCTCCCCTATCATCACCACCAGGCAAACCCCAAACCTAGACAAATCCTACCACCACACTATCCACACAGGTGAGTTTTTCAACTCTGCTGACTGACCTCACTATATACCTATGATGAGAGACAAGTGGGCCAAGGTGTGGCCTTATAATCACAGACCACTTCTCTATTCTCCTGAATGACTGCTACTGATGTTCAGTCACTAAGTCATGTTGAACTCTTTGCAACCCCATGGACTGCAGTACACCAGGCCTCCCTGTCCCTCACTATCTCACAGAGATTGCCCAAGTTCATGTCCATTGAATTGGTGATGCTATCCAACCATTTCTTCCTCTGCAATCCTCTTCTTTTGCCTTAAATCTTTCACAGCATCAGGGTCTTTTCCAATGAGTCAGTTGAATAACTAGGTCACACCTTTTCCTCTCTTCTCACACTCCTTCATTTCAGTCCTACATCACATTCAATGAAAAAATAAAAAGCAATCAAATTTATTAGTTTACCCATATTTGTGCCAAAGTACTCTTACCTTCCCTTTGCCACTGGGATGAATGGTCCATGCTCCCACTATTAATAAAACCAGTCCCTCCACGGTATGCTAGATCCCTTTCCTTTCATCTACTCAACTCATTCCAGCAATTCTCCCTTCTCTCTTATGCATGATCAGTTTACCCCATTTTATATATCGTTCATATCAGCATGAAACATGCTGAAGTATCTCTTATCTTTGAAAAAACTTTCTTAATCCCATATCTTCTTCCAGCAATAGTCCCATTTCTCTACTCTGCTCTTGGAGAGAAATTCTTCAAAGGAGATGTCTATTTTTGCTATCTCCAAATCCTGTCTTCCCATTCTCTTAGGGGTTACCAACTTAGTCTTGATCACCTCACTACTCCACAGAAAAACCTCCTGTGAAAGTCTTTACTGACTTCACGTTGCTAAGACCAAAGGTCAGGTCTCAGCACTCACCTTACTTGATCTATTGGAGCATAACTGATATCACCAACCAGTCCTTTTTTAAAATGCTTCACACTAGGCTTTGAAAACAACCCTGCTCTGGTTCTCTTCCTCCTAACTGGGCGCTCACTTTCAGTCTCTCTTGTCTGTAAGCTTCGTCTTTCTGACCTCTGAACACCAATCTGGCCCAGGGCTCTTCCTGGATATCTCCACATTCATCCCTCCAATCTCATGGCTTAATCCTCTCCTCAGTGCTGACATCCTTGCTTTTATCTATTAGACTCTCTTGCAGACTCATGTATCTATGTGCCTCATCAACATCTTAACCAAAATGCTGAGGAAAGCATCTAGAATTTGCCAGTTCAAAAATCAAACTTCTGAATTCTCCCTCCTCCCCAAACCTACTTCTCCCACTGATCCTTTTCAATGAATGGCAACTCTAGCCTTCCAGTTTTCACAGCCAAAAGCTCTGCACTGATACCTTTTCTCTCACTACTGCTGCTACTGCTAAGTCGCCTCAGTCGTGTCCGACTCTGTGCGACCCCAGAACGGCAGCCCACCAGGCTCCCCTGTCCCTGGGATTCTCCAGGCAAGAACACTGGAGTGGGCTGCCATTTCCTTCTCCATTTTCTCTCACAGCCCACATCTAATATATCAGCATACCTCACTGACTCTGCTTATAAATATTATAAATAATCAAGCAAGAGTACTGGAGTGGGCTGCCACTGCCTTCTCCAAATACCTGTCAGTTCAGTTCAGTTCAGTCGCTCAGTCGTGTCCAACTCTTTGCGACCCCATGAATCGCAGCACGCCAGGCCTCCCTGTCCATCACCAACTCCCGGAGTTCACCCAGACTCACGTCCATCGAGTCAGTGATGCCATCCAGCCATCTCATCCTCTGTCGTCCCCTTCTCCTCCTGCCCCCAATCCCTCCCAGCATCACAGTCTTTTCCAATGAGTCAACTCTTCATATCAGGTGGCCAAAGGACAGGAGCTTCAGCTTTAGCATCATTCCTTCCAAAGAAATCCCAGGGCTGATCTCCTTCAGAATGGACTGGTTGGATCTCCTTGCATTTCAAGGGACTCTCAAGAGTCTTCTCCAATACCACAGCTCAAAAGCATCAATTCTTCGGCACTCAGCCTTCTTCACAGTCCAACTCTCACATCCATACATGACCACAGGAAAAACCATAGCCTTGACTAGACGGACCTTAGTCGGCAAAGTAACGTCTCTGCTTTTGAATATACTATCTAGGTTGGTCATAACTTTTCTTCCAAGGAGTAAGCGTCTTTTAATTTCATGGCTGATAAGTCTGTATAAATAATACATCCAGACTGTGAACACTTTTCCTCACCTTCATCAATTCACCATTATCTAGCTTGAATTATAACAATGACGTCCTAATTAGTCTCCCTGCTTCCTCCTTTAGCCTCTCTTACAATCTCCTCTCTACACAACACTCTATGATCCTTTTAAAGTCTAAATGAGACAATGTCATCCTCTGTTCAGAACGCTCACATTTCAGATGGCAATCGCACTCACGGTAAAAGACGAAGTCTCTGTAACTGTCTGTGAGGCTCACTATTCATTCTCTTGCCTCACGTCCTGCTACCCTCTTACTCACTCTACTCCAGCTACCCTGGCTTCCCTGTGGGTCTGTGAACAGGTCACACCCGAGGGTCTTCTCATTGGTTATCCCCTCTGCCTGGAATGTTCCTCTGGTCATCCACAAGGTACTTGCTCTCTTCTTTCTCTACACAGCATAGCACCATCTAAGATACTATGCATTTTCTCA
The DNA here is from genome assembly GCF_001704415.2 of Capra hircus. Taxonomy (NCBI): domain Eukaryota; kingdom Metazoa; phylum Chordata; class Mammalia; order Artiodactyla; family Bovidae; genus Capra; species Capra hircus. The sequence goes on from NC_030811.1 coordinate 42,795,980, forward strand.
TCTACCATTTATACCTCCCTTCACTAGAACATAAGCACACAGAACTTAGCCAGTACTCAGTTCATCCGCTGGGTGAATGAATGGTGTTTAGGCTCATTAATAACTAGTAAAGTGAAAATTAGAACAGTATGAAAAACCATTACATACCAATCATATGCCAAGAATTTAAGTCTGATAAAACCAAGAATGGTCTGAATATGGAACAGAAACTATTATATACCAGTGGCAGGAGTATAAATTAATACAAGTACCTTAGAGAACAATTTGGCAGTATCTAGTAAATCTAAATATGCATATACTCTTCAACCCAACAACTCCACTTCTACATATGTATCTCTTAGACTCTAGGGCCCAGAGCAACTCTCTCAGAAGTACACAAGGAGACCCCTGCAACAATACTCAGTTCCATTTACTCAGCTGTTTGTAAATGCAAACCAGAAACCTAAATGCCCACCAACAGAAATGTATAAATTATAATAAATACATATAATGGAGTACAATCTCACAACTAAAATGAACGACCAACCTACAAATACCAACATGCTAAAACACAATGCTGAGCAAATATGAAACAACATGCAGAATGATATGTTTCATAGTATGAAGCTGTTTTTTTTTTTGGGGGGGGGTTGTGTGTGTACCTTTAATACTAATATTTTCAGGATTAGCTTTTTTAACAGAACGACATTTTCAAGCATTCTTAAACTTTAGTTTTAATATTTACAATGTTTGATTAAGTTCAAATCAACAAATACTAGAGCTTACATGAAAAAAGAATGAAACGATATTACCTTGTTTATATAATTAGCTAAATTATTTTCAAGAGTAAAAAGTTAATACTAGTATTTAAAAACCTAAATTTCCAATGTTACTGTTAATTCAACCATACATATATTACTTTAGGCCACAGGACTACCCATTTGCCTTTCTTGTCAGAGAGCAATTAATCTCTTGAACTTTTCCTCAGCATCAGCTTTCTCAGTAAATAAATTTGGATGAGCCAGAGAACTGTCCTGGTACTTGATAGCGTAGGGATGCTGCTGGGTCCATTTATTTCTCATTACTCAGTGGATCAGCCACCACTGACGCTGGTCCTGAGGCTGCAGCAGAATGCTTTTCTTCACTAGGTTCCACTGACTTTTTTACTTCTTTACTTGATCTGAATGTTTGCTGAAGAAAAGAATCACTTTCAATGACTTCAATTTCTTTGACTCTTTTTACATGTTCCACCAGGATGGCTTGGTCCTCCTCCTTTCTTCTCCTTGCTTCATTTCTTTCTTTGGGTTTCAGTAATTGAAAACATGGAAAACGAAGCTATCTTGTGCGTGACTAGGAGTGAGCGCGTGTGTGCGTGCTCAGTTGCGTCTGACTCTGCGACCCCATGGACTGTAACCCACCTGGCTCCTCTGTTCATGGAATTTCCCAAGCAAGAACAGTGAAGTGGGTTGTCATTTCCTACTTCAGGGGATCTTCCTAACCCAGGGATCCAACCCACATCTCCTGCAGTGGCAGGTGGATTCTTTATCACCGTGCCACCTGGGAAGTCCACGTCACTGTATTTGTACATAATAATATACATCAGGACTGCGGTTACCTCTGAGGAGGAAGGGAAGAAGAGAGAAAAATAGATTCAGGGAGGAATATACAGGGTACTTCAACTGTATCCATTTTGTTTCTTAAAAAATAAAAGCCTATTCCATATGGGAAAATGGCAGAATTTGACAGAAGTAAATGATAGCCATATATATATTAGTTATGTCATTCTCTAAATTCTTCTGTAACCTTAATTCATAATTTTAATGGAACATATTACATTCTAAGAAAGCTTATATGATTAAAATTTCACATTTTCCCAACTTTGTAAATACCAACAGCCAGCTTCTTCTAACTGAAAATGAATGTTAAGGCTGCCAGGACTTTTTGAAAATTCTGAAATTCCATGAGAAGAGAGCTGGCTGCCAGCACACCCAAGTACTCCACCTCAGCTTCCTTTTCTTACAAAGAACTTTGAGTGGCATATTTCTATTTAAATATTAATCATCTGTAAACACTGCCACATAAATATACCCCTAGGGAGAGCTGTGAAGTGGAAAGACAATTTGAAACAGATACAGCAACAGGCACCAGGACTCCTGTGAGCTTCTAAAATCACCAGTTGGTGCAAACATTTGATGTAAAGGTAGATAACTGCTCTTACGCTTAGGGCCTTAGCCTTCTGAATTACAGTTGGACCAGGGAGATCTCTTCTGTTTTCTCAGACCTTTTACCAAAACTAGAAAGTACCTACCTAACTTGAACTCAGAAGAAAAATTCTCTTTATGATTGCTTATTGAGGCTTCCCTGGTGGCTCAGATCATACAGAATCCACCTGCAATGCAGGAGACCCAGGTTTCATCCCTGGGTGGGCAGATCTCCTGGAGACGAGAACAGCTACCCATGCCAGTATTCTTGCCCAGAGAATTCCAAGAACAGAGGAGCCTGGTGGGCTATAGTCCATGAGGTCGCAAAGAGTCAGGCACAAGTGAGTGACTAACACTTAGAATAATACAGGATAAAAATCCAGGAACATTAAAACATAATCTTTAGGAAAATTAATGTTTGCAAGATAAAAACAAAATTTGTGGGATCACATATAATATGAAAAACAAATGTTTAACCCTTAGATAAATCAGACAGGTTAATTTCACTGACATTAACACCACCAACTTGCTCTTATAAGCAAGTTGTTGTTTTCAAAATTCTCAAACACGAAAACTGATACACAATATGCAGATACAGAGTTATAAATCCAGCTGGCTGGTATAAATGACGAACCTCTCAGTGCTATGGTTTCCTTGATATAATATCCGGGAAAGATAATAAACACCTGCCACCCACTAACATTTATACAGAAACTTTGAGAATCACAAGACAAAAGACAATGCAAAACGCGCTTTATTAACCAAAGTGAAGACACAGAGTTGATTCACTAGGCAGCCATGAGTCAAAAATGGTGAGTCAACTAGCACAAGAACAACTCCATTATTCTAATTATTTCTATAAGTTGTGTCAGTGGCTATGTGAAGTGAATCATCAATAGCTTACCATACTTGTGATTTGTACTTGGTTTGGTACTTAGTTTCCAAGGACACTAATCTAAACTAGAATGTGCTTTTAAAAGCCCATTATCAGTGATTACTGATTAAATAATCTTCACAAGTAGATATTGCTTGGAGGGCACACCTAGCACACAAATGTTCCATCCATATAAGGGCTAATATATCCATTCTGAAAAGCATCTGAACATTTGAAAGTCACAAGCCCTTACCACCAGCTTATATTAGCATAAACATTTTTGCAACTCTCCACCAGAAAGTTTCAAATTCCCAGGGCTTGGCTTTACCATCTAGAGTTTGAGAAAACTCACAGCAGGGTGGGTTAGGAAAGCTACAATTATATCTTGACTGCCTTCATCAAATTACAGGAGTGGGAGGTAAAGACATTAATTGAGACACTCATAAAAGAACACACCCTTAAAGGTGAATCCTGCACTCTGACACACTAGGATCAAATGCAGAAGTCACACTCTATCACTTGGTGAATTTTCCAGGAAGCAAAACAACGGGAAATGGTAACCCACTCCAGTATTCTTGCCTGGAAAATCCCATGGACGGAGAAGCCATGGGGTCGCAAAGAGTCAGACACGGCTGAGCGACTTCACTTTCTTTCACTTTTCAAAACAACAGGAAGTGCATATATGAGAGGAGACATTCAATGCACCTTTCTGCATACAACCAAGGTACTTATTACAATTTAATTAAAAGTTTTTACATCATGCAAAATGCCAGGCTGCATGAAGCACAAGCTGGAATCAAGATTTCCGGAAGAAATATCAACAAACCTCAGATATGCAGATGACCCCCGTATGGCAGAAAGAAAAGAACTAAAGACCCTGTTGATGAAAGTGAAAGAGGAGAGTGTAAAGATAGCTTAAACCTCAACAGTCAGAAAACTAAGATCATGGCATCCAGTCCTTTCACTTCATGGCAAATAGATGGGGAAATGATGGAAACAATGACAGACTATTTTGGGGGGGCTCCAAAATCACTGCAGATGGTGACTGCAGCCAGGAAATTAAAAGATGCTTGCTCCTCGGAAGAAAAGTTGTGACCAACCTAGACAGCATATTAAAAAGCAGAGACATTATTTTGCCAACAAAGGTCCATCTAGTCAAAGCTATGGTTTTTCCAGTAGTCATGTATGGATGTGAGATTACAAAGAAAACTGAGCGCTGAAGAATTGATGCTTTTGATCTGTGGTGCTGGAGAAGACTCTTGAGAGTCCCTTGGACTGCAAGGAGATCCAACCAGTCCATCCTAAAGGAAATCAGTCCTGAATATTCACTGGAAGGACTGATGCTGAAGCTGAAACTCCAATACTTTGGCTGCCTGATGAAAAGAACTGACTCATGTGAAAAGACCCTGATGCTGGGAAAGATTGAAGGCTGGAGGAACAAGGGATGACAGAGGATGAGATGGCTGAATGGCATCACTGACTGGATGGACATGAGTTTGAGTAAGCTCTGAGAGTTGGTGATGGCAGTCCATGGGGTCACAAAGAGTCAAGACACGACTGAGCGACTGAACTGAACTGAACAAGTAATACCACAGCTATGTAGAATGCTGTTAACATCCCAACACCTAATTAGCATATCATAGACACTATCACTTCAGAATGAGAGCTGTCTTAGAAGTCATGGCCAAAGGCATTTGAGAAATAAGTTGAAAGAGAAATTAGGCAGCAGACGGGATCTTCCTAGGGCATGATTAGAGTCAGCCTACCTTTTCAAATATACAAATACCAGGGCATGGGACTATTTTAAGTACATTTTTGGTCTGCCCTTTTGATTCGTCATCTCGAAGATCTATATTAAGTATATAAATATATTTATATATTCAACATAACTTTTTATTTAAAAAAAATTTGTCCATTTATTTTACTAATGCTCCTTGGTGTAAGAGGTGCTCTGAAATATGTAGCTTTTTTTACATTTCTCCTTCATTTTTAAAAATTTATTTTTAATTGAAGGATAATTGCTTTACAATATTGACTTTATTTCTGCCCTACATCAACATGAATTAGCCATAGGTGTACACATACATGTCCCTTCCCTCTTGAAACCTCCCTCCCACCTCCACTCTTTCCCACCTCCCTAGGCTGTTACAGAGCCCTGGTTTGAAGCACCTGAAGGGCAAGGGAAACTTAACTTATACCTCTTTAGTGTACCCCACTAAACAAAAATCAAGACTATGCCAGCAAATCCAGGATGCTCTATGATTTTGATGGATCTTATCCAAATTAGACTTTAAATATTTAGCATCACCTGGTGTTAAATTTATTCTTTAAACTGAAGAAAGTATGGATCATAACAAGTAATATAAAACCTCAAATCAGTAATAATATTCCAACATTAGTGTGAATTAAAGCTTTTGGAATTGTCTGAAAATGCTAATTTTGTGTATATATGAAATTTTCCATTAAAAAAAAAGCCTCTGCTGCTGCTGCTAGCCTTATTCGTCTCATGGAAAAATTCTTTAGACTCACAGTCTAACTAATTCTGGCCTCAGATTGCAAATATAATTTCTAGTAACAGAGAAAAATACTAGCAAAGAAACCCTGATAAACTTTCCAAAAATGTAGGATGATCCCTGTACATAAATGGGGAGAGGGGGAGGGGGGGACTTAAATTTATAGTTTAATACTCAAGCTCGTAGTGATCTTTTATTACAAAAGTTTCATTTTTTACAATGGGATGGCAATGTTCTTTACAGTTTGCAAATGTACCAAGTTAAGAAAATGAAGCTACAGCAACACTAGCCTCTGTACTCAGAATACATACCTCTCCACTGGGTGCTCTGTAAAGAAGTATTAATTCTTCTCAGGTTATCGGAGACTCAGGGGTCTCTTACCTCAAAGAAATTATAATATGGACTAACATATCATTCTGTCAACAGCAGTAATGAGACTATGCCAATATATCCTGCCTACCTTACCAGTTTTCATTTCTAAAAGAGAAAGCTACAAACAAAATCAAAAACTTATGTAGACTTAGAGCAATATATGATGTTGAAGAATCCTTTTCAGAGAGCATTAAAATGTCTTTACCACTAAATTATTTTTAAATAATAAACTGTGAAAATTCTTTTAGTAACTAACAAAATTACTACAGACAAAATTTCATTTTTTATATTACTGAAAAGAAAACCTCTTTTCCCCAAATGTTTAGCATATTTTGATTCAGAAGCTAAAAAGTTATCACCATTATTAATACCAGTTGATATAACTGATATGACTATATGGAAAGATAATACAAAGAATTACTTAAAATCATTACCAGAAAATCAATGAGTTTAATCAAGTGTGATGTAAATGATAATCATAAAAATCAACGCTTCTTATAAATACTTAATTACAAAAAATTTTCAAAACAATATTCCATTTGCAATTAGAAAAATAAATATATTGAAACTTTCAAAATTTAACCAGGAATGTACATAACTTTTACAAAACCACAAACCTCTTGGGTTAAAAACAAGGTTTGAAACAATAGAAAAAGTACCCCAAAAAAGTGATAGCTTCAACTACTTACAATTAAGACTTTCTACAATGAAAATTAAAACATTATACTTTAATCATCTTTAAAAAAATATTATACTGCTACTGGGTCACACAAAAACTTGGAGTATCTGAATTTTCAAAGCCAAAGTCACTTTCTATATTGTGTGCTGGCTAAAACAGCCCCTAAAGATTAAACTCTAATTTTTAAAGAGTTCACAAATTTATAAGTATATCCTCAAGCCCAAAATTAATCAATAATCAAAGGACATACGTAAATACAAATGAAATGCAAAAGTAAGGAGGACAATCTCATATTGAATATTTACTGGGCATTATAAAGCTGGGTGGTTCTTTTCTTACTGAAGTTGGACACAAGAAAAGCACACAAAACGTAAGTGTTCAGCTCAGTAAATTAGAACAAACCAAACATCCATGCAATCACCATGCAGGTCTAGACACAGAGCACTGCTAGTATGTGGGCAGTGAGGAAGAGACTGCCTCCTGACAGTAACCCCCCTCTTCCTCTCCAAGCGAAACGATCGTGGCTTCGAAACCCTGGTATCATACAGTGTGTACTCTTTAGCATGTGGGTTCTTTGGGTTAACACTTTGTTTTTCAGATACAACCATTTTGTTGCATGAGCTGAGTTTGTTCATTTTCATTTACAGTATTACATTCCTAGGCAGGAACATGTAATAAGGTACTTAACTGCTATATTATGATGTACATTTTTCACACGTCCCCAGTATGAAGCTAGACCAAACAGGGCTGCTATAAACATTCGCGTACACACAACTTGGTTGCACACATGAAACCATTTCTGTGGCGAGTAGAACAGCGGGGTCACAAAGGATGCACACATTCAGCTCCAACACTGCCAACCAGTTTACCAAAGTGGTGGAACCGATTTATATATACCGGGAGTGTATGAGAATTTCCCTGCCCATATTCCTACAAACTCTATTGTTAGTCTTTTTAATTAAGTGTTCTGGCAGGTGGATAGTACATATATGCCATTATGGTTTTAATTTGCATTTCTCTACTGACTTTGTGGTCTTGAGCACCTTTCTTATTTTTACTGGACATTTTGGACATCTTCGTGGTGAAGTGCCTGCTCAAGTCTCTCGTTCTTCTGGTGGGTTGTCTTTTTCTCACGGATCTGCAGCAACCCTACTGCCACTCTGCTGGCGCAGCCACCCCTCACCTCCAAGGAATAATAACTCCAAAAGTGATGATACTACCAGACTTAAGCGCTCCTGCATGCAAACACTAGACTATGTCATCTCACTAACCCTAACCGTATATGGCGGGTTCTGTAACTACCCCTATTTTAGAGAGGAGGCAAACACACACAACCAAGAAATGAGAGAGAGAAAGAGAGCGCGCGCGCACGTACGCGAGCCAGGGGTCAAGCCCAAGTCTGCTCTCCCAAACCAGGTGCCCCTCACTGCTCTCCAGCTGCCCCTGCCATCTGCTCACATGGCCTCACTGCTCACCCAGGAAGCCTCCTAGCTGCTGAGCACATTCCCAGGTCTATTCCCTCAGGATTAAAACTCCGATTATGCCTTTATTTATTCCACAAACTCTGTGAAAGGAAAATCAAAATGAAGTCAATACTGATAAGAGAGCTCTCTAAACTGGATCCAAGAGGCCACTGAGGAAGCGAAACTCCACATGTCAACACAGATGGGAGAACCCTTTGTCAGAGTGCTGCCAATAACTTCTCCCACTCTGTGGCTTGCATTCTTACTCTGTTAAAGGTGATTTTTGATTAACAGAAATTCTTGATTTTAGTAAAATCCAATTTATAAATTTCTTTTTGTACTTAATCATTTTTGTGTCCTATTTAAGAAGGCCACATATTTTCCGGTACTGTCTCCTAACAGATTTACTGTTTTGCCTTTCACAAATAGATCTATGATCCACTGGGAATTTGAGTGTAGTCTGAGATAGGGGTCTCGGTTTACTTTGTTCCATGTGAATATGCACAATGCTTGAGCACCATTTACTAAAATACCACATTTACACTGTTCTGCATGCCACCTTTCCCACAAATGAAGTGTCTATATATATGTATGCTTGTTTCCAGATTCCTTATTCTATTCCACTGATCTACTAAAACAAGAGTATTGTATATCCTTGCACCAACAAAACAGTCTTCATTAATCTAGCTTAATTTTAATTAAAAATCTTGAGATCTATCAAATTGTTCCACTTTTGTTCCTGAAGAATGTCTTGGCTTTTCTCAGCTTTTTGCATTTTCATATAAATGTATCTCTTTTAATGACTGTCACAACCCTTAACGTAACTAAAGCTTATCAACCCACTTTAAAAACATGGCAAAGCAAACCTGGAAAACTGATATAACTTGACTAAGGTCATAAAACTGCACAGCCTAGGTCTGAACCCAGGAATGTGCCTGTGCTAAGTCCACACCTACAATATCCTGCATGCCTATAAACTTACACATGTGAAAATGTTAAGCCTAAAAACAGACACAAGTAAAAATAACAATGAATTATTATTTTACTACCTACTGGATTTCCTATTAAGTAACGTTAAGATAACTAATTCTAACAATGCTGGCAAATAATTTATTATGAAATCGGTACCAATTTCTCCCCCAGAAGTAAAAATAACTATTAATACAATCCTTTTAGAGTTCTAAGAAACTAAATGTGGTTACTGCTAATAAAGGTACAAGAGAAGTTGATATCCTGAAGCACTGATTTAGTTACTTCCTGCTTAAAGCCCAACTGTTTTAAAAATGTGGGTCATGCCTTACTCCCATTCTAGTGCATCAAGAAAATGAAATGAATAGATCTTTGGTAGGTAAAGGAGAGAACAGATTCATGGACAATTCCCAAATACCGGCTTGAGCAAAGGGTACTCAAAGAATTAATAGTCTATGAACTAATACCTCTTTAGCAACTACACACTGGGGTAAGTGCTTGACATAAATTATCTCATCTCGTCCTACCAACTCTAGCAGGTATTACTGTGGCCCCAAACTACAAATGCAAAAAATAGGAATGGGAAAGAAAGTACTGAGTATCAGATCGTAACTGAACATTTCAGTTGCTAAGCTCTTTCTACCATAACAAACTGCTAATATCTACGTGATATTTATTTCACAACTGAGCTGAAAAACTAGATTTTCCACTGGGGAATATACAAGTGACCCTAAAACAACAGCCAGACAGCTGTCAGGATTTCACTGTAATTCAATGTAGCAAGTCACATGGGAGCCTTTTGACATTATTGCCCCTAGCAAAGTCACCTTTGAAAACAATACTCCATTTGTTTGCCTGGGTTTTTCCACCTCTTTTTCCCCTTAAAGTTTGGCACTGTAAACTTAAAAAAAAGTTTAGATCTTTAATATATGTTAGAAATGATACAATAGCTCACCCTACACTTTTTACAATCCCAACACAGTGACTAGTAAATTAAAACTAGTATGACATGGATAAACAACAAGTTCCAACTGTTTAGCAGAGGGAATTATATTCAATATCCTGTGATAAACCATTATGGAAAAGAATATGAACATATATATGTCTATATATATACCCACATGTATAACTGAGTTACTTTCCTGTACAGCAGAAATTAAACATAGCACTGTAAATCAACTATATCTGAATAAAATTTTAAAAAACTAGGCGCAGAGGGTAAGATGGTTAGGTAGCATTACCAAGTCAATGGGCATGAATCTGAGCAAACTCCAGGAGATAATAGAGGACAAAGGAGCCAGTCCGGAGAGTCACAGAGAGTCAGACACAACTTAGCGACTGAATAACAACAAAATGTGTGTGTGTGTGTGTGTGTGTGTATACAATAGAATAATACATAGCCCCATAAAATGAAATTTTGCCATTTGCAACAATATGGATGGACCCAGAGGGTATGTATTATGCTTAGTGAAATAAGTCAGACAGAGAAAGACAAATACTGTATGATATCACTTTATGTGGAATCTAAAAAACACAGCAGATGTGAATATAGCTAAAGAAGAAACAGACTCACAGAAGTAGAGAAAAGACTAGCGGTTACCAGTGGGGAGAGGAAGGGTGGAAGGGGCAAGATAGAAGCAGAGGATTAAGAGGTACAGACTGGGACTTTTCTGGTGTTCTAACGGCTATGGCTCCATGCTCCCGGCGCAGGGTGTGCGGGTTCAATCCCTGGTCAGGGACCTATATCCCACACGCCGCAACTAAGACTTTGCATTCTGCAATGAAAAAGATCCCACAGGCTGCAATGCAGATCAGAGATCCTGTGTGCTACAACTAAGAGCTGGCACAGCCAAATGAATGTTTTTTAAAAAGAGGTACAAACTACCAAGTATAAAATAAGCTACAACGATACACTGCACAACACAAGGAATATAGCTAATGCATTATGATAACTACAAATGAAATATAATCTTTAAAAATTTTGAATCACCATCTTGTACATCTGAAACTGATATATCATAAATAAACTATGGAGAAGGCAATGGCACCCCACTGCAATACTCTTGCCTGGAAAATCCCATGGACGGAGGAACCTGGAAGGCTGCTGTCCATGGGGTCACTGCGGGTAGGACACGACTGAGCGACTTCACTTTCACTCTTCACTTTCATGCATTGGAGAAGGAAATGGCAACCCACTCCAGTGTTCTTGCCTGGAGAATCCCAGGGATGGGGGAGCCTGGTGGGCTGCCGTCTATGGGGTCGCACAGAGTCGGACACGACTAAAGTGACTTAGCAGCATGATACATCTCAATAAACTGGGAGGAAGAGAATAATTTCCTTATATACACAAGCATGGGAAATACAAGTAGGAAAGACATGAACCTGCTTTACTCTGTACTCTTCAGACCACATCAATAATACTGGGCAATGCACTTAAGAGGACAACATATCAAATAGAGTAACAGTTTCTACCTAACAGTAAGATTTATAATGTAGAGTCCTGGAAATTACTTACAAAAATAGTCTCTATTTCACTGAGTCTGAAGATGGGGCCTACAAATATGACTTTTTTTTTAAAGTTTCTATAAAACAGGCAGAAAACAACAAAATGGCAATAAGCACATACCTATCAACATTACTTTAAAAGAAATGGACTAAATTCTCCAATCGAAAGGGATAAAGTGGCTATACAAAAAAAAAAAGCCCCAACTATGTGATGCATGTGAGACAAACTTCAGCTTTAGTTATACATATAGGCTCAAAACGAAGGGATATTCCATGCAAACAGAAACCAAAAGAGAGCCTAGGAAGCTGTATTTATTTCAGAGGAGATAGCCTTTAACTCAAAAGTTGAAAAAAGAAACAAAGAAGGTTATCATATAATGATAAATGGGTCAAATTCATCAAGAGGATATATTGATCTCACATAAACATACATACACACACCTAACAATGTACCACATACATATCTTAAGCAGATACAAAGGAAGAAACAGACAACAATGCAATAACAGTAGGGGACTCCCAATGCCCCACTTTCAACAAAGGATAAACTCAGAAACCAATAAGGGAACCTTGTTCCTGAACTATATGTTAAACCAAATGGGTCTAACAGACAAATATAGAACATCCCACCCTAAAGCAGAAGCATATACAAAACATGACTTCCCTGGTGGCTCAGGTGGTAAAGCGTCTGTCTACAATGCAGGAGACCTGGGTTCGAGCCCTGGGTTGGGAAGATCCCCTGGAGAAGGAAATGGCAACCCACTCCAGTACTATTGCCTGGAAAATCCCATGGACAGAGGAGCCTGGTGGGCTACAGTCTATGGGGTCGCAAAGAGTCGGACACGACTGAGCGACTTCGCTTTCCTTTACCCTAAGCAGAAGCGTACACAAAACATACTCCAACACAGATCATATGCGCAGTCACAAAACCAGTCTTAGCAAGCGTAAGAAACTGAAATCATACCAAGCATCATTTCTGACCTAGACGATACCACTGACAGAAGGAAAACTGGAAAATCCAAAAACGTGAAAATCAAACAACATATCCCTGAACAACCAATAGGTAAATGGAGGAGTCAAAAAGGTAATTTTAAAAATCTCGAGACAAATGAAAAAGAAAACACAACATTCCAAAATTTGTGGGATGCAACAAATGCAGTCTTAAGAGGGAAGTTGATAGCTCTAAATGTCTACATTAAGAAAAAGAAAAATATCAAATAAACAACCTAAACTTAAACTTCAGCAAACTAGAAAGAGAAGATTAACTAAGTCCAAAGTTAGCTGAAAGAAATAACAATGATGACAGCAGAAATAAATAAAATTGACCAGAAAAGCAACAGAAAAATCAACAAAATAAGAGCTGGTTTTGATAAAATAAACAAAATTCAAAATCCTTTAGCCAGATAAACTAAAAAAGAGAAGACTCAAATAAACAAAATGAGAAGTGAAAGAAAAGACATCACATCTGATACCACATAAATGCAAAGAATCAAAAGAGATTACTATAAACAATTGTTGCCAACAAACTGGGATAACCTAGAGGAAATGGATGAATTCCTAGAAGCATAAACCCTATCAAGAAGGAAACATGAAGAAACAGAACATCTGAACAGACCTATCACAGAGTAAGGAGACTGATTCAGTGATGAAAGAACTCCTAACAACAACAACAACAACAACAAAACAGAAACAGTGGTTTCACTAGTATGTGTTTAGTCGCTCACTAGTGTCTGACTCCTTGTGACCCCATGGACTGGCAGGTCCATGTGGAGCCTGGCAGGCTCCTCTGTCCCTGGAATTTTCCAGGCAAGAATACTGGATGGGTAGCCATTTCCTTTTCCAGGGGATCTTCTCAACTTAGGGATTCTCTAGTAAATTCTACAAACATCTGAAAATGAGTTAACAACAATCCTTCTCAAACTCTTGCAAACAACCAAAGAGGAGAAACCCATTTTACCGGACTAGCATTACCCTGATACCAAAGCCACATACAGACACAGACAATACAACAAAAGAAAACTACAGGCCAACATATCTGATGAATACAGATATAAAAATACTCAGTAAAGTACAAGCAAATCCAACAGCACATTAAAAAGTCACCATGACCAACTGAAATTTATCCCCAGGGTGCAGGAATGGTTCAACATCTGCAAATCAACAAATGTGATTTAACACAATGAAAGTTTAAAATCATATTATTTCGACAGATGCAGAAAAAATGATTTAACAAAAATTCCACATGCTTTCATGATAAAAACTTTCAACAAAGAGAGTAGAAAAGAAATGTACATCAACATAATAAAAGCCAGACAACAGTTAATATCACACTCAATGGTGAAATGTTTGAAGGCTTTCCTCTAAGATCAGGAATAAGTCAGGAATGCCCATTCTTACCATTCCTATTCAAAATAATATTGGAAGTGTTAACCAAAGCAATTAGGCAAGAAAAGAAAATAAAAGGCATTCAAATCAGAAAGAAAGAAAAGCGTCTCTGTCTGCAGATGACATGATCTGCTATGTAAAACATCCTAATGACTATACCAAAAAACTCAATAATTTCAGTAAAATCATAGGATACAAAACCAACATACAGAAACCAAAGTATTTCTATTCATTTCCTATGAAATATCTGAGAAAGAAATAATGAAAACAAACCCCTTTATAATAACACTGAAAACAATAAAATACTTACAAATATATTAACCAAGCAGGTGAAAAATTTGTATTCTAAAAACCATAAGACACTAAGAAGTTGAAGACACAAATAAATGGGATTATAGCTCATATTCATAAACTGGAAGACAATATTATTTTAAAAAATAGCCATAATACCCAAAGCCATCTATAGACTTAATGCAATCCCTACAAAAAGCCCAACTGCATTCTTCTACAGAAATAGAAAATAATTGTAAAATTGGTATGGAACCATGAAAGACTCAAATAGCCAAAAAAATCCTGAGAAGGACAAAAAAAAAAATCACACTTCCTGATTTTTACCTATATTACAAAGCTATAACAATCAAAACAGTATGATACTGGCATTAAAAACAGACATATAGATCAAAGAAACAGAATTGACAGCCCAGAAATAAACCCATGTATATGTGGTCAACCAATATTTGACAAAGTAGTCAAAAATACTCAATTGAGAAAAGCCAATCTCTACAATAAATACTGCTGGGGAAATTGGATATTTACATGCAAAAGAATGAACTGAAATCTTCTCTTACACCACTCACAAAATGAACTCAGAAATGGATTATTAAAGACGTAAATGTAAGACCTTAAACATAAAACTCTTAGAAGAAAACAAGATTAAAAGATCCTTGACATTTTCTTGGCAATGACTTTTTCAGATATGGCACCAAAACAATCAACCAACAAATGAGACTACATCAAACTAAAAAGCTTTTGCATAGCAAAAGAATCAACAAAATGAAAAGGCAATCTACAGAGTAGGAGAAAATATATGCAAATCATGTATTTCATAAGGGCTAATATCCAAAATATATAACTCATAAAATTCAGTAACAAAAACCAAATAATCTGATTAAAAATGAACAAAGGACCTGAACAGACATTTTTCCAGAGAAGACATACAACTGGCCAATAAGCACATGAAAAGATACTCAACATCACTAATTATCAGAAAAATGCAAATCAAAACCTCAATGAGATACCACCTGACACCTCAAAAAAACAAGAGATAAGTGTTGAGAATGTGAGAAAAGGAAACCCCTCTGTATTTTTGACAGAAATATAAATCAGTATAGCACTATGGAAAACAGTACTGATAGTCCTCAAAAAATTAAAAATAAAACTGCCATATTATCCAGCAATCCCACTTCTGGTTTTACATCCAAAAGAAATGAAATCACTATGTCAAAGAGACTTCCATACTCCCTGTGTCCATTACAGCATTATTCACGGTAATGAAGACATAGAAATAACCAAAGTGTCCATTGATATATAAATGGATAAAGATGGATATATATACATACACTAGAATATTATTCAGTCATTTTTTAAAAATGAAGAAAATTCTGCTATTTGGGACACATCAATGAAACTTGAGAGCTGAAATAAGTTACAGAAAAACATGTACTCTGTGATATCACTTATATATGGAATGTATAATGCAAACTCATTGAAACAGAGAACGGCGTTTGCCAGGGGCTTGGACTGAGGAAATGGGAAGAGGCTGGTCAAGAAATAAAAATCTCCAATTATGAGATGAATTAAATCTGGGGATCTAATGTACAGTGTGGTGACTACAGTTAATACTATTACATAGTTGAAAGTTGCCATGACAGTAAATCTTAAATGTTCTCACCACATACCCACACACAAGTGGTTATCATGTGAGGTGACAGAGGTATTAACTAACCGTACTGTAGCAATCATTTCAAAATACACAGATGTACCAAATAATCACTTTGCACATCTTCAACTTACATAATGTTATACATCATTCTCGAGAAATCTGAGAAAAGAGCAAGATCTTTAAAAAGAAACAGTAATATAAAATGACAAATTAACATCTTTGTAAAAGTTGAAATACAAATGAAATTTTAAAATACACCATGCATTATTTGTCCTGCTCAAAAGTCTTTCATAACAAATATTCCAGATGTAGAAAAATTCCACTCATTTTGCACTGACACTGGTCAAATATAAAGTGTATCAAAAAAGAATCCCTCAGGTGAAGTATGGGGGCACATTACCTCTATAATCGCCTATAATTTAATAATAAACTATTTTGCTTACTCTGGTTTTGGTTTTGCTTTGAAATACTGCTTTTAATATTCAGATTTTATATTAAGTTCTTATTTCCTACTGAAGTATTCCATAAAAACATACATACTTTCAATTCCTTAGTATTCAGCGGGGTGGGCGGTGGGGGGACCCTACAGTCTATCAGTGAATATTCTGAACTTGAAAACACCATCAAACATTATTGGGTAATATTTATATATACAACATCGAGCTCTCATAGCAAGGTTAAGAGTACTACACAAAATACTAAATTGTAACTGCCAATTTACCAATTTATTTTGCTCCCAAACTTGTTATTTCTTGGAACATCACTCATAGGATTTATAATTAATATAAATTTATTTTACTCCTAAGAATACCTGTTAGCAGCAGACAGAGGATGAAAACATATTTATAAGATGGCAAAAACTATGAGTAAGACCAGCTTATTAATCATGAGTCAGCTTTTCTCCCAGATGCTTCTTTCTCAGTTCCCAGACCTTTACTTTCCACTCAGTATGTCAGCATGCCCCATTCTTGCTTTCCCCTTGATGCCAGTGGAACTCTTAAAACAAATGGTAACCAATAGTATTGATCGTTAAGCTTTAATTCTCAGGAAATTTTAAATTCCTTTTTCCTGTTTCCCTGACTATTTAAATAATTTTTCTCAGATTTTGGAATTCGAATAAACATAAAATTTCCTGAGAAGTGCTAGGAATGCCTTCCCACATGGAAATCCTATTTTATCCAGAGATCATTGCTGTGAGTCTCCAGAATCTGTCCTAAAGTGAACAGCATCCATTCAGTTCAGTCACTCAGTCGTGTCCGACTCTTTGCAACCCCATGAATTGCAGCACGCCAGGCCTCCCTGTCCATCACCAACTCCTGGAGTTCACTCAGACTCACATCCATCAAGTTGGTGATGCCATCCAGCCATCTCATTCTCTGTCGTCCCCTTTTCCTCCTGCCCCCAATCCCTCCCAGCATCAGAGTCTTTTCCAAGGAGTCAACTCTTCGCATGAGGTGGCCAAAGTATTGGAGTTTCATCTTCAGCATCATTCCTTCCAAAGAAATCCCAGGGCTGATCTCCTTTAGAATGGACTGGATTGGGAGTTACTAATCAGCAATATTCACCCAATCTTCCTATTTCATCTCCCTTGTATCCCAATTTCCAGAGCTATCTGGTATTGCCTAGTTTTTGAGCTTTTTGAGGATTTACAAGGTAAATCTGATCTTCTGCCAATTTAGGGTTCATGAGTCTTGCGTGTCTAGATAAACTGACATTCTTGTTTAAGCTTTTCAGTTTCGGGTGTCTAGATAAATTGCCACTCATTCTTGTTTAAGCTTTTCAGTTTTTCAAACTGTACTGCTCATCTCCTTGCCTGATGTTCTGTCCTTTGGATCCTTACTATAGTTTCAGTAGGGTTTCAATAGGCAGCTAGATCAGAAGTTAACTTGCCATCTTAATCCAGTAAGAATCTTGACTTTTAACTAGTGTTTTAAGTGACTGTGTTGCATGCAGTCTCAAAACACACTTTCAAACACTAAACTGCAGGACAATCAGTAGAAAGTACCCAGAATAGTGAACACAATGAGAAGTACTTGGAGCTAAGGGGATTTACAAAGGAGAATATGCTGAGAGCCACAACAGCAACTTCAATAGCTAAAAAGCTAATGGGGGAAGAGAAGTTGGGCTTGTTCTCTATGCCTCCAAGGAAAGCTAGAACCAGTGTGGGAAAATTGCAGGCCAGGGATCTTGCACAAGACAGAGAACTTAAACTCTCCCAAAAAGGAGTGAACTGCCCCGGGAAGCCAGAAATGCAAGAACAGGCTGCACTACTACCACTAACAGCATCTAAGCCCCAGGTGGTTGTGTGGTCCAACCGGTGGCTGTGGCTAGACTCATACACACGCAGAACAAAGTTAACGGATAATTGAAAACGAGAAGAATGATTTTACAAAGAGAGTCATTTTAGGCACACTCAAAGTTCTCAAATACAAAGCATTGTCCACACTTCGAATATAGCAGGGTAATGACTGCCTGGTCCTAAACTTCCTTTTCTCAATCAGAATATAATTTTTTTCTACACAGAATCTGAACTCAGATGTGCTTTTATCCTGAGATTTGAGTGGAAAAGTGACAAAGTGATAAGTCCCCATGAGCCACAAACTTTAATATATTCCTAAGCCATCACTTCTTTACCTAAAATGTATGTTGGCTTAAAAACAGGTCCCCCTGCTTCTATTCTGCTCCCCTAGTCCAAACAAGGAACAAAGAAACCAAAGAAGATGGAGCATAGCGAGCAAGGGAAAAGTGGCATAATGTGAGGCTGTAGCAGTAAGCAGAGAAGCCAGATCACAGGGAGGGGCTGGAAGGGTAGACTATTGGTCAAACTAAATATTTCTGGTTTATCCTAAGCATAATGGTAAATAACAGAAAAGTTTCAAGTAGGAGTATGACATGATCACATTTTATATTTTTTAAAATAGTTTTTGTGTGAAAAGTACAGTTAGAAATATCACGTTTTGTGGTTGTTTAGTTGCTAAGTCATGTCCGACTCTTTACAACTCCACAGACTGTAGCCCGCCAGGCTCCTCTGTCCATGGGATTTCCTAAGCAAAAACACTGGAGTGGACTGCCACTTCCTTTTCCAGAGAATCTTTCCAACCCAGGGATCAAACTTGAACCTCCTCCATTGCCTGCTGCTGCTAAGTCGCTTCAGTTGTGTCCCCATAGACGGCAGCCCACCAGGCTCCCCCATCCCTGGGATTCTCCAGGCAAGAACACTGGAGCGGGTTGCCATTTCCTTCTCCAATGCATGAAAGAGAAAAGTGAAAGTGAAGTCGCTCAGTCATGTGCAACTCTTAGCGACTCCATGGACGGCAGCCTACCAGACTCCTCCATCCATGGGATTTTCCAGGCAAGAGTACCGGAGTGGGGTGCCATTGCCTTCTCTGAGATACAAGTTAGGAATTCCTTTTTGAGTGAGTTAGGTTTGAAAACCAGAATCACCTAACTGTGAATGTCTCACAGGCTCCACTTCATCATTTCTCACTAAAAACATCTCCATTAAAGCTTCAAACTCAAGATCCTGGCGATAGATGTTATAGATGGGGTTCCTGCCCGCAATAAATACTGGAATATAAAACACCTGACATATGTCTCTGATAAAATTCTACCAGATCACAGGGAGGGGCTGGAAGGGAGGATTCACAGATTCACCCACAACACTGCAGGTATTCCTTCCACAAAGGTTAACCTTAAAGAGTTAACTCCTAATTCTACAAACATTTAAAACTATCTGAAAACAAATACAAAAGAATTAAAGGATGCTTTCATCCATAGACTGCTTTACTAGGAGTAAGACAGCTTTTGGAATAGGTCCAAAGAAAGTAGATTCTAGAGTCAAATGTCAATTCTTAATTAACTCGCCTGTTTTCCTGAAGTGAAAACTTCAAGTTAGTCATTTTGCAGCAGACAATCTTTGTGTCCTGTTATGGCCCAACACTGCCCCCTGTTGGAAGGCATCACAGGCAAAATGATCTTATTCCTAAACAAGTTTGTGAAAAAGTTTTGAGTTTCTGAAAGAAAACGAAAAGGGATTATGTTTATTTTATCCTTTTTAGTCCATCGCATTTGAGTAAAAATCACTGGTAAAGAGAAAAGGAAGGAACATCACCTCACTGCTTCCCACAGTAAAAAGCACAAAATGGCATTTACTTTTTGGTTACCTGGGTAATGGAAAGGTGACCCTGAAGAGAGCAGGAGGGAGTTTTTGAGGTGAGGTGTACCCTGACTACAGTAGCAGTTACACAAACCTATACGCGTATTACAATTTACAGAACTAAACCAAAAGGTAAGATAGTCAATTGTACTGCATGATAAAAGGCAGATACAGAATAAGAGGATAAAAACACTCAGTGCCACGTGTTTATAGAAAGGAAGAAAAATCCTAAAGTTAGAATGCAAAAGCATTCACATAAAGTTCAAATTTTGCTGTTTATACCTCAGTCTGAGCTATAGAAAGGTTCTGATCTGACACAAGCCTGTTGAAATATTTAATACGGACTTGGAAGCATCTCTGAAGGTTAATGATGTACACCAGCAGTAAAATCACTTTATCCCTAGCACAGACAAGTCTGATGAAAGGTAACAATCTACTACCAAAAACTAGGAGTTAATATTCACCTTTCTCTGGTAACCTCAAAAGAAAAATTATACAGGCATTTTATGTGAGTGTGTTTAGTCTTAACCCAAAAAGCTGGAGCATAAACAGTCCAAGCTGGATACTCAGCATCTACGTAATCTTGGTATTTTGGATGCCAGGGAAATCCCATACAAATCTAAGTTATATTCAAGTTCCAAGAGTCTGGAGCACCCAAACCCATCTGGGGACCTTTCAAGTGCATCTGTAGTGGCCAAATGAAATAAGGTACCAAGAGCCATACAAATGGATGACCAGGTGAGACAGCCCAGATGACCAACTGACCCAAACTGAGAGCAAAAGCCACAGTAACACCTCTGTTCCTTCCATCTCTCCTGATAATACGCTTGCTGTTTACCATGGGGTATGGGCTGTAACAGTGATGAAATATTAAACAGGAAGTTTACAAAAGATGTCAGAATTGGAGCAGAAGGGGAAGAGAGAGAGTCTGGCAAGCATGAGATCTTAGTTTTCTAAGATTTGGTTGAGTCATACTGCTGTCTGTTTACACTTCCCCACTGATCGCAGAGAGGCCCGTTATTGAGCGGGATCACAGTACCCACAACATAACACTCCCAACTTCAGGGGAGTAGTTGAAAAAATAAGGGTACAGTAATAAGAGAACTGCCAGGAGAAATATCAATAACCTCAGCTATGCAGATGACATCACCCTTATGGCAGAAAGTGAAGAGGAACTAAAAAGCCTCTTGATGAAAATGAAAGAGGAGAGTGGAAAAGTTGGCTTAAAGCTCAACATTCAGAAAACGAAGATCATGGCATCTGGTCCCATCACTTCATGGGAAATAGATGGGAAAACAATGGAAACAGTGTCAGACTTTATTTTTTCAGCTCCAAAATCACTGCAGATGGTGACTGTAGCCATGAAATTAAAAGACACTTACTCCTTGGAAGAAAAGTTATGACCAACCTAGATAGCATATTGAAAAGCAGAGACATTACTTTGCCAACAAAGGTCCGTCTAGTCGAGACTATGGTTTTTCCAGTGGTCATGTACGGATGTGAGAGTTGGACTGTGAAGAAAGCTGAACACCGAAGAGTTGATGCTTTTGAGCTGTGGTGTTGGAGAAGACTCTTGAGAGTCCCTTGGACTGCAAGGAGATCCAACCAGTCCACCCTAAAGGAGATCAGTCCTGGGTGTTCACTGGAAGGGCTGATGCTGAAGCTGAAACTCCAGTACTTTGGCCACCTCATGTGAAGAGCTGACTCATTGGAAAAGACCCTGATGCTGGGAGGGATTGGGGGCAGGAGGAGAAGGGGACAACTGAGGATGAGATGGCTGGATGGCATCACCGAGTCAATGCACGTGAGTCTGAGTGAACTCCGGGAGTTGGTGATGGACAGGGAGGCCTGGCGTGCTGCAATTCATGGGGTTGCAAAGAGTCGGACACGACTGAGCAACTGAACTGAACTGAGTAAGAGAATAATATTGGTCATTTCCCACTCTTCACTAATTAATGACATGGATATCTTTGCACTAAACTTGCTTGTCAGAAGCAGCAGTATTCACAGTATACCAGACTAATTGCCAAAGTATCCAACGAGATACTCAGCAGAATAACAGAACAATCCAGACCTCTGCAATGATGCAAGTCTGCAAAATCACCCCCATCTTACCATCTGTCATGAAAAGTAATTTCCCAAAAAGACTGAAAACACAGAAAACAAACATTGAAATCAAACAAGCAGCAAAAAAAAAAGGCAGGAGATTAGATCACAAACAAGTTTGGGATCTGGGAACCTACCCAGGTAAACTTATTTAATCTGAATTCTAGCACATAATTTTAAAACTCCAAGATTTCCAAAACCTAAGACAAAAACTCCCACATACCTTCAACCAGGAAATGGCTCTTTGAATTCATATTTTTAGAAAGGTAAATGTGATCATTAATACATGCCTAAATTACACAACTCTTTTAAGCCTTATATTTTATGTGAATGACAAAAAACACTGAAGCAAACTGATGGTTCCTCAAAAAATCAAACTGAGAGGTACCCTGTGCTGTGCTTAGTCATTCGGTCATGCCCGACTCTTTGCAACCCTATGGACTGTAGCCCACCAGGCTCCTCTGTCCATAGGGACTCTCCAGGCAAGAATACTAGAGTGGGTTGCCATGCCCTCCTCCAGGGGGTCTTCCCAACCCAGGGATCGAACCTAGATCTTCTGCATTGCAGGTGGATTCTTTACCATCTGAGCCACCAGGAAAGCCCAAGAATACTGGAGTAGGTAGCCAATCCCTTCTCCAGGGGGTCTTCCTGACCCAAGAATCAAATCGGGGTCTCCTGCATTGCAGGCAGATTACTTACCAGCTGGGGTAATTACTTACTACTGGGGAAGCCCGAGAATTATTCTATGACTCAGCAATTCCACTTACGGTATACACTCAAGAGAACTCAAACAATAACTGTGTACCAATGTTTATAGAAGCACTATTCATAATAGCCAAAAGATGGAAACAACCCACATATTTATGAACTAATGAACAGATAAACAAAATGTGATATACGCCTACAACGGAATATTACTTAGCCTTAAAAAGGAAGAAAATCCTGCAATATGGCACAAGGATGAACCTGAAAGACATGATACAAAGCAAAATAAATCAGACACAAAGAGAAATGCTATATTCCAGAGACAAAGTGGAAAGGTGGTTACCAGAGCTGGAGAGAGAGGAAACTGGGGCGTCATTATGTAACAGGTTATACAGAATTTCAGGTCAGGAAGATAAAGGTTCTGGAGAGGATGGTGGTGACCGTTGCACAACAAAATGAATGCACTTAATGTCGCTGAATAGTGCACTCACACGGTCAGACGCTAAATGTTATGGACATTTTACCACAATTTAAAAAAAAAGCCAATACTAGAGCAAGAAACACACAGTCCTCCCGACAAATCAGGCCATATGGAAATAATGAAGCCTCAGGTATTGCATGTAAATTAGAATTTTACATGGGAACTATTTTTATAGGGAGCTATGATATATCAGTTCAGTTCAGTCGCTCAGCCGTGTTTGACTCTTTGCGACGCCATGAATCACAGCACGCCAGGCCTCCCTGTCCATCACCAACTCCCAGAGTTCACTCAGACTCACGTCCATCGAGTCAGTGATGCCATCCAGCCATCTCATCCTCAGTTGTCCCCTTCTCCTCCTGCCCCCAATCCCTCCCAGCATCAGGGTCTTTTCCAATGAGTCAACCCTTCGCACGAGGTGGCCAAAGTACTGGAGTTTCAGCTTTAGCATCATTCCTTCCAAAGAAATCCCAGGGTTGATCTCCTTCAGGATGGACTGGTTGGATCTCCTTGCAGTCCAAGGGACTCTCAAGAGTCTTCTCCAACACCACAGTTCAAAAGCATCAATTCTTCGGCACTCAGCCTTCTTCACAGTCCAACTCTCACATCCATACATGACCACTGGAAAAACCATAGCCTTGACTAGATGGACCTTAGTCGGCAAAGTAATGTCTCTGCTTTTGAATATGCTATCTAGGTTGGTCATCTACTCAAAATGTTCAGAGACCCTAAAAATACCTGAATTACCACTACCTTTAAATCAATGAAATGAGAAAAACAAACACCAAATGTTAATAGGATTTTATAAAACTACTATTCCCAGCATATCACAATCAATACACAACCAGCATAGTTACACTGACGCTCTGCACACATAAAATCTTCAAATAAACTTCTGCATGTATTAAGTACCAACTATTTGATGACCAACTGTCCAGCACAGCTCTCAAAAATCTAATGTACTACACTAACCATGAAGATGAGAATAAGAAAATAACTAAGTGTTACAGAAAGCTTAAAGAACAAAGCTGAAGCAGATTTTAGCATGTTTTTCAAGGCAGAAAGACAGGGAGGCACAAGAGTCAGAAACAATGAACACTCTACAGGCACACTTTCGAGATAGTGTGTGTTCAGCTCCAGACTGTCACAATTAAGTGAATACTGCGATAAAGCGAGTTACATGCATGTTCTGTTTTCCCAGGGCATGTGATAGTTATGTTCACACTATACCACAGTCTATTAAGTGTGCAACAGCATTATATCTAAAACCAATATATATAATTTAAAAACAGTTTACTGCTAAAATTAAAAAAAAAAAAGCTAACCATCATGTGGGCTTTCAGAATCATATCTTTATGGTGGTGGAGGGTCTTTCTCTGATGTTGGAGGCTACTGACTGATCAGGTGGTGCTACTGGTAAAGAACCTGCCTGCCAATGCAGCAGACATGTAAGAGACATAGGTTCCCTGGGTCGGGAAGATCCCCTGGAGGAGGGCATGGCAACCCACTCCAGTATTTTGCCTGGAGAATCCCATGGACAGAGGAGCCTGGCGGGCTACACTCCATGGGGTCACGAGAGT
Organism: Capra hircus; assembly: GCF_001704415.2. Lineage (NCBI taxonomy): Eukaryota > Metazoa > Chordata > Mammalia > Artiodactyla > Bovidae > Capra > Capra hircus. Next base: position 42,820,887 of record NC_030811.1, read on the forward strand.
TAGACATGACTACACTCTGACTGATCAGGGTATGAATGCTGAAGGTTGAGGTGGATACAGCAATTTCTTAAAGTGAGACAACAATGAAGTTTGCTGCACTGACTTTTCCTTTCCCAAATGGTTTCTCTGTAGCAAGTAATGCTGTTACATAGCATTTTATCCACAGGAGAACTTCTTTCAAAATTGGAGTTAACCTCTCAAACACTGTCACCATTGTATCAAATAAGTTGATGTAATATTCTAAATACTTTGTTGTCATTTCAACAATCTTCACTGGGAGCAGGTACCATCTCAAGAAATCACTTTCTTTGCTCATCCATAAGAAGCAATTTCTCATCCATTAAAGTTATATCATGAGATCACAGCAATTCAGTCACATCTTTAGACTCCACTACTAATTCTAGCTCTCTTGCTGTTCCCACCACATCTGCAATTATGTCCTCCACCAAGTCTTGAACTCCTCAGTTATCCATGAGGGTTAGAATCAACTTCTTCCAAAGTGAAAGTGAAAGTCGCTCAGTTGTGTCCAACTCTTTGTGACCCCATGGACTGAGCCTGCCAGGCTCCTCTGTCCCCGGGGAGTCTCGAGGCAAGAATATTGTAGTGGGTTGCCATGCCCTCCTCCCAGGGGTCTTCTCAACCCAGAGATCAAACCCAGGTCTCCCACACTGCAGGCGGATTCTTTACCAGCTGAGCTACTTGGGAAGCCTGACAGTGTAATACCTGCTTTCACCTGAACACTTAGAGGCCGCTGCAGGGTTATCAATTAGCCTAATTTCAATGTTACATTTCAGGGACTATGGAAGCCCAAGGAGAGAGGGAGAAACAGGGTAACAGTCAGCTGGTGGAGCAGTCAGAACACACACGTTTCTCAATTAATTTCACTGTCTTATACGGGCACAGTTCATGGCACCCCAAAACAATTAACAATGGCAACATCGAGGATCACGGTTGACAGATCACCATAACAAATTAATAATAATGACAAAGTTTGAAATATTGTGAGAATTACTGCAATGTAACATAGAGACACAAAAAGTGAGCAAATGTTGTGGGAAAATGGCACCAATAGAGTTGTTTGGTGCAGGTTTGCCTCAGAGACCTTCAATTTGTAAAAAAAAAAAAAAAAACACAATAATTAAAGCACAATAAAATAAGGCTTGCCAATAAAGCTAAATGGCAACCCACTCCAATACTCTTGCCTGGAAAATCCCATGGATGGAGGAGCCTAGTAGGCTGCAGTCCATGGGGTCGCTAAGAGTCAGACACGACTGAGTGACTTCACTTTCACTTTTCACTTTCATGCATTGGAGAAGGAAATGGCAACCCACTCCAGTGTTCTTGCCTGGAGAATCCCAGGGATGGGGGAGCCTGGTGGGCTGCCGTCTGTGGGGTCGCACAGAGTCGGACACGACTGAAGTGACTTAGCAGTAAAGCTAAACATAGTACCAGCAACTCAGACAAACCAGGTAACTAACATGTTAGTTTCTGTATTCCTATCATTAAAGAACAGTATCCCAAACAACCACCCAGAAGCCTTTTAAGGAAAACATTCACAGTACTGACCACATAAAAACATAAAGCATTAGAATAGTAAAATACAGAAAAAAGTTAACAAGTAGTCTGAAAATATCTGTCCCATATCTAACAGCTAAGGGGCTAATATCTTTACAGAAAAAACTCCTACAAATCAATAAGGAAAAGGCAAAACCAGCAAGGAACAGAAAAATTATATAAACTGTTTTCCACTGCTTCATCTTTCAATCTTAAAATGCTGCTCACAGGTTCTTCACATCGATTTTCCTAAGCCTGGTCTTTCACACTTAGTAATTCACTCTGAATTACTCCCACAGATCTGTACATGGTCTCCAGGAAAAGTCAAAATTAAGCTCATGTGCTTCCCATTTAAAGGAACTATTGCATAATCCCGAAGACTGTCATACACCTGATGAAAGACTTGACCTAGAATACATAAAGCACTCTTACAACTCAATGGTAAACAACAGCTTAGTTTTTAAATGCGCAAAGGAATGAATAGACATTTCTCCAAAGAAGATATACACGTGGCCAATAGCACACAAAAAGATGCTCAACATTAGACATCAGGGAAATACAAATCAAAACCACAATGAGACAATGCTTCACACCCACTAGAACAGCTAGAATTAAGAAAAAAAAATTAAAAAGATAATAAGCGTTGGCAAGGATGTGAAGAAATCAGAACCTTTATACTGCTTATAGGAATATAAAATGGGGCAGCTGCTTTAAAAAAAAAAAAAAGTCTGGTAGTTATTCAAAATGTTAAATGTAGAATTACCGTTATGACCCAGGAATCCTACTCTTACGTACATAGCCAAGAGAAATGAAATCATTATGCTTCCACAAAAAAACGTGTACACCAATGTTCACAGCAGCATTATTTAGGATAACCAAAACAACTGAAACACCCATCAACAGGACCAACGGATAAATAACTGGTGGTATATCCACACAGTGAAACAATATTTAGCAATAAAAAGAAATGAAGTGCTGATACACTTCAACATGTTAAGCGAAAGAAGACCACATGGTTTATAATTTTATTTATCAGCCTATTCTAGAATTGTCCAGAATTGACAAATATATTTATATATTCAGATTAGTAGTTCTTTAGAGCTAAAAGTGGGGTAAGTTAAGGAGGAACTCAAGGGAGACTGCTAATGGGTACAAGGTGTCTTTCAGGGGCAATGAAAATGGTTTAAAACTGTGGTTGTCGGATGTACAACTTTGTGAACGCACTAAAAAGCAATGTGTGTTTTAAAATTTCATGGTGTGTGAACTATATCTCAATCAAGCTGTTATTTTTCAAAAGGACTGCAGGTTGGGCTTTTTCTCCCCAATGTTAACTCCATTTTCCCCCCAGTTCCTAAAACAGTGTCTGGCAATAACCACGAATTCACTAAATTCTGACTGAATGGAAAAGTAAATTTCCAAACGTGGGTAAACCATTATAAAACACTATCATAGCCAAAGAGATGAAATTACTGCAGGATGGCATGACAGGGGCATAGAGCATGTATGTGTAAGTGCGTTTCCCATGAACAGGAGATGAGACTGAAAAATTCAGCAGAAACAAGACTTTGAAGTGTCTTCAATCCAGCCAAAGGAATTTGTACTATCCTGAATCAAATGGGAAGGCCAGTAAGGTTTTAAGTAGAGGATTAACAGTCAGATCTGTGTTTTAAATGTGTAAGTTTCAAGTAGAGAGTTGCTTATATCCAAAGGTGAAGGTGAGCAATGCCCCTCAGGTAAGAATAAAGAGGAATAAGGGGAAGAGACCAGGAAAAGTAGCAAAATATAATACTTGTGGATTTTTTAAATTACAGCCCTTTCCACACACGCACAGACTGACAAACATGCATACGCACGCTTATACGAACACCCGAAAATCACTTAAACGCTGAAAATCACTTCTATGGTCAGCCCCCTTATGGAGCTCAGCTGTGATGGAGACGAATGATCAGGACCACCGAGCCACAGTAATCTTTTATACAATCATCTAGGCAGGGTCTCTCTCAAACTGTTGTAACCTGGGACCACCGACAAAGTGCAGTTCCACCTCTTCACAAATGTGCTCCTGGAAACGCTCACCAAGGACCACGGGGCAAGGTCACGATTAGCCCACCAGGGGTCACCCAATCAGGCAGCTCCAGGAGGTGGCGACCCAGCAACAAGGAGGTGGCCCCTGACGTGCTGCCCTAGCAACAGTCCGCCCCTCGCGCAAAAGCGGTCTCCAGAACGACGGGAACAAATGCTTCTGGACTAGGACTGACCCGACTCTTTTCTCCCGCGTGGACGCTAACCTGTTAGGCGTAGAAACACCTAGCCACAGAGAGCATGACGGCCCCTTCCGGAAGTGGAGCGTGTGGGAGTGGATGGGGCAAACGCCGGCGGGTGGACACGCCCCGCCGGGAGCAGTCGAGACTTCCGACGTCACCTCCTCTCGGGGCTAGAGCAGTCAGGTTTGAATGAATGATTTCATATCAGGGCGCCAAAGCGACGGCATCTCAGGCTGAAATTGGTTCCGCCTCCCGGCTTCTCAGAAGCTTGTCGAGCGCGAGTAGGGCATTTGTCTTCTCAAAGCTCAGCTTTCTGTTTTGTGCACCCCATTAGCCCCCAACATACTGTCAGTCCATCAGCGGTTGCCTAGAAAATTTAAAACCACTGGTTCCTATTGCTCCTCGCAGGGATCTGGCGCTTCGATTCACCTCCAAGCATGCGAAACCACGGGCCATCTGAGCATCGCTCTGGCATTGAAGTCCATCTTGCCGATTCGACTGAGGAACTTAACGCTAATTTTATTCATTAAATATTTATTAAATTCTTACTGTGCTCCAGGGAATGGATTGTTAAGAAAAAATGTAATGCATTAGTACTAGTAATTACTTAATAAAGCGATCAGACTCATCTGGCAGTATGTAAGTGTTCAATAAATGCTAGTTATTATTATTTTCATCTTGATTATTCCACTGTCATCATCAATACTATTAACGTCACCCTTTACTTTAATGACAAGCTTGAAGTTCAAGTGTTACCTACCACCCAGGCCCTTGGATTCTTTAATCAAAAGAAACTGATAGAGGCCAGAGAGAAACAGAGCAAACCATACGGAAAAGAGAATTAGTAAGCTCGAAGACAGAAACCTAGAAATGATACAAAGAGAAGAGAAAATTAATATTAAAAAGAGAGAAGAAAAAAAGAAAATGGGGACATTTTGACACAGCTACTTTGATAAAACAATTGAGCAGGCCATTACATCATATCATAAAAGTTAAGTGTAAACTAGACAATATTTACCTCAAAGATTAATAAAATTAGCATTAGGTAGGTTGGAATGAGGAGAAGGCAATGGCATCCCACTCCAGTACTCTTGCCTGGAAAATCCCATGGACGGAGGAGCCTGGAAGGCTGCAGTCGATGGGGTCGCTAAGAGTCGGACACTACTGAGCGATTTCACTTTCACCTTTCACTTTCATGCACTGGAGAAGGAAATGGCAACCCACTCCAGTATTCTTGCCTGGAGAATCCCAGGGATGGCAGAGCCTGGTGGGCTGCCTTCTGTGGGGTCGCACAGAGTTGCACATGACTGAAGTGACAGCAGCAGCAAGTTGGAATGAATGTCAATTCTTACTTATCTTACATACTGTCATCATGAAACTGAGTCCTGACTAGTTTGTTTACAAGAAATTTTACAGTAAAACTTTCAGTTTTAAACCTGGAAAATTTCTTTGTAATCTTTACCAAAATATCATCTTTAATCCAAAGTCTATGCTTCCTCTATATGTTTTTTAATGGGAAATTGCATGGATCTACTATAGTTTTATATATAAAACTTGTATCTGTTATAAAAAATTGTACCTGCTCAAATATGTTGGTTGTTGAAAATGGGGACATTTTATAATGATAACGAGGTTAGATCATCAAGAAAATTTAACAATTCTAAACTTGTATGCATTTGAACTGTGGTGTTGGAGAAGACTCTTGAGAGTCCCTTGGACTGTAAGGAGATCCAACCAGTCCATCCTGAAGGAAATCAGTCCTGAATATTCATTGGAAGGACTGATGTTGAAGCTGAAACTCCAATACTTTGGCCACCTGATGAGAAAAACTGACCCATTGGAAAAGACCCTAGTGCTGGGAAAGATTGAAGGCAGGAGGAGAAGGGGACGACAGAGGATGAGATGGCAGGATGGCATCACCGACTCAATGGACATGAGTTTGAGTAGGCTCCAGGAGTTGGTGATGGACAGGGAGGCCTGGCGTGCTGCAGTCCATGGGGTCACAGAGTCAGACATGACTGAGTGACTGAACTGAACTGAAACATGTATGCAACATATATCAGAGGTTTGATATATGTGAAATAAAAACTCCAAGGAAAATTAGAAAAAGCAACAACTACAGTGAGTGATTATAACATTCATCTCTAATCAGAATTAGATAAAAACCTCGATAATATATCCATGCAATTTCCCATTTTAAAAAGTATATAGAAGACTAGAAAAAGATTATCAACCAACTTACCCAATTTATAGAACACTTGACCTATTTATCAACCACCTTGACCTAATATCTCCTAGAACACTGCACTCAATAATTATAGAATACATATTTTTTAAAAATGTCTATGCTTTGTTCACCAAGATAAACCCTATGCTAGTCTATGAAATAAATCTCAATAAATTTTAAAAGACTGAAATCAGGTTTTATACTTTCTAATAATAATGAAATTAAGTTAGAAATAAGTAACAGGAAAATATTTGAAAAATCCCTAAATAGTTGGGGATATTTATGGGACAATTTAGAACTTTAAATACTTGTTTTCAAAGAGAAGAAATGTGAAAATCTGAGTTTCCACCTTAAGAAGCTAGAAAAAGTGATCAGCATCACGCATTATGAGATGCCTCTCCTTTGATCTACAACCAGAAAACATCCATAACTCAAAAGAGGTGTCTCTGCCCAACACATCAGGCTTGCCAGAGAATGCCACACACTGGTACCCTTTAAGGTGGGTAGATGGAACACATGGAAGAAGTGGAACCGGGGAAACAAAAAGACAAGAATTCTGGAGTGGGTTGCCTCTTTCTTCTCCAGAGATTTCCCAACTCAGGGATCAAACTCATGTCTCCCGCATAGGCAGATGGATTCTGTACCACTGAACCACCTAGAAAGCGGGACAGATGGGGTATAGGACGAAAAAGTGCTGATTGTCAAATAATGCAGCTTAGGTAAGAGAAACCAAAAACTTGTGCTATAGCGCCCCCTACTGGGACGCAAAGTTCAGTTCAGTTCAGTTCAGTCGTTCAGTCGTGTCCGACTCTGCGACCCCATGAATCACAGCACGCCAGGCCTCCCTGTCCATCACCATCTCCCGGAGTTCACTCAAACTCACGTCCATCGAGTCGGTGATGCCATCCAGCCATCTCATCCTCTGTTGTCCCCTTTTCCTCCTGCCCCCCAATCCCTTCCATAATCATAGTCTTTCCCAATGAGTCAACTCTTCGCATGAGCTGGCCAAAGTACTGGAGTTTCAGCTTTAGCATCATTCCTTCCAAAGAACACCCAGGACTGATCTCCTTTAGCATGGACTGGTTGGATCTCCTTACAGTCCAAGGGACTCTCAAGAGTCTTCTCCAACACCACAGTTCAAAAGCATCAATTCTTCAGCACTCAGCTTTCTTCAAAGTCCAACTCTCACATCCATACATGACCACTGAAAAAACCATAGCCTTGACTAGATGGACCTTTGTTGGCAAAATAATGTCTCTGCTTATAACTTTTATAAAAAAGTTGGTCATAACTTTTCTTCCAAGGAGTTCAGTTCAGTTCAGTCGTTCAGTCGTGTCCGACTCTGCGACCCCATGAATTGCAGCACGCCAGGCCTCCCTGTCCATCACCATCTCCTGGAGTTCACTCAGACTCACGTCCATCGAGTCAGTGATGCCATCCAGCCATCTCATCCTCTGTTGTCCCCTTCTCCTCCTGCCCTCAAATCCCTCCCAGCATCAGAGTCTTTTCCAATGAGTCAACTCTTCCCATGAGGTGGCCAAAGTACTGGAGCTTCAGCTTAAGCATCATTCCTTCCAAAGAAATCCCAGGGTTAATCTCCTACAGAATGGACTGGTTGGATCTCCTTGCAGTACAGGAGACTCTCAAGAGTCTTCTCCAACACCACAGTTCAAAAGCATCAATTCTTCGGCACTCAGCCTTCTTCACAATCCAACTCTCACATCTATACATGACCAGTGGAGAAACCATAGCCTTGACTAGATGGACCTTAGTCAGCAAAGTAACATCTCTGCTTTTCAATATGCTATCTAGGTTGGTCATAACTTTTCTTCCAAGGAGTAAGCGTCTTTTAATTTCATGGCTGCAGTCACCATCTGCAGTGATTTTGGAGCCCCCAAAATAAAGTCTGACACTGTTTCCACTGTTTCCCCGTCTATTTCCCATGAAGTGATGGGAAATAGATACCATTCCCAGATGCCATGATCTTTGTTTTCTGAATGTTGAGCTTTAAGCCAACTTTTTCGCTTTCCTCTTTCACTTTCATCAAGAGGCTTTTTAGTTCCTCTTCACTTTCTGCCATAAGGGTGGTGTCATCTGCATATCTGAGGTTATTAATATTTCTCCCAGCAATCTTGATTCCAGCTTGTGTTTCTTCCAGTCCTGCGTTTCTCATGATGTACTCTGCGTATAAGTTAAACAAGCAGGGTGACAATAGACAGCCTTGACGTACTCCTTTTCCTATTTGGAACCAGCGTGTTGTTCCATGTCCAGTTCTAACTGTTGCTTCCTGACCTGCATACAGATTTCTCAAGAGGCAGGTCAGGTGGTCTGGTATTCCCATCTCTTTCAGAATTTTCCACAGTTTCTTGTGATCCACACAGTCAAAGGCTTTGGCATAGTCAATAAAGCAGAAATAGATGTTTTTCTGAAACTCTCTTGCTTTTTCCACGATCCAGCGGATGTTGGCAATTTGATCTCTGGTTCCTCTGCCTTTTCTAAAACCAGCTTGAACATCAGGGAGTTCACGGTTCACGTATTGCTGAAGCCTGGCTTGCAGAATTTTGAGCATTACTTTACTAGCATGTGAGATGACTGCAATTGTGCAGTAGTTTGAGCATTCTTTGCCATTGCCTTTCTTTGGGATTTGAATGAAAACTGACCTTTTCCAGTCCTGTAGCCACTGCTGAGTTTTCCAAATGTGCTGGCATATTGAGTGCAGCACTTTCACAGTGTCATCTTTCAGGATTTGAAATAGCTCAACTGGAATTCCATCACCTCCACTAGCTTTGTTCATAGTAACGCTTTCTAAGGCCCACTTGACTTCACATTCCGGGATGTCTGGCTCTAGGTGAGTGATCGCACCGTCGTGACTATCTTGTCGTGAAGTTCTTTTTTGTACAGTTCTTCTGTGTATTCTTGCCACCTCTTCTTAATATCTTCTGCTTCTGTTAGGTCCATACCATTTCTGTCCTCTATTGAGCCCATCTTTACATGAAATGTTCCCTTGGTATCTCTAATTTTCTTGAAGAGATCTCTAGTCTTTCCCATTCTGTTGTTTTCCTCTATTTCTTTGCATTGATTGCTGAGGAAGTCTTTCTTATCTCTCCTTGCTATTCTCTGGAACTCTGCATTCAGATGCTTATATCTTCCCTTTTCTCCTTTCCTTTTTGCTTCTCTTGTTTTCACAGCTATTTGTAAGGCCTCCCCAGACAGCCATTTTGCTCTTTTGCATTTCTTTTCCATGGGGATGGTCTTGATCCCTGTCTCCTGTACAATGTCACGAACCTCATTCCATAGTTCATCAGGCACTCTATCTATCAGATCTAGTCCCTTAAATCTATTTCTCACTTCCACTGTATAATCATAAGAGAATAGCCCCCAATTATTAATCCGTTTAATCATTATTGTTTCTGTCCTCAAGTCATGTTCCACTCTTTTGCAACCCCATGGACTGTAGTCTACCACGCTCCTCTGTCCCTGGGATTTTCCAGGCAAGAATGTTGGAGTGGGTTGCCATATCCTTCTCCAGGGAGTCTTTCTGACCCAGGGATCAAACCCACGTCTCTTGCATTAGCAGTTGGATCCTTTAACACATTAGAACCATGTAAAAATAAACTGGCTGAGGAACAACTCATCAAGCACCATGAAAAACCGCAGTAACATGGAATATTGTGAGCTACCTCATAGAGAATTCAAAATAGTTGTTATGTAGAAATTCAAGCTGCAAGAAAACTCAGAAATGCAGTTCAGTGAACTCAGGAAACAATCAATGAGCATAAGGAATGCTTTACCAAAGAAGGTAAAACTCTAAAAAATCACCAAACAGAAATAATTCTGAATAAGTGAATAAATAACTGAATAAGTGAGATTAAGAACACAATAGAAAGCACTGGGAATAGAGCAGACCGTACGGAGAAGAGAGTTAGCCCGCTCAACGATAAAACCTAGAAAGGATGCAGGTAGGAAGGAAGAGAAAATTAAGATGAAAAAGAGACAGAAATTCTATGGAATTGTCCAACTCTATTAGGAATGGCAATATTAGGTAATGGGCATCCCAGAAGGAGAAGAGAGGGAGAAGGGAATAGAGAGTTTAAAGAAATAACAGCTGACAACATCTCAAACATAGGGGAGGAACTGGATATACCAGTCTACGAAGCTAATAGGACATATAATTACCCCCAGTGCAAAAAAAACCTTCTCCAATACACATTATATTAAAACTGCTAAAAGTTAATGATAAATAAAAAATTTTAAAGGCACCCAGGGAAAAAGGATGACAACCTACAATGAGTCCCATTAGGCGATCAGCAGATTTCTCCACAAAAAATCTATAGTAATCAAAACAGTACCGTATTATCAGAAAAACAGACACATAGATCAGTGGAACAGAACTGAGAGCCCAGAAATAAACCAACATGTATTTGGGGAATTTATTTATAAGAAAGGAGCAAAGAACATACAAGGGAGAAAGAATAGTCTCTTTAATAAATGGTGCTGGGAAGATGGGAAAAGAATGAAACTAGACTACTATCTCATACCATACCAAAAAATCAACTCAAAATGGATAAAAGACTTGAGTGTAAGAACTAAAACCACAAAACTCCTAAGTGAAAACATAGGCAGTAAACACTTCGACTTAGGTCTTAGGAGTATCATTCTAGATATTTCCCTCAGGCAAGGGAAATAATAGCAAAAACAAACAAACGGGACTACATCAAACTAAAAAGCTTCTGAACATCAAAGGAAACCATGAACAAGAGGAAAAGACAATCTACTGAGTGGAAGAAGCTATTTGCAAATCATATATCTGATCAGGGGTTAATACCCAATTACAGGGTAGGAGGGTTCAATTCCTGGCAGGGGAACTAAGATCCCGCCTAGCACACAGCATGGCCAAACAAGACAGGTAGAATTTGGGCAAAGGAAGGGTAGAATATTTCTGCCTACACAGGAAATATTGTGAGACAAAGCACAGAGATAAGAAAAGGAACACCTAATTTCTGAAATTATATAAACATTACATGGATTGGCAAGTAATGCACACCGAAGTTTTAAAAACTTTTATTTTGCAATAACTATAGATTCACAGAAAGTTTGAAAAAAATGTAAAGGGAGGGCCTATGCACCCTTCACCCAATTTTCGCCAGTGGTAACATTTGCTATTGTGCAATAGCAAACCCAGGAAACTGACATTGTTATAATCCACAGTTTACTCAGATTATACCAGTTTTACACACACTCGTTTGTGTGTGTATGTGTGTGTCCATGTTTGTACTTGGCAGCAATTTTTTCGCATATTTAGACTGATGTTACCACTACCCCAGTCAAGACACAGAACAGTGTCTTGCATCACAAGGATTCCTGGCGCTGCCTTTTCAGATGGTGGTGTTCAGTTGCCCAGTCATGTCAAACTCTTTGCGGCCCCATAGACTGCAGCACACCAGGTCTCCCTGTCTCTCACCACCTCCCAGAGTTTGCCCAAGTTTACGTTCATTGCTTTGGTGATGTCATCAAGCCATCTCATCCTCTGACAATCTCTTCTACTTCTGCCCTCAATCTTTCCCAGCATCAGAAAAAAAAAGAAAGTGAAGTCACTCAGCCATGTCCGATTCTTTGCGACCCCTTGGACTGTAGCCCACCAGGCTCCTCTGTCCCTGGGATTTTCCAGGCCAGAGTACTGGAGTGAGTTGCCATTTCCTTCTCCAGAGGATCTTCCAAACCCAGGGATCAAACCTGGGTCTCCCACATCGCAGGCAGATGCTTTACCATCTGATCCACCAGGGAAACCTTTCCCAGCATCAGGGACTTTTCCAATTAGTTGTCTGTTCACATCAGATTACGAAAATACAGGAGCTTCAGCTTCAGCATCAGTCCTTCCAGTAAATACTCAGGGTTGATCTCCCTAAGATTTACTAGTTTGATCTCCTTGCTGTCCAAGGGACTTTCAGGAGTCTTCTCCAACACCACAGTTTGAAGGCATCAATTCTTTGGCATTCTGCCTTCTTTACAGTCCAGCTCTCACAACTGTACATGACCACTGGGAAGACCGCAGCCTTGACTATATGAACCTTCGTTATCAGAGTAATGTCTCTGCCTTTCAACACACTGTCTAGATTTGTCATTGCTTTCTTGCCAAGAATAGCTTTCCTGCTTTTCATAGCCACAGTCAATTCCTGTCTTTCCTGTGCTCCACACTCTCTGTAACTTCTGGCAATAACTAACCTGTTCTCTGTCTCTATAACTTTGTGGCAAGCATGCTGTCTTTTCAGTTAAAATTTAGCTTTGCTGTTGCTGCTATTTAGTAGCCAAGTCATGTCTGACTCTTTACTACCCCATGGACTATAGCCCACCAGGCTTCTCTGTCCCTGGGATTTTCCAGACAAGAATACTGGAGTGGGTTGCCATTTCATTCTCTAGGGATTGGAGAAGTTCTTCCCAACCCAGGGACTGAACTCGCATCTCCTGCTTGGCAGGTGGAGTCTTTACCACTGAGCCACCTGGGAAGCCCAAAATATAACTTTAATCATACCTGATGTTATTTTGCAAGAAACTTAGTAGCATCTTCACCTTGGACTTAAAACTTCATCAGCAATCTTTTCATTCAGTAGTCAGATTTTATACTAAGTCAGTCAGTTTATAGTCGGTCAATTTATACTAAGGTTATTGCAAACGAACTGTCTTTAAATTTCTATCCTCCAGTTCTGCTTCCCTTTTACTCTGAAAGATAATTTTATTAAATACTTTACAAAATACCTGTGACCATCAGGTGTGAGTGACTTTACTCATGAGCTGTGAATGGTTTCCAGCTTTGTTTTAAAACCTTTCTTCAGTACATCTTCATTGAGGCTTTCTTCCCCTTCTATAGAACAAGTGTTTTTATTCATCTCTGTTTATTGTGGAGACTTTCTCTGAAAGTATTCCCTCCTTCTCTAAGATAGTTATCCACACACCTTGCCCTCTTTAACGGCTTCTTTTATGTGCATGAATGTTTTTAACCCTATTACAAATCAATATTGAGTAGCCAGGTCAGAATAAGTTCCCAGCCACAAAGGAATTGCAGCCTAGCAAGGGAGATACAACCTATGCTAGGAGTTGAAATTCAGCCAGGGCACACCAGTGCAACCCTACTGGTTGCTAGATATCAAAATATTTCTGTTCTAACTGATAAAAAGCTGATGCTATAGACCCCATGCCTTGTCACCCCAAAACAACAACCTTTGACACAACCAGGTCCTACCTCTGAGACCCACCAGACACCCCATGATCCAGCAAACAAGGATCTGGAGTTTTAGACAGCTCTGCAATGATATTTTGAATACTGCTCCACCCTCTACCACTAAATACAATAAAGTATGATAAAATGCTATTATATATTGATGATTTAAATGAAGTGTTAAAAAAACTCAGAGAATGGAGTACATATTGGGATGGGACTAAGACAGACAAGAGAGCATCCAGGAAAAGTCTGCAGACTTCCAAACTCTCAATTAATAGTAATAATAACATGAACTTCCCTGGCGGTCCAGTGGTTAAGACTCTGTGCTTCCACTGCAAGGCATGCGGGTTGAATCCCTGGTTGGGGAACAAGATCCCTCATGCCTGGCATCACAGCCAAAAAGTGAAAAAAAAAAATTCATTCATTTAAAATACAGTAATAATAAATATCATTTATTAAGTGCTTACTATATCATAGGCCCTGTGCCAAATATCTTTAACAAATATTCACTTCATTTATTCCTCATAAAATCATAGGACAAATACAATTACAATTCCACTTGACAGATGAGCAGTATTGATCTTCAGTCATTTCACCGTGGTACAGCTGAACCAGTCATTCAAAGTCACCTGTTTTGATGGGTCGCAGTGTTTGTTGTGATCAGTCAGCACTTGAACTCTATCAGTTACTAAGATTTTTGAATCTCACCCCTACAAATAAGAAAACTGACCCTGAGGATAAACCAGCTGCACAAGATCACATAATAAATAGCAGAACTGGAGTTTCAATCCAAGACTGAGGAACTCTTTAAGTTCATGAATACAGCTTTTAAAAAATTCATAATATAATAATATGCTTAATAAATTTATATAACATATATTAATATAATATATATTATAACATAAACATAACAAAAACTTGGGTTGGTCCAAAAGTTCTTCAGGTTTTCCCTATGGGTACAATAAAACTCGAAAAAACTTTCGGGCCAACCCAATAATATGTTTCCTTTCTTTGTATCTTCTGGGAAAATGACAGTGATGGCTATATGTTTTTAATCTCCCTAAAGCTTCCCATAAAAACAGAAAAAATAGGGTAGGAAAGCCAAAACTCAAAACGAACCAGGTGACTGGGTATTCTCACAAACTCTCAAATTTGAGTAGGTAGGAATCTAACTCCAACAGTGGCAAAGCTCACACGGTGTCAGCAGCAACACAGGAGGTCTTCTGAAAGCTGGAGAGTCCCCCAGATGACCACAGATACTCTTGGAAATGCTCACAGGGCCAATCTGAGGAGCTTTGCAGACTCCAAGTCCCAAGAAAGAGCAGGACGGCTGCAGTAGTGTGAGCCCCACGAACTCTCAACTCTAAGTGACCAAAGCTTTCTTCCAGGGCAAAGTCCACCTTAAGGAGAGACTGCGGAAGTAGAACTGAGCAGAGCAAACTGAGCAGGCTGGGCTTCCCAGATGGCGCTAGTGGTAAAGAACCCGCCTGCCACAATGCTTGAGAGTAAGAGATAAAGGTTCGATCCCTGGGTGGGGAGGATCCCCTGGCGGAGGTCACGGCAGCCCACTCCAGTATTCTTTTCTTGCCTGGAAAATCCCATAGACAGAGGAGGCTGGCAGGCCTCATTCCATGGGGTCACAAAGAGTCAAACACAACTGAAGCGACTTGGCACGCAAATTGATCAGGTCAGGAACAAAAAGCGGAAAGGAAGCAGGAGGAGGCGTACTTTACAACAACAGCAGCAGAGGGCGCTCTAGAACTGAGAGGTTAAAAAAAAGACACTGACCTTCACTGAAAGTTGCTCAGTCGTGTCCCACTCTTTGCAACCCGATGGACTATACAGTCCATGGAATTCTCCAGGCCAGAATACTGGAGTGAGTAGCTGGTTCCTTCTGCAGAGGATCTTCACAACCCAAGGATCGAACCCAGGTCTCCCACAATGCAGGCAGAGTCTTTACCATCTGAGCCACCAGAGAAGCCAAGTACTCATTTCACTTAAACACGGGCAAGCAAATAGATCACGTAACTGAAACTCATAAAAGTTACTATGAGAAAAAAGGAATAAGAATAACATCCCTACAGACAATAAAGGCACACTAAAAATCATGCCCACAAACGGATGAAAACATAATCTTATATTCCAAAGTAAGCCAAAAAATGAAATATTCCCCCAAAGTTTTCTGAATCTGATTTAAAACAGTGGCAAGAGCAATAAGCTGAGATTCAGGAACTTCAAGCAATCTCCCAAGACTTTCAGGAAACCACACTTAGACATGCCATAATCAAATTACTAAAAACCAAAAGAGAAGAGAAAATCTTAAAAACAAGGAGAGCAGAAAAAGGACACATGCATAAGAAACATAGCTGGTTTCTTTTCAGAGACAATGGAGGCAAGAAGGAAATGAAATAGTCCTAGTGTGGTGAAGGGAAGAAATTGTCACCCTAGAATTTTCAATTTGTATTTTAAAACTTCCTACACTCTTGGTGAAAGGAAATACAAACTGAATTTATAAAATTAAAAAGAATGACAATGAAATCACTACATATTGAAATCTATGAGATGCCTGTAAAGCAGTGATCAGAGAAAAATTCATTGTACTAAACACTGTTAATCAAAAATTTTAATTAAAATAAATTAATTAAACTTCCAGGTCACAAACAAGGAAAATATAATAAACAAACAAACAAACAAAAAACAATAGGAAGAATAATGAAGATAAAAGCAGAAATGAGTGAGAATAGTAAAGCAGCAGATATAAATCTAAATCCTATTTTTAATAGCTTTATCGAAATGCAATTAACTATAATTCACTCATTTAAAGTGTACGGTTCAATGGCTTTTATATATTCACAGAGTTGTGTAACCACGACCACAATCAATTTTAGAACATTTCATCATCTCAAAAAGAAACCTCACATCCCTTAACTGTCACTTCCCCACCGTCCCACCCACCCTCACAGCCCCAGGCAACCCTAATCAGCTTTTGTCTCTGCTGCTGTCCTTGCGCAGTCACTGAGTCCTGTCCAACTCTGTGATCCCAGGGACTGCAGCACGCCCGGCTTCCCTGTCCTTCACTGTCTCCTGAAGTTTGCTCCAATTCATGTCCATTGAGTTGGTGATGCTGCCTAACCATCTCATCCTCTGCCACCCCCTTCTTCTTTTGCCTTCAGTTTTTCCCAGCATTAGGGTTTTTTTCCAATGAGTCAGCTCTTCACATCAAGTAGTCATAATATTGAAGCTGAAGCTTCAGCAGCAATGTCTGTAGATAAGCCTATTTGTGCCATGTCATAATAGAATCATACAAAATGCTGCCTTGGTGACTGGCTTCTTCCACTTAGCAGAATATTTGTAGAGTTCATTGTTAAAATAAAATGGTTTATATGCTCTATAGATTAAAAGAGAAATACTCAGAGACAGAAATAAAATTATGACTATGGATGTTAACTGTGTTGATTGTACTACAATAAAAATTAGAAAATTGCCAAAATGTCTAACGGTAAGAAAATAATTAAGTTGACCTAGCATACCCTTAAGACACAATATTTACACTGACATTGAAAATGTTATAAATATGAAATGAAATATACACAAAGCCACTTACGAAGATCAT
This sequence comes from Capra hircus, assembly GCF_001704415.2. Lineage (NCBI taxonomy): Eukaryota > Metazoa > Chordata > Mammalia > Artiodactyla > Bovidae > Capra > Capra hircus. Next base: position 42,837,761 of record NC_030811.1, read on the forward strand.
GGCATCTGGTCCCATCACTTCATGGGAAATAGATGGGGAAACAGTGGAAACAGTGTCAGGCTTTATTTTGGGGGGCTCCAAAATCACTGCAGATGGTGATTGCAGCCATGAAATTAAAAGACGCTTACTCCTTGGAAGGAAAGTTATGACCAACCTAGATAGCATGTTGAAAAGCAGAGACATTACTTTGCCAACAAAGGTCTGTCTAGTCAAAGCCATGGTTTTTTTCCAGTGGTCATGTATGGATGCGAGAGTTGGACTGTGAAGAAAGCTGAGCGCCAAAGAATTGATGCTTTTGAACTGTGGTGTTGGAGAAGACTCTGGAGAGTCCCTTGGACTGCAAGGAGATCCAGCCAGTCCATTCTAAAGATTAACCCTGGGATTTCTTTGGAAGGAATGATGCTAAAGCTGAAACTCCAGTACTTTGGCTACCTCATGAGAAGAGTTGACTCATTGGAAAAGACTCTGATGCTGGGAGGGATTGGGGGCAGGAGGAGAAGGGGACGAAAGAGGATGAGATGGCTGGATGGCATCACTGACTGGACAGGGAGGCCTGGCGTGCTGCGATTCATGGGGTCGCAAAGGGTCAGACACGGCTGAGCAACTGAACTGAACTGAAAGACTGGGTTTAACTATTAATTGGAGAATAGTCAGACAAATTATGATATTCAATGGAGTTCTGTGAATCTCTAAAAAGAAATAACGAATATCTCCTCACAGGGCCATGGAGTGATTTCCAGGATATAGTGTCAAAAAAAAAACTTCTATCAGTTACAAGGATATGGATAATATGCTGTATTTTGTATAGAAAATAGGGCAGAGGAGAAAGATTAATATACCTTTGCCAATGTTTTTTTAAAAAATAGATAAATACAATCTAATTATTTTATAGGAAGTGAGTGAGGAACGGAGGACAGGAAACAGGGATGGGAGCCAGACCACTCCAGATTTTATAATTTTTCTTTTGGAAGCAAGTATTATTTCACATAATTAAAAAGCAAAATTAAATTTTTAAATATCTATAAAACCTGTTCAAAGCAAAAATTAAACAAATGAACTTAACTCTGGATAAAGTTATTGGTATAACCACTTTTAGAAAAATTATTATGACTTTAAAGCCCTGTATGGGCTCAGCAGTGAAGAATCTGCCTGTCAGTGCAGGAGGCTTGGCTCAATCCCTGGATCAGGAAGATCCCCTGGGTCAGGAAGATCCCCTGGATCAGGAAGATCCCCTGGAGAAAGAAATAGCAACCCACTCTAGTATTCTTGCTGGGAAATCCTATGCACAGAGGAGCCTCACGGGATATAGTCCATGAGATCCCAAAAGAGTCAGACATGGCTAAGTGACTAAACAACAATAATAATTTTGACTGTACACTTAAAGAAAAAAAAAACTGAAAAGGTATCTTAAATTGAATTCAATTGGTTTGTTTTTGTACTAATATTGTTACTTTGAAGCTATTACAATGGCTTATATATAATATTTAATGTCTGTTTGTTGGGTAAAAAATCAAGTAAGTAATGACACTAGTGTTGTTGGAAACCAATTTTTTCACAATAAGAAAATGAGATGCAAAAATAAAATCAAAGAGTGAAAAATTTGATACCCTTTATTTGAATTAAAAATACTGCTATAAGTGCAGAATTTATTCATCTTCCTTTTCCTAAATAAATGCATATTTCCTAACCCTGACCACTGAAAAGGCCTAGAAATAATGACAACCCACTAGCAATGAACCCCTCCAGTGCTTATATTGTGGTTGCATAATATTACTCCTTCTTAAAAGAAACCAGACATTTTGAAGAAACACCTGACACCAGATGTGACAGCAAATATGAAAAACATACTTGGGCTGTTTCATGATGTATGAAAGCAGGGGAGCTATCAAAAACCACTGGAGTCATGTCAGAACTTGAACTCACAGCTAGAAATTTGTTCCTTTTGACCAACATCACCTCATTTCCTCAACTCCAGCCCCTGGCGACCACCATTCTACTCTATTTCTATCAGTTCAGCTTTTTTTAGATTCTATAAAGTGATACTATGCAGTATTTGTCTTTCTGTGACTGACTTGTTTCACTTATCATGATGCCTTTAAGATCTATCTATTTAGTGGCAAATGGCAAGATATACTTATTTTTTATGACTGAACAAATTTTATATATATAATAACTGTGTACGTGATTTTTCTTTATTCTTTTATCCATCAATGGACACTTAGACTCTTTCCATGTCTTGGCTACAGTGAATTATATGATAGGCCTATGTTTAATTTTTTGAGAAACTTCCATACTATTTTCCATGATTCTGCACCAATTTACATTTCCATCAACAGGTCACAAGGGTTCTCTTTTCTCCACATCTTCACCCACACTTGTTATCTCTCTCTCTCTGTTTCATTTTACTTTTGTTTTGACTGCACCGGGTCTTCCTTGCTGCGCGCGGCCTTTCTCTAGTTGCGGCGAGCGGGGGCTGCTTCGCCGTTGCACGGGCTCCTCTTCGCCGGGGCTTCTCTTGCTGCGGAGAACAGATTCAAGGCACGCAGGCTACAGCAGCTGCGGCTTGCGGGCTCTCCAGCGTGGATTCAGTAGTCACGGCACATGGGCCTAGTTTCTCTGAGGCATGTGGAATCTTCTCAGACCCATGAACCCGTGTCCCCTGCATTAACAGGAGGAGTCTTATCCACTGAACCACCAGGGAAGCCCACTTGTTATCTCTTTTCAATAACAGCAGTTTAGCAGGAGTGACTGATATCTCACTGTGGTTTTGATTTCCATTTCCTGATGATTAGTGACCCTAAGGACCTTTTCCTGTACTTTCTGGCCATTTCTGTGTCTTCTCCAGAAACATGTCTATTCAAGTCCTTTGCCCATTTTTGGATTGGATTATTATTAATTTTTTTTTTTTGCTATTGCATTATCTAGTTTCTTATATATTTTGGATATTAACTTCTTATCAATATACTCTTTTTAAATATTTTCTCTCATTCTGAAGTTGCCTTTTCATTGGTCGATTTTTTTTTTTTTTTTTTTGCTGTACAAGTGGTACTTAAGAAAAAAATTCACTGATCCCTTTAGTGGCTGTTAGGGCACCAATATAGTATTCAGAAAATAGATTAGTAACAAATAAGCATTCACCTGCATTTTCTCAACATATATTTCAGTTGAAGAAAGGAAATTCTTCTGAATAGAAGAATTCCAGCTAATGAACAGAAGGAGAATGATAGGTTTATAAAATCACCTGGAACAAGATAAGCACTTGGGCATAGAGGGTCAGAGTTCAAGAGAGCAATGATCCCTGGAAGTACACCCTTGGAAGTCATTAGGATACGATGTATGACAAAACCCTTGGGAATCTATGGGACTGCAGGAAAGACTGAAAGAGAACCAAGAGTGTAATTACCTGTATGAAGGAATGGATGGAAGAATCCTCTGGAGAAAGGATAACTAGTGAGAATAACAGTTGAATTAGTCAGGGAGGCATGAAGAGAAACACGCAAGAACAAACTAGTAATACAAAAGTCAAGTGGGAAGGGAAACCCTTTCCCTTTAAGGAAATGATTTGGAAATTGTATGAGTCACCTATTCCCAACTAAAACTTAATCTCATGACTACATCTGGCTGCCAAGAAGACTAGATAACATGGTCTGTTCTGGGCAGAGTGTGCCCAGCTAAAATTTGGGGCACCAAAAGCAGGAGAATGGATATTGAAGTTGATGAGTAGTTTGAACCACACAGTATTCAATTCAGAGCCAATTATGATTACGGGGTGGACATCTCCTCCAAACAATTAAAGAAACAGTGGTAGAGAAGTCCAGGTTTCCAATGCAAGTGATAGGAGATAGATGCGTTTCTCAGTGTGGCTTAAATCAAAATCTGAGTTTGGAAAGAGTAAAAATAAGAAGTGAACAAAGTCATGAAGCTCATGAAGAATGTAATACTTTATGGCATCCTGATATCCTAGAATTGAAGAGCAACCTTGAAACTTAAAGGAGGTCGGAATTAGAGTAGTGGGTGAGGAAGAAGGGTAAGGCAGTGGGAAGAACAGGACCAGAGGAGATTTGCCACAATCTCATCTGGCAGATTTGGGGTACACCATTGAGGATTTGAAAGCAGAGGGAAGATCAGGGCATCTCCTCTAATGAAGTCAGCACCCTCACTAGACCCAGAGCGGGAGTAGGAGTTAGGGGCTGGAAGTGTGAGACAGAACAGAGATAGCTAATGCTGGTTTGTCTAAGAGGCATCATCTCAAAGCTACTGTATGAGCATCTAGTGTTTCCACCTGCCCCAAACTCATCCCCCGTGCTTTTGATACTGTTCCTGTTTTTTGAGAGAGCCCCTGCCCCTACTCAAACCACATTCTTTGTGTGGAACATAGGACCTCATCCTCCCGAATCAAATCATTGCTTTCCTCTGGGAAAGTGACTGATACAGAGATAAGCGTGGCATCTTCTCCAAACCAAGGACTTGATGAGGCTCTGAAAGTAAAGCAAGACTCTCTGCCCCAATCTTGAACTTGGGAGGATATGGAAAAAATGCCTTCTGTGGCCCTTAGGGAGATTCTGTCTAACAACTGAGCCAACAAGGAGTAGTTGACTGATGTAGACAGAGAAACCAGGTTCTGCAATGTTACTTACAGAATTGAGTCCAGCTGTGCCTGGAACCAATGCTACCCTCAGAATTTTGTTACCGTCACAAGCCAATACATGCTCTTTTCGTTTAAGCCACAGTAGATTCAGTTTTCTCCCACTTTCAACAGAAGCACATCTAATATTGCCAGACAATTTAAACACATCGTTTCATGTAATTTCACAATGTGGTTTGCAGGTATTATTATTCTCATTTTATACAAATGAGGTGACTAAAGCTCAGAAAAATTTGGAAACTTGCACAAAATGCATAGCTCATTGAACAAAGTTTCAAACTCATATCTAGTTCCAAACTTTCTGTAGCAATACATTAGAGTCCCTCCTACTCATGTGATCAGCACATAAATGATCAATTAACCAAAAGAGTAAAGGCAGAGAATTAGCTTTAAGTAACCACTCCAGTGTTCTTGCCTGGAGAATCCCAGGGACGGGGGAGCCTGGTGGGCTGCCGTCTATGGGGTCGCACAGAGTCAGGCACGACTGAAGTGATTTAGCAGCAGCAACATGCACATACTCGGTGACCAATTTCTGGAAGATTTCAGAGATCTTGCTTTAGTTTAGTTATGGCTTTCTAGTGTTAAATCACCTTTACATTCTTGATCTTATTTCACTATTTTTATTCACTGCATAATTCAGTTTGTTCTTATTTTAGTTGGATTTCTGCATCTATATCTAAGAAATGGGCTTGCAATTTTTCTTTCTCATATTTGTATGGTTTTCATATCAAGATTTGGAGAAGGAAATGGCAACCCACTCCAGTATTTTTGCCTGGAGAATCCTGTGGATGGAGGAGCGTGATGGGCTGCCGTCTATGGGATTGCAGAGTCCGACACGACTGAAGACTTAGCATGCATAACATGCGCTTATCTCATATATTTTAAGACACATAAGTGTATATTTGTTTGCCAATATTTTCTATAGGTTCAAGACATTTGTTTGAGTGTATGGCTGATGACTAGAGTTTTGTAACATCTTTCTTACATGAACCACACCAGGCATTGTGAAAAATTTGCTTTTAGCAATTTGAGTGCAGAACCCTACTTTTTTTCCTCCAATAGACTACAGTTGCTTGCCTACGTGTAATTCAACAGCAGGTTTTTCAAAAGCTCACTTCTATCATGTCTTTCAAAGCATTCAGCTTAAATCTTAGAAATAATAGCTCCTTTTTAAAAAAAATTTTTTTTAACTTTTTATTTTCTATCATGTGTGCATGCATGCATGATCAGTAATGTCCAGCTCTTTGTGACTCCATGGACTGTAGCCTGCCAGGGTCCCCTTTCCATGTGATTTCCCAAGCAAGAATACTGGAGTGGGTTGCCATTTCCTTCTCCAATTTTCTATTGGTGCATAGCCAATTAACTATATTATGATAATTTCAGGTGAACAGTGAAGAGATTCAGCCATACATATATACATGTATCCATTCTCTCCCAAACTCCCCTCCCATCCAGGCTGCCATGTAACAATGAGCAGAGCCCCATATGCTATACATGAAGTCCTCCTTGGTTATCCATTTTAAGTATAGCAGTGTGTATGTGTCCATCCCAAACTCCCTTACTCTCCCTTCCCCCATCCTTCGCCCTAGCAACCATAAGTTCATTCTCTAACTCTTGAGGTTCTTTTAACAGCTCCTTTTTGCATTAATTCTTTGGTTGACATAGTAACTTAAATTATAATGACTAATATAACTGGCGTTGGCATATACACACTGTGGTAGCTTTGTGTTGGAGAAGGCAATGGCACCCCACTCCAGTACTCTTGCCTGGAAAATCCCATGGACGGAGGAACCTGGTGGGCTGCAGTCCATGGGGTCGCTAAGAGTTGGATACGACTGAGTGACTTCACTTTCACTTTTCACTTTCATGCACTGGAGAAGGAAACGGCAACCCACTCCAGTGTGCTTGCCTGGAGAATCCCAGGGATGGGGGAGCCTGGTGAGCTGCCGTCTATGGGGTCGCACAGAGTCAGACACGACTGAAGCGACTTAGCAGCAGCAGCAGCAGCAGCTTTGTGTGGCTGCCATAACCAAGTATCACAAACTGAGTGGTTGAGAACCACACAGATTTGTTGTCTCACAGATGTGAAAGCTAGAGTCTGAAATCAAGGTATCAGCAGGCCCACATTTCCTATGAAACTTGAAGAGGAAATATTGTTTCTTGCCTATCTCTACTTTCAAATAATTTGCTGGGAATCTTTGGTGTTACTGACTTGTAGACATAATACTCCAGTTCTCTGTCTTTACATGGCCATCTCCTTTTTGTGAATGTCTGTCCAAATTTCCTCCCTTCATAAGAACATCAATGATATCTGCTTAGAGTCTACTCTGAGGACTCTGTTGTCAAGAATCTCTCTCCAAATAAGGTCACATCCTGAGGTACTAGGAGTTAGGACGTCAGCAGGTCGTTTTTAGGGGACACAATTCAACCCTTAACAGTCCACCCACTACACTGATGCTTGGTAAATTTACTGTTTCGCTGGTGGGAACAAAAGTTGGTGTGCCATACCACAGCTGCGAGTATTTAGCATTGGTGGGTACATTTTGCGGGAAGAAAAGAAAATGTGGGTCTGTTGCTGCTGCTAAGTTACTTCAGTCGTGTCCGACTCTGTGCGACCCCATAGATGGCAGCCCACCAGGCTCCCCCATCCCTGGGATTCTCCAGGCAAGAACACCGGAGTGGGTTGCCATTTCGTTCTCCAATGCATGAAAGTGAAAAGTGAAAGGAGTCAATAAAGAAATCCCAGTGTAGGTTATGGCGGAAGATGCAGGGGATGGAGAGATAAACTGATAGGGCAGAAGTTGAACCATTTTTCTGGGTAGGCCACTTTACCCACTGCTTTCTTTTACAAACTGGAGGTGGGTTTTCCGAAGCAGTATCTCCTGGGAAGGAAGGAGTCCCTCCAGATCTTAAAGTGGATCCAGATGGACATGAGGATTTTTTCTGATACAATAGAAAATACAGTAATCCCTTCAAAAATTTAGAATATATAGATATATTTCTACATATTCAAAATTTACATTCAAAATTTTTGAATATGTAGATATATTTCTGGTGTTCTGAAACTTCCCCTGCCTGTATATAAATAAGGGCACATCTGCATTTACTCTCTGTTTTTTTTTCTAGTTGACCATTCCTATCTACACACGCAAGACCCTGTGCAGTGCCCCGGTCATCAGGTGGTATCTCAGAGGATTTCATAAAGAGGCCAAGGCATGCAGGATACTGCACTCTCCTGTTTCTGCCTGAGATTCTTCTAAAACTACAACGTCCTCCAAGTAATGCCACCTAGGACTGTTTCACGTGTTCAATAAATAATTACAGAAGGATGAACCCCTCTATGCCCTTAAGTGGCAGAGACAGTAAGAGCCTCCAGACATTCCCTTTAGTACCCCATAGTGTCTAGCCAGTTACAGAGTTAGATGGAGCCATGAAACTAATTCTAACCAAGGAGCAATATAAAGCCTTAAAATTGCACTCAGACGGCTTGGGGCAAGGGAGCTGGAGCTTGATTCTGCATCTGTTAAGAGACCATAAGTAGAAATGAGAATCTCTTGGGTCTTAAGATCAAATAGGGCTTGATATTTGGATGGAACAAGACACAGGGAGAAAAATACCTCTCACTTGCAGATTTTCTGCAATAAAGCCAAATGAATTTATAAGCAACTCACTGATTCTGTGAGAGAGATCCTGAAATGGCTCTGACTGGCAAGGAATAATAAATGGAACCTAGGTGAACAGTTCCTATTATAAGATTTTGCGATAAATATGCATGTGTGCATGCTAAGCTGCTTCAGTCATGTCTGACTCTGTGCAACCCTATGGACTGTAGCACCGAGGCTCCTCCGTCCATGGAATTCTCCAGGCAAGAATGCTAGAGTGGATTGCCATGCCCTCCTCCAGGGGATCTTCCTGAACCAAGGATCAAACCTGCATCTCTTACATAAGTCTCCTGCATTGCAGACAGGTTCTTTACCACTAGTGCCACCTGGGAAGCCCTGAGAAATACATATATGATCTTAATTTTGGACTGGGATTTTTACAAACTCTTTGGAGGTGACTGTCACCAATGACCTCTCTCCAGCAATTCTCCTGCCCTAAGCAGATGTACTGTTGAAACCACACTCCTCCTCGGACGGTACTTGAATCCAGCCAAACCTCAGGCTGGGATTTGAACCCACAGGATGGGACTCAGACACAGCTGCACTGCAGATTGGGACTTGAATCCACAATCCCTGACTTAGAAGGGGACTTGAACGCACTGTCTTTTAATTAAAACTGCTCACCTGCTGTCAGGACTTACTGACAGTCAGGTCCTTTGGTCTCGAACCTGAGACCAAAAAGAATTCAATGTGGGGCTAAGTGACAGGAAAGAGTGAGTTTATTAGCATAGGACGTTTGTGAGAGATACAACAAGCAGGCAAGGGAGCGCAGCCCTGAGAACTAGGGCTGCATTTTAATAATCAAGGAAAAAGTGGGGTGGGAAGAAAACCACCTTCTTTTTCATTCCTGGGTAGATGTCAAGGCTTACGTGATTAGTTCCTCCTTTAATCCTATATAGTCTAAACAGAACTGTCATGGCACTATTTAAATCATGTATTTATTAGCAAAAGAGTGGTAACATATATTAAAATATGGTCATTCATCTCAGGTTTTGGTATAATGCCCCTTTTGCTTAGTTTCTTTCCCCTTTCACCTACATTCTTGGCTTGGCTACATATAGGAAGGCAGTTTTTCTCAGGGCCCATTATCTTATAGACCTCACAAGGTCACATGCAGGTATTGTATCCATTTTTCTGTGGTAGTGACCTAAGTAAGTCTGTTTAGTTTCAAAATGTTCTGATTGTTGCTTAGCTGCCAGATATTCCAGGCATTTTCTGGTTGGTGTCTAGCTGATGGTATTCTCTTGAAGTCTCTGTTTTCCCCTGGTGGCATAGGATCCTTCTTCAGAGGGATCCCTCTGGGGCTTCCCTGCTGGCTCAGAGGTTAAAGCTTCTGCCTCCAATGCGGGAGACCGGGGTTCGATCCCTGGGTCGGGAAGATCCCCTGGAAAAGGAAATGGCAGTCCCCTCCAGTATTCTTGCCTGGAGAATCCCACGGACAGAGAAGCCTAGTAGGTTACAGTCCACGGGGTCGCAAAGAGTCGGACACGACTGAGTGACTTCACCTTCACCTCTGCCTCTCTAGGCGCCTTTATTGGACTGGACCCAAAAAGACTATCTCTTCTGCATGACTTACAGCTGACCATGGGAAACACGAATGCATCCTATAAACGGACCCTCTATGCACGCTGACTGGTGCCAGCCAAGCAGCACGCTGCTGGCTCTGCTTCCCCCGCCGGCTGCAGCGTGTCTTTCCCAGCTGAGAGTAGATGACAGTCCAGAGGGTTCTTCAAGTATACTGACACACTTATCAAGTTCTCCAAGTGGTCTTCTGAAGCCTGGAGGAATGATCCTGGCTGCAGTTTCCCTCAAATGGGGAGAATGGGAATTCACAGCACAGCAAGAACCGATCAGAAATTTCATTACCAAATCATCCCTCCCCTTTGATTCCTTCTTGTATCCTTGGAGATCTGGTCCTAGAATTTCGCGTCTAGTGTGTCTTGATTTCTTAATCAAAATCTATACAAAATCTGTCACTCTTGGGGGGAGCGGGGAAGAGCAAACAGAATAACAGAGAAGTGGAGTTGGAGCCCTAACACAGCCCCTTGTTTAATGCTGCCTGAATGGGGGCTCCTGCTACTTGTGGCCCGAGGCAGTCTGTTACTGTTCCCCACCTCCAACCTCCACAAATTCCTTCAGGTTGGAGAAGGTTACTTTTTATAATGGGAAGTTCTTACTCATAAAAGTAGAAAATGAACATAAAATCAAACTACACAAGGATTAAGATAAACAACACATTCATGACACATTACTACAAGAAAGGGCTTTGGCAGTATCAACTACAAGTTGGCACTTGCCTCGGGCACTTGCCATCTACCTCTGCCAGGATTAAATCATGTGCCGCTGTAGCTGCTCACCTCCAACACCCCCTGAAGGAGTCCAGAATGGAGAGCAGAAATGAGGCACTCTGTGTTCTGGGAAAACTGGCAGGGCAGCTCCTCAAATAGATATTCGTGGGAGCTGATTTTATGAGCCCAATTCTTATATCTCCTCCTATCTAGAAAAGCACTAAAATCCTTCATGTGTAACAATTGTTTCTTGTGACTAGAAGAAGTTTCACAAGATCAGCAGAAACTTTCTAAAAAAAAAATATGTGCTTGATTGCAAATGTACGCCCCTTTACCAAAATCACATATACAGTGTCCTCCCTGCCCTCTACCTCTTTGGAGCAGTTTCTCAGAGCTATCTGAGGTGCTGTCTCCCAGGCTGCAGTCCTCATACTGCCTCAAATAAAATCTGACTTGCAGCTCGCACATTTTGCATTTTTTTAGTCCGTCGCAGCCTCATCCTTACACCCTACACTTGAGGACACGTGTGGCCCCTTTCATAGGCTTTCCCAAAGTTTCTCTGGGTGAGCTAGTCTGACTCAGCAAGTGAACATCTTGTGGCTTTTGCCTAGCCAGCATCTCTTCTCCTGATAGCAGAACACAGCATTTCCTTATGGGGAACCACCCCTCTTCTCCATGCAGTTTATTTAAAATTATCTCACATTCAGACCCCAGAGTTTTGGCTTATGATCTAGGCCTTGCCTGTGAAGCTACAGCATCCTTCTCATGGCAGTTAACTTTCTTTTTTTTTTTTTTTTCAAGAAAGGGCATATCGTGGCCCAAGAAGCAAGAGTATGAGTAGGTGAATGGAAGAGACAGATAAGAAACAATAGGCAGAATAAATAAATAAATAATAGAGTATATTAGAAGATGATAAATGCTATGAGAAGAAATAAGCAAATTAAGGAATTAGGAGCAGGTAGATGATAATTTTGAGTAAGGTGGTAGGGATAGTTCTCACTGAGATAGAATTTAAGCAAAGATCAGGAAATGGGAATTAGTCATGCATTCCAGAGAGTAACAACCCAATGTAAAGGCCCTATGGCAGAAGCCTGCCTGCCTTTTCAAGGAATGGCAAGAAGGCCAGAGCAACTGAATTAGCCAAAGAGGGTTGTAGTGTTTGAGGTCATTGAAGTACAAGGAAAGGATCATCTAGGGCCTTGAGGGGTTTGGCTTTTACTCTGAATTAAATGGGAAACCACTGGAAGGTTTGGGAAGAGGAGGTACGTAATCTTTAATTTTTTTTCAAGGTCACTCTGGCTACTATGTGAGGATAAACTTCAGGAAGGCCAGGAAGAAGACTTCAGTGACTCAGGTCGGAGATGAAGGAGGTATGGTAAGAAGTAGTCAGACTGTATATGCTCGGAGGGTCCACCCAACAGAATTTCCTGGCCCACAGATGTGGGATGTGAGAGAAAGATAAGTCAAAGGTAACATTAAGTTTTTGGCCCGAACAGCTGGAAGGATGGAGTTGGTAAAGTCTGGGAAGAGGAAATTTGTGAGGAAAAATCAGGGGTACAGATCTGTGCATGTTAAGATGGAAATGTATTTCAGACATCCAAGGAGAAATATTAAGTGGACTGTGAAAGAGAAGAGCATGGCGCTTAGGAGACAGGGGAATTTAAATGCAAGATGCAGCCTTGCTTTCTCTCTTCTCACTTGGTTAAGCAGGTTTGTCAGGTCAAAGGATAAAGTGTGGGTGGGTTTGATCTCTGGGTCAGAAAGATTCCCTGGAGGAGGGCATGACAACCCACTCCAGTACTCTTGCCTTGATAATCCCATGGACAGAGAAGCCTGGAGGGCTACAGGCCATAGGGTCGCAGAGTCAGACACAGCCCAGGGTAAAGTGTGAAAACTGTTTGTTGAGGGAAATGCCAGTCAACCTATAGGTCACAGTCCTGATTATGGAAAGAATAGGACACATCAAGAATCTGTCTGCCTGTCTAGACAACACCTGCACTGTCAGAATCTGTCTGAGGTAATTATTTTGGAACTCTGGAGTGTGCTGAAGGCTTTCAACTTTCAGGGGAAGATTTGGACAGCAAACCGTGGTTAATTTCAGCCAATTTCAACTGTTAGCACAGCAGCAGCTCCCCATCCTCCATCCCCAGCTGCATGGCAGACAGCTGTGCACACATTCCTGGAATGGCTTATATAGAGCTTGCAGGAGGCAGGAGCCTGTCCTCTGAATATCTGTCTCTGAGCACAGATTACTACTCATGATCACAGAGGTGCAATCAAAGAGGCGGGCAGCCATAGTTGCACCTCCCTTCACTGGTGCAGGTCCTTCCTCCCCAACTGAAGTGACCTACAGAGGATTAGAAGGGCCCTTCCCTCCCCACCTCCCCTTCCTCTTTTGCTTTTTCCCCCTTAGGGGGCCAGACATTAAAGACTAGGACATAAAAAACAACTATGTAAACGGGGAATTGGAAAGTGACCACACATACCCAGGAAAAGTCTCACAAAAGACCAGAGAAAACCTTAAATTTACACATTAAGCTGATCCTCATCACACAAGTAACCTACAACAATCAATAAAAACAAAAACAACAGAAATCAGTAAACCCTGGGGAAAGGGGGAGATATGATTTCCAGCATTACCACATTATTAGATTCAAATGATCAGTGTTACACACACACACACACACACACATGCACACACACACACACACATGCACACACAAAATCACAAGGCATACAGAGAAAGTATAGCCCATTCAAAGAAAAGAAATGAACAGAAACTGTCCCTGAAAAAGATCTAATGGCAGATATACTAGACAAATCTTTAAAACAACTGTCTGACAGATGCTCAAAGAACTAGAGAGATATGTGGGAAATGTCAAGAAAACAATATGTGAGCAAAATGGAAATACCAATACATAGAAAGCCTAAGATGAAGTAAGAAAGAAATTCTGGAATTGAAAAGTACAGTAACTGAAATGAAAAATCAACAAGAGGGATTCAAAGGCAGATTTGAGCAGACTGAAGAAACAATCAGTAACTTAATAGGACAATTAAAGTTATCAACTATGAGGAACAGAATGAAAATAAATGAAAAATGAACACGGCCTGAGGGACCGACAGGACATCAAGCAGAACAATAAGTGCATGTGAGAGACCAGGAAGAGCAGAAGGGGGCAAAGAGAATATTTGCAGAAACAGTCACTGAAAAATACCCAAACATGGTCAAAGACATGAGCATAAATGTCCAATAAATTTGACCAACTCCAAATAAGAGGAGCTCAGATATCCATACCAACATACGCATAAGCAAACTTACAAAAGCCAAAGAAATGATCTTAAAATAAGCAAAGAGAGGAGAAAATCATCACATACAAGTCTACTCAAAAAGATTATCAGCAAATTTCTCTTCAGAAAACTTGGAAGCCAGAAGTGAGCTGATATATCCCAAGTGCTAAAAGGAAAGCGTATCAATAAGAATCCTAAATGTGGCAAAACTGTCCTTCAAAGTTGAGGGGAAAATTAAGATAATCCCAGATAAACAAAAATTGAGGCAGTTTGTAACCATTAGATCTGCCCTGCAAGAAATGCTCAAGCGACTCCTGCAAGGTGAAATGAGGACACTCAGTAGTAACTCAAAACTGTATGGAGAAATAATGGTTTCAAAAGGTACATGGGCAATTATAAAAGCTATATCATTGCAACAATGGTTAGTAGCTGCACTTTTTGTTTTCTACATGATTTAAAATGATTATTCGTTTATATTTTGGGGCACACAATGTGTAAGATGTAAATGTGCAACATCAACAGCTGAAGGAGGTAGGGAAAGAACTATAAAGGAACAGAGTTTTTGCATGTTATTGAAGTGAAGCTAGAGTAAATTAAAATTATAATGTTATAACTTTAGGTTGTTAAACATAATCTTCTTTGGTGGCCACAAAGAAAATAGCTATAGAATATGCACAAAAGGAAATGAGATAGAAATGTATCCATTTTACTATCATCTAAACACATAAGAAGATAGTAATGCAGGAAATGAGAGACAAAAAAGTATATAGAAAACAACTAGCATGTGACAGAAGAGCTTTGTTATTGGTAATTACCTTAAATCTAAATAGGTTAAACTCTCCAGTCAAAGGACTCATATTGGCAGAATAAATAAGAAACATGATGCAAGTCTATCCTGTCTATAAGAGATGCACTTGAGATCCAAAGACACAAACATGTAGAAAGAGAAAGGATGGGAGAAGATAATCCATGAAAACAGTAACCAAAAGAGAGCAGATATGGCTATAATAATACCAGACAAAATCGACTTTAAATCCAAAAAGATTATGTGACAAGCACATTATATATTCATAAAAGAGTCAATCAAGAAACAAGATTTAACAAGTATAGACATATACACACTCTAATATAGAATATCAAAAATACATGAAGCAAAAATTGACAAAATTGAAAGAAGAAATAGACAGTTCTACAATAGTAGTGGAAGACTTCAATGTCCCGTTCATAATAATGGCTAAAAAAAAAGACAGAATATAAGAAAGGAAATAGAGGACTTAATACAGTAAACCAACTGATCTAACAGACATACACAGAGCACTCTACAACAGACTACACCTTCTTCTCAAATGCACATTGGACATTTTTCAGGATAGATCACATGTTAGGCTGCAAATTAAGTCGCAATAGGTTTGAAAACATAGATATCATACAAAGTATCTTCTCTGACCACAACGGATGGAATTAGAAATCAATAACAAGAAGAAAACTGGAAAATTCACAAAGTTGTAAAATTAAACAATATACATACAAACACCCAATGGATCAAAGAAGAAAATATAAGAGAAATTAGCAAATACTCAGAGATAAATAAAAATGAAAACATGGCGTACCATAACTTACGGGACTTATCAAAAGCAGTGCTAAGGGGAAAATTTATAGCTATAAATGCTTACCTTAAAAAATAAGAAAGATTTCAAATCAACAACCTAAGGAACTTGAAAAAGAGGAACAAACTCAAAGCTAG
The DNA here is from genome assembly GCF_001704415.2 of Capra hircus. Taxonomy (NCBI): domain Eukaryota; kingdom Metazoa; phylum Chordata; class Mammalia; order Artiodactyla; family Bovidae; genus Capra; species Capra hircus. The sequence goes on from NC_030811.1 coordinate 42,853,388, forward strand.
AAGAGAGGAGACAATAAAGATTAGATCACAGATAAATGAAAATGAGAATATAAAAACAATAGAGAAAGTCATTGACACCAAAAGTTGGTTCTTTGAGAAGATCAGCAAAATTGGCAAACCTTTAGCTACATGGACTAAGAAAAAAAAGAAGACTCAAACTACTAAAATCAGATAAGAAAGTAGTGACAACACTACTGATGCTACAGAAATAAAAAGGATTGTAAGAGAGCAGTATAAACAACTGTGCAACAGCAAACTGGAGAACCTACATGAAATGACAGATTCTGGAAACACAGAACCTGCCAAGACTAATTCATGAAGAAACAGAAAATTTGAAATGTAGCTACAACTGGTAAGGAGATTGAATCAGTAGTAAAAAGTTTCCACAAATAAAAGTCCTGGACCTGATGGCTTCACAGTGAAGCTATCACTTAAAGAATACTAATCCTTCTCTAATTTTCCAGAAAAAATAAATAAATAAGTAAAGAGAAGGAAATACTCCCTACCTCATTCTATGAGGCTAGCATTACCCTAACACCAAAGACAGACAAAGACATCCTAAAAAAGGAAAACTACAGATCAATATCCCTTATAAACATTGATGAGAAATGCTCACCAAAATACTAGGAAATATAATTCAGCAGCATATTAGAAGGATTATTCACAATAACTAAGGATGGTTCAACATATGAAAATCAATCAATATAATGAGTCATACCAATAGGATGAAGCGGAAAAAACACATGATCGCTCCAACTGATGTAGAAAAAGCATCTGACAAAATTCAATACATTTTCATGATAAAAAACACTCAATCCACTAGAGTAAAATGAAACTACCTCACCACAGTAAAAGTCATTTATGAAAAACTGTCAGTGAACATCATAGTCAATGGTGAAAGACTGAAAGCTTTTCCTATAAGACAAGGAACAAGGCAAGGATACCCACTTTTGCCACTTCTACTCGATACAATACTGAAATTCTAGCCAGTGCAATTAAGTAAGAAAAAAAAAAAAAAGCTCATCCAAATTGGAAAAAAAGGAGTAAAAGTGCATCTGTTCATGGATGATATGATCTAATATATAGAAAGCCCCAATCCATCAAGGAAAAAAAGAAACTACTAGAACTAATAAATTTTCATCAAAGTAGCAAGTCATAAAGCCAACACACAAAAATTAGTCGCATTTTTGTACACCGACAATGAACTATCAGAAAAGAAATTACAAAAACAATTCTATATATAACAGCATCAAACAGAAGGAATTAAGTAGGGAGGCGAAAGGCTCGTACAATGAAAAATACAAAACAATGCTGAAAGAAATTAAAAAAGACATAAATAAATGGATGTACATTTCATGTTCATGAAGTAAAAGACAATATTATCAAAATGTCAATATAATTCAACTAATCTATAGATTCAAAGCAATCCATCTGAAAATTGCAACAATTTTTTTTTGCAGAAATAGAAAAAAACCACCCTAAACTTCATGTTGAATTTCAAAGGAGCCAAATTGCCAAAACAATCTTGAAAAAGAGCTAAAGTGGAGGACTTCATCCCTGATTTCCTGATTTTAAAACTTATCATAAAGCTACACTAATCAAAAAAGTGTGGTATTAGCACAAACACAGAGACATTGACCAATGGAATAGAATAGGGCATCCAAAAATAAACCCCAAATGTGGTCAAATTATTTTTGACAAGGGAGCCAATACCATTCAATGGGGGAAGGTACAATCTGTTCAGTAAATATTGTTAGAACTGGATATCGACAATGAAAAAGAATAAAGTTGGACCCCTACCTGACATATACAAAATTAACTCAAAATGGATAAAGGACCTAAATGTAAGGCATAAACTTCTACATGGATTTAGCAATGATTTCTTGGATATGACACCAAAGGCACAGATAACAAAAGGAAAAATAGACAAATTGGACTTCATGAAATTAAGACAAATTGTGCATCAAAAGTAAAAAGAGTAAAAAGGCAACACACAGAAAGGTAGAAAATATTTACAAATCATTTATCTGATAAAACATTAATATCCAGAATATATAGAGAACTCCTAAAACTCAAAAACAACAAAACAACCTGATTCAAAATGAACAAAATAGATTTTTCTCCAAAGAAGAGATCCAAATCATTCAGTTCAGTTCAGTTCAGTTGCTCAGTCGTGTCCGACTCTTTGCGACCCCATGAATCCCAGCACGCCAGGCCTCCCTGTCCATCACCAACCTGCGGAGTTCACTCAGACTCACGTCCATCGAGTGAGTGATGCCATCCAGCCATCTCATCCTCTGTCGTCCCCTTCTCCTCCTGCCCCCAATCCCTCCCAGCATCAGAGTCTTTTCCAATGAGTCAACTCTTCGCATGAGGTGGCCAAAGTACTGGAGCTTCAGCTTTAGCATCATTTCCTCCAAAGAAATCCCACGGCTGATCTCCTTCAGAATGGACTGGTTGGATGTCCTTGCAGTTCAAGGGACTCTCAAGAGTCTTCTCCAACACCACAGTTCAAAAGCATCAATTCTTCGGCTCTCAGCCTTCTTCACAGTCCAACTCTCACATCCATACATGACCACAGGAAAAACAATAGCCTTGACTAGATGGACCTTAGTCGGCAAAGTAATGTCTCTGCTTTTCAATATGCTATCTAGGTTGCTCATAACTTTTCTTCCAAGGAGTAAGCGTCTTTTAATTTCATGGCTGCAGTCACCATCTGCAGTGATTTTGGAGCCCCCCCCAAAAAAGTCTGGCACTGTTTCCACTGTTTCCCCATCTATTTCCCATGAAGCGATGGCACTGGATGCCATGATCTTCGTTTTCTGAATGTTGAGCTTTAAGCCAACTTTTTCACTCTCCTCTTTTATTTTCATCAAGAGGCTTTTTAGTTCCTCTTCACTTTCTGCCATAAGGGTGGTGTCATCTGCATATCTGAGGTTATTGATATTTCTCCTGGCAATCTTGATTCCAGCTTGTGTTTCTTCCAGTCCTGCGTTTCTCATGATGTACTCTGCATATAAGTTAAATAAACAGGATGACAATATACAACCTTGACGTACTCCCTTTCCTATTTCGAACCAGTCTGTTGTTCCATGTCCACTTCTAACTGTTGCTTCCTGACCTGCATACAGATTTCTCAAGAGGCAGGTCAGGTGGTCTGGTATTCCCATCTCTTTCAGAATTTTCCACAGTTTCTTGTGATCCACACAGTCAAAGGCTTTGGCATAGTCAATAAAGCAGAAATATACGTTTTTCTGGAACTCTCTTGCTTTTTCCATGATTCAGCGGATGTTGGCAATTTGATCTCTGGTTCCTCTGCTTTTTCTAAAACCAGCTTGAACATCAGGAAGTTCACGGTTCACGTATTGCTGAAGCCTGGCTTGGAGAATTTTGAGCATTCCTTTACTAGCATGTGAGATGAGTGCAACTGTGTGGTAGTTTGAGCATTCTTTGCCATTGCCTTTCTTTGGGATTGGAATGAAAACTGACCTTTTCCAGTCCTGTAGCCACTGCTGAGTTTTCCAAATGTGCTGGCATATTGAGCGCAGCACTTTCACAGCATCATCTTTCAGGATTTGAAATTGCTCAACTGGAATGCCATCACCTCCACTAGCTTTGTTCATAGTGATGCTTGCTAAGGCCCACTCAACTTCACATTCCAGGATGTCTGGCTCTAGATGAGTGATCACACCATCGTGATTATCTGGGTCGTGAAGATCTTTTTTGTGCAGTTCTTCTTTGTAGTCTTGCCACCTCTTCTTAATATCTTCTGCTTCTGTTAGGTCCAGACCGTTTCTGTCCTTTATCGAGCCCATCTTTGCATGAAATGTTCCTTTGGTATCTCTAATTTTCTTGAAGAGATCTCTAGTCTTTCCCATTCTGTTGTTTTCCTCTATTTCTTTGCATTGATCACTGAAGAAGGCTTTCTTATCTCTTCTTGCTATTCTTTGGAACTTTGCATTCAGATGCTTATGTCTTTCCTTTTCTCCTTTGCTTTTCGCTTCTCTTCTTTTCACAGGTATTTGTAAGGCCTCCCCAGACAGCCATTTTGCTTTTTTGCATTTCTTTTCCATGGGGATGGTCTTGATCCCTGTCTCCTGTACAATGTCATGAACCTCATTCCATAGTTCATCAGGCACTCTATCGATCAGATCTAGGCCCTGAAATCTATTTCTCACTTCCACTGTATAATCATAAGGGATTCGATTTAGGTCATACCTGGATGGTCTAGCGGTTTTCCCTACTTTCTTCAATTTAAGTCTGAATTTGGTAATAAGGAGTTCATGATCTGAGCCGCAGTCAGCTCCTGGTCTTGTTTTTGTTGACTGTATAGAGCTTCTTCATCTTTGGCTGTAAAGAATATAATCAATCTGACTTTGGTGTTGACCATCTGGTGATGTCCATGTGTAGAGTCTTCTCTTGTGTTGTTGGAAGAGGGTGTTTGCTATGACCAGTGCATTTTCTTGGCAAAACTCTATTAGTCTTTGCCCTGCTTCATTCCGCATTCCAAGGCCAAATTTGCCTGTTACTCCAGGTGTTTCTTGACTTCCTACTTTTGCATTCCAGTCCCCTATAATGAAAAGGACATCTTTTTTGGGTGTTAGTTCTAAAAGGTCTTGTAGGTCTTCACAGAACCGTTCAACTTCAGCTTCTTCAGTGTTACTGGTTGGGGCATAGACTTGGATTACCGTGATATTGAATTGTTTGTCTTGGAAACAGAGATCATTCTGTCGTTTTTGAGACTGCATCCAAGTACTGCATTTCGGACTCTTTTGTTGACCATGATGGCTACTCCATTTCTTCTGAGGGATTTCTGCTCACAGTAGTAGATATAATGGTCATCTGAGTTAAATTCACCCATTCCAGTCCATTTTAGTTCGCTGATTCCTATAATGTCGACGTTCACTCTTGCCATCTCTTGTTTGACCACTTCCAATTTGCCTTGATTCATGGACCTGACATTCCAGGTTCCTATGAAATATTGCTCTTTACAGCATTGGACCTTGCTTCTATCACCAGTCACATCCACAGCTGGGTATTGTTTTTGCTTTGGCTCCATCCCTTCATTCTTTCTGGAGTTATTTCTCCATTGATCTCCAGTAGAATATTGGGCACCTACTGACCTGGGGAGTTCCTCTTTCAGTATCCTATCATTTTGCCTTTTCATACTGTTCATGGGGTTCTCGAGGCAAGAATACTGAAGTGGTTTGCCATTCCCTTCTCCAGTGGACCACATTCTGTCAGACCTCTCCACCATGACCCACCCATCTTGTGTTGCCCCTCGGGCATGGCTTAGTTTCATTGAGTTCAACAAGGCTGTGGTCCTAGTGTGATTAGATTGACTAGCTTTCTGTGAGTATGGTTTCAGTGTGTCTGCCCTCTGATGCCCTCTTGCAACACATACCATCTTACTTGGGTTCCTCTTACCTTGGGCGTGGGGTATCTCTTCACGGCTGCTCCAGCAAAGTGCAGCCGCTGCTCCTTACCTTGGGTGAGGGGTATCTCCTCACCGCCGCCCTTCCTGACCTTCAACATGGGATAGCTCCTCTAGACCCTCCAAATCATTAGGGAAATGCAAATCAAAACTGAATTGAGATACCACCTCACATCCATTAGGCTAGCTACTACTGAAACAAACAAACAGAATATGAGTGTTTGCAACGACATGGAGAAATTAGGACTTTGTGCGTTATTGGTGAAAATGTAAAATGGTATAGTCACTATGGAAAACTGGTGTTTCCTCAAGTAATTAAAAATAGAATTACTATGAAGTTATGAAGTGAAGTCGCTCAGTCGTGTCCAACTCTTTGCGACCCCATGAAATACAGCCTACCAGGCTTCTCAGACCATGGGATTTTCCAGGCAAGAGTACTGGAGTGGATTGCCATTTCCTTCTCCAGGGGAATCTTCCCCACCCAGAGAGCAAACCCAGGTCTCCCGCACTGTAGGCAGACGATTTACCCTCTGAGCCACCTATGATCCAGCAATTCCATTTCTGGGCATATACCCCAAAGAATTGAAAGCAGGGTCTCAAAGAGATATTTGTACACCCATGTTCATGGCAGCATTATTTGTAATAACTAACCCAACAAAGCAAGTCATGTGCATCAGTGGATGAGCAGATAAGCAAAATGTAAATATTTTATACATTCAATGGAATATTGTTCAGTCTTACAAAGGAAGGGCATTGTGCGATATGTTACAACATGGATGACTCCTGCGGTTATTTTGCCAAGTGAAATAAGCCAGCCAGAAAAAGATACATAATGTATGATTCCACAGACACGAGATACAGCAGTCAAAATCATAAACACAGAAAGTAGAATCGTGCTTACCAGGACTTGGGGGCAAGAAATAACCAAGGAGTCATTGTTCTATGGGTATAGAGCTTCAGTTTCACAAGATGAAAACAGTTATGGATAGTGTTTTTGCACAACTAAGTAAATGTATTTGATACCACTGAACTGTATACACTTAAAAATGGTTAAGATGGAAATGTTATGTTACAGGTATTTCAACATACACACAGAGGAGAAAAAAAATGCCTCCCTGGTTGTTCCACCAGAGCCGGAGCTACTAACCCAAAAAGGATCCAGCCGGTTTCCGTGGCGGGAGTGGGGCAGAGGAGGTGGCTCCGATGCCCCCCACTAGGGATGGGGCACACGGTGCACAGCCCCAGACACTCTGCGGGCCCGGAGCACGAGCCTAGGGCTCCCCGCTCCCCTGCGGATGCGCGCCCTCTGCCCACTGGCGCAGCCAAGCAAGGCGCAAGTGACAGGGCAGGAGCTGGGCTCAAGACTGCCGCCTAGACAAGTTCACAGCCAGTCCTGCGGCTCGGGTAACCTAGCAGAGTGCTGGGGCTGCGCCCTCGGGGGAGGAGGCGTAGGCGGGACCCCTTCCCCGCACACTCCCCACCCCGCCCGGTTTCTCCTCCTCCTTCCTCGCTCGCCTCTCCTCGTCCCTCGACTCGGCAGCCAATCCCAGCCGCGCTCCTGCAGTGTTCGTAGGGCGGGTGGTGGCGCGGAGCCCGGAGGTGGCTCAGAGAGCTTCAGCTTTGTGCCCGGCGACAGGTAAGGCGCGCGGGGGAATCGGGGTCAGGCTTTTTCTGAAACACTCCAGAAGGAGCTTGAAAACCGAGGCGCGCGGGAGATCCCGCGCCTGGCCAGCCACCGGCCGAGAGCTCTCGGCGCCGCCCACCTCGCCCGGACCGGCAGGGACCGGGCGCAAGCGAGACTCGGCTGGCCGGCGATCGCTACGGGCTCCTTGGGGAGGGCCTGAGTCAAATAAACAAAGGCCGAGTATTAAGAACGTTTCATCCCTATTTCATTTGTAAAATGGTGATGGTTTCGGTTTTTATGTAGAAGTATTCAGCTAGTGTTCGGGCGATGTGGCGTAGTGGGGCGGCAGCGAACGGCTCTGCTCCGCATCTCCAGCGGGGGTGAGAACTCGGCCGGCTGGGGCTCCAGGGTCCCGCCGGCCTGGGGTTCTGCTCCTTGGTATGAATCCTCCGCAGGTCACTTAACCTTTCCTGACTGCGCTTTCCACTTTGGAAACTGGAAACTCTTAGCATTTCAAACGTTGTTCTGCGGGTTACATGATTTAAGTGCGCTCTAGAAAAACTAAGGCTGAGCTCCCAGCAACAAGGTTATCTAGACACAAATATTTAGAAGTACTGATATCCTGAATTGTCCCACAAAGGAACTAGGGTGGTTTGCAACAAAATCATGTAGAGGCGTAGCAAGTCAGCAGAAAATAAATGTAACCAGATATGGGGAGCAAAGATAATGTAAGAGAGAAAGTAAGTCCAGGGGGAAAAATAAAGTGTGAACTTGCTGTGAAAATGGAAATGTTCTATATTTAATTAATTGACTTTTAAATAGTGTGTGTGTTTGTTAAACAGTATGGAGGTTCCTCCGAAAACTGAAAATAGAATTACCATAGGATCCAGCCATCCCACTCCTGGACCTATACCCTGAGAAAACTGTAATTCTAAAAGAAACATGCACCCCGATGTTCGTAACAGCATTATTCACAACAGCCAAACATGGAAACAAGATAAATGTCCAGTGACAGATGGATGGATAAATAAGATAAGATACATATAAACAGTGGAGTATTAACTCAGCCACAAAAAAGGAAACAGTCATGCAGCTAGAGATTATGATTCTAAGTGAAGTAAGTCAGAATGAGAAATACCATACGATATGACTAATATGTGGAATCTGAAATATAGCACAAATGACAGAGATAGACACACAGACATAGAGTACAGACTTATGCTTGCCAAGGGGGAGAGGGGAAGGGATAGGGATGGACTGGGAGTTTGGGGTTGGTATATGCAAAATATTACATTTAGAATGGATAAACAGCAAGGTCCTAATGTATAGCACAGGGAACTGTATCCAGTCTCCTGGATAAGCTATAATGGAAAAGAATATTTTACAAAGAATATTTAATACGTGTATACCTGAGTCACCTTGCTGTACAACAGAGATTGGCACATTGTAAATCTGCTATACTTCAATTAAAAAAAATTGTGTGTGTCTAATGGCTACCTTGAGGCTTCCCTGATGGCTCAAGCAGTAAAGAATCTGCCTACAATGCAGGAGCCACAGGAGACGCAGGTTTGATCCCTGGGTCAGGAAGATTCCCTGGAGAAGGAAATGGCAACCCACTCCAGTATTCTTGCCTGGAGAATCTCATGGACAGAGGAGCTTGGCGGTCTATAGTCCATGGGATTGCAAAGAGACATGACTGAAACAAATTAGCCTACAGTGGCTACCATATAGGACATTGTGGGTCTATATTGCTTTTGTGCTGAATCTCAAGTTTGCCTCTAGGAAAGTAAACTTGGTCAGTTGCATAAGTATATGTCATTTGAAAGTAAAGAATATTTCATTCATTCATTCATTCCTCAAATATGAATGACCTTGAAGGAAGTAGAGTCATTCCTTATAATTGGCTGTAAAGACAATTTTCTGGTTTTCATTATTAAAGCACCCTGATATATTGCCATGTGAAATTCTATGCACTTGAGGAACTGGGGCTGGGAGGGATGGAATCAGTGAATATGGCATAATAGCTTCTTTTTAGAGTTTTAAATAATTATATAAATGTTAACTAACCTTTATAGCAAAATTTATTTTATTAACTTTTTTGGACTGCGCTGGGTCTTCATTGCTTATTTGCCATGTGGCATGTAGAATCTTGGTTCCCTGACCAGGGATCGAACCTACAACCCATGCACTGAAAGGTGGTTTCTTAACCACTGGACCACCAGGGAAGACCTGCAAAATTTAAAATATATAGATAAGCACAAAGAAATCACTAAAAATTCTACCACTCAGAGACATAATTACAATTACTATTTTGATGTATTTTTCCAGAGTTTTGCCTCATGTAGTCATTTTATTTTCCTTGGTAGGCCCCAAAGTATCAGCTCCCTTCAAGAAAGGAAAATTCAGCCTAGAGGTAAAGGTCACTTTTACCTTAACTCTTGGACCTCTCAGGCCAGCACCCAGCCCTGTTTGAGAAGGTCACCATCTCCCTAATCCTTCCCCCATTCTTTGTTGAGTCAGTGTGAGCACAATTTGGAAAAGAATTTTCAGACATAGAGCATCTCAGAAGGGAATGAGTTTATTAAGAACAAAGAGCAGAGATAATGTGGGCAGAGATAATGTGAGCACAGTGGGCTGACCTCCTGACAGACCAGGGAAAGCCAACAATTTTCATGTGTTCATAGTCAAATTTTTATAGCCTCAAGACGAAGAAAATTCCTGCTGAAAGGTTGGCGTTAGGCGATTGACTGGGACGCTATAGTGTGTTTACAGGAGTGGGCATCTTTGCCTAACTGGGAGTCAGGAAGCTTGTCAGTGATATCAGGGGCTTTGGACAACAGTTACAGAGGGGCTCAATCAGCTTTGGAGGTGACCTGGGTTCTGGGCTCCACTTCTGAGGCCTTGGTGCAAGGCACCTGTGGCCTGGGGCAGGACTCAACATACTTCTGCCAGTGGCCTGGCTTGAGAGCAGTGGTTATAGGCATCTGAGAGCATTTCAGAGAGGAGGAAAGTCACAGCTGTGGGTCATTCAGCAGGAGGAGTAATCAACCTCGAAACTGTTGATATTTGGAGCTGGATAACTCTTTGTTGTGGGAGGCTGTCGAAGATGGTTAGCAGCATGCTGGCTGCTAACGAAGATGGTTAGCAGCATGCTGGCTCACTCCCCGCTTCTCATTCCAACAATCAGAAATGTTGATTGAGACCACTGGGTTACTGGAAATTGCCATATTATTCATAGTATGCTCTAGAGAGGTTCATATTCCAGTTTGCGCTTAGAAGAAAGACTAAGATGGAAAGAGAGGCATAGTTTAAGCCAAGGAAGCTGTTTAGTCCTGGCTGTACCATTCATTTACGGAGAGATTTTGGTGGGCAAGTATATTGGTTAGAATGGAAACAGGAAAAAAAAAACACAAAAATGCAAGACATTTTTGAAGGGACTCTATAGAAGAGGGCGTAGGTTTCGCGGAACCAACAAATGACAGTGAGGCACCCAGGTAAGAGGGTTGGTGGGATGCCATCCCCACCCCTGTCTGAAAGGGCAGGGAAAGGACTGTGGTTCCAGAGCTTGGAGGTGAGAGTCGGGGTGCAGCTCCCAAGGAGGGCTCGCCCTCCAGGGCTGCAGGGGGGCCTTAGCAGAAGTCAGCCACTGCTGGACCAGCAGCTTAGTGGGACAGGACAAGTTGGAGATAAGTTCACCAGCCTCTCCTTTTGTCCAAACCCCGTACTGCTCAGCCACACAATTGGCCACTCAATCAAGAGGCGAGGTGTTGGGGCAAAGTATAGTGACTCTTTTTGGAAACCCAGCAGAGAGAGAAGATGGTAACCTAGTGTCCCAAGGAACCATCTTACCCCTGAGTTAGAATCCAGGCTTCAAAGGGGGCAGGGGTGTAGCTAGTTGTTGCAGAAGTCTTGGTGCAGACCAGACCAGGAAGGGGATGTGATAATGCTTCGCTCTTGCAGCTGTCCATGTAGGTCTGCTGTCAGCCTCCAACAGGACCAGTGTGATCCTCTGTTGTGCAACTTTTTATCTTTATATAAATGAAAACTGTTAGGCCTTGAAAGAGCAAGCCTGGGAGGCAAAGCCTTGAGAATGTGCTGCCTTGCATATTTCGGGCCAGAGGCAACATTGTTTGGCAAAGAGGTAAGATCCAGAGTGACCAAGCAGGGAGTCAGGTTTGTTCTGTGTTACACCTTTCCCCTCCTCTGATCTCCTTCTCTGGCCAGTGCCAGGCGGAAGCTGGAGGGTGAAGCAGGCCAGGAGACGCAACATAGGGAGGGTCAGCCAGTTCCTGAGCGGGGAGGAGGAGGGCAGATAGAGAACCACCAGCAGCAAGTGATTTACAGTCTTCCTGTCTCTGCAGAATGAAAGTTTGAGGGCTCTAACTTCTTAAGGGTTGCTGTGGGAATAAAAGGCGATAGGCAAAGATGTTTTTGAAAAAGAAGACACAAACACATGTAGCCACTGCTGCTTTTGATCTCTGGCTGTTTTAAGTGGTAATGTCAAGTCAGGTTGTTTTAGCTAAGGCAGGATTTTTTTTCCAGCTTTATTGAGGTATAATTGACAAAAACATTCTAAGATACTTAAAGTGTATATAGTGTGATGTTTGATACACAGATAACATTATGAAAGTATTCTCTCCATGGAGTAAACTAATACACATTTACTGCTTTTGGTGAGAACATTTAGGTTCTGCTCTTGGCAAATTTCAGTCATACATGACTGTTATCAACTGTAGTTACCATGTTTTACAATAGATCCTCAGACCTTATTCATGTTGTAGCTAAAAATTTGTACCTTTTTACCTATCTTTCCCTATTTCTCCTACACTGGGTACCAGTTTTCTAGTAGATTCCATGCATTAAGTGATGGAATCACTTATAAGTGATGCCATGCATTAGTTGTCTTTCTCTGCCTGGCTTATTTCACTTAGCATGATGCTGTCTGAGTTCACCTATGTTGTCACAAATAACAATATTTTCTAACCTTTTTAAGGCTGAATAATATTCCATATAGAGTCATCCCTCACTCTCTGTAGGGCATTGGTTCCAGGAGCCCCTGTGGATACCAAAATCTTTGGGTCCTCAAGTCCTTTGTATAAAATGGTGCAATATAATGAATATAGTCAGTTTCCTTATCTGTGCATTACACATCCTTAGGTATGCAGGGCTGACTCTATATGAATCAGTTTTATCCTTTCACTGTCTACACTTAGCTTGTTTCTGGGTCTTGGCTATTGTAAATAATGCTGCAATGAACATGGGAGTACATTTATACCTCTTTGAGATAACATTTTGTTTCCTTTGGGTGTGTACCCAGCAGTGGGATTGCTGGATCACACAGTGGTTCTGTTCTTAATTTCTTGAGGAATCTCCATATTGTTTTCCATAGTGGCTGTACCGGTTTACATTCCCGTTAAACAGTACACAAGCTTTCGCTTTTTTCTACATCCTCACCAACATTCATTCTCTCTTTTCTTTTTGATGACGGCCAAACTAACTAGTGAGATAATCTCTCTTTTTTATTTCCCCGATGATTAATAATGTTGAATGCTGAAAGCCTTTTGTGTACCTGTTGACCATTTGTATATCTTTGGAAGAATGCTTATTAAGTTTCTCTGCCCAGTTTTAAATTGGACCATTTGGGGTATTTTGCCATTGAGTTGTAGGAGTTCCTCATATATTTTGGTTATTAACCCCTTATTAGATACCTGATTTGCAGAGATATTCTCCCATTCCATGGCCTCCTTTGCCTTGCAGAAGCTTTTTAGTTTCCTGTAGTCTGTCTCGTTTATTTTTGCTTTTGTTGTCTTTGCTTTTGGTGTCAAATCCAAAAAAATCATTGCCAAGACCAAAGTTAAGGAGTTTACTTGCCCCTTATGTATTCTTCCAGGAGATTTACAGTTTCAGATCTTAGGTGGCTCCATACAAAATTTAGGATTGCTTTTCTATTTCTGTGAAGAATACCATTGGAGTTTTAATAAGGATTGCATTGAATCTGTAGATCGCTTTGGGTAGTATGGACGTAAATAATATTAATTATTTCAATCCATGAGCACAGATTTTTTTCATTTTTTCGTGTCTTTTTCCATTCTTTTCATTAATGTCTTATAGTTGTTTTTTTTTTTCTCTTTTTTTCTGGCCATGCCATGTGACTTGTGGGATCTTAGTTCCCTGACTAGGAATTAAATCTGGGCCGTCGGCAGTGGAAGCACAGAGTCCTAACCATTGGACCGCCAGGGAATTCCCTTGTAGTGTTCCTTGTAAAGATCTTTTTTAAAATTGAAATTTAGTTGATTTACAATATTGTGTTAATTTCTGCTATACAGGAAAGTGATTCGATCATGCATACATATACCTTCCTTTTCTATGTGTTCTTTTCCATTATGGTTTATCACAGGATGCTGAATATAATTCCCTGTGCTATACAGTAGGACCTTGTCATTTGACTCAGCCTTTCTTCCCTGTTTTGATGTGAATACTTGCTTATTTACCAGATGTGTAGAAGTCACTGAGCTAGTTTCTGGATCTCTTTCAGAAGGGGCTCCTCCCACTGTAGCTGTATACTCAGTGTGCCCATACCAGGAGGGGAGCCAGGAGCCTTCTATGTCGTCATCTTGGTCAACTTTATTGCAGGATTTCTTTAAGCTTTTTAATCCTCCATATGCCAACTCAGTTGTGTTGTTTGGTATACTAAAGCATATCTTTGCTTGTGCCTGAATAGCTTGATATTTTCTACATGTCTTGTACAGAATGATTGTTTTTATAGCTTAACTGTTTACTTTTTTATCATCACAGAAGCCATGTCATAATACTTCAGAGTTTGAAAGGGGGCCTTAAATTTTCTCATCTGAAATCTGAGAATTTGCAGCCTCTTAAAAAAAACTGCATGAGAAATATATACATGAATCAAACTATCATAGATACACCTTAAACTGATAGGATGTAATCTGTCAATGATATCTCTATAAAGTTGGTAAAAAGCAACATAGGAAAACAGAACAGACACAAAATAGCAGAAAAACATATGCTCAGTTGTAGAGCATAATACAATTTATACAATTAACATCGAGATGACACATAACACGTGAAATTTTGCTTGTGAAAGTCTTAATTGATCTGCTAAGGGGAAAGAAAGCACATTCCCTCTTAACAATCCTGAAAAGCATAATTATTGAGATTTTAAAGTGTTAGAAACCAGGGGCTTCCCTGGTAGTCCAGTGGTTAAGAATCCACCTTGCAATGCAAAGGATGTGGCTTCGATCCCTGGTTGGGAAACAAAGATCCCACGTGTCCCGGAGCAATTGAGCCCCGAGTGCTGCAACTACTGAGCCCACGCGCCACAACCAGAGAGTGAGTGTGCCACAAGGAAAGACCCCGCGCGACTCGTCAAAGGTCCTGCATGCTGCAACTAAGCCCTGATGCAGCCAAGCAACAAATAAGTTTTAGACATAAATAGATAGTTAGAAACCAGAGTTACACAGATTCTTCCCGGGTGGAAGATTTATATTCCTTTGTCCCGGCCCCAATACACTTGTCATTTGTGCTGTGCTCGGATGTTCCAGCAGTTCATGGTTTTCAAAAGCACTTGGCCAGAAAGAACTAATCTCAGCAATAGGGGACCAAGGTTTTGACCTGGACTTTCTTGGGTATCAGTGCCTAACAGCATGTATGGGCCCCTGAATGTCCTTCTCTCAACCCACCTTTAAAATTGAGTTACTCTCAGATTGTATTGCTTACAATTATTTGAGTGAATAAGCTGCTCTTTTAAAGGATGGATATACCCTTGTAAGTTTAAATACAGGATACCAGCTGTTCATTCTTAGTAAGAGTGCTTTGACTCCTGATACAACATTTTTCTCCTGTTATATCAAGGTCTGTCTAGTCAAAGCTATGGTTTTTCCAATAGTCATGTATGGATGTGAGAGTTGGACTATAAAGAAAGCTGAGCACCGAAGAACTGATGCTTTTGAAATCTGGTGTTGGAGAAGACTCTTGAGAGTCCCTTGGACTGCAAGGAGGTCCAACCAGTCCATCCTAAAGGAAATCAGTCTTGAATATTCATTGGAAGGACTGATGCTGAAGCGGAAACTCCAGTACTTTGGCCACCTGATGCGAAGAGCTGACTCATTTGAAAAGACTCTGATGCTGGGAAAGACTGAAGGCAGGAGGAGAAAGGGACGACAGAGGATGAGATGGCTGGATGGCATCACCAACTCAATGGACATGAGTTTGAATAAACTCCGAGAGTTGGCGATGGATAAGCAGGCCTGGCGTGCTGCAGTCCATGGGGTCACAAAGAGTTGGACACTACTGATCCACTGAACTGAACTGAATTGAATATCAAGATCACTCTCGGTGAAAGGCAGAAGGTTTTGAAATGGCCACTAGGAGGAATAGGAGGGTCATGGAGCAGGTGGGAGGAGCTTTGAAAGTTGGGAAGGGAAGGACAGTGACATGTTCAAACAGATTGCTGAGGAATGCTTTACCTGCTGAGTGACGGGGACTCAGGGCAGCTGGGCAGCAGCTTCCCCAGATCTGATAACCTGAACCTTGTCCTCGATTACTTGTGTCTGTCTGTTAAGTGAGCTCACTCAGTCGTGTCCGACTCTTTGTGACCCCATGGAGTATACAGTCCATAGAATTCTCCAGGCCAGAATACTGGAGTAGCCTTCCCCTTCTCCAGGGGTTCTTCCCAATCCAGGGATCAAACCCAAGTCTCCTGCATTGCAGGCAGATTCTTTACCAACTGAGCCACAAGGGAAAAGCCCTAAGTGAACCCAAGAGAAGCTAATAACCTCCAGGGAACCAAGCCAAACATGAAGAAAGCTAAACCAAAGAAGAAACAATAAATAGAAGTGAGTTAGAATTTATGGCATGTCAGCACTGAAAGAGTGTGTTAGGGGTCATCTAAGTTCATTTACACTCATCTGCCCCCCTTTTTCAAGGTGCTCAGAGACCATGTGCCCTGGCCTCAGACACACAACTAGTGGATACCCAAGCCAGGTCTAGAACTGGCCTTTGTTTTAAATTTTTTATTTTTTTTAATATAGTTGAGTTACAATATTTTGCTAATTTCTACTCTATGGCAAAGTAATTTAGTTATACATGCGTATACATTCTATTTCATATTCTTTTCCTTTATGGTTTATCACAGGATGTTGAATATAGTTCCCTGTGCTATACAGCAGGACCTTGTTGTTTATCCATTATATATAATACCTTGCATCTGCTCATTCCGAACTCCGAATCCATTTCTCCCTGCCGCCTCTCCCTCATGGCAACCATAAGTCTGTTCTCTGTGTCTGTGAGTCTGTTTCTGTTTAATTGGTAAGTTCCTTTTTGTGTCATATTTTAGACTCCACATATAAGTGATGTCATAGGGTATTTGTCTTTCTCTTTCTGACTTAACTTCACTTAGTATGATGATGTATAACCCCATTTCCCAGAGGATAGCTTGTCTGCTGCAGGACATCTGAGGAGAGGCTTACCTACTTGAAAATGCTTTAAGCAGGTTATTTATGCCAAAGTGTTGACTTTTTTCAATTAACTTCCTAGTGAGCCAGTGCAGCCTGAGCTGTCATTTGTAATTATGCAGTAATTCAAAAACTAATTTGAGATTCTTTTTGTTTTCAAGTGGCTTCTCCTACAGAGGCATACCATATATTTCTGGGTGGGAAGGCTGAATGATTAATCCTAATTTAATTTATCAATTTGATGCAATCACAAGCACAGTCCCTGTGGAATTTTTTTTCTTAACTTGACAAAGCTATTCTAAATTTAATGTAGAAGTCTGAGTGAGCAAGAATAGATAAGAATATGGAACAATTTAATGGGAAAACTTGAACTACCAGAAAGCAGAATATGTTATAAAGCCACAGTCCTGTAAATAATATATTATAGGTATGGAAATCGGGGTCAATAATGTGAAAGAAAGAATAACCATATTCATAAGAATTTAAATATGAGCCACTGGGGGAAAGAATGAATCTTTATGAGAATAAATAAATTTATGAGAATAAATGATATGAGAACAATTTACCTATTTGGGAAGATTACAGTAGTCTTCTCTTATGCCATATACCAAACAACTTAGATTGATTATAACTAAACATGTAAATAAAGGGGGAAAAAGTTAAAAATCTAAAAGAAAAAATGTATATATGTCTTTCTAAACAATGCTAAAAGTCAGGAACTTAAAGCCTTTAAGCTTTTAAATATTAAAATGTTTTAAATAATCTTAAAATATTAAACCCTTGAAATAAAAATCAAAAGTAAATCTTGCACCCCAGTGATTTTTGCAGCACTATTTACAATAGCAGAGAAGGCAATGGCACCCCACTCCAGTACTCTTGCCTGGAAAATCCCATGGACGGAGAACCCTGGTCGGCTGCAGTCCATGAGGTTGCTGAGAGTCAGACACGACTGAGTGACTTCACTTTCACTTTTCACTTTCATGCATTGGAGAAGGAAATGGCAACCCACTCCAGTGTTCTTGCCTGGAGAATCCCAGGAGGACGGGGGAGCCTGGTGGGCTGCCGTCTATGGGGTCGCACAGAGTCAGACACGACTGAAGTGACTTAGCATTAGCATTTACAATAGCTAAGACATAGAAGCAGCCTAAACAGGGGAAAGGATTAAAAAGATGTGGTACACATATCCAGTGGTACATGTATCCAACCATAAGAAGGAACAAAATAGTGTCATTTGCAGCAACATGAGTGGACCTAGAGATTATGATACTAAGTGAAGTAAGTCAGAGAAAGAGAAATATAACATGGTATCACTCATATGTGTAATCTAATTTTAAAAAGGATGTTTCTGTTCAGTCACTAAGTTGTCTGGCTCTGTAACCCCATGGACTGCAGCACACCAGGCTTACCTGTCTTTCACCATCTCCTGGAGTTTGCTCAAAAGTTATGTCGACTGAGTCTGTGATATCATCGAACCATCTCATCTTTCATATTAAAAAGGATACAAATAAACATTTATAAAAGAGAAACAGACTCACACATTTCTAAAACAAAATTACAGTTGCCAAAGGGGAAAATGTTGGGGGGAAGGGATAAATTAGGAGTCTGGGATTAACATACATAACATATACACGCTACTATAAGATAGATAACCAACAAGGACCTACTGTGTAGCGCAGGGAACTCTACTCAATATTCTGTAATAATGTACCGGGTGAAGAATCTGAAAAAGAATGCATATCTGTATGTCTATAACTGACACACTTCGCTCTACCCCTGAAACTAACACAACAGTATAGATCAACTGTGCTCCAAGACAAATAAAAGAGTACCAAAAAAAGTAAATCTTCTTGTTATAGGGTTAGGTCTTAGATCTTTTAGTTACAGGGTTAGGTCTTAGATCTTCTGGAATATGTTAAAATATAGAATAAAGTCCCCCTTGGGTTCTGTTCAGACTGTAATGGTCTTGGCAGGACAGTGGGGAAAATGGGCAGGGCAGGTGTTAAAAGGTGGCCTGGGGTTGCTGCCTCCCCCAGCAGTGCTGTCTTATTACAAAGGAAGTTGAGACTTGGAGGAGGAGGAGAATGGAAAGTGTCTGTCCGGGATACTCCTGCTGAATGTGCTTTGTAAATGGTGATTCAGTTCATCCTTGGTGGTAGACTGCTGGTGCCTAGGGTGGTAGGATTTCCAGGTGGGGTTCTTTCTTATGCATGTGTAGCTCTGCAAATTGTTTCTGTTTTGCTTTGCTTTTCCCAGATCCTGTGGGAAAGCAGTAAAGTTCATAAGCAATGTTTTATAGACTTTATAGGAAAGCTTTTCTGGAAGTTCTTATTAGAAAGGGAAGGCAAGCAATAGTATTTCTACAAGAACAAAGGATTCACCCTTTGGTGTCCACCTGAAACCATCACAACATTATTAATCAGCTATATTTCAATATAAAATAAAGAATTAAAGAAAAAAAAGGACAAAGGACTCAGGGCAATTTACTGATTTCTCCTGAATGTGGTTTGGGGTCTAGAGACAGAAATAGAAAGCAATGGTTATTACAAAATATTGAATATAGTTCTCTATGCTATACAGTAGGTCTTTATTTATCTGTTTCATATATAAGAGTGTGTATATGTTAATCCCAAACTGCTAATTTATCCCTCACCCTCTTTCCCCTTTAGTAACCATAAGTTTGTTTTCTGTGAGTCTATTTCTGAGTTGTTTTTTTTCCTATTTTGTAAATGAGTTCACATATCATTTTTTAGATTCCACATATAAATGATATTATATGGTATTTAATTTTCTCTGTTTGACTTATTTCACTTAATATGATAATTATTAACTCTGGGTCCATTCATGTTGCTGCAAGTGGCATTATTTCAATTCTTTTTATGGCTGAGTATTATTCCATTGTATATGTCCACATCTTCGATGAACATTTAGGTTCCTTCCATGTTTTGGCTATTACGTATAAATTATGTATGTATATGTGTGATATATATAATTGAATCACTTTGCTGTGCACCTTAAACTGACACAACATTGTAAGTTAACTGTTAAATCTTGAAAAAAAAATTGTAATTAAAGGGGGAAGCAGTAGAATTGCCAGGTCAGAGTTCATTTGCTTACATTTGGAATTTTAATGGATGTTGCTAAACTGCTGTCTGTGGAGATACCTACCTATAGTTCCCCATTGATGTTAAGGAATTTGCTGGTGGTCTAGTGGTTAGGATTCCGCACTTTCACTGCTGGGGCCCGTCACTGCTGGGGCCCTGGATTCAGTCTCTGGTTGGGGAACTAGGATCCTACAAGCTGCAAAGCATGGCAAAAAAAAAAAAAAAAAGATATATGACTAACACTCTGTGGCAAACATTCTGAATTCTTTGTCAGTCTGATAGAGGCTCTGGGTAAAGTCATTTCACAACTGAGGTTGAGCACTGTTTCAGGACTCACCAGATATTCCTATTTTGGGAATCAGTGAGCATTATAGAGCTAGAAGAGACGTTAAAGATGAAGTCCAGCCATTTAGCCTACAAATGGGGAACCTGTTTGACCAGGGTCACTTGAGCAGTCCTTAACTGAAGCCAGATCAAACCCTCTATCTCCTGCTTATTATAGCAGCCCTCTGGCTGAGTGTCAGACAGCCCTGGAAAGATCTCTGGAGCATTCTGCGTTTGGCTCCAGAGCCAGGAAGCTGAAAGTTACAACTCAACCATAACACGCTGACTGTGAGGCCAAGTGCTTTAACCGACCCTGAACTTCAGGTCCCTCATATGTAAAGTGGAGTTAATATTATTAGCCTTTTTGTCAGTTTTCAAAGATTAGGTTCATGTAGATAAAGTAGCTGACCCAGTCTCACAACTGTTATCCACCTCCTCCTGTTTTGTTATTGGACTTCCCCACCCACATGTAAGCCCCAAGGAACACTCACACTAACATTCTCAACAGGATAAGTAACTTGCCATAGAGTGATAGAGAGGAATCTGTGAGGGGCAGGCTCCTCCGGGAGCCCCTGTAGTCTAGACCATTGCCCAGCACACATCCTTGACTTAGTTCTGGCTTTTTCTGGCTTTGCCATCAGTGTCTTGGTTATTCTTTGGAGGTATTTTATGAACAAGAAGACATCATACCCACACTGACTCCCGAGGACCTGAGAAAAAGCTCACCCTCTTTATCACTCACTCTCTGCTTTCTAGGGTCTGATTTCTAACAAGTTCCTCTATTCAGATTTTCCAGGAAACTTGGAAAGCTTCCATATGGCCAAAGGAGAGACAACATGTGTGCTGACCAGCTTGGGTCATGAGACCCACCGTCAAAGGCAGGAAGGAGGAACAGGAAGGGAGGAGGGAAGGGAGTTACTGGAAACTTGTTATTTTCAGTTGGGAAATACTGAAAACCGGTTATTTTCAACGCACAGCCTAGGTGATCTGAGGATTGCCAGGAGTCAAGGCTTTTAAAGACGGGGGTTATTTTTGCTGTTGCCAGTCAGTTCATTTCACTACATGTAACCCTTCTTGTATTCTGAAA
The DNA here is from genome assembly GCF_001704415.2 of Capra hircus. Classification (NCBI taxonomy): domain Eukaryota; kingdom Metazoa; phylum Chordata; class Mammalia; order Artiodactyla; family Bovidae; genus Capra; species Capra hircus. The sequence continues at coordinate 42,874,431 of NC_030811.1, forward strand.
GAGAATAAAATCAAATGCAGGACTGGTCCAAGGACAGGGGCTACCTCAGCCTCCCTTTCTGGAGGCCCTGGAGGGCTCTCCTTCCCCTTCTCAGCTCCTCAGGAGCATCCTTTTTGTTGGCATCCCAGACAACCCCTCACCCCAGGTGGAAGGGCTGGAGAGGCTTCCTTAGTCCCTTCTCCATCACTGCTGTCCTCCAACCCTCACTCACCATCCTAGTTAAAATCAAGTGAAAATTCTAACTGTTCTGAAAATGAATGAAAAAGTTCACTCTTTGGGACCCGTCCATTCCACTCTCAATTCTAGTGATTCTCCAAGAGTGGTTCTCTGACCATCTGAGCATGGTCTCCTAGATACCTGTTGAACATGCACACTCTTAACCTCTCTCCCCAGAGTAGAAGCTCTGGGGGTGCAACCCAGAAAAGCGCATTTCCAACAGGCAGCCCCAGGAGCCCATTAAAGTTTGGAACCCCCAAACTTTGGAACCCCATTATTCTGTGCAAGTTCCTTGTTTCTTTGCCTTCTCTCTCTTGTTTCCCCTCATCTTTTCTTTTTCTTTCCTTATTCCCTGTGACTCTTGCTCACCTGTCTCCTCCCTTCTTCCTCCTCCTTAATGCCAAGGCTTCAGAGTAGCCCACTGAACTATTTTTTTTTTAATTTTTATTGTAAATTTTCATTTACAATATTGTATTAGTTTCAGAGGTATAGCAAAGTGAATCAATTAATATATATATACATATATCCACTCTTTTTTAGATTCTTTTCTCATATGAGTCACTACAGAATATTGAGTATAGAGTTTCCTATGCTATACCGTAGGTCCTTAGTAGTTACCTGTCTTATACATAGTAGTGTATATGCATCAGTCCTTATTTTTTAACATATTTAAGTCCCTGGGAAACTCAGCGAGGAGGGAAAAAAGAAGGTATATATTTCTTACTGCCTTGTTTGTCCCCATAAAAGAAGGGTAGACAGGAAGCTACTCTCTCTAAGCCCCAACTTTGGGAAATGCATCATTCTTTTAAGTACACAGAGGCATCCCTTCCAATATAGGAGAAAACCTTAGAGGTTGGCAGTATCCTTTAGAGAAACAGTACTGGTGTGATGTCCCGGGGGGGCAGCGAGGACCTGCCTCAGAACAGACACCTGGGTCCCCTCACTGGAAGGCAAGGTGATGAAGGCATTTGAGGGAGACAGAGCCAATTGGACAGGAAGTGGGGGAGAAGGGGAGGTGATCAAGGAGAGTGTCTGCACAGAGTTGGGGGTGAGTGCCACCAAAGTCCTGATCCTCTGCTTTTGTTTTCACAGCTTCTACAGAAAGAGACCAAGATGAACACAGAGGTGAGTTCTCTAAGAGGACCGATTTAAAGATGCTTTTCTTGCAGCATGCCTCATTCCTCCTTCACAGAGCATCTTTCCCTCCAGAGCTTTTGGAAACATCAGCACAAAGTTGAAAAGATGTCCCCTGCATCCTGCCACGCACATGGCTCTGGGTGATATGGGAAGAATTAGGCCCTTCTGAGCTCTTATCTGTGTCTGTCCAGCTTTAGTTAGATTAGAATTTATCTACTTCAGTTAATCCTGAAACAACACTCATGGGCTGGGGTGGAGTGGGCTACAATGGAGCATGGCAGCTGCTGGGCCCTAGTGTTATTCTGGGGACGATTGACTCTGCTTAGAAGGACCTTCCTCTGCATCACCTCCTTGTATTCTCACTCCCACTGAACCTGTTCTTCAATCCAGTGAGATGCCTTGTTTCTTTGTACCTTTGTGTTTTCCTGACCAATCAGCCCTTTCTGCTTTCACTCCCTTCAGGTCCAGCTAGACCCTGGGGTCCTCTCCTCCACTGCTGCTGTGCTCATGCCCCCAGCTCCCTTCCCCTTGTCCCCCGATCCTGCATGGCAAGCCCAGAGGCCATGCCCACAGGATGGTGGTCTTGGGTGAGTGGCACAGTTTCATGCTATTTGCAGCTGACACACTTCTCAAAACCCTCATCTGTGTACTCAGCATGCCCACCAGGCCCCCTCCTTGGCCCCCAGACAGCTCTCTTTCCCTCTGCCCTGAATAACCAGGTCCGGTCTTCCTCGCTCCTCCCAGCTCCTTCCTCACTCTTAGCCTTTTACTTTGTGGAGAAAAATTGGAACCATCAGACATCATCTCTCTCAGTTTCTGCCTCCCCATTTGTCTTGTTTTTCTTCCTAGAGGAAGGGGTGTTTATCAGTGAGAGAGCTCCAGACTGCGAGTGCAGAAAATCCCAATTTAATGTGGTTTTTGTCCTGGAAGTCCAGATGGAGGGCAGGCTCCAAGGCGGGCTGATCCAGTGGCTCAGCCGTCTCATCAAAGATCCAGGGTCTTTTCATCTCTTTGCTCTCATCCAGATGTTGGCTTCATCTGGGAGATAGTGGCCCTCATGGTTATAGGAATGGCTGCCAGCAGCAGTTGGGGCTACATGCATCCTCATTCACTCTGAGTGGGAGAAAGAGATGGATTCTTGCAGCTCTCCCAGAAGAGCGGGAGCCTCCTTTCTTGAAGTTCCACCAAGTGCCTTTTTAGGCCTCATTGGCCAGATCTGGGTCACATCCCCATTCCTGGACCAATTACTGTGTCGGAGGAGCCAGGCTTTTCTCAGCTAGAGCATCTTCTCCTCTGCGCCAGAGCTGGATCTGGGAAGAAGGAAGGGGAATGGACTTCAGGAGAGGACCCACTGCATCCCTTCCCAGACATTTCTTATGAATGTGGGTCAGTTGAAAAACATGCAAAGTTGAGAATTATGTTTTATGGGCAGACTTACTGAGAACTTAAGCCTGGGCTATGGCCTCTCTTATAGCTCTGAGGGACTGTTCTAAAGAGGTAAGGGATGTGCCAAGGATATATAGAAGCTTTTGCAAACAAACACAAAAACCAAAAAAACAGGTAGTTGGAAGGTGATCAAAAGATTGTTATTAATTAAAGGAAAACAACTATCTCAAATTAATGAATTTATCACTTGTGTGTGTATGAGAAGATGCAAGAGTCTAGGCTTATTGAAATCATTCTTCTGACATGCACCTTAGCGCCCTAGACCAGTATCCTATTCCTTCTCATCTTGAGTCCCCTGAGGGTGCACCATTGCGGGTAGCTGCAGAGGTTGCTGGCTGGGTAGCCTCAACATCCTTTGTTTACTGGCATGATAAGCAACACTGTCCACACTCAGAACCAAAGACTCTGCTGCCTGTTCAGACTCTGTACCACCTCTCTGAATTCCTCTTTGACCAGCTGCATTGTTCAGCTTGTTTCTACCAGTTCTTTCCCATCAGCATTTCCAACTGCTTTAGTTTTCACTTTCTCAGAAGGAAACAACACCTGAGGTCTTCTCAAGCCACTGTAATCCTATTTTCTCTTCCCCTGCAGAAGGAGGGTTGTTGACATGCTCAACCTGCTGTAGTCTTTTCCTAGTATTATACTGAAGTTCATCTTTTAAAAGTAGTTTTTTAATATAATTGTAAAAGAAACATGTACCTCTATGCTCAGAGCAGCACTATTCACAAGTCACAGCACGGAAACACCCTAAATGTCCATCGACAGATGAATAGAGAAAGCAGATGTGGGGCATGCGTACGATGGAGCACTGCTCAGCCTCAAGAAGGAAATAATGCCATTTGCAGCAACATAGACGCAACTAGAGATGATCCTCCTGAAGTGAAGTAAATCAGAAAGAGAAAGACGCATACTGTATCACTTGTATGTGGAATCTAAAATATGGCACAAATGAGCCTGTCTACAAAACAGAAAGAGGCTCCTTGACATAGAGAACATGCTTCTGGTTGCCAGGGGGGAAGTGGGGAGGGAGAGATGGACCGGGAGTTTGGGGTGGGTATATGCACACTCTTACATTTAGAATGGATAAACAACAAGCTCCTAATGTATAGCACTGGGAACTATATCCAATCTCCTGTGATAAACCATAATAGAAAAGAATATAAAAAAAGAATATGCATGTGTAAAACAAAGAACAAGTTTTTATAAAAAATTCATTTTTGTAGTAGTGTCCATACACAGACCTAGAACAAAACTCAAAAGCTACAAAATGTTAAATAATCAAAAGTGAGTATCCTCACTACCTCATCACCCCAGCCTCCCCTACCCCAGGGTTGACCTCTGTTAACCATTTTCTGGTGCCTCTGCCCTCTTATCCGAAGGCGCCATGACTCGCTCTAATTCTCATGGTCTAGGACATTGTGCACAGAGTAGAAACTTTGCACTCATATTAAGCTCACGGAGCCTGGCTCAGTAATAGTTCTGTCAATCGTCAACCTCCCCTTCTGTTCTGTAATTTCGACTTTCCTTCTTTTGGTGGCTTTTCTCTTTTAACCTTTTAAAAATATTCCCAGACCGTGGGACCCCTCTCTAACTTGTCTGCTTTCTCTTCTTCCTTAAATACCCTGTGACTACCTTCTGTGACCCCCTTCTCACTGCCGTTTCCTGTCTAATCCCTGGGCAGCCTGACATGGTCCTCACTGCTCCGGTAAAACATCTCAGAGCTCTCTCTGTCTCTGGAAGTGATACCTCCCTTGTGTGAATTTCCATGGCCCTTTAATGATCACTTCTTTTGTGACCTTCCATTCTCTGACTTGAATAGAACTGTCCGTGCGCCTCCTTCATCTTAGCATCCCCACAGCATCTGACCTGGTGCCTCAAACACCATGTGTTCTCATTGTGTGGCAGTTGGCTCAGTGATGGGGTGATTCAGAGACTGTCTAGTCATCGTGTACAGCAATCCAGAGCTTGTGTGGATTAGTGAAAATGCAGAGGAAGAGAAACCTGCAGTGACTTGAGGCTGGCTGAAGCGGGGAGGGAGGAACAGGCTCTCAGCTGCAGTCAGCCCTTTGGTTTCAGAGGATTTGTCTGAGGCAGCAAAGACTCCCAGGATTTCCAGCATGTCACGCTGGGTGCCTGATAGAATTTGCGGAGCCCCTGGCCTTTGCCCGGAAGTTCAGAGCACAGTCTGTCAAGTGAGGCTGGTGGTTGGAGTCTAGCACAGGACATGAGGATCCAGGTCAGGGTGGGACGGCCAGGTGGAAATGCCCAGTTGGCATTCCTTCCTGGGTCTAGAGCTTGGAGGAGAGGACAGCTCACCGTGCACGATGTTGGAGCCTTCAGCACAACGGTGGTCTTGGAAACCTTAAGGAGAGGCACCCCTCCCCTACTCGGGGAATACGGGGAGAAGAGAAGACCAGGGGCACAGGATTGAGCATGGGGGAACGTGCACCACCAGGGTGCAGGATGAAGAGGGAAAGCGGTGAAGGGTGAAAAGGAAATCTCGCTGTGAGGTGAGGGAAGACAGGGAAGGAGTGAATTTTAGAAAGGTCCTCTCAAGTATCAAACAGGAGTGAGGTCCAGGAGAATGCAGCCTAGGGAGAGCCCTTGAAGTTGGTGAAGATCTGAGATGACCTGTAATGAGGCAGAGAGGTTTGTAGTGAAACCCAGATTACAGATGAACTGGAAGGGCGAGTGGGGAGAGCAGACGCAGCCTGGAGTTGTGGGGTGTCGGCTGATCTGGGGGCAGTGGGTGCAGAGTGTCCTGGAGGGCAGACAGCAGAGGACACCCGGCTCTGTAGTGAGGGCCCCAGAAGGGAGCAGGGTGTACGCCCAACTCTGTACAAACTGTAGAGTTCTCATCTACTCAGAGCATTCCTCGGATTTTTATATCTATCTGAAGTGTTTCTGTTTTGGATAACATACATTCACATGATTCAAAATTTTAAAGAATTTCTCACACGCACACAAAAACTTGATCCTGAGAAGTCCTCTTCTCTCCCAGCTACTCTGTTCTCGTGGTCCAAGGCAACTACCTTTACTGGTTTCTTGTCGGTCCTTCCAGAGAGATTCAAAACATATACAAGTATTTTTTTTCCTTCAGCCATTGCCCCGCCATCCTTTTTTTTTTTTAACATAAACTAGAGCACATATCTTACACTGGTCTGTATTTTGCTTTTCTCACCCAACAATGTATCTTGGAGATCAGTCCCTTTCCAGTACATAAAAAACCTCCTTGTTCTTTTTTTATAGCCATGTAGCATTCCATTTTCAAAGTATACCATAATTATTTAACCAGCCTACTATTGATAACGTGTACTTTATATTCAGTCTTTTGCTGTTACAAGCAAGGCTGTAATAAACCTGAGTCATTTCACTTATGTATGTGCTTTAAAAATGAATTCCCCCCCCATGCCCAACAGAGTATTTGCATGTTGAATGTTTCCAAGCTGTTCTCCACAAAGGGTGCCTGTTCTTCTCACCCTCCAGCAACATATGAACATGTCTGTTTTCCCATGCCAGCCAATGTGTGGTCGAACTTACTGATTCTTGTAAATGAGTGAAAAACATTAGGTTGTCCTTCCTGACTTTGCAATCATCGTACCCCTCCTTGGAGTGGGAACCTAGCACTTGCCCTCATACCTTCCACCTTGAAGTTCTATGGTGATTTTACATTTTTTTCTACCCTCCTTATCTCAAAACAAAAAAAATTTTTTTTCTGAGTTGGCAGAGCATGTGTTCTTAATCTCGGAATCCCATCATCTATTCGCGAGCTCCAGACACTTAGCTTCTCTGCATCCAGGACAGAGAGCAGGCTCATTTTGTGACGATAAGTTGGTCCCCAATTAGTTTTTGAGTCACTTTGCTGTTCTGTCTGTCCCTTTTCTGCGTCTTGAAACTATTCCTGTTCCTTTGTTCCTTAAAATGGCACCTCTGCAGGGCTGAATATATGATGCATTTTATCAAAAGTTCAAGACAGCAGGGCACAGCAAGACAACTGAAATGGAATGTTAGACACTCTAGAAACTTGTTGCCCACCCCTCCGCTAGACACACCTCACCATCTCCTTTCTCTGCATACTTCAGCCTCATAGGCTACATGCACGTTCCCCTTTCCTCCCATTTCCTCTGCTTTCTGCAAGTTCTCACCCTGAAAGTTTCAGCTACTGAATTGCAGAGGATTTTAGCCATCTCTTTGACTTGTTTTTTTAGCAACGTCCCACTCTTTGCGACCCCATGGACTGACTATACAGTCCATGGAATTCTCCACGCCAGAATATGGGAGTGGGTAGCCTTTCCCTTCTCCAGAGGATCTTCCCAACCCTTTGTATTTAAAGTGGATTCTTGAGGCAACGTAGAGTTGAGTCTTGATTTTTGGTCCACTCCAACAATCTTTATCTTTTAATTGATGCATTTAGACCATTAACATTCAAAGTGATCACTGATACAGGTGGATTAATATTTGTTATTGTTTTCTATTCACTGACTTTGTTCTTTGGTCCTATTTTTGTCTTCCACGCTTCTGCCTTTTGTGATTTAAACTGAGTATTTTATATGGTTCCATATTCTCTTTTTTCTTAGCATATTGGTTATACTTCATTTTTTTAAACTTTTTTATTGGTTGTGCCAGAGCATGCAGTATACATTTACAACTAATTCAAATCCACTTTCAAGTAATAACTGTACCACTTCACACGTCGTGTGAGTACTGTAGAATAACAATAATCCCATTCCTCCTTCTTGTCCTGCGGATCGGTGCCGTCATTCATTTCACTTATGTATGTGCATTTACATAAACGTAAATATATACACAAGCATAAATAATTCAGTACTTTGTTGCTGTTATTATTTTATTTAGATTAATTAAGAATAAGAAAAATAAAGTTTGTATTTTACCTTGACTTAATCCATCTTCCTTTCTTTAGGTAGATCTGAGTTTCTCACCTGTAATATTTTTCTTCTCTCTAAAGAAATTCTTGTAATATTTCTTGCAAGGTAGGTCTACTACAAATTCCCTCAAATTTTTGTTTGTCTAAGAAAGTCTTTATTTCTCCTTCACTTTGGAAGGATAACTTCACAGGGTACAGAATTCTAGGTTGGTAAGGTTTTCTTCTTGACACATGACATATTTCACTCCACTCTCCTTCCTTGTATGGTTGTTGAGGAGAAGTTGGATATAATTTTTATCTTTGTTCTGCAGGTAAGGTTTTTCCCCTGGCTTCTTTCAGGGTTTTTATCTTTGCTTTTCTGTAATTTGAAAATGGTATGCCTGAACATCATTTTTTGGGACAGGCATCTATCTTGTTTGGCATTCTCTGAACTTCCTAGATCTGTGGTTTGGTGTCTTGACGTTAGTTTAGGGAAATTTTTATTCATTATTATTTCAAATATATCTCATGTTCTTTTCTCTCTTCCTCCTCTTTCTGGTGTTCTCGTTACATGAGTGTTACACCATTTGTAGTGACCCACAGTCCTTGGGTATTCTCTTCCTTTTTTCAGTCTCTCTTCTCTTTGCTTTTCAAGTTTTCGGGGGTTACTACTGAGATATCCTCAGTTTTAGGGATTCTTTCCAGGGCCGTATCTAGTGTACTAATAAGCCCATAAGAGGCATTCTTCATTTCTGTTACATTGTGTTTGATCTCTAGCATTTCTTTTTTATTCTGTCTCAGGATTTCTCTCAATTTCTTACACTGCCCATCTGTTCTTAGATGTTTTCTACTTTATCCATTAGATCCTAATCATAGTAATCATAGTTGTTTTAAATTCCCAGTCTCGGTAATTTCAACACTCCTGTTATGTCTGGTTTTGATGCTTCTCTCTTTTTCCAGATTGTGTTTTTTGTCTTGTTATGGCTTGTCGTATTTTCTTGATCTCCAGACATGATGTATCATATGAAAGGAACTGCTTTAAATGGGCCTCACGTGGTGGGGGGGGGGGTGTAGGGGGAGGGGACACATTCTACAGTCCCGTGATCGAGTCTCAGTCTTCTGGTGAGCCTGTGGCTCTGCACTATGAACCACAGAAGTATTTTTCAGCTTTTTTTCCTTCCCCTCTTAGGTGGGGGAGTATGGCTGGTGTGGGCTAGAGTTGGGTGTTTCCCTTCTCCCAAATGGATTCTCGAGTAGCCTGGGGTTTTGTACAGTTGACCCTTGAACAGTACCAGGGTTAGAGATGCTGACTGTCTGTATAGTTGAAAATCTGCCTATAACTCATAGTCCACCCTCCATACACACAATTCCTCCATATCCACAATTCTGTATCCACAGATTCAACCAGCCATGATTGTCTAGTACAGTGATAATTTAGAATTGAAAAAAATCCACATATAAGCACTGTTCAAACCCATGTTGTTCAAGGGCCAACTGTTTTTTCCTACCCTGCAGTCAGTTAGGGTCTAATAATACCCCAGCAGGTTAGGGTCTGGTTAACTAGTTTCCTGTAAGGGCAGTCTCCTTAGGAAATACAAAGCACTGGTGTATTTCAAGAGTGATGCTTTTACCCAGTCTTGTTGGAAACATGAGAGGAAGTGTCTCCAGTATTTACTGTGAGAACCTGGTCAAGCTCCTGGAGGTAAATGTCACAAAACTGAGAGGGGCTTCCTGTGACTGGGTCCCTCTGGGGTTTCTAGGTCTCAGAGGTGTCCACGCTGAGCCCCCAGTCACTCATCTGTTACAGGTCAGACTTTCCTGTTGGTTGATGCTGCGATTCCCACTCTGGAGTGTCTGCTCCGCCGAGTTATTCTCTGCATTAGTCCCTCTGTTTCTCCAGTCATGGGGGCAGCAGTTCGCCTCATGTTCTCACCTCTCTTAAGGATCCTACAGGAGTTGGTTTTAGTTAGCTTTTCAGTCTGGTTAGCTGTTTTATTTGTCAGGGTAGAGCGGCAGCTTTCAAGCTCCTTACGTGTGAAGTGGAAAACCAGAAGCCTTCATCTCTTTGATTTGCAGTTTCCTTTCAGAACGTGCCTTGATGCCTCATGTAACATGAACAGACACAGGTGAAATGGTCTAGCAAAGTCATTTTTCTCAAAAATGAAGTTCTTTCCCAACGAGGAACTCAGTTGTTAATATGTCAGCATTTTCACCCATATCTTGTCTCTTGGTATCAGTTTTGCAAGGGAATGTTGTCTAAACGAAATTTGAAAGCACTTTCAGTCAGACAGTATGTAAGCCAGGTTTACAAGTGTGTGTATATCATTAATTATTAAAATGGAAAAAGTGACTTGGCTCCTTACAGATAAGGAAGCTGTTTCTTAACCTCATGCCTCTTTTAAAGCTAACAGAAACCTATGATCCTCGTTATTTTCTGTAATGTAGTAATTTAGTACTTAATCTTAGGAATACCATAAATATTCAGCCTCATAAGGAGATTGCTTGTTTCCTTTTCCAAGTGAAAGAAGCAACAAATATTTGATCAGCCTCATAAGGAAATTGCTTGTTTCCTTTTCTGAGTGAAAGAAGAAGCAAATATTTGATCAGACTTGTATTTTGGCTGTTCAGTAGAGATTTCTCTAAAGACTGTCTTTCTGCTTTTTTGTGTATGATACTGTCAAAAATAAAAATTAAAAGCTAGACTTGTAACCCAGAAGGCACTAACTGGACTAAACGGCCTGTTGTCAGCTGGGCATTGTGGCCACAAGCTTAGAACTACATTTCCCAAAGTTCCATTTCATGTGTGAACTTGGCCAGTGAGAGGCGCTCCTGGGAGATTTGGAGGCTGAAGAAAGAAACTTATTCAGAGAGCACAGTTGCTCTTCCAGGCTTCAGGCTGCAGATGCTTTCCTGGTCTTGGCTTCCAGGCAAACTCTGGAGAATCACTTGCTTAATTGCAGTAGGAGATGGTCAGTGACGGCTTCTCTGGCTTAAGCTCCCCAGTGGTTGCAGTGGTGATGTAAACCTCTGATTCCCCGTGTTAAAACTCTGTGCTTAGAACACATTACTGAATCCTGACTGGCACCTTGAGCAGTTTATAAGTTATGTAACAACAGTAGTGCAAAGTCAGGGAGAGAGGAAGTGGAAGTATACTGTTGTAAGGTTCTTATGTTTGAACTGGTATAATGTTATCTCAGTCATGACTTAGCGACTGAACAACTCTCATGAACACAGATGCAAACATTTAAAATAAGATTTTAGCAAATAGAATCAACAGTATATGTAAAGGATAATACATTATGACCAAGTGAGGTTTATCCTAGGAATGAAAGGTGTCATTGTATCAACGGACTTTAAAAAGAAAAATATCACATGATCATCTCAATAGACACAGAAAAGGCACTTGACAAAATTAGACCACTTATGATTTTAAATGTAAACAAAATATGGATAAATGGAAATATCCACATCCTAATAAAGGATATCTACAAAAAAATCTACAGCCATGGTGAAAGAAGAAACTTTATCCCCACAGATTAAAAGGTAAGCAAGATTGCCCTCTCTTACTGCTCCTATTCAAAATCATACCCACCCAGGGCAGTCAGGCAAGAAAAATGAGTAAAGCACATACAGATTGGAAGTAAAATCATTTCTAGTCACATCTCACTCTATGGTCTATGTGGAGAATGTAATAGACTTACAAAAAGCTGCTGGAAGTAATAAGTGAGTTCAGTAAGATTGCAAGATGCCAAGTCAGTATACAGAAATCAGCTGTATGTCTATATATGCACAATGAGCAATTGGAAGTGGAAGGTAAAGCATCATTTCATTTATAAATAAAATTTATAACAGCACTAAAAATCATAAAAATTTAAGTATAAATTTAACAAAAATGTGTGCAGAATCTATCCACTGAAACTGACAGAATGAAAGAAATCAAGGACCTAAATAAATGTATATATATATGCCATATTCATGGATTAGAAGATTCATTTTACTGAAGATGTTGGGTTTTTTTCCTCAAACATATCCATAAATTCAATATAATCCCACTCAAAACTCTGGCAGGAATTTTTATTTTACTTCATTTTATTTATCTAGTCATCGGTTCTAAAATTTATATGTAAAGGCAGGAGAACCATAATTTTTAAAAAGAAAATGAATTCATGGTGATGGACTTCCATACTTACCATAAAACTATAGTGATCAAGACAGCTTCCCCAAGGTACAAAGGCATTTCAACAGAACAAGGTTGGTCTTTCTCAATAAATGATATCAGGACAATTGGATAGTGTATGCAAATAAAACAAAACAAAAAAGCTTGATGGCTTCCAGAGAAGATGACCTGTGAGCTGGGTTTAAGGACCCAGTATATTTAAAGACAGGCCTGGCATCTCCTGCCTAGTTGTAGATAGTTGATACAGCCTGTGGAATAATCAGACACCTCACCAGTGGAGATTTATAGATGGCAAATAAACACATGAAAGAGTGCGCAACATCATTAGTCATTGCTGCTGCTGCTGCTGCTGCTGCTGCTGCTGCTGCTGCTAAGTCGCTTCAGTTGTGTCCGACTCTGTGCGACTACATCGGTGGCAGCCCACCAGGCTCCCCTGTCCCTTTCGCCAGGCAAGAACACTGGAGTGGGTTGCCATTTCCTTCTCCAATGCGGGAAAGTGAAAAGTGAAAGGGAAGACGCTCAAGTGTATCCAACTCTTAGCGACCCCATGGACTGCAGCCTTCCAGGCTCCTCCATCCGTGGGATTTTCCAGGCAAGAGGACTGGAGTGGGGTGCCATCGCCTTCTCCGCATTAGTCATTACGGAACTGCAAATAGAAACTTCGATGAGAGACCACAGCCCACCTATTACAATGGCTAACATGGAGAGAGGAGGAGACCTGGTGATACCAGGTGCTGGCGAGAATGCAGAACCACTGGACCCCTCAGACCTCAGTGACAGAATGCAGACCAGTATAAACGCACTGTTTCAAGTGGAAGCCAGACCCAAAGACGGCATATTGTGATTTCACTTATATGATATTCCAGAAAAGGCAAAACTACTGGGATGGTAGACAAGTCGATGGTTGCCTGGCAGGGGAAACAGTTGACTGCAAAGAGGTATGGGTAATTTTGGAGGGGATGATAGAACTGTTCTGTATCTTGATTGTGGTATGTATGTAAGTGTGTGTTGGTCAGAACCCATAGAACTGTACACAAAATGGGTAATCTTCATTATATGCAAAAAAAAGAAAAAATCTAACTGATAGCATCAGGAAAGCCTTCATATGGTTTAAGATGCCCAAGTCTTGAAAGCTTTGAAGGCATCCCCCTGTGGATGGAGGGAGAAGCTCCTTCCAGGCAAAATATAAAGGTATACTTTGGAAAAAAAACAGTTTGGCAGTTTCTCACAAAGTTAAGCCTACACTTGCCCTATGACACAGCAAACTCATGCCCAGGTATTTACCCAAGTTAAATGAGAACTCTGCTTACATAGAAAGTAGGACATGACTATCTATAGCAGCTTTATTCATAATTGAATTAATTATTAATTCATCTGAACCAGAAGCATCATGTTCTTCAGTTGCCAAATGGATAAACAAGCTATTATGACTAGTACTCAGTAATATAAAGAAATGATTGATACACATGACAACACAGATAAAAAATGCATTGTTTTAAGTGGAAGCCAGACCCCAAAGACGGCATATTGTGATTTCACTTATATGATATTCTAGAAAAGGCAAAACTACTGGGATGGTAGACAAGTCGATGGTTGCCTGGCAGGGGAACTGCAAAGAAGTATGGGTAATTTTGGAGGGGATGATAGAACTGTTCTCTATCTTGATTGTGGTAGGTATGTAAGTCTGTGTTGGTCAGAATCCATAGAACTGTACACGAAATGGGTGATCTTTATTATATGCAAAAAAAAATCTAACTGATAGCATCAGGAAAGCCTTCATATGGTTTAATTTGCCCAAGTCTTGAAAGCTTTGAAGGCATCCCCCTGTGGATGGTAGGGAGAACGTCCTTCCAGGCAAACACAGGATTTGCAAAGACTGGGAGGGAGCGAACAGTCCTTTGTGTTCTCGGAAGGTCGAAAGCCTGAAGTTGTAAAGTGGAGGAGGTGACTGAAAGGCAGTGCTGGAGAAGCAGGCTGGAGCTGGGTTGTGGAAGGACTCGTGTTTGGTAAAACATGGTCTTGGATTGTTTTTCCCCTTCAGTTGTTTTCTTACAAACTGTCTCATGGTTTGGGCTGCTGTACAGTGCCACAGAAATTCTCTTGAAGTTCAGAGTCCAGAAGTCTGAGATCAGGCTAAGATATGGGGGGCCCCCTTTGTGGGCTGCAGACTGCTGACTCCTCATTATGTCCTCATGTGGGCAGAGAGCAGGGAGAGGAGTCAGGCTGTCTTGTGACTCTTAGAAAAGTGCCAGCCCCATTCGTTGGGGCTCCTCCCGCATGACTTCGTCTCACCCTGATTACCCAGAGGCCCCACCTGCTACTGCCATCATATTGGGGGACAGGGACCCTAGTATGCCTTTTGAGGGATACAGTCATTTAGTCTGTAACAGCTGGGAAAATGAAGAGCTTTAATCAGGGGAAGGACTTAGTTCTCATCTGAAGCATCTGCTCTGGTAGCCCAGGGTACCAGCCACGGGAAGGGTGAGACCAGGGGAGGATTTATCAGATCGTTAGGCAGGACGCAAAGAAGTCCTGGGCCAAGACCAGAGCAGTGGATGCAGGAAGGGGGGCAAACTCTGTAGGAAATGGTGACACCCAGATGACAAAGGGGAAGAGAAGGGGAATCTAAGGGGGACATTGGAGTTTCTGTGCTTGGAGGCATCCAAAAAGAACTGGGTTTGAAATTTATATAGAGAGAGGATTTTTATCAGTTTGGATTATAGTAAGTTGCTATATAACTTGAAAAACTTGAGTTGATTTTTCATTCTAATACTATATGCATTGTACCCAGATAATGAGTAGGCTGTCACAGTAGGGTGAGAGTGACATGAGCTGGAACCCAGAAAGCCAGGGTGGTGAGGAGTCTGAATAAGCTGACCGTGTGCCCATGTGCCCCGTCCCCCCGAATCTCACTGAGCACTGTCACTTCTGTGTGACTGTCCGCTGCGTCAGATTTGTACGTCCACAGGAGGAGAAATTTAGGGAGGACAGAGGTACCAGCTTAGGGCTGGGTACAGCTTCAAGATGAAGATCTTTCATTAGGGGGGAGGTGGCCTAGAAGTGGGTGGAGAGCCAAGTGTGCAAGGAGCCTTTTCCATGGATGACACAGGTCAGAGCAGCCACAGAAATATTTTGGGGGAAGCCTTCTCTCCAACCCTGCATTTCAGGGAGTCTCATTCCCCTTCCCTGCTGTGGCTTCTGTGATCTGTGTTGGCTCCTGGCTTGCTTATCTGGTCCCTGACTGGTCCTGCCCACGTGTCTGTTTTGCTGTTCTATGCTATCTGCCCAGACTGTTTCATCTGGGGGGTGTTCTTTTAGATTTTAATAAATGTTTATTGGATTTTAAATTTTGTCAGAATGAAAAATATTTGGTCTTTTCAGTTGATATTGTACTCAAGCCAAACAAGCTCAGCATCCATACATGGCAGGGAGGAAACAAATACTCAAGTTAAACATTGTAAGTATGAGCCTGGACCATTTTTAAACCGCACCTAATCCCGTGTGTTTCAGCCCGAGAGGAAGTTTGGCGTGGTGGTGGTCGGCGTCGGCAGAGCCGGCTCCGTACGGATCCGGGACCTGCGGAGTCCACACGCTTCCTCAGCGTTCCTGAACCTCATTGGCTTCGTGTCCAGGTGGCTTTGCTTTGTGCCCTGTAATTCCCTGGGAGCTGGGTGCAATGGATTAGGGTTCTCCAGACCCCAGAGAGAGCAAGCCAGCTCTGGGGTCATTCCAGGGAACTGTGCAGGGTCAGCCCCACAAGATCTCAGACAGGTCTGGGAACTAAACAGTGCTGGCCCCGCAACTGGGATGTGCAGTGAGTCATCCTATAGGGGACTGCCAAGGCAGAGGCGGGGAAGGTGAGCACAGGGCCTGACGGTGACAGGAGGGGCGCAGTGAACACACGTGGGCTGGCCTGAAAGAAGGCTTTAGGTGTGTTCCATCAGTTAACTATGACAGCCTTCCAGGGCCCTGGGCTTTGTAAGCCTGACCAGTTATTTGACATCAATGCCAATATCAACCTACTTGACAGATCCAGAAGCTGAACTGCAGAGAGGTTAAGTAATTTGCCTGTCACACAGCTGGAGAAGTGGAAGAGCTGGACGACGGTGCACGTCTATCCGATTCCAAAGCCCGGCTTTTACATACCGTGTATTCATTTCCCCTTTGATAATTCCGAACCCTGCTTTTAAGGATTATCATTTATCTCCTGTAACTCAGCCAAAACCTAACTTTAACTGCGTTTCTTCTTCCCTTACTCACCCTCAGCTCCTTCTTGACCCCCACCACTTCCACACACACTACTTAACGAAACTCACACCATGTAACATCAGTTATCAGCAGTCATTGTGAACCTGAGGTAGGCCCTATATCAGCCCAGGCATTGGGGCAGAGAGCAAGTCAGGCAGGTCTCTGCTTTTTAGTGCTTTAGACAAATCACCTAAATATTAGTACTTAGACCAGCATAAGTAACCATCATGATGGTCCATGTAGAAGTTCTTTCATATTTTAATTTATGGGACCTGCTTTCTTCCAGTTTGCCTGTCTCAGAACCTAGCCCTTCCTTAAGGACTTAAAGTGAATTTGGGGGCACAGAGGCAACCCAGAAGTGCTGGCAACATGCCTTTGGTCAGTCTTCCCCTCGCAGGAGGATTCTAAGGGAGCAGCACAGATGGGAGACTTGATATCACGATTAGCAGCTCCCCCTGCTCCCCTGCCTGCATATGGGATCTCACGTACAAGGGCTCCGGGCTGAAGGGGGGCTTCTGCTTCCCCATCAGCCCTCCTCTGCAAGCTGGTGCTATGCCTGACCTACCCAGGTCCCATAGGATGGCCATCATCCTCCCTTCCTCTCGCTTTACCACCCCTCTGCTGTTACCACACTGTCCCCTCGCCACATGCTCTGTTCCTCACAACCTACCTGCTAAGACCTGTCACCTCCCCAGGAATCCTCTTCTGAAACCCTGAACTGGGTGTTCCTTGCCTTCCTGGAACCTCCCACTTGTACCCCTGGCACAGCATTCCTCTGGTTATTTTTATTTGGCCATGTTGCATGGCCTGTGGGATCTTAGTTCCCCAACCAGGCGTCAAACCCGTGCCTCCTGCATTGGAAGCACAGAGTTTTAGCCACTGAACCACCAGGGAAGACCCCGCCTCCTGTTATTCTTGTGTTGTAGTTATGTAGTCTCTTCCTCCCTCTACCAGACCAAGCTTGCTAGAAGCTGAGGACTTTAGTTCATTCCCCACTGTTGCAGAATCCAGTAATCGAGAAACCAAGCACCACCCTTGGAGAATTGGAGAGCTCAGGTTTATTATGCCGATGAGCCCGCAAGAGTCAACACTACAAGCTCTGAGCCCCAGATAAAGGGGTTACAGAGTTTTTGTAGACAGACTATAGTGGGCAAATCTAGCTGCTAATAGGGTGGTTTAAGGGGTTTCATGAGAGTGGGAACAGCAGTCAAGATGGGGAGGGGGATGTTTGACCTTTACATGGACAGGCATGATTAAGCAGGTTTGCAGGGTTGGGCAATTGCAAACAGCAGGACAAGGGTGAGTGAGATAAGCTCCAGTTCCTAGTGTTGTAAGTCTTTCTGAGACTACGTGACCTATGTGATCCAGACTTTGCAAGGAGCAAGCTGAGTCACAGAGGCAGAACGAGGAGGAGGTTATGTAAAATTTTAACCTTTCCTCTTCACCACAGCTTCCCTACTTAGGGAAGGCACAGGGAGGCAAGCAAGAGGCATTGGTCAGACCAAACAGTGCAGATGGGGTGGCCCCCACAGGAAAGAACCTACCAGAATGTTTTTCAGCAGCCAAACTCCCCCAGCTGCCCTCTGGCTGCTCCCACTCAAGGGGGCTCTGCACTGCCCTCAAGCCTCCTGCCAGCTGCCCTGTTTCCTCTGTGACAACCTATGTTGGAGGATTGCTCCTCTGCTCCAGCCTCGGCCCCGGGGCAGCGTGCAGCCAGCACTCTCAGCTGTTCTAAAGCAGGGGTCCTTCTTACTGTGTGGGAGTCAAGGCTCAGGCTCCTGTCCTGCCCCTACTACAGTCAGCTGTGGAGCCCCTGCCTCTCTGGGCTTTGTCAGCTCGGCTATAAAGGAGGCAGTGACGCCCGCCTTCTGCTGGATGGACATAAGGCCATGATATACGTGAAGGAGCTCAAAGCCACACAGCACTGTGCCCCTCAGAGGTGTTAGTGTCTTGGATCTGGATTAGGTTTGACAGTCCTAGTGTCTGGCCAAGTGCTTGGAGCTGGCAGTGACCATAGAGATTACTTCTTAAGAGATAACAGGAGATCCATTCTTTTTATTTTAGAGATGACATAAATTCAAAGGCTCCCACATCATACAGGCTGTTAGCGGTGGTATCAGCACTCAATGCCAGTTCCAATTTCTTACTCTGTGCTGGAGGCTCTGTTTCCTACTCTGTGCTGGAAGTGCCCTGGAAATGAGATGGAAGAAATTGCTTTCTTCATTTCCAGAAACTGATCACCAGGACATTGTTGGGAGCTGGGGAGCAGGATGACACTCATTTATTCTCAGCCGATGTTCTGCCTGCTTTGAGTTCCACTTGTCTGTTCTTCTCAAACAGACGAGACCTGGGGAGCATTGATGAGGTGCCGCAAATTTCTCTGGAAGAGGCTCTTTCCAGTCAAGAGGTCGAGGTTGCTTTTATCTGCAGTGAGAGCTCCAGCCACGAGGACTACATCAGGTGGGTGTTCAAGTCCTCTGCTTGCACAGTAGTACAGGACGGTGAAAATGCCCGGGCTAGCGTCTTACACAGGGATCTTAATAATCAGTGGGATGGATCCAGAACTTTAAAAAATTATCGTCAAAATGTTAACTCTCAATATGGGTTATAAAGGTATAAGGACATGAAAAATATAGAACTAATATTTAGTTCACCATAATTAAAAACATTAGACACATAAAGAATTATAGTGCCTTATTTCATTGTAAAAATTTTATTGAGAGTAGTTTGACTAGTGCCTACCTTCTTAGAATCTGCCTACAATGTGGGAGACCTGGGTTTGATCCCTGGGTTGGGAAGATCTCCTGGAGAAGGGAAAGGCTACCCACTCCAGTATTCTGGCCTGGAGAATTCCATGGACAGAGGAGGCTAGCAGGCTATAATCCACCGGCCGCAGAGTCAGACATGACTGAGCGACCAACATTTGCCTTCTTCTCAGCGTATAAGTTAGGATATGGAGCCAATATCTTTTTTGTGCCTTGGAGAAATGCCATAATTCTTTCAGCTTCCAACATTTTATCCTTTGTACTTTAAACAACATGAAATCTCTCTGAAAATATCTCTAGGAGTTCTTTAATAGGAAGTGTTTTTTGCCATGAGTTGATTAAGGAAATAGTGGTGGCCTAGAAGATCATGGCATCTGGTCCCATCACTTCATGGGAAATGGATGGGGAAACAGTGTCAGACTTTATCTTTTGGGGCTTGAAAATCACTGCAGATGGTGACTGCAGCCATGAAATTAAAAGACACTTACTCCTTGGAAGAAAAGTTATGACCAACCTAGATGGCATATTCAAAAGCAGAGACATTACTTTGCCGACTAAGGTCCGTCTAGTCAAGGCTATGGTTTTTCCTGTGGTCATGTATGGATGTGAGAGTTGGACTGTGAAGAAGGCTGAGCGTCAAAGAATTGATGCGTTTGAACTGTGGTGTTGGAGAAGACTCTGGAGGGTCCCTTGGACTGCAAGGAGATCCAACCAGTCCATTCTGAAGGAGATCAGCCCTGGGATTTCTTTGGAAGGAATGATGCTAAAGCTGAAACTCCAGTACTTTGGCCACCTCATGCAAAGAGTTGACTCATTGGAAAAGACTCTGATGCTGGGAGGGATTGGGGGCAGGAGGAGAAGGGGACGACAGAGGATGAGATGGCTGGATGGCATCACTGACTCGATGGACATCAGTCTGAGTGAACTCCGGGAGTTGGTGATGGACAGGGAGGCCTGGCGTGCTGTGATTCATGGGGTCGCAAAGAGTCAGGCACGACTGAGCGACTGAACTGAACTGAACTGAAGATTGGGGAGGTCGTATTATATTCATAGAGTAAGAGAAATGAAATGTTTCCCCCACACATACCCTACCCCTGCCCCACCTTTGAATGCAAAGCCTTGAGCTCTCCACGCATTTGGTGGAATGGAGCCTGGAAGGAAGAGCCCCATGGAAGACCTGGCAGCCAGCAAGGCAGTGCCACCTGCCCCTAGAGCTCAGCTTTCCATTTAGGTCCTGACAATAAACTACAGCTAATTCCACAGTGCGGTTGCCCAGAAGTCAGCTGCTGTCTCTTTATTACACTCACTGTAAATGTGGACAGAAGCACCTTTATGTGGAGCCCCTTAAGCTTCTTTGGCACCAGAGAAGACCTGAACGAAGTAATCATATAATTCCCATACTTATCAATGTTTGTCCCCTAGAATATCTGGAGCATGAAAGCTGAACTTCTGAGCACAGTACTCTGGGTCCTTCCCTTACATCAGACTCCCAGCTCCTCTTAGGAACTCGTTTCTCTCTCTCTCCCCTCCCCTGCCACACAGAAACGCTGAAATTCACACCGTGTCTTAATGGACAAAGCCCCATAAATGCCCAAGCCCCTGCCTATGCTGCTTATCGTGAAACACCCTCATCCCCTGGCACCTGGAAAATGCCTGTTTACATTTCAAGACCCAGTTCAGAGCCTTAGTGAAATGTTTTCCAGTTGCCTCAGACAGAGCTGGCTGCCACGAGTTTTGTAGTCTTTATTTATAGCTGTCATGTGGTAATGGAGCTACTGGAGGTGATAGAGGGCAGTGGCACCCCACTCCAGTACTCTTGCCTGGAAAATCCCATGGACGGAGGAGCCTGGTAGGCTGCAGTCCATGGGGTTGCGAAGAGTCAAACACGACTGAGCGACTTCACTTTCACTTTTCACTTTCCTGCATTGGAGAAGGAAATGGCAACCCACTCTAGTGTTCTTGCCTAGAGAATCCCAGGGATGGGGAGCCTGGTGGGCTGCCGTCTGTGGGGTCACACAGAGTCGGACACGACTGAAGCGACTTAGCAGAGGTGATAGAATTCCAGTTGAGCTGTTTCAAATCCTAAAACATGATGCTGTGAAAGTGTTGCATTCAATATGCCAGCAAATTTGGAAAACTCAGCAGTGGCCACAGGACTAGAAAAGGTGAGTTTTCATTCCAACCCCAAAGAAAGGCAATGCCAAAGAATGTTCAGACTACCACACAATTGCACTCATCTCACACACTGGTAAAGTAATGCTCAAAATTCTCCAAGCCAGGCTTCAACAGTACATGAACTGTGAACTTCCAGATGTTCAAGCTGGATTTAGAAAAGGCAGAGGAACCAGAAATCAAATTGCCAATATCCATTGGATCATCGAAAAAGTGAGAAAGTTCCAGAAAAACATCTACTTATGCTTTATTGACTACGCCAAAGCCTTTGACTGTGTGGATCACAGCAAACTGTGGGAAATTCTTAATGAGATGGAATACCAGACCACCTGACCTGCCTCTTGAGAAATCTGTATGCAGGTCAACAAGCAACAGTTAGAACTGGACATGGAACAACACACTGGTTCCAAATTGGGAAAGGAGTACATCAAGGCTGTATAATGTCACCCTGCTTATTTAACTTACATGCAGAGTACATCATGAGAAATGCTGGGCTGGATGAAGCACAAGCTAGAATCAAGATTGCTGGAAGAAATATCAATAACCTCAGATGTGCAGATGACACCACCCTTATGGCAGAAAGTGAAGAGGAACTAAAGAGCCTCTGGATGAAAATATAAGAGGAGAGTGAAAAGTTGGCTTAAAGCTCAGCATTCAGAAAACTAAGATCCTGGCATCTGGTCCCATCATTTCATGGCAGATAGATGGGGAAACAGTGGAGACAGTAACAGACTTTATTTTGGGGGGCTTCCAAAATCACTGCAGATGGTGACTGCAGCCATGAAATTAAAAGACGCTTGCTCCTTGGAAGAAAAGCTCTGACCAACCTAGACAGCATATTAAGAGGCAGAGACATTACTTTTGTCAGCAAAGGTCCGTCTAGTCAAGGCTATGATTTTTCCAATAGTCATGTATGGATGTGAGAGTTGGACTATAAAGAAAGCTGAGCGCTGAAGAATTGATGCTTTTGAACTGTGGTGTTGGAGAATACTCTTGAGAGTCCCTTGGACTACAAGGAGATCCAACCAGTCCATCCTAAAGGAAATCAGTCCTGAATATTCAGTGGAAGGACTGATGCTGAAACTGAAACTCTAATACTTTGGCCACCTGATGCAAAGAACTGACTCATTTGAAAAGACTCTGATGCTGGGAAAGATTGAAGGCAGGAGGAGAAGGGGACGACAGAGGATGAGATGGTTGGATGGCATCACTGACTTCATGGACATGAATTTGAGTAAGCTCCAGAAGTTGGTGATGGACAGAAAGGCCTGGCATGCTGCAGTCCAAGGGCCGCAAAGAGTTGGACAAGACTGAGTCACTTTCAGTCGCTGCCGAAGGACTGCAGCACACCAGGCCTCCCTGTCCATCACCAACTCCCAGAGTTGGGAACTGTCTGTGGTAATAGACAATTTACCTGTTGACACGGCTGTATTTCTCCTCCAGAATAACTGGTAAACAGTACCTGGTTGGATATGTCAGTGGACGAATGGGTGAATGTTCAAGTGAGCACATAACTAGAAAGCCTTTCTCTTACTGCTTAATAGAAAATAGCTTGGATGCAGTTCATCCTCCCCATCCCCTGGCCCTGACTCTCATCTGCATTCTGTCATAACACATTTACCCGGAGACTTGTGGGCATTATTCACAGTCTGTCCTGCAGGGTACTTAAGCAAAGTTTAATTGAAGTGCATTTTATCTGTATTTATCCCTCTTTCCCAAAGGCAATTCCTGAATGCTGGAAAGCATGTCCTTGTGGAATACCCCATGACACTGTCTTGGGTGGCAGCTAAGGACCTGTGGGAGTTGGCCGAGCAGAAAGGTGATGTATGTTCTGTGCGTCTGGAGCGCACACCCTCTTACTAAGAATTCCTGCCTCTAAGACTTCTATGGTACCATCTTCATGCCTTATAAACAACCCTGTGTCAGATATGTTACTGGCCCAGGGGCTCCGAGCCCAGCCCCCCATACTGTCGGGTGGGGGTGTGTTTGTGGAGGAACACGGGGCAGAGGGAGGGATGGGAATTTGCAGACTTTTGTTCAAGATTTACCAGCTTCTTTTACTCTAATGAAAAATATGAATTAGCTTCTACTTATGCTAATATTATCTTGCTTTTATTCATGTGATACTTGTATTGCTAATGGAAAAATGCCTAGATTAGGGTAACTGATTGTCTGATGTACACAGTTTATAGTTTTTGTTGTTTCTCAAGAGGAGCACTGTTTATTAATACTGGGAACTTGGAAACTCTTCTAAGCATATGTTATTTTGCTTAATTCTCTTAGAAATCCTTGGAGGTAGGTATTTTCTCTAGCTTATGTATAGGAATCCATGGCTCACAGAAGTCAAAAATTTTCTACCAGAAATGGAGCATAACCTTCAAAAATTGTATGCCTGTAATTTATATAATATTGTACATCTACTATACTTTTTAAAAAAGTTTTGTACCAGGTCACAAAGCTAGTAATGTGACCACTAAATGAGAGGTAGAGATTTGATTTCAATCCTTTTGGGCTCTGAAGTCCACGTTTTTCCCTCTGAGCCTTGCTGAACACCACAACTAGAGAGAGACCCACATGCCACCAGTAAGACCTGATGCAGTCAAATATAAAGAAATATTTTTTAAAAGGCATGTAGTCCAATGGAATAGAATAGAGAGCCCAGAAACAAACCCTTGTGTATATAGATGGTCAAGTGATCTTTGACAAGGGTCTTTGAGATCACACAGTGGAGGGAATGGACAGTCTCTTTAACAGAAAGTGCTGGGAGAGGTGGATAGCCACATGCAAAAGAATGAAGTTGTACCTTTACTTTATACTATTGTAACTCACACAGCCCTAAATGTAAGGTGTAAAACTATAAAACTCCTGGAAGAAAATGTAGGGAAAAGCTTCTGGACATTGGCGATGGCAGTGACTTTTTTTCTGGGTGTGACACCCAAAGTACAGGCAACAAAAGCAAAAGTAGACGTGGGATTTCGCACTAAACTAAAAAAGGCTTCTGCACAACGAAGGAGGCAGTCAACAGAGTGACAAGGCAACCTACAGAAGGGGAGAATGAGCTTGCAAATCAGGTACCTGATAAGGGTTAATATCCAGATTATATAAAGAGCGCTTAACACTCAACAACAACAATAAATAACCTGATTTTAAAATACACAAAGAACCTGAAAAGGTACTTCTCCGAAGAAGATTTACAAATGACCAACAAGCATACAATAAAGATTGTCACTAATGATTATCACACGGGAGAAAGGCCGTAAGAGTACACTAAACGTGGGAAATGTTTTATGAGCAAATCTGTTTGAACACTGGAGAATTCACCCTAGAGAAAGGCATAGATGAACATGGAATTTGCAATTTCCTTGTTCAGCATAGGGTCACTGGAGGAAACTGAGGGGCCATCGGTCTGAATTGAATCTCACTTCCAAGTGCTTCTGAGAGCAGCCTGAATTTTTTCCTTACTCAAATTAGAGATTATAGAGTATTGAGGCACTATTGAAGGGCATGTATTTCTCAAGTCTAAAAGAACCATACTTAGTGATGGCCACAATTCTTTGAGCTAATGTTGCTGTTTGCAAGACCACTGGGTCCAGGGAAACCATAATTGGTGCAGAAACTTACATGGCAGCTGGTAAAGAATCCACCTGCCAATGCAGGAGACGCAAGATGCGAGTTCGATCCCTGGGTCGGGAAGATCTCCTGGAGAAGGAAATGGCAACTCACTCCAGTATTCTTGCCTGGAATATTCCATGGACAGAGGAGCCTGGTGGGCTACAGTCCACTGGGCCGCAGAGACTTGGACACAGCTGAGCAACTGAGCACACATCACTAAGGATTAAAGGAATGCAAAGCAAAGCCACATTGAAATATCTCCTCAAACCCATGAAGACAGCCACTATTAAAAACAAAACGAAACTGGGACTTCCCTTTTGGTCCAGTAGTTAAGACTCAAAGCTTCTATGCAGGGGGCACAGGTTTGATCCCTGGCAAGGGAACTAAGATCCCACGTGCCACACAGTATTGCCAGAACAAAACAAAAAAACGAAACAAAACAACATGCTGGTGAGAGTGTGGAGAAATTAATTAGAGCCCTTGTGCCCTATTGGTGGGAATATAATATGGTTCAGCCACTCTGGAAAACTGTATGGAGGTTTCTGAAAAATTTATAAATAGAATATGATCCAGCAATCCCAGTTCTGGATATAATCTGAAAAGACTTTAAAGGATTTGGAAGAGATATTTGCACACTCTGGTTTATAGCACATTATTCACAATAACCAAGAAGTAGAAACAACTCAGATGTCCATTGATGAATGAATGGATAAAGAAAATGTGATGAATATATACAGTGGAATATTATTCAGCCTTAAGAAAGAAGTGAATCTTGTCACAAGCTACAACATGGAAGAATCTTGAGAATATTATGCTAAGTAATATAAGAAGTCACAAAGATTATATGAAGTATCTAGAATAGTTAAATTTGTAGAAACAGAAAATAGAAGGGTGGCTGCTAGGGAGCGGTGTGGAGGAATAGAGGGAGTTATTTTAGTTGGGTACAAAATTTCAGTTTTGCAAAGTGAAAAAGTTCTAAAGATCTTTTGTACACAGTGTCCTTATAGTTAATACTACTGGACTATAGACTGAAAATTGGTTAATTGGGTAAATTTTATATTATACGTCTTCCTACAATCTTTTAAACAACAAAATAAATTTAGAAGAATCAGAGCAATCAAAATTGAAGAGAGGATTTGACCTCAAGTGGAATGTTGATGCACAATAATTAGAAAGCCCCAAATGCAACATCATTAATTTAACAATTTGGGCAAGTCAAAATATGTGTCAAAGAATAGTAAAAAATTCAGATCTTTTGTAAACCTAATTTTACAGAAATACATTAAAAAATTATTTTGTACAGAAGTGTACATGCCAACATTTTAAGAGCAAAAATTGGCATGCAAATTCAGTATTCAAAAGAGAATGGTTAATGGTTAATTATGGTATTTTCATCTGATGAATACTATTCAGGCTCTAAAAGTCATAGATTCTTACTGTCATAAAAAAGGTACATGATACATGACTAAATACAAAACGGTAACAGAACTACATGTATTATCACTTTAAAACAAATACAGATATGTGGACAGTTTGTTTGATAGTGGTTATTTCTTGGTAGTGGTATTTTGGATGATTTTATTTACTTTCTATTTTTCTTTATTTTTCATGTTTCCTATAATGAGCATAATTTGTTTTAGTAATATGAAATAATACATTTTTTAAAATTGTTAAGAATGTGCGAAATTGTATATATAGTATAGCCCCCTAAAACAAAAACAAATTTTAAAAAGTTACACATAATTTGGACAAATCACTAGAGAAATTTAAATATTTAATGTAAAGGAAAAAAAATTAAGATATAATAAAAGCTCTCCATAGAAAGAGAAAATAAATTTATGTTGTATTGCTTCTGCTGGTAGGGGGTAGAATTATAGAGATGGAGATCTCATCTTCATACAAGAAAGAGTTTTCTAAGAATCGTAACTGTTCCAACAGGACGCCATAGAAAATAGTTTCAGCATTGAGTATCATATAGTTTACTACTCCTTGGTTAAGAGTACCGTTTGCATTTTAAATATTACAAATATAATGGAAAATCATATTTCTGTTTTCATGGGCAGGCACACATAAAATGAATCTCTAGCCCCATCTGTTTCCTCACCAATCAGATGAGATAGCTTGCCAAGTCTGACATATTTAAATAACGAGTGAGATAAGCTTTTCTAGCACTTGAATCAGTGGTTAAACTAGTTACAAATCACGAACCCTATGACCCAAGAATTTCTGAGAAGTACGTTCTATTTCTTCTACAAAAGTAGCTCTGAACAGGCTAACACCAAAAACACTGAAGACATTGAATAATAATTCTGGTGTTCATCTGATTATCTGAGTTTTTGTAATTTGAGACAGAATTGCCTTGTGATAAATTCAGAGATTTTAAGTGCAGAGTTAAATGAATTTGGACAGAGTATATATACCCATGTAATGATTACTCCAGTCAAGATACAGAACATTTTTATCATTCCAGAAAGTTCCCTAGTGCCCACGTCCTGTCGGTCATTTATACCCACAGTAACATTGATTATCTACTACCAAACTACCTTTCCGATTATCTCTCAGCTAGGACCTGAGATCTTTCCTGTATTGCTTAAACATCAGTGTCAACATCATGTCACATACACTGGAGGGGAAAAAAAGCAAGTGAAACCAAATGGCAACAATGATTAGCTGGTAGCATTCTGAGTGGTTTCATTTGTTTCTTTATGCTCTTTCACGTTTTCTCAATTTCCTACAATGACATGAATTTACATTTATACTTTAAAACTAAAAGTAGTTTTGTTTCTACCGTATGATCACAATCATGAAAAATAATTCACAGCAGAATGACAAAAGGGAAATAAACCAATATCTTAGTAGTGGTTCTTTCTGGTAAATAGGATCATGGTATTTTTACTTCTCATTTTCCTCCCAAATTTAACAACACATATTATTTCTAAGATAGACAAAACACTCTATTTTGAAAGATGAGGCCAAAATGGTTCTTGAGAATTTCATAAATTACTAGTTATTTTAGAAAGCTGCTGAAATATGTGTGAGAAAATGCATGAGTTGAGACTTCAAGTCCATTAATTGTAAGCTGCCCTTTCATTTTCTCCTAAGAAGTTCTTATTTCATAATCCATGGCTGTTTCTGGCTTGCTCTCATATTTTTGTTGCTATAACTATTTGTTTTGTGGAAGATTATTTATTTGAAATAATGACAGACTTACAGAATCGTAAATATAATACAGTACAGAGAACTACTTTTTCTTGAATCATATAAGAGTAAGTTGCCCAGCTGATCCCCTAATAATTTCATGTGTATATCCTACAAATAACACAGTTGATGATAACTGCCTTTTTCACTCCATCCTTGTCATGACAGGGAAAGTCTTGCATGAGGAGCATGTTGAACTCTTGATGGAGGAGTTTGCATTCCTGAAGAAAGAAGTGGTGGGGAAGGACCTGCTGAAAGGGTCTCTCCTCTTCACAGGTCAGTCCTTGGTGAGATCACAGGTCATATGTAACTGGTGAGGCAGGGTGGTCTGAGGTGGGGAGGCTGAGTTCTTTCCTAGCTCTCTAGGATGTGAACTTGGATTCATTTCTGCCAAAGAGTCTCTGCGGGCCAATTTAATTTTCCCAAATAGCCACAGACAATAAAAATATCTATTTTGCTTCTTTCCTCAAATGAGATTTGATTGCTTGGTGGGCCTTGGGTAAAATATGTGTTAGAAATCTGAAGCACATTTATACTTTTGGCCCAGTCAATTAGACAGAAGCTTCTCTCATGAAATCCTGACGAATTGGAGATTATATTCTACAGATTAAAAATGAAAGCTCTCTTTTAAAAAGGACTGAGGAAAAGGTTCCTTGGAGAAGAGAATATTTTTATACTTCTCTGTGCAGCAAATAGAATATGCATAGCCCCTTCCTTCCTCCAACAAGTTATCAGAACAGTAGCTGCAGCCAAAATATCCAGCCTACTATATATTCAGCTATTTATGTTGGTCTTTCTGGGAGCACCTCCATTAGCAGTAGAGAATGAATGACCTGGAGCTTCCAGCTCTGCAGTCTCCTTTGGGCAGACTCCTTAGATTTGTCTGTACCCTAAGGCATTAGCAGTAGGAAGTTAACAAGCTGGAGCCTCCAGCTCTGCACCCTAAAGCATCTGGGCCACCTTTCCTGAGGACTTGCATTACAAGAAGGGAAGTGTGACATTGTTAAGTGGGAAAACCATTCATCTCTAATCTCATTTCAGAATCCATCTTCATCCTTTATTTTATTCCTTTTTGTATGTTTTAAACTTTTTTTTCCTTTACAATACTGTATTGGTTTTGCCATACATCAACATGAATCCACCAGGGGTGTACATAAGTTCCCACTCCTGAACCCTCCTCCCACCTCCCTCCCCATACCATCCCTCTGGGTTATCCCAGTGCACCAGCCAAGCATCCTGTATCCTGCATCGAACCTAGACTGGCGATTCGTTTCTTATATGATATTATGCATGTTTCAATGCCATTCTCCCAAATCATCCCACCCTCTCCCTCTCCCACAGAGTCAAAAAGTCTGTTCTGTACATCTGCGTCTCTTTTGCTGTCTCGCATACAGGGTTATTGTTACCATCGTTCTAAATTCCATATATATGCGTTAGTATACTGTATTGGTGTTTTTCTTTCTGGCTTACTTCACTCTGTATAATAGGCTCTAGTTTCATCCACCTCATTAGAACTGATTCAAATGTATTCTTTTTAATGGCTGAGTAATACTCCATTGTGTATATGTACCACAGCTTTCTTATCCATTCATCTGCTGATGGACATCTAGGTTGCTTCCATGTTCTGGCTATTATAAACAGTGCTGCAATGAACATTGGGGTACACGTGTCTCTTTCAATTCTAGTTTCCTCAGTGTGTATGCCCAGCAGTGGGATTGCTGGGTCATAAGGCTGTTCTATTTCCAGTTTTTTAAGGAATCTCCACACTGTTCTCCATAGTGGCTGTACTAGTTTGCATTCCCACCAACAGTGTAGGAGGGTTCCCTTTTCTCCACACCCTCTCCAGCATTTATTGCTTGCAGATTTTTGGATCGCAGCCATTCTGACTGGTGTGAAGTGGTACCTCATTGTGGTTTTGATTTGCATTTCTCTGATAATGAGTGATGTTGCGCATCTTTTCATGTGTTTGTTAGCCATCTGTATGTCTTCTTTGGAGAAATGTCTGTTTAGTTCTTTGGCCCATTTTTTGATTGGGTCATTTATTTTTCTGGAATTGAGCTGCATAAGTTGCTTGTATATTTTTGAGATTAGTTGTTTGTCAGTTGCTTCATTTGCTATTATTTTTTCCCATTCCGAAGGCTGTGTTTTCACCTTGCTTATAGTTTCCTTTGTTGTGCAGAAGCTTTTAATTTTAATTAGGTCCCATTTGTTTATTTTTGCTTTTATTTCCAATATCCTGGGAGGTGGGTCATAGAGGATCCTGCTGTGATGTATGTCTGAGAGTGTTTTGCCTATGTTCTCCTCTAGGAGTTTTATAGTTTCTGGTCTTACATTTAGATCTTTAAGATCTTTAAGATCTTTTGAGTTTATTTTTGTGTATGGTGTTAGAAAGTGTTCTAGTTTCATTCTTTTACAAGTGGTTGACCAATTTTCCCAGCACCACCTGTTAAAGAGACTGTCTTTAATCCATTGTATATTCTTGCCTCCTTTGTTGAAGATAAGGTGTCCATAGGTGTGTGGATTTATCTCTGGGCTTTCTATTTTGTTCTGTTGATCTATATTTCTGTCTTTGTGCCAGTACCATACTGTCTTGATGACTGTGGCTTTGTATGTTTTAAACTCTTTATTGCTTCCCTGGTGGCTCAGAGGTTAAAGCATCTGCCCGCAATGCGGGGGACCTGGGTTCGATCCCTGGGTCAGGAAGATCCCCTGGAGAAGGAAATGGCAACCCACTCCAGTATTCTTGCCTGGAGAATCCCATGGATGGATGAGCCTGGTGGGCTACAGTCCACGGGTCGCAAAGAGTCGGACACGACTGAGTGGCTTCACTTCACATAGCCATTTAACAATGTGTGATAGTTACAGGTGGACAGCAAAGGAACTCAGTCATACATATACATGTATCCATTCTCCCCAGACTCCCCTCCCATCCAGGCTGCCATAACATTGAGTAGAGTTCCCTGTGCTGTACAGTAGGACTTTGCTGGTTATTCATTTTAAATATAGTGGAGTGTACATGTCGATCCCAAATACCCTAACCATCTCATCCCTACTCTCTTCCCCACTGTAGAAGTTCATTCTCCAAGGCTGAGATCCATCTTCATCCTTTAAAATGACCATCTAATGAGCATTGTGGCAACAAATAATAACCATCAATCTGCACAAGGAATTGTGCTAAGTATGTGACATGCATTATTTCATGTTAATTCATAGGATAATCCCATGAAGTGGGTATTCATTACCCCTGTCATACAGATTTTTTTTTTTTAATGAAGCTCAGAGGTGGGTAGCTTCACAAAGTTGACCCAACAGTTATGACTTTGGGGCTCAGATTTGTGACAGCTGCTCAATCCTCTGCAAAGAGAAGGAGCAAACAGTGACCAGCCCAGAGGGAGCTGTGTTTCCTCTGTAAGTCTGACACTTAGGTCCTAGTTATTTCAAATCATGTAGTCTATGAAACTTACAGTCTTGGTTTGCTATTATTTACCTTTTTATTTGATTTGCTTGTGATCTTCTTTAGAACATACTCATAATTATGAGTTGTTTTAAGTCAGTATCAAGTTACAAGAAATCTGTGGTTTAAAAATCAGTGTAACAGATATGATATCTTACAAATTGAAGTTATGTTTAAAATTTAGACTGGGAACAGAGGGGAGTAACATCTTGACCAGGTTTCTCACCCAGATCCTCTTTGGAATATACTGTTGTACCTGAGATGATAGATATTGAAGTCTAAGAAAACACCACTGTATCAATTATCTTGATATTGATGTAGTCTATAGGTATTACTGTTTTCCTCACAGCTCTCACGATTCCTTCGCCCTCTTATAATTTACACAGTTATATATTTATAGGAATATAGGCTTGCAGGACTAAAATATGTTAATTCTTCTTTTACTTCAAGTTACTAAGAGAATATATATGTATATGTGTGTACCGCATATATACATGTATATATATGTGTGTGTGTGTGTGTGTGTGCGTGTATATATATATATACACACACATGCATACACACATAACATATACATGTTAGAAGCCTGAAACATTTTTATTTCCCTGTGGGCCAGATAACCTGCAATATCCAATGAAATATTTTATTTTACCAACAAACTGAATTTCAGAAGCAGGAGCAAAGGGAGACGTTTCTCTGAAAGTCTCCATAAGAATCATCTCCCATACCCCCGCTATGAGGCAAGGTTGTGTGTTCTGATCCCCAGCCACATCTGTTGGCTCCCTGTCACCCCCAAGTCATCAGCCTTTCCCCTCCAGTCCCCGACTTGTCTGTGTTTCCCCACAGCTGCCCCACTGGAAGAAGAGCGGTTTGGCTTCCCTGCATTCAGCGGCATCTCTCGCCTGACCTGGCTGGTCTCCCTCTTCGGGGAGCTTTCTCTCGTGTCTGCCACTTTGGAAGAGCGAAAGGAAGACCAGTATATGAAGATGACTGTGTGCTTGGAGACAGAGAACAAAAGGTAGGTTGGGAAAAGCTGTGAGGAGCGGGCAATATAAGGACATCCTTGTGTGTTCATGAGGGAGAATTCGGGGAGACCCAGGGACCTAAACCCCAACCCCCGACTCCAGAAGAGCCATCTGCTTCTGCAGTGGGACAGGTGCTGAAATCTCACTTACGTTGCTTTACGCCTTCCTCCTAGTAGCCCCATAAGGTTAAGAGAAGCATACAGATCTGATATGTTAGATATGTTTAGATCAGAAGAGCCCCCAAATGGCTCACAGTTAAACAATCTGGAAGTCAGAAGGCCTTACAGAGGAGGAACACTCTAGTAATGAAGATGCCCCCAGGAGCTCCCTTGGACTTGAGGCATCCAATTCTAATTTTCCCTATGGGAGCCCTGGAGAAGGAAATGGCAACCCACTCCAGTATTCTTGCCTGGAGAATTTCATGAACAGAGGATCCTGGTGGGCTACAGTCCCTGGGGTCGCAAAGAGTCAGATATGACTGAGCGACTCAGACATAATACACAGATATGAGCGGGTTGCCTAAGCCACACAGTGAACAATATCAGATATAGGAGCAGAAGTCCAGTTATATCTGTGACCTGCATTCATTCCAGCATTTTATTGTGAAAGTTGCAGGCACTGGTGAAGTTGAAAGAACTCTGCAGTGAGCATCTGTATAGCTACCACCTAGATCTTGCCATTAATATTGTACTCAGCTTGCCTGTATCATGCCCAGCTGTTTATCAGCTTTATCACATCATACTGTTGTAATGTTCCCCAAATACTGATTCTTTATTCTCCATACCAAGTCTTTTTTTTTTTTTTTTTTTTCATTTAAAAATGTTCAAGAGACTTTAAAATAGTACAAAGATGTTCAGGTTGACTATAAGATCATACTGAGGTGGTGTCTGTTGGTTCTTCCATTGCTAAAGCCTCCATTTGATCCTGGTTCATTACACACCCTGATAATTCTTCCAGTTGGGTAGTAGTGATACTCTGATTCCCAGCATCTTCCATAAACTGTCACACGTCCATAAATGACAGAAAACACGCCAGAAATAATCACTAAATGTTTGCAGATTTTACCTGAATATCTTTGATGTGTTGTTTTTCGAAACCAAGTCCTCTTGGTCCATTTGGGAAACCAACATCATGATGGGTCCCATCTGGTACAAAATGCAGCTCTTTCACCAGCAAACAACCCTTCAAGATCAAAAGCTTCATAACAAGTCTTTAAAACATTAGGAGCCTCTGCGAGTTGTTTGCAGACACAATTCCTTCAGTTAGAGCCACCTTCTAACAACATAGTGGAAGAGAGCAGAGCTGTAGCAGGGATTGAGGAGGTGGGGAGGCATGATGTTGAAAGGTCACAGTAAAAGGACCAGTGAGACCAGGGTCATTGCCTGAAGCCCTGTTGCACAAAGTGCTAGTATTTGCTAACGTTTACTGAGTTCTCGCCTATGTGCCAGGGCCTAGCGCTTTTATAAGAATTTTCTCATATAATGTTTATACCAACTGTCTGGAACGGGCATTACTATGATCACTTGGGAAATTATGATCACCCGAGACTCAGAGAGGTTAAGAAACTCGCCAAGGGCACACAGCTAATAAATGATTATGTGAGAATCATGCTCAAGCAGCCTGTCTTCAGTCCTCGAATGATCACACCTTCTCCTCCACAATGCACAGGAAGGGCACAAAAAAGGAATATCATTGAAAACACATCGGGCCTTATCTTTACCTCATCCTTACCTATCAGTGAAGTAGGTATCATTAGCCTCAGGCCCCAGATCATCCAGGGAAACCCAGTGCAGCTCACTTCCAATCTGTGTTCTTTCCATTTTACTAGCAGTTTCCAAACTTTGTAAAAATAAGCATTCAAACACTTTTTCAACCCAAACCTATATAGAAGAGGTGCACATTTCAGTCCTCTTGTTGAAGCTGGTTGGTAGGGCTGGGACCAGAGCCAGGTGCACCCCCCACCCCCTCGTCCTGTTAGAAGAACACAGTTAGAAATTGCCACCTCTGCAGTGCTTGAGACACATGCTGACTAGAGGAGTGTGGCTGTGGGTGTACACCTTCATGTGGAAGGTAAGAAGTAAGAAGCATTTTTGCAGGTAGTCAGAGCTCAGGCTGGTGAATGCAGATATTTGCAAGTGGAGGTTTCCAGAGAGGACCAGAGGAGCCATCTGAGTCCAAGCTTGTGGTTTGGGTCGGGAGGCCTAGAGCTAAGAGTTGTCCAAGCCCAGAACATGGATGGGCCCGGGGCCACCTTTAGCTCCTCTCTAATTGACAGTAAAGTCCCAACAGCTGATGTCCTCACTTAAATATGTGAACAGGGAGACTCCCCCTGATGGTTCGTAGTTAAGACTCCCCGCTTCCAATGCAGTGGGCGGAGGTTCAATCCCTGGTCAGGGAACTAAGATCCATATGCTGCATGGTGCGGCCAAAAATTATATATATATATTTATATACACATATATATATGAACAGGAAACAGCATAACCAAGTTTTGAGTAGGCGGGACCACAAAAGGAGGAAGTTTCTCTGTCCACATCTCTCTTGATGTTTCCCAGCATGTGTGGGTGTTGGCATGGTTCCCCCTTTATATACTTCACATATTTTTCTCTTAAACATTTTACTCACTCTCTAGTGTAGGTCTCGGTAAGCTGAAGGGAGGGTTCGTTTACCCTGAGCTTCCTGCAGCACTCAAAAGAATCTTAAGTGATCCGTCTGGGCCCCTTTCTTGCAACCTCATACCTTATATCTGTTTGTTTGTTTGTTTTATGCTTCACAGCATGTAGGACTTTAGTTCCCTGAGTTTCCCAACCAGGGGTCGAACCCATGCCCCCTGTATTGGAAGTACAGAGTCTTAACCACTGGGCCACCAGGGAAGTCCCCCCACACCTGTATATTTAGCTTTATTATGTCCCATCCCTCTAGAGGCAGAGAACAAACAAAAGGTAGTTCCGCTTTGTCCATTAGCAACACTGGTCTAAACTGCCCATTCTGGACCTGCCCGCCTGCACCCTGGGGGGAAGGGGGAAGGAATCCGAGGAAGGGTAATGGGAGACAAGACCCTGATGCCTGCTCAGGATTGAACCCTTTCTCTGTTCATATCACAGCCGTCCAACCAGATTGCCTTGTCCTTGACCCTGACTCAGCCCTGTAGAAGTAAGGACGGGAAGGCAAAGAGAAGTAGCCAGAGCAAGTCCTCTTAAGACTTCCTGAAACTTTGTTCCCAGAAGAAGGAAGGAAAACTTATGTGTATATGTGTGAAAAGTTTGAATGCAGGCTATCCATATTAAATTAAAATTGGAAAGAGCTTGAATATTTGGCAATAATAAAATAGTAAACGAATTATATAATCAGTTGTCCATGATATGCAGATAGCAGTATCTGTAGGATGATATTTTTAAATAAACATAGTCAAAAATTAGTTATACTTTAGGGTTTATATACCACATCAGTTCAGTTCAGTTCAGTCGCTCAGTCATGTCCAGCTCTTTGCGACCCCATGAATCACAGCATGCCAGGCCTCCCTGTCCATCACCAACTCCTGGAGTTCACTCAAACTCAACGTCCATCAAGTCAGTGATGCCATCCAGCCATCTCATCCTCTGTCATCCCCTTCTCCTCCTGCCCCCAACCCCTCCCAGCATCAGAGTCTTTTCCAATGAGTCAACTCTTTGCATGAGGTGGCCAAAGTACTGGAGTTTCAGCTTCAGCATCATTCCTTCCAAAGAAATCCCAGGGCTGATCTCCTTCAGAATGGACTGGTTGGATCTCCTTGCAGTCCAAGGGACTCTCAAGAGTCTTCTCCAACACCACAGTTCAAAAGCATCAATTCTTCGGCGCTCAGCCTTCTTCACAGTCCAACTCTCACATCCATACATGACCACAGGAAAAACCATAGCCTTGACTATAGACAAATACTTGAAAGGATTGTCTCAAACTGAAGAGGTTTTTATTTAGGTGAAAGAATTATGGATTTTTTTCCTTTTTCTTGTAAAAGTCTTTAAATCAATGCTGTATTGTTTTTAGAATGCTTTTTAAAGCAGATTTTGTATTTTTGCTGTCATATTATTCAGTGAAGCTTCTTTAGATCAAAGGCCTGATTAGGCTTCTCTGTTTCTGATTAAGCAGGTAACACAGTTATTATCTACTATAAAGACAGAAGAGGTAAACCCAGAGAAAGGAGAAACTTTAGAGAAGTGGGGTATGTCCCATTAGGACTGGAGATTTTTCTGAGTGCTGACCTTGACCTTGACCTGGGGGGCACATGTAAAATGGAAACAAATGCTTTGCGAGCAGGCAGAGAGTGTCTAGTCTTTTCCGGCATGTGCGGGGGATCACAGACCTCTTTGAAATGGGATGAAAGCACTCTAAGAATTCTTTCCCATAAAAATGCACATATACTTGGAAACAGCAGTTTGCTCCAGAACCTCAGGTCTGCATTCTCAGGGCTCAGGGTAGAAAGTCCTGAATAATGAACTGATATTCACACCAAAATCATTGCACAGATTCCCCTGCCTGGTGGCAAAACTGAATAAAAGGACCGTTGGTCAGTAGAGTTGCCAACAGTCGCCATGGCTTCTGGAGGGCCGGTGGAGGCTGGGATGCAGCTGCTGCAGGAGAGATGGGCTCACAGGAGGATCTAGCAGGGGGTGCTCAGGTGCCAGCAAGCATCCATGTGCCCTCAGTGAATTTAACACTGTGCCTCTTGCCTCTGCAGCCCGCTGACCTGGATTGAAGAGAAAGCACCTGGCCTAAAGCGAAACAGACGTTTAAGCTTCCATTTCAGATCTGGGTCCCTGGAGAATATGCCCAACGTAGGCATCAATAAGAATATTTTCCTGAAAGATCAGAATATATTTGTCCAGAAACTCCTGGGCCAGTTCTCGGAAGAGGAGCTGGCTGCCGAGAAGAAACGCATCCTGCACTGCCTGTGGCTCGCAGGAGAGATCCAGAAACACTGCTGCTCGAAGCAGTGAGGGGAAGGGGCAGTGCTGCTCTGCTCAGCAAAACCGGGGCCTGATCTTTATCGAGAGGTGACCTTTCTCCCTATTCTTACCATTAAACATGTCTTGGGTAAACAGGATTTGCTTATTGTCACCAGCTATGTTGGGGCCTCCAGTGGGGGCTCCCATGGGAATGAAAAAAAACAAGCAGCCAACCTTGGTTGAGCAGTGCTAAATGCTTTAAGATGCCTGGTTTCACTCAGGCTTCCCAGTGGCCCTGCCACTGAGTGTTATCAGATATGTTTTCCTTAGTATCTTTGAAAACCTTCTTTGAAGTCACCCAGATAGTAAACAGCAGAACCAGCCTTTAAAGCCCACTCATATGCTAAATCACCAAGAAACAGTGCCTTGACCCCTATTCCCTGCCTTGGAAAAGTCTTAGTCACTCAGTCATGTCTCACTCTTTGAGACCCCATAGACTGTAGCCCACCAGGCTCCTGTATTCCTGGAATTTTCCAGGCAAGACCACTGGAGTGGGTTGCCATGCTCTCCTCCAGGGGATCTTCCTGACCCAGGGATCAAACCCAGGTCTCCCACATTGCAGGCAGATTCTTTACCATCTGAGCCACCAGGAAAACCTTCTTTCCACCCACGTGCCCCCAACCCCTGTCCCACCAAACTGGGTGATCATGCCTAGTGCTGGAGATCCCAAAAATGAGGAAGATGTAGCCACTGCCTTCAAAAACTCAATGTCCAAAGGGAAGCAAGTCACATAAACTAGTCATTGCCGGAGGTCCAGAGTGCTCCTGGCCATCTGGAAAAGGGTTCAGGGAAGATGTCCATGCCAGGTCCTGATGATGAAGAGGTCAACCATGTGAAGGTCAGAGGAGACGGCATTGTGGCCGGGAGCAGGATGAACAGAAGGGAGTGGGGAACAGCCTGGCCGGTGCCCTGGGGCACTGGGTCTGGAAGTGGGAGTCCCAGGGAGGCAGAGCTGATGGTGGGGGCCCTGTAGACCAGGTGAAGGGCTGGGGAGTTAGGCTGTGCAGAGGCACCAAAAGGTTTTACTTAAAGCAGGGGGGTGAGGGTGTGCATGGTTAGGTTTCTGGTTTAGGTAGAGAACTAAGAAGGCTGCCTGGAGAGGAGACTGGAGACCCAGGAGGAGATGGCCAGGGGAGCCACGCGTGTTTGTAGCTGCAGCCCTTGGCTCCTCTGGAGTCGTGTCCAGTTCTGTCTGCTGACCTTGAGGCAGAGTGGAGTCCTAGGAAGCTGCTCTTTCGTGTCACTGGTGGCCCTGTTGCATCTTCTAAGTTGGTGTTAAGAGTCTTGCTTCTGTCAATGTCTCTCTCGGTTTGTTCCTGCTCCCTACTTGCCTTTGTGAGCTTTAACTATTTTGGAATCTGTGAGATGGAGGCAAACTCCATTTTCTACCTCTGTTTCTATCACTCCATCACCTTAGTTGGTAAAGCAGGCAAATATATTAAATCTGAAAAAAAAAATCCTTATGGTTTTTCTTTCATTTGCCACATAAAATAATTTGTAATAAATATTGGCCCACTGGTTCTCTTGTTTTATTATCCACATCAAATGTTGCTCAAGGCCAGGAAGTATGGTATCTGTTTTTGTATGCTCAGCTGCATCTAGCATGAGGTAAGTGTTACAGATTCAATAACCAAAATACAGTGCTGTAGTCTCTCCCATTTGGGCTTCTTAACTTGACTGTTTCAAAATATTGGCCCTATTTGATACTGGAAGTAGGGTGGGTAGCAAAGAAGACCAGAGCTGGACAGTAAAGAAGTAGAAGCAGATTTTATTCAGAACAGTTGCAAAAGGGGAAGAGAGACCTCGGTACAGAACAGGACTCAGTTCTGCACAGAGTGTGGGCAAGTGGGGATTTATAGCCATGAGCAGGTCAGTGGATGAAAAATCGCTGAGAGGAAACATCAGGTGTTGGCGGGGGGGGGTTGACTACTCTGACTTGAGATGATTCTTGCCGAAGGCAGGCTGGCAAGATCAGATATGAAGGGTGAGGGATAAGGAATCTGATCAGCTATTGAGGAATTTATTAGGATTCTTGCTAAAACCGGGCAATGGAAAGACAGATGGGGAAGCCAGAAGGTTGACGTCTAGATGAGCAGAGGGTTCAGAGCAGCCTTACTATACCTGGTCCAGAAAACAGTTTTTGTCATGGGCTATGTGATTACTAATTGGTATTGACAATCCAGCTTGTTTTTTGTTTGGTCAAGAGATCCAAGATGGAAACATTCATTCATTGTACTAACTGGAAGGAACTGCAGAGGGAGAAGGAAGAGGAGACGGGAGGAAACAGGCGAGAGAGAAGACAGAGCAGCGGTCTTACTCTTCCGTTTACAGCAGCCCTCGCCTTCTGGGGCATCTGGAACCATCCTGGTTTCCTGCCCCGCCCCAGCCACTCCCTACTGACGCCTTTCCCAGATACTCCTCTCTCTGAAGGCTGCACTCAGCTCTCCAATCACAGCTCCTCACAAAAGAAACGACAAGTAGAAACTGAAAAATAGGACAGGGACTTCCTTAGTGGTCCAGTGGCTAGGACTTCATGCTCCCAAGACAGAGGGCCTGGGTTCGATCCCTGAGCAGGGAACGAGATCCCACATGCCGTAACTAAAAGTTCTCGTGTGCTACAACTAAGATCTGGCACAGCCAAATATTTTTTTAAAAAAATAAATGCTTGTGTAGGGAGAAGATTTTCTAAGTGAGAAGTCAGGGAAGGCTTCCTGAAAGAATATGCTGAAGCCTGGAGGTTGAGAAGGACTCTCCGCAGGCACAGGCAAGCGAGGGAGGGCAGGACATTCCAGGCAGAAGGAAGAACATGTGCAAAACCTGTGTCCAGCCAGGCCTGAGGCCAGCACTGCCCTGGATGGAATAGGTTCAGGTATCTGAAGTTACTTTTGTTAATTTCCAGTGGCTTTAAGCCTAGCTTTTCTTTCTTTCCTTTTTTTTTTTTTAAGTTGTGGGATGAGAATGATCTGCTAACATTGGAAAGTCTCTTTGGCTGACATTTAACCATATGAATTATTGACTAGCTGAAACTCCAGTACTTTGGCCACCTCATGCAAAGAGTTGACTCATTGGAAAAGACTCTGATGCTGGGAGGGATTGGGGGCAGGAGGAGAAGGGGACGACAGAGGATGAGATGGCTGCATGGCATCACCGACTCAGCGGACGTGAGTCTGAGTGAGCTCCGGGAGTTGGTGATGGACAGGGAGGCCTGGTGTGCTGTGATTCACGGGGTCGCAAAGAGTCGGATACGACTGAGCGACTGAACTGAACTGAACTGAAGCAAGCAAGATGCTGCAGGCTTGGTGCTAAGAGTTTTACCTCCCCTAGTTCACTTACTCTTGTCATTTCCACACAAGGACTTTTCATTCAACCTTTTTAACAAATGATAAAACAGACTCAGAATTTAAGCCACATGGCCAGGTTCCCTCATCTAAGTCAGCAATGTACAGCCTGCAGGCCACATCTGGGGTTCACTGACTGTAAAGATTGGTGGGAACACAGTCACATTCGTTGATGTAATGGGCACAGTTGCTTTCATGCTGCAACAACAGAGTTGAGTCATTTGGACAGTAGTTGTATGACCCATGAAGTTGAAAATATTTACCATGTGGACCTTTATGGCAAAGATTTCCCAGTGTTGAGCTCTGGATCCCTCTGGCTGCACTTTTCTGTTCAGTCCCCATGAACCCACTCATGTCAAGGTAAAAGGTAAAGCCACTGTCATAAAGTCCAAACTACAGTCTGGAAATCACAGTGGGCAATTAGAACACACTTCCCAAAGTTCACTGTAACTTCCTGGTTCCAGTATGCATCCAAGATTCATTCGTTTGTATTTAGCTATGATTGAGATGGCATTATTGACTCAATGGACATGAACTTCGGCCAACTCTGGGAGATGGTGAGGGACAGGGAAGCCTGTTGTGCTATATTCCATGGGGTCATGAAGAGTTGGCCACAATTTGGTGACTGAACAACAACGTTTGAGAGGTCTGCACTGTGTGAACACTGCTGGTACTGGGCTCCAGGAAGACTGCAGTGATGAAGACTCAGCCTCTGGATGCTGACAACTTACAAGGGAAGGGTTCATGCCAGCTTGAGAGTTTCATGTCCTAGGACAGGCAGCCTGAAGCCAAGGGACCCCAGAGGAGGGAGCACTTGTGTGTGAGAATTCTGGGAGGAAGCAGCATTGGGGTTGAGCCCAATAACAAAGTAGGAGAACAAGGAACGTTAGGGGAAAGTTAGCCACGCAATTTGATAGCACAGAAGAGCATGGTGGGAGACCAGGCCTAGAGGCAGGAAGGGTCTGGACCTGGAAGACTCCAGGGTGAGAGGGTGGACGCTCAGGAGAGTGGCAGAAGGCTGGCTGCAGCCCCCAGGCACTTCACTAAAGGGAGCTGCAACCTTGTTTTAAGAAAAAGGTCATTGTCTCTGGGGTTCAGTTTCCACATCTTAAGAGAAGGGACAGGAAAGCAGATCATCTTCTTTCCTTTTAGGAGGACTATGAGCAAGAAAGTAACACGAGTCGAGCTGCACCTCGGGCTGATGAAACCTGAGAAGGGGATTGGGACCCCTGTGTTCTCCCCAGGCAGGTGACTGAAAGAGAGTCTCTCGCCCGGGAGAGGAAGAGGCTTTCACGTGATGACAGCTGAGTTAAAGAGACAGAAGCAACACACTGAGCCATAGCTGAAGTATCTTCCATAAAAAAGTAAACCCCAAGATCTCTTTGCTGAATCTTGATCAACAGAACTGACCTTCACAGAAAGGTAATTTGGGATATTTCTATGGAGGTTAGAGAGGCCTCTGAAAGAATGAGAACATCACCGACTCGATGGACATGAATTTGAGAAAGCTCCAGGAGTTGGTGATGGATAAGGAAGCCTGGCGTGTTGCAGTCCATGAGGTCGCAAAGAGTCAGACATGACTGAGCGACTGAACTGAATGAGAAACAGTGGAGATAAGATATCAAGAGGCTGCAACTAGGGCCCAGGAATGAGGTTAAAGCGTCTGCCTCCAATGCGGGAGACCCGGGTTCGATCCCTGGGTTGGGAAGATCCCCTGGAGAAGGAAATGGTAACCCACTCCAGTATTCTTGCCTGGAGAATCCCATGGACAGAGAAGCCTGGCAGGCTACAGTCCACGGGGTGGCAAAGAGTCAGACATGACTGAGTGACTTCACTTTCACTTTCTTTATCTTAGGATCTAGAAAGTTTAGGCTCAGCATGAGGTAGGAGGAAAACTTAGGCAAGAAGGCAGAGTTGTTGAGAAGAGGGCACAGCTACAGAAAAGCATGTCAGAAAGTGTGTTCACTGCCTAACCCTTGTACCTCCTTCCTGAGCCTGTGGCAGATTTCTTCACATGGACAGAAAGCTCCCATGGCAGTGGCCACTTGTACCCTGTATGGGAACTGCAGCCAGAGTCAAGAACCCTCTTAATGGTCCTTTCTTTGCGAGATAGTCAGTCCATATCTCATTCGTTCCACGTGGGGGCATGAGAGACTTATCCAACCAATGCTAACCCACCTCTAGTCCGCTGCCTGCTTTGTTACTGTGCTGCCCTAGGTGGAGGACTCGTTTTCAGCAGCTCACAGAGCAAGGGAGGATGTTACAGGTGTTGAAGATCTCCAGGGACCTTGGACTCCTGTTCACATCAGGGAACTCGACTCGGATTTCCAGGAGAAACTAAAACTTAAAACTGAGATGCTTGCCTGGATTACAGAATGGGTAACCTCATCCTTGAAAAAAGGGAGTACAAAACAGTTCTTTGAAGAAGCTATAGTTTCAAAGGAAGGACCAGGCTGAGCTGAGCTGAAAGCCCATGGGGAACAAAGGACCAGGAAGGGCAGCCCACCACCAGCTGTATACATGTGCTGCCCCCACCATAAAAGTGCCTTCAGAAGGAGGCAGTCAGGCTTGGAGGGAGGGGACAGGGGTTTGTCAGCCACTCGAGAGCAGACTTCTTGGGCTAGATACTTTGGATGTGGGAGAAGCTGGAATCCATCACAAGTAATTAACAAAATGCTTGGCAAGGAGGGGGGATGGGTAGGTGGCCTGGTGAGAGAATGATGCCCAGGAAGAGAGGCAGGGAAAGCTGGTCTCTCTTCAGCTTGACAGTTGGGGAAAAAAGAGAAAGCCATGGGACTCTAATGGTGAAATCTGCATTCACAGAAAGACAGTACCGAACCCACTCTCTGCTTTTCTGTGTGCCAGGGAGAGAGGTGGGGAAGAAAGACTGCAGGGCAGCTCCACTTGGCAGGTCTTCTGCCTTGCACATTGTGCTCGGTCACGTCCAGCTCTTTGCAACCTCATGGACTATCGCCCGCCAGGCTCCTCTGTCCGTGGAATTCTCCAGGCAAGAACACTGGAGTGGGAAGTGGTGCTCATATTTAAATCGCTTGTCAAAATATTGAAATCGATGTGACATCCACACAGGCTGAGAAGGATGAGCTGGTTTTCAAGTTCCAGAAATCAAAAGTATAAGCAGCTACACGATGAAAACCTTCCCTTCATTCCTGTCTGTATCAACCCATTTTCTCCCATCTGCTGTCATGAAGGTGCTGCTACTGCTGCTAAGTCGCTTCAGTCGTGTCCGACTCTGTGCGACCCCATAGACGGCAGCCCACCAGGCTCCCCCATCCCTGGGATTCTCCAGGCAAGAACACTGGAGTGGGTTGCCATTTCCTTCTCCAATGCCTAAAAGTGAAAAGTGAAAGTGAAGTTGCTCAGTCATATCCAACTCATTGCGACCCCATGGACTGCAGCCCACCAGGCTCCTCTGTCCATGGGATTTTCCAGGCAAGAGCACTGGAGTGGGGTGCCATTGCCTTCTCCGTCACGAAGGTGACAGATGTTGAAATTAGCCCCTACCACTTTAACCACCTAGAAGTGTACGGTTCCATGGGATGAAGTACGTTTGCATTGTTGTGCAACCATCACCTTTATCCAGTTCCAAACCATCCGAAAAAGTAACTCTGTACCCATTAAGGAGTCATGCTTCAGTCCTCCCTTCCCTGTTTCCTGGTGTTGGGCTGCACTCCAGAGGCCTGCAAGCCTCATAATTGCCCAATCACAGGACTGAAAAAAGAACCTAGAGATAGCAACAGACATCAGTGACTTATTGGACAGGGGACCTCACTCATCTGAAGCAAAGGGTCCTAAAGGAACTCCCCACCATGCACAGCGAGCGGCGGGTCAGACATGGCAATAATTTTCACTACCTGGAGAAGGAGGCTGCCATTTGTAGGGGGAATGAACATCAGGTTGGCTCATCAGTTACCATGGAAACCATCGGCTGGGGCAAGGGGCAAGCACATAATCAGGCACATAAAATTTACTGATTAAGCTCTATAATTAGGAGGATTGGATAGTCCTGTGAGTGAAGTTGGGCCTGGTCAATCAGGGAGTGTACAGGG
The DNA here is from genome assembly GCF_001704415.2 of Capra hircus. Taxonomy (NCBI): domain Eukaryota; kingdom Metazoa; phylum Chordata; class Mammalia; order Artiodactyla; family Bovidae; genus Capra; species Capra hircus. The sequence continues at coordinate 42,919,132 of NC_030811.1, forward strand.
AGCAAGAGAACAGCCATCTTGAGTGGCCTGACCATACACTCCACCACTATATGCTTTGCCTGACGCTTACAATCTTGGCTCATCCCTCTCCCGTAATATCTCTGAGGTCAGGTAGGTGGAGGGTCACTGCAACCGAATACCAAAATGCAATACAGGCAAAAGCAGCTAGAGAGTACCAAGAGAAAGAGACCTAGTATGCTAAAAATATTAATAGTGATTCACGAAGATATGAGCAAACTTTGGAAGCAGATGCTTATCGGGGCAATTTTCCATGGAAGTCCAGAGGAGGATGACAACAGCACCTCGCCATTGACCCAGCAATGAGACTCAGTTCACAGCAAGGTCACCCCTGCCACCCAGTCTGCAAACAGATCCCTCTGCTCAGACTAGGGGTGAACTGTAAGACATTTAATAGGCACAGTACAGGGGAGATCATGACCATTAAGCAAAATACAAGCAGTGACAGCATCCTGAGATAACACCACCCTGCCTGTGGCTTTTGTCCCAGCCTGCAATACCATACTGCCCACCCATCCCGAGTCCCTATAGCTAGTGTTGAATTCAGGACTTAGCAGCAGCAGCAGCAGTATAACCACAGATCACAAGGATGATACAAGAGTGCTCAGGTAGGGCCAGGTAGAAGATAGGTGAGATCTGTAAGCCCCTTGTGAATTCTATTCCCTACCGGGCAGCAAACCCAAATCACAGGGGACTTACCTGTCAGTTCCAGGCTATTTTACACAGTGTTCCCCTGGGGGTAGGTCCTGTGGCCAAGGCAAAAGCAAAGTACTCTCCTGACCCATGATTGGCAATGGTCCTTTTGTGGGCAACAGTTGAACTTGGATGGTGTTGACTAGTTGCCTCTGGGTTAACATGACCGAGCCACAGGGACAACTGTTTCTGGAGTGTTCGAGATTGTAGTGTTAGTCACTGAGTCGTGTCCAACTCTTTGTGACCCCATGGAATGTAGCTCAACCAGGCTCCTCTGTCCATGGAATTCTCCAGGCAAGAATACTGAGAGGTAGGTAGCCATTCCCCTTTCCAGGGGATATTCCCAACCCAGGGTCAAACCTGGGTCTCCTGCATTGCAGGCAGAGTCTTTACTGTCTGAACCACCTTTGAGTTAGCCTCCTTGTCCACACATTCAAAGAGGGTTTTGTTCTCTATGAAATAGTCTATCCATCCTTTCATTAGCCTGGCAGCAGTGGGGTCATAAGGCAGGTGAAAATACCAGTGTATATTATTTTTATCAGCACATTCCTGAGCTTCATGGTCAGAAAATGGGGTTCCTTGGTCACAACTGATGTCCACGGGGGTCCTGGACATCACACACAGCTGTCCTAGACCCTGAACAGTGGTTTTCTGCATTGCACAATGCCTTGCATAGACCTTCTGTAATGTCTTGCACCTGTTGTAAGGCACTGTAGATGCATATAGCTGGCCCATCCTGCCATATCGTTGCCTGCCCCCTTCCATAGCTGGGACCAGAAGTCAAAGAATACTCTTATTATTTTGCCGTTGCCTCAGGCCCCAACCAAACCCTTCTGGGTGACTGGCCATGTCCAGTTCACAAGCCTGTCCCTGAGTTAATATCCCTAAAGCATGTGTCCGTAATTGCTCAGGGGTGGTGGGTCGGGGGTAGGCTTGTCTTACCCAAACAGATAGCATAGATAATCCAGGTCCTTGTGCTTTGTCTGTATCCACCAGCCATCCTGGGCAGTCAGAAGATCCATGAGCTGAGGGCTGTTACTTTTAAACTGGAAAGAGACTTAGACTTACAGGTCTCACGTGTTAGTGGATGGTCACAAGATTTCCCCCACAATCCTCTGTTTCCCATCCTTATTTACCGACATCTTGGCACTCAATGGAAGTTTCCTCAGCTTCCTGGCTGGTTGTGCCCTGCAGGCCTGCAAGTCTTGTATTGGCCCAACCTTAAGACCATAGAAAGAGCCCAGGAACAAGTGACAGAGGCATCAACAGCTCACTGGACAGGGGGTCTTACATGACCAAATCAAAATGTCCTGGAGCGATATCCCACCGTATGCAGCAGATGCCAGGAAGGACACCGCAGCCACTTTGCTACTCGGGAGAGGCTGCCATTTATAGGGGGAATTGACGTCAGGTTGGCTTATCAGTTACCAGGAAAACCAGGGCTGGGCAGGAGGCAAGCACATAAGCAGTTACTAATTAAGCCCTATGATTAGGAGGATTGTATAGTCCTGTGAGTGCAGCAGGGCCTGGGTAAGCAGGGGATGTACAGGGAGCAAGCAAACAGCCATCTTCAGTGGCCTGAACATTACACCTGGCAACCACTAATCTTTCTTTCTCTATGGATTTGCCTACTCTTCAGTTCAGTTCAGTTGCTCAGTCATGTCTGACTCTTTGCAGCCCCATGGATTGCAGCACGCCAGGTTTCCCTGTCCATCACCAACTCCCGGAGCTTACTCAAACTCATGTCCATTGAGGCAGTGATGACATCCAACCATCTCATCCTCTGTCGTCCCCTTTTCCTCCCACCTTCAATCTTTCCCAGCATCAGGGTCTTTTCCAATGGGTCAGTTCTTCGTATCAGGTGGCCAAAGTATTGGAGTTTCAGCTTCAGCATCATTCCTTCCACTGAATATTCAGGACTGATTTCCTTTAGGATGGACTGGTTGGATCTCCTTGCAGTCCAAGGGACTCTCAAGAGTATTCTCCAACACCACAGTTCAAAAGCATCAATTCTTTGGCACTCAGCTTTCTTTATAGTCCAACTCTCTCATCCGTACACGACTACTGGAAAAACCATAGCTTTGACTAGATGGACCTTTATTGTCAAAGTAATGTCTCTGGTTTTTAATATGCTGTCTAGGTTGGTCAGAGCTTTTCTTTCAAGGAGTAAGTGTCTTTTAATTTGATGGCTGCAGTCACCATCTGCAGTGATTTTGGAGCACCCAAAAATAAAGTCTATAACTGTTTCCACCATTTCCCCATCTATTTGCCATGAAGAGATGTGACCAGTTGCCATGATCTTTGTTTTCTGAATGCTGAGTTTTAAGTCAACTTTTTAATTCTCCTTTTTCACTTTTATCAAGAGGCTTTTTAGTTCTTCTTCACTTTCTGCCATAAGGGTGGTGTCATCTGCATATCTGAGGTTATTGATCTCTCTCCTGGTGATCTTAATTCCAGCTTGTGCTTCATCCAGCTCAGCATTTTGCATGATGTATTCTGCATGTAAGTTAAATAAGCAGGGTGACATTATACAGCCTTGACATACTCCTTTTCCGATTTGGAATCAGTCTGTTGTTCCATGTCCAGTTCTAACTGTTGCTTCTTGACTTGCATACAGATTTCTCAGGAGGCAGGTCAGGTGGTCTGGTATTCCCATCTCTTTCAGAATTTTCCACAATTTATTGTGATCCATACACTCAAAGGCTTTGGTGTAATCAATAAAGCAGAAATAGATGGTTTTTCTGGAACTCCCTTGCTTTTTCAATGATCCAACAGATGTTGGCAACCTGACCTCTGGTTCCTCTGCCTTTTCTAAATCCAGCTTGAACATCTGGAAGTTCACGGTTCTTAACACTGCATATAAATTAACATTTTATAAGCATATAAATTAACATTGCATATAACTTACATGCAATATAAGCATATAAGTTAACATTGCCTACTCTTAACATTGCATATAAATGGAATCATACAAAGTATGGCCTATTGTGGGGCTTCCCCCATAGCTCAGCTGGTAAAGAATCCGCCTGCAATGCGGGAGACCTGGGAAAATTCCCTGGAGGAGGGCATGGCAACCCGCTCCTGTATTCTTGCCCAGAAAATCCCCATGGACAGAGCTGCCTGGTGGGCTACAGCCCATGGGGTCGCAGAGAGTCGGACACAACTGGGCGACTAAGCACAGCACAGCGTGATCAATTGTGCCTGGCTTCTTTCACTAGCATAATGTTTAAATTAGTGTCTTCTGTGTCCAACCACAGTCAAACAAAAATGAATTCTGTTCCTTAAAAAAAAATACACAGAAATGGTAGCATATTATTTACACTGGGAAATTACTGTTGGGTTCTTTGTGATAGCAGCTGGTTCTCCTACTTCAGAATCCTGTGGTGACTTTGTGTTCTCAGAATGGCAAGGACTTCCAGCTAAAGATTCTAAGCATCTTTGTTGAATCTGCCCTTGGCTGCTTGCTCAGAGCACCCTGCCCGCTCTCTGATTGGGTCAGGCTGCTGGGATTGATTATCCCACTGCCCAGTGAGGTAGCAAAACTGCAGCCCAAGCCTGCCCCCTACCTCAAGGTGTGTCATAGAGGCGCCTGACCTCCCAAGACTCAAACAATAGTGGGAAAACTCTTGGGCTGGTTCCTCTGTTGAAAGAATCATTACTTTAGAGTGGTAGGAAATTCCAAGTGAAGAAACAGTTTGGGGGGGCTCTAACTCACATTTGCTTAGCAACAGTTTCTGGATTTCAACATGTTTGATAGACCAATTTCACTGATCTTTAAAACACCCAGTAGGTTTGGGGAGAGACAGTCACTCCTAGTTCTGGATAGAGGCCTGAGAGAGGAGGAGTTTGAGACATCAAAAGTGAATTTGGAAGGGGGGCTTTTTTAAAGCCCAGGATGAGTATCGTCACAATCATTATCAAATAGCAGGCATCTCCTAGGCAGCTAATAACCTTGGACTTAGGAAATCTGGGTCTATGGGAGAACGATGAAGGAGCGACAAATCCAGGGCTTGTTTCTTCAATGCACAAGTGACTGAATGAGCAGGTTTATAATGGGCTGTGCAGACTAGCTAGCAAGATGGAAAACAGAATAAATCAAAATAATATAAGGTTGTATTTTCTCAATGACGATTGATTGGTATTGCCAAGATGTTTTTGTAGGCGTGTCAGAGGAAGAGTTGTATTTAAATTGAGGAAGGGTTGTGTTTATAAAGGGTGGTTCACGTTGAAGCCCAAGATTTGGATCTAGCATTTGCGGGGACCTCTGGCTTATCCATTTTGTGGAAGGTGGTCCTTCAAGGAAAGGAATATAGAAATTCGGTGTGTAAGCGAATATTTCTTTAAAACAATAAAAGAACCCACAAACTACAAATTTCTGGATGCATGATTATTCAAATATATTCCCTATTGATTGAATCCCATAGAACATATAGGTTCTCTCCCCTCATATAAAAAAATAATAATTTAATTTTGGCTGTGCTGGGTCTTTGTTTCTGCCTGGGCTTTCTCTAATTGTGGAGCACAAGCTCCCAGTCATGAGGGCTTCAGTAGTTGCGGTACATGGGCTCAGTAGTTGCAGATCCTGGGATCTAGGGCACAGTCTCAATAGTCATGGTACACGGGCTTAGTGGCTCCAAGGCATGTGGGATCTTCCTGGACCAGGGATTGAACCTGTGTCTCCTGCATTGGCAGGGGGATTCTTTACTACCAATCCACCAGTGAAGCACCCCCCCCCCCATTTTTATTCTTTATCCTTGTTCTGGTATAACTCTTTATTTCAAACTTCCTTTCTTCTAAGTCATTTATTCTATCTTCCCTCTGCTTTACCACAGATGCTATTTCATTCTTCAACTTCACTGAATTCTTCAACTCCAGAATTTTTGTTTGGCCCTTTTTTTAATATTTTCAATGTCTTTCATAAGTAACTCATTTTGTTCATGTATCTTTTTCCTAATACCATTGAGCATTTTTTGGCTGTGCTGGGTCTGTTGCTTTTGCACAGGCTTTCTCTGTTTCAGCGAGCAAGGGCTCCTCTTCACTGCAGTGTGTGGCCCTCTCATTGCGGTGGCTTCTCTTGTGGAGCACAGACTCTAGGCTCACGGGCTTCAGCAGTTGCGGTTTGTGGGCTCTAGAGGGCAAGCTCAGTAGCTGTGGCACATAGGCTTAGTTGCTCCGCAGCATGTGAAATCTTCCTGGACCAGGGATCAAACTTGTGTTCCCTGCATTGGCCAGTGGGTTCTCATCCACTGCACCACCAGGAAAGTCCCACTGAGCTGTTTTAATTCTTTTTGTAGCTTATTGAATTTCTTCAGTACTGCTATTTTGAATTCTTTATCAGATAGATTGCAGGGTGCTGGGACTTTGGGCTCAGCTCTTGGAGAATTGTTGATACCTTTTGGTGATGGTGTATTTCCTCGACTTTTAAAGTTCTTTGTGTTTCTATATTGCTGCTTTAGCGTTTGAAGTCTCTTTACTGGTTATCTTTGATGAGGTACTGTTCTTTGGTGTTGCTTCTCCAGGGACCCTAGGTTTATAAGGGGTAGACTTGCTCCACTCTCGTTCTCTCTTGGGGTAGAATTCTTCCTTCTGTGTTTCCTCTTGTTCTCTAACTCACCACGCTGGCTGCAGGAAACCTCTCTTTTGTCTTCCAGAAGGTGGCACTATAGCTTCAGTTTGTTGATTCTCACTTGTCCGCGGACCCTGGTCCATCTTTCTGAGAATATTCAGATTATCTAACCCATTCTCACTGCCACACTTGGGAGCACACAGGAGGAGCTGGCTGCAGAGTTGAGAGCAGGGGCTAGCGGGAGACACGGGTGGGTTAGCGCTTGGTTTGAGACGCTAGCGGGGCCAGCGGGGAGATCTTCCAGTGCATAGTCCCCAGAGGTGTGTGGGTGGTCCTGCTGAAGTCCTGAAGCAGCCAGCAGGACCTGCATATGTTTAAAGCCCACAGATGTTATCAGGTGCTTCCTTTCTTCTCCCTTCCCCATCATGGAGGTCCTGCCTCAGAAAAGCCAGTGCTGCTAGAGAGAAATAAGGTCCTGAGCGCCGAAGAACTGATGCTTTTGAACTGTGGTGTTGGAGAAGACTCTTGAGTCCCTTGGACTGCAAGGAGATCCAACCACTCCATTCTGAAGGAGATCAACCCTGGGATTTCTTTGGAAGGAATGATGCTAAAGCTGAAGCTCCAGTACTTTGGCCACCTCATGCGAAGAGTTGAGTCACTGGAAAAGACTCTGATGCTGGGAGGGGTTGGGGGCAGGAGGAGAAGGGGACGACAGAGGATGAGATGGCTGGATGGCATTACCGACTCGATGGACGTGAGTCTGAGTGAACTCTGGGAGTTGGTGATGGACAGGGAGGCCTGGTGTGCTGCGATTCATGGGGTCGCAAAGAATCGGACACGACTGAGCGACTGAACTGAACTGAACTGAAGCATAACCTGCCCAGCAGGAGGAGCCAGGCAGTCACTCACCATTTTCACTTTACCTGTCCTCCATCAAGAGGCTGCTTTCAAACTACTCTGCCTGAGACATTGCTGCTGCTGCCGCTGCGGGAAGCCCAGCCTTTTACATCTTTGCCGCGGGGAAGGAGGCTCCCTTGGCAAGTGCTACCCTTTCCTCTGCATCCAAACTCTACCCCACGCTGATGGCATGACACAGATCTCCTCTTAGGCAGACGTTTTTTAGTCGCTCAGTCATGTCTGACTCTTTGCGACCCCATGGACTGTAGCCCACCAGGTTCCTCTGTCCATGGAACTCTCCAGGCAAGAATACTGGAGTGGGTTGCCATTCCTTTCTCTAGGGATCTTCCCAACGCAGGGATCAAACCTGGGTCTCCTGCCTTGCAGGCGGATTCTTTACCATCTGAGCCACACTGGCCCTCCTCAAATTCTTTATTGCCCATGAGTAACCACCTAGTTCTGTACTAACCAGCTCCCTTCTTACCCAATCCCAGGACATAGGGGTGGCGGTGGCTTGCCAACTCCTTTGGATTCCATGACTGAGATCTGATATGTAAGAACTTCCTGGATGTCCAGGTACAATGTGATGTGCAGAGGCACTTCTGTTTGGTTAAGGATATCCAAATAGTTGTTAATTAAAAGGGAGAGAAAAAGAGATGCTCCACACCACCTAGAACACTGGTAATAAAAACTTCTCTGTGAACTGCTCGCTTGCAGCATTGAGAACAGTGTTATATCAGTGAACGAAGCTTATAACCTTTCTCCAATGCATAGAGAGATGAGATTAAGAACAATTATAATACAGATGTTTCTAAAACTGCAATTTGCTTGCTGAATTGAGAACAGTTTCTATCAGTGAGTGGCAGTTCTAGGCATCAACAATGCATATACAGAAGTGTTTAAATACACTTCTCTCAAAGAAATTTTTCAGAACACTAACACCTGCTACATTGAGAACAGCATTATATCAGTGAATGAGGTTATACCCATTCTGCACTGCATGTACAGAAATGTTTGGGAATGCTTGTAATAAAGATTTTTCTAAGAAACTACTTGCTGCTGCTTTGAGTACAGTGTTATATGTGTGAATGGAACAGGTTTTGCGACGCATGTGAAGTGTTAAGATTACCTGTAATACAGGTGTTCCTAAGTACATTTTTTTCTGGCAGCTTTGACCACAGAGTTGTAACAGTTAATGGAACTGAGAAGTCAGTGCATTGAGAAGTATTTGACAACATTTGCACACACACAAAAAAAATGTTTCTAAGAATGGTACTTGCTTTCTTTATTGAGAACAGTGTACACTGGTGGATGGGAGTGACTCCATCTACAAAGCATGAAGAGGTGTGTTTAAGAACATTTATACCACTATGGAGGACAGCATGGAGGTTCCTTTAAAAACTAAAAACAGAACTATTATATGATCCAGCAATCCCATTCCTGGGCATATATCCAGAGAAAAGCATAATTTGAAAATACGCATGTGCCCTATTTGTTCACAGCAGCACTACTTACAATAGCCAAAACATGAAAGCAACCTAAGTATCCATCAACAGATGAATAAAGATGTGGTGTATATATACAATGGGCTATTACCCAGCCGTAAAAAAGAATGAAACGATGCCATCTGCAGCAACATGGATGGACCTAGAGACTACCACACTAAGTGAAGTAAGCCAGACAAAGACAAATATCGTAAGATAACACACATGTAGAATCTAAAAAATCATGCAAAAAAAAAAAATAAATAAAAAATCATGCAAATGAAACGTATATAAAACAGAAATAGATCCACTCATAGTCACAGAAAACAAACTTGTGGTTACCAAAGTAGGGGCAGAGATAAGTTAGGAGTTGAGGGTTAACATTTACACACACACTGCATATATAAAATGGATAAACAACAAGGACCTACTGTATAACATAGGGAACTACACTCAATATTTTATAATAACCTATAAGGGAAAACAAGCTAGAAAAAATAGATATATCTGTATGTATAAGTGAATCACTTTGCTGTACACTTGAAACATACAACATTATCAACTATACTTCAGTTTTTAAAGAAGCATCTAAGGCAATAATAGCTATCCAAAAAAAAAAAAAAGGAACACTTGTAATAAAGATGTTTCTAAGAGTGCTACTTGCCGCTACATTGAGAACAGCGTTTAAACAGTGAATGGTAGAGGTACTCATGTGGCAATGCACGTAGAGAAATTTAAAAGCGTATTTGTAATAAAGCTGTGTCTGGTAACAATCCTTATTTGCTGTCTTGAGAACAGTATTATATCATTTAATGGAATTTATACCTATTCAGCAAATCATATAAAAAAGTGTTTAATAGCTATAATAAAGTAAATAGATGTTACTGTGAATGCTATTTGCTGGCTGCATAGAGAACTGTATTATACAGTGAATGGAAGAGGCACCCACTCGGCAGCACATGTTGAGAAGTGAAAGAACACTAATGAGAAGACATTTCTAAAAATGCTACCTGATGCTGTATCGAAAACATTGTTTATACGAAAGAAAGGACCTGCCACCCATTCTGCAATTCATGTAGAGAAGTGTTTAAAGCCAACTGTAATAAAAACGATTTCTAGAAACGCTTGTTTGCTGTGTTTACAACAGTTTTATGTCAGTCAAAGGAGGTTATACCAGTTTTATAAAGCACGTACAAAAGTGTTTTAAACACTGTAATAAGATCATTTCTGAAACACCACTTATTAACACATTCTGTGTGGAGAAAAGTAATATATCCCTGGAGGGAGGGGCACTCCTTTAGCAAGGCATGTAGAGAGGTTTTGAGAACCCTCGTAATAAAGGTGTTTCTAAGGATGTGACTAGAATAGAAGTGGCACCGTTTCTGCAATGCATGTCAAGAAGTGTTTAGAACTACGTGAAATAAAGATATGTTGAAAAACAATGCATGGTAGGTGACTTGAGAGCAATATTACATCAGTGGTTGATGTTATGCCCATTCATTGAGGCATGGATGGAATTAAGAACAATTTTGGAAAGTTTGTTCTAAGCTCACAATTTGCTTTCCACATTGACAAAAGTCATATCAGGAAGTGAATATTATAAAGAAGAATGTATATATGTATGTAAGTGAATCACTTCTATACAGCAGAAATTAGTACAACACTGTAAATCAACTATACTTCCATTTTTTAAAAATAAATAAATAAATAATTACAACTAAAAAAAGAAAACAAATGTTATACACATTCCACAATGTACGAATCGAAGTCTTTAGGGACACTTGTCATAAAGATGTTTCCAAGAACACTACTGCATGCTGTATTGAAAACAGTGCATTGCCGATGAAGACATTGCACCCATCCTCAAAGGCAGTCCAGGAGTCTTTCTGAACACCAGTTAAAAAGATGTTTCTGAGAATCCTACTTGCATGCTGCCTTACAACACTGTTTTACCAGTGCAACAACTTAAAGAAAAATGTACAACATAAGAGCTGTGAGTTTAAGGGAATTCCCTGGTGGTCCAGTGGTTAAAACTCTGCACTTCCAACGCAAGGGGTGCAAGTTCGATCCTTGGTCAGAGAAGTAAGATCCCCATGCTGTGCTGCCAAGAAAAAAAAGAGTTGTGAGTTTAAGTTTTATTCAGGAAACTTACTGGGAATAGACCAGGAGACAGCTTTCCAGTAGTTCTGGGAGAACTGCTCTGAAGAGCTATGGAGGGAAGCTAGTTTATACGTGATTTTTGGCTGTGGGACACTTAGAGTCTAGCATGTGTGTGCATGTTAAGACGCTTCAATCGTGTCTGACTCTTTGTGACCCTATGGACTGTAGCCCGCCAGGCTCTTCTGTCCATGGGATTTTCCAGGGAAGAATACTGGAGTGGGTTCCCATGCCCTCCTCTAGGGATCCTCCCAACCCAGGGATTGAACCCCCATCCCTAATGTCTCCTGCATTGGCAGGCGGGTTCTTTACCACTGGTGCCACCTGGGAAGCCCACAGTCTAGCATATATCTTGATAAAAGATTACTGCTAGTCACAAAGAACAGACATCTCAAGTGAATGATTCTAGTGCTTTTCTATATATGGAAAGATTAAAAAATCTGGGTACCCTAGAATTCTTCCTGAGATTTAACTATCTAAGAGAGCTGCTTGCCCAAAGCACAAAGAATCTTGTGATGGTCTTAATTTTCTCTTGGAGTGCACTGCCAGTCAGCAACTGAAGCCAGTTATAAATAATCCTAATAGAATTGAGTGGTGAGTGAAAACACTCTGTGATTTTCCAGGTGAATGGAAGTGGCACCCATCTGCAATGCATTTAAAGAAATGTTTAAAGACACTTGTTATAAAGATGCTTCAGAGAACTACTTATTCGCTGCATTAAGAACAGTGTTATATCACTGACTGGAAGTTATAACCATCTGTAATTCATGTAGAGAAGTGTTTAAGAAAACTTGTAATCTAGCTGTTCCTAAGAATGCTATTTACTGCTGCAATGAGAAAAGTGATAGTCATTTAATGAAAGTTATACTCATTCTGCAAAGAATGTACAGATCTGTTTAAGAACACATAATCAACATGCTTCTAGCGCTCACTTCAGCAGCACATATACTAAAACTGGAACAATACAGAGAAGATTAGCATGGCCCCTGTGCAAGGATGATACGCAAATTTGTGAATCGTTCCATATTTTTAAAATTGATACAGCCACTATGGAAGATGGTATGGAGATTCCTTAAAAAACTAGGAACAAAACCACCATACGACCCAGCAATCCTACTCCTAGGCATATACCCTGGGGAAACCAAAATTGAAAAAGACACATGTATCCCATTGTTCATTGCAGCACTACTTACAATAGCTAGAACATGGCAGCCACGTGGCATCGAGCGAGCAGCCACGAGGAGATACCCTATGTCCAAGGGCAAAGGAGAGGCCCCAGCAACACGGTAGGAGGGGCAAATTCATGTTTAGAACCAAACCCCATTCTCACCAGAGACACTCAGAGGGCTCAAACAAACCTCGTGTGCACCAGGACCCAGAGACCCCACAGAGACTGAGACAGAACTGTGTTTGAGAGTCTCCTGTGGAGGTACGGGTCAGCAGTGGCCTGCCGCAGGGGCAGGGGCTCTGGGTGCAGCAGACTTGGGTGTGGCATAAGCCCGCCTGGAGGAGGTCGCCATTAACCCCACCATAGAGCTACCAGAACATACACAGGACTGGGAAGTAGACTCTTGGAGGGTGCAAACAGAACCTTGTGCACTAGGACCCAGGAGAAAGGAGCAGGGACCCCACAAGAGACTGACCCAGACTTGCCTGTGAGTGTCCAGGAGTCTCCAGCAGAGGCGTGGGTCAGTGGTGGCCTGCTGCAGGGTTGGGGGCACTGAGTGTAGCAGTACATTCATGGGATCTTTTGAAGGAGGTCACCATTATCTTCATTACCTCCACCATATTTTGGCCCCAGGTAAATAGCACAGAGGGAACAGAGCTCCACCCATCAACAGAATATTGAATTAAAGATTTATTGAGCATGGCCCCGCCCATCAGAACAAGACCCAATTTCCCCCTCAGTCAGTCTCTCCCATCAGGAAGCTTCCATAAGCCTCTTATCCTTCTCCATCAGAGGGCAGACAGACTGAAAACTATAATCACAGAAGACTAAAAATCTAAATCACATGGACCACAGCCTTGTCTAACTCAATGAAACTATAAGCCATTCCGTGTAGGGCCACCCAAGATGGACGGGTCATGGTGGAGAGTTCTGACAAAATGTGGTCCACTGGAGAAGGCAAACCATTTCAGTATTCTTGCCTTGAGAACCCCATGTACAGTATGAAAAGGCAAAAAGATAGGACACTGAAAGATGAACTCTCCAGGTCGGTTGGTGACCAATATGCTACTGGAGATCAGTGGAGAGATAACTCCAGAAAGAATGAAGGGATGGAGCCAAAGCAAAAACAACACCCAGTTGTGGATGTGACTGGTATGGAAGCAAGGTCCGATGCTGTAAAGAACAATATTGCATAGGAACCTGGAATGTTAAGTCCATGAATCAAGGCAAATTGGAAGTGGTCAAAAAGAAGATGGCAAGAGTGAACATTGACATTTTAGAATCAGCAAACTAAAATGGACTGGAATGGATGAATTTAACCCAGATGACCATTTTATCTACTACTGTGGGCAAGAATCCCTCAGAAGAAATGGAGTAGCCATCATAGTCAACAAAAGAGTCTGAAATGCAGTACTTAGATGCAATCTCAAAAGCAACAGAATGATCTCTGTTCATTTCCAAGGCAAACCATTCAATATCACGGTAATCCAAGTCTATGCCCCGACCAGTAATGCTAAAGAAGCTGAAGTTGAATGGTTCTATGAAGACTTACAGGACCTTTGTAGGAGACTTCCCTGGTGGCTCAGACAGTAAAGTGTCTGTCTACAATACCTGAGACCTAGGTTCGATCCCTGGGTCGGGAAGTTCCCTGAAGAAGGAAAAGGCAACCCACTCCAGTACTCTTGCCTAGAAAATCCCATGGACAGAGGAGCCTGGTGTCCATGGGGTCGCAAAGAGTCGGACATGACTGAGCGACTTCACTTTCACTTTCACAAGACCTTTTAGAACTAACATCCAAAAAAGATGTCCTTTCCATTATAGGGGACTGGAATGCAAAAGTAGGAAGTCAAGAGATACCCGGCTGCTGCTGCTGCTGCTAAGTCACTTCAGTCGTGTCCTACTCTGTGCGACCCCATAGACAGCAGCCCACCAGGCTCCTCTGTCCACAGGATTCTCTAGGCAAGAACACTGGAGTGGGTTGCCATTTCCTTCTCCAAGAGTAACAGGCAAATTTGGCCTTGGAGTACAGAATGAACCAGGGCAAAGGCTAATAGAGTTTTGCCAAGAGAACGCACAGCTCATAGCAAACACCCTCTTACAACAACACAAGAGAAGACTCTACACATAAACATCACCAGATGGTCAACACTGAAATCAGATTGATTATATTCTATCAGCCAGAGGTGAAGAAGCTCTATACAGACAGGAAAAACAAGACAGGGAGCTGACTGTGGCTCAGATCACAAAATCCTTATTGCCAAATTCAGACTTAAATTTAAGAAAGTAGGGACTACCACTAGACCATTCAGATATGACCTAAATCAAATCCCTTACAGTTATAAAGTGGAAATGAGAAGTAGATTTAAGGGACTAGATCTGATAGACAGAGTGCCTGATAAACTATGGACAGAGGTTCATGACACGATATAGGAAACAGGGATCAAGACCATCCCCAAGAAAAAGAAATGAAAAAAAGCAAAATGGCTATCTGAGGAGGCCTTACAAATAGCTGTGAAAGAAAAGAAGCAAAAAGCAAAGGAGAAAAAGAAAGATGTACTCATTTGTATGCAGAGTTCCAAAGAATAGCAAGAAGAGATAAGAAAGCCTTCCTCCGTGATCAGTGCAAAGAAACAGAGGAAAACAATACAATGGGAAAGACTAGAGATCTCTTCAAGAAAATTAGAGATAACAAGGGAACGCTTCATGCAAAGATGGGCTCAATAAAGGACAGAAATGGTATGGACCTAACAGAAGCAGAAGATTTTAAGAAGAGGTGGCAAGAATACACAGAACTATCCAAAAAAGATCTTCTTGACCCAGATAATTATGATGGTGTGATCACTCACCTAGAGCCAGACATCCTGGAATGTGAGGTCAAGTGGGCCTTAGGAAGCATCACTATGAATAAAGCTAGTGGAGGTGATGGAATTCCAGTTGAGCTACTTCAAATCCTAAAACAGGATGCTGTGAAAGTGCTGCACTCAATATGCCAGCAAATTTGGAAAATGCAGCAGTGGCCACGGGACTGGAAAAGGTCAGTTTTCATTCCAATCCCAAAGAAAGTCAATGCTAAAGAATGCTCAAACTATCGCACAATTGTACTCATCTCACACGCTAGCAAAGTAATACTAAAAATTCTCCAAGCCAGGCTTCAACAGTACGTGAACCATGAACTTCCAGATGTTCAAGCTGGTTTTAGAAAAGGCAGAGGAACCAGAGATCAAATCGCCAACATCTGTTGGATCATTGAAAATGCAAGAGAGTTCCAGAAAAACATCTATTTCTGCTTTATTGACTATGCCAAAGCCTTTGACTGTGTGGATCACAAGAAACTGTGGAAAATTCTGAAAGAGATGGGAATACCAGAACATCAGTCTTGCCTCCTGAGAAATCTGTATGCAGGTCAGGAAGCAACAGTTAGAATGGGACATGGAACAACAGACTGGTTCCAAATAGGAAAAAGAGTACATCAAGACTGTATATTGTCACCATGCTTATTTAACTTCTATGCAGATTACATCATGAGAAATGCTGGGCTGGATGAAGCACAAGCTGGAATCAAGATTGCTGGGAGAAATATCAGTAACCTCAGATATGCAGATGACACCACTCTTATGGCAGAAAGCGAAGAAGAACCAAAGAGCCTCTTGATGAAAGTGAAAGAGGAGAGTGAAAAAGTTGGCTTAAAACTCAACATTCAGAAAACGAAGATTATGGCATCTGGTGCTATCACTTCATGGCAAATACATGGGGAAACAGTGGAAACAGTGGCTGACTTCATTTTTTGGGCTCCAAAATTACTGCAGATGGTGAATGCAGCCATGAACTTAAAAGATGCTTACTCCTTGGAAGGAAAGTTATGACCAACCTAGACAGCATATTAAAAACCAGAGATACTACTGTGCCAACAAAGGTCTGTCCAGTCAAGGCTATGGTTTTTCCAGTAGTTATGTACGGATATGAAAGTTGGACTGTAAAGAAAGCTGAGTGCCGAAGAATTGATGCTTTCAAACTGCGGTGTTAGAGATGACTCTTGAGAGTCCCTTGGACTGCAAGGAGATCCAACCAGTCCATCCTAAAGGAAATCAGTCCTGAATGTTCATTGAAAGAACTGATGCTGAAGCTGAAACTCCAGTACTTTGGCCACCTGATGTGAAGAACTGACTCATTGGAAAAGACCCTGATGCTTGGAAAGACTAAAGCCAGGAGGAAAAGGGGATGACAGAGGATGAGATGGTTGGATGGCATCACCGCCTTGATGGACATGAATTTGAGTAAACTCCGGGAGCTGGGGATACACAGAGAGGCCTTGTGTGCTGCAGTCCATGGGGTCAAAAAGAGTCATACATGACTGAGTGACTGAACTGAGAACATGGAAGCAACCTAGATGTCAATTGACAGATGAATGGATAAAGAAGTTGTGGTACACATACACAATGGAATATTACTTGGCCATAAAAAGAACGCATTTGAGTCAGTTCTTGTGAGGTGGATGAACCTAGAACCCATTATACAGAGTGAAATAAGTCAGAAAGAGAAAGATAAATATCAAATCCAAATGCATATATATGGAATCTAGAAAAATGGTACTGAAGAATTTATTTACAGGGCAGCAGTGGAGAAACAGACATAGAGAATAGACTTATGGACACGGGGAGAGGGGAGGAGAGGGTGAGATGTATGGAAAGAGTAACATGGAAACTTACATTACCATATGTAAAATAGATAGCCAACAGGAATTTGATGTATGGCTCTGGAAACTCAAACAGGGGCTCTGTATCAATCTAGAAGGGTGGGATGGGGCAGGAGATGGGAGGGAGGTTCAAAAGGGAAGGGATATATGTATACCTATGACTGATTCATGTTGAGGTTTGACAAAAAACAACAAAATTCTGTAATTATCCTTAAATAAAAAGATAAATAAATAAACACATTTCTAAGAATGCTACTTGCTTGCTGCCCTGAGAAATTATGCTCATTTGGAAAGCATGTTAAAATGTTCTAAAACACTTGTACAAAAGATGTTTCAAAGAACACTACTTGCTCTTTGCATTGACCAGTGAGTTTTATCCGTGAGTGAGAGACATATATTCGGCAATGTGTTAGTGTTTATGAACACTTGTAATAAACGTGTTTCAAAGAAAAGGCTCACAGAGAACAGATTTGTAGTTCACCAGTGGGGAGGGGGATAGAGGGTGGATTGGAAGCTTGGGATTAGAAGGTGCAAAATATTGTATATAGGATGGATAAACAAGGTCCTCCTGTATAGCACAGGGAAATATATTCAATAACCTGTGATAAACCATAATGGAAAATAATATGAAGAATATATACATATATATATATACAACTGAATCACTTTACTGTTCAGCAGAAATTAACACATTATAAATCAACTACACTTCAACACAATTTTAAAAAAATAAAAAACAAACCAAAAATGTGTTTCTAGGAACACTACTTGCATGCCGCATTGAGAACATGGTTTTATCAGTGAAAGGGTAGCACCTATGCTGTAACTGCACGTACAGAATTTTTAAGAACACTTGAAATAGAGACTTCTAATAACGCTACCTGCCTGTTACATTGAGAATAGTGTTACATCATCGATGGAAATGGTAGCCATTCTGACAAGCATTTAGAGCATGTTGTTTAAGAATCCTTGTAATAAAAAGTGTTTTCTAAGAGTGATACACTGCTACTGGTCTGTGGCCTGTTAGGAACCAGGCCACACAGCAAGAGGTGAGCAGCAGGCAAGCAAGCTAAGATTCATTTGTATTTACAGCTGCTCACTATTGCTCACTGATTCTTCATATGGTGAGTTATATAATTATTTCATTATATATCACAATGTAATAATAACAGGGCTTCCCTTGTCGCTCAGACGGTAAAGAATCTGTCTTCATTGCAGGAGACCTGGGTTTGATCCCTGGGTTGGGAAGATCCCCTGGAGAAGGGAATGGCAACTCACTCCAGTATTTTTGCCTGGAGAATTCCATGGACAGAGAAGCCTGGCGGGCTACAGTCCATGGACTTACAAAGAGTCAGACATGATTAAGTGACTCACACACACACACAATAATAATAGAAATAGAGTGCACAGTAAATGTAATGTGCTTGAATCATCCTAAAACCATCCCCCAGCCACCTGGTCTGTGGAAAAATTGTCTTCCATGAAACCGGTCCCTGGTGACAAAAAGGTTAGGGGTTGTTGCTTTAAGCTGTTCTGCATGGCATTAGAGAAGTGTTTCAGTCAGTTCAGTTGCTCAGTCATGTCCCAACTCTTTGTGACCCCATGGACTACAGCACGCCAGGCCTCCCTGTCCATCACCAACTCCCGGAGTTTACTCAAACTCATGTCCATGAAGTCAGTGATGCCATCCAACCATCTCATCCTCTGCTGTCCCCTTCTCCTCCTGCCTTCAATCTTTCCCAGCATCAGGGTCTTTTCCAATGAGTCAGCTCTTTGCATCAGGTGGCCAAAGTATTGGAGTTTCAGCTTCAACATCAGTCCTTCCAATGAATATTCAGGACTGATTTCCTTTAGGACGGACTAGTTGGATCCCCCTCACCTGAGAAGTGTTTAAGAATACTTAAAAATGTTTCTAACCATTTGCTTGCTGCATTGAGAACAGGATTATATATGAATAAAAGTGGCCCCTATTGTGCAATGCATGTAGAGAAGTGTTTAAGGACATGTAATAAAGATGTTTCTAAAAATTCTACTTGCTTGCTGTGCTGAGAACAGAGTTGTCTTTGTGAATGGAAGTGGTATTCATTCTGCAGTGAATGGAGACACCTATTAAGATCACTGGGTACAATGCTGGGGAGAGTGTGGAGAAAGGGCACCCTCCTACACTTGGGGGAATGTAATTTGGTGCAGCTACTAGGGAGAACAATATGGAGATTCCTTAAAAAACTAAAAACAGAATTACCATACAATCCAGCAACCTGGGCATATATCCAGAAAAGATGAAAACTATAAGTAAAAAAAATACATGCATCCCCATGTTCACTGCAGCAGTATTTACAATAGTCCAAACAGGGAAGCAACCTACAGGTCCATCAACAGATGAGTGGATAAAGAAGATGTGAGATACATACAATGGACTCTTTACTTAGCCATAAAAAATCAAATAATGCCACCTGCAGCAACAGGGATGGACCTAAAGATTATTACACTAAGTGAAGTAAGTCAGACAGAAATACAAATACTATATGATGCCAATTATATGCGGAATCAAAAAAAATGATACAAATGAACTTATTTACAAAACAGAAACAGACTCACAGACATAGGAAACAAACTATGATTACCAAAAGGGGAAAGGAGGGCGGTGGGGAAGGAATTACTCAGAAACATGGATTAGAAATGTGTATCTGTTAATCTCATGTTCCTAATTATATATAATAGATATATATTCTTTCTATATATATTATTATATCTATATACTATATCTATTATCTATATAATGGATAACCAACAAGGACTTACTGTATAGCACAGGGAACTATATTCAATATCTTGTAATAACCTACAATGGAAAATAGCTGAAGAAGGATATATATAGAAGAATATGTATATCTGAATCATTTTGCTGTACACCTGAAATCAACACAATATTGTAAATCAACTTAGTTCAATAAAAAAAAAACCTTTAAAAATCCCCAATTATAAAGACTTGTCTAGAACTTCTTATGCTTGCTGTATTGAGAACAGTTTCATTCAGTGAGTGGAAGTTATACCTATTTTGTAATGCATGTATTTACATGTTTAGGAAAAACTTTAATAAAGATTTTCTAAGAATGCACCTTGCTTGCTGAATACAGTATTATATCAGTTTTACCCACTCTCAGTTCAGTTCAATCACTCAGTTGTGTCCGACTCTTTGCGACCCCATGAATTGCAGCATGCCAGGCCTCCCTGTCCATCACCATCTCCCGGAGTTCACTCAAACTCACGTCCACTGAGTCGGTGATGCCATCCAGCCATCTCATCCTCTGTCGTCCCCTTCTCCTCCTGCCCCCAATCCCTTCCAGCATCAGAGTCTTTTCCAATGAATCAACTCTTCGCATGAGGTGGCCAAAGTACTGGAGTTTCAGCTTTAGCATTATTCCTTCCAAAGAACACCCAGGGCTGATCTCCTTTAGAATGGACTGGTTGGATCTCCTTGCAGTCAAAGGGACTCTCATGAGTCTTCTCCAACACCAAAGTTCAAAAGCATCAATTCTTCAGCATTCCGTTTTCTTCACAGTCCAACTCTCACATCCATACATGACCAATGGAAAAACCATAGCCTTGACTAGACGGACCTTAGTCGGCAAAGTAATGTCTCTAGAGTTTTCTTTTTATTTATTTTATTTTTTGGCTGTGTTGGGACTTCCCAGGTGGTGCTAGTGGTAAAGAACTCGCCTGCCAATGCAGGAGACATAAGAGACGCAGGTTCAATCCCTGGGTGGGGAAGATCCCCTGGGGAAGGGAATGGTAACCCACTCCAGTATTCCTGCCTAGAGAATCCCCATGGACAGAGGAGCCTGGTGGGCTACAGTACAGAGGGTCACAAAGAGTCGGACACAGCTGAAGCAACTTAGTGTGCACACACGGGTCTTCCTTGCTGTCAGTGGGGCTTTCTCCAGTGGCAGTGAGTGGGGTCTGCTCCCTCGTTGTGGTGCATGAGCTTCTCATCATGATGGCTTCTCTCTTTGTGGAGCATAGACTCTAGGGTGCACGGGCTTCAGCAGCTTCAGCATGCGGGCTCAGTAGTTGTAATGCACTGGTTTAGTTGCCCCGAGGCATGTGGAATCTTCCTTGACCAGGGGACATGCATCAAACCCATGTCTCCTGCATTGGCAGGCAAATTCTTAACCACTGAACCACCAGGGAAGTCCTACCCTCTCTGTACATGTATGGTAGTGTGTAAGTACACTAGTAATAGAGATATTTCCCTAAAAGTACTTGTAGCTTGCACTGCAAAGTGTTATCAGTGAATGAAAGTTATACTTGTTTTAAATTATTTTTAGTTGACAGATAATATTATATGAGTTTCAGTTGTACAATATTATTTGATATTTGTATATATATTGTGAAATGATCACAACTCTAGTTACCATCCATTGCCACACATAGTTCTATTTTTTCTTATGATGGGAACTTTTAAGATCTACTCCTAGCAACTTTCAGACCCACACTACAGGATTATTAACTATAGTCACCATGCTGTACATTACATTCCAGTAGTTATTGACAACCGGAAGTTTGCACCTTCTGACCCCCATCACCCATTTCTCCTCCCATCCCCTGCCTCTGGCAACCGATCTGTTCCTTATATCTATGAATTTGGGTTTGTTTGTTTTAGATTCCACATATAAGATCATAGGTATTTGTCCCTCTTTGTCTGACTTATTTCACTTAGTGTAATGCCCTCAAAGCCCATCCACGTTAACACCAATGGCAAAGATTTCCTTCTTTTTTTAAAAAAATTCACTTTGTAATGCATGTAGAGAAGTAATACCCTAGTTATAAAGATGTTTCCAAGAGTAGTACTTACTTATTGCATTGAGAACAGTGTTATGTCTGTGATTAGACTTATTCCTAGGGCTTCCCTGGTAGCTCAGCTGGTAAAGAATCTGCCTGCAATGCAGGAGACCCTGGTTCAATTCCTAGGTCGGGAAGATCCCCTGGAGAAGGGGTAGGCTACCCACTCCACTATTCTTGGGCTTTCCTGGTGGCTATTCTGTAATAACTGTACAGAAGTGTTTAAGAGTGCTAGTAATAAAGATATTCCTAAGAAGGAATTGCTTGCTGTGTTATTGCTTGCTTGCTGTGTTAAGAAGTCTTATACCAGCGAATGGAAGTTACACCTACTCTGCAATGCACGCATAGAAGTTTTTAAGGACACTCATAATGGATTGCCGTTTTCATTTTAGAGATTTTATTCAAAACTTATATCCCCCAATCTCCTTTGTATGATTTTTTTTTTTGGGGGGCCACATTGCATGTGAAACTTCCCTGACCAGGGATTGAACCCTGCCACCTTGGAGAAAGTGAAAGTGAAGTCGCTCTGTCGTGTCCAACTCTTTGCGACCCCATGGACTATAGCCTACCAGGCTCCTCAGTCCATGGAATTTTCCAGGCAAGAGTACTGGAGTGGGTTGCCATTTGAGGCATGGACTCTTAACCACTGGACCACCAGGAAAGTCCATCTTACGTAATTTTTATTTTGTTAAAGAGTGTATTTATCTTTGGCTGTGCGGGGTCTTGGTTGCGGCGCTGACGTCCCTCTAGCTGCAGCACACAGGCTTCTCTTTGTGGTGGCTTCTCCTATTGCAGAGCTCAGGCTGTAGGGCACTTGGGCTTCAGTAGCTGCAGCGTGTGGGCTCAGGAATTGTGGCTCCCAGCCTCTAAAGCATGGCTCGATAGCTGTGGTGCACAGGCTTAGTTGCTCTGTGGCATGGGGGATCTTCCCGGATCAGGGATTGAACCCATGTCTCCTGTATTGGCAGGCAGATTATTTACCACTGACCCACCAGGGAAGCCCCTATCTTACATCATTTTTAAAACAAACTAACCAGCTGCTTGGAATAGTTATGTCTGAAGAAAAAGCAAAATTAGTATTAAGAAAGCTAGAACAAAATAATTTTGCTCACTATAAATTTGAGGAATAATATATATTACTTCTTTAATTCATTAATCTAAAAACAGTTTTCTTTTTTTTTTAGAAAAAGGGCTGGGAAAAAAAAATGGAAACTGGAAAAAAAAAAAAATGAACAACTCCTGAGTTGTCTCTTGTGTTTGAGCTTTTGGAGAGTCATTGGTTAAGAATGTGAAAATGTGGCTTCCTACATCTGCCATCTGTCTGTGATTATCGCTTTGGCAGGCTGTCAACACTCTAGGCAAGCCTGGGTTTACAAGCTAAGCTCTAGGAGTAAGCTGTTTTTAAAGAAAAACTGTAATTACATTAATTTATAATACAGGCAATCATTTAACAAAAGTATGATTTGAGGCCTACAAAAAAGGCTTATTTTTCCATGTATACTGATGACAGAAATATCAGCCAAATTAAAGAAAACGACAGCCATTGTTATTTATTGCTCACCACCTAGGTGCATACAGTAGAAAAGAGAAAACAATGAATTCATGCAAGAGAGGACTGAAGTGGGGAAGTGAAGCTTAAGTAGAAATTAAGACCTACTAAACAGGTCTTCTTCTAACCCTGAAATTCTATGGTTCTGTGGAAAGGAATGATAAACACAAATCATAAATGTCTATTCTGGTCTTTTGCCCAATTTTAAACTGGATTACTTTTTTAATTTTTATTTTTGCTATGGAGTTCTACAAGTTCTTTATATATTTTGGTTTATTAACCCCCTTATCAGATATACCTTTTGCAAATATTTTTCCCCATTGAATAAGTTGTCTCCACTTTGTTTATGGTTTCTTTTGCTGTTAAGATCAGTTCAGTTCAGTCGCTCAGTCGTGTCCAACTCTTTGCAACCCCATGGACTGCAGCACACCAGGCCTCCCTGTCCATCACCAACTCCTGGAGTTTACTCAAACTCATGTCCATTGAGTCGGTGATGCCGTCCAACAATCTCATCCTCTGTCATCCCCTTCTTCTCCCACCTTCAATCTTTCCCAGCATCAGGGTCTTTTCAGATGAGTCAGTTCTCTGCATCAGGTGGCCAAAATATTGGAGTTTCAGCTTCAGCATCAGTCCTTCCAATAAACATCCAGGACTGATTTCCTTTAGGATGGACTGGTTGGATCTCCTTGCAGTCCAGGGGACTCTCAAGAGTCTTCTCCAACTTTTTCATTTGATGTAGTCTCATTATTTTATTTTTTGTTTCTTATGCTTTAGATGTGATTTCCTAAATACCTTTACCAAAATCCATGTCTGGAATTTTGCTTCGTTTTTAAACTTTTTATTTTATATTGGTATAGCTAGTTAACAATGTTGTCATAGCTTCAGGTGGACAACAAAAGGACTCAGCCATACATAGTAAGGAGTTTTTTTTCCCCCTCTGTTTTCTTCCAGGAGTTTCATGGGCTTCAGGACTCACATTTAAGTCTTTAATCCTTTCAAGTTAATTTTTTTGTGAATGGTGTAAGTTAGAAGTCATTTCACTCATTAACATGTGAATATTTCCAACATTAAGACTCTTTTCTCCACTGAGCATTCTTGATCCCCTTGTCAATTATTAGTTTACTATATATGCTTAGGTTTATTTCTGATCTCTCAATTATATTCTATTGGCCTATTTATTTATACATCAATACCATACTGTTTTTATGACTAAAGCTTCATAGTATAGCTTAAAATCAAGAAGTGTAATGCATTCTGCTGTGTTCTTTGTCAGGATTCATTTGGCTAATTGGGTCTTTTTGGTTTCATATAAATTTTAGAACAGTTTTTCTACTTCTGTAAAAAAAAAATGTCATTGGACTCTTAATAGAGATTGCATCTATAGATGGCTTTTAGTAGTTGACATTTTAATAATATTAATTATTCTAGAGATTTCCCTGGTGGTCCAGTGGTTAAGAATCTGCCATCCAGTGCAAGGGACATGGATTCCATCCCTGTTGGGGAACTAAGGTCCCATATGCTGCAGGGCAACTAAGCCCACATGCACTACAACTACCGAGCCCACACATTCTAGAGCTGGTGTGCCATAGCTACTAGGCCTGTGCACTGCAACTACTGAAGCCCGCTCACTCTAGAGCCCATGTGTGCTCTGCAACCAGAGAAGCCAGCCTGCTGCAACTAGAGAGAAGCCCCCATGTGCTGCAAGGAAGAACCAGCATGCTTCAGTGAACACCCAGCACAACCAAAATACAAATAATTTAAAAAAAAAAAGACTTCAGAGATGAGAAATTCTTTTTTTTGTTTACTTCTAGATTAGTTTAATATAAAAGGATCTAACTCAGGAACAGCCAGATGAAAGAGACACACAGGGCAAAGGTACAGGGAAAGGTTGAGGAGCTTCGCTAAATCTCCATGTGTTCCTCAACCCAGAAGCTCTCTGAACCCTGGCCCTCTGGGTTTTCATGGAGGCTTTATTACCTAGATATGATTGTTTAAGTCACTGGTCATTGGCTATTTTGTTTTGTTTATTTTTTAATTGGAGTATAACCACTCATCTGAATGCAATTTACAAGTAGTACTCTAAGAAACATGACATCCGGTCCTATTGAAGTGAAGTGAAGTCGCTCAGTCGTGTCCGACTCTTTGCGACCCCTTTGACTGTAGCCTACCAGGCTCCTCCCTCCATGGGATTCTCCAGGCAAGAGTACTGGAGTGGGTTGCCATTTCCTTCTCCGGTCCTATTACTTCATGGCAAATAGATGGGGAAACAGCTACAGGCTTCATTTTCTTGGGCTCCAAAATCACTGCAGACAGTGACTGCAGCCATGAAATTAAAAGACACTTGCTCCTTAGAAGAAAAGCTATGACCAACCTGCTGCTGCTGCTGCTGCTGCTAAGTCGCGTCAGTCGTGTCCGACTCTGTGTGACCCCATAGACGGCAGCCCACCAGGCTCCGCCATCCCTGGGATTCTCCAGGCAAGAACACTGGAGTGGGTTGCCATTTCCTTCTCCAATGCATGAAAGTGAAAAGTGAAAGTGAAGTCATTCAGTCGTGTCTGACTCTTAGCGACCCCATGGACTTCAGCGCACCAGGCTCCTCTGTCCATGGGAGTTTCCAGGCAACACTACTGGAGTAGGGTGCCATTGCCTTCTCCAATGACAAACCTAGACAGCATGTTAAAAAGCAGAGACATCACTTGGCTGACAAAGGTTAGTATTCCAGTAATCATGTACAGATGTGAGAGTTGCACCATAAGGAAGGCTGAGCACCAAAGAATTGATGCTTTCCAACTGTGGTGCTGGAGAAGACTGTTGAGAGTCCCTTGAACAGCAAGGAGATCAAACTGGTCAATCTCAAAGCAAATCAACCCTGAATATTCATTGGAAGGACTGATGCTGAAGCTCCAATACTTTGGCCACATAATGCAAAGCACCAGCTCATTGGAAAAGACCCTGATGCTGGGAAATATTGAGTGCAAGAGGAGAAAGGGACAACAGAGGATAAAACGGTTGGATGGAAACATCAACTTAATGGACGTGAGTTTGGGCAAACTCCAGGAGATAGGGAAGGCCAGGGAAGCCTGGCATGCTGCAGTCTGTGGGGTTGCCAAGAGTTGGACATGACTTAGTGACTGGACAATAATTGTAAGAAACACATTTATTACAAGTATTTTTAAACACTTCATTCCTTGCATTACATTTGTGTATAAGTCTTATTAAACACTTCAGTATATGTGTTACAAAATGGGTACATTCATTCACTGAAAGAACACTGCTGAACACAGCTTGCAAATGGCTTGTAAGAACTCTCTTACTACAAATCATTAAAGACAACAAATAATAAAAAAACAATAAGTGAATATAAAACTATGAACAAGCCTACATAACATAAATTCAATAGCTTAGATAAAACGGACTGATTTCTTTAAAGTCACAAACTACCAAAATTCACCCAAGGTAAGTAGATAAACCTGAATAGTCTGTATCTATTAAAGAAACTGAATTCACAGGTTAAAACCTTTCAAAAAAGAACTCTCCAGGCCAGAAGTTTCCACTGGTGAACTCTATTAAACATTTAAAGAAAAACAAATAATTCTACACAATATATCTTCCAAAAAATAAAAGAGGAGGGAATGCTTCCCCAAAAAAGCTTATAAAGTCAACAATAATGATACCAAAACCAGACAAAGGCAGTACAAGAAAACTAGAGACCAATATCCTTCATTAACACAGACACAAAAAGTCCTCAACAACATACTAGCAAGTTAAACCCAGCAGTATACAAAAAATAATAATACACCAAGACTAAATAGGATTTACCCCTGGAATGCAAGGCTGGTTCAATATTCCAAAAATCAACCAATGTTAACCACTAAAGAAGAAAATAATCATGATCATATAACTTGATGCAGAAAAGTGAAGGTGAAAGTCACTCAGTTGTGTCCAACTCTTTGCAACCCCATGGGCTTAGTCCATGGAATTCTCCAGGCCAGAATACTGGAGTGGGTATCCTTTCCCTTCTCCAGGGGATCTTCCCAACCCAGGGATTGAACCCAGGTCTTCCACATTGCAGGCAGATTCTTTACCAGCTGAGCCACCAGGAAAGCCCAAAAATACTGGAGTGGGTAGCCTATCCCTTCTCCAGCAGATCTTCCCGAGCCAGGAATTGGACCGGGGTCTCGTGCATTGCAGGCGGACTCTTTACCAACTGAGCTATGAAGGCATGATGCAGAAAAAGCATCTGGCAAAACCCAACACCCATTCATTATAAAAACTGTCAGAAAACTAATCATAAAAGTGAGTTTCCTTAATTTTATAAAAGGCACTTAGAAAAGCTCTGCATTTAACATTTTGCTTAAGGGTGAAACACTGAAACCAAAAGTTGGGAACAAAGCAAAGATGCCCACTCTCGCTATGCCTAAGCAACAGAGAATTGGAAATTCAAGTCAGTGCAATAAGGCAAGAAAAAGAAACAAAACAACCAGATTCTGAAAGGAGAAATGAAATTGTTTCTGTTCACAGATGACAAGATTATTTATGTAGATAACAGAGTGGAATCTACCAAAAATCTTTTAGAATTTAAAGTGAGTTTTGTAAAGTTTCCATGTGTTAGCAATAAACAACTGGAAACTGAAACAAAATTCTATAACAGCTTAAAGATAATGAAACATGTATAAATCCAGCAAAAGAGGTACTGGTTTTATACATCGAAAAACTATTTATTTCACTCATGAAAGAAATCAAAGAAGGCCAAAGGACTTTCCTCAAATTGTTCTATAGGTTCAAGACAATTCTAACTGAAATTCCAAAACAGTATTTCATAGACAAGTTGATTCTAAAAGGTCTTTGGAAAGTCAAAGGAAATAAAATAGCCAAAACAATTTTAAAAAGAAAAAAATGAGAGGACTCACACTACCTGATATTAAGCATTACTCTAAAATTCAAGTTTAATTGAGTTTAAATAGTATTTTTAAAGGAAAAGACACTAGAGATAAATGGAACAGAATAGAGTCCAGAAACTGCACCACACAGACAGCTAGCTGACTTTTTACAAAGGTTCAAAGGCAATTCAGTAAAGAAAGGATGGTGTTTTCAAACAATAGTGCCAGAATATTTGGGCATCCATAAGCAAATACATGAATTCAACCTAAACCTTCTACTTCAAACAAAAATTAACTAAACATGAATTCTAGATATAAATGTAAACTGTACATCTACAGAAGAAAACAGAGAAAATGTTTATAACTTGGAGTCACCTGAGGTCAGAGGCATGATTCAAAAGAGAAAAAAAATGAGGAAAAAAACCTGGTAAACTAGACTTCATCAAAAATTAATATATTGGCTTTGAAAAAGTACACTGATAAGAGAATAAAAAGATAACCTACACATTGGGAGAAAATATTTACCAATCACATAACTAACAAAGGACTTATATATAAAATACATAAAGAATTTTCAAAATTCAATAGTAAGAAAACTAACAATTCATTTTTTTTTAATGGGCAAAAAATTTGAATAGATACTGCACCAGAGAGAATATACAGATGCAAATAAGCCAGTGAAAAGATAGTTAACATTGTAAGACATTTGAAGAATGCAAATTAAAGTCCCAGTGAGTGGGACTTCCCTGGTGGCCCAGTGGTTAGCAATCCGCCTTGCAATGCAGGGAACATGGATTTGATCCCTGGTCAGGGAACTAAGATCCCATATACCACAGGGCTACTAAGCCCGTTCACTGCAACTACTGAGACCATGCACAACTTGAGAGCCCCTTCACGACAATGAAAGATCCTGCATGATGCAACAAAGGATCCTGTGTGCTATAACTAAGACCTGACACAGCCAAACACCCATACCTACTACATACCCCCTGCTGCTGCTGCTGCTGCTGCTGCTAAGTCGCTTCAGTCGTGTCTGACTCTGCGACTCCATGGACTGCAGCCTACCAGGCCCCTCCGTCCATGGGATTTTCCAGGCAAGAGTACTGGAGTGGGGTGCCATTGCCTTCTCCGACATACCTGCTAGGGCAGTTAAGTGCTGGCAAAGATACAGACTATCGGGCACCTGGGACATGTTTAGTTTACATGTGTGGCTCTCCCCTCTAGTGATGTAAGTGTAACCTGGAAGGGTTAATTTTGACTCCACACTGGATCTACTTCTGTGATTTTATTATTTTGCTGTTATTATAGGCATACATAATGGCCTGCCTCAAGGGGCCTTGCCTGTCCCCCACCCCACAGCCTGACACTTGGGCTAGGGTGCCTTTGTTTGGCTCACAGGGAGATAGCCTGACCCTGCCCACCTGTAAAGGACTGTGACACTCTTGAGTTCTTCATGTGGGAAATGGTGCCCCTCGTCTGCTGCTTACAGACATGGCTCATAAATTCACATTTTGGAGGCTGGAACTGCAGATAGCTGTAGCATCTCTGTTTACTGATACGACAGGAAATATTCCATTTCACCCTATCCATGAAATGAATGTAAGGACGTGAAACTAACACATCCCCCTGCCTGAGGCTTGCCATTTTCGGAGGTATTTGCAATGATTAAATGGCCTTTTCACTTTGTTTCCTCACCTCCTCCCATCTCTGATCCATAAAAGAACCTGGCATCCAAGCCCTGACAAGATGGTTACTTCCAGACCTTAGTCTGCCATCTCCTCATCAGCTGGCTTTCCAAATAAAGTTGTATTCCTTGCCTCAACACCTTCTCTCTCGAATTTACTGGCCTATCGTGCAACAAGCAGAGTGAGCTTGGACTCTAACAAGCACTATGGAAAACAATTCTACACATTCTTACAAAGTTAAACATACACTTAGTGTATAACCATGTAATCCTGTGTCTCACCCAAGAGAGATGAAAAAGCTCTGTTCACACAAAACCTCTATAGGAAGTCTATTCATAATCACCTAAACCTGGAAACAACTCAAATGTTCAACAAGTAAATGGGTAAACTGTGGACTATCTATGGCATGGAATGTTGTGCAACAAGAAAGAGAAATAGCAGCAACCTAGATGAATCTCAAAGACATGTTGAATGAGAGAGCTAAGCTAAGCTAAGTCACTTCAGTCGTGTCCGACTCTGTGCAACCCCATAGATGGCAGCCCACCAGGCTCCCCCGTCCCTGGGATTTTCCAGGCAAGAACACTGGAGTGGGTTGCCATTTCCTTCTCCAATGCATGAAAGTGAAAAGTGAAAGTGAAGTCACTCAGTCTTGTCTGACTCTTAGTGACCCCATGGACTGCAGCCTATCAGGCTCCTCTGTCCATGGGATTTTCCAGGCAAGAGTACTGGAGTGGGGTGCCATTGCCTTCTCCGGTTGAGTGAGAGAGGCTAGCCTAAAAAGGTTATATATAGTCCAGATCCATTTATATGACCTTCTGGAGAAGGCAAAACTATAGGGACACAGAAAAACCAGATGAGCAGGGACACATATGATCACAATGGGACAGAGTAGGGGATGTCTTGATTTTGGTTGAGGTGAAGGGTCTAAACATGTGTTAAAACCTACACTGAAAGAGTCCACTTTCCTGCATGTTAATTTAAAAATACATTTTATAGGGTGACTGGCCAGGGAAGTCCTTACTCAATAAACTTCTGACTTGGAAGACTAATTCCAGGTGGATAGTACAGCAAGAGAAAAGGCCCTGAGGCAAGAAGCATACCTGGGGGTTTGAGAAACAGAGGACACCATGTGGCCAGCACCCCCAGTGAGAGGATGAAACACCCCCTGGCCTTGAGGGTGTCTGGGACAGTTCAAACGGGAAAGCAATGAGTGCGGGAATGTACCTGGCTCCTCACAGAGCAGTGGAACTTGAGAGAGGGGTAGTGCAGGAGATAAGGCCAGTGGGGGTGCAGGTGGACACAGAAATACTAGAGCCCCAGGGGCCACTGTAAGGACTTTGGCTTTACTGAGAGGTGGGGAAATGTTAGAGGCCTTTGCTCTGGAAGTAAAAGACACCATGTGACCTGTTTTTAAGACTTCTGAGGACAGACCTTAAAGGAGCAAGGGTGGAAACAGGAAGACTGGGAGCCTGGTTGGGAGATGTGAGCTTAACTTGGGCAGGAGACAATGGCTCTGCATTGAAAGTTCTCTTCCTCCCACTTCACTACCCCTGGGCCCTTTCTCCAGATGCCCTAGCACACCCTTTAGTGCCCCAGACCAAACACAGACTCCTAGTAGGCAAGAAACCTGTCTCTACTCCTCAGGTCAGAGACCTGGAGGCTAGAGAAGCTCAATCAGGCATTGTGCAAAGCACTTGCCATCCAGGCTCTATAAGAACCCCAGAAACAAAGCCCCATTCAGGTCCCCACTCTATAGGGGAAAAGCCTGAGGCCTCTGGCCCAGTCTTACTCAGCTATGATGTTCTTGTTAAAAAAAATTAATAAACAGAAACTTCAGTTAAATAGAGCTGGGAGGTCAGAAGGGGGAGCTCTCACACTCTACAACAGCAGATTGTTGTAGATTTTTGGGAAGAAGATTCTTCTCAATCCTGGCAACAACTCAGCCAATTAAAAGCCCTGCCAACTTCCCTTCTCCTGCCTCCTTCCTTTCACACAGGGGGACTTGCCCGCAGCTCACTGTGGTCGCAGACCCTGAATTGCAATTCTCTGCTGATCTCGAATAAATCCAATTTTGCTGGAGAAGTAACTGGCAGTCTGTTTTAGGTCAACATTTTGGTGGCTTTTACAGGATCTAAAGAAGACCTCTGAAGGGCTGGTAAGTAAATGGGTGATGTTCCTACCTGAGCCCATTGCTGCTGATTTTCTGATTGATCTTGGAATTTGAAGGTACTTCTTTCTCCTATATCTGAGCCTCCGCCCTCTTTGCATTTTGAAGCTCTTCAGGCTTTACCTGGGATCTATTTCAAGGTTTTGTCCTTTCTGCTTAAGGCCTTGTTCTGTACTCAATTGGAACTTCAGTCTGATTTTGAAGTCAGACTGTTCCAACTGGAACTGGCTAGGCTTCAGCCCATTCCTTTGAGCACAGAGGCTATTTCATTGGGATTGTGCCAGTTGAGCCTTCAGGCCATTCCTTTGGAACAGAGGTTGTTCTATTGGAACTCTGCTGAGAAGCCTTTGGCCTGGCTCCCCTAAGACCAACCTATTCTTTTAGAACTGGCTGGGTATTAGGTCTTCAGGCTGTTAGAGACATCTGAACTATTCAGGCAAACTGTTTAAGCTATAAGCTGCTTGAGCTGTTGAGGCTTTTAAAAAATTATTTTCTTACTCTAGAAAAAACTTCTGAGAAATGGGATGCCACTTATCTAAATATTTTGAGGGCACCCTTCTATAAGGATACTGGCTGATTTTGTGCTTAAAAATTGTAACCCTTCCTCATAAGAATTTCTAGCTAGACAGATCAACCTAAGGCAATCTAGAATATCATATGGTCATCATGGGGAACTTTAGAAATCCCCAAACTTACTTTTCTTAAAACCGAATGGGACTATCAGAGTCCTAAAATTTCCAAAACTGAATGGAATGCCTATTTGATTGGTATTTTCAGGCTTCCAAACATTATCAGCAGCCTAAAATTATCTAAAATTGATCTAAAATAAGACTGAGGCAAACAAATGATTACAAAGCTAGAGTGGCTGACCAAGCCTCAGGCTGTGCCCCCAGGGCCATCCTGAATCCTCTCCCTCAGCCCCTGAGCCCAGGCCCCAGCTCCAGGGCCATCCTGTCTCCCCTCCCTCAGCCCTGAGCCCAGGTCCCAGCTCCAGGGCCATCCTGAATCCCCTCCTTCAGCCCCTGAGCCCAGGTCCCAGCTCCAGGGCCATCCTGAATCCCCTCCTTCAGCCCCTGAGCCCAGGTCCCAGCTCCAGGGCCATCCTGAATCCCCTGCCTCAGCCCCTGAGCCCAGGCCCCAGCTCCAGGGCCATCCTGTCTCCCCTGCCTCAGCCCCTGAGCCCAGGTCCCAGCTCTGGGGCCACCCTGTCTCCCCTCCTTCAGCCCCTGAGCCCAGGCCCCAGCTCCAGAGCCATCCTGAATCCCCTCCTTCAGCCCCTTGTGCTCAGGCCCCAGCTCCAGGGCCATCCTGAATCCCCTCCCTCAGCCCCTGAGCCCAGGCCCCAGCTCCAGGGCCATCTTGATTCCCTGCCTCAGCCCCTGAGCCCAGGTCCCAGCTCTGGGGCCACCCTGTCTCCCCTCCTTCAGCCCCCTGAGCCCAGGCCCCAGCTCCAGGGCCTTCTTCCTGCCTCTCTCCTAGGCCACCGGCACCTGCTCCTGACCCTCAGTGCCCCAATATGAATTCTCCCACTGAACTTCCCCTTTTCTCTAAAACCTTTCCCACTCCCTTTTCCTTTGAACTTATCAGAACCTGTCCCTTTAAAATTAAGCCGCCTGAGGATCCAGAGGATAAACGCTCTATTTTATATATTGCCTGGACTAAAGCTGAATTTTGAGCCATAGTCAAAGATTTTTTTCTCAGATAACTGGAGAGCCTCACAGATTTGCTGAGGAATTTAATACAGTCCTTCAAACTCAGCAACTTGTTTTCTTTGACTGAATCAGCTAGTTCATAGCTTGTCGGGAAGGCTAGGCCCAGCATTGGATGAAAACTGCTACTTGGGAATATCCTAAAAGGCCTTTAGAATTACAACTGGGAGCCCTCCTAACTTATATGACCAGGCTCAGGCAATCACTAAGTGGCTTCATGGGGCAATTCCTACAGCTTTTGCAAAGCCTGCTGATTGGAATAAAATGCAAGCTTATACACAATAACCTAATGAATCTGTTCATGACTATTCCAACTGACTTCAGATTGTTTTTAAAGAAAATTCTGGTCTTCTTTCACATGTTAATCCTACACAAGCAGCTTTTAACTCCATGGTTATTAGTGGGCTGAAGCAGGACCATTCCCTTTTAGCAAAAAGGACCAGGATGGAAGGGGAAATGTTCACTCCAGATTTAATTAAGCTGGCAAACCAGCTCTCTCATACTTTAGAGGAGTCACCTAAAATGGAAACAGCTAAAATCCTGTATCTTCAACTGGAGCAAATGAAGCCTCAGAAATGAAACAAAAACCCTCCTAGTTTCTGATATTATTGCAAAGATCCAAGGCTCTGGGAAAGAGATTGTTACAAATTTAAGTGCTTCAGGCACCTTCAGTCTTTTAACCAGCCTTTTCAACATCCTCCCAATTCTCAATGATTGGACTCCAAAGAACTCCAGAGGCTCTTCCCAATCCTTCCTCTTAACTGGTTTAGAGAAACATTTCTCCAGATTGGGTCAATCTCCTCCAGTCCTGATACTGGAGCCACCCTCTCATTCATCAGCCCCACTACTATAAAGGAGCCCCTGCCTTAGAGTAAACAGTTTAAACAGCAGGGATCTCGAAGGAATCTATTCCATGTTGTTTTAGGCCCTTTGAGAAATATACTCTTTTCTCCTTAGTTCTTCCCCCTCTATCCATTTATTAGGGCAAGACTTTTTAGAGAAGTATCATGCCAGAATTTCTCTCTCCCTAAAGGGGGAAATGATTCCAGAATTTGGCAGTACTCATCAAAGTAATCAACAAGGTGAATTAAATGACTCTTCAATATCTCTGCTCCATCTCTGATGATACTAGAGCTGATTCTAGAAGCACAGATTATCTGTCCCTATTGAATCAGCTACCATCCTCCTTATGGGCAAAATCTCCAGCTGATACTGGCAAAATTCACAGATGTCTCCCACCAAGATTCAAACAAATCTCTCAAAACCTCTTCCCAGAATCGACACCATATACATAAAGAAGCCATTCCAGGCATAAAGGCCATAACAGAAGATCAAAGCTGAAGACCTCATTATCCCTTGTATTAGCTCCTATAACACTCCCATTTTACAGGTGAGGAAACCTAAAAGCCAAGGCTATAGGTTTGTCCAGACATCAAAGTATTAAGCAACACTGTTAATCCTTAACACCCTGTTGCTTTTCTCATGAGTTAGTAACAGCCATTCCTACAGAAGGTAAATGCTTTACTGTAATTGATTTATGCAGTACATTTCTGTAACATTCCAACTGAAGCAACTAAATACCTTTCTGCCTTCACTGAAGAAGAAAAACTATTCACCTGGACAGTAATACCTCAGAGTTTTACTGAGTCTCCTTATTTCTCAAAAATCCTGATGGCTGATCTGATGATACAAAGTTTCCAAGAGGTTAAACTTTGATACAATATGTAAATGATTTTCTTCTCTCTTTCTCAAACCTCCTGGCAGAAGTCATCATCCACCTAAAGTGTTTAGCCTTAAAGGGACATAAGGTGGTGAAGATAACAGCAATCTGCCCCAAACCTAGGTTCATTATTTAGGGCATCTGATATCGGAACAAGGACTACATTTAGATCCAGATATGAATTCCTGGTGGAGAAGGCAATGGCACCCCACTCCAGTACTCTAAACCCAAAATGAAGCACCAACCATGAGGTTTTCTTGGGTTAGCTGATTTATAGACAAAATTGAGTTCCAAATTTCTCTTATGGCCAGACCTCTGTATGTTTTACCAAAGCAAAACCACAACCCAAATTTTAAGCTAAGAACCAAATGACATAGCTTTTAAGGACTTAAAGGAGAGTTTGATGAACCCAGCTGCCTGTGGGCATCCCAATAATCAGATTCCCTTTTTGTATATGAAAAGGAAGGGACTGCCCATGAGATACTCTCCCCAAAACATGGGGACCACCATCAACTCACAGGCCACTATGGCCAGCAACTGGACCCTGTCACACAGAAATACCCCTCTTCCCTAAAGCCATCACGGCCACTGTCGTTATTTTTAAGGCTGCTGAGAAAATCATTGTGGGACCTCCTTTCGATACCTCATGCAACAGCCCTCACGAATTCTCATCACACTCATTTCTCAGCCAGTCAAATCACCTCCATGGAGTCCTTTTGTTAGCTGCTCTTCACATAACTCTTTCACACGGTAATAATATGAACCCTGCTACTCTTCTGTCACCAATGAAGTACCTCACAACGGCTTAACCTTGACGGACCACCTCCTGACTCCTCATAATGATCTGTAGGAAATTTCATTGGGAAACACTGACTTTTCATGTTTACTGATGGTTCTTATTTAAAAGGAGACACTGGCAGATACTGTGCTGGGTATGTTATCTCAGCTTCTTTTGATGTTGTTGAGGCAGCATCTTTACCTATGGCTACGGACAGAGGAGAGTGGTAGGCTACAGTCCCTGGGGTTACAAACAGTCGCACACAACTGAGCGACTTCACTTTCACTTTGGCCCAACAGCCTGAACGATGTGCTCTCACACAGGCTCGTACTTTAGTTAAGGGCAACACTGCCAATATTTATATTGATAATAGATACGTTTTTCGAGGAGCTTATGATTTTGGAATATTGTGGAAGCAATGTGGTTTCCCATATTCCAGCAGAAATAAAATTTAAAATGGCCCCAATGTTCAGGAATTATTGGATGTAACACTTTTATTCGTCCTTGAATTATTAGTAAGATCCAGGCTATTCTAAACTTGACTCTCTGGAAGCTAAGGTAAATCACCTTGCTAAAATTTCTGCAAGGAATTCTGTCTTTAAAGGAACAGCAGTTAAACTTCTGTCTTGGTCCAAAGGGATATTCCCCTGAATGAGAACTTTAAAGCTCAAGAAGCCCCAAAATTGGCCTCAGGAAAAGTGAAACAAGATTGGAAATTCAATGACAGTTGGTTTGATAAAAAAATTAAAAAAGCTCTGGTTCAGACCAAATAATTACCCAGTCCTACAAGAGACTGAAATTCCCACTCCTCACCACTGTACATGCATTAAACCACTGGTAAAGAATCTGTCTGCAATGCAGGAGACCTAGGTTCAATCCCTGGGTTGGGAAGATTCCATGAAGAAAGGAAAGGCTATCCACTCCAGTATTCTGGCCTGGAGAATTCCATGGACTGTATAGTCCATGGGGTCACAAAGAGTCAGACACAACTGAGCGACTTTCACTTTCTTTCACACTGACAAAATGATAGGCTTCATGAGTCAGTATTGTTGGGGAAACATTAACAAAGCCCCAGAAAGTACCTACCTCACTGCCCTCTTTGTCCAAAGTACATCCAGGGAAGCCTGTTGGTACTGCTCCTGGAAATTTTAGATTGCTGATGGACCATTTTCGTTCTGGCAGATGCATTTCACGCAACTCCCTTTAGATCATGGATCTAGGTATGTGTTAGTCATGGTCTATAGGTTGGCACACTGGGCTGAAGCTTCCCTTATAGATAGGTTACTACCCTCTTCTATGACTAAAGTACTTTTGGAAAAGATTTATCCCTACCTGGGGAACTTCTCGGACCAAGGAACCCATTTCACTGTCCAGGTGCTTCAACAAGTCTGCACGGTTTGGCCAGTTTTACAACACTTTTATTGCACTTACCACCCTCAATTCTCTGGTTTGGTCAAACACACTAACAGCATTCAGTTCAGTTGCTCAGTAGTGTCCAACTCTTTGCGACCCCATGAACTGCAGCACGCCAGGCCTCTCTGTCCATCACCAACTCCTGGAATTTACCCAAACTCATGTCCATCGAGTTGGTGATGACATCCAAACATCTCATCCTCTGTTGTCCCCTTCTCCTCCTGCCCTCAATCTTTCCTACCATCGGGGTCTTTTCCAATAAGCCAGCTCTTTACATCAGGTGGCCAAAATATTGGAGTTTCAGCTTCACCATCAGTCCTTCCAATGAACACCCAGGACTGATCTCCTTTAGGATGGACTGGTTGGATCTCCTTGCAGTCCAGGGGACTCTCAAGAGTCTTCTCCAACACCACAGCTAAAAAGCATTAATTCTTTGGCACTCAGCTTTCTTTACAGTCCAACTGTCACATCCATACATGACTAATGGAAAGACCATAGCCTTGACTAGACAGACCTTTGCTGACAAAGTAATGTCTCTGCTTTTTAATATGCTGTCTAGGTTGGCCATAACTTTCCTTCCAAGGAGTAAGCATCTTTTAATTTCATGGCTGCAGTCACCATCTGCAGTGATTTTGGAGCCCCAAAAAATAAAGTCTGACACTGTTTCCCCTGTTTCCCCATCTATTTCCCATGAAGTGATGGGACCGGATGCCATGACCTTAGTTTTCTGAATGTTGAGCTTTAAGCCAACTTTTCACTCTCCTCTTTCACTTTCATCATGAGGCTCTTTAGTTCTTCTTCACTTTCTGCCATAAGGGTGGTGTCATCTACATATCTGAGGTTATTGATATTTCTCCCAGCAATCTTGATTCCAGCTTGTGCTTCATCCAGCCCAGCGTTTCTCATGAAGTACTCTGTATATAAGTTAAATAAGCAGGGTGACAATATACAGCCTTGATGTACTCCTTTTCCTATTTGGAACCAGTGTGTTGTTCCATGTCCATTTCTAACTGTTGCTTCCTGACCTGCATACAGACTTCTCAAGAGACAGGTCAGGTGGTCTGGTATTCACATCTCTTTCAGAATTTACCATAGTTTGTGGTGATCCACACAGTCAAAGGCTTTGGCATAGTCAATAAAGCAGAAGTAGATGTTTTTCTGGAACTTTCTTGCTTTTTCCATGATCCAACAGATGTTGGCAATTTGATCTCTGGTTCCTCTGCCTTTTCTGAGTCCAGCTTGAACATCTGGAAGCTCATAGTTCACGTACTATTGAAACCTGGCGTGCAGAATTTTGAGCACTAGTTTGCTAGTGTGTGAGATGAGTGCAATTGTGCTGTAGTTCGAGTATTTTTTTGGCATTGCTTTTCTTTGGGGTTGGAATGAAAACTGACCTTTTCCAGTCCTGTAGCCACTGCTGCATTTTCCAAATTTGCTGGCATATTGAGCGCAGCACTTTCACAGCATCACCTTTCAGGATTTGAAACAGCTCAACTGGAATTCCATCACCTCCACTAGCTTTGTTCGTAGTGATGCTTCCTAAGGCCCACTTGACTTCACATTCCAGGATGTCTGGCTCTAGGTGAGTGATCACACCCTTGTGATTATCTGGGTCGTGAAGATCTTTTTTGTATAGTTCTTCTGTGTATTC
Organism: Capra hircus; assembly: GCF_001704415.2. Lineage (NCBI taxonomy): Eukaryota > Metazoa > Chordata > Mammalia > Artiodactyla > Bovidae > Capra > Capra hircus. The sequence goes on from NC_030811.1 coordinate 42,958,202, forward strand.
TTGCCACCTCTTCTTAAAATCTTCTGCTTCTGTTAGGTCCATACCATTTCTGTCCTTTATTGTGCCCCATTCCTTGAAGAGATCTGTGGTCTTTCCCATTCTGTTGTTTTCCTCTATTTCTTTGCATTGATCACAGAGGAAGGCTTTCTTATCTCCCCTTGCTATTCTTTGGAACTCTGCATTCAAATGGTATATCTTTCCTTTTCTCCTTTGCCATTCTCTTCTCTTCTCTTCTTTTCACAGCTATTCGTAAGATCTCCTCAGACAACCATTTAGCCTTTTTGCATTCCTTTTTTGGGGGGATGGAGCTGGAGCGACTGTGAGGAGATACCCCACGTCCAAGAGGAGAGAAGCCCCAGCAAGATGGTAGGCACTGGAGCAGTGGCTGCGTGGTGCTGGAACAAAGGAGAAGCGAAAAGGAGAAGCCCTGACAAGATGGCAAGAGGGGCAAAATCACGTTTAGAATCAAATTCCATACCCACCAGAGACGCTCTGAGGGCTCAAACAAACCTTGTGCACACCAGGACCCAGAAACCCCACAGAGACTGAGACAGAACTGTGTTTGAGAGTCTCCTGAGGAGGTACAGGCCAGCAGTGGCCTGCCACAGGGGCAGGGGCTCTGGGTGCAGCAGACTTGGGTATGGTATAACCCCCCTGGAAGAGGTCACCATTAACCCCACTGTACAGCCGCCAGAACCTACACAGGACTGGGGAGACAGACTCTTGGAGGGCACAAACAGAACTTTGTACACATCAGGACCCAGGAGAAAGGAGCAGTGACCCCACAAAAGACTGACTCAGACTTGCCTGTGAGTGTCCAGGAGTCTCTGGCAGAGGTATGGGTTGGCAGTGGCCTGTTCAGGGTTGGGGGCACTGAGTATAGCAGTGTGTGTGTGGGACCTTTTGAAGAAGGTTGCCATTATCTATTATCTCCACCATATTTTGGCCTCAGGTCAAATAACAGGGAGGGAACACAGTCCTGCCCATCAACGGAAAACTGGATTAAAGATTTACTGAGCATGGCCCAGCACATCAGAACAAGACCCAATTTCCCCCTCAGTCTCTCCCATCAGGAAGCTTCCATAAGCCTTTTATCCTTCTCCATCAGAGAGCAGACAGACTGAAAACTACAATCACAGAAAACTAACCAATCTAAGCACACGCACCACAGCCTTGTTTAACTCAATGAAATTATGAGCCATGCCATGTAGGGCCACCCAAGACAGACAGGTCATGGTGGAGAGTTCTGACAAAATGTGGTCCACTGGAGAAGGGAATGGCAAACCACTTCAGTATTCTTGCCTTGAGAACCCCATGAACAGTATGAAAAGGCAAAAAGATAGGACACTGAAAGATGAACTCTCCAGGTCAATAGGTGACCAATATGCTACTGGAGATCAGTGGAGAAATAACTCCAGAAAGAATGAAAAGATGGAGCCAAAGCAAAAACAACACCCAGTTGTGGATGTGACTGGTGATGTAAGTAAAGTCCAATGCTGTAAAGAGCAATATTGCATAGGAACCTGGAATGTTAGGTCCATGAATCCAGGCAAATTGGAAGCGGTCAAACAGGAGATGACAAGAGTGAACATTGACATTTTAGAAATCAGCAAACTAAAATGGACAGGAATGGGTGAATTTAACTCAGATGACCATTATCTCTACTACTGTGGGCAAGAATCCCTTAGAAGAAATGGAGTAGCCATCATAGTCGACAAAAGAGTCCAAAATGCAGTACTTAGATGCAATCTCAAAAGCAACAGAATGATCTCTGTTCATTTCCAAGGCAAACCTTCAATATCACAGTAATCCAAGTCTATGCCCCAACCAGTAACGCTGAAGAAGCTGAAGTTGAACGGTTCTATGAAGACCTACAAGAACTTTAGAACTAACATCCAAAAAAAGACGTCCTTTCCATTATAGGGGACTGGAATGCAAAAGCAGGAAGTCAAGAGATACCTGGAGTAACAGGCAAATTTGGCTTTGGAATACAGAATGAAGCAGGGCAAAGGCTAATAGAGAGAGAGACTGCACTGGTCATAGCAAACACTCTCTTCCGACAACACAAGAGTAGACTCTACACATGGACGTCACCAGATGGTCAACACCAAAATCAGACTGATTATATTATTTGCAGCCAAAGATGGAGAAGCTCTATACAGTCAGCAAAAACAAGACTAGGAGCTGACTGTGGCTCAGATTATGAACTCCTTATTGCCAAATTCAGACTTAAATTGAAGAAAGTAGGGAAAACCACTAGACCATTCAGGTATAACCTAACAGCATTATTAAGATTCAACTGGCAAAACTTGTAGAGACCCTCCAAATACCTTTTTCAAAATCATTGCTGTTGGTCTTTCTAAATCGTAGACCCACCTCATTTCGAGCTCTCATACCCTTTGAGATAATCACAGGATGTGCTGTACACTGGACTCTTGCCTCTTCTGACCCTCAACTAAAAACAGGAGGGGTACTCCAATACTACAAAGGCCTAATTGCTTCTTTTTAAAATAACCATGTTTTAGGACTTCCCTGGTTGTCCAGTAGTTAAGAATCTGCTTTCCAATGCAGGGGACACAGTCCCCTAGTCGGGGAACTAAGATCCCACATATCACGGGTCAACTAAGCCTGTGCACTGCAACTACTGTGCATTCTATAGCCTGAGTGTCACGACTGGAGAGAAGCCCTCATGCCCGAACAAAAGATCCTGCATGCCACAACTAAGACCTGAAGCAACCAAATAAATAAGTATTTTAAGGAAAAAACAAAACAAGATCACATTTTGGTAAAACAATCTTTTTCACAGTGCACTTTTGGGAGAGAAAGACCTTGATCATCATATCTTGCAACCTGGAAATTTCATCTGTTGGAAAAGACACCAAGAGAAGGAGGCTGCTATCAGTACTGCTAACCCCCCTGTGCTGCAAAACTCCAAGGAATACAACTCTTATTTTCGTATGACACACCTAAGGAAAGCACCAAACCCTGTCTGGACCTTCAGATCGTCTGGGGACGCGAAAGTAGATTTCCCTGAATTGAACCAGATGACATCTGCTGAGACAGCTTTCCAAACATATCTAGGCCAGGGCTGCTGGCAATTTGTCACCAAACCTTTGATGGCGTAATGCTACACATGCTCTTTAACATCTAGGATCTTGGTAACATACGGACTTTCGATAAAAAGTACCTAAGAGTTCTCCCTCCTACCCCTCGTTTCTTAAATATGACCTCAACAGATCTCCAACCTGTGCATTTTCTCCCTGATGTGGGACACTACACCCAGGAAAAGCCTTTCCTTGCATAGAAGGTCAATAAGACCCTGAAACTACAAAACCTGACTCAGATTAATGATGCTTTCAGAAAAAGATCTTGATTGAAAGGGGGAAATGTAAAAAAAAATAAACACCTCAAGAGTTGGGAGACCAGAAGGGCGAGCATTCATGCCCTATAATGACAGCAAGAGCCCAACAGAAAGAAAGACCTCCACTTCTTTCCTGACAAGGACTCAGCCAGCGAAAAGCCATGGACTCATGTTTGCTATAGGCCTCCCAAATTCCTTTTTCCCCCTCTATGAAAGTTTTCCTCTCCATTTTTGCTGGGGACTTGCACACGGCTTGCCATGGTTACAGACTGATTCTCTGCTGATCGGGAATAAACCCATTTTTGTTGGAGAAATAACTGGAAGTCTATTTGCTAGGTGAACATCCCCTACCCTCAGTGACACCCTAAAGCTGACCTCTGGGCAGAACCAGGCCCTGTGCTCCTCAGTCACCCACACCAGCAGCACATTTAGAAAATACAGCTTCATTTATTCCACATGCTAATTTCATTACATCTTGAACTGGGTATAGGTGGGGGAGTGGTGGTTCACAGATAGGGCTCTCACATGGAAGGGGTAAGGACTTGGGGCAGCAGCACATCTTCTGCCTGGAAATAGTCAGGGGCCAAAAACACCAATAGAGTCTGGCTCAAATGACCCCCTCCATTTCCAGAGTAGAGGAGGGGTTGATAGGATCAGGCATTTCTCTGCTCTGGGGGAAGGTACTCAAGGTCCAGGAGTCTGAAGATGTCTTCCTCTGAGGCCACGTGGAAAACCGTCTTCTGCAACAGAATGCAGGCATTAGGGCCTGGGGGCTGTTCCCTCCACTGCACCAGACTCCCCGAGAAAGGTATGGGGAGGAGGCTAGAAATGTTGGCAGAGCCCAGCCCTATGGTAGATGCCTCTTGAGGGTCCTGTGGGTTCCAGGCTTGAGGGACTGGGGCTGATTCAGACTGTGGGCCAAAGAGAAAGCCATTTCCTACCCCTCAGGCCTCCCATCACAGCAACGCACCTGCTCCGGATCAAATAGACCATGGCTGTTCAGACAGAGGCCCTTCTCTTTCCTGCTGAAGCGGCGTAGCTCCCGCTCAAAATGCTGGGGAAAAAGTGACCACGTCTCAGCAGAGCCACCAGCCCCAGATCCGAGGGCCAGCCCCTGCAGCACACTCCCTACCTTGGAGCCAGTCCAGCCAAGCAGGGCAAAGGGGAACTGGCTGATAGGGGCAACCACCAGGTCCACCCGCACAGCCTTCCAGGCGAAGCAGGGCTTCTGGGTGCCACCTACAGCAGCCCCTGGGGGTTGCGGCAGGCGGAAAATGCAGAAACTCCTCTCAAAGGCATCCATGGTGTGGCTCTGCTTGGTCAGGTCTCCCTGCTGGCTGTGCTGGTGCTGGTGGTACAGGACAAGGCCCTGGAGAACAGACATGGCCGGGCACTGCCATGTGGGACTGAGAAACCAGGAGCTAGAATCCCAGCAGGACTCTCAGCAGGGGAAGTGGGAAGCCCCTCACCTGCTCCTTCAGGTAGCACATCACTCTGGGCAGCAGCCCTGCCTCCTGGCCCTCCTGGGGGTGGGTGATGAGGAAGTCCACGTCGTGGCCCTGCAACTTCCCCCTGAGGGGGCCAGTCTGACTCACAGACTCCATGTTCTCCCAAAACCCCTCAGTGAGGGATGGCCCACCTCCGTGGTCCCACCTCAGACGCCTTCCCTGAGGAGGGCCTGGAGCTGAGCCGGACGGCGTGTCGAGTCCCCTTACCTCCGGAAGCCTCCGGCCAGCGTAACAGTGGCCCCAGGAAGGGCCTGCGTCACGGCTGCCTCCACCACTTGCTGCAGGGCCTCAACCTCTGACCGCAGGATCAGGGCACTCAGGTCCTGGTGGTGCTGGAGTCCTGTGGACAGTACAGCTCTCCTCACTGGCCCAACCCAGCTCTCTCTAGCTATCTACCACCACCCCTCCTCTCTCTCAAATATTAAACTTTTATTTTGAAACAACTGTAGGTCCACATATAGCTGAAGGAGATAACAGAGGTCCTCTGCGCCCTCAGCAACATCTTGCAGAACTACTGTACATCACACCAGAATTCTGACATTGACACAGTCAAGATACAGACTATCCTTTTCAATATCTGTTTTCCTGTCCGTAAAATGGGACTAGGAGGTAGTAGAGATGAAGAGGATGACTCTGCCACTTAAGAACACCTCACGTGAACCCAAATCCATCTCCTCACCTGTCAGAGAAATCACTGTACCTTCCACACACTGTTAGGAGGGGACTAAGTGTGGGAGTTAGGGCCGTTGGCACAGTGCGAGCTCAGTAAGCACTGCTGGCCATTCCTTGGGGAGAGGTGAACAAGTGGAGCCAACAGATGTCACTACAGAAGTCACTGCATAACGCTCTACTGGACACACAGCTCTCTGGTCTCAATTCCTGCTCACCAACCAGACAGCTCTCCCAGGACCCCCAGGTGGCCTCCCCTCCCCCAGCCCCTGGGAAGATGTTCAAAGAGGCAACGAGTGCTGGGCTGTGGGGCTCCTTCAGAAGGACCCCCAACCCAGGCCACGTGGAGAGATGGAGAGTCCACTCAACACCTGCCACATGCTGGTCCCACGCCAAAGAGCTCACAGAATCCCATGCTTTAGAGAGAACGTAACTGAGGCTCAGAGAAGTCAAAACTCAGGGCCACGGTCTCCTACCTAGTAAGTGGCAGAGATGGAACTCAAATCCAGGCCTAGTCTGCTCTCAAGTTCACGTTCTTTCCATTGCACAGTGCCACCTCCCACGAGCAGGCTCCTCGGAACCTCTCCCCACTGAGCATCAGCCAGCAGGCCAGGGCACCAAGCACCACACTTTAAATGAGTCCAGGGCCTGGGCTTCTCTGACCTGCTCGCCCTTCCATGAAATCAGGAGTAAGGGGTCCATGCCTGGTTCAGGTCCAAGTCTAGCCAGGAGGCAGCTACTGTGACCATTATCATTCACTGAAAATGGCTTGCAATGGGTTCTGACTCCACTGGTTCAGGAAGCCACCAACTACAGATGCCTGTTTTCACACTCACCTTGCTCCCTGCCACACAGGCAGCCATGAGCACACGCCATGCGTCAGAAGTAAGGGTTCTGTGGTGTGGGAGACTTTCAAGCCCTGGTGCTTTGGGGAAGCCCAGAGCTCTGCCCTCTCTCAGAAAGCTCACCTGCTTTCTGCTGCTGGGTTAGTCTGTGGGACTCCTCTTGGAGGTCATCCAGTGTCCGGAGCCCTTTTTGGTACCACTGGTCAGCAGTCCTTACCCCGACCCCAAAGATCTGAGTGAAGAGCTGTTTAAAGGATGAGTACAGTGTGGTCAGGAGCAAAGCTCTTACAGCAAGATGAGGATGGCGACACTGATGTATGCCAGGCATGTCCTAGGACAGCACCCCTGTGGCACTGCACAAATGACCTCATTAAGTCATCATGTAGTCTGGCAGGTGGCATCCCTACTCACATTTTTCATGTTTAAATAATCTGCTCAGGCCACACAGTGGGTTCACAGGCAGGACTCAAACCCCGAGCCTGGCCCTGACGCAAACATCACGGGGGACGGCAGGGAAGGATCAGGCCCTTCCTTGAAAAGGATCTCTCCTCAGAACTTGTACAGTTCTAGCCCATGATTCCAACATCACCAAAGGAGTCATCCTAACAGTCTTTCCACTCACTGGGAAAACCATACTGCTCCCACCCAACAGTAGCTGGGATTTATTACTGTGGCTCTGCCTCTTAAAACAGCAAAAATGGGCAGTTAACAGCTAAGGGGTTGTTTTAGCAGGATCTGGAAGGAATAGCTGGGGGCTGGCTATGGCTCTGTTCCAGGAACAAACACAGCAAGTACCACTGCCTGGCCATGGGTCAGCAGAGGTGTCTAGGCGAGTGGAAACTATGTTGCTGGAGCCAACCTCTCATAGGGCAGCCGCCTGACCTTGCATGGGTCTTCCACACACAGGGTGGGCCCTAGAAACTCACTGTTTCTTCCCCGACGAAATCTCGTTCGTCAGGGGTGGGCACCTGCCCTAGGCCAGCCACTTAAGAGTCCCTCCTCAGGAACTTTTGGAGCTGAAACAAAAGGGCCACCTTGCAGTGGTACAGGCTGCAGTACACACCAGGGGCACCTTCGTGGGGAGGCCGCTGGTGTGCAAAGGAGGAAGAACAGCAGGGTGGCGCTCACGTCCCTGAGTCCTACTTCCTGCAGACCGGGCTGTGTTGATCCCCTGAACCAACAGCACGAACTGGATCACTTTCACCAACAGACTCCTGAGAGGAAAGATGCTGAGAATAACCTAATCATGTTTGTAACAATAAACCTCTCATTGTTCATGTACTTCTCTCCTGGCCTGGATGCCTTCTGGGACTCAGGGGCACTCAGGAAGAGACAGATGGCTCTGCCCCCTCTCGGCACCTCTCTACCCATCTACTCCTGTGTTGCCCTCATACCCCTGAGCCCCTCCATGCTTCATCCATGGCTCCTCTACCTCTCTGAAGCTCCCCACCTCATTGATGCTCACATCCTGGGTGACCTTCCATGGCACCTGACACACCCTGCCAGGGAAGCCCCAATTCCATGACCAGTCGCTGGTCTGACAACCTCCAGTCACAAAACTGGGGTGTCTGAGAAGCATGAGAGAGCATCCACAAGACCAGAAGTGGGTGGGAGCAGCGAAAAGGTGCGCCGTGAACACAGGCAGGGCGACACCAACAAATGAGCATGTGAGATCACAAGAGAGAGAGACAGAACAAGGATGAGCAGCCCCTCAGACGTAATCGTCCCTATGGTCCCCAGAGAAAGGATCTGTTTTGTTCAGGGTGCTCTGTTTAAGATGCCGGGGCATGTAATACCCTGGAGAATATGCCATCAATAGTCAAATAAGAACAGATGCTCCTGAGTGATCTAGAAAATTCCCTGTGCTCAAAACAACTTTCTTGCCCATCTGTTTGGCTGCCTCATGCATATCGGGTGTCCTCAGTAAGACCTTCTCTGAGCCCAGGGTGGGCCCTGCCACCCCCTCTTGCTGCCTGACATGATGGTAACCTTGCTGTGTCTCTGGGGGAACACCGTGGAGCTGTGGGCCCCTGCTCAGGGCTACCCTGCATACCTTCATGGTCTGGTACCTCTCCGAGAGCCGGATTCTCTCCACCTCATCACATACTCCGTGTTCTAGCAGCTCCTGTGGGAGGAGACATAGCCTCACTGGAAAGAAGAGGGCTGGGGGGCCCAAGGCTTCGACAGAACCCCCAACACCCAGAATTGGGGTCTTTGTGGGGCCAGGATCCCAGGGAACTTGTAATGAAAAATGTACACAGGGATCCCCCAAGCCCCTTGGGCGAGGAACAGGGGCCACCTCTCAGATAAACAACAAGCCTCGGGGTATGTCAACAACTGCTTTTTTAAAACATAGATGGAATTCAATAAGACTTCTTTTAAAAGCAGGGGATGCAGGTTCAGTCAGGGAACTAAGATCTCACATGCCATGCAGCCAAAAAATAAAATAAATTTTCTTAAAAAACACACATAAGTGAATTGAAAAGTATTTTTTCTGTCATGATAAATTTGCTCAGTGGTAACGTACAAAAGGACAACTTCACATTTTAAAAAGAAGTGCTCATGCTGAGGGATCCTTTCCCACCATCCCTCACAGTCTGGGCCAATGCCCACAATGCCAGCTACCAGCCTGCCAGACTCCTGGCAGCTCCCTTGGCTGAGACCTTTCAGTCAGCCTCAGGCAGGTGGTGTAGACCCAATTTACACATGAGGAATGTGGGTGAATAGGGTGGTTTGCTGCTGCCTGGGCACCATCAGTGGCTACGGCTGGGCTCTGAGCCACCCAGTCACCTGCCCTCACCAGGCTCCCAGGCCTCCTCGCCACGCCCCATTCACATTCACAGCTCTGCCCTTCTACATGCAGTGAGCACAAACCTGGACAACCCTGCAGGAGTGTTCTCCGAAGTGGGGCAGGCCCTGCAGCTGGCTCAGGGCTGTGACCGGGCTGGGGAGAGCCTTGAGCACCGAAGCCGCTCTGTAGAAGGAGATCTGGCGGCCTTCACTGCCATCGAAGCCAGCGGCCTCTGCCAGTGTCTCCAGAGCCTCCTGCAGGGAAGGGTCTTTGGTGAGAGGCAGGGATGGCGGAATGCCTTCCCCTAACCCTCCTTCCAAGGCTGGGACACGGGAGGGCCTGGCTCCATCCCAGGGAGACAGGGGAGCCACAGCTCACCGAGAGGCTGGCATTATGGTGCACGAGGGGTGTGGGACGCTGGCAGGCATAGGGCAGCATCCATGCTGGGCTTGGCATCTTCTTTTTGGGCACAGCCACCTAGGGATGGGCAAGGCACAGGCTGCTTTGAGGCTGCAGGGTTGGCAAAGGACCAGGCAGCCCTCCAGAGCCCCACCTCTCCTGGTAGGGGGGTCACCTAGGGCTCTCAGGACAGGAGCAGACTCAGAGAGGGCAGAACTGCTAGAGGCACAGGGCAGAGGCCAGAGCAGCGGTAGCGGTGCAATGCTACCTCTCACAGGGCACGTGTTCTGTCACTTCCTCTCAATCAAGTGGGCCTGACGTGCCTATCACCCTCACGTCACAGATGGGGACTCTGAGACCTTGTGGCTCATGGGCAGAGCCAGGATTTGAATGCAGGCAGCCCTGTTCTGAGCCCACACCTGAACCCCTCCACTGTGCTCACCCAGGAAGCACTGGGACCTTCCCCATGGTGGTCTGGATGGGGCCCTCACTGCCCAACTCACAGGAAGGACACTGAGCCACTGCTGCCATGTCACCTGTCCCAGCTGAGGTCTGGCCAGTCCTGGGGCTTCCTCAGTGGCTCTACCCTAAGCCTCCACCCGGCTCACCTCCAGGCGGTGCCGGCACTCCACAGGGACAGGCTGCCCAGCGGCCATGCTCTCTGTGAACCAACTTATGTCTAAAAGCACTGGGCGGGTACAACCCGGAGGAAGAGCCGATGTCTTGCGCTTCTGCCAGCAGACAGCCTCCTCTGCTGAGGTCCCCTCCATCACCACGTGTGTCACCTCTGGGCTGGGTGGAGGGAAGAGATTGTGAGGTCTGGAGCCCTGTCCCAGGCCTGCCATTCTTCCTGCTCCATTCTACATCTCCAAGCCTTCGCCAATACTATCCCCTCTGCCTGGTGAGCATCTGTTCATTCCAGATTTTCAGCCCCTCCTCCTGGCAGCCAAACATCTCCATCACTCCAGGATCTGCTGAGCTGTGGTTCTCTGCTCTAGCTAGGATCACAAGCCCAACCCTTTTTTGGTGTTAATTTGTCTGTCTTCTTCTCCCTGAAACCCAGAGAAAGGAGAGGCCAGGGGCCTGGGGTCCAGGAAGCAGGGTGGGTGGGGGTGGGTGGGTCCTACTTCCAAGTGCTTGAGACAGACTACTTGGCTCTGAACTTCAGCTCTACCCCACACTTGCTCTGTGCCCTTGGGCACATCATTTATCTCTGTACTTTTGACTTGCAACTCTGCAAAGCAGAGATATTAATACATCTACTTTGCAGGCTTGCTGTAAAGATTAAACGAGCTAATAATAAGCAAAAGGGCTTAGATAGTGCCCAGCACACTCTAGGCTGCTGTCATCATCCTGGGTGGGTCCGCAACAACCCTGGGTATAGTTAACTAAGCTTCAGGGGGACTGGCCCCTAGGTTCACTTTGCTCTCTCAACTTCAAAAACGATGGAAACCCTCCTCCCTTACTCTTAGCATTGCTTCTGTGACCGTTTTGTTTGGTTTAATTCTACTCTTGGAAGTCTCACTTAAATCCCTTTCTCAGCTCTGAGGAAAGATCTCTTTAGCTAACAGGGCAAGATGAATTCACCTAATGAAACGTTACTAACCCAACATAGACCCGCATGATTTTACAAAGCCTCTCCTTGTCCTACAGAAACACTCCTGGCCATAACTGCTAACACTCTTTTACAAAAAAAGGAAATTAACAAAAGCCATATGACTGACCACGAAGTGCCAGGGTTAACTTGGAATACAAAAACCTCAGGTGCCCCTCCGCCCCAGGGTCAGCTGCGTGGGAGTCTTTTCAGATCTCAATATCCTCAGCTGTAAGGTAACACCGTGTATAGTGGCTGGTCAGCTGCAAAATTCCTAGCCGGGTCATTTTGTACTCAGGCCCTCACGCCACGCAGCAGCGTCCCCCGGCCGGCCCGGCGCGACAGCGCGGTGATACAGATATGGGCGTGCCACATTCCTAGGTGAGGCGAGGCCTTTGGCCAGCCCCCGCCCCGCGCCCCTCGGAAAGAAAGCCCTGGAAAGCCGGCCCCAGGCAGGTGACCCCGCCTAGCGGCAGCTTCGCCACGACCGCGCACCTGTAGGTACTCAGGACGCGGAAACCCTTGGAGACAGCCAGGCGTGTGAGAAAAGCCTGGCGACTGCGGCCCATGTGTGGCTCGGCCAGGTAGATAGTGACCCCCGGGAAGCGCGCCGCGGAAGAGGGGGCGGCTCTGGGGGACGCGACCCGCGCTCGCCGTCGTTTCGGTAGCATTAGGGCCCCGGCCACCCGCGGCGGCCAGCGAAAGCAGCGGAAGCCTGGACAGAAGCCAGAAGAAAGAGGGCGGAAGGCTGACAGAAGCCGGAAGCGACAGCGGGCGGAAGCCGACTGGAAGGGGAAGTGGCGCCCAGCTCTACTTAAAGAGGCAGGCCCCGCCCCTTGCAAATTAAGTCTCCGGGTGGTTCTCTCCTCCTGGGTCTTTCGGAGCGAGGTGGAGGTCGGCTTTAGAGGCCCCGCCTCTATGCAAATAGAACCGGAGCGCACACCTTTTATTTAAATTACCCTCGTAGAAAGTCCCCTCCCCTTCGTGGGACCACCCGGGAGGAAAGACTAGGGTTAGGGGTGGGAGCTGAGAGGGAGTCAGGGGCTTTGTCCTCGGAGGGTGGAGGTGAAGTCGCGGTAGTGGTGCCTGGGGTTGTCCTGAGCGCAAGGGTGGGGAAAGGGGGTTAGTAGTCGGTCGGTGGCTGGTGGGAGTGGAATAGTTCTCAGGAGCGGAATATCCACTCCACCCCTTTCCCTTCGCCTCTTCCGATTGGATCCGGCGGGACAGATGGACCGCGGAAACCTGGCGACGAGGGGTCCTTGGTCCCCGGCAAACACGCTAGCTTGAAGCGTGCTGGTAGAGTGGTCTCTTCAAACCCCGGGAAAGGCTTTTCAGTCGTTTTCAATCGAACGGTGTTAGGACGACTGGCCGGCCATTTGGAAAAATAGAAGTTGGCTCCCTCCCTCACGCTTAACACCAAAATAAAATCCAGATGGATCAAACATTCAAATCTAAGAAAGAAACAACACAAAAAATGTGCTGGGAAGTCAATGAATGTTTTTTCAGCCCTAAGTATCACAATAAACCTGGAGACACTAAAGGGAAAAAATGATAAGCTTGACATACATATTTTAAATTATTTAAAAATTAAAAGGCAAACGGGGGAAATACTGTGACACATTTTGAATTTAATTCCTGTAATTAAGAAATTGTTCACAGATAAATAAGGAAAATACAATGAGCAAGAACACCAGTAGTCAATTTACAGAAGAAAGTCTTCTCAAAAACGTACCAGGGACTTCCCTGGTGGTCCAGTGGTTAAGATTCCGCCTTTCCACTGAAGGATGTGTGGGTTATATCCTTGGTGGGAGAACTAAGATTCGCCTATGTCCCACAGCCAAACGATTTTTTTTTTTTCCTTTTAAAAACAACAACAAAAAAAACACATACCAGATTGCCTGACAGGTCCAATCACCACACAAGGGCAAATTTAAATGAATATTTTTACCTGTCACATTAACCAATGTTTACAAATTGATCACACATGAGGGAATTGGCAATTTGTAGGAGGGACTTTTTGGAAGCCAATTTAGCAACCATACCCAACAAAATGAAAACAGAAATCTCACCCCACAATTCCTTTTCCAAGATTGGTATTGCATTGAATCTCTAGATCAGGTTGAGAAAGCAGACATCTTAACAACATTGAGTGTTGTGTCTCTCCTATTTTCAGGCACTACATTTTGGAATCTCTTTGTTATACCATGTGATGTCGTTCATCTCCGTCCCCCACTCCCCACACCCCACAACCCTTCACTAGTCAGTGGGCACAGGGCTGAGGGAGGCAGGTGCCTGAGACCAGGTCCCCTCTGGGCCTCCCCACCAGCTCCCAGTCTGCTCTCCTGGGCCCAGCACACACACTGTGAAGCTGGGAGGCCTGGGATGCAGACCCTCTCATTTCCCATCCTCATTTCTCCTCCTGCCATGTGGGAAGGGGGAGCTCCCAGCTTCTTTGTAAGGGAGTTACTTCCCCATCTGTGGGTGCTGCCTTTCCTCAGGGAGCAGTAGTCTATTCCCTGAAACCACTCCTGTTCCTTTTAATGGCCTCTGACTCCATTTTGGGTACCTGAGTTCTCTCCTGGGGAGGCAGAGGCAACTTTTAACAACCCATCATACCTGAATACTTAAAGCACTGGGCGGCTTGCAAAAATGAGGAACACGGGGCTTTCCGTGGGCCCAGGGAGGCTTTGTGAGGGGTGATCCTTGGTAACCACCCAGTGGAGGCCTGGGCACCAATGCACAAGGCCATGGCCTTGATGGTTGCCCTTTTCCTTTTCTCCCCTTCCTGGACCACTAGGTCACTGTCCAACCAGCTGAGAAGTAGAGACCTCAGCCCTCTCTTTCCAGTAAACCTGGCTTGGAGTTCCCAGATGTCTAAGTCCTCAGCTTCCTGCTGCCCACACTGAGACCAGCCCCCAGAAAAGTCAGAGGCTGCACAGGCCCTCTCAGCTGCCCTGAGGGTTGCAGTCCGCCCCCAGCTCTGCACTGTGGTATCTCATGCTGTGTTTTGGATTAGTTTTACCCAGATGTATGAGCTTGCATTTTTCCAAGATGAATCTCATTTAGCTATTTCCTGTTTCCACTTCCAGTTCAGAAAAGGCCCCTGGGGGTGATTTTTTAGGCCTCATGACCTTCGCAAAACCTCCCCACGGAGCATCTTCTTTGATGTTCACTTTAGTGCTGTTGGCGCCTATCCTTGGCCTGTTGGGGCCAGGACTCTGCCCTGACTCTGAGGCCCAACCGCCCCCTGCCGGTTCCCGTCCCCTGCCGGCTACTTGCCAGGAGCATTCCAGAGGGCGTGCGGTCAGACTGCTGATGCTGCTGCTGGACCGGAGCTCCTGCGGGCCACTGGCCCAAAGCTCTGGCCTCAAGTGCTGGCCCTGTACTTTCCTGAGCTACTCACCGCATCTCTGTGGGTTTGGGCTACCTGGTCCACTCAGGCTGACAGAACAAAATACCACCGACAGGGCAGCTTAAATGAAAAAAACATTTCTCATTGTTCTAGAGGCCAGCAATCTAGGATCAAGGTGTGGCAAGGCAGGTTTCATTCTGAGGCCTCCCCTCCTGGTTTGTAGGCGGCCACCATCTCTGTGTGTGCCCATGCAATCTCTTTGTGTGCTCGTGAACAGAGAGAGAGATCTCTTCCTCTCCCTTAAGGTCACCAGTCATATCAAATTAGGACCGCACCCCATGACCTCATTTAACTTTATTACTCTTAAAAGCCCTTTCTCCAAATGCAGTCACTTTGAGGGTTAGGGCTTCAATAGATGAATTGGAGGGAACACAATTCAGCCCACAGCTCCCGATGTATTTGGTCCTGTGGCTGCTATAACAAATAAGCACAAACTGGGTAGCTTAAGACAACAGAAATGCATTCTCTAGCAGTTCTGAAGACCAGAATTCTAAGCCATGTTCCCTCTGAAAGCTCTAGGGCAGCGGTCCCCAACCTTTTGGCACCAGGAACCAGTTTCGTGGAAGACAGTGTTTCCACAGACCAGCCCGCGGTGGCGGGGGCGGGAGAATGGTTTCTGGATGATTCAGGCATATTACATTTATTGTGCACTTTGTTTCTATTATTATTATTATTACATCAGCTCCACTTCAGATCATCAGGCATTAGGTTCTGGAAATTGGGGACCCCTGCTCTAGATGACTATCCTTCCCAGCTCTTGTATCTTCTTGTGGCTCCCAGTATTCCTTGGCTTAGGGCTGCATCCCTCCAACCTCTGGCCCATCTCCAGTGGTTGTCTTCCCTCTGTCCCTTCCCCTTTGCTTACATTTTTTAAGGTTTTTAAATTTTTTATATTTAAAAAATTTTTTGGCTGTGGGCAGGATCTGGAGTTGGAAGACCAGACCAAGGGGTGGAGAAGAATCCCTGACTCCCTCCCCCTATGGGGAATTGGCCTGAGAATGATGGAGAAGAGACGTCCTTAAAATGGAGGCTCTTTGCGTTCATTAGGGGCTTTCCAGATGGTGCTAGTAGTAAAGAACCCACCTGCCAATCCAGGAGAAGTAAGAGATGCAGGTTTGATTCCTGGATCAGGAAGATCTTCTGGAGGAAGGCATGGCAACCCACTCTAGTATTCTTGCCTGGAGAATCCCATGGACTGGGGAGCCTGGCGGCCTATGGTCCATAGGGTTGCAGAGTCGGACCCAACTGAAGAAACAGCACACGTGCACTTTGAGTTCATTGGTCCAACCAACTCTGACTCAACATGATTAGCCATGGGAGGGGAAAGGCTAAGGGGTCTGGAAGAATTACAAGAAGAGGGATGTTTGCTGGGCACTTAGGAATAAGAGCAAAGAGCTGAGTGGCCAGGCAGAGTGAGCAGGGGTGGGACAGGAAGGGAGGCCCATCAGCAACTGACAGGACTGATTTCTACGTAGAACTTGGAGCATAGGGGAATGTGATCCCACTCAGCTTTCACAAGACCACCCTGCCCCCGCTGCTGTCTGGAGAGCAAACTGAGGGGCAAGGCAGGAAGCCAGGAGACCCCTCTGATCCAGGTGGGGTGGAGGTAGGGTGATTGGACCAGGCTGAAGCGTGTGAGTAGAACAGACCAACCTGGTCAGCGGGTCAGATCTAACAGTCAAAGACAAAGAGGAGAGACTTGCTCCATGTCCTGAGATGGGACAGCCTGTGGGGAGCTCTGGAGTGGTGCAGCAGACCAGGTCCTCTAAAATTCAGTAGAAACAGAGGTGAGGATTCCAGTTTGACAGCTGCAGCCAGCACCCCGGGAGGGGCGAGGTCTATAGCTACAAATTAGGGATTGCTGGGGGCCAGGAGGTCACCAGATATAGAAGACGTGCAAGCACTGAAGCCCAGATTCCCCCAAATTAGAGATTAGAGACTGTCCCCCAGAACAGGGGGTGGGGCAGGGGGAACTGGGTAAGGTGGTGTCCAAATGGAAAGGCTTTCACAGCAGAAGGTGTGAGTGAGTCTATCAGATGCCTGAAGGGTCACCTGAGATGAGGACCGAGGAGTGACTGGGTGCCTGGGGTTGACCCAGTTCTGGTGGTGATGGCAGGTTGGTCCTGCCCTCCTCTCCTCCAGATGCCCTTCATCATCCATCCTCTTCAGGGTGGTGCGTGGCTTCTGTCACCAGTTATTTAAGTCACTTTATCAACCTAAGCCCCAGTCTGCTCATCTATAAGCGGGAGTAATAAGGTGCCCTTCTTCCCAGGGCTGATGTTCAGACTGAACCCGAACTGATAGATTTAAGAAACATTGGTCAATCATAGCACATGGGCCTCATTTGGATCCCAATTCTAAGTAAAGTGTAAAAGCTGAAACATAGGGGACTTCCCTGGAGGTCTAGTTGTTAAGACTTCCCTTTTCAGTGCAGGGGGCGTGGGTTTGATCCCTCATTGGGGAGCTAAGATTTCATGTGCCTCGCAGCCAAAACAAAAATAAAACAGAACATAAAACAAGCAATATTGTAACAACTTCAATACAGACTTTATAAATGACCCATATCAAAAAAAAACTTTTAAAAAGTATGCTGCAACCAGAAAATATATACCCTGCTTGATATTAACATTGTATATTAAAAGAAATGTGGTTGAGAGTAATCATGTGTAGCATTGGTTATATTAGAGCAGGAGAGAGAGAGAGAACAAGAGGCAGGCAGGAAGAGTTCTTTCTTTCATAAGTACACAGTAAAATATTTCCTGGTGAAATCACATGATGTCTGGGATATGCTTCAAAATTAAGGTAGGGGAAAGAGGAGGACTCAGATGAAACAAGATGGGCCTGGAGTTGAGAATTTTGATGCTGGAGGTAGGCAGGAAGTTCGGCACATCATCTCTCCACTTCTGCATGTGTTTGAAATTTCAATAATAAAATGTTTTTTAAGCACATGCGCTTATACAGGATGAGATCAGTGCTCTGCCAGGAGCAGTTCTAAGCCCTTTACACGTGTCAGCTCATTCAGGCCCAGGACATTCTTGTCCGCAGACGACATCCATGTCCCCATCTTGCTGGGGAGAAGAGAGAGACACAGAGAGGTCAAGTGACTTGCCAGAGTTTGCCGAGCTAGTGAAAAATAGCACTGGGATGCTGTCTTGGAAAACCATTCCTGTGTTCTCCTTTACTCTCACATGACACTTCTGACGCTTGCCGTGGATTTTCCACACCCAGCAATTCTCCAGCACCAGTTGGGTGTCCTAAGTTTAACTCAGTTCTGACACTGACCAAGGTTAGTGCAGAACCCCTCCCCCCCCACACACACACAATTCAGATGCCAATCTTAGATCCAGGTTGTCACTTTGATCTCGAGTGGCCTGGCCTGCAGTGACTTGAAGTAGGGATTTTGGTTCCCAGCCGGAGATTGAGGTCAAGTCATGGCGGAGAGGGCACCGAATCCTAGCCACTAGACCTAGCGACAAGGCTCTGGCTCTTCAGCTTTGCAGAAAAGAACTGCCACAAAGACGGAAAGTAGTGAAACAAGTAAAGCGTTTATTAGGAGGGAAAAGAGCACAGCACGTGTGGATAGACACACGTGCCCGCTGAGACATTCGCACCCTCATGGCAGTTTGAATCACTTTGGGGGGCATTTCTTCCAAGTTTCTTTTGCCTGGTTCTGTGGCTGTATTTGGTATATCTCAGGGTCTGCTCATGTGTGCATGCGCATCCCTTAGCCAAGATGGAGTCTAGTGAAGAGGCTCATGGGTGGTTGACATCACTTACTATGAGGTATCATGCCCTCCCTTTTTGACCTCCAAGAAGTCTTTCTGCACATGTGTATTCAGGGAGGTCTCCTTAACTTTGAGAAGGAGGAATATGTGGTCTTCTATCTCTTATCTGGGCAGAGCTCAGGCTTCTCCATCATCCTGCTTTTATGCAGTTTCTGCTATTATGGAGCTTCTGTCCATCAAAGAAGCTTTCCAGCCTGAGGCCCATCTATCTCCTCCCTTAACCTGTGCTTCTGACTGATCGGCTATTAGTTGGAGTTCCCACCATCCCCTCCTCCAGTATGGTAGTTTGTTACAACAGCTCACAGGACTAGAGACTACTAAATTACCAGTTTATCACAAAGGATATTGAAGTTTATGAACGAACAGCCAGATGAAGAAATAGATATGTTGGGGTCCAGAAGTGTCCTGAACACAGGAGATTCTGTCTCCATGGAGCTGGGGTGAGCCCCCTCATATGAATGTGTTCACCAACCAGAAGCTCTCTGAATCCCATCTAGGGATTTTTGTATAGGGGCCTTCATCACATGAGCATGATCAATCAATAACTCAATCTCCAGCCTACTCCTCTACCCAGATGATAGGGGGCAGGGCCAAAAATGCCAAGCTCCTAATCATGGCTTGGTCTCTCTGGTGACCAGCCCTGATCCTGAAGCCATCCAGTAAGCCACTCAGAGTCACTGAATTAGAACAAAAAGATCTTTCTTTCTGCCAGTAAATTCCAAGGGATTATGAGCTCTGTGTCACAAACTGGGTTCAGAGATGAAATATTTGAACAAGAAACACTCCTAGTGTTCTTATCACTCAGGAAATTCCAAGGGATTTAGGAACTCTGCACCAGGAACCCAGGGCAGATACCAATACATATTTTTTTCTATCATTTCACAGATGTGACCCGGGGAGCCTTAGCTCCATCACAGAACTCCTGGTCTTTGTGCTTCCAAAACTCCCAGATGAATCTATGTCACAAACTTCCTTGTTCTCTCTGAAGGATCAGATGGTTTGAAATTCAATAAAACATATCATAGTCAGTTTGTTATTTTGCCTACCTGTGTTTTCTAGTTTTTTTACAATGAGCACACACCACTTGCATGATAAAGAGATTTGTAATAAGAAGAGTTTTTGATAGACACAAAGCCAGCAGAAGTGAGGCCAGGTACTCAGGGCTCCCACCCACTAGGGTGCAAGGGTTGCAGGGGAGTTACCCTGAGACTTCCCCAGCCTCACCCCTGTTTCTGATGGCCCACAGCTGGCAGGATTTCAGACTTGGCCAAGAGGTCAGCAGGACTGTTGGGTGTCCAGCCCAGCACACACACTTGGGGCCCATTGCAGCCCTGCCCTGTGAGGGGCACAGACTAATTTTGGGGTCTGGCATCTTGAGGGGCAGGGGTAGGATGATCCCTGAAGCTTTGTGAGAGTGCCAGGTGCAGGAACAGCCACCTGGAAGTGAGGAAGTGGAACAATGAGTGTGAACAACTTCTTCAAGGAGCTTGGTTATTAAGAGGAAGGCCAGGGTAGAGAGGGCAGCTATGAGTTCCAGCGCTAAGAACTCTGGGCATGTTAGGGGCTTTGGGGACATTCTGGCTCTTCATGCTAATGGCAGGAGCTGTGGATCTGGGGACATGGCTGCTGAGGGTCCTATTCCTCCTATAGAGCTTGTCACTACTTCCTGTTTTTGTTGGCTGGGCTTCTGGCTCAGGTCTGCAGACAAACATGCAAGAATGTGACTACCTTACACACAAAAAGATTATAAAATGGCTAATACTATGATGTGTTTCTTAGTCTTATACTTTCTTGGGATTTCAGCTTTTACACCTTCTACCAGATACTACTTTTTTTTTTTTAAACACCTTTCTAAGATCTTGATAACCTTATCAGACACAAAAGTGAAAATAATATCATCTGTAGCAAAGACTGTTCATTATTCCTCAGTGTCTATTGTCTCATTCTTATTTAGTAACAGAACTCCTGACATTTAGCTAGCACATGGTCATCAGAAAAAGACTAAACTTCTTGGCTTCCCTTGCAGCTGGGTGTGGCCCATAACTGAGATCTGGCCAAGGCCAATGGAATGAACTTGGAGCTTTGTGTGAGCTTCTAGAAAAAGTTCTTAAAGGAAGAAACTGTGCTCTACTATTCCTTCCTACTGGCTGGGATGATGCAATGATGGCTGGATCTCCAGCAGCTGCTTTGTACCGTGACATGGAAGCCAGATGCAGAGAATGGAGGCACAACAAAATGAAAAGAAAGGGACTCTGGACTGGTCTTCATCTTGAAGACAGGATCACATCAATTATTGAGGCCTATTTGGTGCTCACCCACTGCCATGCTCCTCACCTGTGCCAGTACTACCCTCTTTCCCTAGTCAGTTCTGACTAGTTCCAGGACTGTAGTCTGTCTCACAAGATCCTGTTAAGGTATTCATCCTACATTTAGCCATTTAACAGATATTTACTCAGGGCCTCTGCATGCCAGAGAGCTGCCGTAGCAAATGTCACAGCCCCCGATCCCCTGGTCTTGTGACAGTGGCGGTGCTGGTAGGGAGAACGATAATAAACACCCGAGACAAGTGTTAGCTATTGCTGAGTCACCAACCACCGAACTCAGCAGACTAAAACAATCTCATTTATTAGCTTGCTGCCTGCCGGCTGTCTGAGCATCTCTGCCCATCTGAGCCCAGCTTGGCTGCTCCTGCTGGCCTCCCTCTTGCGTCCAGCCTGTGGCAGCCTGTCTTGCATGATCCCAGCTTGGCCCCCTGTGGTCTTGTCCTTCAGCAGGACAGCCCAGGTGTACTCACACAGTTCTGGAAGTTTGGAGGAGAGGAGAGGGGATGCCACAAGCATTTTTTTCAAGCCTCTCCTTTGACTGAGTTTGTCCCTGCCTGACTGACCAAAGTCATCACAGGGCCATGCCTGTAGTCAGAGTGGGAGGGTCCTACAAAGTTACAGGGCACAGGGCAAAGGAAGGCTGCTTAGCTGGAGCTGTTAGCACCATCTGTATAGCCTAATGGGTCAATGTGTCAGAAATAAAGTAGCCATGTGGGAAGCTGGATAAAGGCCCAAAGGTATGATGTCTGAGGAAAGGGCGTCACATGCAGAAAGACAGCAATACATCCGCTATGGCAGGACGTGCTCATGGTGTTGGTGGGATTTCCTCCCACTAAATCAGGAACATGTTGTCTTGGTCTGGGGAGGAGGGCAGGGGAGGCTTTCTCAGGGGCTAAAGCAGCACCTCATTTCCGGGAGTCCCCGTGGACAGGTTGGACATCCCAGGCTCCTCACCTCCAGAGCCACAGGCTCCTTGCTCCTTGAGGCCACAGTGTACCTCAGGGCAGGAGAGTCTGTCCCCGATGTGGGAGAGGGTTGCAGATGTTGGGTCACATGCTTGTTTATAAGGCTGGCATCCAGCTTCCCAAGAAGATGAGCCCAGGGCCTACCCAGCCCTGGGGTCCTCTCACAGCTCCTTGGGAGGTGCCTGGCACATGGCCAATCCCTCCAGTAGCCGATTGGAATAAGGCACAGGGTAGAGTCCCATTGCCTGGTCCAAGACCCCTCTGGCAAATGCATCAAGCTGAAGTCCAGACTGAAGTTTTGGGGTGTGGAGGGGCGCTAGGCTGCAGAGGGACTCAGAGGCCCTCCATCCTACCAGGCACCTGTGAGATGATGGCCTGTTGGGGCTCAGCTGTTTTAGGGGGTGTATTGGTCAGGGATCACCCTAGAAATAGAACCCACAGGATACCTATACAGAGCATGTGTGCTAAGTCACTTCAGTCTTGATTGATTCTGCAACATTATGGACGATAGCACACCAGGCTCCACTGTCCATGCGGATTCTCCAGGCAAGAATACTGGAGTGGGTTGCCGTGCTCTCCTCCAAGGGCATATACAGAGAGAGACTTACAGTGAAAGATTGGGTCACATGATTAGGGAGGCTTTAGTCTGCTATCTGTGAGCTGGAAGCCCAGGAGAGCCAGTGGTGCAGTTCAGTGCAAACCCAAAGGCTCTAGAACCAGGACAGCCGATGTCCAAGGGCAGGAGATGGATGTCACAGTTCAAGCAGAGACTGGGGCCACCCACCCTGAGGGGGCCATCTGCTATTCTCAGTGACTGATTTAGTTCAGTGACTCTCTTTCAGAAGTAGCCTCACAGACACATCCAGAAATAAAAACTCAACCAGTGATCTGGACATGTCTTCCCTGATAGCTCAGTTGGTAAAGAATCCACCTGCAATGCAGGAGACCCTGATTCAATTCCTGGGTCGGGAACATCCCCTGGAGAAAGGAGAGGCTACCCACTCCAGTATTCTGGCCTAGAGGAGTCCATGAGTGCACGGACTCGCAAAAAGTCAGCATGACCGAGCGACTTTCGCTTTCAGTAGCCCAATCAGGGGACACACAAAGTTAGCCATCATAGTGAGTTTCTGTTCTTTGTAACAGATGATCCTGAATGACAGCATTTGATTTCCTGGTACTGCCTCCACCAGGAGGGTTTTAATCTTTGGGAATTTGATATTGGAAAAGTAGTCCTCAGTGTATTTTAATTTGCATTTGCATATTTTTGTGTGTGAGGTCAACGTGTTTGCATATGATTACTGGCCACTTATGTTTCTTCTTTTGTGAACTGCCTATGTCTCGGGGCTCACTCATGAAAATGGTAGCAAGGTTGGACTTTCCTCGCAGTCCAGTGGTTAAGACTCTACACTTCCACTCCAGAGGGTGCAAGTTTGATCCCTTGTTGAGGAACTAAGATCCTAAATGCAGCTCAGCCAAAATAATAATAATAAAGGAAACAAGGTCAAATTAGCTTTAAAAATGTAAAAAAAAAAAAAAATGATGGGGCTTCCCTAGTGGCTCCGTGGTAAAGAATCCACCTGCCAGTGCAGAAGACACGAATTAGATCCCTGATCCAGGAAGATCCCACATGCCACACAACAACTAAGCCCTTGCACCACAGCTGTTGAGCCTATAGCTCTAGAGCCCGAAAGCTGTAACTGCTGGGCCCCTGTGCTGCAATTACTGAAGCCCACGCACCCTAGAGCCTGCGCTCTGCAACAGGAGAAACCACCACTGTAAGAAGCCCGAGTGTCACAAGTTGGGGCTGGAGAGTAACCCCCACTCGCCACAACTAGAAAAAAGCCCACACGGCAACGAAGACCCAGCACAGCCAGAAAAATAAAAAATAAATAAGAATGGCTTCCTTGTATTGAAGAATTAGTACTTTTCAGTCACAGCTTTCTAGATTTATTTCAATGGATCCTTGTGCCCTTTTCACAAGGGAGTGATAGAATTAATATTATCCCATTGTACAGAGGAGAGAAACTGAGGCTTGGAGAGAAACTCTGAGGCCACGGACAGTTCCTAAAATGTTTTTCTTTCTGATCTCGGGGTTGCAGGTATATTTCCAGTGTTTTGTTTGCCTTTTAACTTCACTTTCAGGATATTTTGAACAGAAATCTAGAGCTTTTATGGAACCAAAATTCTCCATCCTCCTACAGTTTCTACTTGGAAAGACTTCCCCCACAAAAATATAAGCACAAATTCCTATGTTTTCTTTTGCTACTTTGATGGTGTCTTTGTCAACATCTACATCTTTAATCCATTGGGAGTCAATTTAGATGAAGGTGGGAGGAACGATCCACATAGTTTTTTCCACTAGAGCCCATTTGGAACCAAACAGGCCTGGCTGATGGTCACATGACATCCTCACCCTCATCCCAGTCTGCGGGCTGCAGAATTACTCAGGCCCTGGCGGCCCCCCGCCTCCCACCCCCTTAGCTCCTCAGCCCCCCTGCGGCTGTGGTGACCCCCCAGTCTCCCAGAGGCTGGGTCCTGTGGTGAGTGGAAGGAATTCTGGTGAACTCTGCTCACTCAGCAGTCCAGGCCTGGGGAGCTGGGCGGGGGCACAGGACTGTGGAAAATCACATGTGGTTTTCAAGTTGTCGGAAACCAAGAAAATCATTCAGCCAGTTGTGCGGACGACTAGACACTGTCTGGGAGACCCCGGGTCCCTGGCTCTGGGAACCACCCTCCTGGGGAGCCTGAGCAGATTTATCCCCTGGTAATATCCAGACTGCAGACAGAGGGCGTTTCCGGGGCCCCCCTGAGAGGGAAGAGACCGGGTAGGCCTGGCTCCTTGTTCCTTGGTCCCTGGAGGCAGACTCAGGACTCCAGCAGACTGGGAGAGCCTGGTACCTGATCCCGGTGCCTAAGGTCCAGAGACTCGGCTTCCTGAGCCATCCAGTTTCACCCCTCCCTGGCCCCCATCATTCTGGCCAGCTGGCCTGTATCTGAGCTGCTGCCTCGGGGACCCAAACCTCCTGGTGCTCTGAGGCTGCCCCAGTTAGAACTGGGACACACTGGTCCTTTTGGCAGGTGAGTTTCTCAACTCTGCCCAGGCTGAGGCACTAGGGTGGTTCCTGGTGATGCTCGGGTCTCAGCAGAATGGGCTGGTGGCCCTGTGGCCCTGTGGCCTGGTGCCAGAGACTATGTAAACTGAAGGGAAAGAGCATTCGGTCTGACCTCACAGACATACCATGACTGACGAGGACACGTCTCTTCTCCCCGAGCCCAGGTTTCCTCACATGAATATGGGGAAAGCTGCTGCATGTGCGCCACAAGAATTGAAATCCAGTCCACTCCCCGTGTGCTGGGGCCCAAGACGTGGGTGGCCGATGTGAGGAGTCTGAGCCTGGAGAAGCAGAACCTCTCCCACGAGGACTTCCCTTCCCTTTCACTCACCAGGCAGAGCTCCACATCCCTGGGGGTCAATGTCCGCCCCTGTGCCCTCTGTTCCGGGGAGTCTAGTCACTCACATCCTGATCCCTCTGACCTGAACGTCTTTAGGGGAAGGGTACCGCCACAATTGTTGGGTCTCTGGGCCACACTCAGGCCTGGACCTTGTTGAAAGCTCTGTGGAGATCTGCCCAGTGAACACATGAGCTGCAGTCAGGGACACACACCCACAGTCACGTGCTCAGATTGCTGGGGACCCAGAGTGGAGGGGCTGGTGCTGTGGTGGGGTGGGGACTGGGAGGTGGGAGGTGATGAGATCACAGACCTTCTGGCCACAGTGACTTGGGATGAGGTAGTTGTCCTGCTGACATGGCTAGCAGTCCTGGCAGGATGGCCTAGGGACATCTTTTCAGGCACTCAGGAAGCTGAGACGTGGTGCCCCTCGATGCAGAGACTCTGCTGAGACTGTTAGAATGGGCAAGTTCCCTGAGAGGCCCGTTAGAGGCTCTATTCAGGGAAAGGCACCCAGGGCTTGGGGCATCCTCCTCTAGGGACTCCTAATTCTCTGGATGTGGAGAGTGGCTTGGATGGAGCCACTCCATCGTCTCCCCATCTCGTGGGGAGGGTGTGATCACCAGGTTCGTAGGACAGGAACTCTGAGGTCTTGTGGTGGGGGGAATGGGGTCAAGGTCACCTGGGATCCACCCCAGGAAGGAACTGACCCTCATGCTTCCCGAAGCTCCAGCCAGACTTGCCTCGAGGTCCTAATTGTCTGATGTGCAAAGACAGATGCTAATCTTGCTAGACATGGACTGTCTGAATGGGAGACCCTTCCAATCAGGGGTGGGGAGCTGCTAGTGGTCAGGGAGTCACCCCCTCAACTTACAGCCTGAGAAAATCAAGTTATTCAAGGTCATAGTTTTAATAGTGGCTTCTGAGATGAGCTGAAGGAAGCAGGAAAGCCCTCTCCCCCTGCCCCAGGTCCATCCTGGGTCCCTCTTCTCATCCAGGAAGCTGTCACATCTGAAAGATTAACAAGGCAAGCCTGCCCTACACTGATTTCTCTACCCCTGTATGAGTGACCCTACAATAGTGGGAAGAGGGTGGGTTCCATTCTTTCCCATCTCTGCTCCACCTCCTCACCCCCTCCCAATGTGGGAGCTTCTGGCTCCCCACCCCGCTGGGGGGCATTACTGAAAGGGGCAAAATGGCCCTGGTGCCCCAACATGACAGCTTTGCCTACATGCTCACCCCCCTCCTGCCCTTCACTGCAGCCCACAGGGCCTCCTCATTGCACCATTCCTCCCAGATGGACCTTGCTACACACCTCTGCAGTGTGTACTACACACCTCTGCTCCTGACCCAAGGTGGGAGCACCCTGCACTCCTACCCCAGTCTCTCTCCTGGGGCCCTCCCACCTTGACAGGCAGGCTTCCTGGCATGGCCTTTCTCAATGGCTCTCAGAGATGAGCTCTTGGCCCATGAGCTAAACAGGACCCACCCCAGTCTGGTCAGAGCTTGAGAACACAGGCCATGCCCCTTCCTCTCCCCACCGTGGCATCTGTGGGCTCCACCAGCCTGACCTTCACAAGGCTGCAGGAAAATTCCACACACGCCATCTTCCTCCCTCCCCAGCCCATGTCAGCTGCCCCCAGAATGCCCCTTCCTCACTCTGGAAGCAGCAAGGATAGGTCCACCAGGGTAAGACGTCACCTTGCCTCTGCCTGTCAAGCCCAGTCCTATTGTGGCCCCTAGGGCAGGCCTCACTGTGCCTGAGGAAAAGGCCCAGGCTTCTCCATAGGAAGCTGGAGGTGGGAGGCGGTAGGGGGCCCAAGATGTCCGGCAGACTCCCAGACTAGCTCAGACTAGAGAATCCTTGGACCTGGATACAGATGCCCCACCCGCTGGCAAAGGGCGCTGGACCCCAGGAGGGTGAGTGGCAGCCACAGGAGGCATCAAGCCTCCCACCTCTTGGCCTGCCTCGTCCTGGCCTGGGCTGCTGCCCTTGGGGAGTTTGGTTTAGATGACAGGGCTCCTCGGCAGACAGGCGTCTCCTGACAGGCCCAGGTCTGCGCGACTTCCTGAGTGCAGGTCTGAAAGCTGAGTGGAGTCCCAGCCCTTCTTCCTGAGGGGAGATATGGGCCTGGCCCTGGCATGGACAGCAGTCACCACCCCCCCTCACCTGCCCAGACCCTCGAGGGAGGCGGGGAGGGCCCCCAGCCACTGCCCACCCCACTCCAGGGCCCAGCTTCCCACAAATCCTTGCTTATGTTCCTTTTGGTGACTCACTGTGGCTGAGGAAAAGTTTCTTTCTATTTCTTTTTAATTTTCTTATGGCTTCTATTTTCCCTGGCAGAGGATGTGGAGCTCAAATCTGATCCATGTGTGAGCCAGCTGAACTTGGGAGCTGTTCCCAGGGAAGTGACGTTCTAGAGCTGCCCCCTCCCCCGAGCCTCGGGCCTTCCTACTGGACACACTCAACTGGGGGCCACAGAACAAATTCCAAGACAGAAGTTTCGAGAACGATGATTCAGAGGCTCGCAGAGGACATTTATGGGTAAGAGCTTGCTTCATCCTACTCTGCCAGGACAGCAGGGCAGGGTCAGCACAGGAACGAGGAGGCCTGACTCGGGATGGGGGTGCAGTGCGCTCCGAGAGCCCAGATGGGTGGCCTTGGTCTCCTCAGGGAGGTGACAGGAGCTGGGAGTGAAGGAAGGGCCTTGAAAGAAAAGAGGTGAGAGAAGGCAGAGCCCCCTGGGTCCTGCCCCTGCCCCCAGTTCGGGGCTGAGCCAGCAGCCCCCCACAGCACTCCTCAGCTGCCTCCTGTTCATCATCTCAGGGCCTCCTGAGATAGACAACGTTGGTTCAGGGCTGAGTGCTGCTAAACTTGGCCCATAGGCTCTAGGTGTACTTTTCTTGCTTCCTCATCCCATCAAGGAGGAAAGTTCTGGGAGCTCCGGCCTTGGGTGTCATACCCATCTGAGGTCAGCCAACATTTGCCCTTTGAGAAGCCATATGGAAATACCAGGCCCACATGGCAGCACATGGCACCCATGGCAGACATTACTAATCGATCTGGGATTCTCTGACTATCCGATCTATGTACCACAACCCCACACACCCTGCCAATCAATGTGATGAGATGGAGGCAGAGTAAGCACAGTTTGAAAAAACTGGGATCTGATAAGAGGAAGGAGAGGAATGCCTGTTTGTCCTTGTTGGGATGTCAGCTTTCGGGAAAACAGTGTATCCCTAGAGGTGAAGCAATGTTCACCAAGGAAGCAGTAAAAGAAACTATAGGGGAAGGGGTCTGCCCGAAAACATCCGTGGTTCCTGTTCGGGTGGTGAGTGACCTGTTCCCATGGCAGGTTCCAGCACCCAGCTTTGCTGTGTTAAAGGCACCCACCAACTCTCTCAGCTGGTGCATGTCCTCGGGGGTAGTGTCTTATCTGCTGCCTCCTGCTTCCTTTCTGGGGTTCTTAATCTGGGATCCCTCCCTCTGCTGCTGGGAGTGCAGGAGAGGGCAAGAATGCCCTGAACTTGTATAGAAATTGCTGTGTCAAGGCTGAGTCCCTCCATGCCCCTGACAGCCCATTCCTATGAATGACGCATACAGTTCAATAAAATGTGAAAGGCATCTCTTCCCTCCTTGCTCCATCTCTGATCCCCTCCAAACTTGTCCTTGTATGTCAGTATCTTCCGAAGGGAGAGGCAATCTTAAATGGGGGATCCTACTTCCAACAGAGCAGTAAGCCCGTCCTCAGGGCAGTTTTGCACCTGTCCCTGGCTACAGTGAATTCCCAAAGTGTGGTGTCTCCCTGAGGGCCAGCATAGGAACGGGCTCTCATGGACCTAGGGGGTTAGCTGAATGTCTGATTGAAGACTCCAGAGAGAGGAAAGGATGGGTTGGGACTCTCCTGCGGGTCTGTAGAGGAGGTAAGGTCCCCCAGGCCAGAGTCCATGGCTTAGCTCTGCTCTCAGGGTTCCCGCTCACCTCCAGCAGGCTCTGGGGCATCCCTGGGGCACCGCCTCCAGTTCCCATCTGGCTTGGAGGTGGTATTGCAGACAGAGCGGGGCAGGGACGTCGGAGCCCTCCCACCAGCACCCTCTGGACCTCACAATCCCTCCAGCCCTCCTTCCCCTGGGCCTTCCTTCCTAGGCGCTGGGCCCAGGTCCGGGACACCGCCCGCAGTTCCCACTTCGGAAAGTGCCAAGCGCGCGCGGCGCCTGGACTGCTCAGCCCCCCCGCAGCCCCTCCGTCCACGCCCGGCTCCTCCTCCTCCTCCTCCTCCTTTTCCCCGGGTGGGGGGAGCCGGCTCCGGAAGCCCCGGCGCCCCCGCCCCGGCCGCCACTGGCGCTTTGGAGAAGGCGGTCCGCGCGGAAGCGCGCCACGCGGGACCTGAGCTCCCAGCTGCCGCCAGCGCCTTGGAACCCCCTGACCATCCCTGAGCCCCCACCGACCCCTGAGTCACTGCCTGGCCCGGAGCACGCCCGCGCCGCAAGCCGGAGTCCCCTACCCACCCCTGATCCTCCCACCCGCCCCTCCCCGGATCACCCTCCACCCCTCCCCGAGCAGCCCCCCTCTCCCCGCCGCCGCTCCGGACTCCCCTGCCCGCCCCTCCCCGGACCCCCCTCCCCGCACCTCTCCCCCGCAGCCCTCTCCCCCGGAGCCCCCTCCCCAGCGCCCCTGCCTCCCAGTGTGTGCTGTGACCATGGCGGCCCTGCTCGGGGCGCCCCTGCTTGGCTGCCTCCTGGTGCTGCTGGCGCTGTGCCCCGGGGGGCGCCCGCAGACAGTGCTGACCGACGACGAGATCGAGGAGTTCCTCGAGGGCTTCCTGTCCGAGCTGGAGTCCGAACCCCGGGAGGACGACGTGGAGGCCCCACCGCCCCCTGAACCCACCCTTCCCGCCCGCAAAGCCCAGACAGGGGGCAAGCCGGGGGCGCGTCCGGGGGTGGCCGAAGAGGGTAAGAGCTTTGGGTAGGGGTGGCCCTTGGCGTGATGGGGGTTGCCCCGACAGCCCTGCACTACAGGTGAGAATGGCGGGCCTCGGTAGGGTTTGGCCGATGTCCAGTCTGCCCAGCGTGAGGAAGGCACAAGAGAGGCCAGATGTCTGGCGGGACAGTGTGCCAGGCAGAGGTCAGCGCTGGCTGGTAGCCCTCTGAGGTTGGGGACACATCCAGCAGGTCCGCTGCCCAGTGGATTGGGTCCTCCCAGTCCCTGCTGGACAGCCCCGAAACCCCTGGAGGGACTAGACTCGAGCTAACAGGGGACTTGGCGGCCCCCTCCCCGGGACAGTGTGAAGACCCTGCTGTTTCAGTGAGGCCACTCAGCCTGATTGTGGCACACACTGTCTGTGCCACACAACTGCCAGAGACCCAGCCTCCAGCCTTCCCTGGGAAGGATCCCCAGCACTCTGCTGCCTGGCCTCCTGCTCCAGGAGTACAGAGGCAGGGGAGGGGGTGCAGAAGACCTCCTGTCTCCTCAAGGCTTCCAGGAGGAGTAGGCAGTGATCCAGGGTTATTGTGAGCATTAAATGAGGTGATACATCACCAAAGCATTTAGCCCAGTGCCTCTTATATAATCAGTTGTCAATAAATCTTAGCTGTTTATCATGACCTCCTGGAAGGTGGGCAAGGGTCTTGCTGATCTTTCTCCAGACTTCCAAGGCACCATCCATCATTCCTGGGGTCAGCAGCCCCTCCCCTTTGTCCTGCTCTAGATCTCTGGGACCCATCTCAGCACCCCTCTCCATTCCAGGATTGCTGTCCCGGCCTCTTGCTTTCTGCTGGGGCAGCTCTATTTCTCCTGGCTGTCTACATTTTGTAGATTTTCCTGTATTTCAGTCACGTGGCCCCCACAACCCCATTACATTTTCAGCGGCATTTGCTCAGGGTCCTGGAAGATTCCTACAGGCAACCCCAGGCCCTGCCCTTGCTCCCTCCCTCCCCCAGACTCTGAGATGGGCAAGCAGCTGCAGTACTTGCCTGTCCCTCTGTCCTCTGCATGGCCCCAGGATACCCTGTGGTTATGGCTTCCAACCCACCCGAGACTCCTTAGTCTTGGACAGGGGATCGTGCATGCGTATCCCTTTTCTGTGAAGCCTTTCTAGCTCCAGGGAGGCCCCAGGCCCATGCCCTTTACTTTGTGTGAGAGGAATAAGACTGCTTCCCCCTTCAGACTGGGTGCTCCTTCAGTCCTGGATGGCTTAAGTCACCCTCTGCTCTTTCCATGACCAGCACAGAATAGTGGGCCCTGACTGGCCAAGGGGCCATGTGGAGAAAGAGTGGATTGTGAGGTGCTCCTTGGGCAGATGGGAGGGTGAGGGCCTGCTCCTGAGAAGCTGAGCCACCCAGGCCAAGGTGTGGTGGTGACACCATGTCTCTCAGACAGAAAGCCTGGGTTCCAGCCCCAGCTCTTCCATGACCACAAGTGGCTTAACCTCTCAGTTTCCTTGATTTGGGAAACACAGAACTACCAACAGCCCCCTTGCCCACCTTGCATGGGATGCCTGGGCATAGAGGGGGCTCTTCATTGATTTGACCTGAATCTGCATCTTGAACAGTGCCTCTGGGAAAAGCCAAAGACAAAGGGAAGAAAGGGAAGAAGGACAAAGGCCCCAAGGCGACCAAGCAGCCCCCAGAAGGGTCCTCTAGGCCTCCCAAGAAACCCAAGGAGAAGCCACCCAAGGAGAAACCCCCCAAGGCCACCAAGAAGCCCAAGGAAAAGCCACCCAAAGCCACCAAGAAGCCCAAGGAGAAGCAGCCCAAGGAGAAGCCCCCCAAGGAGAAGCCCCCCAAGGCCACCAAGAAGCCCAAGGAGAAGCCCCCCAAGGCCACCAAGAGGCCTCTAGCTGGGAAGAAGCTCTCCACCCCAACCCCCTCTGAAAGCCCGCAGTGGCCACTGCCCCCACTCCTCAGCCCCGACCACGAGGAACTGCCCCAGGAGGGAGGTGTGTAGTGAGCTCGTCTGGGGTTTGGGGGCTCTGACCTGCTGGGCTGCAGAGGGGTGATGGTGAGGGTGGGTCCCTGAGTCCCTGCCTCTTGCTGACCCTCAGACCAGATGGGCGCTGGGGCCTCATTGTTGTCATGAACACAGCAATTCAGCTGAGGCTCCCACAGTACCACTCCTTCCCTGGGGAGGGAGTGTTTGGCAGCCTTGTGGGTGGGGCTAGCTCTCCACCGTCCTGGGCTCTGACCCTTGAGCCCCACAAGAGCCACTTGCCCGTGTGTCACTGGACTGTGAGCCTGCGGGGTACCCCCCTGCTGGGGCAGCAGGTCCAGACAGCGGTGCCTGGATTCCCCAGAAAACCATCCAGCTCTCTGTCCCTCCAGAAGTGCCAGCAGGGTGCTAAGGGCCCGAGCAGCTCAGGCCTCCCTGGGAGTGAGCTGTTACGAGGGTGTCAGTAGGGCCCAGGTCTTGTGGAGCCTCGATGTGGAGCCAGTGATCAGGGTAGGCCTCCCATCCACATGCCCCTGGGGTCTGTGTTGCAGGTGGACCCCTCCCAGATCCCTGGGGGGGTCCAGGAGAAGAGACCGACGTGGAGCACCAGCCTGGTAAGTGGGCACCAGCCACCTGGCCTCAAGGGACCGATCACCCTGGCCTGCTGGGTTTCCAGGGTGGGGCTGGGTGGGGGCATCGGGGAGTATCTTCCACGAGGTGGCCACAAGCACTTTCCCCCAGAGCCCGAGGAGGAGACAGAGCAGCCCACACTGGACTATAACGACCAGATAGAGCGGGAAGACTACGAGGACTGTGAGTAGGATCCACTGTCGGGGAGGCCCGCCTGCCCTGCCTCTCCGGCTAGATCCCGACCCCTGGCCCTGGTTTACGATAGTCCACTCGGAGGCCCCACCTTCCCTGACCTTGGCCCGGCTCAGAGCCCACCCTCTGCCCTAGTCGAATACATCCGCCGCCAGAAGCAGCCCAGGCCTCCCCCGAGCAGGAGAAGGCCAGAGAGGCCCTGGCCTGAGCGCCCTGAGGAGAAGGCTGAGCCGCCTGGGCGGGGCTTTGAGGCCCCAGAAGAGAAGATCGGTAGGATGTGGGCAGACTTGGGGTGGGGGTGTCAGGAGAGGGGGCTCTGGCCCACCCCTGCCTCCCACCTCCACAGAGCCACCACCTCTGAAGCCCCTGCCACCCCCGCTGCTCCCCGACTACGAGGACAGCTACGTGATCCCCAACTACGATGACAGTGAGTGCCCAGGGCCCCCCCCCACCACAGCTGCATCCCAGGGCCAAGCCTCCTGTATCTCCAGCTTGGTGGCAGTGACCTCACCAACCCCACTGCCTCTGCCACCCCCTCCAACCTGCCTGCCCTCATCTGATATCCACTTTCAGGCTGGGTCTTCTGGCTCCTGAACTTAGCTCTTCCCCATTGCCCTCGGTTCTGGCCTATTCTCCTCAGCTCCATGGGCGTCACTCTCTGACCCTCCTGAGCTCTGGTCCTAGCCACCACTCACCCCGCGGGACTTCCTTCCCTTCAAAGCTGCCGCCTTCCTCTCCTTCCTGCACGGTCCCTTTGGACTCCATTCCCTTCCTCATCTTGCCCACTGGGCTCCTGTGAACCTGGCTGGGAGCTCCTGGGGTGGGGTCCTGGGACCAGCCTCAGGCCCTCTCATCAGGACTCTCCCTCCCCACAGTGGACTATTACTTCCGGCCTCCCAGGCCCCAGAAGCCCGACACTGGCCTGGAAACAGACGAAGAGAAGGAAGAGCTGAGTGAGTGGACCCAGACTGTCCCCACCCCCGGGCCAGCCCCCAGTGCAGGCCTGACCCCCACAACACCTGCCTCCTGAACTCTGGGGCTAAGCCAACAGGACCCTCCCACCTTCCATCCTTCAGAGAAACCCAAAAAGGAGGGCAGCAGCCCCAAGGAGGAGGAGACGGATGACAAATGGACTGTGGAGAAGGGCAAGGACCCCAAAGGTGTGTCTCTGTGGGCTGGAGGCTGGGCCTACACAGCTTGGGTCCTTGTGAGAGGCCAGCCAGACTCCCAGATGCTCTGGGACCCTTACCACTGCCTCTTCCCTTTGTTGCCCCCCAGGGACCCGGAAGGGTGAGGAGTCGGAGGAGGAGTGGGCTCCAGCAGAGAAAATCAGTGAGTGAGGGGTGTAGAGGCTAGGGTGTATAAGGACAGGGGGGTTGGAGGGGTTGCAGGATGGATATGGGGATGGGAGGTGTGGTGGGGGGTGTGGGTATGTGTGAGGGCTGTAGAGTGGGTATGAGGGCTGTGGGGCGGGGCAGTAGCAGCTGGGTAAGCATGATGGGAGAAGTGACCCATCCAAGGCCACATGTGAGTCCCAAACCCAGATTTCCTGATGGCACTCTAGGCCTCCAGAACTCTCTCCTGCTCTTAAAGTCCTGTGATGCAAAAGGGAGAGACCCTGGAATGTCTGCCCTGGGCCTGACCCCAGGGACAGAGCTCGGGGCACAAGGCAGGTGTGCAGATGGCCCTGATAAAGACAATGCCTGTGACGGGTCAGGCTCTGGGGTGGGCATCCCTGTGATTTCATGTAGGCCTCATGGCCCCTTGGCACCCGGCATCCTCAGCACATTCCCCAGAGGTGGAAGCTGAGGCCCAAGGAGGGG
Source organism: Capra hircus (assembly GCF_001704415.2). Taxonomy (NCBI): domain Eukaryota; kingdom Metazoa; phylum Chordata; class Mammalia; order Artiodactyla; family Bovidae; genus Capra; species Capra hircus. The sequence continues at coordinate 42,992,878 of NC_030811.1, forward strand.
AAGTATGAGCTGGGGTGGAGCTGCCCTAACTGGCACCCTGATGTGAGGGGAAGTGGGTACTGGGCTCCTCCATTCTGGGTGTGATGAAGGGAGGGACCGATGGAGGGATGGAGCCAATGGGCCACTAGCCTGGGGTGCCGTGTCTCCAGAGTGCCCCCCCATTGGGATGGAGTCGCACCGCATTGAGGACAACCAGATCCGGGCCTCCTCCATGCTGCGCCATGGCCTGGGTGCACAGCGAGGCCGGCTCAACATGCAGGTGGGTGTCAGGATGGGCCCATTTCCCCGCTGCGTAGGGGCCCCCTGCCCGCTCAGCCTCCCTGCTGTCCCTGACAGGCCGGCGACACTGAGGACGACTACTATGATGGGGCGTGGTGTGCTGAGGATGACTCCCAGACCCAGTGGATTGAGGTGGACACGAGAAGGACCACCAAGTTCACAGGCGTCATCACCCAGGGCCGCGACTCCAGCATCCAGTACGTCTGCCGGGCTCACAGGCACTCGGTAGGGATGGGTGGCTCCAGACGTGGCTCTGAGTCCCATTCAGAACCATCTGGTGGGTTCTCCAGGGCCCCCACCCCGACTCCTTGGTTGTGGCCTGTCAGCTCCCTGAGTCCAGATAAGCACAGCAACCACCCACAGCCATGCAGCAGGAGTGGCAGCCTCTCCAGACCCCCAGCTAGCCCCACACGTGCTAGCTCTGGGTTCTTGGGCCCAGAAGAGAGGGCTCAGGCTGCCTGAAGGCCTGGGCCTTAGCCTGGGGTGGGGAGAGCAGCTTTTCCCTGACCACCATCTGCCCCCCAGTGACGACTTTGTGACCTCCTTCTTCGTGGGCTTCAGCAACGACAGCCAGACGTGGGTGATGTACACCAACGGCTACGAGGAAATGGTGGGCACCTGAGCTCTTGGCTCTACCCTCCTCGTTTGGGCCACAGGTGGGTCTCCGCCGGGGTTGGGGGCTGCTCTGAGGTCTGCCTCTTCCCAGACCTTCCACGGGAACGTGGACAAGGACACGCCCGTGCTGAGCGAGCTCCCGGAGCCGGTAGTGGCCCGTTTCATCCGCATCTACCCACTCACTTGGAACGGCAGCCTGTGCATGCGCCTGGAGGTGCTGGGGTGCCCCGTGTCCTGTGAGTGCCTGGGGCTGGCAGGGGCGTGGACGGGTGGCTGGGGCAACCTGGGGTGGGCTGGCAGGTGGACTGCTCAAGGTCCCGCCTGCCTGCCTTCTCTGCAGCTGTCCACAGCTACTACACACAGAACGAGGTGGTGACCACCGATGACCTGGACTTCCGGCACCACAACTACAAGGACATGCGGCAGGTGGGGTGCTTGTCCTGAGGCTGGGGTCCTGTCCAGGCGCTGGGCTCAGGGCTAATGGGTGCTTCCCCATAGAACAGACAGGGCTGTGGGAAAGGCATGGTCACTGGGGGTGGGTTGGGGGCAGCGGGGTGGGCTGTGTAACTCCCTGTCTTTTCTGGCACCCAGCTGATGAAGGTGGTGAATGAGCAATGCCCCACGATCACCCGCACATACAGCCTGGGGAAGAGCTCTCGAGGGCTCAAGATCTATGCCATGGAGATCTCAGACAATCCCGGGGATCATGAGCTGGGTGAGGGCCCCCACAGCCCCCTGGGCCCCCTGGAAGCCTGGTCCTCCCCAAGCCCAACAGATAGAGGCAAGGCCCGGTACTGCAGCTGAGCCTGCACTGTTGATGTTGCCAGCTCACCACCTCCCACCTGTGTCTTTGGAGCCCCTCCTGGGCCCTGCAAGCCTCAGCCACTCCCAGTCTCCTGGGAGTGAGGCTGATTTGGGTCCTTCCTCAGATCCCCTGGGCCTCAGGCCTCAGGAGGCTGGCTGGTTGCTGAGGTTCCTACCCTCACAGGGGAGCCCGAGTTCCGCTACACAGCTGGTATCCACGGCAATGAGGTGCTGGGCCGAGAGCTGCTGCTCCTACTCATGCAATACCTGTGCCGCGAATACCGCGATGGGAACCCACGCGTGCGCAGCCTGGTGCACGACACGCGCATCCACCTAGTGCCCTCGCTGAACCCTGATGGCTACGAGGTGGCAGCGCAGATGGTGGGTGGAGGGAAAGGGGTCAGGGTGGAGCCTGGGTGGGGCAGGCTGGGAGTGGGCTGCTGATGCTGACCCCCTCTCTCTCGGCTTCCCTAGGGCTCAGAGTTTGGGAACTGGGCACTGGGTTTGTGGACCGAGGAGGGCTTTGACATCTACGAGGACTTCCCGGATCTCAACTCTGTGCTCTGGGGAGCCGAGGAAAGGAAATGGGTCCCCTACCGGGTGCCCAACAATAACCTGCCCATCCCTGAACGCTACCTCTCTCCAGATGCCACGGTGAGGCCACAGCCTGGCCAACAGGGCCTAGGGGAGCAACCTAGACCCTGGGGTCCGGGTGGAGCTCGGGACTTGGGGGCGGGCTGAGGGAGACTGAGCCCAGGTGGTGAGACTGCAGGGGCTCCGAGGGACCAAGGGGATGTGAGTACTGCTGAGGGATGTGCACAGCAGATGATGGAGGCTGTGGACCAGATCTCTCCCCTGGCCACTCCCAGGTATCCACGGAGGTCCGGGCCATCATCACCTGGATGGAGAAGAACCCCTTTGTGCTGGGGGCAAACCTGAATGGTGGCGAGCGGCTTGTGTCCTACCCCTATGACATGGCCCGCACACCCAGCCAGGAGCAGCTTCTGGCTGCGGCCATGGCGGCCGCCCGGGGAGAGGATGAAGAAGAGGCATCTGAGGCCCAGGAGACCCCAGACCACGCCATCTTCCGCTGGCTGGCCATCTCCTTCGCCTCTACCCACCTCACCATGACTGAGCCCTACAGGGGAGGGTGCCAAGCACAGGACTACACTGGCGGCATGGGCATCGTCAATGGGGCCAAGTGGAAACCCCGCTCTGGGAGTGAGTTGGCCTGGGAGGGTCTGTGGTGGGGCATTTGGCATGGGCAGGGGTGACTGCGGCTCTGTGTCTGCCCCACCCAGCTATCAACGACTTCAGCTACCTGCACACCAACTGCCTGGAGCTCTCCATCTACCTGGGCTGTGATAAGTTCCCGCATGAGAGCGAGCTGCCCCGAGAGTGGGAGAACAACAAAGAAGCCCTGCTCACCTTCATGGAGCAGGTGTGGGGGCCACCGCGTGGACTGGTGGAAGGGTGGGACAGCATTTGGGGAGAGGCTGGTGAAGGGCTGGGGGACCTCCTGGACAGGACAGGGGAACAGCCTGTGGGAAGGCCATGTAGACACCAGCTTGCCTCCTCCCTGCAGGTTCACCGTGGCATCAAGGGCGTTGTGACAGACGAGCAAGGCATCCCGATAGCCAATGCCACCATCTCCGTGAGTGGCATTAACCACGGAGTGAAGACAGGTACACAAGTGTACAACTATACCCCACTTCTCAGGATGGGGGACCAAACGTGTGCACGCCCTTGGCAAAGCAAGCCTGGCCTGCCCCCTGCCCAGGAAGTCCCTGCTCCTCTGGATCCCGACCAGAGGGAGGGCTGGAGGGGCTGCAGATTTCTCAGACAGAGCTGGGGCCTGGGAGGGAGGGGGGACTCCTACCTAGCGAAGCCCATCCTCCTCTCTGCAGCCAGTGGTGGCGATTACTGGCGCATCCTGAACCCTGGTGAGTACCGCGTGACGGCCCATGCGGAGGGCTACACCCCAAGCTCGAAGACCTGCAACGTGGACTATGACATCGGGGCCACTCAGTGCAATTTCATCTTGGCTCGCTCCAACTGGAAGCGCATCCGTGAGATCATGGCCATGAACGGGAACCGGCCCATCCCACACATCGACCCATCGCGCCCCATGACCCCACAGCAGAGGCGCATGCAACGCCGCCGCCTGCAGTATCGGCTGCGCATGCGCGAACAGATGCGGCTTCGACGCCTCAACGCCACCACGAGCCCAGCCACCACCCCCACATCACCCCCTCCCACCCCAACACTGCTCCCCACTGCCGACCTTGCCCCCTCCTCAGCCCCAAGTTCTACAATGGGGCCCTGGCAGTTTCTACCAGAGACCACAGTCAATTGGGAGGAGTCGGAAACGGAGACGGAGACCTACACGGAGGTGGTGACGGAGTTTGGGACAGAGCTGGGGCCTGAGGAGGAGGAAGGGGAGGAAGAGGAAGGAGAGATGGTCACGGGCCCAGACTTCCCCTTCACCACAGTGGAGACCTACACAGTGAACTTTGGGGACTTCTGAGAACAGGTCTGCTAATGCGCGAGCTTGCACCAGTAGTCACACTGCCTTGGCCAGCTCCGCGGCCATCAGCACAGGGAAGGCCCCCCAGTGTGGGTTCTGCCGGGGGGGGGGGGGGGCATGAATGTGATGGAGACCTAAAAGCCAGGGTCACCTGCTGCTCCGCTGCAGGACTGGGATGGGGCTGGACGAGCAAGCCCCGGGGCAGACTTCTCAACCACTTGCCCAGACCACACCAATAAACCAAGCTCACTGGCAGATGTATCACTGACCACTTGCCATCCTGACCAGCCAGGAGAGGGGAGGAGTAGGGAGGCTCCTTCCACAGTCCCACACAGGGAACTGCCCAGCTCAACACCAGTAAATAGTTAGGCTTTATTTACAGAGCCAAAGCTGTCATGGTGCTGATGCCACAGGGAAAGAATGGCCAGGGCTGCTCTGGACAAGGCTGCCTTTGTGAGTCAGGGACCCAGACCCAGGCCTCCCAGGTCCTCGTCCTCTGCCCCAAAGCCTGAGAAGCTGATGGGCTGGCAGGCCAGGCTGCGCAGGTTCACGAGACAGGCGGTCTGGGTGGTGCTGAAGTCTGGGACAGCCACCAACAACACTGTCTGGTCTTCGGGGCCTGCAAAGAAGCCAGGTGGGAGCCCATCTTAGGTTCTGGGTGAGCCCTGTCTCAAAGGGAAGTCACAAGAGGTAAACAGGAGCCCTCCCCAACCCCCTGCCATCAGCACCATGGAGCGCTGACCACAGAAGCTCCTTGAGACCAGAAATGAAAAGGGCCAAAAACACCGTACAGGTCCAAAGCTAGAGCCACACTGAGCAGGATGAGCTCTGGGCGAGGACAATTTCAGCCCTTGCAGAGCCTGGCCTGTCCACCCCACGGGGGCCTGGACACCCCAACACAGGCCTTCTCTGTGAGCCTTGGCCCCAGCTGAGAGCATGTCCCTCATGACAGCCCAGGCCTGGGGCCCCCAGAAGACAAAACTTACCTTGGATGATTTTGGAGCCAAAGCTGGGGGTATTGCCACAAAAGTAGACGTGAGGGCACTCCGGAAAGATAAATGGGTCGTTTTTATAGAAAGGGTAGCAACCTGGAGGAGGACGAGGTACAGTTGAGAGTGGGACTTCTCAGCCTCACACAGGAGACATCTGCACGTTCGGGATAGGGCTGTCCCATGTAGGACGTGGGGCGCCATCTCACACACAAGACCCTGCAGCTGTCACAACAAAAACCCCTCCAGACTTGGCCACGTGACCCCAGAGGCAGGGCAGTGTTGTGCTGCTGCTGCCTCTGTCCTTCTTGGTGGGCAGGGGGCAGGGTGCAGGACTCTTGACTGGCTCAGGCTCCCAATATGCTCCCACAGCCTTCAGCCCTAAGCAGGGCCTTGGCCATAAACAGAGATAAAGACTCCAGAGTAGCTCCCCAAACAAAGGTCAGGCTTTGAGGCTTTTCCTCAGACAGGTCACAGCAAGGCTAGTGGGTGCAAACCCATGCTGGGAACCCTCTGAGCATCAGTGGAGCCCCTTTGGTCTTCCCCAACCCTTTGCTCCCACCTCACGTGTCTAAGCAAGCCCCGTTACCTAGGGTATCAGGGGCTGTGGGGCTGATGTGCCGAACTTGCAGCGTCCACTCCAGGATCTCCAAGTGGTCCTCCATGCTGCTGTATCGGAAGATGTCACTCACGTTCTGTCCTGACGTCCCCAGGAATCTGCAAGTCAAGGCTCGGCTGACCCCACCCTGAGGGGGCCACCATCTGTGCTCCTCCCACAACTGCTGGCCTGGCACCCTCATAGCAGGTTCCCAAGCTCCCCTTGAAAAAGAGCCCCATCCCAGGTGGGCTTTCTTGCACCCCTGGGTCCCAACCTCCCCTCTTGGTGTCACCAAGGCAGAAGGCCAGGGATCAGGCTGGAGTGGGGCTACCTGACTCCATCGATGGTGGCCTGGTAGGGGTTGGTGACCAGCTGGAGCGTGGAGTAGGCAGTGGCCAGAGGGAACATGCAGGGGTGCAGGGGCTGCTGGGGGAGCGTGTAGTTTGTTGGGTCAAATTCGCCCGGCATCACATCCACGGGCACGGAGGCCTGGAGGGCACAGGGGCAGGGGAGCCTGTGAGGCCCAGCGCCCTCCACAGTCACCCTGCTGGAGTCCACTCCCCCTGCCCGCTTTTCAGTGCCCAACTGCACTGCCAGAGGCTCCTGGTCCCAGGCGCCGGCCTGGCCCAGCTCACTCACGCTCAGCTGCAGGAGGATTTCGTCCAGCATCTTGACGGCCTCCACGCTGGCGGCCTGGGTCTTCTTGGTCAAGTACTTGGCCTGGGAGTAGAAGTCCATACGCAGGCTGTCAGGTCTCAAGGGAGACTTAGATCAAAGGGACACCCAGAGCCCCTGCCAGGAGGCTGAGAGCAGAGCAAAGCCTGACTTATGGAGGGACAGTAAGAGTTCTGGGCCTGTGTCCCCACGCTGCCCTCAGGAGGGAGGTTTGAGAACGAGGCTGGGTCCCCAAGCACCAGAGATTCCTGGGTCATAAGACCTGCAAGACCCCATTCCCAACCCTCCGTGGGGAAAGAGTGGCTTGAATGCAGGCAGGTAGGCGCCATACCTTGTTGATGGAGTCTCTGCTCTGTGTGTTGTGGCTGAGGAGGTTCCCAGCAAGGATGACCCGGGAGACGTGGGCGGCACTGCACTGCTCCCCTTCATCCCCAAGCTGCCCCGTCACCACGTCCACCAGCAGCTGGGTGCCCAGCAGGCTCTCGCCCCCGCCTCCACCCAGGCCCAGACCAGACACCAGCAGCACAAACCTGCCAGAGAAGTCGGGGTCCTCTTGGATGCTGGGAAAGCAAGGGGGTCTCCCAAGAGGGCTGCTTGGAGCTACTGGTGGGGCTCCTCACCATCACAAGGAAGCAGGGGGGATAGAGGCAGCGACTGTGACTCCCCTGGACCACTGCCCGGACCCTGGGCCCCTGCTCCTCACCTGTCCGTGTCGAGGGGGCATGTAGGCTTCTGAGGGGCAAGCCCTGCAAAGCAGTGGTCCTCCACCAGAAACTTTCCATCATCTCCTGCAGAGCCCAGCACAGCCAGGACCGTTCCTGGGGAGGAGCAGGATCAGATCTGTGAGGAGCCTCCAAGAGGCTACCACCCAACACACTACCATAGTCTAACCCTCTCCCTGAACCCAAACTCATTGCTCCGGGAATGCGAGTGTGAGCCAGCACCCAGATGCACAAGCCACCCCCTCCCTACTCCCCACCTGTGACCAGCTTTGACACGTCGATGGTGCCCTCCAGTTTGATACGCTGCAATTCATCTTCCAAGATCAGTTCATCATCTGGGTGGATATATTTGCTCCGAGGAGGCTGGGGGAGCAGGTTGTGCTGGAATTCAAAGATGGCAGTGGTCATGAGGCCAGGGCTCAGCAAGGCTCTGGTGCTGGATCAGTGAGATGGCCCTGCAGCCAGCAACCCCATGGGCAGAGGCCCAGCCCTGATTCTCTGGATCCAAGGCAGGTAGCCCCATCGTGCCCTCTGGGATGGGAACATTGTTCTGGGGATGGCGTGTATGAGCCAGCTGGCCTTACCTCTTCGCTGACCTCCCGTAGGATGGAGGGCTGGAGTGGCATGGCCTTGAAGAGGGTCCCCACCACACAGCACTTCTCCCCAGGCTGCAGTTCACACAGCTTCTTCACTAGGACTCCACTGCCTGGGACACAAAGATAATGTGCTCAGAGACCAGGTGGCCCTCCCCTGCCCCATGAAGCACTAGCCCAGTCCTCACTGAGCACTGTGGCCCTGGGGCCCTGGTCTCCACCATCAAATGCAAGGACCCCCTGGACCTAAAGGATCGGCCCCAGGAGGACAGAGGGACTCTGGATGCCAGGTCTCCTTGCAGGAGAGGCAGACAGGCAGAGAAGGCAGCGTGAAGATGGTGCAGGGGCAGAGACCAGAGAGATGCAGCCACAGGCCAGCAGTGCGAGGTCAGTCACCAGAGGCTAGAAGGGGCAAAGAAGGATCAGAGGGAGCGTGGTGCTGCCGACACCTGGATTTCGGATCTCTGGCCTCCAAAACTGGAAGGGAATACATTTCTGCTGTTTGAAGGCACACAGTTTTGGCCTTGTTGTTTATGACAGCAGCCATGGGATGCTAATGCAGAGTTCCCTCACTTATACGTAAAATATAACACTGATTTTTAGAAAGAGGTATGCCAAGTCTCAACACAGCCCTGCCTGGACAACACTATAATTTCCTTTGCGAGTTTAGATTCTTTTATCAACCCCACAAGTGCCTTGTCTTCTGAAAAGAGATACCCTAAATTCAAACTTCATATACCCATCCACCCCGTTCTGTTCTTTGTAAAGTCAGACAGCCCTGTTCACTCTGAGCTCCTGAGATCCCAGAGAGAACACACAGGAAGCGTCAGGGATGAGGAGCAAGACAGGCGTGGGAGAGCCATGGAATGCAGGGGTCACTTGAGTGGGCAAGAGGGAGGAGCCAGTCCCTGAAGGCCTGAGAGTTTGTTAGGACTTAGACCCTAAGCCTGGAGAAAACGCTAACAGGGTTATGGGATGATGTGGACTTGGGACCAGCCCTTTCTTTAGCTGGGTTCTCCAGCACAAGCCCTTCTTGCCCTGCTGCTGCTGCTGCTGCTGCTAAGTCACTTCAGTCGTGTCCGATTCTGTGTGACCCCAGAGACGGCAGCCACCAGGCTCCCCCGTCCCTGGGATTCTCCAGGCAAGAACACTGGAGTGGGTTGCCATTTCCTTCTCCAATGCATGAAAGTGAAAAGTGAAAGTGAAGTCGCTCAGTCGTGTCCAACTCTTCAAGACCCCATGGACTGCAGCCTACCAGGCTCCTCCGCCCATGGGATTTTCCAGGCAAGAGTACTGGAGTGGGGTGCCATTGCCTTCTCCCTTCTTGCCCTAACCCTAACCAATAACATTCCACAGATCTACACCCTGGGGAGTAAAGGAGAGTAATTCAGAGTAAGATAGGGAGGGCAGCATAATGCCGCCATTCTAGATAGAATGCCAGACACCGATGGGAACAACAGATCTCAAAGCCGTGATGTCCACTGAGCCCCAGGGAGCTGTGCCCAGCCCTGAGCCTGGAGCTCTTCTACCCCTGACAACACATCACTGGAGATATTATCACACACTACCTGGCTGAGGAAACTGAGGCTCAGAGAGATTAAGTAACATGCCCAAGGCTACACAGCTGAGATCCAACATGTATGTGTGAGCACCAGGCAGAACTGTACACCCCTGTGCTGACGGGAGGACATCCATCCATTCCAGCCTGTGGGCACCAGGCCAGGCTCCAGCACCGAGAGTGAGCCCGAAGGCCCATCCTTGCTCTCACTGAGCTTCCGGTGCAGAAAGAGAGGCAACAGCAGGAGATGAGGGGTCCACTGCTGGGACAGGTGCCACGAACAGACGGGAGCGCAGGCAGCAGATGCCGAGAAGGCCCTGCTGGCCCAGGCAGCTTCTCAAGACACAGGACATTTAAACTGAGGTCGTGAAGGAAGCCTGGGGCTGGAGCATGCCAGACGCAGGGAGAGCTGATGGCAAGAAAGGGCTTGAGGTATTCAAGAAACTTGTGAGTAGAGACAAACTCTGCCAGGGGCTGAGCTCTGGGGAGGAAGCCCGGCCACATGGAGAAGCCACGCGGTGAGTGAGGGATGCTGCCCCACTGTCCGTCATCCAGTCAAGGCCCCACTTATCATGCGCCTCAGTCTGAATTTCTGGCCCTACTCTGTGAGCAGAATAAAATGGCTGTTTCCTGTTACTGGGCAGCTTTGTGAGAAGAGAGACCTGGTACCACAGCGGGTTACAAGGTGACATTGATCTTGGGCTCGAGAATGTCTTTGAGGACCTCAAGGAAAGCGAGAGAAAGGCCAGAGAAAGGAGACCCTTCTTATGTGGCAGAGAAAAGGTGAATGATACTTCTGCCTGAAGTAAAGAAAACGGAAAACATCTTTAATATGATGTTGTAGCTAGGAGACTGGGTCACATATTCTCCTGACTGCCTATAATATTAATAAAACCAGAGCTTCCCAGGTGGTGCAGTGGTAAAGAATCTGCCTATCAATGCAGGAGATGTGGGTTTGATCCCTGGGTCAGGAAGATCCCCTGGAGTAGGAAATGGCAACCCACTCCAGTATTCTTGCCTGGAAAATCCCATGGACAGAGGAGCCTGGTGGGCTACAGTCCATAGGGTCACACAAAGTCAGACACGACTAAAGTCACTTAGCACACACGCACACAACCCAGCTAACCTGATGGGATAGAATGGACCTGGGAGCCAGAGCTTTACAAAGCTTTTCAAGTGCTTCCAATGTGCAACCTGGGCTGAGACCACCCAGCATGCCTGGTGCCAGGTGGCAGTTGGGGGTGGGAGGAAGGCAATAAAAAAAGACACAATGTTACCTACAAAGTTTCTGTTTAAAGGCATAATAGATTAATTCAAAACTACATGGAAAGCCACTCGTTTTTTTTTTTTTCCTCTCACCATGTGGCATGTGGGATTCCAGTTCCTCTACCAGGGATCGAACCCATGCCTCCTGCATTGGAAGCATGGAGTCTTAACCACTGGACCAGCAGGGAAGTCCTGGAAGGCACTAATAAATATTAAGAACGGGGCGATGCAGCATCATTCGAAAGTTGAATGTGGGGTGGGGTGGGGAGGGTGGGAGTCCTGCTTTACCAGGAATAACTTAAAGCAGGAGAGATCACCAAGGAAAAACCGAAAAGAAAGAAAAAGGTCTGCACTGTCCAGGTCACTTGATTAGGAAAGACAGACGACCCCAAGGGGCAGGAAATACATACCCAGCAAACCCGAAAGCATTTCCCCAACCTCATCACTTACCCCAGCACTGCTGCGCCCGGCTCACCAGGAAGGGCCTCATCTGGATGAGACGGGTGGCATAAATGTGCGCATACTGGCGGCTAAAGCTGCGCTCTCCCAGCCGGAAGGGCTGCGAGGAGTTGGTGTAAGTCACCACAGGCACCCGGGCAAAAGTGGCATTGCTGGCTGATGGCGGGGACAGCAGAGTGTGGGCCCTCTGGGCAGCCTGCTCAGAAAACATGGCCCTGCTCGATGTGTCCAAGCCAAGGAGGAGGTGGTCCCTGAGAAAACACAAATGCAGTCCTGCAACCCCAGCCCACATGCACAGCAGACAGCCAGAACAGCACCTGGAACTTACTGTGTTGGCTACCAATGTCTCACCCAGGAACCTGCATCCAAAAAGGGAGATGGAGCAAGTAAGGGAATGCATCTCCTATCTAGAGCTCTCAAAACCTGGCTCAAGTGTCCACTGCCTGCTCCACACATCTACCTGGATGACTATCAGGGTTTCAAACTCCACATGCCCCACATGAGGGGATCTGCCCCCATCCAGCTCCCTGGCACCTGCCCCATTGCAGGGCGTGAAGACAGCCTTATTATTATACAAGCCTACCATAAAATAATTAGCTTACGATTAAATAACAAAACATACGTCAGTCACGCCTCTGCTCAAAACCCTCCAAACGTCCCCCGTTTCATGGAATAAAACCCCAGGTTCCTACAGTGGCCTATGAGATCTGGCCCCCTGGTCCTGCCCTCCTGCCCGCCCTCCCCAACCAGGAGAACTGCTCTCCTCCCTCCCATACAAGTATGGTCCACTGCCGCCTCTGCCTCAGGTGTGCTCAAACCTTCTCCACCTGCATCCCTCCCCTGACATGTCTGCTCCTCCAGTGTTTACTGTTTTTCATAGTATTTACCTTTCAACAAACAATACCTTTTAAGCTTATTGTCTGCCTCCTCTGAGTAGAATAAGCGCTCTAGAAGATCAGAAGTAGCAGCATTTAAGCCCACTTTTCAAAAGCAGCCCCGAGCCTGAGTAAGATGTGCCAAGAACGTCAAATCCACAGCAGGTCCCAAAATCAATACGTGGTAGAGCTCAGTCTATACAAACGTGAAGGGATGATAAATAGTTCGCATGTAATGGGTTAGATAGTATGTGATACTAAAAAACCGGTATCTACCCCCACCGCGTTTTTTTACAGCTATAAGTGGCTTGAATTCTGTCCCTATTGAACAGATACTGGGCCGGGATTGTACCTGAATTAACTTTCTGCCCCAAAGTGCAGAGCAGTGGCAGCACTCCGGCCGCAATCTCAAAGGAGCCTATCGGTCTGCAGCCCCAGACCACTGCCCCAGCCCGCACCCTGGGGCCGTCTTAGGGGATACAGCAAAGCCCCTGCTCAGACTTCCCTCGCGAGATGCCGCTTAACCCGCCGCCACGCGTGGACACCAAGAGAGGTAGCCCACCCCGTCTCCACGAGGTCCAAGGAAGCAAGACCCCACTCACCTCTCCGCACGCCACGGCCCCGCCCCCTGCCGCGCGCCATCTCCCGCCAATCCGCGCGCCTTGCCCCGCCCACAGAGGCATCTCACCAATCACCGCGCGCTCCACCATGCTCATCACCGCGGGACCCGCCCGCCGCCGCGCACCGCCTCCCGCCACTCGGCGCACCTCGCCCCACCCTTGCTGTATCTCGCAGTCACCGCGCGATTTATTATGCTAATCACTGTGGAGCCCGCCCACCGTCTCGCCCCGCCCCCCAGCCAATCCGCACGTGCACTGCGCAAGCCAAGACACGTACTCCGCCCCTTAGCCCTGCGCTTGCGCAGGGTTACGCCCCACAGGTTGCAGGGCAACGAGGGGCGGGGCCGGTGGCTAGTGACCCTTGAGCGTGCTTGTGCGCACTGTCGAACAGACCCCGGCCCTTCGTCAGGTTTGTCCTGAAGTCACCTCGCATTCTCGAGAACTGGAGCTCTTTGCGCCACCGCAGGACCCCTCTGGGTGCCCGCCTCTGCAGTGGACACTGCTGACACTGGGTGGGCGGACTAAGGCCAATGGTTGCACCGCCCACGGGGAGCGATTACTCCGCCGCAGGCCCGAGGAGTAGGTGGGGCCCTGGGATACTGGAAGTCAGGAGAGGGCCTAGAGTTAGGGTCAGGACTAGGGAAACTGGCTGTCTAAGGCTCTAGCACAGGGCCAACAGGCCCCAGCCTCCGCCCAACACTCTTCAGTCTCTGCTGTCCTCACTGTCCCTCATCTTTCTCACTCCTCCCTACCCACCAAGACTTTACCGTGCCATCCCCCACTTCATGGGGGCTCTTTTCCACATCTCCGCCAATCCACAGAATTCCTAACCGAGCCCTTGTGGCCCTTCCGCATGAAGCTTCCTATTGGCTTCAACCAGAGCCGGGATTCAGTCTCAGGCAGTTCTGGTTCACTCCATCTGTTTCCCAAGTACCGGTCTTGTCTTTGGAACAAAGTAGGAAATGGCAACCCACTCCAGTGTTCTTGCCTGGAGAATCCCAGGGACGGGGGAGCCTGGTAGGCTGCTGTCTATGGGGTCGCACAGAGTTGGACACGACTGAAGCGACTTAGCAGCAGCAGCATGTAATAGTTAAACACATAAAAGCCGTTTCTGTGGACCTGACACTGTTTTAAATTCTTGACACACACTAATTCAACTAATCCTCAACGCTTTGAAAATGCGGAAACTGAGGCACAGGTCACATGGCAGGATTCACCATGTGAGTAACAACCAGGATTCACCCCGAGGCAGCCTGACTCTTTGCCCTAACATCGTCTGTGTTCTGGCCCTCCTCTTGTGCAGGTCAGCTGAACTTCCCATCTAATTACTCATTACTTCATTTTGCCCCTGCCATTTAATTAGGCATTTGTCAAACATCCAATTAGACTGAACTGGATAAGTTTGCCCTCAGAGGATGAGTGGAAACCTAGCCTCGTTCACTTACCTCAGTGCTTGGCAGTAGAGACTCCCAGATTTGCTTATATTTATAAGGTATAAATAAATGTAAATAGATGAGCACTTTTGGAGTGCATATTATATACTAAGTGTCTTAAGAGTGAGACAGGTCCTAGGATTTCCATTTTACCAAAAGATTCACAGTTGCACAAGGTCACACAGCCAGGAAACCAGGACCAAAATTGGAACCAACCTGCCTGATTCTCTTGCTCAGACATGAAGCTGGGTAGAAGGCAATGGCACCCCACTCCAGTACTCTTGCCTGGCAAATCCCATGGACGGAGGAGCCTGGTGGGCTGCCGTCCATGGGGTCACAAAGAGTCGGACATGGCTGAGCGACCTCACTTTCACTTTTCACTTTCATACATTGGAGAAGGAAATGACAACCCACTCCAGTGTTCTTGCCTGGAGAATCCCAGCGGCAGAGCCTGGTGGGCTGCCGTCTATGGGGTCGCACAGAGTGGGACACGACTGAAGCGACTTAGCAGCAGCAGCAGCAGCAGCAGCCTCTCCACTGAGCTCTGCTCCTGTCAGGCCTGTGTCAGGCACACAGTTGAGGCAGCTAAGGGGGTCTGGGGGAGACCCCAAGACAACAGCCACAGTAGGAATGATGGTGGCTGGGAAAGGGGGGATGGACAAGTGGGTATAGTTCCATGGGTGGCTTGCACTTCCCAACTGTCTTCCCCTGGCTGTCTGCAAGGATGGAAGGGCTAAAGTGTTGACTTTTTAGGCCTCCCTGGCAGTCATTGGTGATGGTGAGATCAGAGCTGGCAGAGACATAGGGGAAGTCTGGCAGGGATGGTTGGGGTTGGGGGGGGCAGTTGCTGCTCGTGGAGGCAGGTTGGGCTTCTGAGAAATCTGATTTTGTGATAAAAAGGAAAAGCACAGGCCTGGAGGGGAGGGGAGTTTTTGGAGAGACTGGGTATATGTATTTGTTTGTCTGAGTCCCTTTGCTGTTCATCTGAACCTATCACAACATTGTTAATCAGCTGTGCCCCAATACAAAATAAAAGTTCAAAAAAGAAGAGACATCAGAGAGCTTTCTCTCTCCTTACCACATGAACACCAAGAGGTCATCTGAGCACACAGTACTTTCTCTGCAAACCGGGAAGTCTTCATAGAACCCAAGTGTGCTGGCATCCTGATCTGACTTCTAGCTTCCAAAACTACGAGAAAATAAATTTCTCTTGGGTAAAAAAAAAAAGAGAAGAAGGAGAACCACAGCCTACTCCCTTTCCTCCTTCTTTCTGTAATGAATAGAGTTCCTGGCAGTGTCCTGCCAAAGATGCCGACCCGTATACCACTTAGCTACTGGATCAGGACCAGCAATTGCTAACTTATTTCACTTTAACAAAGGAACCCTTATTTGTTTTCCCCATTTTGAGTTTTCTGAACATGAAACCAAGCATGTTCTTAAATAAATTATGTAAGGACTTCCCTGGTTGTCCAGTGGCTAAGACTCTGCACTCCAATGCAGGGGGCCCGGATTCCATTCCCTGGTGTGGTAACTAGAACCCACATGCCACAACTAAGAGTTTGCATACAATGACTAAAGATCCTGCATGCTACAACAAAGATCAAAGATCCATTGTGCCACAGCTAAGACCCAGTGTAATCAAATAAATGAAATTTTTTTTTAATAGAGTATGTAGGTACGTAAAAGAGCAGAGGTCTCCTTAAAGGCTTAACAGAAACTGTGTCTTTGGGATTGGGCCTCTCAAAGTAAGTCTTGTTTCTGCTGAAAGCAAGGCCTGGGTGGAATGACATTATAGGGACAGGGCTTTCTGTGATGCTCATTAACGTGTTTTTATTTTTTAAAATGTTTTTAATTGTGGTGAAACATAATATAAAACAGCATTTTAGCAATTATGAAGCATGCAGTTTATTTGATGTTTTTGTTTTTCTGTCACTTAGTCATGTCCAACTCTGCAACCCCATAGACTGCAGCATGCCAGGCCTCCCTGTCCTTCACTGTCTCCTAGAGTTTGCTCAAACTCATGTCCATTGCGTTGATAATGCCATCCAAGTTTATTGGCATTAGTGTATGTTATTAAGTATATGCAACCATCACCACTGTCTGTCTCCAGGTTTCTCTTGATCCCAAACTGAATCTCTGTATCCATTAAACAATAACTCTGCATTCCCTCAACCCCAGCCCGTGTTAATCTCTAATCTACTTTCTGTCTTTGTGAATTTGCCTATTGCTCATATAAGTGGAAATTGTACAATATTTGTCTTTTTTGTAGCTGGCTTATTTCAATTAAAATACCTTCAAGGTATATCATGTTGTAGAACGTGTCAGAATTTCATCCCTTTTATGGACAAATAATACTTAGTTCTATGTGTATAACACATTTTGTTTATTTATCCATTGATGGACATTGATTTGGGTTGTTTTCATCTTTTGGCTATTGTGAGCAATGCTGCTAGGAACAGGGGCATACAAAGATCTGTTTGAGGTCCTGCTTTCAATTCTTTTTGGTAAATATCCAGAAGTAGAATAACTGGATTAAATGGTAATTCTGTGTTTAGTTTTCTGAGGAACCATCATACTATTTTCCACAGCAGTTCTACCCCTTTGCATTCATACTAAGAATACACAAGAGTTCCAATTTCTCCAGTTTTTCTACATCCTTATCAACACTTGTTTTCTGGGTTTTTTGGATAGTAGACTTTTTCTCCTTGGAAGAAAAGCTGCGACCAACGTATCCAGTGTATTAATAAGCAAAGACATTATTGCTGACAAAGGTCCATGTAGTCAAAGCTGTGGTTTTTCCAATAGTCATGTATGGTTATGAGAGTTGGATCAGAAGCTGAAGCTCCAATACTTTGGCCACCTGATGAAAAGAACTGACTCATCAGAAAAGACCATGATGCTGGGAAAGATTGAAGGCATGGGGAGAAGGGGACTACAGAGGATGAGATGGTTGGATGACATCACTGACTTGATGGACATGAGTTTGAGTAAGCTCCGGGAGATGGTAAAGGACAGGAAAGCCTGATGTGCTGCAGTCCATGGAGTCACAAAGAGTTGGGCACTACTGAGCAACTAAACAACAACAACAACAAGCCATCCTAATGGATGTGACTTGGTGTCTCCTTGTGGTCTTGATCTGCATTTCCCTATTGATTAGTGACGTTGCACATTTTTACATGTGCTTGTTAGCTGATTCATGCCGATGTATGGCCAAAAAAGATCACAATATTGTAAAGTAATTATTCTTCAATTAAAATAAATTTATTTTTTAAAAAGAAATTTTCATTCCTGTATCTTCCGTTTTTTAAATTGGGTTGTGTTTTTGTTCAGTTTTAGGATTTCTTTATATATTCCAGATGTGAATTCCTTATTAAATATGTGATTTGCACATATTTTCTTCCATTCCATGGGTTGCCTTTTACTCTGTTGATGGTGTCCTTGGATGCACAAAAGGGCTCAACAGTGTGAGTAGACACTGTAGAAATCAAGCAAGCAAAATCAGTAACTATTTGAACACTGTACGAACATTCTTAGTTTCCTATTGGAGAAGGAAATGGCAACCCACTCCGGTACTCTTGCCTGGAAAATCCCCTGGATGGAGATGCCTGGTAGGCTACAGTCCATGCGGTTGCAAAGAGTCAGACACGACTGAGCGACTTCACTTTCACTTTCTTTCACTTTTCCTAAGACAAAGATTGAATTTCTTGACAGTGATTCTTGAGTTTCTAAAAGTTGTTTCTTCCATAGGCCCAATGATAAGTTTGTAAATTAGCGTGAAATGAAGAAAAGTTATCACCATTGTTTAAACATTTTTTGTATGTGATCAGTATGAGGTGGAAGCAGAACTGGATACACACCTGGCAGACTGGGTGGCCCTCGGCTTCCCCAGGGAGATAGGAGTGTCGCTTAGAGGCCACAGTAGGAGACAGGCTGGTTTGATGCCTGAGCCCTGTGGCGGGTTTGAGCCACATCACTGGGCGGGGCAGCTTGGGAGCCAGAGTGGTGCAGAATGAACAGGAGGAAGAGTCAAAGCAGAGGTCGAGGTGCAGTGGACGAGGGCCAGAAAGCCTGGAGGTAGAGGACCCGGACAGGGAAATCTTGGAGATGAGGTAGGGGACTCTGAAAACCAGGACGCTCTCAGCCATTCTTCGGTCATGAGAAACCTGGCTCAAGACATGGTGGACATAAGACCAAGATGGTGGTCATCCTCATGCCTGTGGGATAATATAGCCTGAAGGGGACTGAGGCTTGAAAGTGCTGAAGGCCGGCAGAGTCAGCTGCAGTTCAGTGTGTCATGTGGCCATGGCCAACTTAGACCTAAGGTAGTTGATTAGCTGGATGTCGGGGATGCACAGCATTGGTGGGAGGTTGGAGGATGGGTTTGCAAGCAGATGGGGCCCACCGGAGAGCCATGGAGCTGGGAGCACAGCAACAGTCTCCTATCTGGAACTCTCTGATCTGATGCCAGCCCTGGGATGGATAGCCTCCAGAGTCCCCTCTTCCCTTAGATTTACTCGCTCATGAAACAGCCGGGGGAGATGGTCTAGCTGGCTGGCAAGTGCCTGCTGCCTGCTGTGTAGAAGAGGTCTGAGCCCCTAAGTCTCTGTAGGGTTGGTTACTAGGAACTACCCGCACCAGAGCCACACACAGTCTGAAAGAAGTTACTCCCCATGGGAAACCGTGCTTTGGGAACGTGGACAAGCACTGAGCTGGTAGATGACCCCTGTCCACTGCAGGGCACCTCCTTGCAGTATGGAAGCAGAAAGCTGTGGGCATCTGTGGGGAGGGTCCAGGGGTCATGCCAGACCAGCAGCTGAAGTTGGAGCTGTGGAAGTCCCTGGAGGGGTGACATGGGTGAGAGCAAGATGAGGCTGGCGTGGAAGAAGGCATTCTGCCTAGGGGTGTGGGGGATGTGCAGGGGAGAATATAAGGCTGGTCTGCTTTCCAGAATCAGGCCTGAAGTGGGGACTGGGTCCTGATCACAAGTCATGGAAACCAGCTGGAGGCAGATTAAGCACAAACTAGGTCTCATCACAGGGGAAAGCCCCACGGGGCCATGGGCAGGACGGGCGGCCCCCCTCCTGTCTGTCACTTGGCCTCAGGGCTTGTGTCTCTGTCCCTGTCCGATCCCCTACCTCTCTCTCCTCTACAGACCCGCTGCCTCTGGTCCGTGTCCCTCTGGGAACACTGGCCACCCCAGTCCAATTCCCTGGGCAAAGCCCCCATCTCCTAAGGGGGCCACAGTGAGTAGAGGCTCTGGATATAACCCAGCGGAACCCCAGTGTGGCTCAGGCTAGGCAGTGCCTGGAGGGGGCAGGAGGACCGGCCAGGGCACTTCACTAGGGCTTGGGGTGGCTCTGGGGAGGGCAGCCTGGTATCGGGGAGTGGTGGGAGGGGGAGGAAGTGGAGCATTAAGGAGGGGGTCCCAGGAGGAAGATGGGAGAAGTGTTGCTGACGGCAGAGCAGGGCGGGCAGGGGTGATAAGGTTCTATTTTGGACCTGGGTGTCTCAGCACGTCAGCAGAGCATCTTGTGAGGAGAAGCAGGGCCGAGGCAAATTGGCAGTTGGGAAGTCAGAGTCTGTTCCAGAGCCCTGGGGTGGAGCAGACAGGCACTGAAGGACAGCAAGTGGCAGAGCTGGTGGTGCGGGCAGCAGAAGAGCTTTCCCCTCTCCCTGAAGCCACAACGCCTGCCTCTTTCCTCTGTGCCCTCGCCTGCAGCCAAAGCCTTGCTGGAGAGAAACCAGAGACCCTGCCCCGCATGCACCCACAGAGTCTACGGAGCCTCCTGGTCTCAGGCTCCAGAGTCTGGAGACTCATAGTATCGCCTGAACTGTTCGTGAGACATTCTCTGAGCGCCCGCTACAAGCCGCACTTGGTGCTCCGGGTGGGATAACTCTCATCTGTCCTTGTGGTGCTGAAGTTGGGCCGATCTCAGGGTGGGCTGGATGAGCTCTAGGTGGAGCATGGCCCAGACCTGCATCAGGATAGGGCTTCCTAGGGAGGTGACACTTGTGCTGGGGCCTGAAGCCCAAAGAGGCCAGAGGCGGGATCTGCGAGGGGCTGGGTACAGCCTGGATGACAGCCAGAGCTGTTCCAACACCTTCTGGTTCAGTTCCCTCCAGCCTGGATTCTGGGCACCTCTGTGTCCTGTGTCCCTATCAGAGGAGCCGATCAGAGTAAGTCTCCAAACCAAAACCATGGGCACCTGGGCTACCAGTGAGCCATGAGCCAGTTGGAGTGGGTCTCATTTCCAGTAACTGAGAGTCAAAATGAAAGAAAGAATCTCAATTTTCAGTTAATCTTTCTTAAAGTTTGGGGAATGCTACTGTTGGGGCTCAGGGCAGACACCCCCAAAATTAGCCACAATGGCATATTGATTATTTTGAGTTAAAATCACTTAAGAAATGGCCAGTGCAGGAGGGACACCCCAAGCCTCCTGTCTCACTGAAAGCAGGAAGTCATCTCTCATGTGAAAGGTGTGTTCCCTCCATCTGGAGAGAGGACAGCCTTACTGATAGAGATGGGGAATTCGGGTGAGAAGTCTGTATGAACACATCTTGTGACTTCTTAAATTTACTACCCTAAACCCAAACTCTGCTTAGATTCTTCACCAAATGAGCACTTAAAACCTCAGTTTCTTCTTGCTGTTAATGCCTCCCAAATTTGTTTCTTTGTTTAAAAAGTATAAAAACTACCTGCTTTTGCCACTTCTTAGGGCTCCTTCCCATGAAACCTCTATGCGCAGGAATTAAAATGTGTTTCTTTTTCTCCTGTTAATCGGTCTTGTGTCAATTTTATTATTGATCCAACTACAAGAATTCGAGGGGGAAAGTGAAAGTGTTAGTCACTGAGTTGTGTCCGACTCTTTGTGATCCTCTGGACTCTAGCCCTCCAGTCTCCTCTGTCCTTGGAATTCTCCAGGCAAGAATACTGGAGTGAGTTGCCATTTCCTACTCCAGGGAAAGAGAGAGGGAGTGGTGGAAATTTCCTGCTCCCAGACATTACTTCAGTATATAGATAGGATGCTGGATGACATCACCAATGCAATGGACATGAACTTGGGCAAACTTCAGGAGATGGTGAGGGACAGTGAGACCTGGCATGCTGCAGTCCATGGGGTCGCAAAGAGTCAGACACGATTGGGCAACTGAACAACAGCAGCAGCATAGATAAGATGGATGTGTGATCAGTCGTGTCCCACTCTTTGTGACCCCATGGACTGTAACCCAACAGGCTCCTCTGTCCATGGGATTTTCCAGGCAAGAATACTGCAGTGGGTTGCCATTTCCTTCTCCAGGGGATCTTCCAGACCCAGGGCTTGAACCCGCATCTTCTGCACGTTTCCTGCATTGCAGACAGATTCTTTACTGCCGAGCCACCACCAGGGAAGCCCAATAGATAAGATGACGTACTCCTTATGTTTAACTGCAAAACAAACCATCCCACATCTTACTGGCTTAAAGCAACAACAGTGTCCTATTTCTCGTGGTGCAGGGGTACCCCGGCAGCTCATCTTCTCTTCCTGCTTGAGCTTGGACCGCACATTTGACAGGAACTGGGGGGTCCAACCATCTCAGTTCAAAGTCCAGCCTTGGGTGGGTTGGCCAAGGGCCAGATCTCCCTCTCACGTGATCTTTATCACGTGAGGACAGAACCACAGGCTGCTTGAGGCCAACAAACCATAAGCCAGCCCAGATTTCTGGTTGGAGAAAATGACTTGGTCTCCTGATAGGAACAGTTCTGCCCGAACATGACAGGCAGAAAGCCTTGACTATAGTGTGATTGTTCCACTGTGGTGAGCGGATGAGCTATGTGGCTCCTAGGGGCTCTGTCATCTCAAGGCAGACAGCAACTCCTCCAGCTTACCACCCTTTCAAGGCGCTCTCTGACCCTCCTCTTGTTGCTGCTAGGAAATTGTCATCTGTGCAGACAGCACCTGTGGACTGTCTGGGGGTACCAGTCTACTCCCAAGCCATCTGCACGTTCCTCCAGCTGCACAGTTAACCAGAAAAACAAAGTCAAGAGCTGTAGTGGCCCCTCATTTGCTGCTTACCAGCACGGCCCAGAAATACACATATGGGGAGGTCAGTCACAGATAAATGTGGCATCTTTGTTTGCTAATATGACAGGAGATATTCCATTTCACCCCACCCTTGAAATGACTGTACAGAAGTGAAACAAACACATCCCCCTGCCTGAGGCTTGCCATTCTAGAGGACATTTGCAAGGACTGAATAGTCTTTTTACTTTGTTTCCTCACCTCCCCACATCTCAGATCCATAAAAGAACCTGGCATCCAGGCCCCCCAAAAATGGCTATTTTGAGGCACTAGCCTGCCATATTCTCAGCCAGCCACCTCCTGAATAAAGTCCCCTCCTTGTCCCAAAAACTCATTTTGGATTTATTGGCCTATTGTGTGGCAGACAGAGAGAGCCTGGACTCTGTAACATATTTAGACCTATTATTGACTGGTCTCTCTAGGACCACTGTATTCTTGTTGCAGTGAAAGAGCAAAGTGCCAACACCACCATCTCTCAGATCCTCTCTCTCAGCCTCCTGGGAGAGGCCTGGAGCAGAGGATGGGCAAGGTGGGCTGGGGACCGTGACAGCCATCAGACCCTGTCAGCTAATTCTCCGGACAGGCCGCATCTTCTGCAGAAGCAGACGAATCACAGATTTCTCATGCCAGAGCTGGTCTTTATCAGTGGTGTTAAAATAGCTAAAGAAAGAAAGAATGTGAACACTGCCTCCAAGATGGAGTGGGGGAGGGCAGGGACCGAGGCCCGGATTGGGGGCTGAACAGCCTCAGGATAAATTTAGAAAATACAGTGAACAGAGACCTGGATCCACACTGCCCACCCAGCCAGGCTGGCGAGGCCGCTCTGCCCCCAACTCCCACCCCATCCACCTCCACTCCCTCCACCTCCACCCCCTCCATCCAGGCCGAGGCTCTGGTGGCATGGGATCAAGCTGAGGAGATAATTCAAACAAAACTCTTGCCAATCCAGAAAACCTCTCTACCAAAGTCACAAGAAAGAAGGCAGATGTGGTCCTGAACACCACTAGGCCCTGTGCTCATCACAGAGACACCAGAGCAGGAAGTAGTTCCCCATCTTTCAAGGCAGCTCAACCCTTCCGTCCCCAAGAGAAACAGAAACCAGTCCTGTCACATAGCTCACCCCCCACCCACCCCTGGCCCCACTGGGACTGGGTGGGGGCGGGGGGCACCTTTGTTTGCTGACTGCCTTATCTGGAGGAAAAGCAAACTTCTCATCTCTTTACAACTGGAGGTACACTTACAAGCCTGGCCATGGTAGTCAGGCTCCCATGTCCCAGGGGAAGTGGGCAAGGAGGGTGCTGCTCTCTTCAGAGAGATGTCCCCAGGTCCTTGGGAAACATTTTAGGGTTGTCAGACTGGCGAGAGGCTGATTTAGCTTTTAAACAGATTTACACACAAACACACACAAAAGGAAGGGAAAGAACTTACAGGTTTTCTAAAGGAAATGCTCTAAGAAGAGGGAGGAGAAAAGTGTTTACGTTCTTTGCATCAGGGAGTATTAACGTTTTCTCATTTTTAATTTGCATTTGCCTGTACAGCCATCTCTGCATGCACTCAAAACCCAAGGGACAGAGCAGCACAGCGGGCTGGCCCTGGCTCCAGGCCCTCCTGCAGGTCTCACCAAGGACTCTAGCCTGAGACAGCTGCTCAGTTAGCTCTGAGGAACTGCTCGGAAGAGGAAGGGGAGAGGCCAGTTTATATGTGATTTTTTTTTTTTGCTAGAAAATACCTGCAGTCAAGCATACATCATGGTAAAAGAGTACTGCTAGTCACAAAGAACAGACATCTCATGGTAATGATTTTAGGGTTTTTCCATGTATGGGAAGAGATAAGACTCTGGGGTCATTGGAATCCTTCCTGAGATATGCATCTAACTATCTAGGGGCCCGCTTATCCAAAGCACAGAGTGCTTCTTTCTGTTTCCATCCAGATGGTGGGTGACTGCTGTGGGCTGTGAGTTAACCCTTGTAGAACTGGGTGGTGAATGACACTTTTTTTCCTTTGTTCACACATCTATGATTTTTTTTTGGTCTGTTTCAGAGTCTTTCACAACTTTTCTTGTAGAGGCTTGAATTATTAAATCATCCCTTACTTCTTTTTTAAAAATATTTATTTGTATTTATTTGGTTGCACCAGGTCTTAGTTGCAGCATGCTGTATCATTAGTTGGGGCATCTGGGCTCTAGCTCCCTGACAAGGGATCAAACCCAGGCCCCCTACATTGGGAGCACTGAGTCTTAGCCACTGGATTACCAGGGAAGTCCCCATCCCCCACTTCTTGAAATCAGTTTGATGAAAAAGCAGAACTCATGAGCTAGAATCATAACACCTGCTTGATCTTATTCACCCATCTTCACAGCAAGCATGCTGGGAGGGACAGTTTGCTTGCTCCCTGATGAAGATTCAAGCAGTGCCACGACTTCTGTGATCACAAATAAGTAATAGAGAGCACCATTGATAACTTTATATCTGAAGTCTCAATGTAGGAATTAAACTTGACAAGACCCAGGTAAACATCAAAATTGAACACCTCTCGGGTGAGTTGCGTTTCCTCTTGTTTGCCTTCTGGAGGGACAGTGGTCAGCTCCCCTTTCTCCCTCACCTCCTCCCACCTCCCCAGCCTGTAGTGGGGGCAGGGTACTGCATGGGGCTTGGAGGTAGGAAGGAGTCAGGCAAGGAAGGATTTCCTGTGTTCTAGGTCTTGCCCTCCCCTCTGCACCCTCCTGCCCTCTCCTCTCCCCCTCTCTGCTGCTGACACTCTGGAGGTTGCCCTGCTGCCCCTCCTGTTCCCATGATGAGGCTGAGTGCCCCCAGCTCCTGGTTTCTGCAGGTGAGGTGGGGGACGAACACGCACAGTTCCCTCCAGAGAAACCCTCTCCTCTCTCCAGCAGCCTCATCTTTTCATCCGGAGGCATGAGGCCAGTTTCAGAGTACTTCCCTTAACACCTGTGTGTGCTCCAGCCCCTCCGATGGTATCAGGGTGCCTCACTTGTGTTTTCACATGGGTCCCTCAGTGCCTTTCACGCAGGGCCCAGCACACCACATGCGTATGCAGAGAGGCCCACCTGAGCCTGGGTGCAAAGATGGGGGCTGTGAGGAGGAGGGGGTTCCCAGGAGGGCAGAGTCCCTGGGCCATTGGCAAATGTTTGCTGAGCAGAAAAACCTCATGTGGCTCATTCTGGGCCTAGTGGAGATGGGCATAAAGGCCCCTGTTTCCTCTCCTAGAGGTGTGGCCTTGGGTGCCATGCCCACCCTTGCAGGCCTCAGTGTCCTCATCTATAACCTGGGCACATCAGCGTTCATAGGTCACAGGGCAGTGTGGGGTGCATGCAGGGGGCTGGCAAGGGCCAGGCTGGTTGTCACAGCAATCTCTGCATTGGCCCCTCAGCTCACCTCAGCGCCCCCACCCCATCTGCCATAGACAGGCCACCACTGAGATCTAATTCGGAAATAGCATTTATTGAGGTGTCCCCACAGGCCTGGCCCTAAGTCCCAGCCGCTGGCACCTCGGGCTTACTCCTCCTTCTCGTCCCCGTGGGTGATGATGTAGCACAGGGACTTATAGTCGATGTTCCCTGCCAGGTCCATGGGCGTCAGGGCAAACATCTGCTCCACCTGCGGAGGCGCTGGTCAGAGTGATCTGACGGAGGCCTGTGACCTTCACCCCGTACCTGGGGCCATGCACTGCCCCTCAGCTTTTCAGGCGGAGGTTGGGGCAGGAGTGAGGGGTGCGGTGGGTCACAGGGCCCACCCTGCCCACAGAGCCACCCTCCCTCCCGTGTTGCTAAGATGCAGTTTTTCAGATGCTAAGGTTCACTACGCTCTCACCCCTGAACCCCTGCACACAGAGCTCACCCAGCCTGCACACCTCCTCTGACTCCACTTCCTTCACCCTCCAGATTCCAACAGAGGCAGCACCTCCTCCAGTAAGCTGGGCTCTAAGCCCACGAGGGCAGTGGGTCACTGAGGCCCCCACTGCCTGGACCCTGTGGGATGGAGCCCTGTGAAGGGGTCCAGGAGGGATGGTTGAAGGACCCCGGAATCCTCACCTCAGCTGGAGAGAACTTGTCTGCCTGGGTCAGGAGAAGCTGCTTGAACCTGAGGGAATAAGTGGGAGCAGTGGGGAGAGTGTGGTGCGGCTGGCTGCACAGGGAGGGGATGGAGGCTCTCACAGCCCAGATGGTCAGCTCTCCCCAAAAACAGAGAGGACCCCAAAGGACAGGTGCCACCCTCACAAGGGGACCCACCTCCCTTCCTGCTTCCAGCACAGTGCCCCCAGCCACTCACTCCATTGTCCCACTTACTCATCCTTGTTCACCACGCCTTTGCCACTGGGGTCAAAAAGGCGGAAGGCGCTCAGGATGGCTTCTTCAGGGTCTGTCCCTGGGAAGCCAAGGGAGCCAGGTGAGCACCGCACTGCCAGCTTCCCAGCCCCACCTAGGAGGAGCCCAGGCTGGGGAAGGAGCCTTCCAGATCCCAGAGACGGGGGAGGGTGCCGATACAAAGTGCTCCTTTGGGCTCAGAGACGCTGTGATCGGCTGTCTTTCTGAAATGCCGGGCTTGGCCAGGAGGTTGGGACTGGGGATTTGGGAGTGAAAGCGAAGGCATATTTCCCAGCCCTGAGGTTTGGGGTGATCAGTGCTCATGGAATGCAGAGGTGGGCACCACATCCTCTGGGTGGGCAAGGGCCAGATGGGATCTAGACAGGCTCTGGGTGGGACTCAGGCCGGGTCCAGGCAGGGTCCAGGTGGAGTGCACACTTGCTGCCCAGCCAGGGACTCCAGACCTGCCCCTGGCTCACCATTGAGCTTCTCCCCAAACAGTGTGAGGAAGACAGTGAAGTTGATGGGCCCCTTCCCTTCCTGCAGCATGGCATCCAACTCCTCTTCTGGAACATTCACCTTCCCTGTGGGGGTGTTAGATGGACACAGGGCCCTTGAGTCCCTGAGTAGGGCAGGGTTGCCCCTCCCCCATCCTAGCCACCAAGGGTAGAGAACGCTCACTGGGTGGGGGAAGTGAAGTGGAAGGAAGGTGGTCTGGGGGTGGGTGGGTGGTGTGAGCCAGGACAGGAGTACAGGCCAGGCCAGCCCACAGCTCTGAGCCGGATCCCTGGTGTGAGAGGGGCTGGGCCAGGCAGGAGACGGGTGCCCTCACCGAGCTGGGAGTAGGTCTCTCTAAGGTCCGACTTGCAGATGATGCCGTCACGGTTCTGGTCGATGCAGCTGAAAGCCTGTGAGGTGGAGGGGCCACAGTCTCCAGTGGGAGCAGCCCGCACCCCAGGCAAGGCAGGAGGTGAGGGGGTCCTGGGTGGTGGGAGAAGCAAGGACAGGGGCCAAGACCCCTGATCTACAGTGAAGAAGGGATGTATTGGGGGCATGGTCCCCAGATGGGGCCCAGGCTGGTGGGAGTGGGGCACTCACTTCCTTGAACTCCTGGATCTGGGCTTGTTCAAACATGGAAAAGACGTTGGAAGAGCCTCGCTGGGCCTGCTTGGTGGCCGCGGCCTTGCCTCGGGTCCCTGCCTTCCTGCTGGCCTGCAACACCACAGGTGGGGATGGGTCCTCTCCCCAGCTCCCCAAAGACTCCCTGCCATGGACAACCCCAGAACATTCCTGGGAGAGCCGGGGCCCAGGGTCCTGCTTCTCTCCCTAGAGACCACCTCTCTGGGCCCAGCACAGGCATAGAAGTACCGGCTCCACACCCCCAGCCCAGAGGACAGCACCTTGGAGGCTGCCGGCCTGGAGTCCCCCACCTGCCACTCACCATCCTCTCTCTCTGCAGCGGCCTGGTTGCCTCGAGGGGCCCACAGCCCCCTTTATATCTCAGCCTTATCACCTGGAATGCCAAATAAGGACAGGAGGAGAGGATAGGCCCAAACTTGGCAGCCTCTACTTGGGCTGGGGGAAGACAGGGCCCCTGAGCAGATTCCAGCCACGTTCCCAGCGACCTTCAGGCCCCCGACAGACGTGTGACATGCAGTGTCCGCCTGTCTTGGCACTGCGAAGTGCACTGCCTCCTGAGAGCAGAGCAGGCTTGCAGCTCTCGCCACTCCAGGGCTAAATGAGGGGCCCCTGTTACCCTCACCAGACTGTCCTTCCTGCAGTTCCAGCCCAGGCCACGGGGACAGCTGGGGTGGGGCTGGCCTGAGGCCTCCATTGGGCTTGGGAAGGCAGTCAGAGGCTCTGAGGATGGTCTCTGGCCTGAGACCGGGGCGGGGGATGTCTTAGGGATTTCCCGAGGTGAGGACATTTGGCCCTGGGCTCTCACCCCTCTGACCAAGGGGCAAAAGGCAGCCCTGAGCTGATGGCTACCCCAACCAGAACTTGCATGTGATGCTGTTGGAGCACGGAGTACTGCCTGGACCCCGAGCATCCCCTGTGATCCCCATGGAAGTGGGTCCCAAGCCCTTCTTGTGGAGCTCCACTATAGAGTGAGGGGCCTGGTCTCCCTCCACCTGTGCCAGAGCAGCAGCCTCTCAGCTCCCTGTGGACCCAAGGCAGCGAGGGGCTGGGGGGCTGGAGACCTGCCAGAGCAGGAAGAGTGGGCAGTTGGCAGCTCCCCTGAAACCAGAACAGGAGGGGGCCCATGGCTGTCCCTCTGCCCATTGAGGCGAGGATGCAGGGAGGCCAGCTAGGAGAGCAGGCTTCTCGTCCATCAGACCCAAGGTCCCTTTTGTGTAACAAGTATCTTTTAATACCACTTTTACTCTCCTGAAATGAAATTCATAGGCTATACCTATAACCTACCTCCACTGATAATTTTAAACAATCAATACAGGGCCCTGAATCATAACATAAAGGACACCTAGAAAATAATTTATGGTAACATGAGATCCAATACTGCAGGTGAATGCTGGAACATGAGTACCTTAGTACTGATAATGACATCATCAAAGGCTCGCACAGACTTCCAATGCATCATTTATACTTCAGAGAACGAAAAAGATGAGAAGTAATTCCACATGTGGCATATCATAAAATGGGACAGCATCTCAAGGAGGACATAAAAACTTAAAATCACAACTTTGGGTTAAGTACTGAATGAAACAACGTAGTCATTCCAGATTTGCTGGTTTCTCTCATTGAAAAGTGAGTGTAATACACACTACACATGCATGCTCAGTCACTTCAGTCATGTCAGATTGTGTGATGCTATGGACTGTAGCCCACCAGGCCCCTCTGTCCATGGGATTCTCCAGGCAAGAATACTGCAATGGGTTATCATGCCCTCCTCCAGCGGGTCTTCCTGACCCAGGGATTGAACCCACATCTCCTGCATTGCAGGCAAATTTTTTAAACCACTGAGCCACAGGCAAAGCCCTACTATGTATAAGATAATCAACAAAGACCTACTGTATAGCAAAGGAAACTCTACTCAGGATTCTGTAATAACTGAGAGGGGAAAATAATCCAAAAAAGAATGGATATATGTATATGTATAACTGAACCACTTTGCTGTATACCTAAAACTAACACAACATTGTAAATCAATGATGTGCTAAGTCTCTTTAGTCATGTCCAACTATTCCAACATAAAATAAAAATTAAATTAAAAAAGATAACAACACCCAAAAACCTGAAAAAAAAAAGTGAGTGTATGTTAAAATCTTGCAAATACATGTTCATATGTAACTGGGTTTGTGTGTAAGAAGGTCTTAGCCCTGAGGCTTGGCTGATGTGAAATAGGCATTTCTTTCAGAAGCAAACTTGAAAGGATCACGGAAATCATGTGACTTTTAAAAAAAATATTTATTTGGCTGCCCTAGGTCTTAACTGCAGCCCACAGGATCTTTAGTTGCAGCATGAAAACTCTTAGTTGTGGCATGTGAGATCTAGTTCCCAGATCAGGGATGGAACCCGGCCCCCTTCATTGGAAGTGCAGAGTCTTAGCCACTGGACTACCAGGGAAGTCCCCATGTGACTTCTGATCATTCTGTCTCTGACACCTTCCATCACTGTCACAACAGGGACTCCCTGCTGAGACCAATCTGTAGCAGGACCAGTTCCCAGAGATCAGCCCTGTTCCCCTTCTTAGAGTAGCCCCACTCCCTCCAGGATAGTACCTGGAAGCTCTCAGAGACCTCAGAGCTGCTGAGTGATTACAGACAGGTGGAACCACACCCTGAATCCCACAGGCTGGTGGGCAGAGGCCTGGTTAAGTCCAGGACCCCTGACCACACCCCCGCACACCGTCCCATGCCATTCCTGTTCCTTCAGCCTTGAGTGTTACTCTCCATACTCCCTAGCATGGCTCACCAGAGAGGATGGCAAATTTCAAGACACACCTTGGCCTGCAGAGTGTCCATGTGCACAGGATCACGTCTGTATGTGTGCTGTCCCACAGTCTCATACACAGAGGTCAAAGAACAGTGGACAAGCTCATGTTCTAAACTTTTAAGATTTTAATTAAAAAAAAAAACACCCACACAGTTCCAGGTTGGGCATGGATATGCTCGTGTGGTACATGGAAGTCTGCTGAGAAGAAAGAGGCCTAGCTTGTCCCTTGGGGTGTGTGCTGAGTGCTACTGGGCTTTCTGAGTGCCCAGGGCCATGGGATCCCAGAGATGCTCCCAGGCCTGTCTGTGGGTGGCGGGACTCCTCCTTTTCCTGGGCCCCTCTGGGCAGAGGCTTTGGAGACTCTGTCTCCTGCATCTTCTGTGAGAGTCCATCCCAGAACCACAGACCACTCAGGGATGGCAGGATGGGAGGGAAAAGGCTGCCATCTCCAGGCCTCGGGGTACATACAGCCTCTACCGTGGAGCTTGTCCCTTCCATTTCCCGGACCTGAGTGATCAGCAGCTCCCCAGGGCCCCTGTGGAATCCAGGTCTAGGTCTGGCCAGGTGATGAGGGTTGCCTCCCCACGCAGGCTGAGCTCATGGGGAAGCCAGGCCATAGTAGGGTCCAGAGGGCACCCCCTTCTCAGAGCCAGGGCTGAGCCAGGCTGAAAGCTTCAAGAGACAAGCAGTGCAGAAATGCAACAAAATCCTGAGTGAATAACTTCCTTCTAGGTCCTTGATTTCAGCAAGAAAGGCGAGGTACTTTGAGGGTTCTCCGTTCCTGTTCATTTCTGCTCCCAACCCAGTCAGGGCCCTAGGGCTATCTCACCAACTGACCCTGAGAGAAGGGGCCTGCCTGGGCCCTCCGCAACCACTCCAGAGGCTCTCCCCCCATCTTCTGGAGGTGACAGCTGGGATGGGAGGCATCCAAGGTCCTCACAAGGAGAAGCCTCTCTATTGGGCCAGGTTGGGGGGACTTGTAAGGAGAGTGTCCCCTGGAGCCCAGGTCCAGTAGCCGGCCACAGCTTCCTTCCTGTCTTGCAGCCTTCTTCTTACTGGCCCAGCATGCAGGCCTTCTTACAGGCCACCGCGGAGATCAAGGCCGCGCCTCTGCCGCTGCCCTCCTCCGACTCAATGAAGGTGATTTCACAGCTGGGCGTCAGCCTGCGCACGATGGCGTGGAACCGCTCCTTGAAGCTGCGTAGAGGGGAATCTTGGCTGCTGGTACCGCGCTGAATGCACGCCAGGGGATAAAACAAGGGAACCCTCCTCCTGCGTCTGGGGGCCAAGGGACTATGGAGAGTTTAAGAATTCTCGGGACCTCAGAGAGCTTCCCTCTCAGCCTATCATAGATGGAGACCAACGCCCGGGTTCTGCCCTAAGGATGCAAACTCACAGGGGACAGGCTGGAACAGGGTTGGACCGGCAGAAGGCCGCGCGGGCTCACCTGGGGTGCAGCTTGTACACTGAGCCGTCCACTCCCACGGTGATGCGCATCACGTCCTCGCTGCGGCTCTCGCGCATCCGGTTGATGACGCCAGCCAGTCCCGCGGCGCACATGTGCGCGGCGCGCGTGGACACGCTCTCGCAGGCGCGGCGCACGATGTCACAGTCAGCGGCCGAGGGTCGCAGCCCTAGCGTGCTCAGGATGTTGTAGATCTGCTTGCGGTCACCGGAATCGCTGCGGGGAGGGGATGAGAGGACATTGCGGGAGGGTCTCTTGGTCTGGGACCAGCCAGATCCCCACCGCGGCGGCCTCTGCCCCTTCCCCTGCCCATCTCTCCAAGGCAGAGAGCTTGGGTCTCAGAGTCCCGAGGGGAGCGGGTCTGACTCCGCCAGGGACCAGCAGTAATTTGGTCATTACTCGTCTCTCTAAGCTCAGGGTCTCCGCCCTAAAGTGGACAACTGCCGCGCCTCTGGACTGTTGTGTGGATGAAAAGAGACTAGGTCCACGGCGGGTGGGGGAGCCGCAAAGGGGAGGTGTGGTCTCCGTCGACTGTCCTGAGGGGAGTTCCTCTGGGAGCCGGAAGCCACACCCGCCCCGGTGCCGCATCCCTGGACTTGGCCGGTCCTGAGCCCCTACGCCCTGCGCCTTGCCCTCTGAGCCCGGCTCCCCGCACACGTCCCAGGACCTCACCGCTACCCTGGGACCCAGATTCAGGTCCCTGCCCCGCCCCCTGCCCCCTGAGCTCCGCCCAGGCCCCGCCCACACTTGGAGCCCCGCCCCCTCGACTTCGCGTTATGAGTCCAGGAACGTTTGCGAGCACACCGCCGCCAGTACCCCACCCCTATCCCCTGAGCGCCCCGCGCACCTCTCCACCTGAGACACGAAGCGTGTCTCGAAGGCGCCGCGCGTGCGCAGCTGCTCCGAGGCTTCTCCGTGGAAGAGCAGATTCTCGTCCACAAGCTTCAGCAGCACAAGCCGCACCAGCTCGCCCATGTACTTGCCACCAATGAGCTTCTCGTACCTGGGCAGAGGAGGACAGCCGGGTCATTCCCCACAAGGAGGTCCCCACGAGCAGATGGAGATCGGCCACTGCCCCATCACAGCCAAGAGGAGGCCAGGTGGGACGCTGTGACACTGGGTTCAAGCCCATTCCGGCATTAATCCACCTGGGCTTTTGGGGCCTTGGGACAACGCTCCATGGTGGGCCTACAGTTCAGTCCCTCTAAGACCTTCCTCCTGAAAGACTCTGAGCTGAGCCCACTTCGATCTCCCTGCATGTATGTGATAGGAGCTCTTCTCATCACCCAGAGACAGTTGGGGAAGCTCAGGCTCAGAGGGGCTAGTGGCCAGCCTGGAGCAGGCCTCTGCACACTTGCTAGGGCTCCTAGGGTCCTTGTGCTCCTAGAATCCACCGAGTTGGGACATCAGCCCTAGAGTCTGTGGGGCTCCAGTGTTTTCCTCTTACATTGAATACTACCGACCTCCCTGAGGTTTAGGAAAGCCAGAGAAGAAGCTCAGGTGCCTGGTGCAGGGTAGGCAATTGATAAAGGAAAGCTCTGACAAGCTCTGTGAACCGGCAACATCCTCCAGATTACTCTGATTCATTCTGGTAACTTGTTCAGAGCTGTGCTTTGGGGATCTCTTGATTAAGCCCAGTCAGCGTTGCTGGGGCTTCTCAGTCTTCCTATGCCAGCGGTCACCTGCTGGAACAAGGGAGGTCCCCGCTCATCTGTCCATAGGCCCTCTTTTTAAAGACTAATCTTGGCATCTCTCACTATTTACAGTTCACAGAGGGGCACACACGTCTGAGCTGAAGAGAGGAGCCAGCTTATGAAGAGATTGTCAGTTTGCTTTTCCCCAGAACTGTTTAAAAACAAGCCCATTATCTGCAGGCTGGCCCCATCTGCCGCATGGTTGGGGGAGGGGTGATCCTTACAGCTGCTGCCCGGGGTTCAGGGAGTTCTCGTCCACCACGCGGTCGTACTCCAGCAGGAACTCGTCCAGCTCGCCTGAGTCCCCGAAGGCGCCCCACTCGGTGTTGACACACATGCGGCCCTCGTCCCCTTCCACCAGCTCCACGTTCTGCATCTCCTCCATGTAGCAAGCGTTGCAGCCCGTGCCTGTGGGAAGTGGCATCGTTGGATCCCACCTGGGATGCCAGCTGTCCTGGGTGCATCGCCCCTGCAGGAAGCCCTGTGTGTCTTCCCAGCTTCTTTGAGTCCTCCACCCTCACCACTCCCTCCATCCCCCTGCAGCAAAGGAAAACGAGCTCTCCCAGGAGCTGGAAGGTCTGGGTTTGCTGTGTGACCTCAGGTAGATAAGCCCACCTGCCTGGGTGGTTCTTCTTCCCCCAAAGAGGTTGGTAACACCTACTCCCCCTGTTACCTGGAGTTGAGAGAAGTGAGGGAAAGAATATGTGTTAAAGTGCTTTGCCTATTACAGATGGGTGTGGAATGGTATGATTTTGTCTTGTCTGTGCATCCCTCTGTTTTCTGGCACTTTCTAAACATTTATTTGAACTTCTGTGTCTCAGCTTCTGTTCTTTTTTGAAGGGGGCCACCCAGAGGTCAGGCTTCCCAGGTGGCTCAGTGGTAAAGAATCCATCTGCCAATGCAGGAGATGCAGGAAGTGTGGGTCCAGTTCCTGGGTTGGGAGGATCCCTTGGAAGAGGTAATGGCAACCCACTCCAGTATTTTTGCCTGGAGAATTCCATGGACAGAGGCGCCTGGCAGGCTACGGTCCATAGCGTCGCAAAGAGTTGGACACGACTAAGCGGGTGAGCACGCACGCACACACCCAGTGGTGACTGAGGCAGCGTATTGGCCCTTGTGAGCAGCATATTGGCCCTTGTGAGCAGCACACAGGTCACTGCAGGTGGGCCTGGCCATGGAATTTATACTCTGCAGGGTCCCAAGCAAAGTGAAAACATGGAGTCCTTTGTTCATAAATTGAGTTTCAAAATAGTGACAGCGGAGCATCAGTCTGAACATGACTGCACACCCCTCAAGCTGTGAGGGACAGCCACTCAGCCATGCCAGCCTCGCACCAGCAGTGGAGCTGCCTGGGATCCAGGCCCAGTGATGCTGGGCCTTCCAAGATTTTGTGGGGAAAAAAATACAGAAATCCAGACTTTGACGTGATTCCTCCCAATTTTTAGGTCTTGGTAAGTATCATAAACATGTGTTTAACCGCAGAGCAGAGACACCAAGACTGTTGCAGGGTGAATGTGATCACTATCCACACTACCATCTCTGCTCCAGAGGCGAGCCTGAGGCCATTGGCCACAGAGCCCAGGTGGAGGTGTGCTGGGGAACTGACCCAGGCAGTTCTCTCTCCTCTCAGGGACAAGAGAGCCAGGGCCCCTGGGGCTTCTGTTTAGGGGTGGACTTAACTTTCAGCTGGAAGGTGAGGGTGGAAGGAAGAAAAGTGAGAAACTAGAGGAGAGGCAGAGTCGACCATGCTGCCCCTTAGGACATGTTCATACAGTTGCAGAGAGAT
Organism: Capra hircus; assembly: GCF_001704415.2. Classification (NCBI taxonomy): domain Eukaryota; kingdom Metazoa; phylum Chordata; class Mammalia; order Artiodactyla; family Bovidae; genus Capra; species Capra hircus. Next base: position 43,028,171 of record NC_030811.1, read on the forward strand.
GGTAAGAACATGAATACTGAACCCCTCAGGGCTGACTCTGAAGGGGCCGTAGAAGCAAACAAATTTAACGCTGCCTTTCTGGGTAACCAGGGCCCAGAGAGTCCAGGGAAATACCCACACGCCTGTGTATTCAAGCATTACAGTAAACATTGTAAAGGCCTCGGGAATTTCTGGGAAAGGCCCGCAGTTGGTGGGAAGGGCCCACTGGGGCCCACATTGTCCCCTTTCCTGGTACCTGCCTTCATTTCTGGCAGAGCGGCCAGCTGCCCTGGGGTGCGGTAAGACTGTCCAGGAAGGGATGACGCCACTCAGGTTTATCCTCTTCCACTTGGACAAATCTGTCCAGGTTGGTCAATTTACCAGATGAGGTGATTTAATTAAATCCTGATGGGCCAGGTGGACATGCATGCAGCTGGTGTGCCATCTGAGGCAGTGACTTGCGAGTGTTGAAATGCTTGCTACCAATAAATAGCACGTGCATTCGGGACACCCATGCTGCTCACAAGACCACCCTGGGCTCCAGCACCTCGGGTGGCCATGACTGGTGCAAAGGCCCTGTGTAGCCTGCTGTAGATGAGAAGCCTCAGCTCTGTCTTTGGGTGGCTGGGGCCCCTGGGTCAGACAGGGCGTGCATCCTTACCCACAATCATGCCAACCTCACACCGGCGGTCTTCATAGTAGCAGGAGATCATTGTGGCCACAGTGTCATTCACCATCGCCACCACGTCCATCTCAAAGTCCTGCCAAGAGGTGGAGAGACAGTGGTGACAGGGCTGGATGGGGGTGGGGGTCTCAGCTTAGCGGGCTCCGAGCCGTTCCAGTCAAGCACAGGAGGCAGAGACCCCTTCCTGAGGGGACACCCAGCAGGCCCTCGCTAGCATCCTGGCCTAAGGTGGGGGGAGAAGGGTCCAGGGCAGTCACAGGGGCAGGTGCAGGTGCCACTTACACCTCTCCGTTTGATAGCATCTCGCAGGAGCCCCACAATGTTGTTGCCTTCTGCTCCCGAGGCCTTGAAGCCCTTGGTCCAGTTGAGAAGGATGCCCTGTGGGGAGAGGAGGGTCTCAGTGACTGGGGATGCTGGGGGTAGGTGTGAAGGTTTGGGAGCTAACTTGGACCACAGGGATGTCCACCCGCTTTATTTATTTATTTTAAATTTTTGGCCACACGGCTCAGCATGTGAGTTCTTAGTTCCCCGACCAGAGATCATTGGAAGCATGGGATCTTAGCCACTGGACTGCCAGGGAAGTACAATGTGTATCTGCTTTAAAGCTGAGGAAACTGAGGCTCAAAGCAGCCATATAACTTTGGAAAGTGTTGGAGACAATTCTCTATCTATATCTCAAATTTCTGCAGAGCTAGGTTCCAGCCAATTTCAGGATGCCTGTATAGTTAAGCCTAGAGTCATCATCCCTGAGTGGGGAGGAGGTCCGGACGGGAGCAGCCGACGTAAGATCAGGGCTCCTCTCCTGTGTGCAGCTCCTGTGTGTGAAGGTCCCATCTGGCCCCCAATGTCCAGTGGGGACTGGGGATTGGAAAACCAACATAAGATGTTGCTCCCACAGCTGCTTCTGCCAGGAGTACCGACTTTGGCTTTCTCTCTGACCCAGAGGTCTCATGTGTTATGTATAATTGTGTATATGTATGTATGTATAATTCACACATACATATATTTGTATAATTAATGTGTGTAGATGAGTATGTATCATTTACCTGTGGATGTGTATAAATATATATGATCACATGCATATATGCATGTAGGTATGATTGACATGTGTAAATATGCAGGTATAATTTACATGTGTATATGTATATATACTTGATGTGTATAATTTACATGTATATATGAATGTATAATTGACATGTGTAGATATATACAAATATATAACTGACCTGTGTATGTATATATGTATGTATATTTATGTATAAAATATGCATGTATAACTTATGTGTTTATATGTGTATAATCAGCATGAGTGCATACATGTGTAATTTAACCACATGCAGTGCATGCATGTATAATTTATGTGCACACATGTGATTCACATGCATAACTTATACACATATATACACATAATTTACATGTGTCTATGTGTGTGTATAATTTATATATGTGTGTGTGTGTGTGTGGAGGCATGTATAACTGGTAGGCTAACTTACCTGCCAGAAGGCAGGGTAAAGCTGCAGCCTTGGGACATTGCCACCTCCCCAACAGAAAGTACAGCATAGTGATGACACACTGGTGTGTTGGAGCCTGGCTGTCTGAGTTGAACCCCAGTGCTGCCACTTCCCACTGTGGGCAAGTTGCTATGCCTCCGTTTCTTACTCTGTAATGGGGGTGTTATGCATACCTTATAGGGTTGCGAGGAGGCTTGAGGCAAATAGTAAGAATCAGCTAACATTATGATTCTTTCCCAGAATCTCACAGGAGGTGAGTGACGGAGCTTGTTTGAATCCAAGGCTCTTTCCCAATGTGGGGTGCTGCATTTGAAAGCAGCCCAGGGCAGAATTCATGGGCCCTTTTCTCTGGGGTGCCTGTCCACCCATCCATCCACCTCCACCCCTGCCCACCTCACACCTAGCCCCACCTTGTCGATGTCTTCATGCCTCACGGGAAAAGAGAAAGTGAAGCCCAAGGGCAGCTTCTTATGCTTCATCTGATGCTTATCCAGGAAGTCAGAGATGCACTCAGAGATGTAGTCAAAGAGCTGGAAGACAACACCAAGGTGGCCATCGGCTGCAGAGGGCGAGCCTGGTGCCAGGAGCTTCTCAGCCCTTGCTGAACCATAGGCCCCTGGAAAGCATGGCCTCTGGACCTGCCTTCAGTTCCCTGTTTATCACCACTGCTTGTCGGGACTCAAGCAAGCCCTGGGCACGACCCCCATGCCAGAGTCCCACTGACAGCAGTCCTCAGGACAGGCAATGCCAGGACGATGGGCCTGGTCCCCAGCCCAGCTGTGCTCTGCCAGTCTGGCCCTCCCAGCTGGACCCAGCAGCATCCAGCCTCAGACTTTGGACAGAGGTGTATCCCTGGCTATAACTATGGTTTCTAGCTTCAACACTCAAAGTGTTCTTTGCTGCCTCCAAGTGTCCTGGCTGCCCAACCCCTGGACCTGCGAGGACTGGCCACCACCCCACTCACATAGGCCTGTCCACAGAGCTGGGCATTACTGAGTGCCTGCTGATCGATTAAGCTCCCCAGCGGGTTCCAGGCCCAGGGAGGCAACGACACTATCCTGCTTCCTTGATGCACGCCCAGTCCTGCAGCATTCCAGGGTATGGCAAGGACGAGGCTGCCATGGCCTGTCCCTCAAGGAAATTGGCTCTTAAAACCCTGTGCCTCAAGGAAATTGGCTCTGGCTCCAAGCACCTCCCCTAGGGCTCATTCTACTTCTGTGGTCCTTCTTGAGTCCTCCCCGTGGGCAGATATTATCATTGCAGTCATGCCCCCTGGCATCTATGTTGGTGGAGGGTGAGGGAACGCCACGTGGGGAGGAAGTAGAATGTATGCACGGACTGTGAGCCTGTTGGACCAGAGCGTTCTCTTGACTGCCCTACCATGTTTCTGATCCTTCTGGGAAACTGGGCAGTGCTGCGACTTGCTGGGTCCATGCCCCATGGCCATCCACCTAGGCCTCTCAGCTGCTTCCCCTTCCTGAGAAGGCCCCCTGAAGTTGGGCCCACAGCCACCTGCCCTTGATGAACAGGTAGGCCCTAACACCAGGACTAGCCAAGCTCCAAGATCCTGGATGGTCTTGACCCTGGTCCCTGCACTACCCCCCGCCCCAGCCCCTTGTTCCCTAGCCCAGGGTGCTCACCATCTCAGCAGTACCCGTCATGGCATCCTCGGGGATGGAGTACATCTGGTGCTTGGTCTTCACACTCCACTGTCCTGCCTCGCCTTCTCCCACCTTCACCAGCATCACCCGGAAGTTGGTGCCACCCAGGTCCAGGGAGAGGAAGTCCCCAACTTCTGCAGCCACAGACAGAAGTACATCAGTCTCACGGGCACTGCCTGGCAGGACCCCCGAGACTGGAGAAGAGGAGGTAAAGGCATGGGGGGGGGCACTGGAGGGGCCCCTGGTACCAGACCCCAGAGTAAACTGTGCAAAGGGTCAAAGGTGAACTGGGTAAGTCAGCAGGGATTCCTTGCCTTGGACTGAAGTCCCCCCAAGCCCAGAGCCCACCCGAAGATCTAGGAAAATGGTCCAGACTCAGGATTGGGCTGAGAGTCCCCCAAATGACTATAGGAAACCATTTTTCTCCTTGTGAAATGAAAAAAGCCAGTTTCTCTGAGGTCAGAATGAGCCTGAAGGCCCCAGGGCTGGGCCAATGGAGCCGAGAGTAAGAACAGGCTAGTGTCTGGGGCCCAGCACGCTGGGGCTGCTAGGGACAATCAGGGCTGTTAAGAAGGGCCTAGGGCACTTCTCCCTGCTGGAGCCAGGGGACAGATGCCTCTGGTTGAGGACCCGCTGGCTCCCTGTCCTGCGCCACGGTACCTGAGCCCTCTGGAGTGGAGCGCACGTAGGTGGGCAGCATCTTCACACTGGCCTCTTCGTGGGTCTCCAGCCTCAGGCCTCGGTCCATCTCCTTCTGCATTCGCCTCATCACCTTCTTCAAGTCCTCCTCCTGCAGCTGGAACTCTGCCAGGATCTGTTCCACCTGCACAGGGATGGGGATGGAAAGCAGTTGGGTGGGAGAGGAGCTGTGCAGAGATGGGGAGGGGGGACCTGCAGAATGGGTGTTTCTCACCCACACTGAGGGTCTCCTTTTGCCCCCTCACCCTGAGTCCAGGATGACCCATCATTTCAAACTACTGCAGTTAAAACCAGTTGGAAAATTAAGACAGTGGCGTTCCAACACCCCGTCTAAATAAATGCAGCCTGGGGGAGAGGGGCAGAGGGCAGATGAAGCACCCGCTTTGTACCCCTGATCCAGGTCAGGGGAAGAGGGAGGTTCTAACCAGGAGAGTGGGTGAGACACAGGCTGGAGGAGTCTGTATGGAGGGCGATGGGCAGCTGGCATTATTGTCTAAAAGATCCAATCATTCTACCTCTACGAGTTTATGCTAAGGGAGTAAATGAGCCAGTGGTGCAAATTTTCATTAAGTGTTAGTCAAGGCACCAGTTAGAGGCGACACCAGTTAGTTAGAGGTGTCTGTTGGACTAAAGCACGGTGTCCACAGCCTGGAAGTTGCTGAGGCCATTAGAGGGAGGAAGGGTCCCTATATATAAAAGATAGATTCAATGTCACCATTCCTATGAGCATGGACAGCCTGGGCAAGGGTCTCCTCCCACACCCCTTCGTGGTGGCACGAGTTCCCATGCCCATGAATCCCCAGAAAGCAGAGACCCTGCTCTGACCTTACATGTGGACAGTGGTATGGCAGCCCTTCCTTCTTTGCAAAATAGCATGTATTCATGCAGAAAAGGCCATTTTTATTCCCTGGATATTCGGACCAAAAAAGAAAGGGCAGATACTCGAATAAAAGCCATGGATCCACTCTTCAAAAATCTCAGCCTCTTTTGCTGGCAGTTTTCCTTGTGAGCTCGAGGGTGGAGATGCTCTGAATTCCAATAAGGAGACGACACAGCTATTTGCTCCTTCTTCCTCAGCTTTGATAGCCCACATTTTGTTGGGAGACTGGGAAGCTATCACCTTAAAGGAAGACAGCCCCTCACCAGGCTGAGGCAACATCCCATGACTGGGCTAAGCCAAGCCCAGTTATCCTGTCCTGTTTTAGCTGGTGATTTGGTTTATAGTTGGGCATGTGGTCCAGTTCTGGCCAATGACAGGTGAAGGGAAGCCTGTTTTTAGCAGGAGGAGGGCCCTCTGGGGAAGGTCAGTGCCCTGTCAACTTTGTATACACAACTATATAAGGGTGTGGTAACCGGCACTGTAGCAGTTATGCTGAACCATGAGGAGACAAGGCTGAAGAGAAAAGGCTATTAGCATATTATAGATGGCAGTGAAGAGAGGCTAAGTGAGCCCTGATGACGTCACTGACATGCTGAGTCAGCCCTGGACCCACACACCTCCCTGTGCCGGTTGTGGAAACAAGCACTCATCACTTAAGGCCATGGTTAGTCAGGTGTTTCATTTCCTAAATCCCAAAGCATTCTTAATGGATACAGATCCTTACTGAGGAACCAATTCTCTTACCAAGACCCCCTTGCTTAAAACTTAAATCCATGGAAGTTCACACAGGAATGGGGCTGACAAAGTCTACAACAAAGCACAGAGAATCAGACACCAGTGTTTGCTAAGCTATTCTGCAGCTCTGGGCATGGGGTGGAGTGCCCCTTGCCCCAAGGCTCTTCTCACAGGACACAGCTCTGGAGAAGGCCCCATGCTCTGTGAAACCATCCAGGCTGTCCTCAGAGGTCCACGCCTACAGTTTGGACCCCCCTCTCTCTCTCTCACACACTTCCAAACATAAAACATGCCAAGAAGGAATAGTAACATTAACATTTGCTAAATCCTTGCAGTATGCCAGGCGCTGAGCTGAATATACTACACAAGCTGCCTCACATCCCTGGCACAAGGGGAGGTGTTAGCATCTGCTCATCTTTTAGATGGTGGCCACAGGCAGCCAACACACAACATGGGTCCAGCACCCAAGGCCAGGTACCCAAGGGCTGCCTGGCATCTTTCCCCAAACAGGACTGTGTGACGTCACGGGCTTTTATCAAAAGCAATGCTAATCCTGCAGAGGTCCAGTCCTCAGGCCCCGCTGGGTTTCATCCCTTCTCCTTCCATCATGGCAGCCTGTCCCATAGCTGTAAGCCTGGACCCATGAGGGGTTGTGACCCAGTGGCTTCACTCTGTGTCCAGGCCCATGTGGGCACATGTTTGGAAAGGGGCTGGAAGGTTCCGTGGTTGCAGACCAACACTGCAGGCCACAGACTGACATGGGCCTCGAGCTGACCTCCCCTCTGGCCATGGGGAGCATCCTCCAAGATGGCTACAAAGCCCTTCCTTGAGTATCTGCAGGCACCACACTTAGTCAGCCTGCAACCCTGAGAGGAGGTGCTCCTAACTGCACAGTCCCCTCAGCTCTCAAGGCTGCGTGTCCAGGGGGTATGGGTGGGGTTCAAGTCACAGGGAAGAGGTCTGCCCCACAGACCCCCCCGTGAACATCCCCAGACCCTGCCCAGGGTATCTCCTGCTTAATCCCCTGGGACCCAAGCATTTTATTACCCCTACTTCCTTTCCAAAGCCACAAATCTAGACAGCTCAGAGCTGGCATTGAACCTGGGCGCTGGCCTGGGTGGCGCTGAGCCCACCTCCCCTCCCCACCCTACTGGGCTGCCCAGCCCTTCCCAGAGCCCAGGCGGGGTGTCCATGCACTCTGGCTTAAAGGTCTTGTTGAGCAGCCTAGGGACTGCGGGGAGTTGCCTGAGGAACCCCAAGAAGCCACCTGTCCCCCAGGTCACAGACAGAGCCTGTCCCCCACTCTCACCCCACAGCTGCACCCCTGCTTGCTCACCAAGAGGTCACAGGACACAGCATCAAGGCTCACAGCTACACCCGAATACGGTGTGTGTGTGGGGTCTCCTGCCTGAGCAAATCTACTATGCTCCAGGCAGGGCCACCGCCGCCATCTGATAGTGCCATGGCCCCCAGGATCCCGGCTTCTGGTGTCCCGGCCCTCTGGCTCTCCTGGGTGCTCCCATCTTGGCTCTCCTGGGATTCTCAAGGCAGGTCTCGGGTTGGAATGTTTGGAGCTTCTTCCCCAGGAGTGTGTGGCAGCTGGCCCGATCACCCTCTGTGTGTACACAGCCATCCAGTGGCTGCAGCTGGACACACGTGAGGCTCACACTGCCCTCCAGGGCAATGGATGGGCTCTAAAGCTCACAGGGTGTTCAACATTTGCCTAGGGGTCCCATGCCCTGGTGCTCTGGGGCCCTCCCAGTGCTATGCTGGGATGGGAGGCACTCTCACACCTTTACCTGTCTCATCCATCAAAAGGAAACCCTGCAGCATGTCCTGCCTTCTTTCTTGAGCCAAGGAAGTGGTGTCCCAAAGTGCCGAGTATGGCATAAAGAGGGCAGTTGTCCTCAACCAAGTTCCACGGACCCAGCCCCCATTATCTCTGCCCACCAACTTGGCCCCTCCTACTTTGCTTCCAACCTATACATCCAATGGCTTTATCCAGACCTGTGGCTTTACAGACTATATGCATACTGATGGCTGTGCACTAGGAGGAGAGGTCCCACAGACCGAGAGGCATGGGTAGGGCTGGGGGAATCCACCTGGTCTTGGCATGTCAGTGTGTCTGTTAGTCAAGGAGAGATTGGTGCCAAGTAGTGGTTGGATTTGTGAGGCCAGTGCACAGCAGACAGTCTGGCACCGTCGGCCCAGGAGCAAGTCCCCAGGAAGACACTGTCCACGGAGACCCCTCCTAGAGAGGCCGGACAGTGGAGGGATCGGCTGCCACCTAGCTTCCGTGCCTCCTTCCAGGGCATCCAGCCCCTTCCTCACTTCTGCTGTCCCAGCTGTGGCCCCAGGGACCACTCACCTGGCTTTGCGATGACCCTTACCAGGTTCAAAGCTGTCTGGGCCCGGCTCCTTGTGGCTTCCATCACCACTTCTCTGAGAGGCCAAGAGGTAGGTTTAGGGGGAGGTGGAGACACTCCTTCCTGCTGAGGCACAGGGCTGGCCTGTAGCCTGGAAGTCAGGGGCCCACCTGTGCAGGTATGGGCCATGGAGCAGAGAGCTGCCCACTCAGGCTGCCCGGGGCTTCTGCAGAGAGCATTCAGCAGGCAGCTGCTAAAATACTCTGCCTACTGCCACAGGTCAGACAGGGCCAAAAGGGCAAAGGAGGCCTGCGTGGGGTCAGGAGTGACAAGGGCTGTGGAGTGGTGCCCCATGCCTTCAGCCCGGGAGTGGAGATTTGTTGTCCAGATCTTCTGGAGAGGGAGCAGAACCAGTCTATATCCCCTTCAGTCCTTGGGCGTCCAGGGTGGACAGTCTTCACACTGCCCAGATCAGGAAAGCACATCAAAGATCCAGCAGGCCGGGAGGGGCTGTTGAGGGCCTGACCCTGTGCTGGATGAAGAATCTGAACCTGGTCTTGGTCTTGGACTATGGGGACCCCTGGCCAATTTTCCGCTGAGGTCTACACTGCACCTGGGAGGGGAGAGGCAGGCTGGTGGCAGGGAGGCCTGACCTGAGGACCTGAGCAAGGAAGACTCCTTGTGAAACTGGGGTGCAGAGGATGAGAGACCTCCTGAGACTCTTGGCTCCTCTCCTGTGCCCTCAACGCCCTGCCATTTGCCCAATCAGGCTGGTGGGTTGAATGAGGGGTTGGGGGGTGTGCCTAAGACATCGTTTAGGTCATTGAGAGCCAGGCGCAGTCCTGGGCTGAGGCAGGGGTAGGGGCTGGGGGTGAGGGTTGATGGTAATTGGGGGCTGGTAGGGGGGCCAGGAGGTGGGAAGGGGAGGGGTGGGGCAAGTGTCGGGGAGTAGTTGGAGGCAGGGCACCACTCTGATGACTGGCCCCACCCTTACCTCAGGGCCATGCCCCCTCCTCCCTGCCCAAGTAGAAAATGCTTGTTTTCATCAAGGTCTTCAACTGTAAATCATCAAAACCTGCCTCAAAAGGTGGGGAAGGTCATTCTTGCGTTTGGGGTCTGCAAAGTCCAGGCCAGCACTCACTTTGAGAACCATCCCTCCTCCCCACTCCCAGCTCCCTGCCTGGGAGTGAACTTGTCTAGTGGGACCTGCCTGCAGCTGCCAAACACTGCTAAAATTAGCAAGAGCTCACAAGTGGGCCGGGTGACTGGGTAGAATGCCAGGCTCTCCAGCCAATGGCCAGTGTGGTCATCCCCAAGGAAGCTCTTGACATGATTGATCTCTTTCCTAAAATAGAGCAAAAAGGGCTTCACCAGGCCCACATGTGACAGATTACTGTCCCACCAGATCCTGGCTCTGTGCCTCTGTCTTCACAGAGTGGGCAGGACTCATCCCTGGGTTTGGAGTCCCCGCACTGGCCTTCTGGACTGGCCAGACCAAGGAGCAGCTGCCCTTCTATTGGTCCAGGCTCACAGCACCTGAGAGGAGGATCACAATCCCCCAGGCCTGTCCTCTGGGAGGCTGGAGAGGACAGGGCTAGGCAGAGATCAGCGGGTCCCTTGCTGGTTTGCTGGACTTCTGGGGCCCTCTCTGGCTTTCAATTTGACCAGTGAGCATCCTTCCCTAGACCCCTTTCCTGGGCCTCCTCCTTGCACCTATGAGGGCAACACCCCCACTTGGCCACACTAGTTAATCCTTCAGAGCCAGACTCTCATGCCTCAGCCAGCTCTCCTGTGCTCCCACCACAGGAGGTGTGCCCTGTCTCGTCGCTTCCCTTTCAGGTGAGGGAGTGACACCAGAGGGTCAGCACTGGGCTGGAGTCAAGAGTCACTGTAGCAAGTGACAGACCTGTCCAGGGAAGAGAGGCCAGGAGAGGAAGGACATCAAAAATCATGGCTCCTGGGGGATACCCAGGACACAGAGTGGTCAGTATTGCAAGGGTTGTCCTGAGGATGTTGGATGAATGTGGTCTCTGCTTAGACTTTCTCAAAAATAAAAGGAACAGAGCTGCCCAGCAATGGGCTAGGATGTCTCAGCAGATAGTGGGCTCCTGACTTAACGGGAGAGAGAGAGATGTGGGGTATTAGAGAGAGTAGGGGCTGAAGGACTTCTATGTCCTAGTCAGTGTCCTAATCCTTTGGTTGCTCAAGGAGCTGATTGATAGGCATGATTTAATTTTCTTTTTAATTTATCTCTAGGAAATAATCTAGCAAATTCAGTGATGGATATTCCAGGTTACTCTTTATAGGATCAAAAAATGAGACATAATCCACACACCCAACTTTAGGAAATTGGTTAAATAAACTATGCTACGTTTGTATGCAAAATGATGATTGATCTGCCTCTGTTGGCATGGAATGATGTTAATGGCATTTTGTTTAAACAGAATGCGGGACTTCCCTGGTGGTCCAGTGGCTAAGACGCCATGCTCCCTATGCGGGGGGCCCGGGTTTGATCCCTCGCCAGGGAACTAGATCCCATATGCCATAGCTAAGAGTCCGAATGCCACAGTGAGGACTGAGTATCCTGTATGCCCCAACTAAGACCCAGCAAGCCCAAATAAATAACTTTTTTAAGGAGAGAACATGAGGGCTACCTTCTGAAAGGTCCTCCAATGAGCCTCACATCTGGCATTCAAGCTGCTGTGTAGGCTCCACCCATGCTCAATAGTCTAGCCTATGTAACTAATAAGCTGTTGCAGAAATGATGGACTGTGAAATGAGAGGCTAGGCCATCAAAGACAACGAAGCTTCTGCTTTTCTCTATTGGCTTCTTCACTCTATGGGAAGCCAGCACCAGGTCATGAGGACACTCAGGTTCTATCAGGAGGGAGATAGTTTTTCTACTGAGAAAAACTGAGGCCACCTGCTAATGGGCATCTCCAACCTGCCAGGCAGGTGAGTGAACCACCTTGGGAGGAGGTCCAACAGCCCCAGTTGAGCCTTCAGATGATGCAGCCCCAGGCACCATCCTGACTGCAACCTCAGGAGAGATGCTGAGCCAGAACCTCCCAGCAGAGCCACTCCTGGATTCCTGACCCACAGAAATGCTGTGAGATAAAGTTTTGTTGTTTCAAGCCACTAAGTGTTGAGGTAATTTTTCACATAGGAATAGATGACAAATACAGAGGAAAAACAGTTTAAAAATATAACACAATCCATTTTCCTCATATATATATATATATATATATATATTTAAATCTCTCTCTTTATTTTAGGCCACACCACACAGCATGTGGATCTTAATTCCCCAACCAGGGATTGAATATGTGCCTTCTGAAGTGGAGACTTGGAGTCTTAACCACACCATGGAAGACCCTGTCATATACATGCATATGTGATATACACATGGGAGGAAATACAGGAAAATAGTAATAGTAGTTATCATGATCATGGAAATATGAGTGACTTTATTTTCCTCTTTGTTTATCTATATGTCCTGCATTTTCTGCAATGGATTTGTACTAATTAAGCAGTATTTAAAAATCAAGTTAAAAACAAAAAGGTTGGGCCTTATCTGCTTTCTTTGCACAGAGGCTCTGAGGCCCAGACTCTGAAGGATGGAGGCTCAGAGTTAAATGGGTCAAATTACCAGACTCCATATTTCGTGGGAAAGAAAGTGAGGCTGGAAGCTGGAGAATCCCCCCTGCAAGCCCCTTCCCCACTGGCCTGCCAGCCCTCCACACCAGCTGGGCAACAGTGTGGGTACCCCCTGAGCTGGTACAACAGGGCCTGCAGGTCAGTATGGTGTTGCAGGTGTTCACTTACAGCAGGGTCGACTGGAGGCTGGCTGCGCCCTTGTGTAAGGGCAGACCAGGGGCCTGATGATGAGAGGGTATCAGGTAGTGTGGCCATGTCAGGGACAGGGAAAGGGGGAGATGAGTCAAGAGACAGCAGAGTGGGCTGGGACCTCGGTAACCACTGCTGGCAAGTACCCAGCGCCTTCCGCAGGCCGGCTCCTGCGCTAGATGCTTACACGGATCACAATTGGCTGGCAAGCTCAGGGCAGTCATTTTAAATGTGGGGACGCTGGGGCGCGTGGGAGTGAAGGGATTTCTGATACACAGCAGCCATCAGTGACTTAGCCAGGATTCCCCCCCAGCTCAGCCTGACTCCAGGTGTGCTGGAAGATTAGTCTGACTAGATGCGGAGGGTCCCTCCAGGGTTAAGCACATGCTGGGAGTCAGGAAGTAGCTCTGGAGCTGCTTCCATGATGGAGATGTTCAGAGGCCTCAGCTTCAGCCAGGGGAGGTGGGGAGGAGGGAGGGGGTGGCGGGGGGAGCCGAAGTGGCCACAGAGGTCTGTCCTGCACAGTGCTTGCCTCTGACAGCAGGTGGGCCTGAAGGCCTGGGGCCAGATGTTGGGGTGAAACCTAAAGGCTGGGGCCATGGGAGGGATGGGGGCAGAGAGTGGGTGAGGAACAGGGTGTGTCCTGCACATCCGCCAGCTGCAGGATCATTCAGGGCCCAAAGGAGGCAGGATAATGCTGGGCTAACATGGGAGCAAACTCAATTCTGCTCTGTAGATCCATTTCCTGTTTGGTATTGGTTACAGCAATTATATCTGCCCTAATTAACACTCAGAATGAAAGCACCAATGACCCGAACAGAGCTTCGGAATGGATTGAATCACACATTTATTTAAGATTTATTGAGCATCTAATTTGTGTTCAGTCTAAGGTTATGAAAATGACTAGTTTTTAGTTCTCAAGGACCTTACACTCTGGCAGAAGAGACAAGCAAATAGCAAATACTAACTGATACTGGCAGAGCTGCTGAGTCTTGAGGGAACATGAGAGACTAGGAGGGTTCTCTGGAGAACAGGGTTTCTCAGGACCTCTTCCTGCAGTCCTTGATGTATGAGCAGGAAATGGCCAGCAGAGAAGCATTCTAGATTGAGGGGCCAGCAGAACAAAGTCAGAGGCATTTGGAGAAATGCATATAATTTATAGTGACTTGAAATAATGCACTCAAAGAGTACACAAAGGAAATCAGGCTGTTGTAAATAGCATTTGGGCTAAAGAGGAAATCTGAGTTGGGTTACAACCCCCCTTTATAAATATACAGCCATGAGTGTACCAAATATAAAAAGTACGGATAATAGCAAAAGCGCTGTGGCGGATTCATGTTGATGTATGGCAAAACCAATACAATATTGTAAAGTAATTAGCCTCCAATTAAAATAAATAAATTTATATTTAAAAAATAGCTAAAGCAAAACTCAAAGGAACTCTTAATTCACTTACAAAAAAAATAAATGAAAAATCAATGAGCAACGCATTCCTCTAAAGGTATTTTAAAAAAACCCAACACACAGAATATAAAGTAAACCTAAGAATAAAGGAATCAATAATGATAAAAGTAGAAACAAATTGTACAGAAAATACGCAAATATGGCTTCACCTATGGCTGATTCATGTTGATGTATGACAGAAAACCACAAAATTCTGTAAAGCAATTATCCTTCAATTAAACATTAAAAAAAAAATAGCAAACTTGAGGGATTTCCCTGGTGGTCCAGTGGCTAAGACTCCGTGCTGCCAATGCAGGGGGCCCAGGTCTGATCTCTGTTTAGGGAACTAGATCCCACATGCCACAACTGAAAATTGAAAATCCCACAACTGGGACTTCTCTGGTGGTCCGGTGGGTAAGAGTTCACCTGCCAGTGCAGGAGACGTGGGTTCAATCCCTGGTCCGGGAGGATCCCTCATGTTGTGGGGCAGCTGAGCCTGTGAGCAGCAACTGCTGAGCCTGCGCCCTAGACTCCCTGAGCAACAGCTACTGAGCCCACGCGCTGCAACTGCTGAAGCCTGAGCGTTCCAGAGCCCGTGCTCTGCAGCGAGAAGCCCATAGCGCTGCAACTAGAGAGTGGCCCCTGCTTGCCACAGCTGGAGAAAACTCTCTCCCAGCAATGAAGAGCCCATGGACTGTAGCCCACCAGGCTCCTCCGTCCAGGGAGTCTCCAGGCAAGAATACCACAGTGGTTTGCCATTCCCTTCTCCAGGAGATCTTCTTGACCCAGGGATGGAACCCAGGTCTCCTGCTTTGCAGGAAGATTCTTTACCATCTGAGCCACCATGGAAGCCCAATGAAGACCCAGCACAGTCAAAACTAAACAAATAAAAAATATTTGTAAAGAAAATCCCACAACTAAGACCAGGTACAGCCAAATGAATAAATAAATATTTAAAAATTATATCTATAAAAACAAAACAAAAAAGTAAACTTGATTAAAAAGGTGAATTTCATTGCATGTATTTTATATCAACATGAAAAAAAAAGAAGAGTAACAGATGAAGTAGAAGAGTCAGGGGTCCCAATTACAGATGGAAAGAGACAGGGGCCCCTGGAGAGAGCTGCCTCACCCTCAAGCCTCCCTGGGCAGTGGCCTCTCCCTTGTAGGAACCGTGACCCTGGAAGTCCTTGTTCCAGCTCCCTCGTGGCACCTGGAACAGGAAGAGGGAGCTGGTGGACACTTGCTACCTACCTGATCTCAGATAAGTGATTCATTCACAATTTCAGTCTCTGAGCCTGTAAAAAGTCCTGAGCCTTGGCCCTGGTCAGGTGGGTGGCCTGCTCCTGGGCAGTGCCCTGGACATGTGTGCTCTTAGGGGTGGGGGCAAACATGGTTTCTTGCCACCTACACCCGGTTCCCCTTCATTCTTACTCAAAGAGCCTCCATTTGTGGCAACACACCCAGTACTGGGGGTTGGACCTGCCTGGCCTCACCCCCATCCTCTTCTGGAGACAACAGGAGGGAGGCAGCTAGGCAACATGTGGAAGCGGAAGCCCCGCTCCTCTTGCATTTGGAGCATCACTGGATCTGTTGGTACCCCAGACAGCCATGAGGGGGAGGACAAGACAACCCGCGGGGCTGACCCAGAGTCTGACATCAGGCTGTCATTGTATGGGGGTGGGAGCCACCTCTGGACTATTTTTTATGTGAGATTATGAGCCTATCAATGAATTCAGCGTTAGTTGGGTGTCTGGTACAGCCTAATGGACCATAGTTGCCTCATGAGGACTAACAAGTTATTCTGCTTTTCTTCATGTGAGCAAGCCCGAAGAGGGGGAAGCAAGGGACAGTGGGGCACATGTTGGTAATCACCCTCAACAGAGTGGCTCAGGAAAGACCACAGGAGGTGAGGCAGGAACTGGACTTCACTCCTTTCAAGGTTATGGAAACCCAGCTGGAAAATGTTTAACAATTGGCTCTCCAGGGGGAAAGACCTGAGTGAAGGAAGTGAGCAGAGACAGGCTGCAGCCACTGCCCCCAGCCTCCGGAGGACCTGGTCCTCTGACATAGCTGGGCCACCTCGCAGAGGCTGTGGTTCTGGCAGGGACTGTGTGACCACAGAACGAGGGGCTCTGCCACACGTCCTCCTATCACTCTGGCCCTACCACCTGCAGATGGAGTTGGGCCTCTGTCCCACCCTCTGACTTTCACCAGGTCTAACGATGCCACTGGTCGAGCTAGGTCTGCTGCTGCTTCCCACATGGATTCCCTGTGTGGTTGAACTATACTCATGAGCTTTACAGTCACTTTGAAAACATCTTAGAGAGCTAATTTACAGCAGCAAGAGCCTACATTCCTTGTTTTAAATAAAAGGCAAATGATGCCCATCCAAAAACTCCATCCAATTATCCAGATATCACTAAAACTCTCTTCATATATAGCAACCCACCAGTGACTTTTGCATAATATGAAACATTCAAAACACCAATTACCTAATTATTTAACTCTTAAAGAGCTCAGTGGTGGCTGTAATTGTATGGAGTACACAGCAATCCTGTTCATGTCACAACCTATCACGTTGTAGATGTTGGAGGCTGCCATGATCCCCTTGTACAGGCACTGTACCTGCCCCTACCTGCTCCAGCTGGCTGCCAATAGCTCACAGCTGGGCCCTTCTCCTAAGACTCACCTTGCAATTTACTAAGTCATCCTGCCCAGAAATACCTGGGAGATTATGTGCCCCCAGGGTTGGTGGAGAAAATATAGTATGTCATGCAATATTTGGGACATATATTAAAATTTTATTTGCTGTTTATCTGAAATTCAAATATAACTGGGCGTTTTTTTTTATTTGCTAAATTTTTATTTGCTGAATCTGGCAGTCCCTACCCTCCTACCAGGGCCTCCAACCAATGACTGCCCAGTATAGAAGGGCAAAGGCTACCTGGCCTCAGGAGAGCCGACTCACACATGAGGCCATTCATGACCCAGAGCTCCCCATGGGATTAGACTGTGGCTTGACTTCTACTAAATGTGAATCTGCCTCCATCCTTGTCTTACCACTTCCCTCATACACCCGGCCTAACCCTGTGAATTCTCCTGCTCTCCATCACAGTATAGTTCCAAAAGACCTAAACCATCTGGTCTACACAGACTAGAACATTATATCAGCTCACCACATTGATGACAGTTGGACATCATGCTAGTTGGATATCATGCTAGTTGGATACAAGAGGCGAGTATCATGGATGTCTCGTGGTGAGACACATCTCAAAAAGCCTCAGGGGCTGCCACCTCCATGAAATTTGCAGCGGCCCAGTGGTCTGGGACATGCCAGGGACAACTGCTTTAAAGTGAGTAACTAATGATCGTGCCTTGTTTCTCTTAAGAAAGGTGTGTAGTGCTTGATAAGCCTCTTCAGATTTTGGAAGCAGCATATTCTTGCACTTGGCGATACTGTTCCAACCTATTTATTGGATGAAACAGAAGGCTGATAGGTTAAGTGGAGCCAGAGAAAGAAAGCGCTCTGGAGCCAGTTGGCCACAGTCAGCCCTGACTCTTAGGCCATGTGACCTGGCAGCTGTGATACTTGAGGTGTTACACTGTGGGGAGTGTGATAAATCCCAAAAGGAGTGTCACCGACTGGACCCCAGGCTCTGGACCAAGGGCCCACCACCTGCAGCAGGTGAACCAAATACCAAATACCACTTGAAAGGCAGCTCCTGGTCTGTCGCTGGGCCCCAATAGAGACAGAACATCTAACCACGGGGCACTGAGTGACTGATCATATGGCCAGAACTGCCCATCCTGAGCTGGGTGACGTCAGAGCTGCTAAGTCATCAGATCGGGCACTTGCCACAGCCATCCATCATAAGACAGAAGGAGGGCGTCTGCAATCAGGCTCAAGCAGGGGCAGGAGGCTCAGACCCACCTCCTGTCACTACCACACTTGCACGAATGCCCCCGTGCCCCCCTCAGCTCACACAGATGCCCTTCCCTCTGTCTGGCTGCTGGAGGGGTCAAAACCCACCCACTTGGTCCACAGACAGGTCAGCTTGGCCCATTGGTGCAAGCTGGAGACGGGCATTTGCCAGGCAGAAGTCCCACTCAAGGGTGGCCGTGGAAGGCAGAAATGGAGAGAAAGACTCTTAAGAGTCAGCGTTTGGGGCAGGCACCCAGTGATTCCCCTTGTGAAGAGAGAGAAACGGCCCACAGGTCAAGGCACCCACAGACCATGGACAGGCGGGAACAGCTTAGCTGGAAGGAGCGAGATTAGAGGACTGGGGACAGGAATGGGGCGGGGAGGAGGACTATAGAGAAATCCAGGTGCTCGAGAACAAGTCGGCGGAGTTCCAGCCTATGAGAAACGACCTGCTAGAGAACAGGCACTGAACAAGCACGCGGAGGGCTGGCTAGTAGCTTCACGTTGGTAGCTTCTCGGCGTTAACACGATGCCCTCACAAACCATTAACCATGGCGGCGGATGTGGAAGCTGTGTCTACGCCCCAAAGCATAGGCTCCATCTTGCCAAGGCTAGCGTAGCTTTTGCTGTTGTCAAATGTATGACCTGCCAGTGTCAGAGACCAACCTTAAACCTCTGGGGTGATACTGTTCCTCCAGGCCACCAACCGGCCACAACCTGGTCCAAGTTGATCACACAGGACCGCTCCACTCTAGAAGGGGCAACCATCTGCTCTTCCAGGCACACGTCTGTGCCTTTCATACTTTCAGTGTCTCAGCCAGTACCACCAACCAAGGAACCTCGAATCTCCTGATCCGAGATCCCCTACAACACGACCGCAGAGGAAGGACCTGCTTCTTGGCAAAGGAGGCTTGGCAGTGAGTGCACAATCAGGACACACTAGTCCTCCCACCTAACAGCTGCCCCACAATAGAGCAGTCAAACAACCTCCTGAAGGCACAGCTGAGCTGTCAGCTTGAAGATGCTCGCCCCCCAGTAGAAGGGACCTGTGTCCTCCAGGGTGCAGTGTCTACTCTAACAGCCACTGGGTGATGCTGTGTCCCTAAAAGGTAAAATACATGGTCTGGGAACCAAGGGCTCTTCATCATTCTTCACGACTGATGTGAGGGGATTTGTTCTTTCTGTACCTGCAGCCTTAGGTTTTGTGGGCCCAGGGGTCCTGGTTCTCAGAGGAGGGATGCTTCCACAAGAGATACAGGAAGAGCCCCACAGAATTTAAAGTTATGACTGCATCCTGGTCAGCCCTGCTCCTGGGGCCAGTAGCCAGGCAGGACACCTACAAGAGCCAAGTCCCAGGAGCCAGGCTGGGTACAGAGAATGCACTAGGTCTAGGGCAGCCAGAGTGTGGCTGCAGATTTCAGGCTGTGAGGCTACAATTTGGGATGTCTTCTGAGGGTCTGGCTCTGCGCTGATGTCATGGGAGGCTCTGTGCAGGGGAAGCCCACCTGGAGTTGCACTGATACGGCTCACTCTGGAAGCAGTAGGGAAAGTGAACTGACTTGCAAGGTGAGGACCTGGAGTGGGACAGCCAGCAGAGGCAGGTGGAGGGGGGAGGACAGGAGAGCAGAAAGCTGCTGGGGGCCGGCTGGCCCCAGGAGAACACACGCAACGATGCACTTTGCAAGACAGACAGGTGGCCTTGGGCCAAAGCTGAGAGAACGCGTGAGTGGCTTGATAAGGGGAGCTGGGCTGCCTGGAGGCCACACTGCAGTAAGGACAGGCTTGGACGAGGGCCCGAGGGCATGCCCAGCACAGGACCCTTATCCTGTGTGCCCACACCAGCTCTCTGACTCCAGAAGGCAGCTGACTCTAGTGCCTCAGGGAGCCAGCGCCGTGGAAAATCCAGTGGGTGCGCTGCCCTAGCAGAGCCCCGAGTCCTTCCTGGGAATCATGTGTAGCAGAACTCACGAAGAGTTCTCCTTTCACTCTGATTGCTACACTGTAAGGCTGGGAGCCTGGAGTTTCTATGGCCGCATCCCCTCCCAGTGGAGAACACACATGGTCCGGAGGGGAAAGTGACACCAGCCTCAGACAGAAGTGGACAGAGGACCCTCGGCCACCGTTGGACCTCAGATCCTGCTCCCCTCCCCTCCCCTCCCCTCCCCTCAGCACAGGGAACTTGGTCCCATCAGCCAGTCCATCCCTTCTTTGCTTCCCCTGCTTCCATTGAATTTGCATTGCTTATGGCCAGAGAGCCTGACAAATCCCTGGACAATCATCTATCAGAGTAGCTGTGAACTGCACTATTCAGGGTGGTAGTCACTGACTACATGTGGCTTTTTGTCACTTGACACATGGCAAGTCCAGATTGGGAGAAGCTGTACGAGGGAAATACACATGGCTTTGGAAGGCAATATAAACCACAGTGTGTAAAATATTTCATTAACAATTTTTATATGGCTTGCTTGTTTCACTGATAATATTCTGGGTTTTTGTTTTGTTCTGTCTTGTGTTTTGTTTTGGTTGTTTTTTTTTTTTAATATTTTGACCATGCTGCACAGCATGGATGCTGCATGATCTTAGTTCCCCAACTACGGATCAAACCTGAGCCCTCAATAGTCCTAACCACTGGACCTCCAAGGGAAGTCCCAATAATATTCTGTTTTTGTGTGTTAGTCTCTCAGTCGTGTCTGACTCTTTGCAACCCCATGGACTGTAGTCCACCAAGCTCCTCTGTCCATGGAATTCTCCAGGCAAGAATACTGGGGTGGGTAGCCATTTCCTTCTCCAAGGGATCTTCCCAACCCAGGGATCAAACCCAGGTATCCTGCGTTGCAGGCAGATTCTTTACCATCTGAACCACCAGGGAAGCCCTTAATATTCTGTTTATAGTGGGTTAAATAAAGCTTTATGAAAATTAATCTACCTATTTCTCTTTACTTTTGTAACATGGCTACTAGAAAACACTGCATTTCCCCCGGACAGTGATGTGTGGAGTTGTGCCTGCATTAGAGAGAAGGCTGACACCTTGAGAGTCACCTTCAGACACAAGCAGAGCACATGGCTGTGCACAAGGGGAAAAGCAGTCAGCTCTTGGCTTGCTGTCCCTTCCTCCTCACAGACTGAAAGTGTCAAGTCCAAGTACCCCTCCCCTAGGAAAGGGATTCTCTCCAGCCCTAGTGATTCTTTCCTGTCACCCAGCATGTCTCCTCCTGGATGTCCTTCCTGCCTCCAAGCCCTCACAGACACATCCTGTCTGGGCTGGCTTCCTCCACAGGTCCCTATGCAGTATCCCTTCTTGCTGGCCTTCCTGGCCAACCCACCTGCAAAGGAATGGAAAGGAAGGCCAGGACTTATACCTCATCCCAAACTCTCTAAGAGGCCCACAAGCCACACTTCCTGGTCTTCAGTCCCTTCCTTCCACTGTTAGTAGACCCCTGGCCCCTCCCCTAGCCTGGCCCCTCCTGCCCTCCAGTGGGCCATGCAGGACACTGCTACCAATTCCCAAATGCAAGGAAAAGGCAGGCTGTGACCTTGCATGGGTATGGGTTTGGGAAGCCTCCTCCTTTGCCGTCCTCAGGGTTGCCCATGAGGGGAAATTGCTCTGTGTGGTCTATTATATTTTGACTAAAAGTGTCAGAATTTGATTAAAACTCTGTGTGTGTGTGTGTGTGTGTGTGTGTGTGTGTGTGTGTTGGGATGGGGGAGGTGATGTACAGCTGAAAAGAAAAAGTCCTCGAAGCCAGTGAGCCGAAGTGTAAGGCAGGCAGGCAGGGCTGTGCTCATCACTGAGGTGGGGGTGGGGCAGCGTGGGAGGCAGAGCCACAGCCCCCAAGACTTTCTAGTCCTTGGAATCTGTGAAATGCGACCTTACATGGCAAAAGGGAGGTGACAGATGTTTAAGAACCCTGAGATGGGGAAATGGTCCTGGATTGTTTCATGGGCCCAATAGCATCCTAAGCATCCTTATAAGTGGGAGGCAGGAATGTCAGAGAAGATGTAATGACAGGCGCAGGGGATGGAGGGAGCAGCTGCCAGCTTTGAAGATGGAAGAAGGGGCCATGAGCCAAGGAATGCACATGGACTCAGAAGCCAGAAAGGCCAAGAACGTGGACTCTCCTCTAGAACCTGTAGAGGAACTGGCTCTGCTGACACATTGTTTTTAGTCCAGAAGACCCATTTCAGACTTCTGACCTCCAGAACCGTCAGTTGATAAATTTGCTTTGTTTTAAGCCACTATTTGTGATCATTTCTTACAGAAGCTATAAGAAACCCATGCAGAGAGGAACCAGCATTTATATTTTTATCTCAACTGTGTGAATATGTGCTCAGTCATGTATGACTTTTTGCAACCCCATGGACTGTAGCCTGTCAGGCTCCTCTGTCCATGGGACTCTCCAGGCAAGAATAGTAGAGTGGGCTGCCATTTTCCACCGCAGGGGCTCTTCCTGAGCCGGTGACTGAAACCACATCTCTTCCGTCTCCTGCATTGGCAGGCAGATTCTTTACCACTGCGCCACCTGGGAAGCCCTTTTAGCAACTACTAAATGCATAAAAGTGTCCACATTAATAAATATAAATCTGAGCAATTGTGCTTCCCAGACATGCTATGAGGGATGGGCAGTGTTGTGGGGTGGGAAGGGATCACCCTACCACATGTGTCCCTGGCTGGTGCCGCCTTTATGAGGACTGCCAAGCCTCATAGCCCCCGAAGGAGGACTGTACACAGCAGCAGGCGGTCACTGGCCCAGAGCATGGCAGAGAACCTGTGAGGCCTGGCGTCCAGGCTGAATGGGTCCAGGCTTTCTTGGAAGTCCAGAGGTCTGGCTATATCTCGGCTCCAGAGGTGCCCACCTGTGTGACCTCGGGCACGACCTCTGACGGGTTCCGACTCATCACAAGCAAATACAGGCATAGAGGCGCACCCCATCCATGGAGCAGTTTGAGCATAAACTGGCTGGACTACAAAGGAGCAGACACGGCCACCAGCACCTGCTGGACCAAGGCACCGCGTGTGGGCATGTGGACCCCGCTGGACCCAGGGGCTCAGAGAGAGGGTGCCGGCCACTCTCTCGTGTCCCCCCCAACACATCCTTCCTTGCCTGCGGTCTCGTGGTGACTTACGAGCGTTTGCTTGCACCATGGGATGAGAGGTGGGCCTGTGACAGACCTGGTCAAGCGAGTTGCAGGCAGGTGCCCTCTCCCAGGTGCAGAGGTGGTGAATGCACACCCACAGAGGGAGCTGGGCGACGCAGGGGAGGGGCTGGCACCCCGCTCTGCCACACTGCTCCTGCTCCACAAGCTCCTCCTGGGCAGACTCAGGCTCAGCCATTGGAAACCCTGAGTCCTGCCTGATGGCATTTTTTTCACACTACGATTTTAATTTCTAAGTGATTTGCTTATATCAGTGATTATGTGGTTGTATGTGTGTGTGAATAGGGAAACATCCACTATTTCTTTGTAATGGACTGAAATCACCACACAGTAGTGGGCCCCTTGTGGGCTCTTTGAAAAGACATCTATCACCATTCTCATTGACTTTTGCTTTACAAATGTATGCATTGGCTTTCTTCATAGTATGTTCACGGGACATCCTCCTGCAGGTGAGCCTGAGGGGGTTACACGGGCCAGGGCCAGGGGAAGAAAGCAGGTGCTCTCCCCCAGCACACCAGCCTTGATGTTTCTCCCTGTGTGCATGGCCCACAGCCCCATCAGCTGAGACAATGCTGCCCTGGAACCTCTGGAAGAAGGGGGACCTTGGCCAGATCCAGGACCCATGCAGGTCGTATACATATATATTTGATGTATATGACACAGATTTCATGTGAGCCTGTGGATGGGAAAATGATGTCCCAGGACATAGAGTGAGGATACTGTATCTTCTGGAAGAGGGTGTGTCACAGTGCGGCATCACCTTCCTCCTGCCTGTCTACTTATGGGACTTCTCTGCCTTCTACTCACAGTGGGAAGCTGTTCTGGAAAGGTCAGCTCTTGGTTACCTAGCATGAGGGGCTCCTCTACTCATCCCTTTGAGAGGAACACACTTAGGGGCTCAAACCCCCACAGCAGCCCTGGCAGGCCATAGTACCAGAGGGGAAATTGAGGTCTGGAGGGATTTCAAAATCACCAAGTCCACCCTGCTAGGGAAGGGAAGAGCGGGTTTGAATCCACAGCCCTACCAGGCACAGGCTGGGAGCAGAGGGTGGTCCTTGGAGGTGGAGCCAGCCTCCTTCCCTGCTGGGGGCCCAGACTGGTTCTTCTCTTCTGGGAGTGCTAACCAAAGGAGTTCTTTATTTCCTCCCACCCCTCACCTCCCCTGGGGATGAAGGATGGATCTGCTGGGTCTTCATGGGCAGGAAGCACATTCACCCAGGCCTGTTCCCATTCTCCTGTGGGGGGTCAGCAGAGCTCCCCCCGGGCAGGATGGCCAGCAGAGTGGGCCTCCACAGGCCCTGCATGAAGGACCGGGGCCTGTGAGAAGCTAGCTCACCACTCCCCAGCATCTATGTGGTTTGCCCAGGGCTTAGAGGTCTGCCAAGCTGTGCTAGGCACAGTCAACTGGATGATCAGCAGGTGTCTACAGGCATTCATTGGACATAAGGCTGTGGTCCTGACTGCACATCCCCAGGCAGGCTCTGCTAGGCCCCTTGCAGGGGTGGGAGCCAAAAAGGCAATGTAGTCAGTGTCCACGCTGGAGCAGTGAGCAGCGCCTTTCTTCACAGAGTAGGGTGGGTGTGGGAATGCTACTCCAGACAGCATAACTTCAAAAGCTCCTGGTTCCCCCAGTCTCCATCAGATCACCCTCTGGCCAAACCTCACAGAAGTTTCCACACCCAGCCCATGCGGCACACACTGCTATTAACCCATTTTACAGACCAGGCAGGTGAGGCCCAGAGCCACCCAGATCTCACCAGGCCTCGAGGAAGCTAACTCCAGAGCCCGGGCAGGCTCTGCCCTCACCAGCAGCCGCCTTTGGGCTCATGAAGTCACTGCCTAAGAACAAATGCTTTCACTGAACCCAGGTCTCCATCACTTACCCCTGTGACTTCAGCAACTCACAGGGCTTCTCTGCCTGCAGAGCCTTCTTTCTGTGACATTAGGGGCAGGACAGCCTCTGAGCACCATCCCCCAGAACAGCCAGTGATTGAGCATCGGGCAGACCTGGCTGGTGGGGACCTTGACCAAGAACCTGTCACCGGGGCCCTTCCCCTCTGCAAGACTCTGGCTTGGGCCAAGCAATGGGTGGTGGTTGAGGGGGTGGTCTTGGAGCACTCCTCCCTGCCCCTGCCCCGGCCTGGGCAGGTGTTTGTTAGCCGGAGCAGAGCAGAGGTGGACTAAGATGCATGAGGAGCATGGGAAGGGACTGGGGATCAAGAGTAAGGCAGGATGACTGCAGGGGGGCCTGAGGAATTGGGGTTCAGGGGGTGCTAGCTGCCCACCTGGAAAGGTGGGCTCTTGGGTATGGCCGGCCCCCCAACCTGGCCCCTCATCCCCCTTACCCCACAGGATCACTCTTGGTCCAGGAACACCCTCCAACCTTCGTGGCCTCTGGAGCCCCACTCCTTCCAATGCCTCTTCCCAGTTACCTCCCTGCAGCCTAGCTTATGGCTGGTGCAGTTCCCACTGGTTCCAGCTGCTGATGGGACCCCCAGCATCCAGCTCAAGGAGCTCCCAGCATCCAGCTCAAGGAGCCTGGATGGGTGGGAAGATTCAGAGCTGGAGCACCCTGGCCCACCCCAGCCCTCAGGAGGACAGCCAGGACCTCTGGCATCGATGGCTGGAGGAGGATGAGCCAGACTGGCCTTTTCAGGGGTCAGGGAGAGGCCTGGACCAGAAGCTCAACTCTCTTGGAAAGAAGAGTCCAAGACCAAAGAGAAGACATGTGAACACTTGTCCAAAAAGCAAAAAAAAGACATCCTCCCCCACAAAAAGAGTCATCATCTGAGTCAGGGAGAAGTGGTCCATTTTCTGGGGTAGAAGGTACATCTCTTTCCAGATCAAAACCCCGCTTTTTATGAAACGTGCCAGATGGGTTTAAACCTCACTGAGAAAAGGGGAGGCTAGAGCTAGTGCTGTAGCTATATTTGAAACGTGAGTGGCTGCAGCGAGGGATTCCTTGAGCAGAAGCAAACAAACAGAAATGGATCCTCACCAGGCACGTGTACTTACTGCAACTTAGTCCCATAAAACAGGCTTCTCCAAATAGCTCGATGGCCTGTACACAGACTGGTCGCCAGGAAACGGCCGCTCTTTCAGAAATAAAGGGATAGAATGCATGGCACAAGAGAGGCAGTGGCAGCGGTCAGAGCACCAGGGGCCTTGGCTGATGCCAAGCAGCTTCCCCAGAGGCCCTCAGAGGCTGAGGAGAGAAGGGGCCTGGGACAGGAGGGGGTGGCCCAGGGACACCCCAGGCCTGAGTGCAGCAGGGGTGCAGAGGAGGGTCCAAGGGGATTCCAGTCTGGGAGGGACCTGGGCAGGGGCAGACCCAGACCTGAGGGGACGATGTGGAAAGGAGGGGGGTTGGGGAGGAAAGGGGAACCTCTTTTCACAGTGTGTCCAGCCAGAGAAAGAGAGAGAGACAAAGAGACAAGAGAGACATAGAGACAGCGAGAGAATCACAGAGATAAAGAGACAGAGAGACAGGAGAAGGAGAGAGACAGAAAAACAGAGAGAAAGAGAGACAGAGGAAGAGACAGACAGACACACACGCACGCACACAGAACTATATTCTCCTTAGGATTGGTGTCTACCTGAGAAGGGAAGGGAGATGAAGGTGGAGGGGAGGGGCCGGGCTGCCCCTCTGTCACAGGATTAGGGGTGGGTTCCAGATCCTTCCCTGGAGGGCCTCCCTTCATCACAAGTCTCATCTCTCTTGCTGCAGGGTGGTTTCAGGGCAGCTCTGCAGAAACCATGGGAGGAGGTCAAGAGCACTCTGCGCCTTTCTCTCTCTTCCCCTCTCTCAGCCCGTCTGCCCTTCGGTCCCGCTCTTGCAGGAGCAGGCATGGGCCTCGCCGGGTCCATACTGCCTCTCACTGCTGGGTCCCCTTGGCCTGCTCCCGACCCTAGAAACCCCAGATGACAACGCCTCTCTGGAGCAGGGAGATGTTCGGAATTCTAATTCTGTTTCTGAGGCGCCTGGACCCTGGGGCCTGGGATGCAGGCGGCTTGCTCAGCTCTCCTGGAGCAGTCTCTGCTTCATAGTCTGCCAGCCCAGCCCCGCTGTGGGACCGCAGGGACAGCGTGTCACATGCTCAGAGCCAGCAGCTCCTGCTTGAGAGGGGCCCACGGCAGGCAGGCATGGCCCCAGCCCCCACTGCTGAATCCACATCTTACTGGGTCACAAGAGCCCGGTCGTCCCATGCTCAGGGTCTTATCACCACTCTGTTCAGTGGAGCCATCTGCTCCTCCCCACTCTGGCCCCTCTGCCAACACATCTGCTTGGGGGCCACCTGGAGCTTTATGTCCTCCTGAGCATCTGGCAGTAGTAGGGCCTCCGACCAGCTCAGGGGGCAGGGGCCCCACATAGGCTGGGACAGGTCCTGTGGGGAAACTGGGAGAGCGTGCCTGCCGAGTGACGCACCCTCACCCCATCTCCGAGCCTCTGCTTCAGCAGCAAAGTGCTCAGGGCAGCTGTGGAGGCTGAACGAAGAGAGGTCCGCCCCCTCCCCGGCTCTACCCTCATCCCCTGATTCAGTGCTGTAGACTGAATCGTGTTCCCCCAAACCCATATGCCAAAGCCCTAACCCCCAGTGTATAGTATCAGGGTGTGGGCCCTTTGGGGAATGATCAGAGTTAGGTGAGGTCATGAGTGGAGCCCCCACAAGAGGAAGAATCCAGCATGCTCTCTCTTACTTCTGCATCCCCCGCCACTGTGTGAAGACCCAGCAATAAAAAAGCTGTCTGCAAACCAAGAAGTGAGCCCTCCCCAGAAGCTGACCATGCTGGCACCCTGATCTCAGACTTCCAGTCTTCAGAACTGTGAGGAAGCATGTCTGTTGATTAAGTCACCTGGTCCACGGTATTTTGTTTTAGCAACTGGGCAGACTAAAACACCTGGAGGGTCACCTCCCCAGCTTTCCTCCTGAAAAGTGCTCCCCAAATCCACCACACACAGCTAACTATACGGGCTATGGTGCCCCCATCCCTCCTACCCACTAGCAGAGGGGCGCAGATGAGAGAGGGTAAAGAATAAACCAGAAACTTCCAAGCGGGCTCCAAGAGCCCAATCTGAGGCCACTGAGAAGTGGTGGCCATCAAGAGATAGAACTCTATAGCAACTAAATGTCCACTGACAGATGACCAGCTAAAGAAGATGTGGCGTGTGTGTGCTCACTCACTCAGTCGTGTCCGACTCTTTGCTACCCAGTGGACGGTAGCCCACCAGGCTCCTCTGTCCATGGGCTTATCCTGGCAAGAATACTGGAGTGGGTTGCCATTTCCTGCTCCAGGGGATCTTCCTGACCCAGGGATCAAATCAGAGTCTCTTGCGGCTTCTGCATTTGCAGGCAGGTTCTTTATCACTGGACCACCTGGGAAGCCCTAAAGATGTGGTACACATCCACAATGGGATGCTGCTGCTGCTGCTGCTGCCAAGTCGCTTCAGTCGTGTCTGACTCTGTGCGACCCCATAGACGGCAGCCCACTACTCAGCCATAAAAAAGATTAATGACACTTTGTAGCAACAAGGATAGACCTAGAGATTATCACACTAAGTGAAGTAAATCAAAGACAAATATCATATGATATCACTTATATGTGGAATCTAAAAAAAATAATACAAATGAACTAACTTACAAAACAGAAATAGACTCACTGGCATAGAAAACAAACATGGTTACCAAAGAGGAAAAGAGAGGGAGGGAGGGAGGGGTAAATTAGGAACTGGGGATTAACAGATACACACTACTATATAAAAAATGAATAAAAACAAGGATCTACTGTATAGCATCAGAATCTATATTTAATATCTTATAATAACCTATAATGGAAAAGAACATGAAAAAGTAAATATATATATTTAGTCCAAGGAATTCTCCAGGCCAGAATACTGGACTGGGTAGCCTTTCCCTTCTCCAGGGGATCCTCCCAACCCAGGGATTGAACCCAGGTCTCCCACATCGCAGGTGGATTCTGTACCAGCTGAGTCACAAAGGAAGCCTATATATATATATATATATATATATATATATATATATGTGAATCACTTTGTTATATATCTGAACTAATACAAATCAAAAAATTCTTTTAAAAAAAAGAAAAAGATATTTTTAACCTATCTACAGATGATGAAACTATGGTGAAAAAGATAGAGCTCCATGCCAAGGGAATGACTCGGGATGTTGAGGTTCCACAGCCACAGGCTGGAGGTGAGGGGAAGCAGCCTCATAGGAGCAGGCCTGCTCCCAAGGAGCTCTAGAAGAACCATGTATGAAGCTGCTGAAAATGGTACTGAGGCCACACACTCCTACAAATTATAGAGGAAGACCCCAGGTGATCTGAGATGTCAGCATAGGCAAGAGGCACCAGGGAAACAGAAAGAGCAAAATCAGCCACACTTGAGGTCCCTCCAATGCGACCAGAATGCTCTTGTTCTGGGAGCCTGCAGTGGATACAGCCCCAGCCGACCTGCTGGGGACAATTTTGAAATTGCTTGCTGCTCCAGGCCAAATGGCTTGTGCTGGGAATAGCATTTCCCAGGGGTGCAGGGCTGGACCTGGGCAGGCCTGGCAGCAAAACCTCAGACCCTTAGGAAGGCTCTGAAACCAAGCTGAAGCTTCCCGGCTCCCAGACAAGAGGTGGGCCCTCTGGGCAGCCGGGACAGACAGGAGGGGTGTGCACATCGCCAACAGCCCCCGCCTCCCTCATCTGGCCCTGGCAGCCTGCTGACTGGCACTGTAAGGGCAGCCAGCACAGGCCTGAGACAAGTGAACAAATCAGCAGTACTTGGGCCCTCTTTCTTCGGAAATTCAGCATTTTGCTCATCAGAATTTTTTGCACTGATTTTTGATTCTTTACAATTTGCATTAAAATATTTGTCTTGATGATTGATGTTTCTTGTGCCCCCTTAAAGCATGGGCCAGAGGAGGGGCCTCCCTCTCCTCTTGGCCCTGACAAGGCTGTCAGTGACTCACATCCCCCCATCGCTCTGGAGCGAACCAGCACCCCAACGCATGTGGGGTTTACCATGGGGAGCATTGTGTCCCTGAGACAAATAAGAAAGGGGCATGGGCCTGCCCCTGTCTGATGTGGTGGACCCCCCAGAGCAGGCCACATGCCCCACCTCTCACTGCCACCATGCCAACTCTCTGCTCGTGCTGAAGACCCCATCTCCCTTCTCTCCAGCTGGCCCCCCTGGCCCCTCCGCATAGGATTTCTCATCCAAACTCCAGCCAGAGCCCAGTGACCAGCAGATGCAGGCTTCCCACTGCCTGCAGCTTGTGGGCGCCCTGACCCGGGCTGGTTGTTTTTCTCCTAACATCATTAGCTCTGCCAGGAGCAGAACCAGTCCAGTGTTTATGCTGACCTCGTCATTTCACAGAAGAAGGAAAAGAAAAGACATGTGAGGGGGAAACCATGCCAAAGGCACTGGATCCGGGCCCTCTCCCCCATTTCCCCCGCCCCGCCTGGCTGAGGGGAGCAGGCAGGCGCTCCCCTCCGCACTGTCGCCAGTTCTGGATCCTTTCCTCACTGCTTGGGCACAGAGCTGGCTCACAGGATGTCTGGATTTTTCTTTGTTTTGGAAAAAGTAACTGCTCTCCACTTCTTACCAGGAGCAACGGTTCTTAGGCTTAAGTGATTCTTGTGGGGAGGTACGGACATCTGCGAGCTCTCACGATGTCTGTTGAGTCTTGCCTCGTGGCTAGGTAGTTGGCTCTGCCACTAAGACCCCACATTCCCCCACCCCCCCTCCCCAGCTGGGGTTTTAAATTCCCCAGACCCTCTACCCAACAGGGTTCACTTTCCAGGCCTCCTGGCAGCAGTGACTCCCAGGTCACAGGGCTGGACTCTAGAGTAGCAGGAAGAGGACTCAGCGTGCCCAACCCAGTCAATGCCCCACAATTCACTCCCAGCAGATTGTCCCTAAAGCGCCTGCGCATACACTCAGCTACGGAGGCACAAACACTTGGTCAAGTTAAACAAACCACTGAATGCGAGAAGATGGAAGAAACTCTTCTAGAAAACTGAATGTGGCAGAGAGCTACCTTTTCCTTCTTGGCGATCTCCATCCTGGCTCTGTCATCCAGCATTTGTACCGCAGCCAGCCCAGGGGAGCTGGGACCCCTCAGCGTTCCTCAACAGGCTTCCAAGGCAGAAATATCCCCAGCCTTCTCCCAACCAAGGGTCACAGCTGGCCCAGGTATCTGGTTGAGTATGGTCTACCTTCTGGCTGGTTTCCGGCTTGATGTTCAGTCACAGAGTTTCCTCCTTTTCATTGTTCTCCAGCTTTCTCTCCTGGGTCATAGTCGGGATCTTTCCCCACTGAGTCCTTGTCAGGCTAGGTATGGTCGGGGGAGGGCCATTGCTGGGCTCCCAGGGCTGGTCAGCTTTCTCTTCGGGCTGTGCTGAGCTGTGACGGCGTGGTGCTCTCTAAACAGACTCAGCAGAAAAGGTCCTCCTTCCTCCGGTGTCTGGGGGACAGCCTTTGAGTCATGAGGTTGCAGACGACTGTGCGTCTCTCACACACCAACCTGCTTCCCTGAGGCTCAGTCACCGCCCAACACTTCCTGCTCCGACCAGGTGTGGAGTGGGGAATTCTCCTGCCAGGGCATTCTGCGCTCCTGCGAGGGCCCACGCTGCCATGGCAACCAGGAGCAGGCCTCTGTGCTCAGGCCCTCCGGCCTCTGCAGGGCTGACCATCCTGTCATTAGAGCTGCCATGCAGAAAACTGGGGCTGATGGCAAAAGGCCTCCATCTTGACATCACCATAGCGACAGCCAGATCGCCTTATCGCTGTAGACTTGCCACCTGTCCAGTTCCCAGGGGAGACTCAGAGGGTCTTCCAAACTCATGTCCTAAGGGGGAGAGGCCCCCAGGGCCTGGGGACCAGAGGGGAGGGGATGAGTAGCTTAGCCACTGGCATGGCCACACGTGCTCAGACCACTCTCAAGCTTAGTCACTGCCTTCCCTGCCTACCATCTGGAAATCTGAGCTCCACTAGCATCCAGCAGAGGGAGCAAGGAGGAGTGGCCAGGGAGAACTCTCCAGATGGATCCACTGGAACATCTTTAAGCCACTTTTGTACTGATGGTCATCTGGGCAGTTTCAGTTTTTCTCCATTGCAAATCTTGGTCTTTTACCAGAGTCAACACATGCATGTGATTTTTCTGGATGGTTCCTAGAGGCTGAATTGCTAGGTCAGATGCTGGGCACATTTTAGGATTGCTCGCAGAGGACTACATTACCCCCTCAAATGGCTTCACAATTAATCTTTCCAGTCATTGGGAGTTTGGTTCCATGCTGGCCAATCCATGAGTTGATGAATCTTTATAACTTTTACTTATCTGTTATGTTTCAGTATCATTTGAATTGCAAAGTGCTGGACACCTTTTCATATGTTTATAGTTATTTGTATTTCTTTTTCTAAACATGATTTGTTTTTATTACTTAACTATTTTGTTATTAAATTGTCTTCTACTTTTCAGTTTGTATTAACTAGTTTTATATTCCATCCATAGTTACTAATAATCCTTTGTTTGTTAAATATGCTATAATACCTGTCCCCCATTTATTGCTAAGCATATGGCTTGATCACTGATGTCTTTCATCACATAATATTCATTTTTTATGAATTTTATTCTTTGCTTTCTTTTGTGAAGCTCTTGTCTTATTAAGATAAGCATTTTCCACCCAAATTAGAAAAATGTTGTTCCACGTTTCCTTCTAATATTTTCCCAATTTGTTAATGTTCAGCATTTTTTGTCCCTCTAATTAGTGCATAATTTGAGGGTAGGAGTCTAATGAGTTTGAGCAGGCTCCAGGAGTTGGTGATGGACAGGGAAGGCTGATGTGCTGCAGTCCATGGGGTTGCAAAGAGTCAGACGTGACTGAGAGACTGAACTGAACTGAATTGAACTGAGGAGTCTAATACTTGTTGGCTATCCTTTTCCCACTGACTTGTGTTGTTGACTGCACCTCAGTTCTCACAACAGAGAATTGTATTTCTCTGTAGTGAGGGAACGGTTCAGCTCGGTCACCCTGCAGGTGTACACATAGGCTAAGTCTGAAGCACAGCTAACCTAAGCACTTTGTGGTGTTCCAGAAAGTGAAGCTGGACTTGGGAGGAGCCGTGCCGAGGCCACCTCACGAGGCTCTCCTCTCCATCTGCTCAGGAAGCATCCAGTAGGGTTTCCCCTCCTCTCTGATTCTGAGATGTGAGGCTTTCTGCCCCAGCCCCTCAGCATGTAGCTGCCATCTTGACTGGGCTCCCAGCCAGAGATAATGCCTTGGGGTGACTTGAGGAGCAGGCGTCCTGCCTCTTTGGTTGAGTATCATCCTTTCCGGTACTTGGGACAAGGATGGAAAGAAGCACCTTTGTGTGCTCTCCTTTTACTTTCTTTCTTTTTCTTTTTTAAGTTGCCGCCCATGTCAGTGACAAATTGTCTGAATGTAAAAATGACTCTTAGAACTCTGCCTGTCCTGTCTTAGCCCCAGAGTTGTCTATGAACTAGACATCTCTCTGTCCATTCCTGTGGATACCACACTCTTTCAGTCAGCATAACTTTTTAGCTTTCTTTATATCTGTTGGAACAAATATCTCCTTTTTTTTCCCTACAAAAATTTTTTTACCATAAGCCTCTTATCTTTCATATAAACCTTAAAATCTACTCATCCCATTTCACTAAAATAATGCTGCTGATAATTGCACTGGAGAGGCATTGAATTTGTGGATTGGGAGATCCATTTTAGAGAACTGACATCTTTATAACATCAAGTCTTCTCATTCAGAATTTGGTGCATGCCACATTTGCTTAGGTCTTCTTTTATGCCCTTCAGCGTTATTATTTTTCTGTTATAGATAAATAAATTTCTTATTAGATTTATTCCTAAAGAAAGGAAATATATTTAATAGGAGAAGGAGAAATTGTCATTATAACTACTATCGATTAAAATGTTTATGATTGACAAAGTACTTTTGTATTCATTATGTCATTTGATCAGATAATCTTGAGGCAGTAGGAGGGGTGGTATTATTTTCACCACTTTTCCCCCCACCACTTTCAGATAAGTTCACTGAGATTGGGGAAGTTCAAGGATTGGGCTGGAAAGAACTATGATGCTCACCATCCCCCCAAGGACAAGAGACAAGGCAATCCTCTTGCAGAGCCCTGCCCTCCCTGGCCACAGTTGATATGTTACCTAATCCAAGGGCAGCCACACACTGCACACTGGTCAGAGCCTTAAGGGTGGCCCCACAGGAGACATTTACCCAACAGGGACTACTTGAAACAACAGGTTGTAATTTGGAGGTCTCAAAAGGGCAAATCTCTGAGCATTCAAGTCTCCAAAGTGAAGTCCTGCATCCTGAAGTATCTGCGGAGCAGGAGGGGAGGGAGGGGCTCCCTTTGCTTCCCCTCCCCCAATCCAGGTCCGGGTGTTTCAGCCCTTCACTCTGCTAAACCCCCATCACCTGTGCCTCTCATCAATTTAAACCTTTCCGCCTTGGTTAGTATCTCCCATTTTTTGTCCTTCTCCTGCTCTCTTTCTGTCGTTCTAGTGGAATTCATATAAACATACTTATTTCATCTTCTATGTTTAACCAGAAGTTTGTACCTACTGTTTGAGGTTCACTGACATTTTTCATCTGTGCAAATCCCATTGCTTCTCCCAAGCCTTAAACACAAAGCCTTGGACTGTGCCCTGGTTAGATAGCCTATCCTGTGGTCTGCATTGATTGGCTGAGGCCTGGGTTAGGTGCCCAACTGTAGACCAATCTCTGAGGCAGTAGGGAAGGCCTTACGTTGATTGGCTCAGACTTTCTGGCACCCATGTGCTAGCAGGGATGCAGAGCTTCAGCGGGTAGAAAGGCTGGGGAAAGGGAGGGGACAGAAGGGGATAGAAGAGGCTGTGGAGGGGGCTCGCAGTCCCCTCAATAGGTTGTGCTTTTAGATTCTTCATAGTGCCTTTTCCTTTGTGATGTCTCCCATTCTGCTTTCTGCTCTCAGAGGTCCTGGCGACCAGGCTGGTGCAAGGCCCAGACTCCTCTTTTGTGGTGGCTGGCTCTGTCCCTCTTGCTCAGCCTCCACCTGCCTCCCTGCCTTCCTTCCTATTCTGCAGAATTTCTCCCACTTTTTTGTGCAGGTCAGGCCATAGTGCAGGCCACCACATAGTGGTGGTAAAGGTGCCTCAGGTTAAGTGACTTCACTAGTCTGTGTATGACTGTGTATCCAGCGTGGGCTCTGTATCCATCCCTAGATGCAGAGCAGGGGAGCGGTGCCTGGTGTCTCAAATATGGATCCTGGCAAGGCAATTCTGAGGGGGCCTGTCCCTCTATTCAGGGCACTCCCAGCTGGGTCCTGTCTTCCTTGGCTGTGATCACTTCCTGTCCACTGCCTCCCGGTAACCCTTCTCATAGTATACCCCGTCCCCTCCTGATCTGACACCTTCTGTTCCCTTTGGGCTGGTGGCAGCACTGTGTCTGCCTTCCCTGTGGCCTGGAGAACCTGGTGGAAGCACAGGACAGGTGAGTAAGCAGTCACGGGAGTGAGCAGCATCCCTGGAGACTGGGTCTGCTAGTCAACCCTGGTGGATGGCATCAGGTCCGTGCTCCTTAGACTTGGTGAGCTACTCAGAAAAAATTCTCCTCTGCCCTCTTTGGTTCTCCAGCTGAGCCAAAGAATTAAACTGACAGTAACAAGAGAAATTCATACAGGTTTTATTTAAAATTTTAGTTGAATATAGGAGCCTTCACAAGAGAATAAAGACCCCAAGAAGTGATGAGAAAAAAAGCTTTTATACCTTTTTTTTTTTAAGCAATAAATTTGTGAAGAATTGACAAGACAATGGTGTTGGGTAGGGAGAGTAAATTGTGGAGAAGTGACTAAAGAAGATGAGTGTTGGTTCAAAATAATATGTCAAAGCAGCATATTTAAGATGACATGCTCTGAACTCCAGAGAAGGCAAGGGCAACCCACTCCAGTACTCTTGCCTGGAAAATCCCATGGACGGAGGAGCCTGGCAGGCTGCAGTCCATGGGGTCGATAAGTTGGACATGACTGAGCAACTTCACTTTCACTATTCACTTTCATGCATTGGAGAAAGAAATGGCAACCCACTCCAGTGTTCTTGCCTGGAGAATCCCAGAGACAGAGGAGCCTGGTGGGCTGCCATCTAT
The DNA here is from genome assembly GCF_001704415.2 of Capra hircus. NCBI lineage: Eukaryota > Metazoa > Chordata > Mammalia > Artiodactyla > Bovidae > Capra > Capra hircus. The sequence goes on from NC_030811.1 coordinate 43,064,232, forward strand.
GGGGTCGCATAGAGTCGGACACGACTGAAGTGACTTAGCAGCAGCAGCAGCAGCTCTGAACTCCAGAGAAGGCAAGGGCAACCCACTCCAGTACTCTTGCCTGGATAATCCCACGGACGGAGGAGCCTGGCAGGCTGCAGTCCATGGGGTCGCTAAGAGTTGGACACGACTGAGCGACTTCACTTTGACTTTTCACTTTCATGCATTGGAGAAAGAAATGGCAACCCACTCCAGTGTTCTTGCCTGGAGAATCCCAGGGACAGAGGAGCCTAGTGGGCTGCTGTCTATGGGGTTGCACAGAGTCAGACACGACTGACACGACTTAGCAGCAGCAGCAGCAGCTCTGAACTCTTTGGAAGCCTGACTACATTGATGGCCCCTTTCAAGGCCCCTTTCCTGGGTAATCTGTGGCGGCTGGTATTAGGCTTAGAGTGAAAACAGCCCTACTGCCCTAGCCTTGACTGGTCAGACAAGGGGGTATGGGGACTGAGGCCACTGAATGGCTGGATTTCCCCCTGGGCTGGGCCTCCTGGGGTATGCCCCTCAGCCTGCCTTTTTTTTTTTTTTAATATTTACTTGTCTATTTGTTTGGCTGTGTCAGGTCTTAGCTGTGGCACGCGAGATCTTTGTTGAGTCATGCAGACTCTCCAGTTGTGGCACAAACACTCAGTAGTTGAAGTGCATGGCCTTAGTTGCTCCGTAGCCTGTGGGATCTTAGTTCCCCAACCAGAGGTCAAACCCATTTCCCCTGCTTTGCAAGGTGGATTCTTAACCACTGGACCACCAGGGACATCCCTCTGCCAGCTATCATCTGGCTCCCTAGACGCTTCCACTGTCCAGCTAAATTGAGCACCTTCTGTGAGCTGAGCAAAGCCTCAAAGGTGGGTAGCAGTCTGCCTTGCCCAGCAGGGGCTAATTTAGAGACCCTCAGCCATTTGTCATGGACAGCCCTGTTCCGGTTCTGTCTGTAGGGCCCAGCACTGCAGGGGGCCTGTGCCACCCCCGCCTGTGTAGATGCTGCATGTATGACGTCAGCACCCCTGCCCTACAATCTTTCCTAGCCCCATAATTTCAGACTTACAGGACAGCTACAAGAACAGTACAGCAAACTCCTGGATACCCTTCATCCTGACTGTTCTCTTTTTCATCCTGTCTCTTTAACTTTATCATATTTACCTTTAAACATATTATGGGTTTCCCAGGTGGTTCAGCAGTAAAGAATCCACCTCCCAAGCAGGAGACTCAGGTTCAATCCCTGGGCCAGGAAGATGCCCTGGAGAAGGAAATGGCAACCCACTCCTGCTCCCACTCAGTATTCTTGCCTGGAAAATCCCATGGACACAGGAGCCTGGTGGGCTCCAGTCCATGGGGTCGCAAAAGAGTCAGACACAAATCAGTGACTAAACAACAGCAACTTGTATTTCCTAAAAAAAAAAAAAAAAGAATTCACTTACATAACTATAACACCATGATCAAAATCACTAAATTTAAACAGATAAAATACCATTCTGCAATCTATAGCCCTTCTTTAGATTTCAGCCTACTGTCAAATCTCCATTGCCTATAGCCTGCAGGATCCCTATAACCTACCATTATCTCTCCTCCTTTTTTGTCATGAATGATAACAATACTGTTAAACATCTATATGACTAGAGCTTGGAATATAAGTCTTATCATTCCTAGCAATGTGCCTATGGGAAGGACATTTTTCCAGTTTTACAGATGAGAGAAAGACACACACACACTCAGAGGGGTTAATGGCTTGTTCACTTCTGCGGTTTTGTGGTTTGTGGCAGTGCTAGGATTGAATCCAAGTTGAATAACTTCTGGGGTGATGAAGTGGAAGGTAGGTCTTACTTTTCAGTAAGACAGATGAACTTGGGGAACTGGTAACCACATAGACCAAGAGAGTCTATCTTGGGTGAGCAAGGCCACAGAAAGGAGGAGAGAGCTGTTAGAGCTGTATGAGAGAATTTGTTCCTCATTTTGGTGTTGACACGTTCCTCTTACCAGCAATTTCCTTAACCTGAATCTCAGTTTGTATATCTGTAAGGTGGTAATAGTATCTTCCTGTTTGTGTGAGGATTAAATGAGGTCACATATGGAAAGTGTTTGGTATAAGGGAAAGTTCAGGATGACTAGTACTATGTTTCAAGTGAATACATTTAAATCTATTCCAACCAAACACTATCCGCCTGATTCCTCCTTTTCTTTGCCAGTCAGTGGCTAAAAACAAAAAACAAAAAACAGACGCAGAATTTTCTTAGGAAATGGCTCTCACCCGCCCCCTACAGGGAAACTATGTCAGTGCAGTCAGGATGGGTTACACACAGTTCAACATCCTGTCTTTTTGAGACACTGGCCTGGCATTGGCCTCTCTGTTCCTGAGGTTTGGTACCAAAATGTCGCGGATGGGAAAAAACCCTTCTGCACACCCCTACACTTGAAAACACCCAGGGTTGATGAGGAGGGTGCTGAGTGAAAAGGCAGGTGGTGGGAACTTCCTTCAGCCAGCAGAATAGCACATTTGGCAATGTCCCGAGACGTTTTTGGTTGCCAAATGGCCATTGGGGTACCACTTGCATCTAGTGGCAGGAAAGGCCTGAAATGCTGTCTACGATTCATGGACCGCCCGAACAACAAAGAATTATCCAATCCAAAATATCAACAGTGACAAGACTGAGACACTCTGATTTAGAGTCATGTTTTGAGGGATGCTGTTGGTTTTTCAAACATACCATCTCTTTCCCATCATTTCAGATCTGGCTGCTTCTAGCACGATGGTTGGGTAACCTTCCTGCCAATTTCCAAAGATCAAGGTCCTTTTAGCTGTGTCTGTCCTGCAAGATGCTTTCTGATAACATATCATTTAACAAACAAGAAGATAAAATCTGTACTACCCTCAGAGATCCGCTGGATCATCGAAAAAAGCAAGAGGAGTTCCAGAAAAAACATCTATTTCTGCTTTACGGACTATGCCAAAGCCTTTGACTGTGTGGATCTCAATAAACTGTGGGAAATTCTTATAGAGATGGGAATACCAGAACACCTGACCTGCCTCTTGAGAAATCTGTATGCAGGTCAGGAAGCAACAGTTAGAATTGGACATGGAACAACAGACTGGTTCCAAATAGGAAAAGGAGTACGTCAAGGCTGTATATTGTCACCCTACTTATTTAACTTACATGCAGAGTACATCATGAGAAATGCTGGGCTGGAGGAAGCACAAGCTGGAATCAAGATTGCCAGGAGAAGTATCAACAACCTCAGGTATGCAGATGACACCACCCTTATGGCAGAAAGTGAAGAGGAACTAAAGAGCCTCTTGATGAAAGTGGAAGAGGAGAGTGAAAAAGTTGGCTTAAAGCTCAACATTCAGAAAACGAAGGTCATGGCATCTGGTCCCATCACTTCATGGCAGATAGATGGGGAAACAGTGGAAACAGTGGCAGATTTTATTTTTCTGGGCTCCAAAATCACTGCAGATGGTGATTGCAGCGATGAAATTAAAAGACACTTACTACTTGGAAGGAAAGTTATGACCAACCTAGACAGCATTAAAAAGTAGAGACATTACTTTGCCAACAAAGGTCCGGCTAGTCAAGGCTATGGTTTTTCCAGTGGTCATGTATGGATGTGAGAGTTGGACTGTGAAGAAAGCTGAGTGCCGAAGAATTGATGCTTTTGAACTGTGGTGTTGGAGAAGATTCTTGAGAGTCCCTTGGACTACAAGGAGATCCAACCAGTCCATCCTAAAGAAGATCAGTCTTGGGTGTTCATTGGAAGGACTGATGTTGAGGCTGAAACTTCAATACTTTGGCCACCTCATGAGAAGAGCTGACTCATTGGAAAAGACCCTGATGCTGGGAAAGATTGAAGGTAGGAGAAGGGGACGACAGAGGATGAGATGGTTGGATGGCATCACGGACTCAACGGACATGGCTTTGGGTGGACTTCAGGAGTTGGTGATGGACAGGGAGGCCTGGCGTGCTGCGGTTCATGGGGTCGCGAAGAGTCGGACACGACTGAGCGACTGAACTAAACCTCAGAGAACCGAGCCTCATTCACCCCCATCCACTGAAAAAGCATTATTCCAACATTTCAAACAAAATGAGGTTTTCCAAGTCATGGTATGCCAACTGCTCCCTCAGTTTGGAGCTGAATTTCTGCTCCTTTTGAAGTGAAATGGCTCTGCTACTCTGAGGTTAGCAGCTGGCTCCCAGATCAGTGGTTGGGCAGCTGATTTCACAGGTAGTCGGCAGGCCCAGGAGACTTGAAGCCCGCAGGCTCGTGCTGAGCGGGTCCTGTGTCCAGAAATTTACTCCCACGCAGGCAGGATGCAGGAGTGGGAAGGGCAAGAGAGGGTTCAATTGACTGAAAATGAGAGGCAAGCCTTCACCTCCCGGCAGGAGCCTCGAAAAGGTCCCTGCCTTTCACTCAAAAAGGAGATCTGATTTACAAAACGCTTTCCTAGAAGGCAGTTCGCGCGTAAATCAAAGTCCCAGGTGTAGGGTTTACAAAGTACTGGCGTGTGGGTGGGGCTCTGGGTCTAACTGCTCACAGGAAGGACGGCCCCCGGGACACAGGTGTTCCTACAGTACTCAGAAGGGCCGGGAAGAAGCAGGGGCTTGCTGGGAGGACTCAGGACGGCTAGGGAAGGAGGGAGAAGGCCTCGGAAGGATAAGGACAGCGGGAGAACGGTAAGGACTCGCAGTCAGACAGCAAGGGGGCCTACAAGGTCCCTGACAGCCCCTCACGCGCACGCGCAGGACCCTGCACCACCCTCTTGTTCGTGTTTCCGGCTGCTGTTTTCTGCATCCGGGGCACGAAAAGACTCCGTTAGGCCTGGGGCGGCAGCCCCTGACCGGAACCGGAAGTGGACCCCGAGCCAGGAGAAGGAAGCCGGTGGCCGACCCGTCAGCAGCCGGCGGCGGCCTCGAGGGGCGGCGCTGCGCTGCTCCCTGCAAACCGGTGCCGCGGCCAGGCGGGTGGCCGGCCCAAGGGCCCGGCGCCATGAAGCTGTACAGCCTAAGCGTCCTGTATAAAGGCGAGTCCAAGACGGTGCTGCTCAAGGCCGCATACGATGTGTCCTCCTTCAGCTTTTTTCAGAGATCCAGGTGAGCGGGCCCTGGAGGGCGGCGCCCGGACGGGGAGGCCCGGGGTCCGGGTTGGAGACCTCCCGGGAATCGAGGCCCGGGGCTTGGCCTCCCGCATTGGAGCCGGTGGTCTTTTCCTCGGCCTGTAGCCCATTCTGGAATATAGTCCGTAATCAGGGTTTTTCAAATTTTCTATCTTATAAAAATGACCGGGGGCTTTTGAAAAAGTACAGATTCCCCTAGGTTCACGCCCAGTTGAGTTCCAGCAATCTGTATTTTAAACCAGCAACTCCCACTCAGTGGTTCTGACCCAGGAAGCTCACGTGCCACACCTTAAGCGCCACGTTTGTATTATCTGGCTGGGCTTTCCAACAGTTCGGTGTGAGAGTTCCTGGTACACTCTGTCATATTATGGAGGAAGTCACTGAGGCCCCAGGAGATGGATACCAAACCAGCCAGGACTCCAACCCAAATTGTATGCTCTTAACGCTTGGGCTCTAGTGGTACAAAAGGGTTCTATAGTGAAGATTTGGAAGGAAGCATGGAGGTTTTAGGGCTTACAAGCCTTTGAACATCTATGAGGCACTTTAATGCAATCAAGTGTGTGTTAGAAGTACCACAGACACTTAACAGCCTGTTCGTGGGAGGGGTGGTGGTGACTCAGGCACAAAAGGAGAAAGACCCTGCAAAATCTGTGTCTGTAGTCACCCAGTCTCCAGGTCTGGTAGCATCTGGATTCTGTTTTCACTACTTCATTGGGTTGTTTTGTTCTTGATGAGAGTGGCTTGCTGGCGGGATCTCAAACAATTCCTCTTGTTATTTTGCCGAAATTTGCTGCTGCTTTTTGGGTCCTTGGTACTTACCATTCTCTATCATGACCTCTAGTCCCTGTTCTGTATTGCTGCTTTTCTGTGATGGAACTTTGGGTGCTAACTTGGTTAACTCTTGATTCTTTTCCTTTCTCTTTCCCCTACCCACATTTACTGACGATCCTCAGAGATTTCACTTTAGGACTTTCATCTCACTGGTTTTCGGTATCCAGACCAGTTTCAGATGATTAACACAACTGCAGTACTGTAGGGGAATCTCTACAAGTGTCTCTTAAAACAACACATAATCCAGTTGAGCCCACTGTTTTTCTCATAAGTCCTCCTGTCTTCTGTCCTGCCCCCCTCATGATTACCAGAATGCGAACCTCAGGCCTTCAGAACGTTTTCCAGCTTTTCTGGCTCTTGTATGCAGAATGTCACAATGAATGCAGTTCTTCCTTTGTCTAATTATATTTCTACTCTTAAGCTCTGTCTCTTTTTAGTTTTATTGCAAGGACTTCCTTATTTTCAGACTTTCCTCTAAGGGATTTTTCTGGTCCTATTCACTCTCTCAGGATAATAACAACAAGTAATACTATGCACCAGACATCATGCTAAGTGCTCATTTAGTCATCACAGCACGTCTCAATATGTAGACAAAGCGTGGTGCAGTAAGTCCCTTACCAGAGGTCACACGTCTCGTAAGTGATGGAGCTGGGATCCCAGCCGGGGAAGTCCACTCCAGACGTGGTGAGTCCTCACTCTGCTGCGTGGCTCTTGGTGTGATCTCAGGAGTGTATGAATCTGCTGGAACCAACTGTGGATTCCACAAGTCAGGACCCTGCACTGACGGCCCTTTATATGACATTTCCAGTCAGAGGCTTCTTGTTAACTCTGGTTCCTCCAGCTGGACTGTTGTCACCTGTGACTCTTCCATTCTGGCCACATCTTTTTCTTGGGCCCATGAACCTCCTCCTCTCCCTCAGCCGTGGTACAAACCATTTTCCATTTTCTTGTCTTGGCTGAGCCCTTGCCCTCAATTCCATCCAGTGTCCCAGGCCCGTACCATGGATTAGCCCCAGACCTGAGGCTAGAGCCAGCATTCACTGAGGATGCCTGTCGCATTGCAGGGTCCAGTGTGTGGCAGCTGCCATAACTGACTGTGCGTCTGCTGAACAGTTTTTGCCACTTAGGTGTCTCCATCACAGATTTTGTTTCTTCCCGCTTCTTGGGAATTAGTGGAGCCTTGAGAACAGGAGCTGGCCTCTGCTTCTCTGCTGTGTCCCAAATCATACCCTGACCAAAACATTAAATTAACTATAACCTGTAGAAGATTCCCCAGAAGTCTGAAAGTGGGTTGTTTGGGTCTGCTCGGTAGCAAGCAAATGTGGTTTGAATGGTTGAGAGGATGTGTAATTATCTGTATTCATGATCATCGACAGAGTGTTTATTAGTTCTTCCTAAGGTTGGGAGGGAAGGAGTGAAACCAGGAAGCAATGTCTCCTTAGTGTATAAGCTCAGGGGTCATTTTGCATTGTGTTGGGGACAAGGTGACAGGAACAGGTAATATGTGTTGTGTTTCTTAGCGTTCAGGAATTCATGACCTTCACAAGTCAGCTGATTGTGGAACGCTCAGCAAAAGGCAGCCGAGCTTCTGTGAAAGAACAAGGTAAGAGGACTCATCACCTTGTAAGCATGTGCTGGCCCGGCCGCCCCACTTCAGGTGGCCTAGAGCTCTGTCCACAGGAGGGCTGCCTTGTGATGGAGAGGGCTCCCAGGACCACGATCCTCTGCTGGCTTCTCTCTTCCCTCCTCCTCCATTTCCTGTTGTGCAAAATTCTGTGTCCACTATTGGTATGTCGGTTGCTTGGTTAAATCACCCCAAAAAGCTTAGACTTGCTTACAATTAGGGTCTGCCTCTCTTGGAGCAGTAAGCAGCCTTCCTGCTTTGTCCTTTTTTGCCTTTGGATTTGTAAACATCTCAGAAAAGGACCTCCAGCCAGCCCTGTTGAGGAAATACTGTATTCTGTGCTGCTTAGTGCTTTTGCCCAGGAACCTGGAGACCCCTTATTTTTCCTCATGACCTTAGTTTTTTCTTCTTCATGATTCAGGTTTCCTGTAAGAATTTTTAGGCATTTATTTTAGGGGCATTTGGTTAGCTACGTCATCTCTGAATCCTTTCCAAATGACAAAAAATCATTTCAAGGATTGTGACCGTTTTGCAGAAGCCCTGTACAGACTGTACCTTTTGATAATTCGATGACTTCACCACAGTTGTACTTCAGACCCCAGCCAGCAGTGGCTCATTTTTTTCTGGATGGGCTTTATCTCTTCCTCCTTCTCCTGCCCCATCCCCACTGAGGCTCACCACAGCGTGGAGCAGACTAGGTTACTGTAGTGAGGAAGCCTGGGGCCCTGACAGGTGATTTCCTCAAGCCCGGAAATCTTTTACCGAGTTTTGTTGTGTATATATGAAAATGGAAGCCACTTAGCTTGTCCAAAGTTCCATCAGCTTGGGAGCAGAGCAGAGCACCTCTGAGGGCTGCAGCTTCCAAGACACAGGGGAGCCTGACCTCAAGCTCGGGGTGGGACTCAGACGAGCCCTTGGGGCCGTTTCCTGGGATGTTTCTGTGCCACTAGTGATCCTTACACCCTGGCTTCGTGCACTGGGCCTTAGGACTTTCTCTCACCCTGAAGCAGGTGTTGTCCACACTGCCCGCAGAGCCCCCACACATGCTGCCCTATGTGCAGGGTTTCACCATAAACCTGGCTCATAGCCGCATTGCTGACCCAGAAGACAGAAGCCCAGCACTGTATCAGTCCAGCGGCTTTGGCGGGTGAGAAAGTCTAAGCCCTCCTGCCATCCTCTTGTCTCCTTAGAATATCTGTGCCATGTCTACGTGAGAAATGACAGTCTTGCGGGAGTGGTCATTGCTGACAGTGAATACCCATCCCGGGTGGCTTTTACCTTGCTAGAGAAGGTGAGTTTGCAGCTTGGCTGGACTGTACTTGGGCAGACAGGCATGGACTGGGGCCAGGAGTGACGTAAGGGATGAAATAGTGTGTCCAAAATCAGCCTGCTTTCAGCCTCCTCACTCTAAACCAAGAGACAGTCTGGGAGCCTTCTCATTCCTGTCTGTCTCATCCCGCCCTACCCTGTCCCCAACTGATTGCTGCTTCTCATCCTGCTAGTGTCCCTGGGGCCATCTTGGCTCTCCTTGTCAGCCACGGAGTCCCAGCATCTCCCCTTCCCGGTGGGGCCCTCGGGTCAGCTCCGGCTGTGCTTTCACATCCTCTTGCCAGCTCTGCTCCTACTTCCGCCCTGAAAGTCTTGACTTTCGGTTCCTTCTGAGCCACACTAGGCTGCATGTTCTGCCCCATGACCCACCTCCCTTCTTCCCCTCCTCCCCTCTTTCAGGCCATCTCTGCACACACCAGGCTCCTTCCCACCAGCCGTGCTTCTGCTCAAGGAGTCCCCCTGCTGGCCCGTCCTGCAGTTACAGCTGCTCCTTTCCCCAGTGTGGGGCTGGTGCCTCCTCATTCTTCAGTGTGTGTCTTTGTGGTGCGGATGATAAACTCCTCAAAGACCCTGGCCCCACAGCCCCTAAAACACTCATGCATAAAAGCGCATGAAGTCTGGTGGCTGCTTAAATTCAAAAGGCTGCTTAAATTCAAAGGATCTGATTACCTTTTTTGAAGAATTGTTTTGAAAAAGGTCCAATATCCTCTTTCCTGGAAATTCACAACCTGAGAAAAGTGGAAATCTGTAATTTGCATCTCTAATAATTTATCATTCCCAGATGAGGTTCATATCAGGCTGGGCATACTTGGATTTTAATTCCAAGAGTACTGAGGAAGAAGAAACTTGGACCTAGATTTTCTTCCTTGCCATTAGCCGTCCTCCTCTGCCTTCCTCTGTGGGTCCTGGGGTCCTAAGAGCCTCTTTCGGATGAGCACTGAGATGGGGCTGTTGTTGAGCTCCTCTGTCTTGCAGGTACTAGACGAATTCTCCAAGCAGGTCGACAGGATAGACTGGCCAACTGGATCCCCTGATACTATCCAGTACACAGGCCTGGACAGTCAGCTCAGTAGATACCAGGTAAGGCGCAAAGGCTGTGAAGCAGAAAAGCCAACGGCCCTGATGGTTGTGACTCTGGGTGATGTAAAGGCTGATGTCCTCCTGAAGATCACAGGAACCCGCATAAGACCTGAGCTCCTAGGCAGGCTTTTGCTTTTGCAGTATGTATTTAAGCAGCCTGTGGTTTTTAACTTCTGAAAGTATATCCAGCTTGCTTGGTTTTGAGCCCTGTTTCCAGGCAGCCACTCCAGTCCTGACTTTTTTATTTTTGCTTCTTTCCTAGAACCCCCGAGAAGCTGACCCCATGACTAAAGTGCAGGCTGAACTGGATGAGACCAAGATCATCCTGGTAAGTAAGTAAATTAGGGACCAAGTTCAGAAACAGAGGCAAAAAGATTTGCCAGCAGTCAAGCCCACACAGCTGATTCTTGTTTTAATTATAGTCAAAGCACTTCTGAAAGTGGTGGTGGCCCACCTGTCCCTGTGCATCAGAGGCCTTGAAAGCCAGACTCGCTCAGACAGCCACTCTGCGGTTCTACCTCCATGGTGCCTGCCTTAGCCTGACCCACAGCCCAGCAGGTTCCTTCTTTTCAGAGTGTGGGTTTCGGTGCAGACTGAGGCTCTCTGACTAAATACAGGTCCCGAGTAGTCAGAAACAGGCCTGATTCAGAAGAGCAGGAACCCTGCATTTTACCTGAAATCTAGTTTGCAAGTGTTGTTTTCTGCTTTTGCTTTTAAACTCTGAGCTACCTTTGGCTTTGGAATGAAAGTTAAGAGATGACAGTCTTAAGGCACCTCTCTGTCTTCTGTAACGTTTCTCCACGTTTCCTAACCAAGCCCTGTCTCTGCCTTCTGCTGCCTCAGAGCCTCAGTCCTGTGAGCAAGCACACAGAGGCAGGGGACACACACACACTGTCTTTCCTTGTCTCTCCACAGACAGATGGGTCCAGGTCACCCAGCCCATTCTGGCTGCAGTGGTAAAATCTGGATTACTGGTCACGCTGCCTTTTATCCATCCCATTCATGTCTTGATCCAGTTAACCTTTTATGGTGGAAATCTGAGTTGCTCAGCCGTGTGTAGAGATAAAGACTGTTTTTGCTCATTTCTCATTCTGTGCCATTTCATATGTCCAAACCTAGGGTAATGCCAATTGCCTCTGAGGGCCTTGCCGTTGAAGCAGTGGCCATCTGGGGTGGGAGCAAGTCACCCACTTCCTGATGGCCCTGATGGCGGGGCTAGGGGCTCTTGTGAGGACCTCCATCCGTCATGTGTTTGGAAAGGGTCTGTCTGCATTAAGTGCAGAGGTGCTCTCACAGAGCTGATAGTCGTGAGATTTAGACACAGTTCCCCTGGAAGAAGCATGACACAGCTGAGCAGTAGGAATATGTGTATGTAAATACGGGCACAGGGGACCTCTCCTGGAGTGTGGCTATCTGAGCCTGTGCTTTGGAGGATTTGGGGGCAGTGCTTTATGTCCAGTTAGAACCTTCTAGATCCTCCAGGAAGGTCACTAGGCCCTGTGTCCTCCACAGGTCTGGGTCACTGTGTCTTGATGCTCATATGTGGGGGAGGAGCCCAAAGGAAGCACTTTGCTGTGACTGAGCTTCATGAGGGACTGGCGTCTGCTCACCTTGTGAACAGAGCAAGGCATTCTTTTGTGTCTTTCCTCTTGTCCAGCACAACACCATGGAGTCTTTATTAGAACGAGGTGAGAAGCTCGATGACCTGGTATCCAAATCCGAAGTGCTGGGAATACAGTCTAAAGCCTTCTATAAAACGGTGAGTGTGGCCTGGCCGCTCCTGGGCACCCCGTCACTCGGCTTTCCCTGCCTCTGGGCTGCTTCCTCCCTCCCCCAACCTCCCTGAGGTGAGGATGGGTCCTCCTCACCCCTGCTGTCTGAGGTATGCCACCTTCCCAGAGAGGTTCCGACGCTTCTGATTTGTTAACCTGGACTGGAGTGTCTAACCTTTTGGACGGTAGGAGTGCTGCATTTGCTTGGTCAACACACAACGTTTGCTGTCATGATGTGCCTTGGAGGGAGACGCCTGTGGGATTAGGAGGTATCTGAACAGGAGGTGAAGGAGAAGGTAACAGAGGCCCCATGAACCGAGTGGGTACCTCTCTGCTCTCTGAAGATATCCTTAGTAAGAAACACCCCCCATGGGGTCAGATAACTTTATGGGGAGTCAAGGCTGGAGCGAAGGAAGAGACATTCTTGTTCTTTATACTTCGCTAAACAACAGGAAGTTTCTTCCTTATCGATAGCGTTAATGGAAGGTGGACAGAATAATCTTGGGAGTGTGAACTACTTCTGGATGGCTTCCCTCCACTTCTCTCTCCTTGGTGGTTCCAGAGCCCCTAGTAAAGCCAGCTGGTCCCCTCAGAGCTCCCAGTTGTACGTGTCTGAGGTTCACCTCTTCAGCTCTGTTTTGTCTCTCTCAAGGCCCGGAAACAAAACTCATGCTGTGCAGTCATGTGACGGCTGCCCGCAGAGGCCCCTGCACCGGAATGTCACCATCATCCACATCGGAACCACGGCCCCCGGGAGCAGAGCCGCCTCGTAACAACCCAAGTGGGCAGACTCGACAGACTCAACTCCGGCTTTGGAGCTCCTGGGAGAAACCGAAGGGTGGATGGGGAACTGGGGGTGGGGAACGTTCGAATTCACATGTGTAGTTATTTTTGAAAAGATACTGAGGCCCCTGAATGTGTATTTGGGGGCCAGATGGAACCATAAAGCTCAGTGACCGTAGAGGCTGCAGGGCTCGTTTCTAATCCGACTTGTGCAAGGCCCATGAGGGGTTCAGAGCCAGCTCTTTGTGGATCTTCACATGTGTGGGTTTTGTCTGTATACTAACTATTAACACTACAAGGAGCAGGGTGCCCTGACTCCAGGACTGGGGAGGGACAGCCACTGTGGGGCTGCAGTGGGCGTGGGGTCGGGGTGGGGGGCTCAGGCCAGTGCTTCTGTGTTGGGAGGAGACAGCTACTGGACTTCATAAATTCTGAGACCTGGTTTGCATTCCTGCTGAGATTGACTTTTGACTTTCTGCGATACCCATCCAGCAAGCAAGTTCGGTAAAGAACCCTAGAAGTCGGGGAGGGGGCGCTTGCCCAGACTTGCCGTTTGGCTTTGAGCATCTGGATCAGAGCACGGGTGCTGCAGTCTCGTGAATGGTTGTCACTTGCCTTTCTGGTGACAAGAAAGATTGTTCTGACAATCACCTGGGACTTATGTCTTAGCAAGTGACCTTCACTGTGGCCACCATTACTAGGCACCAAGAGAAGATGCCATTCAGCCTGGGGGCTCCCAACGTCCACTTGTGGTCTGAGCTATCCACACTCCAGCCCAGCCCCCAGCAGAAGCACTGCTGAGCACCCCGCCCCCGCCCCCACCCCCAGCAGCATGAGGCCTATGGCTCTGAGGCCCAGCCCTAAAAACAGGTGCAGGGAGCAACCCAGGCCGTAGCCCAGAAGGTTCCGGCTCTTCTCAGCCTTGCTGGCCCGTTGGGCCCTACTGCCATGCTGTAAACCGCCTCCTAGTGCCCTGCTGCGCTTCCTGAGGACGCCAGCTCAAGACATACCTTGAGAATCAGTCTCCGTGGACGCCCCTTTTGGAGCGGTATCAGTCAGTGTGGTCTCATCCTCCGGTGTCCTTCCCTGAGCCCTGTTCTTGCCCTGTCGAGGAGCCTGACAGGAAGTGCCTGTGGCCTTGAATTCCCTGGCATGGGCCAGAGGTGGGATCTGCGTGGCCTCCGAGGACCCACCCTGTGAAGCTTACCTGCCAGCTGCTCATTTTCTCCGGGCACTGTACCACTAGAGGACTTGGCCTAAAAGTAGCCTACCCATGTGAGTTCTGCCATGTCTACCCTTGACAGGCGCAGACCTGGCCTGCTCACCGGTCTCTGAGGTGCCCATGACCACCCCTTAGGGACGCTTGAGAGTTGTCTGACTCCTCCCACTTCGGAGGGTACTGGGGCGGGGGGGGTGACCAAGATTGGGAAGAGGGTGGCAAGGGTGAGTAGGGCTGGCCGAGACCTCTGCACCCACCCTTCCTCCAGCTCCCCTCGTCTTCTAATGTTAAATCATTTGGCAAAGTGTATTTTAATAATTGCTGCCTAACTTTTCTCTGTGTTCTGTTTGGAAGGTTCCTATCTGGATAAAGTTGTCTTTTGAAATTCCAAAATAGTCCTGTACTTTATTTTGGGCTTCCCAGGTGGCACTAGTGGTAAAGAATCCACCTGCCAATCCAGGAGACAAGACGGGTTTGATCCCTGAATCAGGAAAATCCCCTTGGAGTAGGAAATGGCAACCCAGTCCAGTATTCTTGCCTGGAGAATCCCATGGACATAGGAGCCTGGTGGCTTACAGTCCATAATCACAAAAGAGTCATACACAATTGAAGCAGCTAAGCACACAATGTGCTTTGAGCCACAGGGACCCCTTTCCACGGGAGCCCTGCCCCTCATGCTGTGCCCCTGCCGAGTGTGGGGTTTGCTGTATCCTGGGGGGAGGCAGCCTCTACCTTAATGCCCCCATTCCCCCTCCCCACGCCCTAGACCTTTCTAGCAGGAAGTAGGGGAGGGAGCCCCAGAGTAGAGAGAAGTCCTGCTGAGTCCTGTGACCTGGTCCTCACTGCACTGTAGAAACCACCTGGGAGGCTTCCTCACAGCCACAGAGCCGCGGCCACACACCCAGAAACTCCAGATCTGTCTGCTGGGGTGTGGAGCGTCCTGTGCCCCCCGGATTCTTGCAGGCTGGCAACTCTGGTCCTAGTTTAGGGAATGTCCTCGGCAGGTGGTGGTTAGACTGTGCATGCTTCTTACCTATTTCACTGCTGGCCTGGGACCGACTTGGAGACCCCTGGAATAGGGAGTAGCCTGGGCATTTCCAGCTTTTCCTGCTCAGAGGACCCACCAGGGCATGCGCCCAGGGAGCTTTGCCCAAACCAGGTGCTCTTTAAAATGACAAATGAAAGGCCCCTCACTGACTTCCCTCTGCCTATCCTGCCATCCCTGCTGAGGGCGTGGGTGCCAGGGGGCAGTTTCAGAGTGCTGGTCCACCTCAGGATTCCTGCAGGATCCTCAGCGGGGGTGGGGTGGGGCTGTGGTGGGTGCCCAGAGGGAGGCCTGGCCTGGAAAGCAGCCTCGGATTACAGCTGATAGGTGAGCGGAGCCCCAGATACTGCGATGGTGATGACTCTGCTCACTGGCTCTGTCCTAGATTCTCTGCACCAAGCTCTCCGATCTGCCCTGGTGCTCCCTGAGCAGCCCTCATGCCCGCCTGCACACCTGAGAGCCCCTGCCAGGTACCACCCACAGGGCCAGGAAGGTAGCCTCCTGGCCCATCTGAAGGTGTCTGCAACCAGATGCCAAAGCTGGACCAGGAGGCTGGTTGTGCCCTAGTGGACAGGACTGAGCAGGCCTGAGGCAGCACCGCCTCGTCGGAAGTCACTTGGACCCGTTGGGTGGGTGTGTTTGGTGTATCAGATTGTGTGGAAGCCCATATTTCTGTCCTGAGAAAGCTTAAGGTGTGAGGTACAGACAGGCAGCGGCACCTGGGGACCAGGAGTAGAGGGGAGGCTGCCCATCTCAACATGAGGGTGTCTCTGGGGTGTCAGCAGGACTGCCGGGGACTGCCCAGGAGTGGGGAGGGCACGAGGCCTTTGAGGGGCCAGTGGAGCACAGGCAGGTTCCAACAGCCCTTGCCTGGCAGGGCCTAAATGTGTGCAGCCGTGAAGGAAGATGTTCAGAGAAGCAGGCGGCCCTGCATCCGTGTGGCCATGCTGCTGTGTGGCCATGTGGTCAGGAAGCCGTGGAGTCGGGCGGCCATGTGGCTAAGTGGTCAGGCGATCAGACAGGTTGGATGGCCACGCGGTTAGGCAGGCACGTGGCCAGCGCTCTCAGCCAGTGCAGGCTGGGAGTGTTCCCAAGGAAGGCCCAGAGGCTTTGTATCCCTGTGGTGTGGGGGTGCAGTGGGTGACTGGGTGCCATGTCCCGCCCTCCATGTCAGGGATGAGCTGCAGAGGGAAGGCTGGTGGGGAGCGCCTGGCTCTGCCGACCTGGGCCCTCAAGCCCCTCAGTCTGGGGCCACCTGGGAGCCTCTGTACCTGGCATCCCCCGTCTCCCAGGTCTCAGCTCTGGGCTTCTGCTGTTCGGGTCTCCTCATGGAGCCTCTCCAGGCCATGGCGGTCATCGCCTGCTGGGTCATCTTTGTATCCCAGCAGCCACCACTCTGCTCCTGGCGCTGGTGTCGTGTCTGTGTGCTGTCCACACAGCCTGCGTGCAGGCCCATAGGAGCAGCCCTGGTGGCTGCAGGCACCACATGTCCCAAGCAACACGCACAAAGACCAGATAGGTGGAGGGAGAGAACGGACACGGCAGCAGGGCTGGGGCCTGGAGCTCTTCCCGTTAGATCTGCCCTCCTGATCTCATCTTCAGAGACTGCTAGAGTGACCAGAGGTTGGGGGTCCTAGGACTCAAGGCGTCATTTTTGGTTCCTGTGTCTGGGGCTAACAGGCCTTGGGGAAAACAGGGAGCGGGGTGGGAGCAGCTGGCAGAGTTTGACCTGTGGCCTCCCGGGGACCCCACCTGGGCATGCCGACTACCCAGGATGGGCTTGGGAACATCTGGACTAGGGCTTCTGCAGCCTGGCCAGCCCAGGGCCCACACAGCAGGGGAGGGGCCTGCCTCGAAGTGAGGGGTCAGCTAGATCCTGGCAGAGAGCACCCAGATACACTTGAAGCAGTTTGTCCTGTTTTCCATTTATTTGCAGTTTCCCGAGACAGAACAAAATAATAATTTTGTACACTTACAAGGCTCAGAAAGAAAAGACAATGAAACTCAGCAAAAAGAGAGAAGAGGAAAGGCCGGCCAGCACCGTGGGCAGCCGACCCTCTGCAGGGCGGGCCGGCCAACGCCGCCACACCACGGACATCTAGCTAGAAGAGCGGGTGTGGCTTGCTCATGAGGGGTCATGCAAAAGAACTCTCCCCCAGGAAAAAAAAAAAAAATCCCCAAATTATCCCAGACAGGCAGCTCCCTGGAGAGAACGGGTGAGCAGGGAGAGGAGAGGAGGAAGCCCCAGGAGGTGAGGGCGGCTGGGCCGCATACTGTCCACGGCAAACCCTGCCGCTGCCCGAGGCCCAGGGAGCCCTGCAGATGTTCACCCTGTGTCCATGGGTGGGGACGGCTGTCCTGAGCACAGCCGCAGACAGGCAGGCGAGCGTCCACTCTGAGCGTCTGTCTGTGGACAGTCCCCCTTGGAGACCAGCATCCTGTGTCCTGTGCCCCACTCTGGGCCCCTCCCTTGGCTTGTGTGGGGGGAAGATAAAGAAAATCCTTGTTGAAAACAACATGAGTTGAAGGGGCAGATATTGGGGTGGCGGTGCATCCTGCACCTCTGGGATCATGGCCCTTGACCACCTCCCGAGTATAGCCCAGGAGGCCAGATCATACCCATCCCCATGCCAGGCCAAATGCTTTTGGCTCTCTGCCACCACCTGACCACGCGGCCCATCCCAGAGGCTCACCAGAGTGCCCACTGGCACACAGGGGGACCCGCCTCCCCACCCCAGGATCCCTGTCTCTCGCGGCCCAGTGCAGCCCTCTGCTCCCTGCTGCTCTGGCCCAAACTAAAAGTGCAGCCTCTTCAGCAAACACTTGCCTGGCCCCTGCCTCAACCTGGAAGCCAGAAACACCTGCCCATCTCTGACCCCTCTCTCCTTACTGCCCCACACCCACATGGGGATGGGGGAGAAGGTGGGCAAAGACGGAGAGGTACCCAAGCAGAAGAGAGGCCAGCCCAGGGGGTCCCTTCCTCAGCGGGCTACTGCCAGCACTGTCCTCGCCCATGTCTCCCGCCAGGTGTGAGATCTGAAACGAAGGTGTGCCTCCCTGCAACCCCTCCCCCAGTGCACCACCCTGGCCCCGATCGGGCCAGAGCTGGATCCCTGAGCCTCCTTGGATGGCTCAGCATCCTCCCAGAGAGGCTGGCCCAGCCTCTGCACTGCTCACCCATGCTGGGAACACCGGGAGCCCACATCCACACCTTCTCGGGGAAGAGAGGAGGGGAGGGAAGTGGGAGAGAAGTCAGCCGTGCTCGGGCCCCCTTGCCACCCCCCTAGCCTTCCCCTGACAACACCTGACACTCCTGACCAGGAGCCATGCACGGCAGGGAGGATGCAGACTTCTTGGGGGGTGGGCACCGCCTAGCAAACACTGTTCCTCGGGCGGCAGGCCCTGGTGGACAAGTTCATTCCCCTGGCCAGTCCCTGGAGGAGGCCAGGAGTGGACAGACACGTGGAGCTTGGGTGGGGTGCGGCCGGAAGGTTCGAAGCCCCACAAATGCCAGTGATTTTTACAGCTTTTTCCCTTGTTTAGTTTTTTTTTTTTTTCTGTTTCATCGACGTCAATTTTGTGTGTGTGGTTGTTGTTGTCATCTTGTTTTTAAAAAGAAATCACATCTGGTCTTGGTTTTCTGCAGACACAGGCACCAGGGGAGGAACGAGGCAGACACAAACATGCGACAGGCAGGCCGTGCGCCCGAGGGCAGCTGGGCTCCAAACACCGAGTCTGTCCCGTGGTGAAACCAGCCGCAGCAGCTCTGAAACAGTGGGTGCCAGGATGAGCAGGTCAGCTCTGGGGGCAGCTCTCCGTCTGACCCGGGTTTGGTGGCTGCAAGGTGGGCACCTGCAGGGCTTCCCAGAAAGGGGCCTGGAGGCCCTGACCCAGCGCCCCCACTCGCCTAACACCAGGCTTACATTATGCCCAGGAACCTGCTGGGCCACCCCTTCAGGCCACCCTTTCCAACCGCCTCCCCAAGGCTGCAGCCCCCCAACCCCAGGCTGCGGTCCCTTCCCCCAGGGTCTCACCTTCACTGCAGCGGGGCCACGGGCGCCCCCGAGCAGTGGAAGTGCACGTTCTGCCACTTGCCGTCTCGGCGATGCCACACGCGGGTCTCCTCGGACTGGCTGGTGCGGGGCCGGCCCTGCCCGTCGATATACTGCGTGAGGCGGATGTAGGCAATGCAGGCGGCGTCCTCGCCGATGACGTGCACGTGCGGGTTCAGGATGGTTGTGTGGATCGGCTTGCTGTTCTTGGCGAGCACTGCGGGCAGGCAGGGGCTTGGCATTGTGCCTGCCCCCATCCAGCCCCTCTACCAGCCCAGCCTCCTCCCCCAAGAGCACCATCTGGCTCCCCCTCCCTGTCCCCATGTGTCCTCGCCCCTCATCCCTGTGGCTTGGGGGTTTCTGCCACAGAGGGTGGAGCAGTGGCCAGCTGACCCTGAGCACAGAGGGGACAGGGCTTCCCTGGGCCCCTGACTGGGGGTCCGTAGGCTTTCCAGGGGTACCCACCCTCTTACCCGCCCCCTTGCCCCTCACTCACAGTTCTCGAAGTAGAATCTGTGGAAGTCCATCCCTTCAACCAGGTTGCCCAGGGCTTCAGGCTCAAACGAGGTCAGGCCTGGGTCGCATATTTTCCTAGGGGGCAGACCCAGGTGAGGAGGGGCCCCTCAGAACCGGGTGCTTCCATCCAGCCCCCTCCCTGTGGGGAAGCCCTCCAGGTCCACACCCCCCTACCCCAGGTCAGGCCAGGCGCCCCGACTCACGCATAGGCCTCGAAGTCACCATTGTTGACAGCCTCGATGAGCTGCTCCGTGATCTTGATGATCTCCTGCTTCCGCGCTGCAGGGAGACAGCTGCCCAGTGACCCACACACCACCTGTGCCCGCCCAGGAGCGTCCAGGCAAAGTACCCCGCCTCCATCCCCATCTCAAGGCTGCCCAGCTCAGACTGCTCACTTCAAGGCCACCCACGGCTTCCCGGTTTCCAAGTCCAACGAGTTTCCATCTTGTTTGTCTTAAATACAATATCCCCGAATGAGACACATACTGCATCCATAGCACTGCTGCTGCTGCTGCTGCTAAGTCGCTTCAGTCGTGTCCAACTCTGTGCGACCCCATAGACGGCAGCCCACCAGGCTCCCCCATCCCTGGGATTCTCCAGGCAAGAACACTGGAGTGGGTTGCCATTGCCTTCTCCAAAGCATGAAAGTGAATAGTGAAAGTGAACTACCGGTCTGAAAAATGCAGGTCAGGGGAGCAAAGCCTGCCACGACCACTCTGCATCCCCAGTCCCCCCAGGCACATGCCCTGGGCCCTCAGCAGGGGATGACCCTGTGACACTGTGACCAGCCTTCCTGGCTCCTGCCCCCCAGGCATTGCTCTCTAGTCCTCCGTGCACCCAACAGCTCTTGTGGGGGGTGGGGCAGGTGTCTACTAGGGGCTGACTCACAAAGCAAGGAGGGGATTGGAGGCTGCAGGGCCAGGCCTCTGTACGAAGGCCAGGAAGCAGAGCCCAGTGGAAAGCTGAGCACGGGCCTCACCGCCTTCTCTCCGTGGAGGCCCACAGACTGCCAGCTGGCCTCTCGCCTCTTCCTGCCTCCACCTGTTTGTGGTCCTGGGCCCCAGGCCAGTCGTCTGGCATAGCTTTTCCATCCTGCACCCTCCACCTGAGGCCCTGGGCTAGCAGCCTTCTCCAGGTTCTTGCCCACTTGACCTCTGGTCCTAGACTAACCCAGTCCCTGGGGTGCTCGCCTGGGGGCCCCCCTTTATCTCTTAGACTACCGTTTATTTTCAGGCTACATATTTTAAACACGTGGAAGAAGCACAAAGAATAATATAGCCCATGCCCTGCTGGTTCACATCTGACAATTTTTATATTTGCTTTAGATTTCTTCCAAAGAGAGAAAAACTTCCACATAAAGTCACGGTGCCCATGTTCCCTGGAATCTTGTTCTTCACTCACTCTCCCCAAAGAAGTACCATCCTGAGTGAGGTGCTAAACCACGCCTGTGCAGATACATCGACACCCAAAGGCACACAGGAAACACACACACGTGCGTGTGCACACAGCCACGGACACACCCACACATGGTGATTCCGTAACGCAGTAAACGCCAGCAGCAAAACCCAGACCCAAGAAGAGCACTGAAGGCGGCACCCCAGTTCTCTGCGCAGCCCCTTCCCCGGCCACGGCCCTGCCCGCCACGCATCTGCGCACCCTCACACGGGCGTTGTGTCCCTCTGCTCCCCGCAGTAAGGAGGACCACAGGCGCTCTGCAGGGCCACTCCTGTGGATGCACATTCCCACCCGACCAAGCCTAAAGACAGGCGTCTGTTGCTCTCCAGCGTCCAGCTGCCAGTGCAGCTGGGCTCCACACACGTGTGAGTTGATCCACGGCCTACATTCCCAGAGTGCGGGTTGCCAGCTCCCAAAGATGCACGTGCCCAAGGCCATCCCATCAGCACCTTCGGCTGTCTGGGTGTTCCCTTCTCCCAGGCGCTCAGACGGGAAGGGGACAGAACCTACAGCAGGAGATGCTGTATGTGAGCGGGGGCGTGCCCATGTGTGAGCTGGGAGCCTGGGTTGTGCGGCACTGGCTCTGGACAGTGGCTGCTGGGTGAGCTCTGTGACACCCGAGGGGTCCAGTGCATGCACGCACATGTGCGTACATGTGCCCCTTCATACACATGGGTGCGTACTTGTGTGTGTGTCTGTAGCGCATGTGCACGCCAACCTGCCCGCACACACACACTGCCCTGTCTAGAAGAGACCCTCTCTCTGCACTGACTGTGCTTCTGCTGGCTTCTGTTTATTTGTTTTTTCCTTACAGAACTCCATGTCTGGACTGTAACAGGCTTTGGGCTTTAGGCTGTCTCTGCAGAACCCAGGCCCCTGCTGGAAGCTGGCATCCAGGAAGGGGGCCCAGCTGCCCTGATGCCCCCGTCCCCCTGCAGAGCTCTGTCCCAGCACAGACACCTGTGGGTGGTCCCTGTCCTTACCTGCTGGATATTTCATACCTCCTTCAGCACACCCACTTCCACCTGGGCCCACCCCATAACACAGCTTCTCCCCTCTCAGGGCTTCCTTCACAGCCTCCCCACCTCTTGGCCCTCTGCCTGGGCATTTCCCAGTTCTGAGGGCCCTCTCTCCTCTGGGATCTCATCAACCCCCACTCCCAGGTCACCTGTCATCTTCCTGGAAGTGGCCTCAAGCCTCAGTCTCTGATCTCCTACTGCAGCCCAGCTCCCCCACCAGATGCCACCCCAAGGGCCAGGGCCCCTGGGCTTGTCTGACAGCAGCACCCGGCGCCTGCCCCTCCCACCCCTGCCCTGGGCGGCTGGTCACCCTGGACCCCACTGCCTCCCTCCTGAAGCACCACGTCAGACCCCTGCTCAGGAGCGCCCACCTCCCACTGTGAGTCAGCTCCAGGCCATCCTGCTAATCTTGCTAAGGGGATGTCTACACATCCCAACATCCCAGACACTTGTCAATCCCCCTCTTGACAGACAGCGTGAGCTGTCTCCCCTCCAAATGTGAGCCCTCAGCCGATAACCTTGCAGCTGGAATTGAGACCTTTTTTTCTGTTTTGTTTCCCCAAGCACTCTGATTTTACGATCACCCTACTGCACCATGGTAAGTGGGCTGAATTTTCCACTTGATGAGGTAATAGTGAGTATTTTTAAACAAATCATAATTAAAAATGGAGTCGGTGTAAAAAGAAAGTATTAAGTAAATAGAGCTCTAAGGTCACAGAACACATTGCAAAGTCTGAAGTTCGGGAAATAGCCCCCATGCCCATTCTGCAGATGGGAAAGCTGAGGTTGCACAAGCCCAGCCACAGCCCAGGAATGAGCCAGACGTTCCTGACCTGTGGAAGGACTCTGCCCTCTCCTTCCTTGCTGTACAGAGCAATCCTGCCTCCCCAGGTGGCACACTACGCGAAGGGACTCCTGGCGGGGGTAGGGGGAGGGCTGGCTATCAAGGACAAGCTGCCTCCACCAGGCAACTCCAGAAACAGAGTCGAGGTGCATGGGCAAGAGTCTGGCATGGAAGAAGTCCCAGAGTTGAATCAAAGCCCTATCCACTCTGGCTCTCTTGGGGAGAGCTAACGGGCCAGGGAAGCCCAGACATTAGCAAAGGGTCCAAGAGGACCCTAGTGACCCCAGGTGGACCCCAAGCAGCTGCAGGGGCGCCAGGATGTCCCTAGCCACACCAGGGAGGCAGCTGCACAGGATCAGCCTGGATTGTGCATAATCCCCGATTATGGAGAACTCAGGGCGGGCCAATGGGCACCAACCCATTTACCCCTGACAGCTGGTGGGTTGGCTCCCGGGAAAGGAGGCTGCCCGTGACCCAGCCCAAGGATGGCCCTCTGCACCCAGGCCTCTGTGCCAGTGGGGGAAGTCCCTGGCCCCAGAACTGGGAAGGGGGGCCACTCCACTCTGGCATTCACCCACTTGGCCCACTGAGTGCCAGAACTCACCCCGAAGTGGCCACTCAGAAGTCCCTTCTCCAGGCTGGCCCGACCTGCATCCCTTCACCCAGGACCCACACACACAAGGAAGCTGGCTGCTGGGAACCCCAGGTGGAAGGGCAGGAGGTAGGAGGACCCCTCTTTCTGAGGGACACTGATAGGGGCCACCCCTCCCCTCGGTGCCCCACACCCAGCACTCTCTCCCTCCCCTGCACCATGTAGGCCCGGCCACACGTGCCAGGAGTCCAGGCCCCAAGGTCCCCTCCACTCAATCCTGGTCACAGCCCCTTCTGCGGCCCTACCTCCGGAGTCAGGCTCAGGACAGATCCTCAAAGGGGCAAGCCTGTGCTGTGCCTCCCCTCCCCCACTCCATCAGCCTGTCCTCGGAGCTCCCCACTTGGGGCCGGCATGCCCCAAAGGTGGGTCATGGCCTTGGACCGGGGTCATATTGCAAGGACCCCTTGGACACAACCCTCCACATCTGCTACCCTCAGCTTCGTTATCTGTGAAACTAGGGGCCACGAGGGTCCCGGATTTTGGGACATGGAGGCCTCTAAACTCGAACAAAACCCCACACAACTGGGGACGGGCACAGGTTCCTCTGTGTGCCCACCAGCGAGACTCTGCTCTCTCACCTCTGAGACGCATCTCCACTTCCTCTAGCAGAGCCTGAGTTCAGGCCACAACCCCCAAACCCCCGGCCTTCCCCTCTGCTCCCAGGGCCTCCCTCCCACCCACCTACCCCCGCCCTGGCCCCCAGGCATGGCTGGCAGGGGTGGGCGGCGGGGGTCGGCACCCCCACAGCCCAGCACTCACCCAGCCTCTCCCCAGCCATGCCCGGCCCTTGGCCCCGAAGCAGCCTCGCTTCTGAGAGCCTGGTGTCTCCCCGGAGGAAGGGGTGGCCGCCGTCCTGGGATGTCATCCATCCCTGTAAGCGATACTGGCGAGCAGTCGGCAGACGGGCTGCAGACGGCAGCAGCGGCTCCTCCCTGCCCGGGGAGGCAGCCCAGCCCAGCGCCCGCCCCCAGCCCGCCCCCCAGCCCTAGACTCACCAGCCAGGGCCAACCCCAGACGGCCCGCGCCCCATCCTCACTACCACTACGGAAGAAATCTGCAGCTCACAGCCCCTGGGAGGGAGGCTCTAGTTCAGGGAAACCTGCCTCCTGCTTCTCTCCCCACAGGTGCGCATCTTTAGCCAAACGGCAGCTTTGTGTGGAATTCCCTGGGTCCCCCACCCAGGAGCCGACCCCTTCCCAGAGCCAGGGGATGGCGCACTGCAGCTGGAGGTCTCCACACCTGAGAGCCCCCAGGAGCAGCCAGCGGGGCCACTCAAGGTGCTACTTACACGGGGTGAGTGGGGGGCCTGGGAGAGCCGGAGACGGGCAAGGTGGGGGGCCCTGGGCTTCTGGGGTCCCCGAACCCCTCCTCACCGTGTTCAGGATGTCAGAGATCCTGGGGGCTGGGGTGGAACAGACGAGACGTGAACACGAGGCAGGCGGGGGACACGCAGGAGAGAAAACCTATGGGCTGATGAGCCAAGCCAGAGAGAGTGGGGAAGGGGGGGACGGAGGGGTCATGAGGGGACAGAGAGGGATGGAGAAGGGATGTGGGGGGTGGAGGGGGACATGAGGGACAGGGGTGACAGAGAGGGGCATGGGGGACGAGGGGGAAGCTTCAGGGCTGTTCAGGCAGCTGCACCTGTCTGACCAGGTGGGGGTGGGGAAAGCTGCTGTGGGCGGAGGGTGCCCTCCATAGAAGGGCAGCCTGGCCCGGGAGAGGAGAGTAGTCCCGCATGGGACAGGCCCGGGTGGGCACCCCCAGGTGAGACGGGATGGGTGAGTGGAGGAGTGCACAGAACGCCTGGCCCCTCTGGAAACCTAGTTCTGCAGGGAGGCTGGGCCCTTTCTTCTTCCTTTAAACCCACAGGCCTCTGGTCGAGAGGATTTCTATAACAGCGCCTTATGCCTGGATGCCCGGCACGGGGCCAATATGAAGTCAACGTGACTGCCAAGGTCACGGCCCATGGCCCAAGGGGCAGGGTACATGGCTGCTCTGGGTGTGGGAGACCCTCAGGGGGTGAGGTCTGGGGCTGGACAGCAGTGCAGGGAGCCGTGTGGGAGGTGGGGGTGGGGGAGCCGGGGGAGAGCTGCCTTGCGGAGTTAGCGCGTGCGCCCCCTGACGCCCAGCCAGGCCGGACAGTTAGCCAGGCCTTGGCAGCCTGGTCCAGGGGCAGTTGAGGCCGTGCATGGCAGGATGCAGGAGCCACTTGGCAGCAGAGGCAGCAGGCCTGGGGCACTACTTACATGGGGTGGGCAGGGGGCCCTCGGCTTCTGGGGTCCCCGAGCCCCTCCTCACGGAGCTCAGGATGTCAGAGATCCTGGGGGCTGGGGTGGACAGGAGCAGACATGTGAGGAGGCGGCGGGGCAGGCTGGTGGAGAGGAAGCAGGCCTCCCACTCTCTCCCACCCCAGGGCCTGTCTCAGGACCAAGGAGCCCCGGCCCTGAGACCCCCCAGGCCAGTGGAGAAGGCCCAGCTTGAGGGGCAGAGGTGCTGGGGAGCTGCGTTGAGGGGCTGTGAGGGGCAGGCTGGTGCTCGAGCTCGGCTGGCCCTTGGCCCTCGAGTGAACCCTCAGAGGAGCTGCTGGCCCCTCCAGGAGACCCCCACAGCAGCAGGGCCCGGCTACTTACATGGGGTGGGCAAGGGGCTAATGGGAGCCGGAGACGGGCAGGGCGGGGAGCCCTCGGCTTCTGGGGTCCCCGAGCCCCTCCTCACGGAGCTCAGGATATCAGGGACCCTGGGGGCTGGGCAGACAGATGAGACGTGAACACAGGCAGGTGAGCACACGCAGGAGAGACAAGGGAGTGCAGGAGGATGAGAGGAGGCTAAGCTGGAGAATCACACGGTGGGGTCCAGGGCTCCTGGGGTACCGTCACCCCCGTGTGCCCAGGGCTGTGAGATCACAGCAGGTGTGTGAGGAAGACACAGGACTACCCGCAGGGCTGGACCTGGGGCAGGAGGGTTGTGTACAGTGCCTGCCGGGACCAGCAGAGGGCAGGCCTGAGCCCACCGGGGCTTCTCTGCATGTGATGGATGGCCTAGCTGAGGCTGAGACTCCTCTCGCCCCTGCCCTGTGAGGCCCCTCAGGCATCTGCCGATCGTCTCCCAGCCAGACAAGGGGTTGGCATGAGGCTGGCTGGCTGGCCCTCTCCCCGGGGCTCCTGCAGTCTCGGGCCATCTCAGGCCCCCGCCTGGTTGGGGCGAGGGCAGACATGCAAGGACAGGGCCTGGGGGAGGTCTGCGTGACCTCCAAGCTCCATGCCGATGGCTCAGGGCCCACAGTCCGGGGAAACCACACAAATGTCCACTCACTCTACATCCAGAGGCCAAAGCCTTGGGCTAGCTCACTTCCACTCTAGGGCAGGGGGGGATACTCAGGACAGGGTCATTGCATCTCCCAAACTGGCAGAGTGGCCACCTCCAGCCCAGCGCTCATCTACGTAGAGTGTGGCTGAGGGGCAGGCTCCCCAGGCGGGGGCCAGTCACCTGGCCTAGGTAGAATGCAGACCAGATCCCCTCCCTGGGGCAGCTGAGAAAGCTGAGGGTGGAAGAGGGGAGCCAGGGTGAGCATACAGCGCCCGGCACCCTGGGGCACTGGTGCCAGACAGAGCCTGAGCCAGCTTGGCCTGGGATCCCTGAGTGGGGAACGGGGCGCACGTCTCTGCAACCTGCCCCCCAACAATGAGCCCAGGAAATGCCCCTTGATGCCCATCCATGTATCAACTGCCAGCTGGGTAGGCACAGGTTTAAGGACCTTTGAGAGAAGAAACAGCAAATTCAACCATGGAAATTGGGTGCACAGCCCCCGGAGCAACTTGGGGGCCCATGCAGAGAACCGTCCCGTCCAGGGCAGTGGATTCCACACTGGTCAGGGCGCCCAGGTCCGCCAGGCTCTGCTTGGATACTCTGCCCGAGACCGCCCAGTGCCAGTCTGTACCCAGCCTCGGACGGGGCTATAGGCCTGAGCAAGTCACCCCTCATCGCAGGACGAGGCCTTTGCTGTCCCGGCTCCCCACCTGCCAGTGGCCTGCCCACCAGCCCCGCGGGCGGGGAGGTTGGATACCTTTTGTGTCTTCATCCTCTATGGTGGTGTGGGTGCTGTCGGATGACTCCTGGGGAGACACGGGGAGGCAGCAGGTCAGGACATGGCCTCTGCCCCCACGGGGCCCAGGCCCCAACCCCAGAAGCCCACAGGCAGCAATGGAGCTTCATGCCAGACCCAGGGGTCACCCATTTCTAGGCTGGGCCACTCACATCCCCAACAGCTGAGAACCCCAACTTCTCCTTCTGCCAATGAGACACGCCCAGTGGAAAGATTAGCATGCTCAGAAGACACTCTTTAACAAGATAAAAACTGTTTTGGGTTTTTCTTTAAAATTCCAAGACGCCTGGGGAAGCAGGAAAGCATCCACAGCCCGCCCACTTTGGCAGACAGGGTGGAAGCTTCCAGCAGGTCCTCGGGAAACTTGACCCGGCCCGGTCAGAGTGCGGCAGCACCATACCTCCTCCCCAGGCCTGGGCCATCTAGCCAGGCCTGGCTTTACCTCTCAGGTGGCCTGAAGGGCAGAGAGGTAGCCCCAGCACCTCCTCCTGCTGCCCTTCAGATATAAAACCAGATGCCCTCCACCTGTGACCGAGTTCCCAGAGAGCTTGCTTGCTTCTCAGAAGGAACATCTTACAGGGTTCCCAAGGAACCTCCCCCCGCCACAACCCCCTTACTAGACACTGCTCTGGGCCCTGGGCCAGAAATGGGGCATCTACAGGTTGTAAGATCAGGGCCCACATCACAGAATGTTGTCTCAAGGCCCCTTGCAGGGAGGGCAGACACCACCACCACCACCTCACCCCAGACACCGGGTCCCAGGAACACCTATCCCTGGCCTGAGTCACCGTGGACGCCCAGGCTCTTCCTAGCACCTCGAGGCTGGGTCAGCCCAGATGCAGTGGCCCACAGCACCCCTGTCCTGGTCTGTGGCCAGGATGTGTGGGGACCCTTTGAGGATCTCAGGCCCAGGTGGGAGTCTGGGTGGGGGTAAGGTAGTGAGGTCCTAGAAATGCAGCTGGGCTGCCCACCCAGCTCTCCCACCACCCCAGAAAGCCAGCCCCTTCCCTGGCCACAGGGTGAAAATGCTGATGGGATGGGAGCTGATGCCAGAGCAGAGGAAGAGCAAGGAAGGGGTCAGCTCAGCGGGAAGCACTGGGCACGGCGGGCAGAGGTGAGCAACGGGTGAGGGCAGGAGGGTCTGTGCTGTCCCCCTCCTCCTGGCCCCACACTGGGGGACACACAGGCCCCATTGGCCCTTCTCCCCTGGAACTCCCAGCCCTTGGCCGCACGCCGCAAAGGACACCCGGGCTCTTTCTGGCACCCTGAGCCTCTGAAGTGGGCCCTGCCTTCGGCTGCTCCTGACCAGGCTGGGCCTGGCCACCCTCCAGGGCAGGATGGAGAGGGTCTGAGAAGCGGACCCTGCTCAGGATGGTAGGAAGCCCAGGCTCCCGTGTCTGCTGGGGACTTGGTACAACCGTGCCTCCAAGGGCGGCACCTGGGGCTTTTCCCCAAAGGAGCAGCCCGTGGACTTGGGGGCTCTGTCCTGCCTCGAGGGGGGGCGGTCACAGTACACCTGTCTCAGCACAAATGCTTCCCCAGGGTCAACATCCCAGACCTTCCCCAGGGCCAGGGGTCTGCCTCCCGGCTGAGCAGACGCCCCCGAGAGCGTGGCGAGGAACGCGCAGTACCTTGATCCCGTCCACTGGGTTATGAATGACGGTGGTTTGAGGCTCCTACAGAAGAAGGAAGCACAGAGGAAGGAAAGAGCGCAGTGAGAAGAGGAGAGCAGAGGCCCCCCGGCAGGAGCCTGGGAGAGGAGAGGAGAGGGCGGCAGCAGAGCAGGATGGAGGCAGATGGCCAGCAGGGAGCGCAGCAGCTGGAGAGGGGTTTGGGGCGATGCGGATGGAACGAGCAGACCAGCCCGGGGCCTCGAGGGCACCAGTGACCGGAGGCCAATAGAGAGACTGGGGCTGAGGGCGGGGGTGAGAAGCCGCACGCTGGGGTCCCTGCCTCAGGCGCTCTGCCCTCTCTCTTTGCTGCCGGACCTCCTGCCCGTCACGGGCAGGGCACAGGTTTGAAGATGTCATGGAGTGGGGGCGGCACATGGGATGGACGGGTCCGAGATGGGGCTGGCTACAAGGCCGGCGTGTGGGACCCTCCCCTCCTGGGCCAAGGCCACCCCCGACACCTGCACTCGCTGTGGATGTCCATTTGGCAAATCTAGCCTCCCCACAGGTAGTCCAGGGCTCACTCCCAGTAGCAGGGCCTGGGGCCCGTGGGGACGCCAAGTGTACTTTCAGCAAACTCAGGACCTGTGGACCAGCAAACCGCAACCTCCTGGGATTGCCTGCTCTACACGAGACACCATAGGCACGCAGCAGCCTGGGCAGGAGGGCCGTGCTACTGGCCACACCCCTGCACCACCGGCTCCATCCCCTGGACAAGGACCCTCCAGATGAAGGCTGGAGCTGGTGGGTCTCTGTGATCTCATGTCTGCCCACCCCTCCCCATCAGGGGAACCCCTGAACCCTCCAGGCAGCCACAGGCCAGCACAGCCATAGAAGTGTGTCTCCCTGTAGCACATGGACTCATGGGGAACACCATGGCTGCCACTGCCCTAGACCCCACAGCCACTGCTAGGCTGTCACCAGGGAAAGCCAAGGGGTCTCTGTCTCCCTCCAGATCACTGGGTGGGCTCTGAAGCTAAAGCCAGGCTCATCCATTCTCCCTAGGGAGAAACCAAAACCCACCCCTTCCAGATACTGCACCCCCACCCCCACCCCGCACAACCCAGGGGAGGGGCTGGCAGTCTGTCCCCACCCCCAGCCTGAACCACACCCCCTGCAGAGCCAGCCTCGCTGAGTTCCTGGCCAGCCTCCTGAGAGCAGAGGAACTGAGGTTGGTGCCTGGACCCTGGGTCCCAGTCTCACCGGACCCCTGACGGTTCCCACTGCTGACCACCAAGTCAGCAGGGGCCTGTCTACTGCACCTGATGGGTTCCCTGGCACTGCATGAACTGAGGTCTTCCCTCACCCCCACATCCCAGGGCAGAGGGGCTAGTAAGGCTAGGTGTTGTCTGTCAAGAGACAGGCTGGGAGCCAGACCCTGGCTTTACCCTAGGCCTCCTGACAGTGACCACCACACAGCCGGGGTACAGGAGAGGATGGCCAGGAAGTAGGGGGCAGAGGGGTTCAGTACCAAGGCGGCTGGAGGAAGCGTTCCCTTGGGGCTGGTGGCAGCTGCACTGTTTTTGGTGCTATTCGTCTGGGGCTGCAGAGAGAGGAAGAGAGGCCATTAGGGAGAGAATGAGGGCTCGTACCCCTTCCTCGAGATGGGGGAGGCCCAGAGGAGCTCTGGGGACTGGGCCACGCTGCAGGCTGGGGAAGGGGGCCAACCACTGCCCCCTGGGCCGAGAAAGTGCCTCACCTTAACTCCATCTGCTTTCTTGTTGAGTAAACTCTTGGCTGCTGCATTGGAGAAAACAGACATGGTGAGTGAGGGGCCTGGCTCCCACTGCAGCCCACCCCCTTGGCGTGAGGCAACCTTGGGTGCCTGTAAGGAGCCCAGGTCCCCAAGATCGAGTGAGCGGGCCACCCCAAGTCCCAAGGCAGAGTGACTTCTGCCACCTGGGGCCTGCTGGGGACAGAGCAGGTTTGTGCCTAGTGCTGAGCAGGGCCACCCTGTGGGCGGCCTGGCCAGGGCGGCCTGAGGACCCTTGTCCCCAGGACAGGGGCTTCCCCCAGCCCTCCCCCATGATCTTGGAGGACAACAAGACTTATCCTCCCACCTGAGACCTCAACTTCCAGGCGGGCAGCACGTGGGATCCCCCGAAAGGAGGGCAGGGCACTGCCCTTGCCCCAGATGAGAACACAGGACAGGGCAACAGGTTGGGGTGGTGGGCACCTCCCGGTGATTCTCCATGTTCTTAGGCAGGGATAAGCGGGCTCTAGCTGGCCACCCACATAGGGAGGGACTTGTCCCAAGCCCAGGTGCCTGCCTGCTCTCAGCCCCCCAGACCCCCTCCCTCGGCAGACAGCATTCGGAGCTCTGCCCCCATGGCCAGGCCCCAGGCCATGCCTCTTGGTTCAGAGCACGCACACACACGGGGCAGCCTCATTCTCCCTCCTAGCCCCGGCCTTGGGCCACTTCTTGGCCTTGCTCTGGCGGCACTGACAGGGCCAACAGGGGCCATCCACCAAGGACCTTGAGCTCTGAGTCAGGGCAACAGGAGGACACGCCTGGGGGAGGGTCCAAAAGGCCACCTGCACCCCAAGGTCCCACCACCTCTCAGATGCACAGCAGACGGCCCATCTCACCCCAACCTTCCACCCCACCGAAGAGGTCAGGACGGCCCACTCAGCGACTCTGCCTCTCTGTGCACCAGCTTGAGAGGTGTGACCTGCCACACCTCCACAGGCCCTCAGCCTCCAGCGCCTGCCCCCTCCACAGCGGTTAGTTTTAATTACAGAACTTAAAAAAAAAGAAGAAGAAGTCAGCTTACCTTATGGAAAAGGAAAGGTGAGGAGAGGAAGAGAGGGAATGAGGAAGGAAGGAAGAGAGAGAGAAAACAAGATTTGTGGAGGTTCAGGCAGGGAGCACAAGTCTGCAGCCCGGATTCAGCGGCTCCTGCCTCGCCCGCCCTGCCCACGCTCACGCCAAGCGGTGCCCCAGGACGGCCGGTGCAGGTTAGAGAAGCAGCCCAGGTCAGATGCCAGGGGCAGGGTCCCTTGCCCTGGAAGAAGGTGGCACAGCCCCCACGGCCGGCTCCGAAAGCTCTGGCTAACCAGCCCTGCTTAGAGGGACCGGGGAGCCCCAGCAGGTCTACGGGGGGCGCTTTGCTGCTGGGGACATCCCCGGAGACTACTGATTCTGGACGGTACATCAGAAAGACAGGCACTAAGACCCAGAGGGATGTAGCCGTTACCGCTCCCCGCCAGTAACACCTGCATCACAGCCTGGGCCAGCCCCAGACCTCCCGGGTGGGGTCAGCTTAATCGTTCATTTGCTCTGGGGGATCCTGATGCTGTTTCAGTTTGAGAGCCACTGATCAAGGTCCCCAGTAGGGTGGCCAGGCCAGTCCCCAGCTGCTGGGCCCCCACCTGCTGATGACCTTTTCCTGTCCAGGTGGCCATCGCCGCCCTCTGGGCCTTGTATGCGGACACCAATGTGGGGTCATCAGAGAACCGCTACATTGGGCGCAGCTTCAGTCCCCAGGCTTCCTCCCCAATAGCCCCCCAATACCCCTGATTTCCTCCTAGGATTCACAGGGCAAAGTTTAATGAAAAGCTGGACTCCTGGCCCCACTCTTATCTGGCAGTTCTCATTACCACAGGACCCCAGTGAGTGAAGGGACCCCAGGCCTTTTCTTGTCCCCCCAGCCTGGCCGCTCTGCTGTTCATCCTCCCAAGAGAGAGGTCTCACTTGGTGAGGCTGGTCTCAGGACCACACCCTGATGCCGGAGCAGCCCTGCCCTGCAGGCCTCTGGGCCCACGGCCCACTTCCACTGAGGGGATACTGGAAAACCTCCCCTGGTGGCAGCCACGTCTGCCTCCCTGTAACTCACCATGGAGGAACCACCCAGCCCGTCAGATGTGGGAACTCCTGAGCCTCCAGGGCCAACAGCCTGACTCCCCGGCAGCAGGCCACCCCTGCTGACCTCACCTCTCTACTTCCTTCTCACCTCTAGTGTGCAGGGAGGGCGCCGCCGCCCCTGAAGTGGGAGTCATGCTGTGGTCACAGAGCCCAGGGACCCTGTCTGTGCTGGCCAACCAGCTGGCCAGACAGGCCTGGAGGAAAGTGGTGTCCACCCCATCTTGAAGGCACTTGTCGTGAGAGCTGAGCAGGTGAGCAAACTCACCCCCAGCCCCCAAGTTAAGGTGGGCAGTCTGGGGAGAGTCACCTCCCAGTGCCACACAGCAGTGATCAGCGGCGCTCCCAGCCAGCTCTTCAAAACCAGCGCAGGCCAGTGCCAGTCTGAGAAGTAAAGCCGGGGCCAGCTCAGGGCCCTGGTGGAAGTGGAGTCAGCTGTGCCTTGGGCTTCCCCTTGGGCAGGAAAGGGGGCCCGTGGGTCAGAGCCTGGGTGGAGGCAAATGGAGACCTGGGACAGCCCTGGGTCTTAGGAGGGTCCCCTTCAGTCCCTGATTCTGTCAGAACCCACATTCCAGACCAGCCTATTCAAGACAGTACCAGTTCCGCTCCCTAAGAGCCATCCCTCTGGAGACACAGACCACACCACGGCCCAGGCTGGGAAGCCTGGAGCAGACACCTGTTCTCTGAACTGACTCCCACATGCTCCTCCCTGGGAATCCCCAGACCTCCGCGTCTGGACACACAGCTGCCTCCATCCTGACCACAGCTCCTGTCCACCGCATTTCCTAGAAATTCACATCTCTGGCTGAGATTAACCAGGATCCTGTTAACTCCCATCTACTCTAGCGGTTGAAGGCACAGGGAGTTTCTTCGTGTCTTCTCAAGTCAAATTCATTACTATGTGGCAGGAACTGAGGTGAACCAGCTAGGCATCCTAGACCCCCGGGGAGACAAGCAGAGCCCTCCGCCCTAACGCGCCCTGGGTCCTCAAGGCCACGCCGTCGCTGAACCCCAGCAGTCTGGCTGAATCTCCTCTCGGTGAAGGCCAAGTGGGACCAACCAGGATGCTCTGATGAACTGCAAGAGGTCTACAGACACCCAGTCTTCCGCTGGCCGAGTGCTCTATGTCACCCCAGAGGCCATCATCCACAGAGAAGCAATGTCCCTGGGGCTGAGCCCCCTCACCCGCCATGTCTGCTGGGTCCAGCACATTGGCTGAAGTGGGCTGCCCTAGCAGGGTTATGAGGGCTCAGCCCACAGGGCCCAGCCGTTACCTCATCCCCTAGCTCGTCACTCACGGACAGCCATGCTGGGCTCCGTCCACATGCATGGACCACCCCAGGACACAGAGGCCCTGGGCGCCCAGGGCGGAGCCACACATGCTCGCGGCCTCATGCACTGACGCCCCACATCCACTTGCAGGCAGCGGGCAGTGCAGGCGGGAGCCCCGGGCAGAGGGCGGCTCAGAGGCGCCTGCCTCGCTCACCGCCCTTGGTCTTCACCAGGAGCCCCTAGTCTCACCGTTCCCTGCCCCTCTGCCCCTCCCTCCCCCCAGGTGCTCCAGAAAGGCCCAGAAAATGAAGCTGACTCAGGATAACCCCTGAAAGGCTGGCCTGCTGGACCTGTTCACTGGGCTCACAACAGGAGCGTGGACCCTCCTACCCAGGATGGCCCTGCCCTGAGTGCCCCAGGAGGCAGCACTTGGGGTCCTCTGGGTGGCAGGCTGGCCTGTGCATCCTGCAGGGTCAGGGGAAAGAGCCAGGTTGGACATGTAGGGAAGAAAGGGCCTAGGCCTGGGAGCGGCTGGGCATCTGCCCTGTCCCCGCGGACACTTGAGGCAGCGGCAGGAAAAGAGGGCTTCTTCTAGCCACACGACCCCATCTGGGGAGCACCTGGTTGGCCCTCAGCTGCAGTTCCACCCCCCTAAGCTCGTGCCACCCTCGGCTTGGGTTGGGGCCGTGGGCCCCTTAGGAGGTCTTGGGGTCTAGCCTCATGGGGTCTGGCCAAGGTCACAGTCGGTGACTCCGTGGGGGGTCTGCCCTTCACAGACAGGGGCAGCAGATGGGCAGACTCTGCCGCTCCCCTCATGGGCTGGGGGATGAGGTGAGGGACCTCACAGAAGGAAACCAAGAGGAGGCCTTCAGTCATCCTCTGGGAGGCCGAGGGCCATGTCTTGGGGCTCACAGGGCAGACATACGTGGTCAGTACAGACCACTGGCCTCATACGGAGTATGAGTGGCCGGGAGTACAGTGCATGTCCCTGAGGGCAGGTAGGGGCCAAGTTCCGGGTGGATGGGGTGGCGAGTGGGCTTTCGTGGGCCAGAGTCTCTGCCCATGCCCTTCTCCCCAGGGTTCCCATTCGGGATTCAAACCCCCCAGCAGCAGCCCCAGAAAAGAGGTTTCCTGTCTTTCTAAACAGGCTCTTGACAGACAAGTGGGGAGTGAGCCTCAGAGAGCAAAGGGCTCGGAGCAGAAGTGGAGTGGGGGTCTCCCGACCCCCAGACTCAGGAATCGGGGTCGGAGAATTCAGTCAAATGCACACAGGGTGACATGGCTCGGGGGGTCACCTTGGTTGGCCCCTCCTATAACAGGCGAGGCTGCTGGGACATGGGTGCTGGCTCCCTGCCCAGGGTGGGGGCTCTGTGGGCGTGTGTCCACGGCGGGAGCAGGGGCTCCCGGGGCCTCTGGGGTGGCTCTCAAGGCCCTGCTGGCGGCTGCGTGCAGCGAGGGGAGCTGCATGCCGACAGGCGGGACGTCTACCTTGTTCCACCAGCCCCATGGTGGTGCCGGAGGCCGCGGTGGACATTGTGGCCGGAGCGGTGGTCTGTCTGCCCACTGTTAGCACCGGGTTAGAGACGAGGGGAGGGGCGGACACAGACGAGGGGCGGGCGAGGTGAGGGGAGAGAAGAGACAAAGGAAGCAGAAGAAGATTAGAGTCAAGGTTTAGGTGACGGATGGTTCCAGAACCCCTTTCACAGGAGCGTGAAAACAAGATGGAGACCGATTGACATTGGGAAAAGCATTTGCCTCCTTTCTCCTTGGAAAACCCCAGCGGGGCCTTCCGGGTGCCCGGCCGGGTGTGCGACAGGACACGTCCTATTAGTACTGGGGTGACAGCATGCCCCCCGGCCCGGCAGCACAGGATCACAGCAAGGTAACAGGATGGGGCGGGTGCCGATGCAGACGGACAACGAGGACGAGCACAGACGCTCCCGCGCCGGCACCGCGGGCGACAGACAAGCCACAGGAGAGCGAGGGGGCGGCAGCCCCGCCCGGGGGACGTTGTCCCCGCCACCTGCCCTGTCCCAAGGCCTCAGGGTCGCCGACAGACCCTCGGAGCGGCCGCACGCCCCCAGCCCCGCCCACCCTTCGTGCCCAAGTGGGCGGCCGCCAGCCAGCGTGTCCGGAGCCTCCTCTCGCCTCCCTTCTCCCAACACAGAACGTGTGCTCAGAGGATTCAGGACAACAACGAGGCCACAGAGGTGCCGACCAACGCCTGGACAGACACACGGAACTGCGGCCCGCCGGCAGGCAGCTCAGACACAGACCCAACACGCAGGGACGGGCCCTCGGGGGGGCCCGGCCAGAGCCCAGGCCTCCTCTGAGGCCCAAGGGTCTCAGAGGGAGGAAGGCTGGGCCGGGCCGGGCCGGCAGCAGAGGACGGGACTGTGGGGGCGAAGACGGGGCAGGCGGCTGGTGGCGGGTCACTCCCCAGGCTTCCCGCCGCAGGCCTGCTGCTCCTGGAGATGGCTGTTCTCACCTGAGAAATTCCGTGTGGCCAGCATGGTGGTGAGGATCGCACCCTGGAGAGAGATACACGGCTGAGGCCAGGCGGAGACTCCCACCTCCCACAACCCCTGGACCTGGGCTCAAGGGCTCTTAGACAGGCAAGAGTTCTACACGCCCACCGGCTGCACCCAGACAAGTCACCTCATGCAGAACTAACAGTGACCTGTCCTGGGCCCTAAACTATCCCCCAAACGAAGCTTCTAAAGTGCTTCAAGACCCCTGGGGACACTGAGGCTGGGGGTCTGCCTCTCCCCACAGCCCTTCCTCTCCCTGAGAGGTGTGTGCATAGCAGCCAGGGTCCTGGTCAGGCCTGAACACTCGCCATCAGCACAGAGCAGCCTGTAGGCAGGCGGGCCTGGTGCCCAACAGCCTCCTTGCCCAGGGCCCCCTCCCTCCTGCCCCTCTGAGCAGCAGAGCTTGGCTGCTCTCCTGACCAGAAGTGCCCAGGGTCAGAAGCTTCTCAGCTCACTCCCACCCAGACAGTATGGCCGACCACAGGGCATGCCTCCCAGCTCCCTGCCACAAAGGAGCCCTAGGAACACCTCACGGGCAGCGTGGGGGACTGAGGAGGGGCCAGCCGACATCTGGGCACCTTGGGTGTCATTGCCATGGAAGGGACCAAGTCCACCTGGCACACCTGCTCTGGGATAGCACCAACCAGCAGCCTGTCCTGGGTGGCTGGGACCCCTGCCAGGCCTGCTGAGACCCCTCTAGCCACCCCCAGTGTGGGGCCCTCAGCCCCTCCAGGTATGTGAGCACGTAAGCGTGGCAGGGCACCCTGGCCACACACTGGGGTCAGCGTCTCACCTTGAGCTTCCTCCGAGCGTTGAATTTTTTCAGGCACTCCACGGTCTCCTGCCTGTGCATCATGGAGGCCACAGTGGAGCGTTGCTGTGGGGAGGGAACGAGGAGGGCGTTACTGCAAGGAGCCCCGAGGAGCATCAGCTTTGACCCCAAGGGGGGCTCAAAAGAGGGGAGGTCAGGGAGTGGCTCAGGGCAGCAGCACTCCTGGGGCTCTTGTGCAGCCGGAGGCCACCTGTCCCCACGGCCTGCCTAATCTCCCAGTCCATCACCTCCTATGGCCATCCACTCCACCTGTCCCCACCACTACCTGGCCCTCACCCTCCTTGCCACTCCATATCCTCACACGCTAGACGGCGCTTCCTCTTCTCATGGAGCTCCTGTCCTCCCAGGGACTGAGGCCTTTAAATCACCAGCACGTCCCAAGCCACATGGCCCTCAGGAGACCACAGGACCAACCCACTGGATTCGAGGAGAGGGCCCAAGGTCAACATGCTAGGGGGTGGTCCGGGGCTGGTGCGACTTACGCAGACCCACGGGTGCTTCAGTGCCTCGTGTGCCGTGATGCGCTTGGCGGGGTTGATGGTCAACATCTGGTTGATGAGGTTTTTGGCTTCGGGAGTGACCGTGTCCCACTCAGGGGACGGGAACTAGAAAGGAAAACCAGGCACAGGGGAGCCTGAAGCCCCCTCCCCAGACAGGAGATAGAATTCTCCAAAGGGGAGCCTGAAGCCCCCTCCCCAGACAGGAGACAGAATTCTCCAAAGGGGAGCCTGAAGCCCCCTCCCCAGACAGGAGACAGAATTCTCCAAAGGGCCCCAACTGAAAACAGGGGTATCACCCCACACCCTGGCTCTGCCAGCCTGCCTCCCTGAGATGGGGAGGGATTGGGGGTCCTGGCACTCACGTCGTAGGCCCCGGCCTTGATCTGCTGGTACAGCTTGTGCTGGTCCTCGTCCCAGAAGGGTGGGTAGCCCACGAGCAGGATGTACAGGATCACCCCTGGGGAGAGCCAAGAGCCCGGGGCCTCACGCTGCTGCCCTCGCTGCCCACGCCCAGCAGCCCAGCAGCCCAGCAGAGCCCACCAGCGCAGCCACACACCAGTCATATGCTGCCACGAGGTGTCTGGCATGTGATCCCAGGATGGGAGTCAGATGCCCAGCCCTGGTACTTAACAGCTACAGGACCCTCAGCTAGTTTCTCAGCATTGGCTAGGGTGGGAGTCGCTGCCCAAAGCCAGCAAGTCCCATGAGGACACTGGGGTCCTCAAGCGCCCCCTCCTCTCCATCCCCACAGCCAGCGTCAATCAGTGTCCCTCTTTGGAGACCTTCATGTTTGCAGAATGGCATAAACAGCTCCTCTGCCCCCTGACCCTACTTCACAGGGGAGGCCCGAGAACAGCCCCCTCCAGTGCACTGACTGTCGGGGAGACACCCCTGGCAAGGAAGCAGCCCTGCCAGGGTGGTCCACACAGCCCCCGCCCCTCCAGTATCCATCCACCATCCGGGCACTTGCTGCCCCTTCTCCAGACTGCTCTGCTGAGTGCAGGGCAGGCAACGGGGTGGCGGGCTTCGCGGCAACAGCCAGGGTTGTCTTAGTAATTCCGGTCTGGGTGGGGAGGGTGCTCTCAGCTGGGGGCAGCCAGGTGTGGGTCTGGTGCGGTGCTTATGGGCGCAGCCCCACCTCGCCCAGCACACCAGCCTCACCGCACGCCCAGATGTCCACCGGCTTGCCGTACGCCTCCTTGCGCAGGACCTCTGGAGACAGGTAGCCCGGCGTGCCAGCGAACCCTAGCACGAGGGGAAAGGGTGGTGTGAAGGACCACAGGGGCGGCCAACACCCCTGCCCTGTCCCCCGGCCAGCCAGCTGGCCAGGTACTCACCAAACCATGCCTGCTGGTCCCCCTGCACCTCGATGGCCAGGCCAAAGTCCGCCAGCTTCACTGCAGCCCCTTTGCACTTGCTGGCCAGGAGCAGGTTCTCGGGCTGTGGGGAAGGTGAGCAGCCCGAGGGTGTGGAGTTTACACCCAGGGGTGTCACCAGAGAGAGGGGGACAGAATACCCCTTGGCAGACAGGGGTGCACAGGTCCCCTGACCACATGGGTGTCCCCCAGCATGGCTGACACCTTTGGCTTGAGCGCACCCCAGAGCCTGCACCCCACAGGCTCTGTCCCCCACTCACCAGGGGCAGGGACGTGAGCCCTAGAGCTGAGGGAAGCTGGTTCTCAAAGTGCAAGCTTGTGAATTCGGGGCACTGGGACCGAAACAGCACATCCTGGAGGCCCCAGCAGGCCATGCAGGGCCAGACCCCCGCTGCCCTCCCCCAACCAAGGCTGCCCGCACAATGAGAGCAGCTGCTGGAAGGTTCAGGCACTTCCTGCAGGATGGAGACTCTCAAAGGGCAAGGAGGAACAACCAAGGGCCCCCACGGCCCAAGCAGAGTAGGACATCCAAGTCCCACCAGACCTGGGCTGGCTGCTCACAGGAGGGGAGGGTCCCGTGCCGACCTCCCAGCCTCGGGGAGCAATGCCCTTGCTCATGCCGGAAGAAAGGGTATTCATCCCTGTCCCACTGGGGTGCCGAGGAGGCTGCTGCCCTGTGACCGGAAACACTTGGCCTGAAGGCCCAAGGAGTTCCCTGCGCGCTGCGTCCTGCAGGCGAGGCTCCTTCACCCCAGCCTGTCCCACCGGCCTCACCACCTCCCAGAGGGCAGCACTCAGAGCTCAAAGCCGCTGGACTTCCTCATCCCTGGCTGCCCAGGGCTCTCCCGGCCCTCAGCCCCCTCACCAGGCCACCCTCCCGACAGGAAGGTCTGCTGACACCATGCTGCCCACCTTAGCGCCACCAAGAAAGACAAATGCCGCCAACCGAACTGAGTTAAGCTGCTTGGACATCAGGGATGTGAGGACAAATCGTGGGGCATAGATGAAGCATGCCAGCCCATGAGGCAGAAACCAGAGCTTCCCCAGGCCCCACACAGCTGGTGGTCGAGGCTCCGTCACTCCAGGTGACACGTGCTGGGGATACTCAGCCCCGTCTGCCCAGCATGGCTGGGAGGCCCCTAAACACCTTGATTTTTCCAGTGTGAGTAGGGCAGGGGGACCCCTACCTCCCCACAAACCCCACACCAAGAAGTTTGAAATAGATACAACATTGCAAATCAACTATACTTCAAGTTAAAAAAAATTTTTTTTTTTTAAAAGAAGTCTGAAATACTATAGGCTAGGGGCTGCAGCTGGGGGCTTGACCCAGCTTCTACAGATCAGATTCCCCCCACCCCAAGGAAATTCTTAGGCTTCCCAGGTGGTGCTAATGGTAAAGAACCCGCCTACCAGTGAAGGAGACATAAGAGACGTGGGTTCAATCCCTGAGTCAGGAAGATTCCCTGGAGGACAGAATGGCAACCCACTCCAGTATTCTTGCCTGCAGAATCCCATGGACAGGGGAGCCTGGTGGGCTACAGTCCATGGAGTCACAGAGAGTCGGACACAACTGAAGTGACTTAGAATACCTCTCTGGGAAGAAGGAGCTAAGGGAACCTGGTCCCTGGGGAGAGCTGGGCAAGAAGGCTCCTCCCTGGGAGGAGAGGGAGGGGACCCAGCTGGGTTGCACAGGGATGTTCCCACCCCCAGGCTCCACCCTGGCTCCCTCACAGCCACCAAGATGGCACCAAGCCCCTCTGCTCGCTCCACCCTCCACATCTTGGCTAAGAGGAGACCCACCACAGTGCTGCTTCTGGAGGTCTGTCTCGGCCAAGATGACAGAGGCCTCTCTAGAGGAGGAGGGACACCTGGTGGGAGAGAGGAGACCAGCTGGCCCTAACCCCTTTTTCTTTTTCTCAGCAAGGATTCTGTGTGCCCTCAGGCCACACCCGGGCTGGGGAGAGCATCCATCTGCACTTCGGAGCTTTGGGCTCCAGGTTTGCTACGCATCATAAGGCCCAGGATGCAGGAGGGATGCGTGCCCTCTTCCCTGCAGCCCTCCTCCCAGAGGCCCCTGAGTGAGGCCCATGCAGACAAGACACAGAGACAGAGGGGCACCCACAGGACAGGCAGTCCAGGCGGGGAGCCTGGGCAGACCCATGAGAGGACAGGGGACCACACAGCACATGCCGAGTGGGAGCGGGGACACATGAGGGCACAGGGAGCGTCCCAGGCCTGCTCCTGGTGGGACATCCCCCCAAGAGCAGCTCCAGAGCATCAGCTCACACACACACACACCTCTGGGTAGCCCCAGAAAGATGGCACTCCATTCAGCCCTAGCACCCACGAGAAGGTTGGTCTCAAACACCGCCAGCAGGGATGCAGGCCCAGGGTCCCCCACCCCATGCAAAACCAACGAGAGAAGAAACTGACCCAAACTCAGACTTGGAGAAAGCTGGGTCAAAGAAAGGAGGAGAGATTGAGAGGAGGAGGAAGGGGGAGGCGGAAGGGCAGAAAGGAGGAAGGGGGAGGTGGGAAGGCTGCAGCTCCTCCTGAAGGCCCCTCCCACCACCCAGAAGCCTGTGGGTGACAACCTTTGTTTTAAATGATTTGCAGTTTGCCCAGAGCTGAGCCAAGGGCCAGAGATGAGCAGAAAGGACTGGAAGTTTGAAGAGACCAAACTGGCCCCTCACCTCCTGCTCCCAAGGCATCAGCCCCACCTGCAGGTACATTCTCTGTGTCCCTCCTGCCAGGTCCGAATCTCAACTGGAGTCCAGAAAGCGAGACCCCACGTGGACATGTGCTACTAGGCTGATTCTTGACAACTGTCCCCTCTCAGCCCTGAAGCCTAGAGGCATTGAGAGGGATGTGAACAGACACATGCATGCATGCACACACAAACACACATGCACACACAGTCTCACACACATGCATATGTACACATGCTCACACATACACACATGTCCATGTGTGCACACAGACCCACATTCTCACAAGCACGCACCTTCAAACACAAACACATGCACACACATGCTCATATGTGCCAATGCACATGCGCACACATGTTCTCAGGCACACACCTTCATGCAAAAACACACAGGAACACACATATGCAAACATCCCCCGCACACACGTGTCTTCTGGTGCACTGCCCTACCCGAGCCTCCCGTTAAACACGACATGCAGTTACAGACGACAGACACCTGGCACAGAGCGGGGGGGAACTCACCTTGAGGTCCCTGTGGACGACCCCCATTTGGTGGCAGTGGAGAACCGCCTCCAGGATCTGCTGGATGCAGTGACTGCAGCAAACAGCAGGCGCATTAGTGCGGATGGCCCCTGAAGAGTGGGCGGGGTGCAGGAGAAGGGTGCTGTGTGGGAGTGGTGGGGTCTCCAGCCCAGTGGGGGCCCAGGGGAAGCAGAGGATCAAGGTGCTGCCTGCCACATGGGAGACGAGACACTGGCTAGGAGGGGGCCTCTAGGGCTCCCTCTTCACCCTCAAAGGTCAACACAAGGCATGCCCTCCCCTCTAACCAGGCCCGCAAAGGAAAGATGCCTGACCCCACTGCATCCACACCAAGCTCATGCTGGCCACACCTGGCCCTGAGCTGGGTGCCCTTGGGGAGGAAGGCCAGGGCTGAATCTACACCCTGCAAGGCAGGCTGGAGACCCAGACAACAGGAGGGGAGGGTAGAGGTGAAAGGGCAAGGGAGAGAGGGCAGGCCAGTGCCACGGTGCGGGGGTGATGCCCTGGGCACCAGTGCCCTTCTCTATTCTGAGGCTGTGCTAACACGGCAGTCACCAGCACATGTGTCTGAGAGCGGGTATCATTTCATTAAAATCAACTTCACGTCCACGCTGGCTGCTGGCTGCCATGCTAGACAGCTCAGCTCCATAGCAGCACTGGGGTTGCTGGGGGCAGCCTGGCACTATCCAGGGCCCCAGGCCAGGGGCTTCCTTCCAAATTAGGGAGAAGTCCCAAGCCTTCTGAGGCATCACGGGTTGGAGAGAAAGGTCCAGGCTCTCCCCAGGCATCTCCCACACCTGGGCTTCAG
Organism: Capra hircus; assembly: GCF_001704415.2. Classification (NCBI taxonomy): domain Eukaryota; kingdom Metazoa; phylum Chordata; class Mammalia; order Artiodactyla; family Bovidae; genus Capra; species Capra hircus. The sequence goes on from NC_030811.1 coordinate 43,107,793, forward strand.
CAATGGCCCTAGACCTCAGACCCAGGTGCCTCCAGACCGAGATGCCCCAGCCCCAGTGACCTGCTCCTGCCACCTCTAGGTGGTTGGGAAGTGTCTAGCTGCCCCCAGAGGCAGGCACAGCCCCCTGGGGTTCCATAGCACCCCCGGAGCATTACCAGCCACCAGAGACAGGCATGCCACAGGCTGCCATAGCCCATCCCTGGGGTCTTGGCCCCAGCCCCTCTGGTGGGGGCGAGGGAGGCACAGGCGAGACCGCCCCTGCCGCGGCTAGACCGGGGAGGTGACTGAAGGTCAGCTGCAGGGATGGACTTTGTTTTCCTAACAGCAAACTCAAGAGAAGGGACAAGAAACCAGGAGAAGGGATAAGAAACCAGCCCGTGTTCTCAAACAGCTCTGACCACACAGAAAAGTAACCTGAGTGTCCACCTGAGGAAACCCAGACCTCAGAGTCCTAGTGGTGATGGATTGCCTGAGGTTTATGGGGTCAGAAGGAGCTAGGCCCAAACCTGTGGGTAACAGTCCCCCAGCAGCCCCTCCCCTCAGATGCCTCTAAGGGCTGGAAACCCCACCCCCACCCCCAAGCCCTGAGCTCTCCGGTCCCACCTGCTCCCAGGGCCTCCCTCCCTGCTTCTGTCCCTCCCACCACGCCCTCATCTGCCAGCCTTGGTCTTTTGTGGCCATCCCCCCTGCAGCCTCGTGGCGGCCCTGCTGCTCTGGGTGGCGTGCGTCTCTGCACTGGACTGCGGCCTCCGTGACCGCAGAGGCACGTGAGTTCTCGCCTCCCATTGTGTCCTCAGCCTTGCAGGAAGGTTTCTTGGACCCGGGAGGCACCTGCCGCAGCACCAACTGGTACATCGGCTCAGATATGGGTGGGCAGTGCCCTCTGTCCTCCTCCATGTCCCCTCCTGAGGATTCAAGGCTCCAAACTCATGCCAGGATGGGGTGACTACACCTGCTGACTCAGCACTGGTCTGCATCTCTCCCTGGACATCCCAGGACTCAGCCCGGCTGCTGAAATCAAACCCCACAGTTCTGACACAGCCCTGTCCGCCCATCTCGCAAGCCCCTCCCCAGAGAAACCTGTGCGGGTATGCCCCTTCTCATAGCCCACATGGCAGCACCAGCCTGTCTCCCAGGCCTTTTCTTCACAGCATCTCTGGGACCGACGGGCAAGTGGCCTCCACAGCCAGCAGGTAGACGGGATTCTCATGCACCTGGAGAGCAGCCCATTCCGGGCAGCCCACCACCCAGGGACCCCTGGAGACCGCTCCTGGTGCCCTTCTCAGCCTGCTCCCACCCTGGCCTCCAGTCTGAGACCAGAGCCTTGGGGAACATGAGACTGACTGGCCTGTCACGAGATCCCTTCTGCCTTGCATTTACATTATACCGTCTTCCTCATGAGGACTCCTTTCAAACGGAACAGTTTAGAAAGTCACTTTGTGGTCAGAATTGCTCCCCAGCGTCATTCCAGATGCTGGCCAGTCCTGGACATTATTCTCCTGGTTCCAGGCTCTGCTGTTACCTGGGATATAATCCTTTCCCTCCCTTCCTCTTCCTCCTCCTCCCTCTCCCTCCTCCTCCCTCTCCCTCTCTTCTCCCCCTCCTCCCCCAGGATCAGCCCGCATTCTTACACACACACTCCCCAAGCACCTCTCTCATGAACCATACTGTTTTCAGGGTTTTTTAAAAATGGATTTGAACTTTGCTTTCCCAGGTTTGAAAAAAAGACCCCCACAAACTCCAAAATAAAGATTCTGCTTTCTCTTCAAAGGAATCTCCAGCCTTCTTGGTTAGAAAAGCATTCCGAAAAGCAACTCATGCCTTGCGTCTTCTTCCTCAGAGATGGGACACTTCAGGAATTCATCAGATGCTCAGATCTGAGCAGCACAGCCCCAGACAAGGCCCTGGAAGGGGGGTGGTGCACTAGATGGGGGCCAGACTGCATCGTGGTTAAGGAGGTGCCCACCACCCTGGCCAGGTGTCCAGGGCTCCAGTTTCAACACAGCCCAGATCCCTTTCAGAGGAAGTCCCCAGGGGAAACACCCTCCCAGAGTGGGAGAAGGCCTTTACCCCCGCTTTCTGCCAGAGCTCCTGGTGATGCCCGTGGGTGACCCACCCACATGGACATCATCCACATCACTCTCTCAGACCCCCTGCCTATAAGCTAAGCACCAACACAAAGGTCAAACACACAGTTCCAGGGGCCAGGATTCCCGGCGAAAACGACAGCCAGACATACAGGTTTAATGAGTGGGGCTGGCTGGGAGGGATTCCCCAAGAGTGGCTGCCTCTCACCCTCTTCCTCATGGTCTGGCTACCAGCAAGGTGGAGCCTAGGAAACTGAGCATTTGTTGGTGGTGGGGGGGGACCCAAACTCCAGAGAAGCCTCCACAACAGAGGCCCAGGGAGGAAGATCCAGATCCCTGCCACCTGGACGGGCAGAGCCACAGAATTGGAGGGGTGGGGAGGGGCGGAAGCGGACGCACTGGAGTAGCCGAGGCCAGGAGGTGAGAGTGGGCAAGGGTGGAGATCCAAGGACAAGGTGTTGGGGGGTTGGGGGACGTAGAGTTGGGGGGTAGAGGTGGGCACAGGGCCTCGCAGCCAAAAGCAAGGCTCCGCTGTGGGTCACATCCCATCTCCAGCAAGACCATCCCCAACAGAGTGCAGGAAGGTGCCAGGCCCCAGGCCATGCTCCGTGGTGGGCACTGAGGACCAAGGAGCCCTGGGAGGATGCTCCGGGAGGGAAAAAAGAGAACAGCTAAGGTAAGCCCTCCTGCACCCCTGAGGCAGCCAGGGGCACCGGAGGCAGAACCGGAAGGCAGCCCTCCTCGTCTGGGTTCTGCCCCAAGCCGTTCCCAGGCTGTTATGAAAAGTGAACGCCCTTCTTCAAGGAGCCTCAGGAAAGCACCCACTGCCCTTGTATCCTCGGGAGCCAGAGCCCTGACCAGCCCCTCAACTCCACCACAGACCCCAACACCCCACGCAGCGCCCGCCAAGCCCCTGGCTTCCTGCTGCCCAGGTGGGGGCCTGGGTGACACCAGAACCCACTCCCACCCTCTCAAGGGGGCTCAGGCTGTCACTGACAGGCAAGGTTGTCTGGGGGTGCAGAAGCCAGTCACAAATAGCTACTTGTTAAAATAATGTTGATTAGAAAGGGAATACATATTCATTAAAGTCCCAGCAGCCTCGCTGCAGACAGCATGTCTGAAAACGTCAGTCCCCTTCAACTGCCCCGTGAGGGCTGATAAAGTCCCTTCACCCCTCACCTCAGGCCCTGGCTTCCTGCTCACTGCCCCCCAGGGAGCCCAGCAAGGAGGGCCAGTGGGCACCTTTTCCAGCAGCCCAGGCCCCCATGGCCTTCCCTTTCTACCTCCAAGGTAACCCTGGGAGGATGTCACAGAAAGGGGTTCCTGGCCTGTCTTGGGCAAAAGCATTTGGAAACTGTGAGTCTCCAAGGGGAAGGCCTTGGTCAGACGTCCTAGAGGGGCAAGAGGAGGCCCACCACCACTCTCCGTCCGCTCTCCCCCCATCAGCCACCCCAGGAGAGCCCCTCTGTGGGCCAGTTCCCACCCTGGGGCAGGCTTGGGCCCTCCCTGACTTGGGACACACAAGCTGCCTGCCCCCACCCTGGCCCTGGGACCTCCTGAGAGGGCTCTGAGCAGGGCTTTCGCCCTGGACCATGTCAGGGAGAAAGTGCACGAGAGAAGATGGGGCCAGAGGAGGAGGAGCAAGGCTTAGGGAGGGAGGCCCAGGCAGGAGAAGAGGGGCAGGGAGCACGCGAGGGCTCTACACCCACCTGGCGTCCGCCTCACTGTAGTACTCTCTCGCCACGATGTCCTCAAAGAGCTCCCCACCAGTGACCCTGTGAGAAGAGCAGAGAGGGCCCCTCCGTCACCATCACCACCTCCACCCCCACCACCTCCACCCCCACCACCGTCACCTCCACCCCATGCTCATCATCACCACCACCATCTCCACCGCCCTCACCTCCAAACCCCCAGTACCACCAGCACCTCCATCTCCAGAGTTACCCAGGTCTGACACTCTCCTCTCCGTGACACTGGTCTCTTAAGCTCAGAAAACAGCTTCAATGAGCTCAGTGACTTTCTCAGAGTGGGCAGCCCAGCAGGAGTCTGTTCTAGGCCTCTACACTGTTACTCAGGCTTTGTGACTAATTCCCGGCCTGAGAAAAACTGGCTGGCCCTCCTGGAACCCCCCAAGGCCAGCGATGAGGCCCCCGCACAGGCGGAGGGGCCAGAAGACACAGCGCCTGGATGTGGCCTCCCCGGTGGGTGAGGTCACGAGGCGCTCAAAGTCCCGTATCCAGAAAGAGGGTAGGACCTCCATCCACACACTCTCTCGCCGGTTGTCCCCTGCCCAGGGAGCAGCCTTCAGGTCCTAAGGTCAGGGTGGACCCCCCTGCCCAGACCAGAAGCCACTGCCTGGAGGGCCTCAGGGAACCCACAGGGAGTCCAGCCACTCAGGATCCCCGGGCTGAGAATGTGGGTGTGGACAGCAAGGCGAAAAGCAGTGGCCAAGGCTGGATGCACAGGGGAGCAGGAAAGCTCAATCCCTGGGTCTGTCCAAGCCCCTCATCCCACTTGGCCAGCTCCAAGTCCACCAGAAGGTCCATGTAGAGCTTTCCTGCCCCTGCAAGGTATAGAGTCTCCTTTCCGTGTCCTGTGAGGACACCAAGGGACACTCCCTCTGCAAACACACCCTCCTCCACACCCCCTCCAGCTGTGCTGGCCCCACATGCTGGAATCTCCCCACTTGCATCTCAGTTCCCATTCGTTCTTGGGAGTTGGGGCTTGGGTTGGCCTTGTTCTATGCCCAGCACTCAGGGCCAGGCTGGTCCACGGTGACCACAGGCATGGGCACTGCTGAACAGTGGCCCAGGCATGGGCAGGCTCTCTCTTAGAGAAACACAAAACTGAGGATGCAGTGAGTGCTAGGATGCCCCTGCTGGAGGCTAGATGCTGGCCCTCAAATCCTGCTGGAAGCCAACTACCCCAGTAGTGAGTGAATTTTTAGGGTTCCACTTTGCCATCGGAGGAGACTAAAGCTCAGACCCTGATGATGGAAAGATTGAAGGCAAAAGGAGAAGGGGACGGCAGAGGATGAGATGGTTAGGTAGCATCATCTACTCAACAGACATGTATTTGAGCAAACTATGGGAGACAGTGGAGGACAGAGGAGGGTGGCATGCTGCAGTTCATGGGGTTGCAAAGAGTCGGACACGACTAAGTGACTGAACAACAACAAGGCTCAGAGCAGGTGACTGTCCAAGGGAGCAGAGCCTCATATGTCTGTGTGTGCTTGTGTATCCCTGTGTACATGCATGTGTGTGGAGCAGGAGGATGGAGTACTAGGTCCAGCCCAGAAGAATGAGACTCGTTTATTTTTCTGCACCCACAATTCACAGGTCAGGATCTGCAGGCCCCGAGTCCAAGCACAGGTCAGAGAGGAAAAGGCCACAGGTACTGACTGGGGCTGCAACAGGGGCACAGGGAGCCCCCCAGCCCAGTAGGTCCTGCCCTGAGCCGGGGACAAGACCTCTGGGTCCTCACATCCACAGGAGGCTCCAACTGTGCTGACGGGCATCAGGGGCCTTGTGGTCCAGGGTTGCAGGGCGGGGAGTTGGTTGGGGGAGGCACGGGGCTGCCATCTCAAGCTGGCCAGGAAGGGCATGGTCTGGAAACCAGCATTTTCCCCTTCCTCAGATCCCAGCCACTCAGCATGGCCAATTCTGGGCTGCAGCCACAGCCTCCGGGGGAGCCACTTCCTCTGTCCCCAGGCCTGGTCCCCAAGGCCACGTGACATTCTGAGGCATGGAGAGTGGGGAAATCTGTCAGCCCCCGAATCCGCAGAGCCCCCCAAGTCGCCTAGCTCCAGGGGCCTCCTGAAGGTGATGCCAACTCAGGCCAAACACTTCTCCCCAGTTCTGGGGCCACAGAGTCCCAGAGGGTCCACAGTGCAGCCCAGGAAGGCTGCGTGGGGCTGGGGGTGGGGGCAGCAGGGCCTGGCAGCATCTCTATGCCTCCACTCCTCCCCTCTTCCTCCACAGCCCCCCAGTCTGTGCAGGCCCTCCTGCCCCTACAAAACAACTGCCTGAGGCCTAGCGGTGTCCTGGATGCCCCAGAGAGGCAGCTTCAACAGGCCTGAGGGCCACAGTGGTTTGTGGGGAGGATGTGCAAAGCCCAGGGCCTTCCTCCTCCCACCTGCTCCAAACACACCCACCAGTTTCCTCTCACCAGCCCCTCTCAGAGCCTTTCCCACACCTGCCTGTCGCTTGAGCCAGGAGAGTCAAGGCACTCCCACACTCGGGCATGCACTTGCATGGGTGTGCATACATGTACACACACGCGCACCTGCACACACATCATTCTCTCCCCTTTGTCTGCTCCTGAATCCCACACACTATCCTGTCTGCCACCAGGGGCCTGGACATGGCCACCCTCCAGCCCGGGGCCTCTGTATTTCCTGGAAAAAAGCTGGTGGAGCTTTTTTGCCACGGGGGTGACAGCAAAGGGTCCATGAAACAGAACCTTCAGGGCACAGTCTTGGCCCAGCACAGGCAGTTCTATCACAGGTCAGCCTGGGCACCTGGCTGGTGTCTCGAAGTGGTGTCCTGTGGGATACGGGGGGCTTTGGGGGACAGTTCCAGCATCTCCTGACCAGAGGACCCCAAGTAGGCCAGAGGTTCATTCCTCAGGCCTCCACACCCCATGGCCGAGGCATCTGTCATTTGAGGGAGGAGGTCCCTTCGGAGACACATCTTGTCCCCATGGCTAGGGTCCCCGGGCTGGGCTTCCCAGAGGCCACATGGAGCCACCCAAACTACGACCTCTGGCCACCGCAGGGTCCCAAGTCACTCTAACTCAGGACAGCTAAACAGAGCCCCACTCAGCCGGAGCTGTAGGGGAGTGAGGTGATGAGATCACTGCTTCTAAATCCAGCAGGAAGTGAGAGGAGGCAGGGCCCCAGACGCTCTCACTCAGCACGGTTCACACACACATGTGTGCACATATACACCCATGTACACACTGAACGAATCACACATCCATCATCTACATCCACCCCCACAAATCACACATGCAAATGTGCACACACGTGCATGTATGATTTGTAAGAGTGGATATATATGCACACACACCCCACAGATCATATGCATGTACACACACATGCACACACACACCCACAAGCCACATGCATGTGCACACATGCACCCGTGGACATGCATGCCAACAGGTACATTTACACAAATCATTTACACATTCACACTTTAGGCAATCATACACACTCTTACATGCTGACGCCAACATACACCCATGCACACATGTATATGTTCACACCCATGTCCACACCAACTCACACACACATTCACATACATACACATGCACCCACACCACAAATCACACGTGTACATGTGTTCATACAATCACACACACATGCACACACTGAAACCCACTCATGCACATGCCCCCACAAATCACACCCACAGATGCCTGCTCATCTACATATACGAATGCACACACACAATCACAAACATACAGGCAGTCATGCACCCAAGCAGAGACCCATGCCAGCCCATGGGCCCCAGTGCAGCAGTGATGAGAACACCAAGGAAGGTAACGGAAGGCCGAGGGCCAGACCATTCCTCCGGGATCCTTCCCTCCCTCCTTCCCGCCTTGGCCTCCAGCACACTCTGTTCTGGGTAGTCGGGAACAGGCCCAGCTGGGCAATCCCATCCCCCGGGGATTCCATACACCAGTGCAAAGCCAACAAACCAACGAGGTAAGCTGGTGGGCAAGGTGACCCAGGAGTCAGGGGGCTGTCTGCCAGGGCTACGAGGGGCCCAGCCCAGGCCCAATGCTGGCAGCAGACGAGAGCCCACGTCCCTGGGCTCCGGCACTTACAGATCGAAGACCAGGTAGTGGAAACCTTCCTCGGAGATGCTGTCATGGAGGCGCACTGTGGGAACAGGAGAGGCCATGAGCAGGGGCAACAGCCCAGGGCCCACCCACGCTGCCCAGACACTCACAGGCCCACAGCCAGCAGCACAAACCCTCCAAGGAGGGCCCACCATGCCAAGGGCCTGTGGCTTCCCACAGTTCGGGCTGGGGAGGGCCCGGGTGGGCACTGCAGGTAGAGTCTGAGGGGTAAGCCGTGGGCCCTTCAGGCCAACTGGCCCCAAGCCAGCATCCAAGGGCCTCGAAGGTCTGGTCTTTCCTTTCTTTTCCTTTCCTTTGCAGGAGGGAGACCCAGTGCCCTCTCAGTCCCTGTCCAGGTCCCCTGCTCCCAAACGCACCAGAGAACCACAGGAGGGGGTGGGATGGGGACGAAGGCCCACACCACCAGGACTAGAAAGGAGCCGCTGAGGGACTTCATGGGAGAGGAGGGCAGAGGGCTCCACTGCCACCCCGTCAGGACAGGCTAAGGTGGCAGGGACCCCCCCGGGGGAGGACCACCTGCCTGGGGCCCAGTATGGCATCACTGACAAAGAGTCAGACCCTGATTTCCCACTCCAGATACTGCAGGGTCAGCAGGATGGCGCCACGGCCATGCACGCCCTCTCTGCTCCAGTTTGTTTTCTCCATCTTCTGAGCCTGAACAAGGCCTGGCCAGAGCTGTGCTGGTTAGGAGTTGACAAGTGAATGAATGAGGGACTGAATGAGTGAGTGAACAGCGAGGAAGATTTCAGCACACAGAGCACAACTCCAAGGCCTCCTTTTCCCTGAGCTGGAGATGTGCCCGGCACTAAACGGCAGGTATTTCTGGACACTTCCCGCCAGGTGATAGATCCTGCCTTCTGTATCAGAAACCTACAGTGCGCCCATCAGTAACCATCCCAATTATCCTGAGAGGTTACAGATGCAGCAGCTGGTGCACAGAGAGGGTAGTGACTGGCTCAAGGCCACACAGTTCACACAATGCTGAGCAGCGGTGTGGACAGAGCTTCCGCTTGGCCCCTCTGCTCCCTGGGCTCCCGGCAGTCTTGCTCTCCGCCACGATGGAAGGGCTGCGGAAGCTCGAAGAGTGAAGAGCAGGCTTCTCCCAGGCCCCATAGGTCCCTTCTTCATGCCCTCGAAGCTGCTCTGGTTTCTAGCTGGCTGTTGGCATCCTTTCTCCTCCAGCTCTGGAGTTCCTAAGGGCCCGCCAGCAGGGTCCTCACATCAGGAACCCCAATCTGGCTACAATGGCCCCCAACCTTTTCCCCCGAGCAAAGCCTGGCTCGGGGAGCAGGCCTCACTCCCAGCAGTCAGGGCACCTGGTCACTAAGGGCAAAGTGCATGGGTGGCTCCAGGGGGCACCTCATCTCACACCCTGCTTCTCTCACCATCTGCCCCACCCACTGCTCGCTCTGGATCTCTCTGCTCAAGAGGCTGGTATCCAGCTTCATCTGACCCAGGTCCCGGGGCCAACACCTGGCACCCTCTCGCTTCCATCCAGACCTCAACTCCACCAGGTGGGTCTGCACTTTCCTAACATGCAACAGACCGCCGGCTCACTGTGCCCTCCTCCAGGACTCTCCTGCAAAATCACTGAGTGAAACTCTCCCCATGCCAACTCCTTTCTGGTGGGGGACCAGCAGGTCGGCCCCTCTGAGCAGCCTCCCCTGCCCCCAGCCGCGTCCCCTGGAACTCCAAGCAAAGAGAGGCCCATGGTGGAAGGGGAAGGGAGTGGAGGGGTCTGCCTCCACCACCCTGCCAGGCCTGCAGACAGCACCCCCAGGGGGATACTCCTGGGGGGAACCCTTTTCTCTTCCCATGCAGGGGAATCCTCCTTCCCCAGGGGAGTCCAGGGGTCCATAAATCTGGGGTCCTGCTGACCTTCCCCTCTTCCCCCGCATGGAGGCCACCCCTGCCCTCAGGCCCTGCCTCCTTGGAGCAGGTGAGAGGGGGTTGGCAGGACCCTCAGCCTGAAAGTCAAGGCCGCATGCACACACTCTTCCTTTTTTTTCACTTGAATATTTTTAACATTTAAAAAATAGTTATGCACTACTTTAATGGTTTAGAAGAACACCCACCTAGCACAAAAGACCTGTGATTTCACAGACGGGACTAAGTAAAAAAGGGAATTGTCACAGAATCTATTTAAGTAAAAACAGTAAGTAAATAATACTGCGGGTGACATATAGCGGCTGCAACTAGAGTCCAGGTGGTTCCTGAGAGTCCAGCCTGGGAGCAAGGGGTTGGGGGATGCCAACAGCCACAAGGGGGTGTCAGGAGCCCCAGGACAAGCCTCCCACTGTGGGGCTTGCTTCTCCAGGGACCACACAGAGTCCCAGGCCAGGGGGCTCTCAGTGGGGTTGGTCCTTCTGCCCCTCCCAAGCTGCCCCTCAAACCCCTCCATGGACTGCAGTACTGCAACGGGAGGAAGGACCCCAGGACCTATCATATGATCAGCTTTGGGAGGGAAGGGCTGTGGATGGTGGCATGGGCCCTGAGCTGTCAGAGACTGGAGACCTTCTACCCTCCATTCCTGCACTGGCTGCCTCATCTAGGCAGGAAGTCCTCCCAGGGCCATCGTACTCCCTGGTGCCCACCTGCCCAGCTACTATATGGACTATCCTGCAAGGGAGGGCAGTTCCAGCCCTGGAAACCAGGAGGTGGGAATTTGCCATCCATGAGCCAGGCCCAGGAGAGAGGGGGTCAGTGTGCAGAGGGGAGGCTGGAAGGAGGCTGAGAGGAGAAGGGAAGGAGGCTGCGGAGGCGGAGGGCTGCCCTCCTCGGAGTCAAGGCTGATGGCTCTACTCACTCCTGATGGGGCCCATTTTAAAAGGCTGTAGATGGTTCTGCCTACCATGGGCTCTGTTTAATCTGTCACCCACAGCTCCAGGGGCAGGGAGGGAAGCTTGGGACACGCTCACCTGCTGAGCAGCAACCTCTCAGGGTGGCCACAGCCCACCACTGAGGTGAGAGTGGAGGAAGCCTTGCCCTCGGCTAAGTCTCCACTCCAGGCACCCGCCAGCAGTGGGAAATACGCACTGAATAGAAACTCCAGAGAGCCCAGGTGGAGGCGGCCAACCTCCCGGACAGTCGGGTACAACATGGACATGTGTATGGAGGGCACAACCCACACTGAGGCCTTGGAGCTCACGCCCATCCTGGATACCCTGGCCTGCTTCCTGGGGACCCACATGGTGCAGTGGGGCTGCCCAGTCCCCACAGTGTACGCACACAGGGCACTGCCAAGGCAGCTCGCACCTGTCTCCTCTGCTCAGGTGCCTGCTTGTCTGCGAATGGAAACTAAAGTCCCGAGAGTGGTGGGGGGCTCTGCCTGTGGGCTGCTCCATGGGGGCCTGACTCTGGGTACCCGCTCCTAACTGGACAGCCCAGCCAGCAGCAGGAGACACTGTGTGCTACCGTGTTGGTTATGAGAGGCATTCCCATCCTCTGATGAGCCTCCTTTAAGAGGAGAGCTGGGCTCCTTCCAACAAACAGAAAAAGGCAAGGTGACGGCATCACCCCTTCCAAACCAAACCATCAAAAGGCATGGTGCTTCTTCTAGAAGTTAAGCACAGAAGCACCATATGGTCTAGCCATTCCACTGCGAGGTTTACCCCCAGAGGACTGAAAGCAGAGATCCAGAAAGAGACTTGAACACCCATGTTCATGGCATCATTAGTCACAATAGCCAACAGGCAGAAAAAGGCCGAGTGTCCACTGACGGATGAATGGATAAACACAACGTGAAACATACACACAGTGGAATATTATTCAGCTTTAAAAAGGAAGGAAACTCTGACACCTACTACGGCAAGGATGAGGCTTGAGGACACCAGGCTGAGTAAAATAAGCCGGTCCCCGAAAGACAAACATGGTACGGTCCATTGATGAGGTTCCTAGGGTGTCAAATTCATAGAGACAGAAGGCAGAATTGTGGGTGGTGGGCCTGGGGGTGCGGGTGGGGGTCAGTGTTAACGGATGCAGAGTTTCCACTGGTGATGATGAAAAATGTTTTGAGTACAGATAAGGGCGATGGTTACATAACACGTGAACGTACTCAACACCACAGAACTGTACACTTAAAGAGAGTTAAACTGATAAATATTGTTCTGTATATTTTGACATAATTGGGGGGCACAGTCTTCCCTGTTCTCCTTCCCTCTCCATCTCTGTCTCAGTCTTTATTTCTTTTTCTTTCTTTCTCCGTCTCTCTCTGTGTCTCTCTGTTTCCCTCTGGCTCTGTCTCTGCTTCTCTGTCTTTTTCTCTCTGTGTGTCTCTCTCACTTTCTGTCACCCTCTCTGTCTGTCTGTCTCTGGAGCCCTGAGCACGGCTGGCTCAGAGCCAGGCCACCTGCCCAGCTGCCCCAGGCCCTCAGACTCAAGAGAATCCTACCCTGCTGCTGCTGTCTTAAACGTCATAATAAGTATTGAACAAAAGCATTGATCTCATAAAATGCGTGGCAGCCTCAATCCCTCAGCTGAACTGCTCTTGAATCCACAGACACAGAGAAAATCAGTGTCTGTTGGTTGAGTTATGGGGTGATTTGTTGTGAAGCCTGGATCACTGACACACATGTGAAACACACCCAGTCCACGAACAAGAAGACTGGGGCTCAGAGCAGTTCAGTGATTGCTACGGCTTCTCTAGGGGGAAGGCGGGGCCCAAATCCAGGTCTCTGAGCTCCAAACCTCTGAACACCGCCTCGGACACGAGGGCCCTCACAGCTTATGCCCTGCTTCCCAAGGGAGCCCTCTCAGCTCTTCCCAGGGTCCCTCCGGGCCCTCCCTGCGGCCGAGGCCCTGGTCTGGGAGTGGCCTGGACACGGCTGCTCAGCACAGCCTGGCGCCCCTTGAAACAGAGTCCTGGGCACCATTCCGGTGCACCTGAGTCAAACATGAGTGAGAGGGCCCAGGAATCCACCCTGACAAGTTCCCTGGGTGCCTCTGAGGCCACAGGCCCACCGTCCCCTCTGTGTCTCCTGGCTACCTCCCAGTGTGGGCAAGGCCTGGGTCCTGGGCTCCTCAGAAGTCCCTATAGGGATAAGTGAAGAAGGACAGGCAGCTGTGCTGTGGGGTCAAGGGGCCCCTCACAGCTGAGGCGGGTGGGCAGAGGCTGACAGGCCCCAGGAAATCTGCACCGACTTCCAGGGTCTGGGGTCTCAGCAGCTCCTGTGACTGTGTCTGGGCTGAGTCCATACTCAGTCTGGAGGTTGCAGAAAGAAGGGACCTACCGCAGGCAGGGCAGCACACTCCCTGAGGCCAACACGTGGGCTCCGGGGACTCCGCGGGCCCCCAGGGCAGCTGATCCCCACCCCAGATGACAGTTCCAAGAGCCCTGGGCTGGGGGAGAGCAGAGGTCCTCCAGAATCAGACCTCGGTCCTCAGAGCTCAGGCTAGGGCTGGGCCAGTCTTTGACTGGTCTTTGGTTTCCAAACTTTTTTCTCTGTAATCAGGTCATCACATTGCTTTTCTGAAGCGCCAGAATGTTAGGCTCCTGTGTGTTATCACCAGAATCTTGGCACAGAGTTAGTTATAGAGTGGTGGGCAGGGACCCATCCAGAAGGAACCCGGCCTTGACCTCCCCCAGGGGGCTGCCCAAAGTCTGTGCAGGAATCCCTCTGGGTCAAAAGGAGGAGATGTTTCCAGGGGCCTGAGGGTGGGAAACTTCAATGGAGAAGGAAAGGGACACATTCAGGGTCCTCCTGCTGTCTGTAATGGGAGAGCTGGGACCCCCTCCCCACCTCCCACCCCGCCGCGGGCCGCTCACCAATGTTGGAATGCTTTAGGAGACGGCAGATTCGAGCCTCTCTCTCCAGCTTCTGGTGATCTGGGGAGAGAAAGGGACACAGCATCACCTTGTGACCCTGAAGCCAGTGGCGCCCTGGAGCCCCTCGACGGCATGCGGGACGGGCAGCCAACCACGGGACTCACGGCGGGGGACGTAGGCAACACTTCCTGCGATGTCTACCCGGCTGACCACCACCTGCCCAGGGGACATGTCAGGTTGGGCCCCCTATCCACGCCCGGACCCCCAGCTGGCAGCGCTGGTGCTAGAAGAGGCTGCCCAGGGCCTGGAGCGAGAGGCCCGTGGGAGGCATAGTTGGTGCTCACTAGGGGCCAAAAGTTTCCCCACGTGATGCAGGAAGAAAAAATGCCAGCTGTCAGCAACAGAACTGACAGCACCAATTTAATCCTTTCCTTATCTGTCCTAATTCTGTTCTCTGTGGAGCTTTCTGCTGAGGCCTAGTTTATTCATCAGAGGCAGCCGTGGGCTGGCAGAGCAGCTCTGTCGGCCGACTGGGGGCGTCTGACCAGTGTGCGGGGTCAGCCTGGGGCCAGGCCTTCCTCTGGAGGGACATCTGGGGAAGGGATGTGTGACCTGACAAACCCGCCCCCCAACCCCACACACAAACCTACAAAACACAGGCCTGGATTTTGACAGGTCCTGGTGTCGATGCCAGGTCAGCAGGAAGAAGAGTCAAGGCCTCAGAGGACCTTCCACAGGATCTAAATGTTTACACAGGTAAGATGAGGCTCCCTAAAATTATGTTTTGGAGAGTGCTTTTGAAATTTATGAAACAAAGTGGTCATGGGTATGCAACACGATCCCCAGATTTTCAAAATGGTAGACTTCCGACAAGTCTTAAAAATTACCAAGCATTACTCAGAAAGCTTGAGAGAAACAAAAATTCCCTAAGTCATCAAAAAAAAAAAAAAAAAAGCCTCAGAAGGAAGTTGCCCCAGGCAAGACTGCTGCTGCTCCTGAAACTACCCCTCCTCACTCCAGCCCTGGGTGCCTCCTTCCACCCCCAGAAGCACAGAACCTCAATTCCTTGCCCCCAAGGGCTGAGAAACTTATCAGCCAGAAGTTTTACCTTTCAAACAAACAGAGGTGCCAGGAGGATTTTAAAAGCTGATGAGATTATAATGGCAAAAACCAGAAAAAAAACAAAAACCTATTTCCACTGACCAGAGAAGGCAGAAATAAATCACACAACAGAACACACACATCCGTGTGCGTATCACCCCAGTCTCCCAACATGAGGCCAAGTGGAACAAGCCGCTCACAGAGGAAGACCCAAACTGCACTTCATTCACTTCGAGGCCAGCAAGCAGAGCACTGGCACAGAGGTGTGGCCAGATGGCGAACAAAGGCGGGGGATCAGGAGGGAGGCTGCCCCGGGGTGGGATGTGACTGGAGAGGGGGTGTTCGGGGCTTGGAACACCTGCCCCCACCCCTGCTTGCCCTGGGCCCTTCACAGTGAGGGCTGAGGACAGTAATATACCCGAGAAGCCCACAGGATCACCTGATTCACTAGGGAAGTCCCGACAGCCCCACTAGCGGGACACAGTTAATGGGCTAATCACGATATGTTCTCAGAAGCAGTAAAGCCACTGGCCAGGCCTCCTCAGACCTGTCCGCCCATCCCTGGCTCTGCTGGGAGGCGGGATGGACTGAGGGGATGGGGAAGACCCAGCCACCAAGTCTTCCTGCAGGAAGGGCGCCCCCTGGCCCATTCTACAGTCAGCTCCCCCTGGGCTGCGTGATGGTGGTGGGCTGGGAGCCTCAGGACAGCCCTGAACATGGACATACCTGCAGGCAGGCGCGTGCCCTTTCAGAGAGGGGAAAGTCATGCCTGCAGACAGACATCTCCAGGAGATCCAGCAGGCTCTCCCTCCTCTCAGGATGGGCACTTAGCCCGCCCTGCACCCCCACTGCCGCCCCGGAAATGCTAACACCTCCCTGAGCTGCTCATCTGGCTCCCACCTGTCTTTCCAGACCCCTTGTGACTGGGAGGGCTCTGGCAAAACCACAGGGCAGTGGGTGGGCCTTCGGGACAGACCCGTACGCCTTGCCTCACTCCATCTCCGTCTTGCCCTCACCTCCATACGCAATGCAGCAAACGCTCCCCACACTGCTGCGGGGTGGGCACGGCATCAGTAGACAAGACGCAGCGCAAGAGTCACCCACCATTCGGAAGGAGAAGTGGAAAACAGCTACAGAAGCACACGAGCGGCGTGGCTTCCACTTTCCCGCCTGTATGAAGCTCATAAACAGGCAGCGCCAAACATAACAGGGTGGGGGTCAGGGTCCCATCTGCAAGCGTCACTCTAGAGGGGAGGGGAGTGGCTCCTGCAACAGCCAGGAGTAAGGAGGCCTGGAGGTGCAGGCTGGTGGGCTCGGGGGGTTGTTCTGTTCTTGCTTAGTGTTTTTTTTTTTTTACCCTATCTGAAGACTTTTTCAAACTTTAAGCTGCAAGAATAGCACAAAGTGCTAATGGATGGGGCATTGCTGTATAATCTCTGTACTTCCTCTGCACGTACTAACTTCCTCTGCAGCATGAGCAAGTAAGCCCCACACTTCATGTCCTTTCACCAGGTTAACAGCTCGGTGTGTGTTTTGTAAGAACAAGGACATTCTCTTACGTAATTTCAATGCAGTCACCCTACTCACTAAATCCAACGCAGATACAATACTCAGTCCAACCTACGGTCCATATTCCAATTTTGTCCCTGTCCCCATAATGTCATAGCTCATTTCCTCCTGATGTGGATGGCTCATGAATAGCTCACCTACATGCAGACAGGGCTGGAGCAAGGCTGAGGTCAGAGAAAGCCCAGGACGGTAAGGTGATAAGAGCAGAGGTGGTCGTCTTTCCTGGAAAAATCGCCTGATTTAAATAAGTCATAAATAAGTCAGGAGAAAACTCATGTGGAGACCCATCTTTGGGAAGCAAATAATTTAAACAACTGTATTACTGAGTCTTATCACCAATGGCAGAGCCCCATCCAAAAAATCTTGCTCTACTCCTGAGTGTGTCTGGGGGATAAATCACTCGTTTAGGGCCAAGAAGGGGCACCAGGTTGCCCAGCCCAGGTATAGATGTCTACCCCATGGCCACGCAGGTTATTGACCCTCTTGGCTGTCTCCTTTCCATGTCAGGCACGGCAGCACTTGACCAGAGAGCAGCTCTGAAACTCTGTATCACGACACATGTTCTAAGTTGGTCAAAGTCCAAGTGCGGCCATCTCATCAAGATGGTAACTGCTCTGCTCTGGGTGGCAGAATTATGAGTAAGTTTTATTCTTTATATTTTTCCCCCAACTTTGACAACAACCTTGTGTTACTTTTCTCACAGGGAAAAGTATTCTTTTGTTTTGTTTTGTTTAATTTGGTCCTGTCTACAGTAAGCACAAAGTCAGTAGTTAAATATGATGAGAGTGTGTCATAAAAGCTGCTGAAATATTTGTCCTGAAATTGAAAATCTAAGCTGATATTCTGTGACCTTGGATGGGAATGAGAAACCATAGGAAGGGGCTGGAGGAGGAGGCTGTCCCTCTCAGGTCCAGTAGGCTGACCTCAGGCCAGGCATGTGGCCGTGGGAGGAAGAACCCAGCATCCCAGCTCTGCCCACATCCTCTGATTTGCTCTCAGATCTTCCTGACCCAGGAATTGAACTGGGGTCTCCTGCATTGCTTTACCAGCTGAGCTACCAGGGATGCCCCTCTACAAAGTCTCTGAATTTCAAAATTAACATAATAATAGACAACCATAGACATGGTTGGGGGAGTCAAATTTAACCCAGTCTGCTTTGCACAAGAAGTGCCTCCCACTGTCAGTGAGAACCTGGGAGGACACCCCACCTAACCCGTCCCCTGGTGGACAGGACATCTGACGGGCCAGAGACCCTGAGCAAGCTCTGTGGCTTCTCGGGGCTGCCGCACCTGCTCAGCCTGCTACCTGCCTTCCTCCCAGAACTCTGGCCCCAGAGACCTGTCTGGACTCAGAAGACCACAGCAGTGACCACCAAGCAGGCCCATGGAGAGAACACGGTCAAAAGGCTGCCCACCCCAACCAGGACCCCTCAGCATGCCGGGCACCCCAGACTGGTGCTCCCTCCTGAGGGAAGTCCAAGAGTCCTCTTGAGCAGCCAGGCCCTGCCATGCCCACTGCAGTGATGTCCTGGCTGGGCGGGCAGTGAGTGACCCCAAAAGGGGCCAACCAGCAACTTCCAGGGCTCTAGAGGTCATGGGGGCATTGAGCCCAGCCAAGAGACTCAAAAGGGCCCTCCCAGAGCTGCGGCCTGGTGCCCCTGAGGGTCTGGGTGTCCAGAGTTGCCCTGAGACCCAGGCACCTGCTGCTTGGGACTCACTGCCATGTCAGCTAGTGTTTAATTCTTAACATTGGTGTGTGGCTCGACACGTGTCCCACACCTGTGCAGCTTTGCATCCAAGGACGAGCGAGCCTTGAGAATCCACCCCACTGACACCCCTACACATCCTGCCCCCAGACAGTGTGGGGCCCCCTCCCCTGCATTGATCCCTTCGTCTCCCCTCACGCACACCTCCGAAACAGGGTGTGGAAGAATGAGGGGCCAGGGAGTGAGGGCACAAGCCAAGCTCCCTCCAGCCTCCAGAAGCCCACCCTGTTGAAAGGAGGCCTCTCTGCCCTCCTCCCACCCACAGACTGAGCATGTCCCAGGAAGCCTGGGGACACCCATCCTAGGTCCCAAGGAGTAGAGCAGCAATACCATGAGCCCCAAGGACAGCAAGTAGGGGGTGGGAGGACTCACGGGGGATGCCAGAGGGGGGTTTTGGAAGAGTCTGCCATTCCTGGGGGTACAGCTTCAGTTCTCACAGCCCCTCTGATGTGATGCTCTAAAGGGGAACTCCTGAGTTCAACCATCTTGTAAAAGCTCAGGCACCTTATGCATCTGCACCCATGGAAACCCACCTAAGTACCTGTGGGCCGGTAGCCAAAGATGACTGGTGTGGTGCGTCTGGGGCAACCTGACACACACACATGACATTTACACCTGCTCCCCAAAGTCAGCAGAGGCAGAAACAAGATATTTATTTCTCCTGCCGAGAAACACTCCACTGATAAAACACAGCATTCATTTATACCCCAAGAAAGTGCTTATCCAACAAAACAAAAAGAACTTTAGTCAAAGACACCAGCTACATGGGACCTGTGATCAGCGGCTCCTGCACCCTAAGCTCCTGCCACAGCCCAGGAGGCTTCACCCCACAGCTCCGCAGCCTGTGTCCCTAGCAACGAGGGGCCTGGAAGCTTCTGAGTGATTCTACCTTGACCTTAGTGCCAGGCGCACCCCGCGTCCTGGAGGTCCCCAAGGTGGGTGGCCAGGGGACCCGGGAAGGGAGGCGGCACAGTGCAGTTCCCAGACCCCAGGAGGCCCCAGGAGGCGGGGAGAGGTCCAACTGGGGCTGCACTGTAGCTGGCACCCACCGCCCACCATGAAGGAGACGGGCAGGGGGCCCCCAAGGAGCAGGAAGGGGCTGGCGCAGCCACACACAGCCATCGGGCCGCGGGCGCCACCTGGTGGTCTCAGCGTTAGCTGTTTCACTCTGATGCCCTGAAGAACGGCAGCGGGAGACTCAAAACAGCTCTGCACTATCCTAAACTCATCAGCGAGGCGGGCGCCCCCAGCCACAGACCCCCAGATGGGAGAACCCAGAGCTGAGTCAAGAACGAAGAGGAGGCTGCTGAGGGCGGGAGGGGAGATGCAGCCCTTGGAGGTGGGAGAGGATGCCTGCGCCCTGCGGGGTGGGGCACAATCACGGTGGAGGAAACAGGCACCCAAAGAGCTGTGTCCCCAAGATCAGGACTGGACCCAAGGCCCGGTGACAGCTGCCATCCCAACCCCCCAGCCTCCACCTGCTCCCTGGCTGTGGGTGACTCACAGCAGAGTGGGGTGGGGGTGAAAGGAGCCAGGAGAAGGGCGACAGGAGGGACGTGGGTGGGTGGCTGGCCCCTCGCCAGCTGCCAGGAGCAGCAGCAGTGCTGTGACCGGCAGAAGGACACCCGCGAGGTGCCGGGCAGGGGCGGAGGAAGGACAGGAGGCCCAGCCACTGGGAGGGGCTGCCACCCGCTTCCCCCGGCTCAGCCTGGGACAAGTGAGGAAGTCAGAAGTGAGGATGCTGTCATGCTGGACCGAACATGAAATCCTGCATGGAAGGTCCACACTGCCCAGCTCATGGAGGGGGCTCTGGGTTGCTCTCTCCCTCTGGGTGGCTACTGGACCCCTGGCCGGGGACAAGGAGGCTGGAACATGTCAGGGCACCGGCTAGAGGTCACGGGCCACTGTGGCTGCTGCCTAGGACACCTCACCAAACCTGGCAGCTACTGGACACTGAGCCAGCGGGAGTCCAAGCATCATATCAGGGTCAAGCCCCAACCTGGGTTCACTCCTGCATGAAGTGTGGAACACCCGCCCCTTGTGGCTGAGGTCTCAGGGGAGAAGGGTGCCCACAGGGAAGGGGTGGACAGGGCCAGCTCTCAGGCTATGAGGTGTGGGAGTGTGTGTGTGGCCAGGCCCCAGGCAGCGACTTGTCTACAGAATCACCCGCCTGAACATGCGGTGCGGGTGGAGCAGGAAGACGCAGCTGTGGGGTGCCCAAGCAGGAGCGCCTGCCCTCGGCTGCCTTCCTGTCCTCACCTGAGCGGCTGTGACCGAATGCCAGGTGTCCTGCACCAGCCAGAGACAGAGCCAACCCTCCCCCAGATGGGGGGATGCCAGACGCTGATGCTGCCCATCTCCGGAGATTTAAGGAGAGCCATAGCCGTCAGGGGGTGGCGGGTAGCTCCCATATCCTATCCTGTGTCCAGCTGTTGGCTCCACAGGCTGGGTGCTGCCCAGGCTCCATTCCCTCCAGGCTGGTGGGCTCACACCAACATCATCAAGCTGGGGCATGGGAGGCTCACTTATGGGCCAGACTCAAGTGACCATGGGGATACTGGGCACAGGGCCCTAAACAGGGCCAAGCTTTGCGCTCCGAGTCTGTTTCCCATGTGTGAAAAGGGTTAGGGAGTGTGTCCAGAGAGAGGCCACCGAAGAGAGGAAACCCCCACTGCTGGCCCCTGCCCCAGAAGCTAGCCCCTCCCCGCAGCCCACCGTGCAGAGCTGGGCACCTGGCCTGTCATCCTCCCTGCCTTTCCTGCTTCCCTCCTCCAGCCTCTTTCCAAGGCAACACTCAGGACCCCAGCAGTTGTCTCCCCTCTCCTCTCCAGGGGCTTCTATTCTTCCAAAGGGAGGTGGGAGTCCATGGCTGCACATGACAACAAGGACCCATTGTCCCCCAGGTGACCCGCCCCACTGGGCCCTGGGATTCCTCATTCAGGGTGCCCTCCTCTCCTTCCCACCTGTCTCTAGCGCCTACACCATCGGATGGCACAGAGAGCTTTCTAGAGTCTTTGGAGGCTCATGGACATCCACATCCATTTCATTTAGGCTCATGTTAATGACTACCCAGTATCAAGCCCTTAACTCACGTGTCCCAAAGTTGTGAGGGTCCAGCGGGACACAGCACGGGAACACAGGCAGGCAGCTCTTATGGTTCCAAGCTGCTGGGTCGGAATCTGACAGAATACCCTGGACATTCGGAGCAGCCAGTGGAGTCCACAGCAGAAACTCTGGCACCCTCCACGGTGCCCTCAGCCTGGGCACTTTGTGCCACCACCTATAGGATCCTCAGGGTCCTAGGAAGGGGGTGGGCAGGCCTGGGGGTGGGTGCACCAGGGCAGTCATAGGCCAGTTCAAGTGTAAGCACCAGCATCTGCCGGTTTGAGCCCACTGCTGGTTTAGCCTGGAGGGAAAGGGAGCCTGGGCCATGCCTACCCTGCAAAGCCAACAGCTGGACACAGAACAGGACATGGAAGCTTCCCCCTCCCCCCGAAGGCTAGAGCTCTCCTCAAACCTCCCGAGATGGACAGCGTCGGCATCTGCCCTCCCCCGACCCAGCAGAGGGGTGCCTCTGTCTCTGGCTGGTGCAGGACCCCTGGCGTTTGGTCACAACTACTCGGACCAGCAACGGTGATGCTGGAGGCTCCAACCTCGGCTTCATCCCCTTTCTAGGCACAGGATGGAAGGCTGCAGAGGAGGACAGGTCTTTCAGGAAGGACATCACCAGGCCAGGGCCTCGGCGGCTGTTGCCTCCTGACAGGGCTCCCGGGCCTGGGACGTATGGGGCAAACCAGCCCAAGTCCAGGGGCAGCGCAGTGTCCTGCAGCAGGGCCTGACCATCCTGTCACTGTCACTGGGTACAAGCTGGTTCAGGGGGAGGATGAAGTTCGCAGGCGAGCACAGTATGAGACCCTGGTGGTTCCTCCACTACAGGGCACAGGAGTGCCTCGGGACCACTGCAACTAGCGCTTGCTGTTTACGGACCAGCTCTTGGGCTCTTCACAGGCCTGCAGAACTGCCAAGGGCCCTTGGCTGTTATTAACATCGCTCCCAACTTTCCGACAGGGCCCAGGAAGGCTGGAGGGTGGGGGGATGGGGCTGGGCCACTACCCAGGGGGACCGGCCCAGAGGCCTCAGCCATCCCAAGGCCTTCCCACCAGGCTTCTCAAGCCTTCAGCAGGCTGACATGCTTGAGCCCAGCCTGCTCACCCAGGGAGCGCCTAGGGTCCTGGGGGCATCTCATCCTGCTCTGCATCCAGCACTGGAGGCCCCAGGGAAGTCCAGTCTCGCTGCAGCCCCTGGTGGCACCGGCAGGGCCATGAGGATGAAAAGAACAGCTGCCACTGTAGCTTCTTGTAGCAGATTTTGTTTCTAAAAGGCAACCAGCAATTATCACACCAGCATCACCTGGCAGCCACACGGCCCAGCAAGGGCACCTGTGTGCGTTCTGCAGCTGCCACTGTCTCTTTGCAACAAAGAAAGGGCTGTCAAGGGGCAGGAACAAGCTGCCAGGTGCCTGGGAGCTCGGCCGGCATCCTGCGGCTCCCCACCCCACTGTACTGAGACCTCTGAGCCCTCACTCCACGGTCCCTCTGGTCTGGCCTTTCAGCGGCTCCTCCCGGGAGCAGAGGCGCCCTCTTCAGGCTCAAAGCTGACATTACTCAGCATGTTACCACTGCAGAAAGACGTGGCATCTCATGATTGAGGCCGGTGTGATGCACTGCTCTGAAGTCTGGTGAAACCGGGAGGGCTCCTAATGGCCTAGCTGTAGGCACCCCACCCTGCTCCTCCAGCCAAGTGGTGCTTCTCCCAGGCTCGGACCTGACCTGTCCCCCACTGGTGGCCTCAGCCCCCTGCAGGCAAGGAATTATTCAAACAAGCGACCACGGCCCCCTGGGGGAACGAGTGGCACCCCGCTCTCCCATCACCATGAAGCCTGCCTCGCGGAGTCGGCTGCTCACTCTGTCCTGCGTGGCTTGTGTGACGGGCAGTGGCCTCCCAGGCCCTGAGCCTGTGTGGCGCAGCCTGCCGCCCACCTCAGCTCTCTGGGCTGCCTGTCCTGGGTTTGGTCATGCCCACGATCCTATGGTGGGCTCCCACCTGGACTAACAGGCAAAAAAAGAGGTGATCCGACCATAAATGACTATCCTGTCATATCGTCAGTTTTGTCAGCTGTAAAGTGGGACAGAAAGAGGGTCCTCAAACCTGCGGGTGCCCCTTGAACCCCTGGAGGGAGCTCTTGGTGCATGTGGGGTGGGCAGGGGTGGTAGGAAGGAGCTCTTCAGATTGGGGGGATGACAGGAACAACGGATGAAACAACCTCCAGAGAGCCCGGGAGCTCAGGAACATTTCCCAATAACCCTGGACCAACCCTCCTTTTGGGGCTGGGCCACCTCCCCACACTCCTTTGACCTTCTACAGCCTAATGGGAACTGCTGCGGCCTGACTACACAGAGCATGTGTATCATCCAAGCCACCAGGCCCCAGAGCCCACAGGACCCGGGGTTCACAGGGACAGCCATGCCCCAGAATCAGACACACCCCAGAAGCATCAGCAGGGCCCCAGAGCTGCCACTCTCGCCTCCTCACAGGCGAGGCCACCAAGAACACGGAGGGGGTGTCCCCGTCTCGCCTCCTCACAGGCGAGGCCACCAACAACACGGAGGGGGTGTCCCCGAAGACTCCTGCCCACAGAGCCTGGCCCTTTTCTTCTCCTTTTCTTCTCCTCCTCTGCCTTCGCCCAGTTTGGAGTAGTTTTGACTTAGCCTGTTTGGTTAACAAATGAATGACAAAGACGTGTTCTCTCAACAGTTCTGTTTAGCACTCCCTAATAAAACACAAAATGGCCCGTTTGGAACTTCCCTGATGGTTCAGTGGTTAAGACTCCATGCTGCCGTTGCAGGGCGCCACAGGTTTGATCCCTAGTTGGGAAACTAAGATCCCACATGCTGCATGGAGTGCTCAAAAAAAAGACCAGTTAAATCTGAATTTCAGATAAGCAACAAGTATGTTTTTAATATAAATATGTCCCAAGCGCAGGTAAACAGTTTTCGAATAGAAGCATGTCCCATGCAGTTTGGGACATATTTGTCTTCAAATATTTTTTATTGCCTATCTGAAATTCAAATTTAACTGCAAAATCTGGCCACCCCAGTCTGGTTCCCTCATTGCTCCTCCATCCTCCCAGTGGGATGGGAATGGGGGGTCACCTCCCACAAGAGCCCCCAACTTTCCCTCTTACTCCCTCCCCACCTGCACCAGGACACCTGCAACTCCACACAAACCCACGCCCTGACAACAGAATCTGGGATAAATGAGTCTGTCCAGTTAAAGATTGACCCTGGGGCAAAGGGAGGGACCCCCACTCCTTTGCACCCTCTGGGTCCCTAGGGAAAACCCCTCCCATTTGCCCAGGGTCCCCTGGAGCCTCTACTCCAGAGCAAGGTGCACCAAAGGCTGGCTGGGAGCCTAGGACATACTTATTCTAAAAAATCATTTTTTATTTGAAATTAGGACATTATACAGTGAGGCCCTGGCTGGGGCCCTGGGGCCCTGGGAGCTGCAAGGGAGGGGTCGTGGCTGCGGAATGTCCCTGTAAGGGTGCTCAGGTGAGGGAGGGGTGCTCGAGAGAGGGAGAGGGGGGAGGGGAAAGGAGTGAAGGGGAAGGGAGGGGGGAGAAGGGGAAGGGACGGGTGGGGAGCGGAGGGGAGAGGAGGGAAGGAAAGGAGGGAGGGCGCCCCAGCGCCCGCTGCGCATGCTCCGCCGCCCCTGCAATGCGGCGCCGGCGGCGCGTCCTCCAGTAACCCAGTTCGGCGAATTCCCGGCGCCCATTATCCTCTGTCTCGGGATGTCTTCCCGCTTGTGGGTCGTGGGGGCCGACAGGAAACCGGCAGCACGGGTTGCAGCAGGAAAGCAGGGGCCCGGGCAGGTTTGGCCAGGGGTTCAGGCTCAGCCCCAGAGCCCCTAGAGACCAGATAACTCCTCCCCGTTACACCGCAGACAGGGGCGCCCCTCAAGGCAGAGGGGCCATCTGGACCCTGTGAAGGGCGTGACCCTACGTGAAGGTAGCTGGAGGTAAACCAAGCATCAGCCTGGAGTCAGGAGGAGGGTCAGAGGTGAGCCCGGATCTCATCCATGGCCTCAGCCTCCTCACGGGTAGGGTGAGTCTCCCAGCTGTGCTGTGAGCACCCACTATGAGGTCAGCCTCCCACCTGGGAGGTCAGCCCTCCCACCTGATTCCCCTGTGACCCTCGACCCTGGGCAGCTGGGTGAAAACTGGAGCTGCCAGCGTCCCAGGCTCTGCTCATCACAACCGTGGGTTCCTGGGCCACTCTGCTTCTGTGGGGTTCTGTTTCCTCGTCCTTGGCACAGGCCTCCCACCACTGACCTCGAGAAAATGCTGCTGAGGGTCAGGGTACAATACCCAGGGGCCTGAGCCCCCACTCCGGTGCAGCCGTGTCCCTCCTTCCTTCCTCTAGGTCAGCTGCTGACCGGGGTCATTTCTGGGACACCTGCTCGGGGCCCGTGAGTACTAACAGAGCTCGGTCCATAGGGTGTCCTCCAAATGGCCACCAAACGAGCCCTAAAGAGTAGCCACTTGGTGCCGACAAGGAGCAAGGGGAGGGGAGAGGGAGGCGGGAGCAACAAGAAGTGCCTGATGATGAGCAGCTTACCCCCACCACCTCCGTCAATTAATTTTCCTCTAACTGCTTTTGTTAATGGTAGTTTAATAATCTCTTAGTATTCAGTACATTCACAGACTCTGAATGTCTCACAATCCTCTATTTAATTAAGTATTAAATTTAAAAAATCTAACTCTTACTGCCTTTGGCACAAGCTGGATGTAATCTGCAGTGTCCTCGTGGCTCCAAGAACTGTCAGTCAGTTACCAGATGGGACAGTTTTTCTGTGTCCAGCGCCAGCATCCTCCTGCCGCTTTCTTTATCACTGGAAGCCTTGAAAGGCTAAGCCAGTCTCCTCGGATCAGGAGTGGACCCCCCTCACTGCAGGGCTGGGTGAGGCCCCTCCACATTGCACTGAAAATGAAGCGGGCAGAAGAGGGGCTTCCCCTCCAACCTCTGAGTCCAGTCTCCACTTCCCCACTCTCCCACTTGCCTAGCAGACTCCCCACCCATGGATCCCCTGCCCCCACCTTCCAGGACAACAGCTGGGGCAAGCATTTCTGAATGGCCTCTCTCAGGAGGGAGCGCTGTCTGGAGTCAGGACTCTCTGTATGGATCAAGGCTGACCCTGCAGGACGCCACAGGTGCAGGCTGTGAGGTGAACGCCAGGACTCAGGGAGGAGCAGCGGGCTCCGGGCCTCCCCTCCTTGCTTCCTGACCACTCTCTGGCTTCACCACAGAACTTCTCCTGGACTTGGACTTCCCAGATGCTCAGACGTGTGGTGGCCAGGGATCTCCCTTGCAAACCCAACCCTGCAGCACACCTTCTTCTAGATGCTGCTCCACCCAATGCCTGTCCCAGCTTCACACCTGGGAGACTAACCTGACTCCAGCACAGGCTGCCTGTCTGCTCCTTCAAAATCCACTCACTCAAAGCATTCATTCATTCCAAAAGATTTATGGAGAGCTCCCCACCTCTCAGGGCCTGGGTGGAGGGTAGGAGATACAGTGGTGAACGAAACAGATGAAGCCCTGCCCACAAGGCCTGGCAGTGCAGTGGGTGAGACAGCCATCAAATGAAAACAGGGTGCTTGGGTCCCAGATTCCTACTGGAGGCTCAAGGGAGATCCCTTTGAGGAAGTGTCATCAACAGGAGTTAAGCAGGTACAAAGTTCAGGAAAAGCATTTCTAGAAGGAAAGTGAAAGTGTTAGTCATTCAGTTATGTCCAAGTCTTTGCCACCACATGGACTGTAGCCTGCCAGGCTCCTCTGTCAGTGGAGTTTCCCAGGTAAGAATAATGGAGTCAGTTGCCATGCCCTTCTCTATGGGATCTTCCTGACCCAAGTATCAAACTCGGGTATCCTGCACTGCAGGCAGATTCTTTACAGTCTGAGCCTCAGAGAAGGCATGCGCAAAGGCCCTGGGGTATATAGAACCAGAAGAAGCCAGTGCCTGACCAGAGCTGCTGGGAGGGAGAGAGGAGACAGGGCCAAAGGCAGAGTTTCAGGCCAGGTGAGAACTTTGGGTTTTATGTAGCCAGCCCTCAAAGGGTAGTAAGAAGAGGGTGGGATGTTCATACATGTGTTTTCCCAGCCTCTGGGCTGGGAGCTGGGAAAGTGCAGAGATGAACTTCTGCATTTGCCCTCAAGGAGCAAATGATCAATGGAGAAATTTGTAAAGTGACTGCTTTCGGGCTTCCTGGTTTCTAAGCTGGTTGGGAGGACCCAGGGAGGTTTCCTGGAGGAGGAGTCCTAGCACCTGCAGGCTGGGCAGGATAGTCTGGCAAGAAACGCAAAAGAAAGCAAAAGGTATTTGGGCAGCACTGTGGTAGGCTGCCTCCAAAGCACCTCACTCCTCTTTCCTTCACAATGCCCCTCTGGGTAGCGATTAGATTTATCCCTATTTTACAACTGAGAAAACTGAGGTACAGGGTGGCTAAGTAACACAGCCAAGGTCACACATTGAGGCAGTCAGGACCATGTGGCCAAGGCCACATAGCAACCAAACCAAACCCAACCCATCAGCCAAACCCCATTGCTGGACCACACTCAGCACGAAGATGAGGGTCGGGGGTCCGAGACGCTCTCCTCTTACCCCTCCAGCTGCCCATTCAGCTTGAAAAGGGGCTGGGGAGGGCCAGAAGACCCTTGGGTCCCTATACAGGGAGGTGGCTGGTTGGTTTTAGAATCCTTTTCCATTAAAGAAACACGCTGATCACTGTGGTGAAATGACAGGTAGTCTGGGATCTGCTGCAAGATATGTGAGTGGAGGTGGAGCATGGGGAGGGTTACCGATGAAACAAAATTGCCCGAATATTGAAAACTGTTGTGTTGAAGCTGGGGGCTCATTCTATCATTTTATCTATATTTGGGGGTGGTTGAAATTTTCCATGATAATGAGTTTAACAGGCTGGGGGAATGCCCAAGACCTTCACAGACCTGAGCAATGCAAGGGCCCAAGTGCGGAGGCAAAGCAGGGAGTGTCTTCACAGGGGAAGTGCTCCGGAGGGGAGGTGACAGCAGGCAAGAGCTGGCTGCTCCAATTCCAGACCAGCCCTGGCTAGCTGCCCTGTCTCCCACCGCCCAGCCCGGGCTGCATCCAGCTGGGACACTGAGGCCAGAAGCAGGGCTGACGGAGCCCCAGGTCTGCACAGCCCCACAATGGCGCCGTGAGCCGGGATCTCTTTGGCCCAGCCTCTGGGACTCAAGGGCAGAGAGCAGGCTGGCTGTCAGGAAGCGGGCAGCAGGCCTGCTGCTGCGGGGGCAGAAGAAAGAGCAGGTAGTAATTGTGGAACACGGGGGAATTTCGGACTTCCACTGCTCCTGATCCTCAGTAAAGAATCTGCTTGCAATGCAGGAGATCCAGGTTCAATCCCTGGGTTGGGACGATCCCTTGGAGTAGGAAATGGCAACCCACTCCAGTGTTCCTGCCTAGAAAATCCCATGTAGCCTGGCAGGCTACAGTCCATGGGGTCGCAAAGAGTCGGACATGACTCAGCGACTAACACTTTCACTTTAAGGGTATAAACAGTAGAGTGTGAATATACTTGTAAGGAGCTGCCGGATTCCACGGAAACATACTTATACTCAAGTGGTTTTCTGCTTGAGTCTCACAAACTCCTATTCATCCTTCAAGACCCATCCAATCTCCTGTGCTCTCCCCTGGGCTCCCACCCTGAAGATGGGGCTGGAGTGGTTTGTTTGGATGTGTTTGCTCATCACCCCGTCCTCAGTGCCGGGCACGTGGGAGGCGCTGGGTAAAGCTGGCGAATGAGTGAAGGTCTCCTTCAACAGTCCAGGGGGCACCTGAAGGTGGGCTCTCTTGCCTCCTGTGGCCTGGCACAAGCCTAGGGAATGAAGCAGAGTGCTCCTCCTGCTTTAGAAATGCAACGTATGCAGACACAGCTCCCAAACACATGTGACAATGGTATCCGACCAGTGCCGCCCACCCAGTGTCAGGGGACACAGAAGCAGCCCTGCATCTGGCAGTACAGTGCACACAGCAAACGCTTGGTAAATATTAGCCTTCGTGCCATTGCTGTTATCAGTCCAGCTGCAGGATCTGAGCCTTCCTACCACACATGCCCCAGGGCTGCACTGGCTCCAAGACCTCCTGTCTCCACAGTGCCCTGTGTCACCCCTGTCCCCTCCTAACATCCGCAGCAAAAATGAGGACGCAGGACTGACCCCACTGGTGCACAGCCAGCCTCTCAACATGGGCTGGGACCGGAGCGTCTGCCCCTGGAAACACTCAGCCCCGAAGGCCTGGTACACAGCAGGCACCCAAACACCCACACACGGCTCAGCGAACCACACAGCAGGTTCAGCTGCTCGCCCCCGCAGGCTGCTGGGCTAGAAGCTGCAGACCCCACAGACGGAGGCGTTCTCTGCACCAACCATGGGGCGGGATGTGGTCCAGGACTGCAGACAGTCAGGGCCTCTTGGAGGAGAAGGAGCCTCTCAATTAGATTTGTGTCTGGATGCTAACCAGGGTCGTGGGTGTGCATGGGAGGAGGTGAGAGAGGGCTTAACTCAGCACTGTCTGCCCAGGGCTCATCCGCCCCCTCCTGTCCAATCCTGGGTTGGAGATCCATGGGATCCCCACAGCACTAGGGGGTGGCAGGTCCCGCCAGACTCCTTCCCTGGTTCCCCGCCCTTGTCCCCTCACCTCTGTGCTCTGAATTCACCTGCTCGGGGCGGCACCTCCACCATGGCCTTGTCACACTCACTCACCGCATGTCATCCCCTCCCCCCACATCTTGCCCCACCCCCACCACATGGAACACCACTGGATCAGGGGTCTGTCATCTGCCCAGAACAGGCTGTCCCCCAGCAAGGGCCTGGGAAGTGCCGGATGGGGTGAGGCCACATGCCCAAGGCCAGCTCGTGGCCAGCATCACATCCACCCCTGCAGGCACCCCCCCCCCAAACCAGCCCTCCCAGCACAGTCAGATGAGTCCCCACATGCATCCCTGGGTCCAGAAGACTGGCAGGGTCCGAGTCAGGAAACATGCCATTCAGGTGGCCCCTCAAGCATCCAAAGTCTTCAGGTCCCTACATCCTCCTCTGGCCCACATTCTTGGGCAGATGACACTATCTGACCACATCAGCCACCTGGCTGCATGCCTCTCCCCTCCAGCCCTGGGGAGAAGAGATGGGGGTTCCACGAGCCCCTGAACGAGAGCATGAGTGCAATTCCAGGTGTGAGGGTGTGTGGGTGCCTCTTGCTCCCAGCCCTGCGCAGCCATGAACCCCGTTCACACCACACTGCAGCCACGAATCCCACTCCGACTGTGTCGCCAGGGAGCCACAGGCCACGCCCCAACCCCAGCACAGGCTCCCCCTGCCCCCGGCTCCCACCGGCCAACACAGCCATTCCCTCCCTACCTCTGGCTGACAGCTTCTTGGTGTTGATGATCTTGGCCGCATACTCATGGCCGGTGCAGAGCTTGACACAGCGTCGGACCACAGAAAAAGCCCCCCTGGGGGAGAAACAAGGAAACAGAGGCAATTAATCCCCCCAGTAAAAACCCAGCATTCAGTCATGATGCCCAGCCTCGGGCAGAGATCTGTGTGAGGAAGGGATGTGTTAGTTGGTGTTAATGTTAGTTGCTCAGTCGTGTCTGACTCTTTGTGACCCCATGGGCTAGCGCCCGCCAGGCTTCTCAATCTGTGAAATTCTCCAGGCAGGAATACTGAGTGGTAAGTCATTCTCTTTCTCCAGGGGACCTTTCCAACACAGGGATCAAACCCAGGTCTCCCACACTGCAGGCAGATTCTTTACCATCTGAGCCACCAGGGAAGCCCCAAGAATACTGGAGTGGGTAGCCATTCCCTTTTCCAGGGGATCTTCCTGACCCAGGGATCAAACCTGGGTCTCCTGCATTGCAGGCAGATTCTTTACCATCTGAGCCACCTGGGAAGCCCTGAGGAAGGGGCACCCCTCCCCAAAAGACTTCCACACCCCCCACCCTTCGTGCCAGCCCCACAGGGGCCTCTTTCCCAGCAGCTGGCAGATCCCAGTTGACTGGCACACTCAGCTCCTGTGAGACCCCCAGCCTCGGCATCCTCACAGACCAGTAGGACTGAGGGCCTGTCTGGGGGCCTTTCAGCAAGCACCCTCCTTCACTCTGTGCCAAGTCCTCGAGACCCAGGGTCCTCCTAGAGCAATGAATGCTGGCCCGGCTACAGACAGTGGAATAGGGAGGCACAGCCTGTGGGGACTCACTGAAGGTTCTGGAGGGAAGAAGAAGCATCACATAATTACGCTGCAAAGCTGGAGGCGAAGGCCCCTCCCCCAGATCCTCCACCGCCACTATACAGCAGAGGCGGCCAGTCCCACAGCGGAGGAGACATTTACCTACCCACAGCATCAGCGCTTCTGAGAGGAGCAGGGACCAGCCTGGAGGGCTGGGAGAAGGAAACCTGAAAGGCGGGGTGACCGCTGCCAAGGTCACTGAGAGGTTCTGCATGTGACTCCCCAAACACTGACCCTTGAGAGGAGGACGGTGTGCAGGAGGTGGCAGGGCAGGCCAGAGCCCCGAGAGCAGGCCCGTGAGGGTCCCAGGGCCGGCGGGGAGCACAGGCCAGAGGGAGCCTGGGGTCCATCAGAAGATCCTCCACGGTATTCGACTTGTCACCACCGTTGGTTTAATTTGATTTGAGATCATTTTCGAAGAACATTAGACCCAGCATGTATGAGACAAAGCCAGAACAGGAAATGTCTGGGGAAGGGTCCAGACTGGAGGCTGCCACGGCAGGTGGGCACAAAGGCTGAGCACATGGACCGGTGGGGCGGGGGACACCCCTGACCACAGGCTCCTCCTCTGTCTTCCCTCCCCAGAGGCCCTGCAGGCACAGCCCCCATCGGAACCCAGCACCACCCCACCCCCCGCGCCGCCCCTGCTGCCCACAGAGCCTGAGAGGCCCACCAGCTGCTTGAGCCCAGGCTCCAGGTGACGGGAAAGCAACGTCTTAAACAGAGAACACATTTCTGCTATAATACTTTTTGGGATAAGACTTTGGGGCCTTCGCTGGTGGTCCAGTGGTTAGGACGCTGCCCTTCCAGCGCAGGGGGTACAGGTTCAGTCTCTGGTCTGGGAAGCTCCCATGTGCCATAGAGAAACTAAGCCTGCTCGCCACAGCTATGCAGCCTGCGCTCTAGAGCCCAGGAGCCACAGCTACTGGGCCCTCACGCCCCAGAGCCCATGCTCTGCAGCAGGAGAGGCACCGCGTGGGAAGCCCACGCACCACCACGAACACTCGGCACAGTCAAAAACAAGTACACGAAATTTTTTAAAAGTCTAACTTGCCTTTACAAAATAGCAATAAGAATAATACAATTTAAAAAAAAAAACTTCATTAAAATGGACTATTCACTTCCTTGGGAAAAAGTAAATATTACACTAGATCTAATTGAACATTTTCTTAACATCCCAGGTCTTTATGATCAATAGGTGTGCTTAGAGCTATATTTTTGCTTCTTCAAAGTCAGAACCGGGCAGCGGCTGCCTCTGCGGGGGCAGGGAGCTGGGGTCTGGCACACTAGTCACTCCACATCCTCTGTCCTGTGTGATTTTCTCACTGTGTATGAGTTGCAGTCTCAAAATTTTCTTTTATTTTAAGAAAAAAAAAAAACAAAGAAAGGATGATTTTTTTTTTTTTTTTAATCAGTGACACTAGCTTGGGAGAGAGCGTGTTGAGGCTTCAAGCAGGTCTGGGTTTGAACCCTGCTCTGTCTCTTCCTGGCTGCACCCTCTGCGCCTGTTTCCCCACCCACCCAAGGAGCAGCAAATGCTCACGGGGCCACTGCAAAGGCTGAGCCAGGCCCCAAAAGGCTGAGCCAGGCCCCAGGTGGCTGTCTGCCCGAGGCTGCTTTGGCCTCCTCCTTACCAGCCCAGCCTATCCCTGGTCCTCCCATCCACTTCCTGCCCAGGAGAGCAGAGGGTATCAGGTGTATAGGGCTGAGCTGCCACCTTCATGCTCGGGCCCCCAAAGGGCACGGACACCCAAGCACCAGCTCACAGGCCTCCATGGAATAGTCAGGGCTTCCAGTGCCAGAATCCAATCCCCACTGATGCTGGAAGTTCCAAACGGCCAGAGGGCTGCTCACAAGCCTGGTGGGCGCCGGGTGAGGCACCGTGGGGCCCAAAGGTGAGCTCGTCCCTGGAGTGGGGAGGGGCCTACAGGGCCTGTCCACCTGCAGCTGTCCAGCCAGGGTAAGTACAGGACCAAGGGACAGTGAGCCGGGAATCCTCCCGGGTACACGGCAGGGTGTGCCTAAAGTGAGCAAGAGGAACAGCCAGATGGACCATCCCAGACAAGCTGCCCTGCTGCCCCATGTCCTTCTGGGTCAGACTCCGCTGTCTCTTCTGCAGGGGGCTCTGGGTGAGTGATGGCAAGGGTCTGAGATGACGGCAGAGCCAGGCAGGCAGAAGCCAGTCTCTGGAGTCAACCAGGAACATGGCAGGCAAGCTCCCGGCATCCAGCAAGCGCTCAATAACGGACCTTACAGGTGGCACACAGGCTGGAGAACAGACTGCTCTTGGACGCAGGTCTTTCTCTCCCAGAGTCCTGCCTGCTGAGGATGGGGGCACCTCTGGAAGCCCCTATGGGGTAGGGTTTCTCCTGCTCCTGTGTCCCAGCTTGAAAAAAATTTCTAGAAAGAGATGCCCTACCCTCCCCCAAGTCTGGTCACCCCACCCTGGTCTTCCTGGTCACCCAAACCTGCACCCCAGTACCCGTTAACTCTCAGGGAGGACCTGGGCCAGCCGAGGCTGTGCCTGGAGCAGGGAGAAGCAGCCGGGACACTAGGGAGCCCTCGGAGCTCAGTCTTCCAGCTCAAGACCCATGGAAGTTTCCCTGAAAGCTTGGTCAGGTGCCTGACAAAGCTCACAAGCTAGAGGACGCTCCATGGCTTAACTACCTGGAGTGAGAGCACAGGGAAGCCGTTTGGCCCCCGATGACCACCGCTCCTTAGGCCAGTCTCCCCCACCTCCCCTCTCCCATCCTTGAAGCCAGCTTCTCAGTCACCACCATTCCCAATCTCCTTCTGCCCCCTCCCCAGGCATCCACCCTCTTTCTAGTGGCTCTGCCAATTGCTTGATGTGGATCACAAGCAGGCTCCCCAGAAGACCCGATGCTAAGAAGCATGTGCAGTAAGGACCATGGGCCAGGCCCCCAACATCTCGAACATCACAGACAACAGTCAGGTGAGCACCAGCGCCATTCTCCTTCGAAATCTGCAGCATCTACCCACCTGAAACTTACAATTACTGAGAGAATGACAGGACAAGAACCTAGGTCTGTATCCTAAAGCCAACCCCGCTGCCATCAAGCCAACTTCTATGCCTCCTTCAAGACCCAATTCAATACCTCCTCTTGGAAATCCTCCCCAGTTGCCACAGGAAGTCAGCTCGGTCTCCACCAGACACTATACTCTATATGTCTTGGCTCACTTTGCCCACTCTATTATAATAATTTATCTGTTTCTGGCCCTCCACTGTGGCTCTCCATAGACAATCAAGATGCTGGGGACAGGCAGAGGGTCCAGACTGTGATAAGAGAGTAATGGCTGACCTCCAAGCACCATGAGTGGAAGTGAGTGGAAGTGCTGGGCTTCAGCATACCTCAGGCCTGCAGGACAAGAAAGGGCAGCCTTCTGGGAAGACAGGGAGAGACTGGGAGGGGTCAGACTCTGGGGAGCAGGCCAGCAGGGGAGGGTGAGCGCCCAAGCCCTCCCTGGATGGGGAAGGGGCGTCTGGTGGAGTGAACTAGCGTCTGTGGGAGGGTGGAGAGTGCCTGTAGGTGGAGAATGTCTCCTGCGGGGCTGAGGCCATGGGGCCCCTGATCAAAGCAGAGGGCCACTGATGTACCAGGAGCCTGGCAGACCCCCACCCTGCCCACAGGGGCTCCGGGGTGCAGATGCAGGGCACAGACCAGGCAGGTGGTGAGGCAACAGGTCCCTGGACTGCGTCTGGATAGGCTGCCTGATGCTCTAGTCGTCCACGAATGGCACGGCAGGTGGCGGCCAGCTGCAGGGTTGGAAACGCCACTTGGGGCATAGCTTGTGGGGGAGAAGTCAGAAAGGTGGGGGTCCGGGTGGGGGTGAAGTTCAGGGAGAAGGCGTGGTGGGGGCTTCCCTGAACCTCGAGGTCACCGTGCGATGCCCAGTGGAGCACCTGCTGCTGCACTCAGGTTTAAAGTTATTTGAAGAATGTGATCAGATCAGGAGCCTCCTGGGCACCAAGTGGGGACTCTTAAGAATCAAGTAAAGCTAATAAAACAAAGAAAACACTTTTTCATAAAGCCATTTATAGAAAGTCTACTGAGGAACCGCAAGAGCAGAGAGGCTGGCCAGGGGACATGGGGGTGGGGTGGGGGAATGAACCCTGGAGCTGCCTGGGGTCTGGTCAGCTGCACGCGGGTGCCCAGCACTGCTACAGCCATGCCAGCCCATGGTGACACTCGAGGGTCACTCTCTTGCCACACTGGCAGAAGCATCAAGCCAGCAAGTGGTTCCCAGCCCCATTTACTCTCTCATTCCTCCCTATCCAACCTGAGGGTGTGCCCTGACCCTACCTCTCACCTGGACACAGAGAGCCCACTGGCCCTCGGGGGCAGGGTCTGGCCTGGGTTTCCACCTGTAGGGCTCTTAGCTGCCCCCATGCCTGACCACCTGCTGCCACCTGGAACTTGCCCTTGACATGGATTTCCTGCAGCCCCCATGGCACTTGCTTTGGGGACCTGCCTCCTCCCTCCTCTGCTGGCCAAGCCCAGGGGCCCAGCCTACTTTCTGCCCACTGAGCTGAGCTGGTGTTGGTGGGAGAGGCTGATGGGCAGGAGGGTCTGGTCTTGCCTTGTCCCCACAGTGGGGGCTGCAGAACAGGGAAGCGCTGACAATGGACGTCACTTCGGGACCCTGCATCCTGGGCCTGGGGCTTCCTCATGCAGGCTGTGTGGAGGCCCTGGCGCAGAGCAGGCATCAGACTCATGTAACTGGGGACCCCCTGCTTCTGCTCCTCCACAGCCATTCGGCACTTCCACTGCCTCCTTCCTGGTGTACATTCCAGGGGTGCAGCATCTCCTCTCTCCACCACCCCCATCCCTGTGGTCCACTGGAGGACGGGGCCCGTGCACCTGACTCCGGCTCTCTGCCCTGTCCTGGCCTCGCAGGTACTAGCCTGGCTGCCAACAGGGCTGGCACGGCCCTGTTGAAGACATACCTGGTGGCTGAACAACCTGGGAAATCCCCATCTGCACTCTGCTAACTTGGATGCTCGGGAGCAGGAATGCTTGACAACCAGCCAGAGCCAAGGGCCCACATCACATGTGGACCAGTCCATGGGTTTCTTAAATTGTAGGGCCAAAAACAGCCAGAAGTGCTGAGTAAAAGAACCAGACCCTTGTTGATCTGTGTTGTAAAGGCTTCCACACAAGTGAGACCCTGGGATGTCCTCTCAGTGAAAACCGCCATCCTGGGCCCCCAACTTCCCAGGCAGATCCACAAAAGATCTTTCTGGAATGGGCTAAGCAGGCGGCAGATGCACTCGGCTGGCCCAACAGTTTTATTTCCCATGTACATTAACAAACGGGTGTTCTTTTAAAGCAGCCTGAGCACCCAGCCTGGGCCGCCCCAGTGGGCTCAGCTCAGAAGGGTCTGGGCCAGGGGCTCAGGCAGGGAGGCTGGACAGCCCAGCAGACATGCTCACTCACCACACCAGGCCCTCCGCTTGCCTGGATTTGTGGATTTCAACTAAATCAAGCTGCTGCTTATTTGTGTGGTAGCGAAAAAATTTTTTCTACCTTTGATTAAAATGACAGGGGAGGTCCGTTTATATTTGTAATCTGGACCTAAGCAATTCAGTAGAAAATAGGGACTTGTACATGAAATTGTTGTGGGGGCTTTTTCTTGCTTATAATAATAATTTTAAAAACAGAATCCACGCTCGAGGCAGAAAACAGAGTAACCAAGGTGGTTTCAATAGAATGAGTTGAAGCCGCCTCCACTTTCAGAACCCATTGCTAGAGTCCCACGATGCTCTGATGTGTCTCGGTGATGTCTACACCACAGGAAGGCTTTCCTCACCAACACTCAGGAATCTCTTGCTGTTTATATTCTGCTTCTTCCTCTTACTACTTTCACACCCTGCAAACAACTCTACCACAGTACCACCTGGCCATTATATACTGCTTTACTGGTGGGCACCAGGAGGATATGTGACCCTCCCTGGCTCCCTGGCCTCGGGGTTGGGCAGATGAGGAGAGCATGCTGGCTCTGATAGGACTTGGGCAAATGTGTGCCATGCTGGGCAGCGGCAGGACGGCCCAGCACAGGAGTAATGTCCAGGCCACAGGCCCATAAGGGCTGTCCATCATCAACAGTCCATGGAGCTCAGGGAACCATGTCGCTCTCCTGCCCTGAACCCAGAACATCCTGGGTTTCTGTAACAGGACCTGAAGTAGCCAAACTAGAAACCAATGCTAGACAACATTTAATTTTGTTTGTGAACACCCAAATCACTGTGGTCTCTGTAGCCTCCCAGCGTGCCTTTTATCAGCAGGTGAGTTCCGGCTTTGTGTTTGGCCTTTTATATTTAACATCACTTCACACACAGTTCCCATTCCCTGACCTAGATCATATACGTGTCATCTTCATAGTAGAGAACGTTCCTTCCACGGATAGCCGAGCACTTCCTCGATTGGCAGGCATTTGGGATGTTTCCAATTTCCCTCCTCGTAAATGCCTGCCGTAAACATCTTGGTTATTTCTGTAGAGTTGATTTCCAGAGGCACAATCGCTGGGTGATTTACAACCACACCAGCGATGAAAATGCCAGCTCTTGCCACTGCCCCACTGTCCATCCCTGGCCTTTCCAAGGTCCTTCTCTGGAATCCCGGCAGCTCCTCGGTCCCGACCTCTGAGCTCGGGCCAGAAACTCAAGTCATAAGTCATCCATGCAGTGCCTGTAAACAGGGGTCCCCACAACATGGTACACAGGCTGGGCAGCTGAAACCCCAGATTACTGTCTCACAGTTAGGAGACCAGAAGTCCAAGACCAAGTCGGTTCCTTCTGAGGCTGTGGGAGCCTGCTCTAGGCCTCTCGACAGCTTCTGGGGCTTCACGGGGGATCCTGGGCTTGCAGAAGCATCATCTCCACCTTCATGTTCATATGGCATTCTCCCTGTGTGTCTCCCTGTGCCCAAATTTCCCCTTTTTATAAGGAAACACAGGAAAGGTGGGGGGGCTTCCCTAGTGGTAAAGAATCTGCCTGCCAATGCAGGAGACACGGGTTCGATTCCTGATCCAGGAAGATCCCACATGCTGCGGAGCAACTGAGTTCAGCTGAGCAACTGAGCATCACAACTACTGAGCCTGTGCTCTGGAACCTGAGAACCGCAACTACTGAGCCCACATGCTGTCATTGTTGAAGCCTACACTCCCTAGAACCCATGCTCCACAACAAGAGAAGCCACAGCAATGAGAAGCCAGTGCATCGTAACTAGAGAACAGCCCATGAAGCAATGAAGCCCCAGCACAGCCAAAATAAATAAATAAAAAATAAGGACACAGTTGTACTGGATGAAGGCCCATCATCCACTTCACCATAACTAATTACATCTACAACTGCCTTATTTCCAAATACGGTCATATTCTCAGGTACTGGGATTAGGACACCACATCTGAATTTTAAGAAGACAGTTCAACCCACAGCACATGCTGACTCTCCATTCTGCCTTAGGGAGTCAGAGTCTGCCCCTGTGTGTGCCAGGCAAACAAGTCTCCAGTTACCATCCTCAAATATTAATTCCACAGGATGCTAACAGATGTTAGGTACAAAGGGGGCTCTGTGGGCAAATAAGTTTAGAAACCATTAAGCTAAACAGTGCCTTCCTCCCTCCCTCCCTCCCTTCCTCCCCTTCTTTTCTGTTGCAGGACTTCTCAGGGCCTTTCACACGGTCATCTGCACTGTGAATTTCCCACTAGTGAGTGTGAAGTGCAGCCTTTCTCCAACTTCTTTGATCAGAGAAATCTTTACCCAAAGAAACCTCAAGAGGGCCAAGAGCGGGTGGGGCAGGGCGGTGTTCTAGTCTGCAGCTTCAGCATCAAATGAATCCATCGGCAAACAAATGGCGAGAGCAGGACAGAAATGCCACCTGAGGACGCCTACCCACACACAAGAACAGCGGTGCTGCCCAGGAGTCTGTGGGCGCATCTCAGATGGAGAAAACCCAAGCGGGGCCTCCTCTTCTCTCTGCCCCTCTGAACAGAGCACCCAGGCTACAGCGGCCGCGCCTCCCCACGGATGCCCCCTCCCCAACCACACGGGCATCGAGGGCCCCCCACGGCCCTCCTCCCGGACGCCCTGGGGAGTGGAGGGTCAGGTGGACAGGCCAGGAATGTCAATTCAGAGAGGACATTTTCTTCACATTTCTGACAATGCTGAGAGCAGATGGAACACTCCGTGAGCAGAGAGGGTGCTGTGTCCTGACCACATAAGGCTTATGACAAGATGCACCCTACAGCCTAAGGAGGTTTAGATGTAAACGACCACGAAGGGTAACCCTTTCATGTTTCTCAGGCATTAATGTCATCATCGTTACGCTATACAGTCACATCAAGTTTATGAGTCCCACACACGTGAGTGTAACTCAACTTCGACACGCATCCATGACACTGCGTTCCTCTTAAACCCTTGGGCCTCACACTTCACACTGTCAGCCTCAATACTGGCCAGACCCACCCACCACCACCCCTGCCGTAGCCGGGGTCCTCAGGGCCCAGTTCTACCAAGTATAGACATCCTTGAGAAGCTTCCAGGAGGACTCAAGGCAGCAAAGCCAGTGGAAACAAGAGGCTGAGTACCAGCCCAGGGAACGTGATAGGGTCTGGAGGAAGTGGGAAGTGCTGAGATTACTGAATGCACAGTTATTGTTTGGGGTAATGAAAAGCTCTAAAATGGGTACTGGTGATGGTTATACAACACTGTGAAAAGACTCAGTTGTTGTTGAGTCACTAAGTTGTGTCTGACTCTTCGTGACCCCATGGACTACAGAATGCCAGGCTTCCCTGTCCTTCACTCTCTCCCGAAGTTTGCTCAAATTCATGTCCATTGAGTCGGCAATGCTATCTAACCATCCCATCCTCTGCCACCTTCTTCTCCTTTTGCTTTCAATCCTTCCCAGCATCAGGGTCTTTTCCAATGAATTGGGTCTTTGCATCAGATGGTCAAAGTATTGGAGTTTCAGCATCAGTCCTTACAACAAATATCCACGGTTAATTTCCTTTAGGATTGACTGGTTGGATCTCCTTGCAGTCCAAGGGACTCTCAAGAGTCTTCTCCAGCACCACAGTTTGAAAGCATCAATTCTTTGGTGCTCAGCCTTCTTTATGGTCCCACTCTCACATCTATACATGACTACTAGAAAAACTATAGCTTTGACTATACATACCTTTGTCAGCAAAGTTACATCTTTGCTTTTTAATATGCTATCTAGGTTTGTCATAGCTTTTCTTCCAAGGAGCAAGTGTTTTTTATCTTTATGGCCGCAGTCATTGCCCGCAGTGATTTTGGAGCCCAAAAAAATACAATCTGTCCTTGCTTCTACTTTTTCCCCTTCTATTTGCCATAAAGTGATGGGATTGGATGCCATGATCATAGTTTTTTGAATGTTGAATTTTAAGCCAGATTTTTCACTCTCTTCTTTCACCCTCATCAGGAGGCTCTTTAGTTCTTCTTTGCCTTCCACTATCAGGGTGGTATCATCTGCATATCTGAGACTGTTTCATTATAATGCACCAATCCTATCAGATTAGAGCCCGTCATTATGACCTCTTTTAAGCTTAATTACCTCCTAAAGAGCCTATCTCCAAATACAGCCATACAGAGGGTAGGGCTTCAACCTATGAATTTGGGGGGGACACACAGTTCAGTCTACCACAAGCATTTACCCAAAAAACCTTCAAATAACATCATAGTTTTGGTGAGAAAGTAGGTGAATTTGAAATAAAAAATACAATACTATTCACATTAGCACCAAAAAAATAAAATACTTGGGTATAACTCTATAAAATATGTACTATACTGATGAAATAAAAGAAGTAAATGAAAGGAGAGATATCCCATGTTCATGAAAAGGAAGATTGATGTCAGACTGTTCTTTCCAAGCTGATCTATAGATTCAATGTAATCCTAACCAGAATTGCCGGAAGTTATTTTATGGCTATTGACAAACAAATTCTAAAGTTGATATGGAGAGGCAAAAAGCACTTCTCAACCTTTTGGTTCAGATCAAGTGTAGCAGACAGAAAGGCAAAAGACCCGGAATAGCCAACATGATATTGATGAGAGAAGGACAAATGCAGAGGGTTGACACCATCTGACTTCAAGACTGTAAAGCTGTGGGAATCAAGACAGTGTGATTTGGTAACAGAACAGACAGTAGATCAATGCAACAGAATAGACAGCCTAGAAGTAGGCCCACACAAACACAGTAAACAAATCTTTGACAAAGAAATAAAGACAATTCAAAGAAGAAAAGACTGTCTTTTCAAAAAATGAAGTTCGCTATGGACTGAATATTTGTTTGTGTCCATCCCCTCCCCATCCCCCACCACCAAATTCATATGTTGAAATCCTAACCCCCGTGGGATGGTATTAGGAAGTGAGGCCTCTGGGAGGTGATTAGGTCATGACAGCAGAACCCTCATTAATAAGACTAATGCTTTATAAAACAGACTCCAGATAAATCTTTCTACCCCTTCTGACACAGGATAAAAATGACCATCTAGGGAGCAAGTTCTCACCAGACTCTGAATCTGCCAGAGCTGGGATCTTGGATTTCCAGTTCCTAGAACTGTAAGAAACGAATGTGTGTTGTTTATAAGCCACCCAGTTTATGGATGCTATAACCAGACTACAGCAGCCTGAACAATCTGAAACAGTCCTGGAGCTAGTGAACACCCAGATGCAAAAAAATTAATCTAGACACAGACCTCACACCTTTCACAAAAAGTAACTCAAAGTGGATCACAGACCTAAATGTAAAATGCAAAACTACAGAAGTCATAGAAGATCTCACAGGAGAAAATTTAGGTGACCTTTGGTTTGGCAATGACTTTTTCAGATACAACACCAAAACCACGATCCATGAAAGAAAGAATTGATATGCTAAGCTTCATTAGAGTAAAAGACTTCTGCTCTTTGAAAGAAGAGTTCAGCAAATTTGCAAAGCACATATTTGATTAAAGACTTGTATACAAAATATATCAAGAACTCTTTAAATCCAATAATAATAAAACAAACATCCTGATTAAAAATAGGCCAAAGACCTTAATAGACTCCTCACCAAAGAAGGTATACAGATGGCAAAAAATCATATGACAAGATGCTCCTTATCGTACGTCATCAAATGCACATGAAAACAATAATGAGATATCACCACACATCTATCAGAATGTACAGAATCCAAAAAACTGCCAAAACCAAATGCTGGTGAGGACGTAGAGCAACAGGAGCTCTCATTAACTGCTGATGGGAATGCAAAGTGGAGCAGCCACTTTGGAAGACAGTCTGGCAGTTTCCAAAAAACTAAACCTACTCTTACCATATGATCCAACCATCATGCTCCTTGGTATATGTCCGAAGGAGTTGAAAACTTATGTCCATACAAAAGCTTGCACACAAATGGTTATAGAGCTATAACTGCCAAAACTTAAACACAACAAGACGTCCTTCGTAGAATGAACGGGTAAATGGACATTGTTGGGATGTCCCAACAATGAAGTATTATCTATCTCTAAAAAGAAACAAGCTATCAAGCCAGGAAAAGACATGACAGAATCTTAAAAGCATATTACTAAGTGAAAGAAGCCAGTCTGAAAAGACGACATACTGTTATGATTCCAACTACATGACATTCTGGAAAAAACAACATTATAGAGACAGTAAGAAGTGGTTTTCTGGGACTCTGGAGGGTCGGGGGGTGGGAATGAACAGAACACAGAGGACCTGAAATACTGTAATGACAGGCACATGGCACTATATCTTTGTCAATCCTGCGGAGCTGTGGACAGAGTGAACCCTACGGCAACTGTGGACTTCAGTTAATATTAACTGCATGCTTTACAAAAAGCATCCTGAGCCATACTGGTCACCAGCCGTAACAGGTGTACCACGTCCGAAGGGAGATGGTTATGGGAAAGGGAATTGGGGCCCGGCTGTGAGGTAAATATGGAAACTCTCTACTTTCCATACAATATTTCTGTAAACATAAAACTGCTCTAAAAAAGAGTTCATTCAGTCTTTTTTTTTTTGAAGTATAAAGAGGAAAATGAAGTATTTTTAAGACTGACATTGGGGTTGGGGGATTTTTTTAACCACATGTAGAAATGCCTAAGGAAAATACCAGTCTATCAGTCACATCGAAACCGTGACACTCCAGCGTGACCGAGGACCCACACAACGTGAGAAGGCTGCTGAGAGCATGGAGGCGTGAGTCTGACAGCGTCCAGGACTGCCGTCTACAGTTTCCACAGTGTCCGTCCCCTGGGCTCTCAGGGCCCTCGTGGAAGATGGGAAGGGTGGGGGCACCAATGCCCTGCTGAGCCCGTGGCACTGTGGGTGGCAGAGGTGGGACCTAAACGCAGACCTCCCTTTGATTTTCCCTCATAGCTCAGTTGGCAAAGAATCTGCCTGAAAGACAGGAGACCTGGGTTCGATTCCTGGGTCGGGAAGATCCCTCAGAGAAGGAAATGGCAACCCACTCCAGTATTCTTGCCTGGAGAATCCTATGGACAGAGGAGCCTGGCGGGCTACAGTCCATGGGGTTGCAAGAGTTGGACACGACTGAGCAACTAAATCGCCAGCACCGCCGCCCACCCTTCCTGCACATTCACCTACCAGGTGCCCTTTGTTGGCTCAGAAAGAAAGGGGGTTGGGTGGGGATGGATGGAATATTCCATCAGGGGCAGAGAAGGAGCAGGAGAAGCTGCCTCTGGGAGAGGAGGGGCTGGGAGTTTGTGGCCAGAGCCGAGGCTCAGGGGCTTCCCTCCCCCTCCCCTCAACCCTACCCAGGGGTCTGGCTCACAGGCCGGCTCTTACTGGCTACACAAAACCAAATGTTCTGGTGATGTCAAGCTCGACCTGAGTGTATTTACACCACAG
This sequence comes from Capra hircus, assembly GCF_001704415.2. Taxonomy (NCBI): domain Eukaryota; kingdom Metazoa; phylum Chordata; class Mammalia; order Artiodactyla; family Bovidae; genus Capra; species Capra hircus. The sequence continues at coordinate 43,152,237 of NC_030811.1, forward strand.
GAATGGGGAAGCAGCATGGCTCAGGATACCCCCGGCCCAGCTGTTAACACTGACCAGGTGTCACTAGAGAGGGGACTATCACAGGGAATGCCAACACTCCCCTCCCGCTCTGCGGATGGTGCAGAATGTGGGGAAAAGGGTGGGGTGGGTGAGATCCTGGCCAGGCCAGAGGCCTCCTGAGGGCAGGTAGTCCAGGCTGTCCCAGGACAAGAGAGGGCCCCAAGGTAAGAGCCGATCTCTGCCAAGGGCTCCTCTCAAATCCAACCTGTCAGGTGCAGCCTTGGTGGGCACCTGCCATTCCTGGGCCTCTTGTGGGATCAGGCTCACGCCTCCATGCTCCTTGCTCTCGCCCACCCCACCTCCCCTTCTCTGTGTTGTTGTCTGACCCTCTCCTCCCTCTTTCTCTCAGGTACAATCTTTAGCAGCAAGCTCCCCAGATGACTCAAGTTGAGGGTTTGCATTAAGCAAAGACCAAAACAAGGACAGAGGTGGGACAGGACGAAAGGAGGCCCTGGACCCCCTTGGACCCCTTGATGCCTGGGGCCCCTCCTCCCACCAGGCCAGGGCAGAGCCTGCAGGTTGGACCTGGCCTTGCACCCTGCAGTGACCTCTGCGGAGGGGGTTGGGGGAGCAGGTAATGGGAGAGTTAGGGCCCCACTCAACCTATGGTTGGGGAGTGGGGCACATGCTGACAGGCCAATAGGAGAAGGAGCAGGAGGGGTAAGCAAGGCCTTCTGCAACTGCACAGCTCAGTATTGGAGGAGGAGGCGCCCGCATCTCTAGAATTCCTCTCCTGCCTACACTGAGAGGCCTCAGCCCAGCCCGGCCCACCCACGCCCAGGCCCTCTGTTCATCAGCTTCAGGGTAGCTGAGCCTGGAGACTGACCGAGGTGGCCTCATCAGCCCACGGGTCACCTGGAAAACCCATCTTATACCTGAAGCACGAGGTGAACCCAGGGGCAAGAGAGCAGTGGCTTTGGTTTCACTTCTATTCTTCATGTTTCTGCCACCTGAAACAACTTCCGTTTCATCTTCTGCGAGCTGCCTGCTTAGGTCCTTCATCCATATTTCAGTTGGAATTTTAGCTCTTTTCTTATTGACCTGTAGGACCTCTTTATATGTGAAGGCAACCCTTCCTCACTGCATGCAGCCTCCGTGGCCCACCTGCAAGGAGCAGGAGGCTTATTACACGCTTGGGAGAGAGGTAGCAAGGCACATTTTTGTTGGCCCCTGAAATAAATTGGGATGCTTCAAGGGCAGGGCTTGGGTCTGCACTTACTGGCCCCTAGAATCCTGATGGCACAGGATTCCAGCTTGTCAAGGGAAGCTAGCAACAAGCTTGGGGGCAGGGCAGCAGGAAGACCCATCCAGGCCTGGAGAGGCCTGGGGCCTCCACCACCTTGTGTGCAGGCGGCACCCCATTCAAGGCTCTCGTCCTGGGTCTCTGCCCTCCTCTCCTTACTCCCAGCCCCATGCCCCGCCTGGGGTACCTCGATGTTCCCCTCGAGTGCCCAGCAAGCAGAAGTCAACTCACCCTGAATTATCAGACACCAGTGACCATAGAGGTTCCAAGAATCGTTACGGACTTTTCACCTGTTTTCCATCAGAAAAACCAGCTCAGAGAGAGGGCCCTGGCCCTGGACACCCACGCCTGCCCTTGGTCCAGCCATCTGGGGTGCTCTGGACAGAGGCAGGCTGTCACATCATGGGCCTCCCTTTCACTGACACTTGGACAGAGAGGGCCAAGTTGTTTCACCACCAAATAACTGTAAACACTTTGGTATTTTCAGAAGCACTGAACATATTACGGGAAGGAAGTAAAAGTCCCCTTGATTGTGAAGATGACAGAACTGTATAGCCACAGAGGTGCTCAGCTAGCAGGCTCTGGGGAGCTGCCCGCCCGCCTCACCCCACAGAGGCAGAGACCTGCGGCCTCACTGTGCTCTTAAGATGCCTTTATCAGAACCTGAGCCCAGGGCCGTCTCCAGCTGTGTCTCCATCTGCTACCTTCATGCTCAGGGGCCACCCTGGAGGGCCACGGAACCCGGCCAGCATCCCCACAGCTGGATGCGCCCAGCACCACTGCAAGGGCCGGTGCAGCCCAGAAAGCAGCCCACGTGGCTGCCCTCCCTGTGTGACCGTCGACAGACCAAGGGCCGATTCAGAAGCCATGGGACCTCTGAATGCACGCACAGCCGCAGCAGCTGGGACCGTGTTCCCAGCCTGGGTCTGTGAGCCAGCGGCCCACAGAGCAACCTTCAAAAGCAGCTCTTCAAAGCCACGTCCGCCCCACTCGCCACAGTGCCAGGCAGCCACCAATGGGGACAGAACTGAGTCAACCCCCTGGGGGCCTGAAATTACTGCTGAGGCTGCGCAGCTCACGGAGGACAAGCAGGGGCAGACAAGGGAGGAGGGACAGCGACTGGAAGGTTCAGTGGCCCTGGCGGGAGGCAGGGCATCTGGGCGGGCATGGGAGCAGCACCACCTGCCTGGACAGATGCTCTGAACACAGACAGCAGCTCACCACCCATGGTGGCCCAGACCCGACAGGATCTGGAGCTTAGGAAGATGGGCTTCGTGGCCATTTGATTCTTTCTTCCTGGAAGGCGTGGGCATATCCATTAAAGCTCTAGGGACTTGTTTTTCTTTTATGTCTTGGGTCAATCAGACTTCATCCTCCTTAAGTTGTATTCTCCAGGAACACAAATACCTGTGTGATTGACCCACAGATGCCCGAGCATCTGACAGGTGAGCTTTGTGGCAAGGCTCAGAGGAAGGAAATGGGATTTCCACAGAGTCAATTCATGGAGCCACAAAGGACCCCAGAAGGTCATCTGACCCAAACCTCCTGGTTTATCAGGCTTCCCTGGTGGCTCAGGCGGTAAAGAATCTGCCTGTAACGCAGGAGTCCTGGGTTCAAACCCTGGGTCAGGAAGATCCCTGGAGGATAGCAACCCACTCCAGTATTCTTGCCGAGAGAATTCCAGGGACAGAGGAGCCTGGTGGGCTACAGCCCATAAGGTCGCAAAGAGTCAGACACGACTGAGCAACTAAAACTTTCATTTTTCACTTTCCTGGTTTATAGAGGGGGAAACTGAACCCAGAGAGATTACACGGTGGCCCAAGCCACACAGCCCAGTGTTGAGAGGCCATGGCCAATGGAAGGAGACCATGTATCATGCCCTTTAAAACAGCCGCGAGGCCCAAAGTGTCCATTGACAGGTGAATGGATACGCAAAATGTGGTCCATCCATACAACGAGTATCATTCAGCCTCAAAAAAGAAGGAAATTCTGACACATGCTACAACATAGGTAAAACCTGAGGACAGTATGTTGAGAGAAATAAGTCAGACACAAAGAGGCAAATGCTGTGTGCTTCCGCTTACATGAGATGTTCAGAGCACTCAAATTCAGAGACAGAAGGCAGAACAGTGGGTGCCAGGGGTTGGGGGAAAGGGAAGTTTGTGATGCTTAATGGGGACAGAGTCAGTTTTATCAGATAAAAATGTTCAGGAGATGGATGGTGGCGATGGTAACACCACAACAGGAATGTACTGAACACCATTACACAATTAAAAATGGTTAAGACAGTAAATTTTATGTTATATATATTTTACCACAATTAAAAAAAAGAGGAAGACTGGTAGGATATGTAGCTGTATGTCTAAGAAATCACTAATAAAAAAAAAATAAAAGAGACTGGTACTTGTCTTGCTAACTTTAAAGTCAAATTTTCAAAAGGAGTGCCTTTAGAACCACGTGGCATACCTTAACCTCTGCAGACAAACAAGGAACATTTAGAGAAAAAAAAGCATAACAACCCCAGACAGAAAACCACGAACTGAAAGGAACAGCTGTGATGGGCTCAGTGCTGCCAGGTATAGACAGGGTCCCTGATCTGTGGGCCAGGCCAGGGCAGAGATGACCCAGTGGGCAGCAAATGCATGCCTTGCCCATGGATGTCCTCCTTGTCCCACCTGGCCTGGAACCACCCTCCTTAGTTTGGGCACAGAAAAGCGACCGGTCCATAATGCCAACTGCACTGCACTGGTGTCCTGGACAGCCCCCCTTTGGCTCTGGGCTGTGTCCTCCTTAATGGTCACCCCAGCCCCTCCTCCCAGGCCCTGGCCCCAGAGACAGTGCAGAGAAAGCTGAAGCGCTGAGGCCTCCAGGCCGGGCATGGGCTCTGCCCTTTCTGCCACCTGGTCAGCTCCCTGCTCTGTGTGGCTGACCTCACAATGACATACCCTCTTCACAGATGAGGAGACTGAGGCTCTGAGAGGTGACCCTTCTTCTGCCCAGGAGTGCAGCACCAACCCACTATCCCCAAGAGAACACACTCGTGACTGTCCCCTCCTGTTGGTAAGGACCCACTTCGACAGCCCTGCCACACAGAGCCCAGGCCTCGGTGTCCACTCACCTGGGAGCCCCAGACTGACTTAGGTGCAGTGGAACCTGGAGATTGTGCAGGGGTTCCACACAGATAGCACCCCAATGGGGAACCAAGGTGAAGACCCTGTGCACTCCAAGAGGTGATGCACAGAAGTCCCCAGGGAGAGCAAGACCCAGACCCCCACCCAGTGCCTGTACTGACCGTCGAGGCCGGGAGATGCAGGAGATGGGAAAGCAGAGGGGACTGGAACTCAGATGACAGCTCAGTCTGGCAGGGGAGCCTGAGAACAGGCAGGCCAGAGAAGGCAACCCCAGGACGGCCTCAGGAGAGACCCCTTTATTGTGCGACCACTAAGTTGCATCCAACTCTTTGTGACCCCATGAACTGCAGCGCACCAGGCTTCCCTGTCCTTCACTGTACCCCAGAGTTTGTTCAAACTCATGTCCATTGAGTCAGTGATGCCATCCAACCATCTCATCCTCTGTCGTCCCCTTCTTCTCCTGCCCTCAGTCTTTCCCAGCCTCAGGGTCTTTTCCCACGAGTAGGCTCTTCATATCAGGTGGCCAAAGCATTGGAGCTTCAGGTTCAGTATCAGTCCTTCCAATGAATATTCAGGGTTGATTTCCTTGAGGACTGACTGGTTTGATCTTGCAGTCCAAAGTATTCTCAAGAGTCTTCTCCAGCACCATACCTCGAAAGCATCAATTCTTTGGTGCTCAGCCTTCTTTATGGAGAGATCCTGAAGCATCCTTTAAGTAAGGAAAGGAGAGGAGAAGGAAAACAGATGGACCAACCCAGCCCCCAGTCCCTGCTCCACAAGGTCCAGCCAGCAAACTGAAGGGAATGCCCACTGGTCACCATACCAGGAAGAGCCTGTATGCAGATGAAGGAGGAAGGGAAGAAAAGTCTAAACTTGAGGCAGAAAAGAGAGCTTAACTCCCACAAGACAGGCCGTCCTAGGTAGTATGTCCCTCAGGCAATCAGTCAAGATGAGCATTTGTTCATGGGTCAGAAAATAAAAATGCAAGTGTACGAATGCGCCCACTCTCAGGCCACAGAGGAATTGTGAAAAGCACCGCCCTTCAGGCACCACGGTCTGCAAGCTGGAAGTCTCTCTCCTCCTCCATGGCCCTGCCCAGACTCGAGGGGCCAGAGACCCTCAGGGAAGGAAGAGGCACGGATAGGGGACACTGGAGCCCACCCCACGCTGGAATGACAAGATTGCGGGGCCCTGGCCTCAGCACCCAGATCCCAGTCCAGGAATCATGGATGGTACAGTCCCAAGGGGACCACTCAGGACAGAAACAAGTAGAGCCCCAGCACATGGATCAACACCAGGGCCAGAGCTCTGAAGCCAAGGCATCTACTGGTCCCTCGAAGTGGAACCCTGAGCTCGAGGTGTTCCAGCAGGGTCCGTCCCCACTGGGTCTCCACAAAGGGTAGGAGGACACTCACCCCATGTGGCACCTGGCCTCTGGGTTCCCAGCCGGGCCCTGCTCCTAGGGACTCCCGGCTCCTGGATTTCTGGGGCCTTCCTCAGCCAGGGAGTTGAGGATGAGGCCAGCAGGGTTCACAGCCTGCCCTGGGAGTGCCCCAGGGGACAGAAGGAGTGGGAGACATGGGAGCCTGGAAAAGGGGCCAAGGAGAAGAGAAGGAGGTAAGGAGAGGTGAGGGGGAGGACCCAGGCAGGAAGGAAAAACACAAGGCAGGCCCAGAAAGGAGGCAACCAGACTTCCCGGAATCACAGAGCCGGGGGTTTGGGGTTTGGGCTCCACCCCTACTCCAGCCCTTCCCATCACTGCCAATCGCACTGACAGCCTGTCCTCCTCCTCCACCCTCACCCATCACCCCACCCACTGGGACCCACCCTTCCTGCTCCCAGAGAAGCCTCACCCTCCAGCACCCATCCGGCATAACCCTCCTCCCCTAGTCAGGGCCAGGTGAGAGTTGAGAGGATGGGACCTTCAGGAGCTGTGTCCAGGGGCACGGTCTGGGTCGTGAGGTGGAGTTGGGGTGCGGCCTCTTGTTGCTCATCATGGCCTTGTGTCCACTCTGAGACCACTCTGGACCCAAAGCCAGTCCAGGCTGTGGGAAACGAAACACCAACCAAGACTTGGCAGAGTACGGGGGGAGGTCTGTGGGTCTCCCCTCCCAGCCTCTTATCCCCCACTGTCTAGCTCATGCCAGCCTGCAGCTCCCAGGCAGCTCTCAGTTGCTTCCGGGCATGCTGACAGGTGTCCTGGTGTGAGATGGAGCCGGGGGGTGGTTTGCTGTGTCTTGGCCATGGCATTGTGGACCCTACCCTCAGACACCACAAGCTGACTCATAATGTACTCCATTTCTTTTTGTGCACGAATAATTCTCCATTGTGTGGAAATAACACATTTTCTTTATGCATCCATCAGCTGATGGACATTTGGTTTGTTTCTACCCTTTGGCTATTGTGGATAATGCTTTTAT